>NC_090301.1:5012500-6262500 GCF_039906515.1 Pseudorca crassidens | reverse complement strand
CTTATGTCATATCCTAGAATGTGAGATTCCTGTATGGAAAAATCCACTCCTCAGAGTTGGCCATGTCCCAGAGTGGGTTCACTGGTTTTCCAGCCCCTGATCCATTCTGGTTCCTCTTTAACACAATACAGGTGGGCCCCTGATAGCAGAACTAATGAATTATCTCAATGCAAAACGGAGAGTCCATGAGAAAGACCTGGAAAGAAAAAGAAATGGTTTATTGCTCCAGGCAACATAATGGATTAGTTCTTGGTCTACAGAGTGATTCATTGCCCTGTCACAGCCTCACTGATCTGGAAAGAATGTCAAGTCTCCTAACTGTCTAGAAAGTGAGCATTTTTGGATAAGGGTCAAACCCAGTAGAGTCAGGCTGTCCTGACAGGTTTGAAGAGCAGTTGAAGGAATTCTACAGCAGGTCTCAAAGCTTTGATGTGAATTAGAGCAGCTCAAGTGTTTTTGAAAAATGAGGGCAATTTAAAAACACAAATATTCCTATCTTCACACGTCTTCTTCCTGTTGAAATGATTCTTCCCTGGTCATCGCAACATGCTGTGTAAGATGGAGTCCTGCTCTTCTTATCAGGAGCATCAACCCATGGTTTTATTAGGATGCATCCTGGGAGATGTCCTATCCAGACTCACAGTTGCCAGGATAAGCTAAATAGGGTTAATAAAAATAAGATGGTTTATATGAAGTATGCCCCAGGGTTGCTGTGGAGCAATGTTTTCCAAAGCGTGTTCCACGGAACACTGGTCCCATGCATTACTCCATGGGTAGAAAAATTTTTGGTACAATAAACGTACGAAGGTTTGCATAAAACGTCTTCACTTAGACATGTGTGATTACATTACTATATTAAGGCATATGAGAACTCCTGAAGCAAAAAATTCTTTTCCTTTTCCTCCTCCTCATTATTATTACTATCATTAAACTTGACTTAGCTCAATTTCCCAGATATCTGTTTTCTATGGAACAAAATTGTCTCTGGAATACATGGGACTTAAAATTTTTTTTTAAAATACACATTTTAATTCAATTCCAGCTGATTTGCATTGTTGTCAAAAAACACAATCTGTGAGATGTGGAGTGTTTTTGTTTTGAACACAACATGTTCAATTTTTGTAGATATTCCATTTGTACGTGAGAAGAATGTCTATTTCTCCATTGTTGAATATGCTAAGAAGAATGTAAAAAAGCTAAATGCTTTTGAGGTGGGTTTGTTAGCGTTGAACAGATCTTGTATACCTGTACTATTTTCTGTCTATTTGCCATATCAGGAATTGAGAAAGGTATGTCGAAATCTTCCACTTTTGCGAAGCATGTGTCCATTTCATCTGGTAGTTCTATCAATTTTTGCTTTATATATTTTGTAGCTATTTAGGGTAATAAAAATTTAGAATTGTTACATCAACATATAGTGACCATTTTCATCCCTAACAATAACTTATGTTGGCTGATGTCTTTACAGCCATTGCAGATTTCTTTAGTATTTGCCTGTATCTTTAATTCATTTGCTTCTAGCTTACAGTGTCCTCATGCTTCAGGTGTATCTCATTTAAATATCCATAGTAGATATTTTTCTTACTCAAAACTGATACTCTCTGTATTTTCAGCAGAAAGTTTAGTTCATTTTTATCTATCATAATTATTATGTGTGAAGTCTTCTTTTTCCATCTTCCTCTTACGTTGTGTTTTATATTTGCCCTGCTAATTCTCTATTTGTTTTTTTCCTTCTGTTTGAATAAGTTGATTTGTTGTTGTTGTTTTTCTTCTTCTCCTCCTCCTCTCCCACCCCTCCTCCTCCTTCTTCTTCTATTTTCCCCTCTTCTAGTTTGAAAGTAATACTCTTTATTACTTTTTTTGAATTGATTTATTTATTTTTATTTTTGGCTGAGTTGGGTCTTCGTTGCTGTGCGCGGGCTTTCTCTAGTTGCAGCAACGGGGGCTACTCTTCATTGGGGTGCATGGAATCTAGGTGCATAAGCTTCAGTAGGTGCGGCATGTGGGCTCAGTAGTTATGGCTTGTGGGCTGTAGAGCGCAGGCTCAGTAGTTGTGGTGCACGGGCTTAGTTGCTCCACGGCATGTGGGATTTTCCCGGACCAGGGCTTGAACCTGTGTCCCCTGCATTGGCAGGAGTATTCTTAACCACTGTGCCACCAGGCCACCAGGCATCCCTTTATTACATTTTTTAGTAGTTAAAATTTTAAATTCAGGCTTAGTTGCTCTGCGGCATGTGGGATCTTCACGGACCAGGGCTTGAACCTGTGTCCCCTGCATTGGCAGGAGGTTTCTTAACCACTGCACCACCAGGGATCCCTTTATTACATTTTTTTAGTAGTTAAAATTTTAAATTCAGGCTTGCTGAACTCACGTCTAAAATTAATCAATATCTTAAGCTCTCCTAATCGTCCCAACTTCAGACTTACTTGCTGTTGTTTTTCAGCATTTTGTTCTTTGTTTAAATTGTTTTTATTGCTTTACATACACTTTTAAAAATGTAGCCACTTGTTTGGAAATTATTTTACCTGCTATTTCTTCAACATCAGACCTTCTTTCTAGGATCATTACCTTTTCCTGGAGAACATATTTTGGAGTCCTTTTGGTCAGTCTTTTAGTAGTAAAACCATTGTTTGTCTATAAAATTCTTCAGTTTGCCATTGTTTTTAAATGTTAGTTTACTGGGTTGACAAACTTAAGTCTGCACTTTAAGGGTATCATTACACTGTGTCTGGCTTCCATTGCAGCAAATAACAAGTTTCCTGTAAATCTAATTTTCACTTCTAGGTGGTCTATTTCTTCTCTTTGGCTGCTTTTATTTTTCATTGGATTTTCTGTAATTTTACGGTAATCTGGTATGGTGTAGATTTCTTTTTACTTAACCAGCTTGGGTTTATTATGTTTCCTGTTAAGTGGGGATTTGTAGTCTCATTAATTCTGGTAAGTTCTGAGCCATTATTTCTTCAAATACTTCTCCTCACCCATCCTCTCTATTCTGGAATCCTGGTTAGACATATGTCATACTTTCTCACTCCCTACTTTGTATATCTTCGCCTCTCATATTTTCCATCTTCTTATTTCTCTGTGTTAAATATTGGCTTATGTTGTCAAATCTGATTTCTAACTCTTTCTTCAACTGTTTTTAATCAACTTGTAATCCATCTATTGTGGTTTTCATTTTATTAATTATAAATTTCATTTGTAAAATTTAATTACTTTTAAAAATTCCTGAAATTTTAATTGTCCCTTGGTAGTGGTCATTTTTATTTTTTCAAATAAAGGTAGTTATTTTATAGTCTCTATATAAAAATTCCAATAATTGAGGTACTTGGGGAACTTATTCTGTGGTTTGTTGTTTGCTGCTTTCATTCATAGTGGCTAATTTCTTTGCATGTTTTGTAATTAATTTTGAATTTATATTCATCTGCTCATAATCTGAGGCAACCCCAGGGATCTGTGTTGAGGATGTTTATGTCCGAAGAGAATCTGCTTCTGCAGGGAACCCGGGACATTGCCACTAGGGACATTTTACCTTCCCTCCCTCCACTCGCTCCCAGGTCCCAGGCTTGCTCTGCATCCTCCTGCCCCATCTCCCTCCCCCCATCTTGCAGAATGAATTTCACGGAAGAGAAGCTGAGAACATGGGAAAATGAACCAGTTGGTTTTTGATCAAATCTCCCCCGGAGTGTTCAGTGGTTTTTAGTGAGTTTTCCAAGACTGTGCTGGATTTGGTGCTCAGATGACTTTGCGTCTTGGCTAAAGCAAGCATGATGAGTGAATTACTGTTTTCCTGAGAAAGCCACACTCTCAAGAAGAGACTGAAAGGGGAAAAAAAGCCAGATGTATGGTGAAACAGTCTTTATGTAATATGACATATTAACATGATGACTCATAAACTACCTTTTTTCCAGCAATGTTCCTGAAAGAAGCCAGTATCCAGTGGAAAGTCTCAAAAGTTTCAGTGTTGATTTAAAATAAAGATGTTAAACTAAACATTATCTAACCACTCAGGAGGATCTCAAAAATTTATTATAAATCATTTTAATCTAGGAGACAATGTTATGTTCAATGCATATTTAAATCCAATCACAGCAGATTTAACAGTATGACAAAAGATGAAATAACATAATGTAATTTCTGTTCGTGCTGAGTAGCTTGATAAAAAGGACAATTTCTTTCTACTTGAATAATGAACACAGGAGAGATGAGAAATTTTAGTAACAACTTTTTTGTTGTTGTTGTTGAAATCAAATGTGTGTTTCTTAGTGAGTCAAGTCCAGGACATGATACTCGCGAAATCAAATAAACCCACATTGCTGATGTCCTGATTTTAGCTCTGCCACAGACTTCCCATGTGACTTAGGAAAGTGGTCACTATTTCTGGATCAAGCCCTAGAATTGCAAGATTTTTATGATAAAAAATACATTGATTATTACATATAAGGAGTAATAAAGATTGGTCCAAAGCCTTTAATTTTATGCCTCACGAAATCCAGACTTTGAAAAGTACAGTGAG
The DNA here is from genome assembly GCF_039906515.1 of Pseudorca crassidens. Lineage (NCBI taxonomy): Eukaryota > Metazoa > Chordata > Mammalia > Artiodactyla > Delphinidae > Pseudorca > Pseudorca crassidens. Next base: position 6,257,986 of record NC_090301.1, on the reverse strand, counting down.
TGATTTGTTTAAAGTTACTCAACTAGTGTTAACCAAATCATGAAGAGGTTGAAGTTATTTTGAAAGAAAGAAAGAAAGAAAGAGGAAAGAATGGGAGGAAGAGAGAAAGAAAAGAGGGAGGTAGGCACAGCAGGCATCCTGTGATCATGAGACTGAAAGGCACAGACTGACAATAACAAAGATGACAAAGCAGGAAAATAAAAGTAAACTGGATTCTCTGATGACTCTGTAGAGCGGCCATAATATCCTTGGACATCCTACTCTCCATCTTCTCATTACCTAAAACAAATTCACCCAAGCCACTACTAAACAGATTTGCTTCATTGTATCTGAACAGAATTTCTAACTGGTATCTAAAGCCTGCCTAGTGTAGACACATGCTAAACTGTTTTAAAGATCACTGTACATGGTCAATTCGTATTTTATTTATAGTGGGGAATAATGGCTGGGAGGAAATTGGTATTCCCATGGTGGTAGAAATGAATGATCTCAAAATACTTTTTAGTATTTTGACCCTTCTTGAGAATTTTTCCAAGAAATAATCCTACCATAGTTAAAACTTATGTATAAATATGTTTATTACAAAACTGTTTAAGTTAAGAAATTTTTGGAAAAACGGAACTGTTCAACAATATGTAAAGATAAGACAGTTGGGTGTCTTAGTAGAGTAGAATAGGCTATAGTCATTAAGAACCGTGTTTCTCAAAGAGATTCTTAGTGGCAAAGGAAGATGCATGTGTTGCATTGCTAAGCCAAATATGCAAGATACAAACTATAGTTTTAATATGATAACAGCTTTTACCAAACCAAACTTGGATTCTCTTGCCCATGCCCAGTAAAGCCAATCAATTGACACTGGATTGTGGTGAAGGAAAGTGCAGCATTTATCACAGCGCAGCAAGTAAGGAGCCTGGGTGGCTAGTACTTAAAAGGCTCGAACTCCCTGAAGGCTTTTAGGGAAAGGTTTTTAAAGCCAGGGGGAGGGGGATGTTATACATAATCAACTCATGGATATTCTTCTGATTGGATGGTGGTGAGGTAATTAAGAGTCAACACCATCGACCTTCTGGTTCTAACCAGTCTGGGGTCTATGTACTGGTGGGCAGCATGCAGTTAACTTCTTCCACCTAGTGGGGGTTTCAGTATCTGCAAAACAGCTCATAGGATATGGCTCAGAATATAATCTATATCCCTTGAGGAGGAACTAAATGTCCTTGACTTTGTTTAATGGCTAAACTATTATTATTTTGTCTTGCTTCACTGTTTTCCTTTCTTTCTGCACTTTCTCATTTCTCTGATTAAATTTACTCTTTGGAACTTGGGGAAGGCCTAAGAGGCTAAAGTTCTTCTACAGACAAGAGCAGGTGGAGAGGGTGGTTGGGGGGGCGGTGTCTGTTCTGGGAAGGCCCCCTAGGATCCTGCTCAATTATACAACCATGTTAAAATTTGCTGGACGAAGCCTGAAAAATATAAAATTCACTATCATAGGTTGGTGTATGTGTGCTTGCTTTATATTTCTTCTTTATGTTTTCCTATATTTTCCAATTTTTCTACAATGAGAGCAATTAGAAGGATAAGATCTTTTTGTCCTTAAGGTACTTTCTATTTCTTCTTCATTTTCTTCTCCAGAAATGCATCTTTAATAGAAACTCTTTAGACTGGTCTTAAACAGGGTAAAATGGGCTATTTTACAACACATTCAGTACTTTATAAGGGCACAAACTCTAAGAAGGGCACTAGTTCGAGTCATACAAAATGTTCACTATCCACTCTTACCTAAATTAGTATGTGTCTTACTAGAGATCACACCCAATTCACGTGTCTGAGCCCAGGTTGCTATGTGGCTCCCTGCAATGTCTGCATCCCGCCTAGTCCACCTACACCCATCTCCCTTGTCTTCTGGTGTTTAGCAGAGCAGCTCTTTAGGACCCAACCCCCTGGGTCTCTTGGGCATCCTCAATCTTGCTCCATCCAACTCCGTCTCCTGACTGTAGATAATGACGTTCTCCTTCCTGGTGCCAAGTTCTTGGTCAACTGCTCCAAGCAACTCCAGCTTCTCTCCCTCCCTTCTTGGGGCATATACTGGCTGTTTCATGTGTTTTCCACCAACACAGAGGGCTTTGAGGCTCTCAGAGTTCTTCCCGGGATCATATCTAGAAAGCAGTTTCACACAGATACACAGAAAAATGGCAGCAGAGACTGGATGGTCCCTGTGGTGGTGATGGTGGGAGAAGCGTTTACTGAGGAGCAGATTCAACCTCAGGGCATCAACAAAAGAACTGGGACTTGGCATGACAAGGGCTCCCGTGTGCTGTGCTCTCCCTGCCCAGTTTACACATAGAAACTACCTGAGGTTTTTCTTCCTCCCGTCAATCTGTTTGAAGACAAGAGATGACATAATACTTAAAAATATGGAGCCAGGCAATAACACTTTTACTCCTTAAGCATTTTTTTTTTTAATGACAACTTATCCCTCAACTATTTAGAGAAAAGAGCTCAGCCCTGACAAGCAAAAGGCATTCAACAATGAGAAACATTTCTAACAATGGGGAAGAGAGAGTGAGTCACATACTAGGGCCCTGGGGCAGTTGGTCCTGGGAGCCTTAGAAGCATGTTTCAACTTCATTTTTCATTTCAAACCGTCACTGTTCGTCCCTATTATGCCAACTCCAGCTCTTATGCTTCAGGTTGATTGTTCTAATGAGGAAAGTTGACCAGAATCCATGAGACGACTGACTTTGGATTCATAAGCTCGCCAAGGCTAGCCCTAGACACCATAATTTCGAGGCTTATTCACAAATTAAACATATTTGAGATGGGGAAAGGATTTATGGAGAAGCACATTATAATGGGATTAGGGTGACAGGCTGACTCCAGTCAACTGGTTTCAACATATACCAAATCAACAGATTTGGACATATATCATTCTCAACATTTAAGATAAAATAGAAGAGGGGGAATGCAAGCTATCCAGTTACCCCAGAGTCTGGCTCTGGCCATGGTTCCTTGTCCTGGAAATGCTGTAGGTGAGAAGGTTTCCACAAGGGATTGGAAGTGGGAAAATGTGAGGACTCTGTGTGGTCACAGGGTCTCAGAGAGAGAGACAGGCACCAATCCAAATGGTTCATCCCATCCAATGGGAGCCGTGCCTCTTTTCTGTGAACCCTCCTCTACTTCTTTTGCCTCCAAGTCTTCCCAAGAGCTCATCTTCTGATTTAAGACCAGGTAGCATATGCCGGTAACCAAGGAAATGTAGCAGAATTGATTAAATCGCCACTAGAGGAAGTCTTCGTCCAGTATGAGTCCATAGTTATGAAACACTACACTGGGTATGGTCCAGTTTTGCTTAGAAAATATAGATAGAAAACACTAAGCATCAAAATCCTGAGCGATTAGCTCCAGGTGATGATTTCTATTGATCTGTATTTGTTAAGTAAGTACAATGCAATTAAAACACAATGTTCTTTAAAAAGGAGAAAACCAAAAGAGAAAAGAATGCTTCCAGATGGCCACTATCAATTTGTGTGCCATTGCACACTCAACTCCCAAGCTAGCTGGATGCCCCAAACACTTAAAAGCCCTCACAGTTCCAGAACCACATTTGCTCAGAAGGACAAACGTGACTCTAATTCAATCTGTGACCATTTGCCTCCACTTCAATTCCACTTGAGGGCAACAGAGGGGAAGCAGAGGTCTACAGCAGGATGGAGGAGAAACAAGAAAGACCAGAGGTCCTGGGAAAATCCACTGACCTTCCTTGACACCCCTAAATGATCCCAGAGAAATGAAAGCTTCCATGCCACAGGCTAAGAGGGTGATGACATTTTAGCAGCCATGAGCCCTGCCAGCTCTCACGACAGGCAGCCTTGGACTGTTCCAGCCAGTGTGTGCTCCAGGGAAGCTTTCCCTGGAATCCTGGCTCCATCAAAAGCCAAGGATGAAGCTCTGAGTCCAGGCTCATCCCCAGCTTTCTAGGCCCTGAACTGACTGGTTATCCCCTGACCTTTCCCGAGCCTCCCCCTGCCTTCCTGGGATTGGCCTGGAGCTCCTTCTGGAAGGACTTTGGCAAAACCTACCGCGATCTCTGGCAGTCTAGCTGAACACCCACCTGTCTGTGAGTCGATGCTGCTCTGACAAACTGAGTAAGAATCCTCAAGCCATGACACTTTAGCATGGTTCCAGAAAGACAGACTAGTAGGTTCTGGCAGACCCAGAGGGCCTGCCTTCCTTTGAAGTAACTTTTCTTTAAAAAGAAGAAAAGGAATAAACTTAGAGAAAATATTATTTGTGTTCTCAATAAGATTCAAGAAACATAACACAATAAATTACAAGAAACCTCTCTTTAAAATATGAAACAAGGAATGATGGTATGAAATGGGCAGCCTGATTGCTGAACTAGAAGCGTGAACATCACAGTGGAAAGTGAACCAGGACCGGCTCCCTTGTGATGTGTAGCCCTGAGACTGGTCTCATGAGCTGTTTGTGTGGCAATTACAATCCAGTTACTTTATTGTGATGCACGAAGTACAAATCCCTGTTCGCTTTTGAAAGGAGAGATAGTGTGGAGGCAAAGTAACTTCTCTTTTGTTTTTCTGAAATACAGCCCATCACCTCCCAGCCCTCATCTCTCAATCAGTGGTTCTCCCAGGAAAATGTCAACATGTGACTATGTTATTTCATTGGATTCCTTTCTCGTGCCCAACACCAACCTAGCACACCACCTGCACGTGATCGAGTCTGGACGAAGAAATCATTGTGGGATGAATGAATCCAGGGCTGCTTCTGCCCATTCCTTATTCACGAGCATCACTCAGGTGGGCTGCCAACCCTCTTTTCAACACCACCTTACCCTTGACGCTCATTAAACTGGTTTCTGGACACATGGCCGTACTGGGGGAGGAGAAACAGAGGGAGCGGTAGAACTCATAAGCACTTGTTCAGAGATATGAAGTGAATTTGCAGAAGGATCTGTATCCCCAGGGGATGGTCAGGTGTGGAAAGAGAGATGAGCCTGGTCACCACTGCGGGTGAGGAAGACAAGCAGCCCTTCCCTACTCGCTCCCACTTTCCACTCTGTCTCAGCCCTGGGGGACCACATCCTGCTGTGAAAAACTCCAATTGTTTTAGTCTAGCCTCATTCTTGGCCGACAAACATGTGAAAATAGATGTGTCAGTCATTTTCACGATTTCCAGCGTGGCTGCCAAGTAAGCAGCAGGACCACACGTGGGAACTGCCGCGGTGAGCAGGTACCTGCTGTTTCCCATTAACGTTGTCCCGTGTGGTGGCTGTGATTCTGCCAACTTGTCGGAAGATTTTATCTGTTTATGTCATAATGCGTGAAATCCATGTTTTTATTGTGAAGGAAGGAAAACACACACACACACACAGATGAGCCCCTTTTGATTATATTATCTCCGGATTCTTTTGAACATGCACTTAATGCAATTAGGAATAGACCGTGGTTAACTTGGTGACTCACTTTGACCTCACAGTTCAAGTCTGTGCTCATCATTCTTCACCAGAATGAACGCCTCAACCGACCTGACAGTCATCTTCTTCTCTTGCTGTCAGTATTTGAATCAATAAAAATATTGGGGGGGGGGGTGGTGGCTGCTATTACCTCCATTTTACAGATGAGAAAACTGAGGCCCAGAGAAGTGAAGTGACTTGCCCAGGGTTTTGCAGCCCGTAAGTGGTGGGGTCAGGGTTAGAGTCCAGGCAGTTTGTCCCAAGGGCCTGTACTGTTAACTCTGCCTTGCTGAGATGGTGCACATGCCATCCCAATCACTCAGGGGTAGAGAGTTGAGCAAAAACAAAGAAACAAACAGACGAAACAGGCTGCCCATTTAAATTTGAATTTCACATGAACAACAATTTTTTTTTGGTATAACCGTGTCCTATAGAATATTGGGGACATACTTTTACTTTAAAATTCTTGTCGTTTATCTGAAACTCCAATTTAATGGGCATCCTGTATTTTATCCAGCAGTCCTAAGCAAGAGAACTGTTGGTAGTGGACTGTCAGTTTTGGGGCCCAGGAGTCTGGGGGATGGAGTTACCCAGGGTGGTGGTGGGGATGAGCCAGGAGCTTCCTCTCATCGTGGCCCCAGCCTGGCTCCCTAGAGAGATGCTGGGGGAGGGTCAGGGAAAGCGCTCGTGGCCACTGCACACATTGCGTGCGCACGCGCGCACACACACACACACATGTTCACACACCCCGGGCCCTCTGCCTGGGATGCCAGTCCATCAGGAGAAATCTCCACGCCCTGGTGGAGTTTCCCGCACTCTGCTGTGTGAGTGGGAAGCTTCAGAGAACCCCACCCTGCCTGTAGAGTCCATCTTCCAAGAGCCCAAGCTTTAAATTAAGGCCAAGCGTAGTTCCTTCACAGACGTACTTATCTCTGGACATGAAGCATTTCTCAGAAATCAGTGGTTTGTTCTATCTCATCCTGTCCACATTATAGTTGCAGGAATGCCCCATGGATTCTGGGACATGGCTAATTTTTAACTCCATTCTGCAATGAGGACGTATATTGTTGCTTTTTCTTTTTTCTTGAATTTTATTTTTTTATACAGCGGTTTCTTATTAGTTCTCTATTTTATACATATTAGTGTATATATTGCTTCTATTTTGTGATTTTAGATGTGCATCTAGCTATGGACATACAGGGATACAGAAGTACGCTTGTTTCAAAAATGACTCAAGGTGATGTATGTCGTGGTTGTGTAAATGAGAGCCAAGTCCTGCCGTCTTGTTCAGAAAAGCCACCTGTGTGTCATCAACTAGACTGTAAGATGCTTAAACACAAGGACAGATCTCAGTCATCTAATGCCCAGTCTAGAGCCTGTGCACATTTGTTTCTTTGTCCATTAGTTGATTTGTGAAATCTGATTTAGCAAATACTGTTGGGTCAAAATAATTTACACCCGCTTTAGGCAACGGTATTCCTCAGCCAGTTAGCTAGATGATTAATAACTATAGCACATAATTGAATTTGAAGTCTTTTTTTGCCATTCCCCAAACAGATGAGCTTTCATTGTTTATTGTTATCAATGGAAAAAAAATGAGTTACCTTGGCTACATAAAAGAGGATACAGATGGCGTTGTGCTTTAACCACAGAAATGGGGCCTGTTATCACCGCATGCCAATTGTTCTCTTTCGAATTTGGTGGAGAAGGGAGACATTTATTAAAACGTAACAGTAGCAGTTTATAACAACAGTAACAGTAGCAGTTTATACCTACAGCAATATTTGGTTTAGAGCACAGTCAGGGCCTTGGGACTGTTTGGGGCTTAGTGCAAATATATTTGAGGATAACGTACATCTTTCTGGAAACTTCAAGAACACGCAGAGTGAAAGGTTAGGAGATGATTATCGAGCAGCTCCAAAATCAATGTGATTAGATTTGCTAGAATCTGTACAATATAATGAAAACATTACACAAAATGTGTAAACCAGGACTGTCCTCATGGTTAAATGTTAACAGGTTTTCTGAGAAAGCACTGAACTTATCAGTTCAGCAGTTAATTATTGATACTCAGAACGCAGACTTGTTAGAATAAAGAAGTCTGAGTCACTCGTTCAAAACAGAAGCGTTGATAGGAACCGTGTTAGCAATGCTGGATGCCGCTGGAATAGCGCAGCCCGGTGACCCCGGGAAGGTCAAAGCGGAGAACTGGGTCAACAGTGTTAGGTGCAGGATACCACCGGGAGGGGCCCTTGCAGAACCAATCAGAAACAACCCTGTATGCAAACTATATTTGGACAGACACCCGAGAAGCTGTGATGTTTCTTGTAGGGGTAGAGAAATTCTGAAAGCAAAGCAAATGTCCCTGTTAGAAGCGCCCCAAGCCTACCAGCCACAGACCTGCCCTACTTCGTTCAACCAGGTCAGGGCTGGAGAAGAGGAAGTTGGTCCAAGGGCTGGTGTTTGTTCCTAGTCTGGTCGTACTGTGTCTGGATACTGCTGGTCTTTAGTTGGACAAAGAGCTGTGGGTTGAGTAGGGGTGTGTGTGTATAACATTGTATACGTATGCATTTATGCTAGATAGATAGATACAGATGTTCATTTGTGATAAAATTCATTTGAAAAAGTCATCTTTGGGGACTTCCCTGGCGGTCCAGTGGTTGAGACTTCGCCTTCCAATGCAGGGGTTGCAGGTTCGATCCCTGGCCAGGGAGCTAAGTTCCCACATGCCTCGCGGCCAAAAAGCTAAAAAATAAAACAGAAGCAATATTGTAACGAACTCAAAAAAGACTTTTAAAAACAAAAGAAAAAGTCATCTTTAACCGAGTTGAACTAGGAGACACAGAGACTGCCCACATGAAGTTCAGGAGACCGAGGGAGATCGGGGTGCAGGGCACACTCACCCCTCACCTGTTGCAGGTGGGGGGGCTGGGCTGAGAAAACCCACGGCTCCTGAGATGCCTGCTGTAGTCAGCGGTGCAGAGGGCAGTCTGTGTTCCCTTCAAGGTGAAGATCCTGCCCCGGGTGAGCTGGTGTGCTGATCCTACCAGGGTCCTGGAATAAAGGCTCTTCTGCAGCGTCCTGGTCATGTCCTGGCCATTCTAGAGACTGTAGGTCTCTCTACGAGACTGGTGGGCTGTGTGCCTCAGATTGGCTGCTCTCATGGGTTTCTTTGTCATTGATTCAAAGTCCTGGCAATCTTGATGTGACACCCTGCATTCAACCCAGCTGAAACTTTAATGAAGAGTCACTTCGCTCACGTCACCCTATGGGTTATAAATTTCACCTGTTGACACACACCTAGGGATGGATACAGACTCTGCAGCCAGCAGGACCTGGGTTCAAATCCCTGCTCATCCACTTATAGGCTGGAGAGCCTGGAATCTTAGCTTCATTGGTGGTGAAGATGCAAATAATAACAATGCCAACACCATAGGGTTTTAGGTAGAGTAAATGAGATACTCCAATGTGAAATGTGTAACGCTGGGCCTGGCACGTAAAACACATCATTACTATTATCCTGCAGCGAGTCTATGGGTGATTCAGAGTGGGGGAAGGCAACCGAGAAGGTTCCATTACCTTCTGAGCTCAGAACATTTCGATATTAATGTTGAAAAGTCAGTCAATAGAACAAATATCTGTTGAGCCCTAAAGCACGTGCCGAGCATAATTCAAGGAGTTGGGCAAGATAGTCAGAGTCCTGCTTTCTGGAAGCTTACATTCTAATACAGAAAAGGGAAGGTAAGGGGAGGGGAGGGCAGGGCCGGGGAGGGGAGGGCAGGGCAGGGGAGGGGAGGGCAGGGCAGGGAATTTAACCCATGCAGAGGTACCAAGCCTCAGACATTGTGCCAGGAATAATTTTTGCAAATATGCTCTATTAACCAAGCAACTTAGCTTCAGTTTTATCAGAAATCACCAGCTTGTGAGCATCTGTGGGATTCCTCACCGTTGCAGCTGGAAATGTGGAGGCAACATCTTCAGACCCTTGGGGTAGGGGGTGTCGGGGGAACCAGGAAGGGTTCGGTGTGTTTCAGGAACAATCTACCACCAACCAGAGTTGTTCAACTACAGGAAGTTTCCATTGCCTTCAGCTAAGAGGGTGGGTGTGAGGATGTCTCTCAGTGGGGAAGAGAGAGCTTGAACGGGGAGCCGGCAGCTCTGAGGTCTTTGGAGAGAGATTAGAAGACTCTCCCTTCCTCCAGGTCTGCTGGGGCATGTCTAAGGCGCGTGCGTGGGAAGCACCTCCCAGACAAGGAGGGCACCTGGCACCGGACAACGCCGCTCCCTGTGGGGATCTCAGTGACTCAGATGCAGGACCTGTGAGTCATAGGACACGAAACAGAGGGGAGACAGAGGACAGGGGTCGGGAGAGGCAGAGGACAGGAGTCTGAAGCAAAGAGAGAGGGGGATACGTTCTCTTCATCTCCATCAGGTGATTTTCCAATGACCTGGATGAGATTCCAAGTGGCTTTCCCTAGAGCACCGGGTCCTTCGACTGGGGGAAGCTCAAGGCATTGAGATGGACATGCAGATGACATGTTTCAATTTGTCATTTGTAGTGACTGGTCTGGGACGTTGATTCATGGCAGAAAGTGGCTACACATCAGGAAAGCTATAGTTTCCAGCAAAAGGAAGGAAGCTATTTGGCAAAGACTTCACGCTCCTCAGAAAGATGTAACACACCAAGAACTGTCCTTACTAGCAGGCAGAGCAGGGTGCGGAAACAAGCCCTGAGCTAGAAGTCTGAACACGCAGAGTTTGGACCTGCCCCGAAACTTCTCTGGAAGAGGCGCAAGTCACACTGTCCCCTCCCCTCCTGGAAATACCTTGTGGACCAGCTGAAAGAGGTTCGTTGAAATCTACAGGCCACAGTAAGAGGATGAAAGGCCCACTTTGTTTGAGCTGTTATAACCTCCCCTGGTGGCACTTTGGTAGGGACGCCTGAGTAGCCCCATAACAGGGACCCGAATTCCATGGCTATTTGGGGCTGACTCAGGGTTAAGGATTGACTTATGCCCCCAAATGACAGGTTCGGATGAGAAGGTAAAGCTGGGCCTTTTGATTAGAATAAAAATTAATGTATTTGACGATTATTTACGTCTTCTGCACATGCATAAGATGCTGGGCTGTGTTCTGTGGGGTAACAGAAACAGGTCCTGGTGTCCAGGAACTCACACTTGGTAAGGAATGTAAGATACACCTACAAATATCTATTACAAAGCACTGTGACCCGGTTTACTCAGGGCATTGCAACCAGGGGATAAAAGCAATCACAGGAAGGGGTACCTCTGACTTGTGAGACCTCTGCTCCCTCCCCGCCCCCCGGCAACTTCCTCCCATGTGGCTCTGGAAACCTCCTGGAGGTTCTCCCTGGGTTCAGGAAACTCGGCCTGGTCTCCTCCTGGAAACCCACCACTGTCCTCCTCTCCCGATGGGGTCCCAGGGGATGTCTCCACTGCAGCTCTGCTACCAGTGCCCACGAAGACACCTCCATAGAGAACACCGCCCCCTTCTGGTAGTCAGATCCTCATTTCCTGTGGACCAGCTCGATGCACTGGGACCATCCATCTGTATTCCCTGTTCATTCCATTGGCCTCTTTGATTAGTCCGTGTGTGGGCTCGGGGATTCTCCCCAAGCCCGTCACATCCTTGCAGGTGATGAGGTGTGAGAAGGCGGTTCTCTCAGGGTTACCAAGCTAAGATGATGGTAGGCAGAGCCAACTACAGCCAGGTCTCCGGCTGCATAAGAGTGAACCCCCTGCAGATAAAGTGAACGAGCTCAGCACAGAGAAGGAGAAAGGGGGTGAAGCCACACCTGAGGATGTCACCTGCACGCTGGGATCCAGGTTCTCAGATGCCAGCTCCACTCTGGCCTTCCCAGACGTGTGAGCCAATAAATCCTCCTTTTTGACTCAGGTTGATTCAAGTTCACGTTCTTCCATTTGCCAACGTGGTCCCTGCTGCCATCAGATGGCCTGGACGTCCCCTGTGGAGCTGCCAACACCAACGCCCAGGCCTCTGAGGTCTTACCCAGTCCCTGGGGCTGGTCTTTACCCCCAAGGTCAACTCCAATGCAGCTTTTGTGTGGATTCTGATGCCCAGGTGTCTGGTGTCTTCAGGCCCATTGTCACTGACCTCCCGGTGGCCTCCACTCTCTTCCCTCAGGATGAGTTCTTGTCAAGAGGTGCCTGGTCTCCCAGGTAAAGAGATCCTTGGAGGTTTCATCCCAGGCATCCTGCTGACATGTTCAGGCTTGGCTGAGATCCAAAGTGAGGAGGTTTAGACTCAAGTTGGGAATCCTAGTGCAGAAAGAGGATACAAAGGAAGGGCTGTGGCAGCTAGAGGAGAACGAAGGATGATTTCTGTGTAGGGGAATCTAGTTCATGCTTCGTGGAGGATATGGCTTTTGCAATAAGTCTGAAGGAAAGAGAGGATCCTATATTTAAGGCATGAGTGACGGAAAGGAGGGGAAGTATTCTAGCCCCTTAGAGAAAGAGTGGGGTGGAAGATACAGAAGTGCTACCTTCAGCTCTGTGAAGACCTGGAATGCCACGGGGAGGGTTTGGGTGTGTTGTGGGGTCAGTGGGGAGCCATCAAAGGCCTTAGCAGAGGGTGAGGTTATCAGAACTCTGTTTCAGGCAGGCTTAGGGCGTTTCTGGTTGCAACTTGACCTGAATCTGCTTCCAGCTGGACCCCTTTCCTCCCATCCCTGGACTGTTCATCCCAAGCCAGCCAGCTCTGCCAAATCCAAGTCCGAGGAGCAGCCCAGCAAAGACGGAAGGCTTACACACTGGGACTCAACATTGTCCAGTTTCCTCATGTAGGATAGGGTGGATCCGGAACACAAGCCAGCTGTGGCAGGGTGATGCGGATGAGCAGACACAGAGGATAGGGCCCCAGAGGTGGGCCAAAGAGCTGGCATGTTTCTGGAGGTGACCAAGGCAATGTGGCCAGAGTGACTGCTCATTTGAAAGGAGCCATTGGACAGTGCTCAAAATTCCCTCCACCTTTTCTCCCTCAAGGCCTCACTCTGGTGTCTCTTCCCACTTCTGTTCTGTCACTGTCCCCTTTACTGGCTCTTTCCACCTAGCATTTATGTGTACTTAGTTCTTTCTGGTCTAAAGGAAATTCCTCTCCTCTCCATCTGCTTCCTCCATGCTCTTTCCCTTTGCTGTCTTAAAAGTCAGCAATGTAAAAAATGTAATTCAGCCAAAGTTGTTCCTAGAGATAAATTCATAGCCTTTAACATGTTCATTGACTTCAAAATGTATTAAAACCTGCACATTCAACTCAAGAAGTGAGAACATAGCAAAAACAGAACAGAAGAGAGGTTAATATAGAAAATGGAAAAGTAGAATTGGTGAATAAATCTAAGTGGTGCTTCTTTGAAAAAAAAACAATAAAATAGAAAAACCATTGTTCATTCTAACAAAGAATAAATGAAGGAAGAATACCTGGTGACTGTTAAGCTTTACTGTCATTCTTAACTATTTTATAAAGTATTACTCAAGTCTTGCATGATACTTCTTAATCAGGAACACAATGCTTATTGTAAAAAAATTCCTTCATTCATTCCTTCATTCACTTATTATATCCAAGTATAGAGAATGGTGCTTGGCACAAAATTGGAGCTTGGAAATCAAGATTTCAGGCAAATGAGCACCTCCAACTGTGATAGAGGGGAGTAAGTCTCAAATAAAAACATTTTGCTCAAATGAGATAAGCACAGGTAGACAGCCTGGCTGTGCAGAGTGACTCCCTCCATGGTATCAGAGACACGGGTATCTATCAACTGCATTGGGACAGGCAGAGGTGCCCAGCACCTGTAGCTTTCCCTAAGGGCCTTGGCTGGGGCTAGAGTCCAAGGGAAAGTCATTTTATCAAGAAGAAGATTAGTGAATATAAAATTTAAATAAACTTTACAAAATTATTTTCTAAAGGGCACAAATTTAAACTTCAGTCAAGAGTATATAAGAATACTGATTTTCACAACTTTTCACACCACTGGCTATTATTGGTTTTTTAATTGTTTTTCTCAAATATAAGGTAGAAAAATAGTACCTTCCTGATGTTTTAACTTTCATTTTCCTGCTTAGCAGAGTTGAGCATCTTTTTCTGTTACCTCTCTGTATAATTTCTGTTAATTATTTGTTCATATTATTGTTCAGTTGAGTTATTTATCTTTGTCTAATAGGAAATCTTTACATATTGGACACATTTGCTATTATATATGATGAAATAATCAGTTTGTCATTTGCCTTTGTATGTGTGTGTGTGATACAAGCAGCACTAATTTTCATGAAATCAAATATGTCCATTTTATTATGTGTAGCGTATAAGCTTCCTCCTTGTGTATCCCCACCCCATAATTCTCCTTGGTTAGAAAAATAAATCGTCTATAGATTTATAGACCATTTATAGCCCTCTTGTTCAGTGTATTCATGTATCTTTGAATCTTTTACAATAAGAATGCATTCATGTATTACTCATGCATAATTTTAAAAACCAATTTCTTCCCCCTCAACCCCAAATCAAAATCAAAATCTATTTTCAACACCCTCAAACCAACTGGGCTGTTAGACACTGATGGATAAAACACATTGTCACCCTAAGGTCAAACATACATTGGCCCTAATAAACACTGGTTGATTATATAAGTGATTAAGGAGATGAGAATTACACTAGCAGAGGAGATTGAAATATGCCTCTGGACATACAAACACAGCCACAGAAATTTAATACGGGACCCTTCCAGACACCAGTGGCCTCTGCTCTTTGTGATCAAAGTGTCCCTGCGAGGTCCCATGTGCCTCAGAACCAAGGAATGGTGGGTGAGCAGGGGCACCGGGTGAAAACCCCAGAAAAGAGCAACTGTCAAAGAAATTTTATGGTTAATTAGCGCAAGGAAAACTAGGCTGTGTTTTTTCATGGCCCTTTGCCCAAATCTCATGTTCAAAATTTTAGTGCTTATAAAACTGTTTACTTTTTGAAACCATATAGAGCACCAGGTATAGAATGTATCTATTATTCCCCTCACTTTTTTTATGGTTCGGATATGCTCTTTACTTTCCATAGCATGATAGCAACTCTTTAGAATGATGCTAAAGTCTTCCACTGACTCAATTATGATCAAAAAATAAATTACCAGTTTTATTTTTCTGAATTTCCACGCTAAGCTATTCATCACATAAATATATTTTGTGATATAGCTTAGCCATGAATTTTATCTATATATAAAATGACTTTGGGTCCTGCTTCATGTTTACTGCCTAAGACTGTCTGATATTAATTTTGCCATACTTATCTTTTTTTTTTTTAAAGTTGTTGTTATTGTTGTTTTTGTTCCAGAGTTTATGTTTAACCATTTATTTCTCTTACGTGGATTTGTTATAGAAAGCTAGTTAATGAATTTTAAAAAATATAATACAAATCATACTATTCAATAAGAGAACCAAAACACTTTTATTACCATAATGTTTTGCTAGATCTTTTCTAATCTTGTATACATTTTCTGGTTTTACCCTTTCATTTTTTTCTCTCTTTTCGTATAAACACTGTGTTTTACTTCCTTTCACTTCTTCAGAAATTGGAAGTTTAATATCTGATTTCAGTTTTAGTAGTACTTATGCTACAGCTTCTCAAAAAGTCTTGAACCTATGTTTATATATTTTCATGCTGAAAGAAAAACCAAGCATGTTTTACTTTCTTTTGCGAGAGACGAGGATTACCAATGGATTTATTATTCCAGCACCACCCAATGTTCTGTCATTTTATCTGAGATTGTAAACCACATAACATCATTATTTTTTATTACTAGTTTTCATATTAGTTTCATTTATTATTTGTTATGATTGCAAATTAATGTGCAAATTTAAAAGAATTATTGTGATTATCTGTAGGTGTAACTAGTTTTAATCCTTTTCACCTACCCAATTTCTTTCAACAAAACTTCAGCATTCTTAAATATGGTTCTGTGTCTGAAATCTTAAGAATATTTATGCTATTATTTTAGAAAGAGTTATGATCTTGTTTTACAAGAGAAGTTATGTATTAAAAATGTTTTTCAGTTTCCTGCGTGCAAATATCACTTACAAATCCTCTGGATAAAAAAATATTAAGGGCCACATCTTATTGCTTTTTTTTCAAAGCAAATTAATTTTCTTAGGTTGAACTTCCAAAGAAGTTTGTGATTAATTTGGTTTTCATTTCTTTGAAGGTAACACATTACACATTTGGAATGTTTTTTGGTTTTTTCCTCTTCTGGAAAAATCCTTTTTACAGCATTTGGCTTTTAAAAAATGTAATTCAGGGAATTCCCTGGCGGTCCAGTGGCTCGGACTCAAGATTTTGCTCCACGTGAACAGATACTATTTTTTATAGTGGAATTTGCTCATTGCCTTCGATGAAGTTTTTGTTTAGCTACTATGCTTTTAATTCGCATGCAGACCCTATACTTATCTTTTTATCATCATCATTGTGCATGATGAACATAAAAGTCAAATTTTCTTTAAATTTCCTTTGCTTTTTTTTTTTTTTTGCGGTACGCGGGCCTCTCACTGTTGTGGCCTCTCCCGTTGCGGAGCACAGGCTCCGGACGCGCAGGCTCAGGGGCCATGGCTCACGGGCCCAGCCGCTCCGTGGCATGTGGGATCCTCCCGGACCAGGGCACAAACCCGTGTCCCCTGCACCGGCAGGCGGACTCTCAACCACTGCGCCACCAGGGAAGCCCTCCTTTACTTTTTAATAAATACATGTTTATGTTAAGAGGATGCCCTTTGTTTTTGAGAACTTTGCAGGTGCTACATAATCACCGTGCCTCAGCTTTTATCACAGGCTCCTGATTAAATCACTCCCACATTCATACCTGCAGGCCTTCTATAGGATGGGGTGACCAGACACTCACGGTCTATTGTCACCACCCCGCTTAGAAGTGATGTAGTAATCACAGAGTTCTCAGTTTTGTGTTTTAAAATTAATCTTTAAAGTGGAGGTTTCCCAGATTGTATTTTCTCCCGCTATTTGTGTCCGTATTTGCGTCTGCACAGGGGAGGAGGGTACTGAGATGCAGATGGGGAAACACAAGTGAACACAGCTTGTACGACTTCCTACGCGGCTCCAACACGGGAGGCTGGCACACAGTTTCGTTCTTCCTGCTCTTGCCTCCTTTACTCAGAAGGCATTTCTCTTGGCTTTCAGGCACCAGAAACATCTCGTTCTCACCAGCTGCTTTATTGAGGGTTAAAACCCTTTGCCCTTGGGCACTCATCTCAGAGAAACGAAAACGTAACTGCACATGAATGTCTAGATCAGCTTTATTCAAAATAGCAAAGAAAAACACTGCGAGCAACGCAAATGCCCTTAGAGGAGTGAATGGATGAACACCCGCCAGGACACCCACATTGTGGAACACCGCTCAGCGGTGAAAAGGAATGAACTATTGATATGCTAACAGCCCAGACGAATCTCTAGAGAATGAAGCTGAGTATCTTTTTTTAATGACATAAAATGCTCATTTTGTTTACTTGGCTTCAATGGATATAACCGTCCAATGTGGACAGAGGTGATTAGCTGAGCAACCCTTGGTTTCTGGAAACGTTGGTCCAGACTCAAGACTAAGGGTCTTGTGTCTTAGGGACAATTCCCTCCATCCCTCACTTAGGGCACGCTGCCTGCAGGGGAGAGTGGGGAGTCTTGGAGAAGCCACCAGCTTGGTGCACGGAGGAAGGGGAGGGCTGCGGGGGACCCTGAGCCCACCTGTCATGAGACGATAGTTCTTGCTCCACTCTTGTCCATTCTAGTTCATTTCCAAAACCTCCCTGTCCAGGATGTTAGTGATAATAAACACACAAGCTCCCAGAATCATGGCCTCCAAACATTTCTTTTAGTGATCAGATTGAAACACCATCAGCTGGAGAAGTAGGGTCCCCTTGTGTTTCTTTAGCATCTTAACGCTAAGAGCACCCAGTCAACCAGGTGAGAAGCTTTCAAGAGATCGCCTACCAGGTGGCCTTGTGAATTCCTGTCCCGTCTTCCTTACTAGCTTAAGGAGTAAACGAATGTGAATTTGCTTTAAAGCACTAGAGCATTACACACATGGGACAGATTTTTATCTTTATTGCAAACCTTGATTCTTCAGCCCTCACCAGCATCAGAAATATGGGAGAGAAACAATTTAAAGCCTGAATTTTAAAATGATAATTAAAATCAGACCTTTGGCCCCCAGACATTAATGGCAACGCATCAGAGGGGTTCATGGAGGACGGGGGACCTTTCATCACTTGGTCTGGCAGGGACTCGGAGGGCCCCCTATTTCACTGTGGCAGCCCCTGCTTCCCCAGCCTCTGTCATCATAAGCTCCCATCTCTCCGTTGAATGCAATCCATCCACAAGCAGGATGACAAAGCAGGAGGCATGTGACACACCTGAAACAGTCTGGGACCTGGTGTTCTGCACCTGCCCAGGGCCTGTCTATTTCCACTTCTTTAACTTAAGATTTCCAGCCTGCATAGATCAGGGTTGATGTGACAAAGAAATGGATGTTTGCAGGGCCGGCCAATACCCTCCCTCTCCCAGTCACCTGGAAGATATTTCTTTAAAGTGTTGGAATCTCCTCCATCAATAGTTTCCTTGGCCGCAACAAAGGGTTATTGACCATGAGCCTCCTGAAGGTCGCTGACCAGGAGCCCAGGGACAGTACCAGCCATGGTGCTCTCAGCAGCCCTGTCCCTGCAGGTGACTTGGGCTCACGTCTACTCACATGCAGGTTTCTTCTTGCTGCTGCTGGCCTCAGGACTAAGGTGGGGTGAGTGAGGTGCTGCATTAGCGAGGTGCTCAGTCGCAGGGCCCAAGAGGAAGCACCTTCTTAAATGTGTTGTCCCAGGCGCCTCATTCCCCTGAGCCTGGGCCCAGCCTTGTTTGTTAGCACAAGTACGTGTGCCGGACGCACTGAGCCAAACAAACCGAAACGTTGGAGTTCGGAGCAGAGCAAGGTTTACGGCCGGGCCATGCAAGGAGAAGGGTTGTCTCATGCCCCCCAAAACCTTGAACTCCCCAAAGGGTTTCAGCAAAACATTTTTTTTTTTTTTTGTGGTACGCGGGCCTCTCACTGCTGTGGCCTCTCCCGTTGCGGAGCACAGGCTCCGGACGCGCAGGCTCAGCGGCCATCGCTCACGGGCCCAGCCGCTCCACGGCACGTGGGATCTTCCCGGACCGGGACAGGAACCCGTGTCCCCTGCCTCGGCAGGTGGACTCCCAACCACTGCGCCACCAGGGAAGCCCTCAACAAAGCATTTTTAAAAGCCAGGTGAGGGAGGAGGGTCTCAGGGTGTGGGATCAGCTCGTGCACAGTTCTCTGATTGGCTGGTGGTGAGGTAACAGGGCGGTGTCACAGGGGTTAACATTATCGTCCTTAGGCTCCAGGAGGCTTGCGGTTCTGTG
Source organism: Pseudorca crassidens (assembly GCF_039906515.1). Lineage (NCBI taxonomy): Eukaryota > Metazoa > Chordata > Mammalia > Artiodactyla > Delphinidae > Pseudorca > Pseudorca crassidens. The sequence goes on along the minus strand of NC_090301.1, from coordinate 6,239,079 downwards.
CTCACGGGGTCAGCAGGTAGTTAACGTCTTCCACTGGGGGACAGGGGGGTGGTTCACGTTTGTAAAACAGTTCAAGAAAGGTGCTGTTATCTAGGTACTTCGGAGAGGAGCTAAAGCAGAGGATATGGGGGAGGGGCCGGTCCCAGGAGGGCCCCATAAGGTCCTGCCCTGCGTTCAGCTGAGCCTTCCCTCAACCTGTGCACCTCAGCTGAACCCAGGCTCCCCAGCAAAGGACAGACTCCCTATAGAAGACTGTACTTTCCAAAGCCGGCTGCTACCCCATCTCCCTCTACTGGGGTCTGCTAGACCCCAGCCCCTCCTCGGTCCCGGGGGGAGCCTAATTTCCTTCCCCCTGGAGTCTGGGCTGGTGTGTGATTCACTTGCAGACGATAGAATTCAATCAAAGTGATGCATGACTTGGAGGTCAAGCCCCCCAAAAAGGATGCAAGTCCCACCTTGCTTCCCGGGGCCCAGGGGGTGGAGGTCTGACCTTGGCTCCAAGGTCATACAGCTGCCGGGTAGGGAGCAAGCACCTTCTCTGTCACCGTGTGGTAGAAGCAGACAGACTTGAGACACCTCTCATGGGTATTTCCTACTTCTACCTGGAGGCCACTCCCATCGCCAATAGCACCCCTTCCGGCCACATGCTGCTCAAAATATTTTGTAGAATCAGTAAATGAATTTCACTTCATCATTCACGTTAATCTTTTAAGAAACATATTCCTTTGATAATTTTTCTTTTTCAGAAATGTCCTTCCTATACTACACATAATTTTCCTACGAATAAAGCCTAGAATTATTTGGTCACATTTCCAAAATTCCATTGGGCTACTGACTGGACCATACCTAACATAGCTGAGTATGAGAATAATTAACAGTTTTTATAACTTTGGGTTGGGTCCATATCTCTTTTTATCATGTTTTTCTTTTTAATACCCATTAGCAGAGTTTATACGTAGTTTTTTCATATGTCTTGCACATTTCTTATTTATCTTATTCCTAATTATTCTGCTTCTGTTGCTACTATGACTAGAATTGTTTTCTTAATATTTTCTACCGAGATTCTGAACTCAGTAATAAGCAATTGACTTTTGTGTCTATAACTGTTACTTGAAATAAGCACATATAGGGACTGTCATTACAACACATTTTTATTCTTGTCTCTCTCTGCCCTTTAATATCCATTTAGTGGGGGAAGATTTTCCTTTGCCCGTGAATAAAACTTGCGTGTTTCATGCACACTCTTCTGTGAAGACAGCCCTGTGGCTGCCTTTAGTCACAAAACATAGCATTAATTCAGAATTTAAAGTAATCAGTCACCTGGAATAGCCAAATCACCTTGATTTAGAGGAGGTGGGAGCTCAGGCTCTCCCCGACCTCACTCTCTCTCGGCAGGAAGTGAGAAACAAAGCACAGAGTAGGGTTTTCTCCAAAACATCTGCACATAGCCTGACCCCCTCCACATTCCCACCACTCCTCGGTTTGGATATTGGTCCCATAAGTCTTGGAACCCTTTCTCAAACATTGACTATAATAGATTATTATGTATTTTGATGTAGCACTGAGCTTCGTAATTCAGCATATACTATTTCTTGGGGCCTCAGTCATAATTTCAATTTTCACATCCTTTTATTTGTGTTGGTTTTGTGTTATTTTTATAACCAGTGGTGGTCTTGGGAGTGAGGCAGGCAGCATATCCAATGACCGAGGTACAAGAAACACCAATTTGGCCTTCAGAACTTGGAAGGATCCAAAGAATAGCATCTGAGTGGACGTGAGAAAGACACTCGATAACCTCAAGAAAGCCTGCAAAGTGCTGTATGTAGCTGTCACAAGCTCGGTGACATATGGTCACACCTGCAGATTTTGAAATCATAAGGCAAAGGGGATATTGGGCAACTCTTTGGAAAAGACATCAAATCATAAAGAAAATTAATAACCACACGTGGATAGAAGAAAGTGTTTGCAAGACATATGAGTTAATAACCCATATAGAATACTTTCTTTAAAGAATAGAAATGAAAATAAACTCAAACGACCCTGAAAACTGGGCAAATTGTATAAACAGAGTTCTCGGCAGGGTGCAATCAGAAAATACTCTAGATATTTCAAACCGAGGGAATGTAAGGTGGTTGCAAAGGTTTTGGGAAGGCTGAGAGAGCAAAGAGGACACGTAGTGGGGGAAGGAAAAGATGAGAAAAAGGAGAGAAGGAGTGAGGACCAGAGCTCAGAGGCTGAAGCCCGCCTGTTGCTCCCACTCCAGGGCTGTTTGAAACACTGACTGGTGGATTCTAGACCCACCAGGGATGCTGCCTGGACCAGAGTTGGAAATGTCCAGTGCCCTGCCTGGACCAGTGGAATCTAGAATCACCCACTTTGCCAACCAGCTTGGCAGCCCCAGCATGTGCCAACTCTGGGTCCATCTCTGCGGCCAGCTGTGGGGAGCTTCCCTCCCCCGACCTCCTGATCTACTGCTGGCGTCTCCCACTGGCTGAACCCAACAGAAAGCTGGTCGGCAAGGAGTTGGAAAGTAGACCTGCCAAAATCCCAGAGCAGATGGGAGAAGGGCAAACAGGCTGAGTGGTTCAGGAGACTGACCGGCACAAAGAAGGGCGCAGGGGTTGTATGAAGATGCTCCCTTACCACTAGTTAGCAGTACAGATAGAAACAACACAACAGCCTCCTTCTCAACCATCAGATCTTCAGAAACCAAAAATATTGATAACAGACAATGCTGACGAGGATGTGAGGAGGAAAAAAAAAAGCCATTTTTACACACTACTTTGTGGAATTGTGTCTTTTTTGTGAAATAAGTGAGAGTTCAATTGTTTGTCTTTTTCTTTGGATCTCAGGTGCACAGGTTTGGACTAATCAGAATCCTTTGTAAGATATTTTCATCATTGGCTCATGAATACCCTATTTGTAATTAATTGATTAGTAGTAGTTATTTTTAATATCTCAATTTATTACTACTGTCATTGTTGTCGTACTGACTGGTTAGGACTCTAGAACAATGTTAAATAGAAGTGGTGATGGGGCATCCTTGACTCATTTTTTTCAATTTAAAAGGAATGCTTTTAACATTCCTCCATCAAGGAAGATATTCGTTCTACATTTTTTATAGATACACTTTGCCATGTCAAGGAAATCCTCTCTGTTCCCCAAATTTGACTTTTTAAAAATTATGATTGGGTATTTCCTTTTATCACGTTTTTTTTCTTTTTTCTGAATTTACTGCAATTATCACATGCTTTTTCTCTTTTGACTTATTAATGTAGTAAATTGTATTATCAAACAATCCTTGCACAACTGGCAAAAATGCAAAATGTGTTGCAGCATCTTTATATATTTTTTGGGCTACGTTTTCCAATATTTTATATCTACATGCGTGAATTACATAGGCCGAAATATTCATTTTCTGTGATGTCATGGCATTGTATCATTGTATCAAGGTTATGATGACTTCATAGAATGACTTGGGAAGTAATCCCTCTTTTTCTCTTGTCTGACTGAGTTTGTTCAAGAGTAAAATGATTTGGTCCTTAAAAGTTTGGTAGAATTGGGCTTCCCTGGTGGCGCAGTGGTTAAGAGTCCACCTGCCAATGCAGAGGACACAGTTTTGAGCCCTGGTCCGGGAAGATCCCACATGCTGTGGAGCAGCTAAGCCCGTGCGCCACACCTACTGAGCCTGCGCTGTAGAGCCCGTGAGCCACAGCTACTGAAGCCCGCGTGCCTAGAGCCTGTGCTCCGCGACAAGAGAAGCCACTGTAATGAGAAGCCTGCGCACCACAACGAAGAGTAACCCCTACTCACCGCAACTAGAGAAAGCCCATGCACGGCAAGGAAGACCCAACAGAGCCAAAAATAAATTAAAAAAAAAATTTGGTAGAATTAGTCTATGGCCACATGAGACTAATGTGGTAAAAATTTAAATATGTAAGGCTTTAATACCGCGATCCCAATGTTAGTCATCTAGTCTATTGATATAAAAAGCACGTTATTCAAAGTTTTGTGCATAAGCATACGTATTTCAGCATTTATTTCAAGAGAAAACAAATGGAAACAGCCTATGAGTAGTGAAGGGGTTAAATATAGTATATTCAATCACAGATTATAAGACAACTATTGTAAAAGATTCTCTCTGTTTATATCTGGTAAGATGTCCAAATATATTGTCAAGAAGAACAAGTAATTCGGCTATAAAGAAAAAAGGAAAAGAAAGAAAAGGTGGTTGTCTGACCTACACGTTTATTTAAGCAAAGAACATTAACATATGCATCATTTTTGCCAAGAATGAGCAGAGTAGACTAGTTAAGACCATAGGCTCTGGAGCCGAACATTAATGTTGAAATCCCAGCTCTGGCTGTGTGACCTTAGGCAACTTACTAACCTTTCTGTGCCTCGGTTTCTTCTCCTGTGAAACAGGAATAAGGATAGCGCCTAACTCAGAGGGTCTTTCTGTGGAGTAAATGAATTAAGCTATATTCCTGGCACGAAGTAAGCACTCCATGAGTGATGGTACTTATTATTATTGAAGTATTAAGTATTTAAGTAATATCATTCCAGTTTTTATTATTTATTATTCAAGTATTTATTATTATTTAAATATTATTATTTTAAAAGGTGGATAGGAGGGGGTAGCGGGCGATTGGCTGTTTTTTAAATACCTTACCATAGTTTTTGAATAATTGCAATGAATATGATTTACTTATATAAGTGAAAAAATAAAATGAAATGGAAAGCAAAGGGGCCACCAACTGTATCAAGTATGAAAGGTTGAGCTTTCCGGGAACAGCTGCGTCTCCAGGCAGACAGATAAATCTATGGTAGCTTTGATGCTGCTCAAAACAGAGCATTAAAATGAGTCACAGCCTCTCCCCAGCCTTTTATCATCCCTAAACTGGAATCGCTATCATTCCTACCAAGAATCATCCGTGAAAACAGGCTCACTTCCTGGCATAGGAATTAGGAGCCCCAATAAATGAGCATTTTCATTTCCCGAAAGCATGGCCCTGGAATGTGAGGCCTGAGCCACCGTTCCTGAGGCCAGGGTGACCTGCGCTTTTGGGGACACAGCAATTGAAATCAGACCACGCTGGGCTTACTACACCTGCGTTATTGAGAACAGCGGTTCACTGCACCTGACAAACCTGAGTGTGGAGAATTGCTCCTTCCTCACAGGGGCTGCTGTGAAGGCTTCATGAGATGATATACGCACAGGTCTTAGCAGAATGCCTGGCACAGGGGACTCACTCAAATGTGATAAAGAGACGATGGTGGCTGATTCTTAAGACGAAATGGCAAGGCAAAAAATGGTAGATTTGGCTAATAATAATTTAAAACTTTCATAGTTCAAAAACATTTTACTTAAGAGGAAAAGACAAATAACAGAAAACAATGACTCACTGAGGCACTTGTACAGGTCAATCCCGATGGAAAATATGCAAAAGTAGTAAATACTAAGAGGAGAAAACACAATTGGCTGAAAAAAGCAATAGAGAAAGGGCCTCATCACCACTCTCCGAACATCCTAATTGGGGGAATTTTCCCCAGATTTACTGATCTTGCTGCAGCGCCTTCCTTAACACTCTCTCAAAAGAAGAGAGTCTTTCAGGAAAGTAAGTAGGGGTGCTCATTGAGCCACCTCCGTTTTCCTTCCAGGAGCCAGACGCCTGCAGGGGTGATCCTCTTCTGCTCGTCTAAGCTGACACTCACCTGGCTGCGCCCACACCAGGGAAGGTCTGTCTTTGCCATCTGTTTATCTGTCCAGCCTGCACTGCCCCCGATGCAGAGAAAAGATACTGCTGAATTCTTACGTCAGTTCATAGGCTATTTGGCTATCACGTAAAGCTGCCTTCTCTGTGTTCATCTTTATTAGGAGGTAATGTTTTAGCCCCTCTGTCCCTCTTTGGTCTCACTTCTAAAATCACTTGGACCCAGGGCAGGGGAAGGTGCTGTTCATTGGTTCCCTTCAGAGATTTTGGCCATCCATGCAGCTAAAGATGCTAACTTGACTGATAATCAAACAACTGCACATTGAAACAGAAGTGAAAGGCCAGGCTCACCTGGCCACCTGGTCCAGGGGGGAGCAGGAAAGTGGGTGAGCTCACACCTGCAGAAGTGAGGGGGCAGCTGGGCACGGCTGCCAGGAGCTTTAAAGCTGTTGGCATCCTTTGACTGGTGGCTTCACTTACCCCAGGGACAAAAATTCACCGACAACCTATTCTTTATGGCATTGTCCCAGAAAGTAAACTTCAAAGCAATTGGAATATCCAGCAAGGGAGAACGGCTATGTAAATTGTGGATCAGCCCAGGATGGAATGCGATAAGGCCATTAAAACGAGTGTTTGGAAACCATCTCATAACAAGCCTGCAGTGTAATGTTAAGCAACAAAATAGAATATAATACGAGTAAAGTGTCAATCCAATTATATACTTGAGATTTGGACGGAGATCGCACAAACTACCAGGAGATTTATATCTTGGGGGTTGGATTGCAGGTGATGTCTATTTTTGCTTCTGTGTTTTTCTACATTCTCCACATTCTCCAAGAACATACTCTTTTAATAAAAAGAAAAATCGTAAACCAGTCTAAAATGAATCTGGTATGAAATATAGGATAATAAAGGGCTGAAAAAACACAAGACAGAGCAGCTGGCCTGGGTTGGTGGCTGGGGCCTGCCGGAGAGAAAGACGTGTGAACACAAAAGGTTCACCTGTCAGAAAAAGAGGCAAGTTTTCCAAAGGGGTACTGGCTTGTAGAAAACACAGAGATGCCCACGGAGCAGCTGTGTGAGAGGAGTTGATCTCTTGCCCCTTTGGGGGCAGAATGGTGCCCAGAGGTTCAGACACACACTGCTCTGTCTCCACGGTCAGGGTCCTCCTGTTAGAAGGTCTTCTTTCACCTTTGGCCCACTTCTCACCCACCTGGCCTGGGTCAGGTGCACCCTCACCTGCTCCCTCCATCCAGCTCAGAGCTGCAGAGGCCCAGAACGGAAGTTTCCCGTCTGGCCAGAAGGGGGCGCTGTGGTGCAGGACGGGCACCTGAAACCAGAGACTTCGGTTCAAGTTCTTAGTCTGTCCTTTCTTGTAACTTGCGAAATACACCTGGGACACGTCGGAAGATGAGCCCCTCATCTCAGGGATTAAATAAAGCAATTAGACACAAATGTTTGTAGCCTGAAAAAGATCTGCGAATATGAGGGTCACTAATTCTTCAGTGCTTTCTTTCCATGTTAAACCCCTTGTAGATGCTCTTGCTTCCCCCCACTTTCACCTCCCAATGATGTGTTGGCGTCGGCCTGCTTGTGTGCACTGTGACCCTTGCCCGAGTGTTTCTCTTGCCCTTTGGGCTCCAGGACCTGTTATTGCAAAGGGCTGCTGGGCTCCGCTCCAGACTCGGTTTGACCACCGGGCTGTGACCCTGGATCACTGGCCGGGTGCTCATGGGCTCAGTGATTAGCATCTTGGACCACAGCCTCCATCAGGACTAAATGCCAAAGGAACCCTCCTTTCTGGGGAAAGGCCTTGCTGTCTGCTGTCTGTGCTCCATCTGCTTTCATTCTCACTACAGACCCAGACAAGAGATGGGACCTCCTGTCACTACCGACCTTTACCCTGACTCTGGCTCAGAGCCTCTCTGTACAGTTGTGTGGTCTGTGCACTGCACACCCCTAGGCAGTGCTGTCTGTACTGTAGTCTGCAAAGAACAAGGCAAGGCCTGAACAGTTACGAACAGCAGCCCTGCTCGGTTGCGGCGATCGAACTGTGATCCAGGCTTGCTGGCCCTGGCTGGTTCACGAAACGTCCTGCCTCTTCTAGCTGCAAGACGGGGAAGGCCTCAGAATCTTTCTGAATCTCAGTTTCCTCAGCTGTAAAGTGAGGAGCTGGATTGGTTGATTTCTAAGCTCAGTTATCTAGACATGCCAAACTGTACGACTTGCCTGGTTTTAGAATCTTTCAAATCTCCCTTGGTCTGCCTTTACCCATGGGATCGGGCCAGTGTCCTTGATGTCACCAGATGGGTGTCTGTGCTCAGTCTGGAGGTCCAGCATCCCGGCTCTGCCCTTGTCCACATGCAGGCTTAAACCTGCTGTTGCCCTTGGGCCTGCCCCAGCGTCTCCCTTCCGCCCTCCCAGGAAGCCCCAGTAACAGGCATTTACATCCTGCTGGGCTCGCGCCTTCGTGCTGCGCCCGCCAGAGGCGAGCACAGCCGATTCCCAGGCAGGGAGGATCAGGGAGGGTTGGGGATGTTTGGGACAGTTTGAGGGAGCCCAACTGGGCTGAGCCAGAGACCTCATGGAGAGGACTAGTGGATATTACAGCTAGAAATCTGTGTTGGGACCGAGGAGTAGCTATGTTTGCTCTTGTCAAGGTAATTTCCGGGTTTGTAGGTCAGGAGGCAAAGATCTTTGGGGCAGGTGGCCTCTTAGTAACTTGCAATCACACATGGGATCTGCCTCTCCAAACCCACCCACATGCTGACTACATAAGGTCAACTCTGAAGCCAGGCACACTGCCATCCATCCAGCAGATATTATGCCCCAGATGCCTCAGGGGGAAGTGGAGTCAGAGTGAGGATGCCCGCCCAAAGTCATGCAGCAGTGGCTGGGACACTAAGCCCAACTGCTCCCAGTTACAAACGCCTGGGCTCCTAGGTGCCCGTGGCTGCGCTGCGGGGTCCTTTAGGTGGGGCTGCCCTCAGTGCCTTGCACGTAGAGCTGGAGGGGGCCCCGCAGAGGAAGCAGCCAGGAGGCTGGGCGGCTCTGCATGATCAAGTCAGGGAGGACCACGTGCACCATATTTCATATTTATCCTGAGGTGCCCTGGAGTCCCAGGGGCTTTCAGGGATGCTTTAGAGATCGCTCTGGCTGACCACAGAGAGTGAGTTGGACAAAGACCAAATGGGGACTGAGAGAGAACAGTCTGGGAGGTTGTGCAGTGGTTCCAAAGATGGGTGGGTGGCTGCAACAGAGATAAAAGACTTGTGCACGGGGCGAGGGGAAACATGATCCGTCCAGCCGGCACGTGCAGAGCGCCTCCCTTGGGTCAGCTGCATGGGGATGGAAAAAGTCTGGGGCTACAGGAGCCTTGAGACCGGAGATGCCCTGAGAGTCAAGAAGAGGAGAGCGAGGGAGAAGAAAAGCTTTAGATGAGGCTTCTCTCTGTCTCCCCCGCCCCCCAGCTCACAGCAAACATACATGGAGCTGTTCCCACCATCCATTCAGCCAGGGCTATGCCTCTGCAGGTGTCGACCGCAATCAGGGGACCATGTTGATTGACCCAGAACCCTCTCCACGCAGTCTGGACTGAACTATCTCGAGAGAAGCAAAATGTACCACACCGGTGCACAGAGCGCTCAGAAATGATTCATTTTTTGCTCCCTTGAAATGGTGGCAAATCTTCTACGGAACAAACCACATCCGGAGGGGAAGTGATGAAGCTCAGAGGAGCAGTGAGAATAACCACGGTGACAATCTCACAATTTGGGGGCTTAAATAAAGGGTGTGTTTACTCTGGAATTGCCACTGAAAAAAATAAGCTGCAAAGACAACAGCCAAGCAACAGTATTCTCTTCTGGGCTCATCTACAAAGAAAGTACAGATAACACTCGTTTCCCAGGGGCTGTCCATAAATCCAAGATTTCTTCTTGCCATTACCATGGAAAAGATCCTCAACGAGGAAGGTGAACCATTCAGGGGTGTTTTTTTTAGCTTTCTATTTTGAGATGATGATAGATTCACCTGCAGTTGTAAGAAATAATAGAGAGACCCCGTAAACTCTTTACCTAGTTTCTCCCCATGGAAACATTCTGCATAACTATAGTAGAACCAGGAAACACAACCAGGAAACTGACACTGACACCAATGATTTCATTTTGGAGAACTCTCAAAGTGACATATTGTCACTTTTGAAAATAGGAAAAGGCAAAACTTCTGTATTTAAAAAAAAACAACAACTAAAATTAAATTACAAGACGACCAGGCAAGGAGAAAATGCTTTTCTATTAATCCTAGCAAGTAGTTTATATCCATAGAATGGGTCTGTTCCCTTTTAGAAGAAAAACATTTAAGTGGCCCTTGAAAATATTGTGATGGTCTACAGAATTATAACTAAAATTACTATAATACAGTACTATCTCAGGAAATTTATAAGGCAGCATAGGATGAATTTACTTATTGAGATAGATTGTTTTGAGGTATTATTGTTTGATTTCAGCCCTTCTTAAGTTCTCTAACATTATTTCTTACATCTAAGAACTCACCACTTCCCTCTAGTATTACATTCTAAATACCTTGTGTCCTTTCACTGATTCATTTATTCATGTTCAACAAATATCTCTTGATTGTCTGCTACCGGCCAATTATTTTTCTAGGGGTTAGAAAACCAGGGGTGACCAAAAAAGCTCTTTGGGGAGCTGTCATTCCAATCAATCCCCCCATTTCATCTGAACTATAATGGCCATTGTTTAGGATTCCATCATCTTCCAGAAGGACCACTGTAGAAGCCTCTGAATCCGTCAGCGTCTGTACAGTCTCTCCCCTCCCCCAGCTTATTCTCGGCACTGCTGATCGCTCCCGCAGACGCATCCGATTACGTGACATTCATGCTCGAAATCCATCCAGTGGTCCCATCACTCCTGTCTCACTCTGGACAGGACCAGTTCCAAATGCCCTGCAGCCCTTAATGGTCCAGCCTCTGTCTTCCCATCCGTATCATCATCATTCATCCACCACCTTTCCCGCCCACACAGCTGTCTCAAGCCACTCTGCTTTGCTGGTGGCCATTCTTGGACTGGGGTCCGCCCCTTGCTTTTCTGCCTGAAAGAGTCTTGGTCATTATTAACCTTTCAGTCTAAACGTGACCTTCTCTGCTGAATGAGGTAAATTCCATTTAGTGGGAGATCTCATTTACTTGCAGATCACCAAATACTACCTATTGTTTGGGTGGATGTGCTGCCGCTGGATTTCTTATGAGCAAAGAGATATGTTTTTTTCACATTGTTTGTATCTTCAGACCCTTGGTCTTTCTTGCTACAGTGTGGCATCAGTGATTCCCTTGAGAATACCCTTAGCATTTCTGTTTGTTTGTTTTATTAATCCTTTTTTTTTTTTTCTGAAAATAAAAGTCGTTTGAAAATTAAAAGAGTAGAAAGGAAAGGACACCAAATATTGAGAGTGTAACATTTCAAACTCAGGGTATATTTTCTTCCTTTTCCCTAGTATTTTAATTTACTTTACATTGATTATATAGATACAATTTAAACCCTTGTTTTTTTCCACTTAAAGTATATTTTAAAAATTTAAGCTTTTGACACAAACTGATAAATTGATTTTCAAAACGATTGTAAAAATTTATTCTCCCATCATTAGATATGAAAATGTGTACCTTACCTACCACACCTACACAAATGCTAGTGAAAGCAAAAACTGGTCCTTTTCTTCACCTTTGCTTTTCTTTATTCTTAAGATTGACTATATTTTCATTTGTTTATAAGGTCCTCGCATTCCATCTTTCTGAATTTTCTGAGCTTTTTCTTTGCCTGTTTAGTTAATGGAATATTTCACTTTTCTCATTGGTCCATTTGAACTATTTATTGACATTTAAATTCTTTCTCAGGCTTGTTTATCGAAAAAAAATTTTTTCAGCCTGTAATTCGGCTTTCATGTATTTTGTGATATTTGACATATAATTTTTATGTGAGTTCAAATCTACTGTTTCCTTCTTAATGCCTTCCATTGGTTTTAAATGTAGAAAGTCCTTTCTCTATCTAGAAACCAAGGAGTTTTTTCCTCTCTCTTTTCCCTATTTTTAAAAAATGACTGAGCTCTGATCAATGTGCAGTTGACTTTGGTGTGTGGTAAAGTTAGAAGCAGATATTTTCCCCAAATATCTAGCCGATTATTGTGTCATCCTTGACTGAGAAATCTTTCATTTTCTGTTAATGAGTGATGCCTCATTTAACATACGTTGAATATAGATCAATCTCTGACTGTTCTCTGTTCATTGATGTACTACTGCTTCTTGTACCCATGATGCTCTGAAGCACTTGGTTTAGATTTACACAGCACACAAATCTGGTAGAGCAAGTTCTCCCCCATTTCTCTTTTTGTGGAAGATTTTCTTAGGTATTTTCACCTATTTACTCTTCCAGTTTCATTTGGAAAGGTTATTTGTTTTAAAATAGAGCATTTTCCATTCCAACATAGAGCTGCTCTGTCTAAAAACAAAATTATTTTTCAGCTTAATTTTTAGTTTTATTTATTTGTCTCCTCATGTTTATTATTAAAGGTATTCTTAGCTATTCTATTCGTGGGTGCTATTATAAATGGGATTTTTAAAAATTGTATTTTTAACTGGTTAGTTGTTTCTAAACAGAAGAGCAACTTTGATGTGCTTATAGTGATTTTGGTTATTTTATTAACTTCTCTTATTACTTCTTCAACTATTAGGTGGGTCTCTTGAGATACTAGGTATACTGCTAGAAGAAACTGAGGCTGGAGGGTTGGTGTACCCCCAGCGCTGGGCACACAGCATTCCATCTACATGAAGTTCAAATGCATGCAAAACCAGTGGAGAGTGACAGAGGTCAGGACGGAGGCTGACTCTGGGAAGAAGGGAAGGGGCTGGTGGGGAGGAGGCATCAGTGAGGTCTCTGCAATTCTGGTGTTGTTCTAGGTCACATGGGGGTGCTCAGTGTGTAAAAGTTCATTGAACTGTCCACTTGCGGACTTTTATATATGGATGTCTGTAGTGGGGTGAATGGTGTCCCCTAAAAAATTTGTCTGATTCCTAACCTCAGATAGCTGTGAATGTGACCTTATTTAGAAAATGGGTCTTTGCTGATGTAGTTAAGCTAAAAATCTTGAGGTGAGATCATTCTGGATTAGGGTGGGCTCCAAATCCAATAATAAGTGCCCTTATAAAAAGAGGAAAAATGCAGACACACAGAAGACAGGGTAATGTGAAGATGCAGAGGTTGAATTGATGTGTCCACAAGCCAAGGAACTCCAGGAATTGACAACAAACACCCAGAGCCGGAAAGAGGCAAGGAGGTACAGGGAGCAAAATGTGCCACCCCAAAAAGTGTCTCTCTGGCAAGGGGATTATTTTAGGCTGATTATTTTTAAGAAACAGAAGACTCGAGAAGTCTTTCTTTTTTACCTTCCCCTTGGCTGCCTAAAAATAGATAAAGGGCCTGTTCCCAGAAGACAACTATCACCAGAGATGCCTGCAAAGAGTGTAGGCCAGGTGAGGTGGGAACCCCGGCAGGGCCTGGAGATCAGAGTCAACTCTGTGTCCATCGTCCCTGCAGGCCCAGCAAACATTTATTTACCAAACATTTACTTTTCCATCTCCACATAGATTGCTTTCCTCTCCTTTGAAGTCCCAAACCACTACCCTCACCTCCTCGTTTGTCTTTAGCTGAAGATGGCGTTTAAGGTGAGGGCTTCGACCCAGTTTTCCTGGGTCTCTCCCATGTATACATGTTATTAAACTTTTGTTTGCTTTTCTCCTGTTAATCTGTCTCATGTCAATTTAATTCTTAAACCAGCCAGAAGAACCTAGAAGGGTAGAGGAAAATGTCTTCCTCCCCAGCAGAAGGATCCTCCCTTAGAGCTTTTGGAGGGAGCACGGCCTTGCCAACACCTTGGTTTCAGACTTCCAGCCACCAGAACTGTGAGAGAACACACAGCTGGTTGTAGCAAAGAACAGCAGCCCTAGGAAAGTAACACAATGCCATACTTCAATATAAATTTTACTTAAAGAAAAACAGACAAACAAAAAGTCAACCAAAACTTGTGTTGACAGGGGTGTGGGATCTTCTGCAGGGTGACTGGGAACTCTTTTGGAAAGCTATGACGTTACTGATCTAAATCATTAAACACATGTTTTTGTTTTACTCCATTCGTAGAACTATGACCTAAGGAGTAATTACAGGTATCCACGAGGATTTTCACTCCAACATCGATTATTCCCAGGCTTTAGGGTTCTCTTCTCCAACACCATTTTCACTTGTCAACAATTAAAATAAAATAATAAAACTCATTGCTGGTGAAGATATGGTAGCTTAGGCAATTTCTCTCCCCTGTGGGAGACCAAATATCATTGCAGGTGCGGCGGGCTACTTTAGTGAGATAGTAATGTGGACTCTTCCCTTCTAAATTTTTCCTTTCTCCTTCAAAGACATGAGCCAGGCTGTAAGAGTGTCCTACTGCTACATAACAAATACCCCCAACTTAGCGGCTTGAGGCAAAACCCATTCATAGTTCACGGTTCTGTAGGTCAGAAATCCAGGCAGGGCTTAGCTGGCTTCTCTGCTCAGGGTCTCACAAGACTGAAATCAGGGTGGCCACCAGCTTACTTTCATTTCTGGTGGCTCTGGGGGAAAACCCACTTGCAAACTCATTCTGGTTGGTGGCAGAGTTCAGTTTCTTGGGGTTGTAGGATTGAGGTCCCTGTTTCTTGAGGACCAACAGCCAGAGACTACTCTCAGCCCCTAGAGGCTCCCCACATTCCTCCTTATGGTTCCCTTACACATTCATATAATGGTAAACTCTCTCAAACACAGACACACACACACACACACATAAACACACACAGTGAACAAATGCACACATATGCACACAACTTTTTGGCAAAAATTCCACCCAGAGTCTGAAAAGCTTCTTTGGAGTCGTTTTCCCTCAACAAACATCTACCGGGCACCTATGTACAGTCAATTGTTGTGTTAAACCCTAGGGGGTGGACTGCTGGAATACTGAGGCCTGGCTCATGGACCCTGCGCTCAAGGACCCAGAGCAGAGGCGAGATAAATAAGCAATCAGAAGGTTGTAGCTCTGCATGATAATTGCTGCCACAGAGGTGAGCAGAGGGATGGATATCTACCCCAGCCTGTGATGGTGGCCTTCCTGGAAGAGGAGACCAAGTCTGATTCTTTAAGCAGAGCGGAAACGGTATGACGTGAAGCTGCAGCATCCCATTCACCTGGGCTGCCCTGTCTCTGCTGACTAACCTTTACATTTCTGCCTCTTGGTATTTGCTCCTGGCATCTTCAGAATCATGGGGAGCCCCTCCCATCCCCAACGCCACGCAGGCAGATCGACAGTGACATAGGCATTAACCAGCACAGGACCTGACATGTTTTGTTTTGGGGTTCTGCACACTCAGAGCCAGAAATAATGAACTGGGGATAACTGCTAAAAGGGACCAGCATGAGAATTTAAACCTAGGAAGGCAAGAGCTAGAGAGGACTGAGAAAGAGTAGGCGTGCTGTGACACATAAAAGGATTTGGGTCTTGATCATCTTGTCCCTCTGCTCGGTAGGACAATTCAGCCAGTCTTTCCAGCCCGCTCCCATCAAATGTACAATCAAATAATCACAACAATAAAAACCCTCCAGATGTCATTGCATAAATCTGCTCTCCACCCTCCCCTCTCCTGACTCTGACCCCAGTACTCATAGATGTCTTGATGAATTAAGGTCTCCTTTTCTTCACTGGCCTCATATACCACCAGAGCAGTCACACGTAGGCTAGCGGTGACTTGGAAACTTCTGGATCAGTGGTTGAACATGATCAAACACTGTGTGCATGATCAAACTTGAACATGCATTAGAATCACCTGGAGGGCTTGTGAAGACACAAGGGCTGTGCCCCATCTGCAGAGTTTCTGACTCAGTACGTGTGGGGTGGAACACAAGTGAGGGGGTGATGCTGATGCTCTGAGGACCACACATTGAGAACTGTTGTAGCTACTCCTGAGGGCACAGATGATCCACCATACACAATCTCCCTGATGTCCCACATAGTTAGAACAGGCGTATGGCTGGAAAAGGGAGAGGGCCCAACAGAGTCCCTAAATGCATTAACATGATTCACTCCTCTCTATGATGTCACTTTCACAATCAGTAGCTTTGGGAAGTTTTTTTTATTAACCACTAGAGGAGTCAGAGGACAGGAATAAGAATTCTAAACTAGATATCAGAGACCTGGTTTTAATCTGGGCTCTGCTACTTGCTTGTTGGTTGGGGTGATTTGTTACATGGCAATAGCTGACTAATACAAGTGGCTGCTATGTCAGGTCTGAGAACTCTAAGGTGAATTTAGAAAAATATCTACCTGCAAGGAATTTACAATCTAGTGGAAGAGGCAGTTACAATAAGGTGAGCTAAGTAATATGAAAGGAAGTAAAGAGGTGTTGTGAGCTCAGAGGCACAGGGACCTCAATCTGCCTCAGAGGTTTTGGGGAGAAAACCTTCTCAGAAGTAACACTTAAGCCGAACAGTGGGAGGGCAGGCAGCTCAGCAGTCCTGAGCACACCCTGCACTGAACACAAGGCAGGTACTTGCAGGTAGAATGGCAAATGGATGAGATCAAACCCAAGGACTGACTCACATATGGATGAGTTGACTTCCTAGGCTCCAGGGCCACAGAATGCCATCTTAACTCCAGTCGTCAACTTACAAATGGACGTCGTGGTCGTGATTCCTCTCAAGGCGCAATTGAATCGGTCCACATCCACTGCTCCCCTGCGTGTGATGCTTGCTCATAGAGAACCCAAACTTTGACCCTGTCCAGTATCTCCTTGTCCAAATACCAGGGACTCACACCACTAGATGCGCTGGATGCTGTAAGAATAAAAGAGATTTTCTCCAGAGAAAATACTTAACGTTTGATCAGTTTTTCCAGTAGTCCTTAAAAAAGTCCTCTGTACGTGTTAATTGTACGTCATTCAGTCTTTGTTTGCCTATAATCGTATTTGACACGAGACTAGTGACAGAAGCGCTAATGGGGAAAGCAAAACAAAGTAGAAGAGCCTGCAATTGTCTAAGTAATTGACATCTTTCTGCAATTTTATTTGAACCCTCAAAATAGAGGCTTTTAGGCAAAAGCACCAGAATCAAGCCACTGCTGCCATCTTGGGAAGCAGCCAACTGGGTCATGGACAAGCTGACTGTTCCAACACCTTCCTGGATTGAGTTACAGCTTCTGCGGGGAAGGGCTGGGTGAAGGGTGTGGGGCAGGGTGGTTTGTGCAGATAAACCAGGACTGTGGGTGGAACCATGCGGTGGGCGACCGAGTGGCAATCACTGATGTGCTGGCCTGTCCTCACCCCCTGGTACGTCTGCAAGTTCAGCTCCCGATCTGAAGGGCACGTTGACAGATCTCCCCCAGAAAGCTGAGGCTGTTTTTCAAGACTTTCCAGGAGGAGAAAGGGCATATTGCTTAATTCTATACGTCATTGATTTGAACCCTGTAACTTTTAAGACATTTCTCAGGGTGTTACCACTGGTCACAAAAATATAAGTGACTCAGGGAGTAAGTGCTTTCCCTTGTTTTTGAAAGTGGAGAAACCACAGCACAGACAAGCAAGGCAGCTCCCCCTGGGGCTATGTGGAACCATCTACATCAACCTCCAACCTTCAAGCTTGCTCAGCGTCCTGAGGCAGAAATGGGAGTCTCTACACAAACCCTGATGCAGTGAAAACCCCCGTGGAAGCAAGAGAGCTTCGAGGCGGAAGGGCCGCGGTCTCATCAGAGAGCCGGTTTCACAGAAGTCATGGGGTTTCTGGCATCACAGAGAAGGAGGGTGTGTTGTCCGCTAAAAAGTGAAACAGTGGGTGACATGGCTTCTACAAGTGTGCCGTCTTTCCTTTCACTGGTTCACAAATTCCATTGTAAAGAACTAGAATAAAGCCATGTCTTTCCTAGGGGGTCTCCAAATGCCAGTGATCGTGTGGCAGCTTCTATATTTTGCAGAGGAAATGGAATGTGGTTGGATTCTGGATATACATTAAAGACAAAGCAGACATCGTTTGCATACAGTCTAGATGCAGGGATGAAAGAGGAAGGGCAGGCAAGGATGATGCAAGGGCTTGGCCAGAGCAACTTCTTGTCTCCAGGTACGTGTTTGCCTCCACTGCTTCCAGCTTCCTGCACAGCTAGTAACTTTTTACCCTGGAGCCTCTTGTCTATAGGGGTTTGCCCACCTCTGTCACCATCCTCTCTTTCTTCCTCCGAAAGCAAGGGGAAAGGTCCTTGCAACCCACGATATGAATGCTTTTACATCATGAGTTGGTCCACACGCTCACACGCACACACACCTGAAACCAAAGTGTCACAGAACAGCACTGCTCTCACTACCTGTGAAGTCCCCGAGCATTTTGTATTCTCTTCTCTTCCACTTAGTTTCATTTTTTAAATTGTGCTGCTCAAAACCCACCAAATAGATTCTCTACCCTCTAATGGATCATGACCCACAGTTTTGAACATCACTCTTTCAGACAACAGTGGAAAAGAATCATTTTCCTACCTGAAACCGAGGAAATGGTACTCCGCTTCCCACCCCAGACGCCTTGCCTGTCCTCAGATGTTTGGATGGAGGCGACGGGACCAGCAGCAGACGGGTTCCTTTAGGAGACGCTCCTCTCCCGACGTTGCTGAGTTTGCCCAGAGCCGTGCAAGAGGAACCCCCAGGCCACCTCCTGGACTTCTCCTGCTGAGCAACCAGGACCGGCCCTTGGCCTCAGGGGTCACCCGACCCCTCTGCAGTGGCCACCCACTCAGATGGGGCCACATCAAACACTCTTTGGGGTTAGTGCTCTGGGTGACAAGTAAGGCACCTTGTTACCTGAGTCTCGTCTTGGGGTGGCCAGATGACCAGCCCAGATGTCGGTTTTCTTACCTTTTCTGAAGAGGTCACCTCCATGGAGACACAGACAGAGGGCAACACAAATAGTCAACAGAGAAAAAGGTTTCAAAATATTACAGAGGTTTCAACTGTGAAAGTGCATGTTTTCTTGGGCTCAAGTCCATTGTGAAGCGGCAGGTTTAAGCTGCCGCCCTCCAACTGTCCATCCTGTTCGTGGGGGTCCAGCAAGACTTGGTTCTAACCGCTGTTCATCAGCACTTCCTGCCAACATCTTTGAGGACCTCTATTTAGGCTGTTTTTTGTATGTCAAACCTAGTATATTTTATAATCATTGATTTGTGTTCATTACCTGAAATCCAGCCTTTTTAATGGGCTCTTCTATTAGTGCTAATAGTTTAAAAGATGTTGAGTTTTCTAAGTACACGATCATATCACAAAGATAATTTTGTCTGCTGTGCTTTTGTTAATAAAATCTATGCCTTGTATTGTCGCTAGAACTTCTCGAGCAGTGTTGGGTAGTGGAATGTGGCAGAATTCCCTTTCAGATTTTATTGGAAATGCTTTTAGCTCTTCATCCTTAAAGAACGATATTCTCTATTTGGTAGAAGATGTAGTCTTCTAATACTCAGTTACTTGAGAGGTTTTTTTTTCCCCAGTAAGAATGATTGTTGAACTTTATTAAATTCCTCTCCAGCATCTGCTGATAATTTTCTGCTTTTATCTTTTAATTTGAAGTATGTGTTAATAGATTTCCTACCATTATATTAACTCTGACTCCCTGGAATAAGCCTTCATTGAAGTATTGAAATATTGTATATATCTATGAATTATTTGCAAGTACTTATTTGCAACTCAATAAAATGCTATCTTTGACAAAAGTCCTAATATTAGAAAATCGGTTATTTACATCAAAAGAATAGTGTCATCTTCTCTCTTGTCTTGAAAAGTTTATGAAGTACAGGGAGACTCCTTTCCTTGAAAATTTAAATGAATTCCCCAGTGAATTTGGGAAGGAGGCAGTACTTTAAAACTTTTTTCTATTGTTCGATTTTGTTTAAAATTTTTTTCACCGTTATATCTATTTACGTTTCTCCTTGGATTAACACCTTTCATTTAGTACACTAAATTTTCATTTAATACACTAAATTTTCATTTAATAAATTTCATTTATATATTGGCATATGATTGAGCCCAGTCTTCTCATGTAGTTTCATATCCATAGTTTTTTCCATTTCTGGTTTTCATGTATATTTTTTTTTTGATGAAATTTACTAGAGTTCTCTCCAGCCAACCCTCAGACCACCAGCTTTGGGGTTTATTTAGTAATTTTCTTTTATTCTCTTTATCTTTTTTGTCTTTAAAAAATACATGGATGGAAACATTCTTGTTTAAAAAACTCAGAAAAAAAAATAAAAAACTCAGGAGTATTCTGAACAGGAAGGGGCCGCCTCCCTCCACTGCTCCCACCCCCCCACCCTGATCCGCACCCCACTCCAAGGGCAGGAGCTGGAGGTACCTCCCTCCTGCCCTCTTCCGAGGAGTTTCTATGCACATATATGTACACATGCACATATGGTACACCGAACATAAGTGGTTGACACCCTGGAGTTTGCTCTGATTTTCTATTTTCAGTTAACTTACGTTTCAGAGATCGACTCACTTAATCAACGTTTATTAAGAGCTAAATATTGTGTCCGTTTCTTTTCCAGGATCCTGGGGTACCTATCCAAACAAAGATCTCCAGTCTCATGGAGTTTCCACTCGGCTCTCCTCCCAGGTTAGAAGTTATACCACCTAATTCTTCTTAATGGAGGCATAATTTGTTACCGTCTACCCCTATTGAGGACATCTGGGTTTCCCTCAAGGTTTTTACTGTTACACCAAGGCTCCAATGACTATCCTAGGACATACATCTTGCTGAATGTGCAAATATTTCTGAAGGTTTGTCACTCAGAAACAAATTTGTTGGAATTAACACAAGATTGTAATCAACTATACTTCAATAAATAAATAAATAAATATTTTAAAAAGAAACAAATTTGTTGGGTACAGGGTCAGTATATTGTTGATTTCGATAAAGATTCAAGAACTGTTATTTAGAGGACTTTTTTTTTTAATTTCAAATTTCCAAATGGTTAGATTTTTTTTAATGTTATTAATTTTAAACTTTAAGTTACTGTGGTAGAGAACTCTGCCTTCCTTTGTCAGTTTGTTTCTTTGTAAAAGGTATGTCTAAGGTCCTTGCTGAATGAGGTAATAACACGATTTTGTTCTCTGCGGCATCCCTCCCAAACCCTTCAGGTGGAAGGGGCTTGCTTTCTGCATCTGCTTCTAACTTTCTGGATGCTTCCATCAGCGTCTTTGGGTTGCCGGGGACCTGTCCACTGTGGGGGGAGGGGAGAGCCTTCATTTCTCCCGATCAGCGAGGAAGGGATGATGGAGACCCCTCTTCCATTTGCATCTGTCTTGGGACAAGCAGACAACTGCATTTTCCTTTGTTTTTTTATTGTTTATTTGCTTGTTTGGGTTCAACAAGTCTCACCCCCCAGAACCTGGTAAATAGATTTATGTTTCTCTTTAAAACCTTTACCATATGGCATTTTCTGGTAATTTTGGAAACCATTTCACAGGTTTTCACTGGGTTGTGTTTTCTTTTGGTGGGATATAAAGCTCTCATCTATAAATGCTACAAAATGACATTTTACTGCCTATCTCCTGTGTGTCTCCATGGTCTTTTGTTATCTGTCATTGTGATCTGTTCATGACTTCTAGCATGTGTGATTCTTTCCAAAATGTATTTTGTGTTTTACTTTAAGTTCATGGATGGTATCTTGTGTGGTACACGGAAGCTCATTAACGGCAAATATTAAGATCTCTGGGGCCTGATTGCTTGAATTTAGACCCTGATCCACCACTCACTACTGAGATCTTGATTTAGTTCAACATTTGATAAACATTTTTGAGTGCCTACCGTGTGATGTGCATCATTGTAGGTACTGAGACCAGAGCAACAAGCAGAAGGTACGAGGTACCTGCTTCATGGAGCTCACACTGGGGGCATGGGATGACCTGGAAGAGGGAGAGTCCATAGAGAACAGCAAAGTGCTCATGCCAGTCAGAATGCCCATCATCAAAAAGTCTACAAATAAATGCTGGAGAAGGTGTGGAGAAATGGGAACCCTCCTACACTGCTGGTGAGAAAGTAAATTGGTGAAACGCTATGGAGAACAATACAGAGGTTCCCTAGAATACTGAAAATAGAGTTTCCATACGATCCAGCAATCCCACTCCTGGGCATATAACTGGAAAAGACAAAAACTCTAATTTGAAAAGATACATGTACCTCAATGTTCATAGCAGCAGTATTTACAATAGCCAAGACACGGAAGCAACCTAAACGTCCATTAACAGATGAATGGATAAATAAGTTGTGGTATATATATATATATATATATATATATATATATACACACACACACACACACACACACACACACACACACACACACACACTGGAATATTACTCAGCCATAAAGTCATTTGCAGCAACATTGATGGACCTAGAGATTATCATACAAAGTGAAGTAAGTCAGAAAGACTAATACCATGATATCACTTACATGTGGAATCTTAAAAAATGATACAAATGAACTTATTTACAAAACAGAGATAGACTCACAGACATAGGAAACAAATTTATGGTTACCAAAGGGGAAAGGGAGGGGAGGGATAAATTAGAAGATTGGGATTAACAGATACACACTACTCTGTATAAAATAGATAACAAACAAGGGCTTACTGTATCGCACAGGGGACTATATTCAATATCTTATCAATATAATAACCTATAATGGAAAAGAATCTGAAAAAGAATATACATATACATGTGTAACTGAATCACTTCATTGTATACCTGAAGCTAACATAATATTGTAAATAAACTATACTTCAATTAAAAAAAAAACAGCAAAGTTCTAGTAGGTTAGATGGTGAGAAATTCTATAGAGAAGTAGAAAGGAGAAAATGGGGATCAGAGGTATGGGGCTGCAGTTTTTTATAGGGTGATCAGAGTGATACTTGAGCCAAGATCTGAAGGAAGTGATGTTACCAAGCCACATGAAGAGCTTGGGAAGAGTGTTGCAGTCCAAGGGAACCCCAAATGTAAAGTCACTCTTATCTCAAACTCAATGGAAAACACAGAAGGAAAATCCTAGACTAGATTTGCATTTATGCAAATGACTAGATTTGCAAAATGCAAATGACTAGATTTGCATTTATTTAAAAGATCAAATTGTTTGTTAGGTTGAGATAAATGAGGAAGAGCTGAAAAACCCAGTGGGAGACAATCATAGAAATTTTGATGAGAGATGAGCCCACGTGGTGACTGGGTTGGAGAAGTGTGGAACAGGTTTGAGAACATCCCAGAAGCAGACAAAGTGTTTGATTCCATGGAGGACAGAGCCCTGAAGAAGAGGAAGCTATAAAGGCAACCTCCTGACCGCAGGTTTCTGATTTGAGAAGCTGAGTGATGGAGGTGACATTGTAAAAGGACACTTGGAGAACAACCCAGAATCCCAGTGATGGCCAGTGAGCTTCTGGGTCCCAGGCCTGGGGAGGCCACTTAATCCTAATCTCATCTCGATATGACCAGGGAGATGTGATCGGGGCATCTTGGCATGTGTTCTGTCTCCCACAAAATTCAGAACTGGGGCAGGACCAATTCCGCAGGTGAGGGTTATTAGCAGTCCCAGTTACACCAAGTTGGGGACAGCAAAGGCAAATCCCAAAGAGGACAGGGACACAGGATGGGTGAGCTTCCCAGTCTATCTCTTTACAAATAGATACCAAATTTACTTTGTCTTAAGGCTTCATGGCAGAGATGGTGGTGAAAAAATGACCAAACTCTAAAAAACAGGAGACGGAGAAGAATGTTTTGTTGTTCACAACCAGAAGGGCCTCTAGGAGAATGCTCCTGACAAACAGGAAACAGGTGAGCAGAGCTCCTGGACCAGTTTGGATGCACAGGTTCGAGATGGAGTCGGGCAGAGTCAGCTGCTCTGCGGGGATGAGGGAGGATCTGAAGCTTCTGTCTTCACCGGATGGAGCAGGGAGGGAGAGAGAAGGGAAGAAGGGCCAGAAAGACAGCCAAGTGTTGGGCACGACATAGTGGGTCCTCCAGGTACCACCGCATCCTCGGGAACATCTCTGACACTCCCCAGCTTAGAGAGAGAGAGTTCTTGAAGGAAGGGGCTGAATTTCAAGACTGGGTGACACGTAAGTGGAGCAGGCTTGGAGGTAAGGAGGGCCTCTGCAAAAACTCCACTTGCCGTGACGTTTTAGCAGCAGCCAAGAGGGTTAGATTTGAGACAATACTTTCACCTCATCTAGAGGCGACCCAGCTCTTTGTCTTTTTATTTTCTTCTTCTGCCTCATTGCTTTGGTAGTAATACTCCTAATCCGTCCCTGATAGTAAAATAGGCCCTTCTGGAACCGCATACCTGCCCCTGCCCAGAACTGCAACTAGAGCCATGACTTTAGAAATGATGTAACCTCAACCGTCCCTCTACAGACGAGGAAGCCAAGCTCAGACGAGAGATTTCTTCTCCTTCTTCTCGTTTTTTTTTTTTTTTTCACCATGATGTAAGCCACTAAAATAGCCTCTGCTGTTTTGTCAGTTGATTCTTCTACAGTTTTTCACAGAAATATTTGATCTAAGAACATCTGCTCCTGTCTGGAACATATTTCTTTCCCTCGTGCTTGGCTTTGCACTTCCCAGAGCTGTCAGATAAGCGTCGTCTGGCAGATTCTGTGACAGGACTCGATATTCCTGAACAAACATCAGGGATGCTTACGGCTGGAATCGTGTCAGTCTGGGCGCAAAACGTGCTAGCTGTGTTCCTTACTCGCAGACTTCTTCACGACACTGGCTCAGCTATGCCGATATTGCAAGAAATACTGTTCATCACTGCTTTAGAAATAAAAGTGATGTCATGAGGTGACTTCCAAGGCTTTTCTCTTTGGGCGCGCTATGGCAGATTCGAAATATTACCATGCAAGGATTCTGAGCTTCTCCTCAACAGACTACCACTGCTTCATCTCCCTGCAGGTCCACTGGTGTCCCTACATAAGAGCTCATCTCTGGGAGCTTCAATGGGCAGGCCCTTCCCAGCTGAGCTGCTGGCTTAACTGTTGTCCAGGTTCCTTTTGTTAAAACGGGATTATAGCGGTGTGTTTGAGAGGTTGCATTTCTAGCACTTAGGGTGCAACAGAATTGTCTTCAGTGTTTCTCTCTCCAGCGTCTGTGTTCCTGCTGTTGAAAACCTCTATGGCTGGTGTTTAAATATGGCTCATCTGAGCCTCGTCTTTACGTTTGTGTCTTGGTGGTTAGTATCATTATTTTCATAAACAACATGTCTCCCTCTCCCTCTTTTTCTCTCTCTCTCAAAAATGTTCAATTCAAGATTGAATAACTCTGTCCTTAAAAATTAATCCTAGAAGAAAATATTCAACCTCAAAAATATCTAAATGCCCCAAAAAATTCCTAGAAAGTCCTTTTTTGATGACAATAAAAAATAATATTATCTAAATATTATTGCTTACAATTGTCTCCATGAAAGACATCCAGATGGTGCTCCCACAAAAAATGAGGTGCTGGTTCTTTTTTCCTGTGGATCACAACGGGCAAGACCCATCTTTGGGTACAGGGTTATTCTAAGATGATTAATTAATGATTGAGAAGATATGGCAATATTTATGTCCATCGATAGATGAATGGATAAAGAAGATGTGGTACATATATACGATGGAATACTACTCAACCATAAAAAAGAATGAAATAATACCATTTGCTGCAACATGGATGGACATAGAGATTATTATACTAAGTGAAGTAAGTCAGACAGAGAAAGACAAATACCATATGATATCACTTATAAGTGGAACCTAAAATATGACACAAGTGAACCTATCTACAAAGCAGAAATAGACTCACACACGTAGAGAACATACTTGTGGTTGCCAAGGGGGAGGGGGGTGGGGGAACATTGGACTGGGAGTTTGGGGTCAGCAGATGCAAACTATTATATACAGGATGGATAAACAAGAAGGTCCTACTGTATAGCATAGGGAACTATATTCAATGTCCTGGGATAAACCATAATGGAAAAGAATATAAAAAAGAATGTATGTGTATGTATAACTGAGTCACTTTGCTGTACAGCAGAAATTAGCACAACATTGTAAATCAACTATACTTCAGTTAAGAAAGAAAGAAAGAAAGAAGATATCACATTATTTTTTAATATATTTATTTATTTTATTTATTTATTTTTGACTGTGTTGGGTCTTTATTGCTGCGCACAGGGTTTGTCTAGTTGCGGCGAGCGGGGCTACTCTTCGTTGAGGTGCACTGGCTTCTTACTGCGGTGGCTTCTCTCGTTGCAGAGCACAAGCTCTAGGCACGCAGGCTTCAGTAGTTGCAGCACACAGGCTCAGCAGTTGTGGCTTGCGGGCTCTAGAGCGCAGGCTCAGTAGTTGTAGCACACGGAGTTTAGTTGCTCTGTAGCACGTGGGATCTTCCCAGACCAGGGATCGAACCCATGTCCCCTGCATTGGCAGGCGGATTCTCAACCACTGCACCACCAGGGAAGCCCGATATCACATTATTTGACATTAAGTACTTCGACTCTCTGTAGACCCGGAACTCCACGCCCGTCACCCATTTGCCCCCTCTGAGAACAGTACGGGAGGGAGGTCTCCTCTGCACAGCTGGCTGTGGTCCATATCTGCTCCTTGCTGCTTGGGGCCTGCACACTCCAATCTTTTCATGAACACATGCAACTGGCAGACTTTGGTCTCTTCTCTAAGTACAAATGGTCTCAGAGGAGGGTGAGCACACACTTTCCCAGGGCTGGCCCTAAATGGAGAGGGTACCGCATCTCAGAGGACAGAAGGAAAACAAGCCTTTCAAATGCACCCCAGGCAAATGGCTACCTTCACTCGACTCCCCCTGCCCGCCTACCTGCACTCTTCTTCGCCTCTATAGACCCATAAGCAATGTCAAATGTAGGATTTAAAGCCGGGAGGGAGGCAAAAATTTCCAGCCTTGGCTAGCATCCCCCTTCCAATATACCTGATGGATTGAGCCAGTGCTCCGAAATGGCTAAAGCAATAGAATAGTGGCCAAGGAACTGAAATAATATGAGCCTATTAAAAATGATAATTATACAGATTCTAGCAACACAGAAATGGTTTTGGTATCACATCGACTGATAAAAAGAGAATATGGAATTCACTGTGTACTGTGTTTGCTAGTTAAATAAAAATGGTGCGTAATTTGGGCAATATTATAATTTTTTATTTTCTCATGGGGTTTAGGATGTACTACCCCTAAACATGGCACCTTGGCATATTAAATATTTTAAGCTAAAGGGGTTTAAGAAAACAGTAGATGCAGGAAGAACTCTGGGACCTTCCCCAGAAGCAGGTCACAGATGCTCATGGGCCAAGTGCCCTCCCCATACCTTCAGGAAAGGAGCATCCTTATCTCCAAGACTGAGGGACGCCGAGAAGATTCCAAACAAGCAGGCCTTGCTATTCCTCCCACTTACCTACCCTTAGCTCACATCCTTTGTTCTGGCCTTTCCACGGCTGCCCACTCTTCACTGAACCCAGCGTAGAAACACTCAGGTTGAATCGTTTCTTAGGGTCTTCGTTTCTTTATGAAAGCTAGCGTGTCACGTAAAACCTACACTAAATAAATTTGTATACGCTTTCTCCTACTAATCTGTCTTTGTCAGTTTAATTTTCAGATCCAGTCAGGGACCCTAAGAGGGTAAGGGAAAACTTTTTCCTCCCCTACACTTGTCTAATGTAATATTTAGGATAAAAGGGAAACTGTTTTACGACATGTTCTGCAGAGTTCTTAATGAGAACTCCTTTGTTGTTGTTGTTGTTGTTGTTGTACGCGGGCCTCTCACTGTTGTGGCCTCTCCCGTTGCGGAGCACAGGCTCCGGACGCGCAGGCTCAGCGGCCATGGCTCACGGGCCCAGCCGCTCCGCGGCACGTGGGATCTTCCCGGAGCGGGGCACAAACCCGTTTCCCCTGCATCGGCAGGCGGACTCTCAACCACTGCGCCACCAGGGGAGCCCTAATGAGAACTCTTAATGAGTTCTTATATCATCAGAGAAAATGCTTTGACCTCCTTGCCCACCTCTCGTTCCAAACGATACTATCTCCAACGTAACAACCAAGTGCAGTGTGTGGACCTTATGGGGGAATCTGACTTGAACAAACCAGCTATGAAAAGAGATTTTTGAGAAAACTGGAGACATTTGATTATGGAATGAGCATAAGATATTAAAAATTATTGTTAATTTTTAAGCGTGTGATGATGGTATGGTGATTATGCTAAAGAAAGGTCATCTGTTACAGATATATGTGTGTAAAAAACATGATTTAGAGATTTCCTTAAAAAAATTTTTTTTTTAATTCCTAATCTTGTCTCATGTAAAACAACATGAGACAAGATTAGGAAAATGATGATGACTGGCGAACTTGAAGCTGGTAAATGGGCCCATGGAGGTTTATTACAGCTTTCAGCTTTGGGGTATGTTTAAAACTTCCATAATAAAAGGGAAAAAATGGGAAAAACTCCAACTGGCTAGAGTTATGGAAATGAAAATAAATCAGTAACAGAATAATCTTGGGGCTTAAAGTATTGAATCAGAATAGTTCAAGATTTTGTTGACACTGAGAAATAAACCTACCAGCTTCTTCTTCTTTGTTAACGTTACTGTTTGTGCTGTTGATTCATGCATTCCAATGCCAGGCACATGTTTCTAGTGTCTGCACTGGGGAACGTTAGCTTTTTCTTGACTTCCTTTTTACAAATCAATATAGGAAGACAGAGAATCTAAATACCACTTGGTTCTAAAGGGATTCTTGATGGTATAAGAAATAATCATGGGACTTCCCTGCTGGCTCAGTGGTTAAGAACCCGCCTTCCAATGCAGGGGACACGGGTTCAAGCCCTGGTCTGGGAAGATCCCACATGCTCTGGAGCAACAAAGCCCGTGAGCCACAACTACTGAGCCTGCACTCTAGAGCTTGCGAGCCACAACTACTGAGCCCATGTGCCACAACTACTGAAGCCTGCTCGCCTAGAGCCCGTGCTCTGCAACAAGAGAAGCCACCGCCATGAGAAGCCTGCGCACCACAACGAAGAGTAGCCCCCGCTCGCCGCAACTAGAGAAAGCCCGCGCACAGCAGTGAAGACCCAACATAGCCAAACGGTAAATAAATATAAATAAATAAATAAATTTATTTATTTAAAAAAATCATAAGGTAAAACAGGAGAACTGAGGATTTAAAAATTCAGAGCTTACAAACTCGTAGCAACCTAGGGTAGCGAGGTGGCTGCCAGGGACAGTGGCGGGTGAGGGAGATGAGTGAAGGTGATCAAAGGGTACAAACTTCCAGTTACAGGATGGGTAAGTTCTGGGGATCTAATGTGCAGCACGGTGACTATAGTTAACAACACTGTATCATGTCCTTGAAAGTTGCTAGGACAGCAGACCTTAAAAGTTCCCATTGCACCCAACTATAAAACTGGTTACTACGGGAGGTGACAGATGTGCTAACCTTCTTGAGGTCATCATTTCACAATATGTCGAATCATCACGTTGTACAGCTTAAAGGTACACAGTATTCTATGTCAGTTATATCTTAATAAGGCTGGGAAAAAACTCAGAGATTATCCCAAATGAACAGAGAAATCTGATGTTTCCAGACAACTCGGAGAAAGTAACTTGGAGGAGGGACCCTGTATTTGTTTCTGAGTTTCCTAGTAACCAAGGCCAAGAGAAAAAACTAGATGATACTCAATAGCTGAAAAGGAAATGAGACACATCTATCTGTGTTTGTCATGAAACTCTACTTGTGATGAAATCCATCCCTAAAGATTTTGCCTG
The DNA here is from genome assembly GCF_039906515.1 of Pseudorca crassidens. Classification (NCBI taxonomy): domain Eukaryota; kingdom Metazoa; phylum Chordata; class Mammalia; order Artiodactyla; family Delphinidae; genus Pseudorca; species Pseudorca crassidens. Next base: position 6,209,454 of record NC_090301.1, on the reverse strand, counting down.
TAGATTGGGTAACATCAGAGTCAGCGTTTTCAGTTGCCGTTTGAAAACATATTGTTAATTAGAAATCAGTAACATTGGTTCTGCAGAAGGTTAAGAAAACACGCTCTAGGTATCTTGGTTTCTGAGGATCTAACTAATATGAATAATCTAGAAGAGTCAAAAAGCCATGTGTGCTTAACTAGGCTCTCAGGCCAGGGCCTTGGTGGAACTGAGCAGTGGCTGCAGGGACAGGGCTGTCTTCTGTTCCAGCCTCTCTCACACCCACACTGTGACCACAGATCCTCACACGCATCCTGGAAAAACACCAGTTCTTTTTTTTAAAGTAATTTATTTTTTTAATTGAAGTATAGTTGATTTATGATGTCGTGTTAGTTTCTGGTGTACAGCAAAGTTATTCAGTTATGTATATATATATACATATATATATACACACACATATATTCTTTTTCAGTTTCTTTTACCTTATAGGTTATTACAAAGTATTGAGTATAGTTCCCTGTGCAGTACAGTTGACCCTAGTTATATATCTATCTTATATATAGTGGTGTGTATATGATAATCCCAAACTCCTAATTTATCCCTCCCCTTTCTTTCCCCTTTGGTAACCATAAGTTTGTTTTCTATGTCTGTGGGTCCGTTTCCGTTTTGCATATACGTTCATTTGTACCTTTTTTTTTGATTTCACATGTAAGTGATATCATATGATATTTGTCTCTCTCTTTCTGACTTACTTCACTTAGTATGATAACCTCTAGGTCCATCCACGTTGCTGCAAATGGCACGATTTCATTCTTTTTTATGGCTGAGTAGTATTCCATTGTATATATATATATGTCACATCTTCTTTATCCATTCCTCTGTGGATGGACATCTAGATTGCCTCCGTGTCTTGGTTACTGTAAATAGTACTGCAGTAAGCACTGAGGGAAAAACACCAGTTCTGTTAGACATTCCCAGGTGCCCTGCCAAAAGGGTTTCAAAGCCAAGTATTGAGATGTGCTCTTCTAAATAAAGTTAAATCAGTTTGCTGCAGGAACTGCCAGCCTTTAAGACACTGAGGTATATCTTGAATATCCAACGGATGCAGGGTGCATTGTTTCCCCAGTAAGCTTAACCACGGCATCCTTTTCCCTCCCCTGCTTTTATGTTTTCCAAATGCGGTGTGCTTTGTTATCTCATTCTCCCAAACACATGCTTTGGGAAACGCAGGACTGCAGTATCTGCTGAAGTGAGAACAATAAGCTCTTTGGAACAAACACTGAAAGCATCATGGTTCACTCTGTCGCTCAGAGCCAAACCTGCAAACTCCTAGATTAATACGGCAGCTCATAGCATGTGCCTGATTGCCTGATTCGTCCTCTCCCATCCTCCCACTAAAAGACCCATGAAGGCACATGCAAAATTGCAAAATTGCAGCTGCACCAGAAGCTAACAATATCCATGAAAGCTTCGCCCCAGTCGAGGAGGGATTTCTGCCAATGATGGTGCAGCTGAGAATGAGGAATGCTCATTAGCTGATGCACAATGCAGCTTCTGAAACAGCGCTCTGAGTCAGACAAGAGGGAGCCGGGCCCTTCCCAGACGCTGCCTCTCAAGGTGAAGATGGTCACTTCCTTCTCCCAGCCGCCAACAGTCCTGCTAATCTGTACTTTTTAGCGTGCACCCACCAGTGAGGCAACCTGAAACTCCTGGTCTTCTGGAAATACTCCTCCTCTTCCAGGCAGGAAAGGCCTTGTTGAACACCTACTGACACCAGAATTGTGGCTGATGGCCTTCCCTCCCGTTAAGCCTCCAAGAAGCCTCTGTCAGCACCAGAGCAGACAGGGAGGGGTCAGGGGTGGATGCTGGAGCTTTCTATATCTCAGCTTCCACAGCCTGGTTCTAAATGCAGGCAAAGAATGTCATTTTCGCAGATAGAAGTCAGCAAAGAGATGTCAGGTTTGGGCAGATGGTGACGTATTTTACAATTTGGAGGTAACGTTAGTAGAATTAAAAATAGGGACGTGATAAAGGCGCTCTCTAACGCTATTGTCATCATATCGCAATGTATAAATGTATCACCTCAGACTTACACGGTGTTATGTGTCAATTATCTCTCAGTTTTTAAAAAAGCCTCTGGGGCTGGGGGTGTGGATAGGGTATATATCTTCCAAATTATAGTAAGAAAATAAGGTACACCAGAGAGCAAAAGACAGAAAAGAAAGGAAATCTCAAAGCGTAAAAACAAGATGGCAAAAGTAAGAGCAAGCATACCTTTTGGAAAATTAACAAAATAAAGTCTCCTTTTCAGAGACTAAGAGACTGGATCAGAAAGAAAATTTAAATGTGTATTGTTGTTATGAGACTCGCCTAAAATGAAAGGACAGATTTTTTTGAAGGTGACACAGATATGTTAGGCACACACAAATACAGTAACGCACGATTTTCAAAAATTATATCAGACAAAATGAGAGGCAGGGGACATTGTTAGACAGGAAAGAGTATTCCAGGTTGATAAAGATACAATTATGATGAAAACTAGTGATCATGACTCTTTATGTGCCAAATAAAATAGCACTGACGTATTTAAAGAAGAAACTTAAAAATCTAAGTAGAAATTCACGACAAAAACATTTGTAGCAGGAGATTTTAGCAAACCGAGATAAGATTTCCTCTGCAAGTCAAGAAATGGACAAAGGGCTTCCCTGGTGGCGCAGTGGTTGGGAGTCCGCCTGCCGATGCAGGGGACGCGGGTTCGTGCCCCGGTCTGGGAAGATCCCACATGCCGCGGAGCGGCTGGGCCCGTGAGCCATGGCCGCTGAGCCTGCGCGTCCGGAGCCCGTGCTCCGCAACGGGAGAGGCCACGGCAGTGAGAGGCCCGCGTACTGCAAGAAGAAATGGATAGAAAATTTTAAGAAGCATAGACATTTTTTTTAGTGTTTTCTTAAATTAATTTTTATTGGAGTACAGTTGCTTTACAATGTTGTGTTAGTTTCTACTGTACAGCAAAGTGAATCAGCTATACGTATACATATATCCCCTTTTTTGGATTTCCTTCCCTTTTAGGTCACCACAGAGCACTGAGTAGAGTTCCCTGTGCTACACAGTAGTTTCTCATGAGTTATCTATTTTATACATAGTATCAATAGCGTATATGTGTCAATTCCAATCGCCCAATTCCTCCCAAGAAGCACTGAAATTTTGGATAATAAAATAATATGGCTGATTAAGGGATAATGATTAAAAGCTATACACTCAAAACAAAAACGTAGCTTCTTTCAAACATCTATGGGATATTCACAAAAGTGACTATTAAATAGCACATAGGAAAACCATGAATTACAAAAGTGGCTATCTTGTATGAACTAGCAATTCGACTAGAAATTTGTAACTAAAATTTAAGAAAACACAACAAAAATAATTAGAAAACTTTAAACACATTTCTGAACAACTCTGATTAGGAAGAAGTGTTTAATTCCTTGCAAGTGCCAAGACTGGCCAACTTTTCTTAGCGATTTCAATGCCCTGAGATCATTCATTAACATCTACAAGGCAGGTCGCTACGTTCATGTAAATCACATTTTCAGAGACTCTGAAATGGCACTGGGAAATGCAGAAGTTATAACTTAAGTGCAAAAGCAGACTACAGAGGACTTCCCTGATGGTCCAGGGGTTAAGGCTCTACGTTTCCAATGCAGGGGGCTCGGGTTTGATCCCTGGTTGGGGAACTAAGATCCTGCGTATGCTGCATGGTGCGGCCAAAAAAACAAAACAGAAACAACAACAAAAAAACCCTACAGAGCAACATGCAGCGTATACTCCTAGTTTTTAGTTAAAAATTAAAAGAAACAAAGGACATGAACCAATTGACAGGAACTGTCAGGCGAAATTTTTGGTGATTTAAATTTGCTTCTTTCTATTTTGTGTGTTTCTCAAAATTTTGGCAACAAATATATAGTTATACAGTGAATAATAAACAATTTTTCAAGAAAAAAGTTTAAAATTACAATTAAGTCCAGGATGTGCTGACTCTGATCTGGATTCTAGGTGCCCAGTGGCTTGGCCTGGGAAGAGACTGTCCCCATTGTTCAAATCAGAGCCTGTCCAGGTGTGACCTGCTCAGGTGTGACCTGCTTGACTCTCATCTCAAGGGACCACCTTCCGCTCATTTGTTACGGTTGACTTCATCAGTCTGTGACATCGAAGACTCCTCCTACGTAGCAAGTCAGACAGAATTAACGTTTCTCTCCTTCCAAAATTGTATCTGGACTGAAACCAAATTAACGCATGAAGGTTCATGAAAAATAGCCCTGTCTTTGGAAAACCCCTTGGGTGAAGTTTTGAACGTTTCCAAGGCTATTCTTTGGAGAACTGCCTTCTCTCTCTGCCCCCCCTCCACCCAAAAACATGCAAAGAACAAGGGGCTTCTCTAAATGAGGTGGAAAGGGGACCTGTGCAGGTATGGGGCACAGGTGTGGGGAATGAGCATGATACTGGAAAAAGAGCAGCATATGCTCCATTCACCACTTCACTCGGGTAATAAGCGGGGGAGAGGGGAGCCTGGATGGAGGAGGATCCCGAGTTCTAAGAGTATTTGAAACTCAAAGACCAATGTGGCTGAAACGAAGAGTGTGAGGAAGGATGGGGCTGGGGCCACGTGTGCACCTCGCGGTTTGGGGGTTTGTGGATCCTGTGGAAGATTCGGTGCTTTGTCATAAGAGCAATGAGAGCCATTGGAACATTGGAAGCAGAGGGTGATAGGATCAGACTTGGAAAATATCAACGTAGCTGCAGTAGGAATAATGAAATGTAGAGCAGCTAGACTGCAAACGTAGTGACGAGGCCAGACAGGGTGGCAAAGGTGAAAATAAGGGAAAGTAAGTGGGCAGATTTAGGAGATAAAAATAACCCAGTGGTTCTCAACCTGGGGCGATTTAGACCCTCAAGGGACATTTGGCAAATTCTGGAGACCCTTTTTGTTGTCACAACTGGGAAGGGAGGCACCTAGTGGGTAGAGGCCAAGGATGTAACTCGACATCCTACCTGCACGGGATGGCCACTCCACAAAGAGGGATGTGAGCCAAAATGTCAATAGTGCTGCAGTGGAGAAACCCTGGATGAACAGAACTGAGGAGCGATATGATGCAAGACAGTCCCGTTTCCGGGCCCGTGCAAAGGACGGATGGTCCCCAAGTTGGTCCCCGAGCAAGGAGACCTGGGATGCAGGGAAGGCAGCAAGGCCGTGAGTGTCCTCCTGCTGGACTCATCGCTGTCATAATTGGTCACTGACATGGTGTACCGGTGTCCCCATCCTCCTCCAGGCTCTGGTCTAAGAAAGTGGTTCTCTGCCTCTTTGGGCCCAGGCCAGCACGAGGAAGTGTCTGATACATCCTTACGGAGTGTGTGACTGTCAGCATGTTTACCTGTGTCTGCAGGCATCCACGGAAAACCGGCAACGTGTTCACACTGGGGAGGGAGAAGGCTCACAAGGCCAGGCCCATCAAAAGACTTACCTTTTCTACACTGTTCAGTTTTTGCCCCCTTTCCCTCTACGCTGTTCAGTTTTGAGGGACTTTTTAGAACCTGCTTTTATTCCTTTTTCAAATATATAAGTCAAAATATCAAATAAAAAAAATAAAGGCATCATATCCTGGCTCGAAGCCTATCACTAAAATTTGGGACAACTCAAGTCAGTCTCTGCTGCAAGGGCTTAGGAAACTGGCAAGGATCTCCGTGTGAACCGAGGCCTCGTGTGTGGAGCTGGTTACCTGATAAACTCACATTTAGGGCCCCAGTCAGACAGGTCTGGGGGAATAACGGTGGAACTGGAAGATGCTGATAATTGACATTTTAGTAACAGCACTGAGGTCATCGTTGTGGAGAAAAGAGACAGAACTCCTTACACTGGACTTTCTTGCACAGGTTTTATGGTTTGGTGCTATGTGTATCATAAAGAACATTCTGGAACAAAGGGGTTTTTGAGACCCTCAAAGGGCTAAACTGGGCTTGGGGTCCAGGAAGACCTGGGGGTTCCAGGAGCTCCTGTGGGGAGGCCAGCCCGGCTGTTTGCACAATGAATTAACAGTCCTCCAGAAAGATCAGGCACATCCGCTTAACCCACAGCCCAGAGGGGAAGGGTTATTTTGAACATGGTCTGCCCCATAGCCCCCTCCTAAAGAAGGGTGAGTGAGGGTGCGGGGAGGTGTTGCACCTGCATCTCTGTAGGGGGGCAGGGAAGCAGCGTGTTGAGGTCTTGACGAGCCTAGCACAAAGGTGGGCCCCCCCTGTCTGAAGCACTCCATTCCCTACCCACCTCTCACCTGGATGACTCATCCCCAATGCTCACATCTCAGGCTCTCTGCTGGGGAGCTTTGAACCCCCAAAGCTGCGGTGGACGCTCCTCTGCTTGATTCTATCAAAGCACTGAGGACGCCACAGCGGAAATGCCCCTGGGTCCTGTGAGGCCCTTGAAGGTGGGGCTGTGCTTAGCGATGGGCACATCCCCAGAGCTCCACACAGGCAGCACCTGTACTAAGGAGTGACCCAATGACCTGGAAGCACAGAGCCCTGCCTGCAGCTCATCTGGTGTCCATGAGTGAGGGAGGGCTTTGCCCCCCGGATCCTGGGGCAGCCCCGGGCACTTGGCGCTGGTACTGGCAGCCTCCGCCCAGGCGTGGCAAGGAGCATCGGCAGACAGCAGCCTCCACCTACAGCAGCTTCCAGACTCTGTGGCCCCAGTGACAGCTCACCGCTTAGGACCTGGCAGGGAGACGAGCTCCCAGTACTGCTGATCACAGCAGCTGAGAAAGCCCCGCAGGGTCCTCTTGAAAGAGCTGGGAGGGGAGACTTCTAGAATCTGGGAATGAAGTTCCCAGAGCAGTGAGTGTCAGCAGAGCCCTAGGAAAACTGTTTATGACCCTTATCTTGACCCCGGTGTTCCCCTAGTTCATGTGGCCAGGAAAACAGGGATCACGCCCAAATCACCCATTAGTCATGTGTCTGGGAAATAATCCCTCCACAAGATAAACTGCGCGCTGCCTGCAAGACTGGGATGTTTCCTATGTCTCAGCAAGAAGTTAAGTGTCAGTGAATAAATGGCATGTATTCATTCACTGATGATCAGTCTTCTTTTTTTGATTTGAAAGCTTAGACAAGTTCTTTGTTTTGTTTTGTGTTTGTTTTTTTTTTTTTGCTTTGTCGTTTTATCTCACACTGCCGGTTTGTGGCAGATTCAGAAGTCAGTATTCAAAGGAAAGCCGGAAGGATAGCCTCACACCCACTGTAGGTCAGGACAGTGGTGGCCAGCGCTGTGTCCTCCCCAGCAACCTGCAGGCTTTTTTGTGGGCTTCATCAATTCTCTCTGCACCTGTAATTATACTAGGACCCCTATCTGGTGTGTTTGTAGCTTCAGGGTCTGCTCATCCAAACTCTACCCATCTGTTCCGGAAGCCGGAAGCCACGTGAGTGGAGACCCCTGGCTGGAGAGTTATGGGGGAGTCTCCTGGGGTCAGTGCCGTGGAAGGGAGGGGAGGGCAGCCAGAGGGACAGAGGGAGAAGCTGGGCTGCGAATCTCAGGGAAGCCTCAGCGGACCTCACGGGGAGGACTGAAGAGCAGCCTTTGGTCTCCAAATCCAATGCACCAGCAAGTCTTGTTGGCTCTAACTTCAAAAACGACCTTTAATTTCAAAAGGTCTTTTTTAAAATTAATTTTTAATGGAGTATAGTTGTTTTACAATGTTGTGTTAGTTTCTGCTCTACAGCAAAGTGAATCAGCTCTAGGTATACATATATCCCCTCTGTTTTAGACTTCCTTCACCACAGAGCATGGAGTAGCGTTCCCTGTGCTACGCAGTAGGTTCTCATGAGTTATCTGTTTTACACGTAGCATCAACAGTGCATATATGTCAGTCCCAATTCACCCACCCCTCCCCCCTTGGTATCCATCTACGTTTGTGTGTTTAAGTGCCGACTGCTTTAAAACATACACTCATTTTGTCTTGGTCACCCACTGAAACAGGCATCATTGTCCCCACATTCCAGGATGCAGCTTCTAGGACTCTGATGGGTCCAGGTCTGTCCCACGCTCCCAGGGGAGAGTAACCAACAAAGCCTGGGCGTGGCCTGGGGTCTCTGAAGCCGCAGCCGCATCTTCTTTCTATTACGCCGCTCAAGAGGCACGACATCAGAGTGGGACGGATCCTGCTTTCGGCCCCCGCACGACAAAGTGAGGGAGCTCGTCTTTAGATCCGGGTTCTTTTACTCCAGGGAATACCCCTCCCCACGTGACATTCACCCAAGACACTCAGGACCTCCTGCACCCTCTCCTCTCCTTCACCACGACAGTGAGATGCACCCTCCATCCACCAAGCACGGAAAAGAGGTTATTCCCTGTTGTATGGGGTGAGCATCCTGGGCTGAGAATGGCAGGTTTCCAGCCCCAGCTCTGTTTCTGCATCAATGGCTCCGTGTTCTGCTCATTCATGTCCTGCTATGCGAGAGCAACATGGGGGTGAGGGAAGAATTTGCCCTCGGCTGCTTTGGTTAAGATAAGGAGCTCCCTGCTGGGTTCCGAGCTCGTTCACTTATTCATCAGCTTAATAAAAAATCAGGGAGATCGTACTGTGTGCCAGACACAGTGAGTCTATGTGCTGTCTTCAAGGAACGTCAGCCTAAATGGTGAGAAGGAAGAAAATACTATTAGAGAGCAGCGTTCCTCATGAAGGTTTATGTGCCGTAAACCCTGGGGTGTTAACAGAGCCCCCGGAGGGAGAGGGTCCAAAATGAGTCTTGAAGGACAAATGGGAGGCATCCAGGTAGACGGGGGAGGAACCAGGTGTTCCAGACAACGGGAGTGACCTGCTGTCGAAAGCAATGCTCCTTGGGAAAAATGTGGACATCACGACAGTTCCTGTTTAACAGCTTTTGGGGTACGTTTCCTGCGTTGGAGATTCCCTTCAGGTGAAGTTGCTACGATGTAACACTCCTGGCCTCTCAGGACTTCCGGTGGAGGTTGAGGGATTTTTCTGATGGACGAGTTGGGAGAGGAATTGTCAAGACAGCTTTAGACAATCGCTCCCCACCTCGGCAGCTAAGCCACTGCCTGAAGCTCACCTGTTCTATGAAGCACAGAGCTCAGGTCTCCCAGGTCCACCTGCCCATGCCTCCTGGGGCGGTGTGCCCTGTCTGTCTCTTCTGGGGATCAGTGACAGGAAGCCCATTGTGGTTGCACAGCCGGGCCCCGCTCTCTGTGATCAGCTGTATCACTGCCAGAGGTGTTGCTTTGTTGGTCCTCACGTGCTTCTCCTTGGTCTCTCTCAGGTGTTCCTAACTGAGGGTATGATTTGCTGGGCTCCCCACCCCCAAACACACCTTCAGACATTCCCCCATCCTAAGGCTGCTCACCGTGCTGGCCCCCGTTGCCCCCCCAGCACTCGTTGTGAACACCCTTTACTGTGGGGCACTTATTGGAAAACTCTCTTTGTCCTACGCCCTCATTTTCCAGGTGAGGGGTTGAGGTATTGTGACTTGCTTAAGGTCACACACCCCAAGGGCTCAAGGTCATACAGCAGGACCTGCATCTTCGGCGTGCCACCCATGCGGTTACCCAGGGATGTGTGCTTAGAAGGACCCTGTGCTTAGTTTTAATGATCTGCTACTGCCATCTTGAAATTCTTGATAATTTTTTAACAAGAGGCCCCGCATTTTCTTTGCCCTGGACCCTACAGATTACATAGGCAGAACCAGGGTTAGAACTCGGGCCCCCTGAGTAAGCCTGGTGCCTTTCCCACCACTCTGCCCTGAGAGCTGAGTGCTGGTGAAGCTGAACCAACGTACTTCCCTGCTATGATATTGAAAGCTAAAGACTGAGGCCCCAACAATTTCTTCCTCAGCCAGAAATCCCCAGTGAATGAAATCCCAGACTTCCCGGTTGCTGTAGCATTCCACCCCAAGCAAGAGACCTCTTACTTTTTCTTCCTGTACAAATTACCTTTTGGGACACTGGATTACTAACCTCCCTGGGGCTACAGGCAGCTTGTCTCAGAGTCACCAAAGGTCAAATTGGCATCAAGGCCAGGAGACGAAAAGGGTCAGGAGAGCTCAGAAGGGTTTAAGAAAAATATATCAGGCGAAGAGAGCCTGTAAGCACAAAAAGCGCTGCTGAAACTGGGAGACGTTCAAGACAGAAAAATGAGCCCCAAACCTCTCAGCCAGCTTTTTTCTATGTCTGTCTCATGAAAACGATGGCACGCGTCTCTTTTTAAGGCTACATCAATGAAGAGAAGCAGTGTGTTTCTTTCCATGCCAATGATGGTGCTTCTTAGCTGCGGTAGTTCATCTGCAGCCCAGTAGAAAGAAAATGGAGTCCTAAGTAGATTCGAATTTGCCACAAAGGGCGGTTTTCTTGACAACCTGGTCTGCACAAATTCCGGGTGCCCACAAAATGCCCTTTTTCCATAATACCTTTGACTACAAGCATATTCTTGTTGAATTGGGATTATTAAACTGTGAGTGCACCGTGTGTCTCACCACGGTGGAACCCCTTCATCCCATCAGCCAGGACCCCCCTAAGCTCCCAGAGCAGCCCAGAGCAGGAAGAGGTAAGTTGGTTCACAGAGATCCAGACATTTTTGTGGCACTGTTCACACCATGGGGTCCAGAGTGGGATTCCGGTCCAAGAAGCAAGATTATCATCCACATTTTCGAAACCACACTTTGATAATACCTGCCTCTCCATTGACATTTTACATATCAAGAGAGCTGCATTCTCAACAGGACAACACAAAGTTCTATAGGCAAAAGGGATGGGAACATCACCCAGGTCTGCTATTCGCATGGACGTCAGAAGGAGAACGGCTGGAAAGTCAGTTACTCGGTGGCTTGGCCAACTAACTATTTCCCGTTGAGCAGGTAGTGCCAGAGCCTTTGTTAAGACTCAAAGGAAAATGAAAAATGATGCCTGATGTCTACCCAGTCCTTCCCAGGCCCCTTTCAATATTTGAATGTTCTATTGCAATTATGTTGGATTAACATCAGACAGCTATCTGGTCAGCTACTGAATCCTGCTGTGATGTTTTATTCCCAGTGAAGTGTTCTATTTTCTGAAGACTTGGGGGTTTCAGAGCAGCCTACGGATGTGCAATTTGCCATCTTTCCTCCTGAATTACCAGGAAGCTGGGCCCATGTGCGGGGCTGCCAGAGCTCCCTGAGTCCCTCTTAAGAAATGAGTCCCTGTCTCCTGGTCTGTCCTGCGGACCCCCCAAGGTTGTTCTCGATCCCAGGGTCTGTGTATCTCAGTGGTGTCTGTCACATACTACACCCATGACACCTGTCTGCTGATGAGGTGGCATTTGGATAAAGAAAGGGCAGGAAGGCAGAGCGATGCTTCCCACAGTCTGTCCTGGGGCACGTGTGTGGTGACAATGACTTGCTCCGCCCCTGCTCAGGTAGAATCAGCAGCACCGCATCCTGTGCAATGTCATTAAGCGAGATGTTTCCTGGGAGCCACTGTGTGGTGGGTGAGAGGAGCAGAGCCCTCACCCTGGCTTTCTGCAGCACGCGACAGCAGCTTGGAAACCCGAGAGCTAAGCAGGGCAGGAATCACGGTATCTGGAGGCAGGCGCTGGGCTGCATCTCAGCATGTGCTGTAGAGACAAAGAAACTAGCCGAGAGGAGAAAAGCAAGCTGGGCGAGAGACTGCACAGCCCAGATGTGCCCTCTGCAGTCTGACACCAGCGCCGGAGGCTCCCTCTCTGTCCATAACTCTGGTCCCCAAGCTGTTCTCCCCTGCCGGGAGGTAGCACGTTCAGTCATGAGAAGGCTTGCTTCGCTGGCTTCCTAAGTCAAGGCTTCTGACGCCACAAACCCAGTGACTGAAGAGCAGAGGAAGCTTGCACAGCCTCCTCCAAATGGACGGCAGGTCGGTTGCCCCCATTTCTTCAAGGGGAAGAAAGGTGGGGCCCTTTGAAGGAGACACGGGGGAAAATGTCACTGATGGACAAGGGAGGAGTTGGGGGAGGGCAGATTCCCAAGATGAGAAGCTTCTTCTCCAGCAACGCTTCCGAGGCTGTGGTGAAAGCACAGTGAGCTGGAGCCTTACCAGGGAGGCTGGGTGGTCCCTGCAGCAGGACACCCAGAGTGACATCCTAGGCAGGGTCGTCGAAGCCCTGATCTGCTCCTCAGATGTTCAGGTCAGAACTTCAGTCACTCAGGGATTCTGAATTGGTCCTTCCTTGGGGAGATAATAGCACTGGCTAAGTTCAGAGCAGTGTGTGTGTGTGTGTGTGTGTGTGTGTGTGTGTGTGTGTGTGTGTGTGTGTAAGAAACACATATGCACATTGAAAGCTAGTAATAAAACAAACACCTCTGCATCTACCATCGTGATAAAAAGTAAGGCATTAGCTCTCCTACGGGGCTGCCTGGTGCCTCTTGCCGGTAACAGGTCTTTGCTTTTCTTTATAGTTTTACCGCCTATGTATATATTCCTGAGCAATGTATTGTTTAGTTTAGAAAAATGGGGTAACAAGCACAAATTTAGTGCTTATTATATAAAGAAAAGATGGTGCCAGGCTCACAGGAGAATAAACTGAACCATCTCTGGGGCATAGCCTGGCTTCCACTTTCCTGAGAGTTTATAAGAGCCCCTTCTGGGGGCACAAGAAGCAAGATCTTGAATGAGTTCTGGGAGCCACAGGGACTCCATAGTTAGGGCATCAGGCAGATGGGAGAGGCGGGCTGTGGACCACAGCAGAAACGTGGTCAGGCAGCTGGTCAGGACTTTCTGCTTCTAAGCACGCTGGCTCAACTCCGGCTGTCAAGGAGGCCAAGTCCAAACACTTTTGTAGAGTAAAATGAGGGTTCTCATGTGGACAGGGACCAGGATATTGAGGGAAGAGCAGAAACCCCAACACCACCCAGAAGACAAGCCCAGGTGGGCCAGGCTGACACGGGAGTTCTGTCCTCAAGTAAAAGACAGACAATCCATCAGTGACTTGAGGTTACTGACCTTACCTGGTGGATCTCCAGAGTCAGAGGCTTCCACTCTTGATAGTACTGTCCTCTGTCAGCGTACACGGGCTGTCCTGGGCTCACCCCCAGCTGCAGAGGTTCCTGGAGCTGCCTGTTCCCATGCCTTGTGGAGTCAGACTGGTTCTCAGCTTTTTCTGAAAGTGGAGAGTTAACTTTTTAAACTCTGCAGGAATCACTGCATCCATCTGCTTTCCAGTTCTCCCGAAGTTGTTGCTGTCATGCTGTCATCTCCTCTCCTGCTCACCTGGGGCTCTGTCTCTGTCTTTCTCCCCCCTCTAATTCCTCGCCAATCTTTAAGTGATTTAGCAAACTGTAACAGGGTGTTGTTTGGAGAGAACAAAACTAGACTCTGATAGTCGATCTGCCATCCCAGCCTGGAGCCTATTTGATTATTCTTTTTGACTGTGGTGTCTTATTCAGGTGGTCAGTAGCCCTCTTGTCCAGAGGTCTTCAGCCTGGGGACCACATACACCCGGAAGTGAGAAGAGTTTCCCATGGGGACCAGGTACGAGGAATTGAAGGACTCATTTTGAGAGTCTCAGTGTCCTAAACGATGATGAAGGTGGGATTCCTCTCTCCCACTCCCCTTTCTACATATTTCATAAAGGAACTGTCTCTTACTCACCTACAGGGCTCCTCACAAAAGGACATTTCAAAGTTGGTGAAGGTCTTGAAAACGTGAATGGCTGTAATGACTGGATAAAAATCCTTTCACGCACCAGGTGATAGTTTCTATGGTTGCTTTCCAAAGAACCATCGGTTGACGAACATTAAAATTACCCTTTTTCTTGATGAAAAAGCACTACATGTTTTTGGCACATAACTCAGAAAATTCAAAGAATTGAGTGACACTGATTGATAAAAAAATAAATTAAAAAAAACAACCTCTGCAGGCAAGAGCAAAATTCTCGGTGCTGATAGTTATAAAAATGAAAAAATAGAAATAGTTTCACAGTGAATTCCAAGTCATTCTACAGGAGCCTACTCACACTCAGACATATGAACTAATTGAAAATTGAAGTAGCGGCATCCGTCTCATGAAGAGATAAATTTCCAATAACATTTCCCCTTTATGTTTAATATTTGTCCATCAAAATGTGGAATCTATTTGTATTTTGACCAGTTCTTTGCTACTAATAATTGTAATGATAATGTGATCCAGAGGAGCTTTTTAGCACCTAGATGCATATGAACATGGGATATTAAAAATATATTTCAGTTCCTGCTCATGGGCACATTTGTCTTTGACCCAGAGACGTAGCATCAATAGAATACTTTCAAGCATAAAATATTTTACCTCAGATGTAATTCTATGGGAATGGAAATATGAGTTCAAAGAGAAAGGGAGGGATGCAAACTTTTCAACTGCTGAAGAAGAGCTTTTGTTGCTGGTTGTGGTTTTTTTTGTTTTTTTGTTTTGCGGTACGCGGGCCTCTCACTGTTGTGGCCTCTCCCGTCGAGGAGCACAGGCTCCGGACGCGCAGGCTCAGCGGCCATGGCTCACGGGCCCAGCCGCTGCATAACACGTGGGATCTTCCCGGACCAGGGCACGAACCCGCGTCCCCTGCATCGGCAGGCGGACTCTCAACCACTGCGCCACCAGGGAAGCCCGCTGGTTGTGTTTTAATAGATGATAGTATATATTAATTCACTCTGATATTTAGATTCTATTGGATAATTTAAAAGAGTGATGTTACTATTTTATTTTAAAATGTCAGTACTTAAAATCCACTGGATATTTCCTCTGTCACAACTCTTTGACCTTATAGGAAAAAGATTAATAACGTAAAAATGTGCAAGGGGTCATCAGTTTACAAAATTCACTTGTTGCTGCTAGTAGCACTAGACTGGGAGTTTGGTCCGGGGTAGGTGGCTGAGAAGTCCATAACAGCCAGACCTGGGCCTACCCATTGATGTATTGGGCATTGAGTCCATCTAAACCCTCTATAGCTCAAATGTTTCTATAGAAGCACTGAACCTTGGGATGCGTCACTAATCACCACTATCTTGACAGGCACGGGTGACCACTTGATTTCCAAGACAACTGAGACACAAAGGCCAGCTATTTTGCAAGAATCTCAGGGCTACCACCATTGTCCTTGCATCAGGAGTGCTGCTCTCTGGTTTTGACTGTTTTTATAGCAGGTCTGATAGATATCAGGGCAGTGAGAGCCTTTATTTTCAGAAACTGTCTCATCTAGTGGGTGAGTTTTATCCTTCCTTTCCATTTCCATTGACTGTGGCCAATACCTCCCCATCTCTCCTCTTTATTCCCTCTTCCCAAGGGTACTGTATTAGTGTCCTAGGGCTGCTGCAACAAAGTATCCAAAATTGGATGGCTTAAATAAGAGATATTTATTGTCTCATAGTTCTGGAGTCTAGAAGTCTGAAATCAAGGTGTCGTCCGGGGCATGTTGTCTCTGAAGGATCTGGGGAGGATCCTTCCTTGCCTCTTTCTAGCTTTTCACAGTTGCAGACAATATTTGGTATTCCTTAGTTTGCAGCTGCCTAATTCAGATCACTGTCTGTTGTCACATGGGTTTCTCCATGTGTGCATTCACATCGTTTCCCTCTGTGTATGTCTGTCTCTGTGTCTCTTCTTATAGGAACACCAGTCGTATAGGATTAGGGCCCATCCTAATGACCTCATCTCAACTTGATTACATCTACAAAGACCCTGTTTCCAAATAAAGTCACATTCACGGGTCCCGGGGGTTAGGACTTCAGCATATATTTCGGGGGATACACAATTCAAACCATTTCAAGTACCAAGGGTATGTTTTTAAAAATTCCTTCAATTATCTAAGTTTCCACCTTAAGAAATTAAAAAAAAAAAAAATTAAATCCAAAGTAAGCCAACAAAAATACACACAGAAAAGTAGAGCAGAAATCAATGAAATTGAAAACAACAAAATCAATAGAGAATATTAATGAAACCAAAAGCTGGTTCTTTGAAAAAAATCAATAAAATTGATAAGCCAGTCTAAGTAAGAAAAAAAGAGAAGACCCAAATTATTAATTTCAGAAATGAAAGAGGGAACATCACTACAGATCCCATAACAGGACAATAAGGGTATATGATGAACAGCTCTATGCCCACAAATTTGATAACTGGGTGAAGTGGACGAATTCCTTGAAAGACACAGTCCGCAAAAACTCACACAAGATATAGGCTTGATTAGGCCTGTGTCTATTAAAGAAATTGAGTCAATAATTAATAACCTTCCAAAACAGAAAGAACCAGGCCCAGACGAGTTCACTGGTGAATTCTACCAAATATTTAAGGAAGAAATTATAGCAATTTTCTATAATCTCTTCTAGAAGATTGAATCAGAGGGAATACCTCTTAACTCATTCTGTGAGACTAGCATGACCCTAATACCAAAATCAGACAAAGACATTATAAGAAAACTACACCAATATCTCTCATGAACATACGTGCTAAAATCCTCCACAAAATGTTAGCAGATCACATCCAAAAATATATAAAAAGAATTATATACCACAACCAAGTGAGGGATTTATCCCAGGTATGAATACTGGTTCAACATTCAAAAATGAATTAATGTAGTCCATCACATCAATGGGCTAAAGAAGAAAAATCACATGACCGTATCAATAGATGCAGAAAAAGCATTTGACAAAATCTAGCACTCATTTATGATAAGAACTCTCAGCAAGCTGGAAAAAGAAGGGAACTTTCTCAACTGGATAAAGACATCTACAAAAAAATGTGCAGATAACATTGTACCTAATCGTGAGAAACTAGAAGGTTTCCCACCAAGATCCAGGAAGAAGGCAAGGATATATCCTCTCACCACTGCTTTTCAACATCATACTGAATCACTCTGCTGTACACTAACACAACATTGTAAATCAACTATACTTCAATAAAAAAGATGTGATATCTGTCTACGTATCTATCTGTCTACACACAAGGGACTACTATTCAGCCATAAAAAATAATGAAATCTTCCCTTTTGGAACAGCATGGATGGCATTAGTGAGGGCATTATGCTAAGTGAAATAAGTCAGACAGAGAAGGACAAATACCGATGCCGTATGATCTCACTTATATGTGGAATTTAAAGAAACAACAACAAACCAAGCTCACAGATACAGAGAAGAGATTGGTGGTTGCCAGAGGTGGGGGTGGGAGTGGGAGAGGTGGGTAAGGGGGTGTCAGGGAGTACAAACTTCCAGTTATAAAACAGTTAAGTCTTAGGGATGTGATTTACTGCACGATGACTGTAGTTGATTATACCGTGTTGCATGTTTGAGAGTTGCTAAGAGAGTGGATCTTGAAAAGTCTCCATCGTAAGAAAAAAAAATCTGTAACTGTGTGTGGTGATGGGTGTTAGGTGGACTGACCGTGGTGATCATTTCACAATATATATCTGTATACAGATATTGGCTCATTGCCCTGTGCACCTGAAACTAATTTAATGTTGTATGTGAATTATAGCTCAATAAAAAAAAATAAATACTAGCTTAAAAGAAAAAGAATAACCCAATTAAAAATGGGTAAAGGACCTGAACAGACAGCTACCACACCTAGGAAGGTATATGAATAGGAAATAAGCATATAAAGAGATGTTTCACACCATATGTCACCAGGGAAGTGCAAATTAAAACAATAATGACGTACCACTACACTATAGACCTATTAGAATGGCCAAAATCCAGAACACTGACAACATCAAATGTTGGCGAGCATGTGGAGCAACAGGAACTCTCACGCAGTGCTGACAGAAATGCAAAATGGTACTGGCTCTTTGGAAGACAGTTTGGTGGTTCCCTATAAAACTAAACGTACTCTTATCATGTGATCCAATAATTGTGTTCCTTGCTATTTATCCTGAGGAGATGAAACTGTGTTCACACAAAAACCTGCACACAGATGTTTATAGCAGCTTATTCATAATTGCCAAAACTTGGAAACAATCAAGCTATCCTTTAGTCGGTGAACAGATAAACTGTGGTACATCCAAACATGGAGTACTATCTGACACTAAAAAGAATATTATTCAGAGCTGTCAAGCCATGAAAGACAGGGAAGAAACTTAAATGCATATTTACTAACTGAAAGAAATCAAATGTGAAAAGGCTGCGTACTCTGTGAGTCCAACTATACGGCATTTTGGAAAAAGCAAACTATGGAGACAGTAAAAAGATCAGTGATTGTTAGAGATTGGGGGCAGGGAGGGATGAATAAGGAAAGCACAGAGGATTTTTATGACAGTGAACTGTATGGTAATGGTGGATACCTGTACCTGTAAGTTTGTCTAAACCCATAGAATGTGCGATACCGAGAAGAAACTCTAATGTAAACTATGGACTTCGGGTGATAATGATGTGTCAGTGTAGGTTCACCAATGGTAACAAATGCACCCCTCTGTGGGGGTATGTTGATAATGGCGGAGGCTGTACGTGTATGGGGGGCAGGGTGTGTGTGGAAACTCTCTGTACTTTCTGCTCCATATTGCTGTGAACTTAAAACTGCTCTAAAAAATAAAGTCTATTTAGAAGGGGAAAAAACTTTTGTTTTTCACTTTGAAGCATATATTACCAGTATTGACTTGGCATTAGAGAAACATGGACTTTGGAGTCTCTATCTGCCCTGATTTGGGGAAGTTGATCTCTCTGAGTCAGTTTTACCTATAAAGTAGGTTTAATGTATAATGCTAAATTCTAGGATTATTTTGAGTTCTACATGGGTTAGTGTGCATAAGTAATATCTATATAAAGAAAACCTTCTGGGAGCCAGGTGTTACCAAACTTGAGTCCCTTCTTTGTCCTGGAACTCAAAATCCAATCACCTTTTTTAATTGTTTGGTTTGTTTCTATTTTGATGTTTCTTGGGTGAATAAATTCTTATCCAGCATAATCCTTGGCTCATGATACAATATCATTGATCCATGGTCTCTTTTATTTAGTTTATTTGCAGGTACATCCTAAATGAACACACATGAACTCACCCCCAACCCAAAGCTAGATTCTTATTGTAAATTACAATGAGCAGTGAGTTCCACTTATAGCCCACCTCCCCCAAAGCCCACCCACCATCCAGAACTTCAAACAATAGGAGAAGTATTACATTCAACCAGCAAAGACAAAATATACATCCGCCCAAGCTAAGCCATCCTAGTGCAGCCACACCAGCCACCAGAGCCCCAGATGACATTCCTCTTCTTGTACATCTGACATGTGACTTTCTGACTGCAACCAGCAAGACCAGTTCTGTAATGAAAATCCAGTGGAAAGTGCAAATGCAGGGCCTCTTTTTCAAAAGTTGTTACGTGTTTCAAGATGGTGACAGCAGAACATTAAACCAAAGGCAAAGCCTGCTTGGGGACCTGTGGGACTGCACTGGTCACACACCTGTGAAGCTGGCCGTGACAGCCACAGCCAGAGGAGTGCGTGTTTCTGTGCTAGTCAGGAGACACAACCATCTTCGTTCCCTGCCGGGAAAGTCTTTTAAAGTCCTATAATACAGTTTCTGCACCACTGAGAGCTGCCATTCAATTCACTGAGTAAAGGAATGGCCTGAGCCAATGGCTGATATGGGAATATAATGTAATTTAATTTCTTCTCCAAACACCCAATGAAGGAAAGAGAGATAAAGTCAGCCTTTACAGGGACTTGAGGCAGCATTTATAACTGGGCCAAGTCTAGGTCTTGGAAAAAAGCATAAAAAAAGAATGATGCTTTAAAACGCATCAAAGACACAGGAAGAATGGTTGGCCTGAAACACCCAGCAT
Organism: Pseudorca crassidens; assembly: GCF_039906515.1. Classification (NCBI taxonomy): domain Eukaryota; kingdom Metazoa; phylum Chordata; class Mammalia; order Artiodactyla; family Delphinidae; genus Pseudorca; species Pseudorca crassidens. The sequence continues at coordinate 6,189,688 of NC_090301.1, read as the reverse complement.
GCTCAGGGGAGTTGCCAACCATTATGCTTGCGAGTCAGGAAATAATAGGAGGTATAGAACAGCATCGCTCCAGTTGTGCTCTGAGGACTTTTTTGCACCTGAATGATCCCAGGCCAAGTGTTTAAAACATCTCTGGGCTCACTCCAAAACTGCTGGATCAGAACCATGATGCACAGAACCTTGGAATCTGAATTTTTAAAAAACCTTCCAGGAGATTCTTGCACGCAACAATGTTTACAACTCACTGGCATAAAGGAACTGTGTCTATGACCTCATATTTCCTGAAGACTATTTCTCCCCAGTCTGTTAAAAATGTTATTTAGTAAGGCAGAAATCAGGAGGCATAGGTATTTAGAAGAGGAAATGTTGGATTGTGTTTGGGGACAGGAGCACTGAGGGAGCTGGATATATGCTGACTCAATCTTCTGGAGTATCTCTTAGCTTCCCCAAATCTTTTCCCTGTGGCCTAGGAGCTACTTGAAATCATCCTCTCCTTCATTCTGAGAGTTGCAGACTAACACTTAACACCTAACGCAGTCTCAAGACTATTGTGTCAGAAGAAGGCAGCTATCCTGGTCATTTGCTAACCAGCCTAGGTTACTCATCCAACCTAGGGGTTTGCGTGAATCAGATAATTTCTAAGATCCATCTCTAGTATCCTAACATGGTACAAGCCACGTGGACCAGCCCTCAGGGGACCTGCGCTCAGTCCAAGCTCCAGCTCAATTAGTTCTTGGATTTTAAGTAAGTTCCTTAACGTTCCTGAGCTTTGAAAATTTGATATAGGCATAATAAACTTACCACCAAGAGGTTTTCTGAGAATTAAATGAGAAAATGGCATTGAAAACACTTTGAAACATTTATATCAACAAAACATCAGGCATGGTTCCATATCTGTGAGTATAAACAATGCTACAATGAACACCTCTGTTGCAACTTGGGTACACTCTGATTATCCCAAGAAGAGGTATTATTTACTGGATTAAAAAGCATTATTCCAAGAAGTGGAATTTGGGTGTCAATAGCTATGAATATTTTTAAGGCCTTTGATACGTATTTGCCAAATCATCCTCTGCAGAAGTTATTCAAACTTACCTCCAACTTAGCATGGTGTATAAGTATTATTTCCTACCACTCCAGTCAAAACTAGGTATTATCTTTCATGTTTGTAAATTTGATCTTGTTTAATATTTCTTAAGCCTCTAGTGATGTTGACATTTAAACAATGTTTATAACACATTTGCATCTCCTCTTTTGTTGCATATATGCTCTTAGTGGGAGAACACACAGGGTCAGGAGTATATTAAGATCTCAAAAAATGCCCCACTGCTGTTATTTCCTTTGTCTACTTGTCTATTGGCATGACCAATATTTTTCCAAGTTTGTTACTTCACTCATCATTCTTTGTGGCATTTCTTGACACATAAAAAACGTTTTACATTTTATGGTGGTCAAAATATTTTAAGCGTGAGATATGAGACAGCTAATACTTATAATATTATAAATACATTCTTTATCACATTTACCGCATGAATTGTCCTTCACTTCCCTCCTGCCCCCTCACACGCTTTTCAAAACTATACTTTGGAACAGTTTATATTGCATAGATATTGTAGGTTTTTCCAATTTTAAAATAATAGTCACAGGTTGAACTGCCTGGCCTTAGATTCTTATTTGGAGATAATTTAAACAAGTTTCCCATGGATATTACTTTAGGATTATTTTTTCTTGTCGACTTCATTTTAATAAACACTGTTTTCTATTTTGTAGAGGTTTTCAAATTTAAGGAAATATTTTAATTTTTAACTTCCCTTTCATGTTATCGCCACATTTTTCTTAATTTTATATGATTATGTTTTCTGTCACCTTTTCATTATATTTTCAAACTGTATATCTATTTTCATTCCTTCAAAAGTATTTACTGTTGGCCTACTAAATTCTAGGCAATGTTTTACGTGTTGAGGATCCCAGGGTCAACAAAATGGGCAGGATTCCTACCCTCACGATGCAAACATAGTCTAGTGTCATCTGTTTTGTTAACTGCTCCTCAAAGAAGGATTTATTTCTCAAAACTTTCCTTTACTTTAGTAATATGTGTATTGGCTTCATTATTTCCTTTTTACTATTTTGTCATATTAGTTTTCCTGAATTTTATTCTAACATCCTTTCCCGAATGTTTAGTGTCTTCTTAGCTAATCATAATAGAATTTAAGGCTATAAATTTGATCCTGACTGTAATATTAGTTTAATTTACAACATTCTCATTAAAAAAAATTATATATTTAACGTTTTCTGATTCTAGAAGTATTGACCTTTAAATTTGTAAACCCTTGCATTGCATTTGTTCCTAAAAAGTTTCTTCCACCTACAGATCAAGAAAGTAGAAGTTTCTAATTTTTATTTTTAAAAACGCTTTAACTTGTTACTTTAATTACTTTTTTAGACTATATTAGGTAAGGATTGAATTTCATTTTTTTAATTTTTAAGTTGCTAACCATGTTCTCAGCACTATTTATTAAATAATTCTTCTTTTCCCACTAATTTGTGATGTCATTGTTTTCACGTTAGGTTCTTATATATCTTCTGTCTGTAACTAAGCAGTCTTCTTTATTTAGATGTGTTTATATTTTAATTATCCTAAGTTTATAATGTGTTTTAAGGGCTTTATTGTTACTCATCTTTAAAAGAAATTATTAGCTCTTCCACCTATTTATTTTTTCAGATTATCTTTAGAATCACCTTGTCAATATATTAAAAAAAAACTATGGAAAGTTATTGGCCTTTCATTGAAACTACAGTCAATTGGGGGTAAAAATGTTATATTTACAACACTGAAGAGATTTTCCATCCAGGAACATGACAAATTTCTCCAACTCTCTTAAGTTATTTATCTTTAGATGTTTTTAATAGTTTTCTTTTTTTTTTTTTCCTTGAATGGGTTCTTACATTTTTTGCTAAGTTTATTCCTGGATATATATTATACATATTTGTACACATAAACATAACATACAAGGTTGTCTATACATGCAGTTCCAGGACCTCTGTGTGGATACCCAAATCTGAGGATGCTCAAGTGCCTTACATAAAATGGCATAGTATTTACATATTACCTGTGCACACCCTCAGGAATAATTTAAATGACCTCTAGATTACTTATAATACCTAATACAATGTGAATGCTATGTAAGTAGTCATAAATACAATATAAATACTATGTAAATCATCAGTGTATGGCAAATCAAAGTTTTGCTTTTTAGAACACTCTAGAAGTCTTTTTCTTTTTGACCTGCAGTTGGTTGAATCCACACACACATACAGTGAATTTTTCATCTACTAGGTATTGCCATTAATAAGGAGGTTTGCATTTATTTAGTTACATCTCTCAAGCTATTGAGTTTTTCTTATTAATATAGGCTTTATTTTTAGAGCAGTGTTAGGTTCACAGCAATATTGAACAGAAAGTCGAGAGAGAGGTCTTATATACACCCTGCCCCAACACATGCACAGCCTCTCCTATTATCAATAACCCCCACCAGTGTGGTATATTTGTTACAAATGAACCTACACTGACCCAGTATTACCACCCAAAGTCCATAGTTTACGTTAGAGGTCATTCCTGGTGTTGTCCGTTCTACAGGTTTGGACAAATTTCTAGTGACATGTATCCATCATTACAGTATCACATAGAATCATTTCCCTGCACTAAAACCCCTCTGTGCTCCTTCTATTCTTCCTTCCCACTCCCCACCCCCCCTGACAATCACTGGTATTTTTACTGCCTCCATACTTTTGACTTTCCAGAGTGTCACGTAGTTGTAATCATATTGTATGGAGCCTTCTCAGATTGGCTTTTCTCTTAGTGACGTGCGTTTACGATTCCTCCATGTCTTTTCATGTCTTGCTAGCTCATATTTTTTTAGTGCTGAGGAATTTTCTATTGTCTGGATGTACCACAGCTTATTTATTCATTTACCTACTGAAGAACCTCTTGGTTGCTTCCAAGTTTTGGCAATTATGAATAATGCTAATGTAAACATCCACGTGCAGGCTTTTGCATGGACATAACTTTTCAACTCCTTTGGATAAATACCAAATAGTGGGATTGCTGGATTATATGGTGAGAATATGTTTAGTTTTGTAAAAAAATGTCAGACTGTCTTCCAAAGTGGCTGTACCATTTTTCATTTCTACCAGCAGTGAATGAGAGTTCCTATTGTTCTACGTCCTCGCCCACATTTGGTGTTGTCAATGTTCTGGAGTTTGGCCATTCTAACAGGTGTGTAGTGGTATCTCATTGTTGTTTTAATTTGCATTTCCCTGTTGACATATGATGTGGACCATCTTTTTATATGCTTATTTGCTACCTGTATATCTTTTTCGGTGAGGTGTTTGTTTGTTAAGGTCTTTAGCCCATTTTTAAATCAAGTTGTTTGTTTTCTTATTGTTGAGTTTTAAGAGTTATTTGTGTATTTTGGATAACAGTCAATTATCATATATGCCTTTCTGAGTTTTATTTTTTAGTTATAATTCTAGTTTTAGTTGGTCATTTTGGGATTTCTGGGTAGATGATTATGTAGTACCTTGACAATAGGCATTTTCTCTCTTTTTAAAACTATTTCTCTCACATGTCTTATTGCATTGGCTACAATTTGCAGAATAATGTTAAAGAGGAGTGGTGATAATGAGCATTCTTTCCTGGTCATATCTCATATGGATCTTCCTGGAGCATTTCAGTTTAAAATATGATGCTAATTATTGCTTTGAGATTTATATTACATGTTCTTTAAAGAAAGTAGTCTTTCTCCCTTACAGTAAAATATTATTTCTTATTTAAGGCATACCAGTTGTTGAAGTCCCACAATGTGCTGACATTATAGTACAAAGGAAGGAACGGAGGCGCAGCAAAATGAAGTTCCTGGTCCATTTCAAGCTAGAACTAATACTCTCGTTTCCTGGCAAAATGAGGTCTACACTTTTCTCTTTTTCTCTAAATTTAAATTAACCTTGCAGTAATTCTGCCTTCATTAAAGCTGTCTTCTCTCAATATTATCCGGACTAAATTTGCAAAATTTAGTAATGCTCTAATGATCCCTATTTATCACATTTCATTGACCAAGATTCTGAGTTTTCCAAATCATTGCCTATAAAGAGGAAAGGAAAATGGACAAGAAGAAGAAGAAAAAAGGAAAATACAAGGTATTCTTGTTTGTGCGCATTCTCATCTCCCTTCTCTGGCCTTCCTGGAACCCTCAGGCTCCTGCTCTTGTGGTAAAGTGGTGCAGGTTGTGCTCTTCTGAGTAGGGACTGCCTTTGCTCTCTGGGGTCCAGTCGCTGCTGGTGTTACCATGTCTGTCTGATTTGCTGAAGCGCAGTACAGTAGAATTTGAAAGTTACAGAAGGTCACTGCGTTTATTTTGTCTCTCAGTGAGACTTGCCATTTATTAAAAGGGGGTCTTCTTTTTTCTTATGGTAGTATAATTTCTCTTTGTAATGTGTACACTACAAATACGGTTGGGTTGGTTTTCATTCTGATTCTTGAGGACACACAATAGCAATTTTATTTCTACATGATGTGCTCTCTGGAGAGGCAATTATTTTGGGAGTGGTATGTATGGATCTTTTAATGTTTAGTGTTTTATTTTGTGCACTAGCTCCTTGCAGGGCTTTGGAGAGCCATCTCTCTTCCTGCTGCACCCACGGCGGCATTTGTGTGTTTTCCCACGTTCTCACTTCTATGTGGGCTGTGGGTTGTAAGAGCCAGAGGGGACCCTTGGAGCCATATGGTCCAGCATTTCCCACAACCAGTCCAGGAGACACTAATTTTGAAAGATGATCTTTGCCGAAAGGGTCTAGTGGTCAAACCCCAGATCTGCAATGAACAAAGGGAAGTCTTGCAATAAAAAAAAACACAAAAAACATATTTCACTTATTTTAACCCAGAGTCTTCCAAACTTTTTATCTTATAGCCCCTTCCTTGCCTAACAACAGTATCAGGTCTGCAAAACACTATGAAAAGCACATTGCCCCCCTCCCCACTTCTCATAGAAGAGTCTCACCGCTTCCTTGGTTAAGTAGTGAATTGAACATTATATCGAAGCCTCAGGTTGATCGTGTGAAGTTATTTATAATTGTGATTACGTTTCTGGTGCCACCTCTGTGTAAATATGACCTCATAACATCTATGGAGACATATCTCTTTCCTTTGTGTGAGTTCAGCCCATCTCTGCTTTTGTTGTTTTCATGAACATTTCCAGGTATCCTTGCATCTTTGAACTCGTGTTGCCTGTGGACATCTGTGCTGTGTGCATCCTACCTGACCCCTCAGGTCAGGTCCGGGGCCGGTCAGAGGCTGTTCTTGCCCAGGCTGCTCTGTGAGGTGTGTTTCCATCTGGGGGAGGGTTAAACAGCGCCCAGCAATCTTGGCGGCCAGAGTCCTGAGTAGACCAATTCCGTTCCCAAGGCCCAACATCCCAGGCCAGTCCATCTGCCAAAGTGCTTGGAGCTGTTTTTCCAGGAAGGACGAAAAGGTTCAGCGCCTCTTTTATCGTCCTTGCTTCAATCTCCCTTTAACCAGGGCAAGCAGTCCCCAGAGACCTCAGGGGGTTAGGAGTCCAGAGCAAAGTCACTGTCGCACACAAAAAGTTAACAGCTGCCTGTGGCCAGATGACAGTGGTGGCCCAGAACCCTGAATGTCTCTGATTGTATCAAGTGAGCCTTAGCCTCTGCCCCAGCCTCCCAGGGTACCCAGGTTAAAATGCAGATTCCTACAAGTGCACAGAATGAGCAATGCCCCTTGAGGTGGGTCTTGTGAATCAACTTTTTTTTAAAGAAACCCATCCAGGTGATTGCTTCGTCCTAGAAAGTGTGATATGGTTTATTTCCAGAGGTACGAATTTGAGCATCACCGTTAAGTATAGCACCGATTATTTTTTTCCCTCCTCTCTCCTTTCACTGGTTCTGAAAAAGCATCACCGCCCACTCACCAACTCCACCCTCCCTTCAGCTGTTTAGGAGTCTGCTAACCTCCTCTTCTGTTCCCAAGAAAGACCCTGCAGCTTGAAAATGGCCGGAGCAAACAAAACAAAGAAACAATAAAGAGCCTCTTGAAGCTGCTTAAAATAAACTATAATAAAGGGACGCTTCCTTTACCCTTAATGTCTCCCCTGTAGCCTCCAGACAGCCCCAAACAGCAACTGCAAAACAAAGAAACGGAAGGCTCTTCTCCCGTGCCTCTGAGAAAGTCTGCCAACCAGAGGTATAGTCTTGCCTCCCGCTGGCTGTGTTCACAGGGTAGACTGGTTCCCCAGGCTCTGCTGTGCTGATGCAGCTGGACACCAAGCAAAGCACTCCTCAGTTATTCAGGGGGCCGTACGAACAACAGAGCAAGTAAACATAACATCAAATTCAATGCTGGCTTCCTAAGAGAAAAAGTAGAAAGGATCATTTCATCCATTCATAAGTTAGAAATACAAAAATATCCCCCCAATACAAAGAGAACTTCTTTACGTGTAAACTTGTTGGTAAGATGGCTGAGAGAGGATTTGGGATCCTGGCACCTTTCCTAAAGCGTATGAGCGTTATCTTACTCATAAACACATAGAAATAAGCACTTGTTGAGCTCCTACTCCGTGTCAGATGCATAATATTCGTGCAGCACATATACGGTAGTTTACGTTTATTAACACTTATTATGTGACGGGCACTGGGAAAAATAGTTTACTCTTTTATCTCACTTAACCCTTACAACAACCAGAGGAGAAACGAGTGTAAAAGAATTTCTTTTTTACAAAACAGAAATAGAGTCACAGATGTGGAAAACAAACATGGTTACTGGGAGAAAGCGGGGGTGAGGGGCAGGGGTAAACTGGGAGGTTGGGACAGACATACACACACTACCATATATAAAGAAGGTGACTAACGAGGACCTGCTGTGCAGCACAGGGAACTCTTCTCAGTACTCTGTAATGACCTGTATAGGAAAAGAAGCTAAAAAAGAGTGGATATATGTATATGTATAACTGAATCACTTTGCTGTACAGCAGAAACTAACACAACATGGTAAATCAACTAGACTCCAATAAAAAAAATTTTTTTTCAAAAACATACCCATTTTACAGTTGAGAAAGCTGAGGCTTATGGTGTTTTGAGGTCACAGATTTATAAGTTTCTGAACTGAAAATAAAAACCAAACCTAAGTCAAGTCTCCATTTTTTAAAATCACCTTTATTATAAACTATTTATTATAACTTTCCTAACTAGTACCTGTTTTCGTAACCAAGATATTCTGTGGCCCAGGAAAGGGGAAGCAGGTCGGAGGAAACCAGCTCCTGGAGGTTCCCTACCTCCAGGACAGAGCTGGGGCTTCTGTCCACCCATCACAGCAGCTCCCGTCCAGGGACCAGGACCTCAGAGAAGAGCCCAGGAAGTCACTTCCAGGAGAACTAGCAGGCGCCCTGGGCACCCTGCCTCTCTCTGCCTGGATCCTTGAAAGTGAAGTTGGATTCACTACGCTATATACTCCATCTCAGCTTTTTAATTTTTCCTTTTCATTGGAAGGATCCCCACTAACAACTACTTTCAAATTGAAGTGCTACCACGTGTAGCCGAACAGTGCTAGCCCAGGTCCTGTATCAGAAACATCCTAAATCTGTTTGCGTGGAGATCACGGAACGCCTCTGGGAAGACAGAAGTTTTGAGGAATTTGCTATTATTCTAAAAGGGCAGAGCGATGATAAATCTTAGCATCTGAACATGAGTAGCCTGCTCTGCAGTGAGAAAAGCAAGAAGCAGAGGACAGAGCTTTGATTAAGGATCCCTGTCTGTGTTTACGGAAGGAAGTGCAGATAGAAATAGCCGAGTCTTGATGAGCATAGAGTTTCTTCCCCCATCCCCTTCCAAAAGCCCGCCCCCCAAACCTCTTTTCTTTCAGAGCAGCTTTAAACAAAAATAATTGCTTTAATCCTTATGCAAAGAATTGTCTTCTCATCCCAGGGCATACTAGCCATCCTGCCAGCATGTCAATTTCTGCCCCTTGGGACCACCCCCTCCCTTGGATCCACCAGGTGCAAAAGCTACCCAAGCCCCTGGGCTTGGTTTATTTGTTTGAGGGGGAGGTCGACTTTACTGCTCTCCCCCCTGCTGACCATCCTAAATCGCACTGCCTTTCTAACCTGTGGGATTGGAAACTTCAAAGGGCCGGGTCAGAGCCCTACTTAGCATCTGTGAATGCCCAGCGACCCAGGAACTTGAAAGGGAATGTCATCAACTCCCTTGAGAAATCGCCATTAATTTTGTAGCCTCTGGTCCTGCCGGGAAAGCCTGGGGACACGTGTGATCTTCCTCTTCATTTCTGCTTAGGTTCTAGCAAACACTGGAAACAGCACTAACAAGCTGTACCATCCATAGCATCTGGAAAAGTCTGCAATGGATGTTGAATTTCGTCCTTGGAGTCAACCTACAGTTCAGGAAGGAATCTGGTCCCAAGCGGTGGGAGGCAACTCAGGAAAGACCACCACGGAAAATAATCAGTCTGCACTCTTGCAGAATTGCGGGTGAAAATTATATTTCTTTTATTGTCTAGGAAGCACATCAGAAAACGTCAGCAGGTTTAAATATGCAGTCCTGGGTGAGAAGTCATTTCATGGACAAAGGCTCAGATTTTCTGAGCCATGGAAAACTTTGTTTTAAGCTCCGTCTCAACCTGGAAGGGGCTTTTCCTTTCACAAGAAAGATGCAGCCCCTCTCCGGACCCCCTACCCACCCACGCCCTAAGGAGGCCAAGATGAGAGCTCCAGGCTTGCAGCACAGAAACCCAGGCAGCCTCTGAGCACCTCACTAGGTGGAGGAGACCCGCTTCCCTAGCACGGCTGGTGAGACTCTGTTCTTGGAAGTCTCTGTTGCTGAAAAGCTGGTGTCTGGGCAATGGCAGATCAGGATGGAGCACGGAGAGAAAGCCCAGATATCGGTGATAAGGCCTGGATCTTGAGAAGGTCCAGACCACTCCTTCCCGCCGGCCTCATGGGGTGCAGGTAACTGAGGAACGCTGGTATTTATGTTTCAAGTAAATTGATGCAAATTCTTGTCTTTCTGTGAAGATGATCCATCAGGGGCTAGAAGGGGCTTTGACGGCTTTAGGGCAGTAGGACCCTGTCTCAAGGGTGTGGCAGGACTGAGACTGCAGGGAAGGAGAGAACAAGCATGGAACCTTCCAGGCTCCAGCTCACCTCCCCAGCCGTGGAAGGGGCCAGGACCCCTGCTGGAGAGAGGAGTGAAACTAGGATTCACAGCGTTCCCAGAGCTGAACCCAAGAGGCATTTACACAATAGTTTAGGACATGCACTCAGGACTTCGTTAACTTCTTGCGTTAACCCTCACTTCTAGGTGCAATTTTTTTCTTTCAGTTTTATCGAGGTGTAATTGACTGTACAGCACTGTATAAGGTATACAGCATAATGCTTTTTAAAATTTTTTATTGGAGTATAGCTGATTTACAATGTTGTGTTAGTTTCTGCTATATAGCAAAGTGAATCAGTTATATATATATATATATATATATACACACACACACACACACACACTCTTTTAGATTCTTTTCCCGTATAGGTCATTATAGAGTATTGAGGAGAGTTCCCTGCGCTATACAGCAGGTCCTTATTAGTTATCTCTTTTATATATAGTAGTGTGTATATGTCAGTCCCAATCTCCCAATTTATCCCTGCCCCCCACCCCCTGCTTTACCCCCAGTAACCATAAGTTTGTTTTCTACATCTGTGACTCCATTTCTGTTTTGTACATAAGTTTATTTGTACCACTTTATGACTTACATTATGAAGTGACCACCATAATAGTTTCAGTGAACATCCATCATCTGATATAGATCTAACATGAAAGAAATAGAGAGCTCCGCTGGTGGCGCCGTGGTTAAGAATCCGCCTGCCAATGCTGGGGACACGGGTTCGAGCCCCGGTCTGGGAAGATCCCACATGCCGCAGAGCAACTAAGTCCATGCGCCACAACTACTGAGCCTGCCTCCAGAGCCTGTGCTCTACGACAAGAGAAGCCACCGCCATGAGAAGCCCGCGCACCGCAACGAAGAGTAGCCTCCGCTCGCCAAAAGCTCGTGCAGAGCAATGAAGACTCAACGCAGCCACAAGTAAATAAACAAAAAATAAATACATTTATTTAAAAAAAAGAAATAAAGAGATATTTTTCCCTTGTGATGAGAACTCTTAGGACCTACTCTCAAGACAACTTTCCTATGTAACACACAGCAGTGTTAATTATCTATAGCATGTTGTGCGTTACATCCCTGGTACTTATCTATCTTATAACTGGGAGTCTGTAACTTTTGACCACCTCATCCAGTTCCCCCTCCCCCCAAACCCTGCCTCCGGTGGCCACAAATGTCATCTCTTTTTCTATGACTTTGTTCTGAAATATAATTAACCTACAAGACTATGTACACAACATAGGAATTTGGTATTTCTATACATTTTTAAATGATCGCCATAATAAGTCTAGTTGTCATGTGTCGCCATACAAAGATATTACATAACTACTGACTATATTCCCCACACTGTACGTTGTATCCCCATGACTCACGTATTTTGTTGCTAAAAGTTTGTAGCTCTTAATCTCCCTCACTTATTTCTGTCCTCCCCCAGCTCCCCTTCTTCCTGGCAACCACCTATTTGTTCTCTGTATCTATGACTCTGTTTCTGTTTGGTTATGTTTGTTCATTGGCTTAGTTTTTTAGATTCCACACGTAAGAGAAATCATACAGTGTTTGTCTTTCTCTAACTTATTTCACTATGGCGTTCTCGGCCCATACATGCTGTTGCAAATGTCAGGATTCCATCCTTTTTTACAGCTGAAAAACATTCCATTGTATATATTGTATACACCACATTTTCTTTAACCATTCATCTATTGATGGGCACTTTGGTTGTGTCCATATCTTGGCCGTTGTAAATAGTGCTGCAATGAACACAGGAGTGCATATATCTTTTCTAATTCACGTTTTTGTTTTCTTCAGATAAATACCCAGGAGTGGAATTGCTATATCATATGGTAGCTCTATTTTTAATTTTTGGAGGAATCTCCTTACTGTTTTCCATAATGGCTGCACAAATTTACATTCCCACCAGCAGTACTCTAGGGTTCCCTTTTCTCTGCATCCTTGCCAATATTAATTTGCTGTCTTTTTATAGCGATTCTGACAGGTGTGAGGTGAGATCTCACTGTGGTTTTGATTTGCATGTCCCTCGTGGTTAGTGATGATGAGCAGCTTTTCATGTGCCTGTTGGCCTATATGTCTTCTTTAGAAAAATGTCTATTCAGGTCCTATGTCCATGTTTTAATTGAGCATTTTAAGTATACAATTTTATTTTCTAAGAGGCATTTACTTTTTCATTAAGTCTTTTTAAAACACCCGGTAAAGTATCCCCTTAAACAGTTCCAGTCATGAATTTTTATTATTGTTATTCTAGCATGGGACTGTACTGTTTTATTTAGTATTGTAAAATACAGGAACGTACAAATCAGAAAAAGAATGTCTCTGAATTTCATCCTTCTGAGATAACTGCCATTAATCACTGGTAGTCTTCATTCCAAAGAATTTTTCTATGCCTATGTAATCTTTTCTGTTTGTGAAAATAATCTAGGCAAAGTACTTTAGAACTGGCTTTAGGTAAGTAAAACAACACACATATTTTAAAACACACACACACGATACTGCAGACTGGACCACAGTATATATTCTAAACCGCAATTCGTCTTCTCCTTAACAACTTCATAGTATCTCATTGATGATTGATTTAACTAACCTTTAGGTTTTTTTCAAAATTTTTTGCAATTAAAAATAGTAATGCGATGAGGACTTCCCTGGTGACGCAGTGGTTAAGAATCCGCCTGCCAACACAGGGGACACAGGTTTGAGCGCTGGTCCAGGAAGATCCCACATGCTGTGGAGCAGCTAAGCGTGCATGCCACAACTACTGAGCCCGTGCTCTAGAGTCTGCATGCTGCAACTACTGAGCCTGCGTGCAGCAACGAAGACCCAATGCAGCCAAAAATAAATAAATTAATTTAAAAAATAAAAATAATGTTGCAGTGAGATTTCTCCAACCAGTACCTTTTCATATTTATGCTATTATTTCTATAGGATAAATGCCAAAGAGTAGGATTTCGGGACCAGAGAATGTGGGCATCTTTCAACTTTGATTTCTTTAAATTTTTTACTTCCCTGTTGCCTTCCAATGTGCCACTAGCCCAATGTATATATCCAACTCCCTGATAGTTTTTACTTCTCATACCTCTGCTACCCTAAGGATTAGCATTCTTTTTTAGTCCTTATCAATTATGGGGGGAAAATACACTAAATATTTACAGGGATTATCACGGGGGCAGTTATATTTTTGTTTTCTTTAGTTTCCAGATTTTGTACCATGATTGTAAGTAATCTTATAACTTATTAAAATAAAGGTGAAGTGCTAAATAGCTTTCGTGGTTGAGAGAAATCACCTCTAAGTAGAGAGTAGAAAAGGTTTAGTGAAGATTGCAAGGCAGGAAAACGTCTGGCTCCTAATGGATGGGTAGAATTTCTGCCTGGGCAGGAAAGCTGGAGAGAACTGCTGAGACCCAGGGAAAGAGGTGGAGGTGTTGCTGGGTGATGGGGACCAAGGATTTCTGTCCAAGGAAGACTCTGGTGGGGCTGGGGTTTAGGAAGAAGACTCTAGCAGCAGGCTGTGGGAGAAACGGAGCCTGGAGAGACCAGCCCTCAGACAATTTCCCAAGTCCAAGCAGGAGGTAATGAAGGTGTAACGTCAAATACTGGAAGGGGCTGGAGAGGGAACCATCGTGGTTCACTGTGGCCAGGAGCGTCAGCTCTTCCAGGGCCAGCCTCTGCCCCACATCGGCAAAGGAAGCTGCAGTTGCCCGTCACAGAAGCAGCTCCAGGCGAAATGGAGTAGGGCCCTATGGTCCCTCCCCACCCCCATGTCTTCCGCCTGCCTTTCGTCTGCAGAAAAACTTTAGTCAAAGAATAAATTTAATCAGAGAAATGAGGAAATGTAGAAGCAAAGGAAAGCAGTCAAACAGGACAAAATTTAATAGTATAGTCATTAAGCAAAGTCAGGCACTTTTCGTTCTTCCTCAAGGGCTACAGATAATATTCTGAGCCACATCCTTTGAGCTGTTCTGTAGAGACTGCAAGAAGTTAACTGCATGATGACTAGACTGTAGCCATGACATAAGCTGCCACAATTCCGAGAACTGGCCTCAAAGAAATGGGAACAAACCAACCCTGGAACTGAAGACTAACTGTACTTAAAACAATCAAGATGACGCTGATCAGGTCACTGCATGGCCAGTTTCAGGATGACGGTCAGATCTGACTGTGCTGCTCTGCGCGTAGCCCCCTCCCTCCACCTTATATATCCCCGAAACTCCCCTTGAAAACTCTTGCCCCCAGTTGTCAAGGGGAGTTGGCCTTTGTTTTCCTGTTGTTCATTTTTTTTAAAAAATAAGTTTATTTATTTTGGGCTGCACTGGTTGCTGCGTGCAGGCTTTCTCTAGTTGCGGCGAGCGGGGGCTCCTCTTTGTCGCGGTGCGCGGGCTTCTCACTGCGGTGGCTTCTCTTGTTGTGGAGCACGGGCTCTAGGCACATGGGCTTCAGTAGTTGTGGCTCACGGGCTCAGTAGTTGTGGCACACAGGCTTAGTTGCTCCGAGGCATGTGGGATCTTCCCGGACCAGGGCTCGAACCCGTGTCCCCTGCGTTGGCAGGCGGATTCTAAACCACTGCGCCACCAGGGAAGTCTGGGAGTTGTGAGTCCATCCCCTCCCCCAGTTGCCGGCCTCTGAAATAAAGCAAACTTTCCTCTCTACCAACCTTGCCTCTCCCGTATTGGCTTTAGAGCAGCGAGTAGCCGGATCCCACTTTCAGTAACACAGGGACATAAGCAGCTTTTTCTAGCTCAGCTATTTGTGAAAAATAAATCTGAGTTTGGGAAGCCTGGAAGCACTGTGCAATTTCTCATTCGAGAGAGGTCATGGTCAGGCTAGCAAAAAGAGGGTAATTTCAACTACAATGAGTGCCTTTTCCCTCGGGAACATTGCATTTCTCCAAAACATCAAAAAAAAAATGCATTGTTTTACCAGTTTCATTTTTAGATCAATGTTTCCCAAGGCAGAAAAGAAATGACAGTTTAGGGGGAAACAAAACAGCAGCCGTTGAAACTCTCGCCACCGGCCCCTCTTTCAATCACCAGAACGGAGTGTCCAGGAGACAGCACAGTTCTTATTTCTCCTTCATTTCTTTGTTCTAAATGCATTCTTACCATCCACCTGTTCATTCCTCAAAGGAGCCATAGAAAATAGCCCCATAAAATGCTCTGTCAGAGATTAAGTAACCCGGTTATGGGGATGGCATCTTAAAGGTAAGTCTTTGGCAAAAAAATAAATAAAAATAACCCCCAAATTTGTCCCTTATAACCACAAAGCTTTGTTTCTTGCATGAGTTACATGTTGGCAGAGGGCTGGCTCTGGCCCTGGCTCTGTTACCCCTTGTCTACAACCAGATCTGAGGGGCCAGCTGATCTGGGGGCCAAGGTCTTCTCATGGTGAAGGGAACGAGCAAGAAAGCATTAAAACAGAAAGAAACAAAACAAAACCTGACCATGGATCTGAAAGCATCAGCTAGGGACAAGCAGGCTGTCACTTTTGCTCACAGTTCACTGGCCAAAGCAAGCCCCGCCTCAAGCCTCCCTGGTAGGATGGAAAGTGGACATCACCCAGCCAAGGTGGCATAGCCACAAGCCAACGGGGCCTCCATATGAGCTCGTAGGGGAAGAGGATCAATAGTGCGGAGGCTGCCGCATGGCAGTGGCCGAGGGGCTGGCGTTAGAACCCACCTCTCGGGCTCTGATGTTTTAGCTCTTTCTACTGCTCTGCTTTTCCTCTCCATACCCTTCATGGTGCTCATTGATCGGGGCTCTGTTCCCAGATCTGTGCCTTAGGTTCCTAGCCTTTGGGTGGGACGCTGTTCCATGTTGTAAAGGACCACTTAGGACCACCAACTCTCCTCCCACAAACCACGGCCTCTGGACTGTGCCTCAAAGGCTAGAATTACCCACAGGCGCGAAAAGGTGACTCAAGTTCAGTTCAAGCTCAGCTTTCTTTCTGGATACATGAATTTGGGTTGTTGACTTTCATCCCTCCTCAGGACCGGCGACCAGTCTAGTCTCTCCTACCATGGTCCTCACCCTTCCCAGCTTCTTCCAACTTTCCATCACCCCACTGTGAGGTCCCAACCTACCGTGCAGCCAAGTAGCAAAGAGAGGAGAGAAAAGAGGGCAGGTCTCTGCCACTAAGCGTGTCTGCCTCCCCAGGGTCCTCCATAAAGGAGCATGTGCTGCAGGAGGGACCACCCTCCCCATCCCTGGGGGACCTGCGGAGGTGAGAGCTTGTTTCCAATTCTGCCCCGCCTGGGCTGGTACTTTTTCCATGTCGAATGACCAAGAGTCAGTTTTATGAGCTGCAACAGTGAGGTTTGTGCAAACAGGTTTTCTAAGTAATTATAATTTGCCCAAGAACAAACAGTGCTTTGCAACTGGCAAAATCAGTCAGGTTCTCAGAAGACTTGATGTGGGTGAGTAAAAGTCTGGGCTGGCTGTCAAGGGACCTGGAAGTTTAACTCTTTGACCCAACAGTCGAGAGGAACCAAACCAAACAAACCAAACCAGGATGACTTAAAACAAGAAAGGCAATTTAGACAACCCAGAATCTAAAAGAGGAAGGGCAGCCGCAACCTCATCATTTTGACTATTATTATCTTAACCATTTTCTCCAGTTTTTCTTTTCATCTGCATATAGAATCTAAACGCTAGTTTCCATAAACTTTGGTATCTAGGTTTTAAAAATTAACATCAATCAATGTTCTTCATAATGGTTGCTTTTGATGGCTGGATAATTACTATTACTCTATTACTGAGGGCATTGCTTGCGTTTTCTGTAGTTTCCTTAGCCAACCTGCTTAATGCTAAGCAGTGAGGTGATTTTTATTTTATATGTTGGCAATAATAGAGAACACTTTTGTGAACATAGTTTTACATTCCTATTTGTGCACTGTTAAAAGAGAAACTGAGGCATACAGTCAGCCCCCTACATACGAAAGAGTTCCGTTCCAAGAACGCGCTTGTAAGCCCACTTTGTTCGTAAGTCCAACAGATTTAGCCTAGGTACCCAGCTAAGACAATCAGCTATATAGTACTGTACTGTAATAGGTTTATAATACTTTTCACACAAATAATACATAAAAACAAACACAAAAAATAAAGAAAACATTTTTAATCTTACAGTACAGTACCTTGAAAGTACAGCAGTACAGTACAACAGCTGGCATATGGGGGCTGGCATCGAGTGAACAGGCAAGAAGAGTTACTGACTGGAGGAGAGGAGGTGGGAGATGGTAGAGCTGAAGGGTCGTCAGCAATAGGAGACGGAGGGCCAGATGCAATGTCACTCACGCCTGTCGCTGATGGCACAGGTTCTGGTTCCTTGCAGGATTCAATTCTATCCATCCTCTTGAAAAAACGATCCAGTGATGACTGGGTAGTAGCTCTTTTGGGCTCATCGTAGATGACACGGTAGCACTGGATTGCATTCTGAATGGCTGCTGCAACCTTTGTGTACTGTTCTATGTTCTACGTTCTATGTGCCTCAAAAACTAACAATGCCTCCTAAAATAAAGAAAACTGCTTGCTTCCAGACATCCTGGGTTTGAAATAAAGATACTGTACTACTGTACTCTATACAGTGCTGTACAGTAAAGTACACAAGAGCACAACCACTTGTAGAGGATGCACACACATGACAGTGTACAACAGACATGTGAACTAGCTTAACATGATTGGACATGCGAATGCACGTTCGCATCTTTGAAAGTTCACAACTTGAAGGTTCGTATGTAGGGGACTTATTGTGTTAAAAATTGTAAGAGTTTATCTGAGTAAAAATCGATTTGCGTGGAGCAGCCCCCAGAAGCCAGGGAGAAACTTCTATACAGAAAAAGGCAGAAGCAAAACAAGGCAACTGTTTATTGGCTACGGCTTAAAGCCTACCTGGCTGTTTGTGTCTGGTCGTCCTTAACGTTTGGATTTTGCAAGCTTGGGGCATTTACAGGCTCAGATTTTGTTTGCATACGTAGGGGCCTTGGCATCAGAACCACATCAGTCTAACAGCTTCCTGGTTTAATTAACTTAACAGCATCACTAAGAGCTGGTGGCTGTCTGATTTTTTAGGCACAGAAGCTGGATTCCCAAGAGTAGGGATAGAAAAGGGTACCGAATATTTACAAGAAGCCTAAGAAAAATGATGCTAATTTTCTTATATGTTTTGGCAACTGTAGGAAAGGTTCACTTCAAGAGCTCATGACAGCCTACAATGGGGCATGTTCTAAGAATAAAACTTGGATGAAAGTGTCTTCCTATCCTTTCTATGCACGCTTATTTGCGGGATAAACAGATCCTCCCTAAAAGCACTCCTGGAGGAAATTCTCCCTGGGGTATCGATATGCTTCTCCCCTGAAGAGCTTGTTACATTTTATTTAAAGAACATCACGAATCCTGCAAACTCGTAGGGCTCACACCTTGGCTTCGCACATTTAAGGCTCACCTCTAGCAAGTATTTGGGATCCTCTGTTACACAGTTCCCTGCTAATCTCACCTTTGCCTTCAATTCCAGGATGCTGTTGCTATCTAAGATAATGTTTAAAGAGTTTTTAACAATGTGCAAAAAAAAAAAGGGGGGGGCAGAACACAAAAAAATGAACACTATACAAAATAGCATCTTTAAAAAACCAGAAAGAAATGTGTCTGAGGTTAAAAGTGAGTGTTTGGGGAAGCAGGATTATGTATAACATTTTCCAAGTTAGCTTTTGTAAGGTTTTTGTTTTGAACATTCTACGTTTTCAATAAAGAATGTGCATGAATTTTATAAAGCGAATGGGAAAACCCATCAGCTTTGGACACCAAGAAAAATGCAAGTGAAGATCCCTTCTGCACCATTTAATGGCATCAGGAAATTGGAAACAGAAGCACGAGAGCTCGCACGAGTTACTAATTTACTGATTCCTGCCATGCATCAGGCTTTAACTCTTTTGTCCACAAAGCATTAGCACTTCTTGATGTTGTTAATGCAGCTCCATTAAACATTTATACAATGTCTATATTCCCAGGGACTGTTTGTTTTCCTCTTTCACTTCAGGAGCTGATGCGGATGGTCCACGTCCTCACGTGACGCTCTCACGGGCGCTGAGGCAAGAAAGCCTGCTTTTTGGGGGGAGGGGAAGGGTACCAAAAGCTGATGAGAGCTTCCAGGCAGAAAAGCCTGGTGCCCATTTAGTTATTTTCCTTTCCTTTTCTGTCCTCTCTGCCTTTGCAGGGCATTTCCTGGGTATTGGGCTCTTTTCTCATTTTGATGGATGCTAATACTGCATTGTGAAAATGCAGTTTCCCTGGGCTCACTTCAAAAGATGCTTGGCTATTGTGATGGCAATGTTTCCAATTAGCGCAACACTTCTCACCCGATATTGTCAATACTTTTAGAATGGTTAATTCATGGAAAATGAATTCAAAAGGTTTAAGAAACCACTCCCCCCCCAACAGTTGTACATTGAAAAACCATCCAGTTCTGAGCTTCTAAATCCACCCTTCATGAAAAATAGCTCCATGAAATTTAACTGCCCTTCTTATGCCTCCGTTTTAGGATTGCCAGATAAAATAGAGGATGTCCAGCTAAATCTGAACTCCAGATAAACACAATTGTTTTTAGTATAACTATGTCCCAAATATTGCATCCTGATTTCCCCACCAGATGAAGCAATCGTTCACCTCCAGTTAGAACAGTCTCCGGAAAGGAAGCTTGGTCAGTACCTTATTGCTGTAGTGGTCGGTGTAGATGAGAAGAGATTTGGCAATTCGGACAAACAGCCCATTAGATGTTTCTTCTTAAAAGACAGGATGATTTTCACTCTTTTGAGGCTGTCTGGGAGCCCACAGAGAGACAGCTACCCTGTATCCCATCGCTCATCTTTATCCCCTGGCATGTTCCCATCTTCAACATGGCAAAGGGGCCTGAAGCAGGCAGGGCCTGGGAGCTGAGCAGCAGAAGGACTAAGGAGGAAGAGGGAGAGAGAGATGAGGAAAGGGCCGAGACTGGGGGTTCAGATCCCATCCCTAAATCTGACTGTCACCTGAAGTGAACGCACAAAATGCTTGGTGGACGGTTGTCTCACCTAACGGGGGCGGCTCTTTCCTCCATGATTCTGAGGGATGAAACAGAAGCAGCTCACACAGACTCATGGGCACTTAGGCAGCAGAGATGAAGGGGGAGCCCTTGGGAACTGCAGGAATGGTGGAGACCTAGAAGGTCCTCTGGCATCCGGGGTACAGTTTTAGAGTAGAAGGAGCTCCTGCATTTAGCATTCAGTTGCCTCGATTCAACTTCTGCATCCACCGCCTACCAGCTCTGGGATCTTAGACAAATAACCTCTCTGTTCCTCAAATTCCACATCTTTAAACAGAGAATGTTCACACCTGCATCTAGGGGTTTGTTGATGAAAATAATCAATAAACAATCTATAATAAGAATAGAAAAGAGTTGTATTTGAGTCAAACTGAGGACTGCAGCCCAGAAGACAGCCACTCAGACAACTCCAGAGAACCATGGTTTTCAGCACAGTTTTATATCTTGTCAGAACAGAGAGCATTAAGTAAGTCAGGGATACATTCCTTCAGGGTTTCAGTGAGTCAGCATGGCCTTGGCACCTAGGAAGGGAGTCTTATCATGGAAACAGAATCAGCATTGGCGTCCCAGGAAGGGAGGCATTTAATCTTTATTTATTTTTTTAACTTCTTTATTGGAGTATAATTGCTTTACAATGGTGTGTTAGTTTCTGCTGTATAACAAAGTGAATCAGCTATACATATACGTATATCCCCTAATCTTTATTTTTAACAGGGACATTCTTCACTCTGGTCAGTGTGCCCTTCTCTTTAATAATGAAAGCAGGTGTACAATGTATGTTTAATGGGTCACGGACAGGTTGTTGTAGTCAGCACACTATTCAAGTTAACTCATGTATAAGCCAGAATGGCTTCCCCAGACCTCAATATGTGAACACTTCTTTTTCTTATTTATTTATTTATTATTTATATTTGGCCGCACCGTGTGGCTTGCGGGATCTTAGTTCATGGCCCTCAGCAATGAAAGGGTGGAGTCCCAACCACTGGACTGCCAGGGAATTCCCCGTGAACATTTCTTTTATCAGGCTCTTTGAGAGTTAAATGAGACACAGAGATGAGGCAGGTACAAAGTAGGTGTTTCCAAAAGTGTGTTCTCCTTTTCTCTCATTTTCACTACTTCTAGGAGGTGAATATGCAAGAAACAAGTTCATAGACTCAAACAACGAATGACACCCACACTCCGCAGTGAGCCGCCCCTTCTGGCTTCTTCACCACATTCAGTTTACAGACAAGAGCGGAGAGGAGGGCAAGGTGACGTCACAAGAGTAGGTTTAGACACACAGGAAAATGATGCCGTTACCTGTGCAGCAAAACCCCCTCACTTTCGGGAGGGTGGGAGGGAGGGAGACGCAAGAGGGAAGAGATATGGGAACATATGTATATGTATAACTGATTCACTTTGTTATAAAGCAGAAACTAACACACCATTGTAAAGCAATTATACTCCAATAAAGATGTAAAAAAAAAAAACCCTCTACACACACACGCGTGCACATGTGCCTGATTCATCCAACTTCCAGCCAACTTTAACAAAAGAAAAACAATAATTCAGTTGTTTGAAGTTATTCATAGCAAACCTTTTCTCTATTTCTGGCAGAACTGAATAATCCAACTACTTAATAAGAAAGACTTGGTATTTTTGGCTTCTTCAAAACTGTAGGTGAGGAAAGGCTCCCTTTCATCCTTTGAGGTTATGGTTGCTTTAAGAATTAAATTGATGTAAGACAGATGAACAGGAGAAAATAAATGACTTTAAATATGTATGTAAACATGGGGATTCACGTAAATACGAGGTTCCAAGCGATTCTCAGATGACTGAGGCTTAGACACCATCCTGAGGTGAGGAAAGAAAGAGGGCTGAGACTTGGGGGTCGGGGCGCTGGAAAGGAGCCCAGCTAGGGGGTAGGTAAGGGGCGGAAATGGATGTAAATACTGATAAGGTGCTGATAACAGGCTCAGGTGAGGGAGTTCTCTCTGGAAGTAGATCTCTTGCAGGTATGCTTACTAACGGCAATTTCCTTCTAAATGTAAATTTCCTGTACAAAAAGGGAAATTGATACGGGGGAGGTAAAGAGCTTTTCCTGTGTCTGCTGCTTCTCCCACTGCCTTTAACCCCAAATAATCCATGTGCCAAAGTGGCATATTTGGACGTGGTACATTCTGAACCCTATGCAATCCTTCAAAACAAAACAACACAAAGCGTGTAACTTTACCAAACTTTACCCAGAAATAGCAGCAGGCTTGCAGTAATGGCTTTCTCCAGATGACCTGTTGAGCTCACCGCCTCATCGGATCTGCATTGTGGCAGATCCCGCAGGGAGACCCAGGAACAGGGCTTCAGTCTACACTGCGGGCGTCAGGACAGCTGGAGAGACTGGGAGAAAATGCTCTTCGACAAGTTTTATCCCGCATGTTGCAAAGCCAGAGCACCTCTGACCTCTGGTCCTGGTCGAGTTGGTGCTTTGAGAACAGACCTGACAAGGAGGACCAGGGCAGCTGCCTATCTCGGCACCGACGGGCGACGTCCGGTGGGAGGCGCCCGCATTGCCAGATGCCGAGAGATGGCGCGAGCCTGGCGGAGCTCAGGATGCCTGCACACAGCAAAGTCGCCACTCTACCGAGATGAGACCAGGGCAAGGCGGTGGGCACAGTGGGCCGGGCAGCTTGGACCCCTCCCCCTGGGACCGGGAACCTGTAGGAGCACACTGTCATCCCCAAAAGGAAGGAGGTTGCTGGATCTCAGGTCTGGCGTGACTGGGTGATCTGGGCAGCTGGACAGGGCATCTCGATTCTAAGAACAGCATTCCAGGCTCGCTGCCTATAGGAGTGACCCACTGGCAGATTCCACCCAGAAATTAGGAACACAGGCGACTCTTTGTGTTCCCAGCGGCTCCAGTCAGAAACAATTGCCCACTTGGCTCATTTAGACAAGTAACAAATGCTAATTGTCTCCACAATTAGCCAAGGACTGTTTCAGGGACGTGTGCCTACCAGCTCGGAATTATGAAGTGGGACCGCTAAGCACAAGAGTGAAAATTCAGCCGACATAGGAAGCGCATCCGTTCATTCTTCATTCCCTTCCCTCACGCAGGGAGCGTGGGCTGCAGGGTGAAAATAAATTGGGAGGTTGGACAAGGTGACCCCCATGCTGTTTTCTAACTTCCGCGTACTGTGATTGGTGGTGGATGCAAACGCACAGAATCCTAGGGGATCTGTGGTCTGTTTCCAACCCTTATCAGGCAGTGCCCTGGAAGGGGAGGGGGGGAGGGGAGAGAAAGAGAGGGGAGAGGGCAGGGGGGGAGGGGAGAAGCACACCTACACAATACAACATTCCCCACAGTTCTGGAAGTCTCCCAAGGCCCCGCCTGGCTTCTCTGAGGGGTAGATGAGACCCCAGGGAACTTACCCAGCCTTACGTGGTAAGGCTCTGCCCTCGAAGACTCCAGCAGAGGGAAGAAGGGGCAGGGGTGTTAGCCGGGGGAGGGGGGAAGTCAGCGAGGGGCTGGTTCACGCTTTCCTTCTGAAACTGCTCACATGAGGAACTGGCTCCCTGTCTGAGCATCCCCCTACTTATCTTTATTCTTCCGCGTTTGTGTCTAGCTTTATTCTTTGTTTTCCCCAGATTTTCTGAGGACCCCGGGCAGCTTTTGCTCAGAGAGGACAATGTGTTTCCTCCGCTAGGGACAGCAGGTGGACCAAGCCCTCTGTCTTTTGGAGCAATGTTCATAAAAATAAGTCTGAGGCAAGAAATAATAAAACTTTAAAGGAGTTTGTGATTAACATATACACACTACTATATATAAAATAGATAATCAACAAGGACCTACTGTACAGCACAGGGAACTCTACTTAATGTTCTGTAATGACCTATATGGGAAAAGAATCTGAAAAAGAATGGATATGTGTATATGTATAACGAAATCACTTTGCTGTACACCTGAAAGTAACACAACATTGTAAATCAACTATACTCCAATAGAAAATAAAAATTAATATAAAAGAAAAAGAAAGAAAATAGGACAGAAAGAAAGGAAGGAAAGGAAGGAGGGAGACTTCTGGCCGAAGGGTCCTGCTCCATGAGAGTTTTCCTGCAGGCAAACTTCGCTTTTCTGCGTTGCAGTTTTCCTACATTCCAACAGATCTGACTGACAGATTTATTCTGATATCCCAGTGACTGATGAAAGTTGAAATATTCATCAGCCCCGAGGTATTTATATTATGAAAATGGATACTTGAAAAGTTTCCTGATTATCCTCCCCAAAGAAATTCACAATAGTGGGCACTTCAGACAATCCAGGGCCTGTTAGTGTCTCCAACGTCAGTAACGCGTGAACAATACGAATATTGAATTCGTGCGTATGTATTGTTGTTGACTTTTATGTTTCATGTCATCTTTATATTCAGGAAATATATTGAGCGAAATGCATAATTAAGCATGACTTAGCTTTTTAAACACCTTAAAACTTTTTGTGGGCAAATTTTTGCCACTCGCGTTTGTTTGAAGAATCCAGCTTCCTCTGTAATTGCTTAAATTTTTTCAGACCTCTGTTGGCAACTGAGATACCCATTAGGGTTATTGAGAGATACCTTCCCCTCACATCAGTGAGCTCTTGAACAACACTGGAACTCTGGAGAGGATGGGTGGTCTGAGTGTTGGGGTGCTGGGGAAGGGGGGTGGTTTCCACTCTGAAAAGAAATGGCAGCGGACACAAAGGCAAGGAGGAGGGAAGGTCATGGTGTGTCAGGAAACGCATGTCATCTGGGGTTTCAGAGCACACATTTTTGAATGCGTGTGTGTTGCAGTTGCTAACACTGTCAATTCCACACGTGCAGAGACCATAACGCCCACTAGGTTTTAATCTCAGCAATACCCAACAGCACAGACATTGTCAACAATGATTAACAGGGCTCAGGCTGACCCTCTCTGGAAGAACCCCTGGTGGGACTCTGCCCGGAATAGCAGCCCTCCCGGGCCACCAGCAAGGGTGACGAATGTGACCGGCTTTTGTGGCTTCTCTCCTGGGGCAGAAGAGAAACTTCTAGGGTGAGTTGTGATAAGGTAGGATGAACATGTACTTTTTTGTAGTATCTTTTCTAGCGCACCAGAAATTTGACAGCATTCCATTCTAATTCCACCCAGGAGGTCAGCATTCCTAAGTCACAGCTCCCTAGAACTTGTGAAGGTGAGAAGTCATGCTAACTTTCTTGGGAGGAATTTCTAAGATCAAAGGCCAAACAGCTTCCAAGCAGTGGCATGTTCTGGAGCACCTGCCTTTTTTTTTCTGAATGCAGCCCCTCTCCTGGTCCTGGGACCTGATAAAGAGCAGGTCTTGGCAGAGAGACTAGTTCCTTATTTTAACAGTAATACAGAGAAGTTAAGTCCTCTTATCTGATGTATTCAGGGGAGTAGCTGATAGTGAAACAAAGTGTGTTAAGGGATCACAGTTACAGAATATTTTACTCTAACTTAAAAGATATATAAATATAATTTCTTGGCTACTCTTGGTCTGAGGACCAAATTCTGTTCTTTGAATGAGATCTCTTTATTGGGGTTCTGCATCGTTTTTCTTGCAAGAGAAAATTTTTTTTCAGAGGTGATTTCTCATGGAGCAAAAACTTCAGAATACTTAGAAAGCAGGATGACCGTCGAATCCTAGGTTTGTACAATCACCAGTCCATCCCCTAAACTTTCACTCTTCTCTTGGTCACACTTTTTCAAAAACATTTTTAAAAGAGACTCATTCTGCTCCAGTCTTTCCAGAACATTCATCTGGGTTTTCATTGAAGCCATAGCTCTTTCCTTAGGCATTCATATTTCATAGGTTCATGTAGTATTTATTTAAATCACATAATTATAACAATGAATGCACCTGGCATAAAGAAGCTTGAGGGGTTTATCAGAGCGCAGCCCATTGGCTTCAGGCTACAGGCTACTTTGAGTCTGTTTTGCAAAAGGCATGAGAATGTTGGTTAATCCTGCAAAGGTGGTTCAGAGAAGGCTGTTGGAGAGAGCAGAGCATCTGCTGTAGAAAGTACAGTGCAGTATAAGACTCTACAGCTCCCTACCTCCTGTATATGTAGAATATATAAACTTCCCCAGTGCTTACCAGGCTGCAGGTGGACGGGTGGGTACCATAGCATCAATACTTATTCATCATTGGCTGTGGGAAGTACTGGCCGAACTAAGCCCTGGACCTCTGCCCTCAAAGTCTCCCGTAGTTATTCCTGGGGCTCCCATGGGCTGTCTTAAAACATTTGGGACTATTCCCACTTCCCATTTTCCCTGTTCTCTGTCAGAGCAACCAAAATATTTAGATCTTTGAGGTGCTGTGTTAGAACAGCACCTCGTTCTGTACACATCTATTTTGAGGTTCATCTGGACCCCTTATTGACCTGTATTTCTGATGGATTCAGCCAGGAGTCCGGGAGGAAAGGGATTGGGCTGCAGAGTCCAGTGAAGCCGAGCTCTGAGCTGAGCTGAGCTTGTGATGACTCTGAATCCCTTAAGGCTGAACTGGGATGCCAGCAGAGGGTCTGAGGACAAGAATGAGATTTGCAGGAGGGCATATGAAAATCAGCTCTGGTGTCTGTCTGGGGGCTTGCTCCTCACATCACTGAATGGGATGCTGGACCCCTCTGGATGTCCTCCCTCAGAATGACTCACACTTTGCTTTTCTTACTGAGCAGACTTCTCAGGAATGTCGTCAGTCTAGTCCAGCACATCCTCCAATCAAGAGGGTCAGGACCCTGATTCTCATGACTTCCTGCAAGATCCCACTTCTGGGCAAAGCCTTCCTCCTCTCCAGGGACTGAGTGTGGTCGTCACGATGCACACTCTCTCCGGACATGCCTCTGCACCTTAACCTCATTCAATGCGCACTTGTGGGACATGGCCACGTGCCAGGCGCCGTCCTAAGCACTGGGCAAGACAGACACTGGGAACCAAGTATTGCTGGCACAAGAAAGGTGATCCACCCAGGTCACCATAAGAAGGGGACCTGGGGTGTATTTTAAAGATTTACTTGCTGGAATCCAGGCAGCTCTAGGGACCAGCAATTTACCATATCATGCAACTCAAGAGGGCATCCTTTCTGCTTGGTCCATGTGACTTTCCCCCTCCCCCAGCTCTGCCAGTTCAAGTCTTTTAAAGAGTAGATGCCATGACTGAATCAGATGTACGGATTAGTTTGCTAGGGTTCCATAATGAAGCAGCATATATACTGGCTAGTTTAAACAACAGAAATTTACTGTCTCACAGTTCCAGGGGTCAGAAGTTCTAAATCTAGCTGCTGGCAGGGTTGATGCCTTCTGAGGGCTGTGAGGGAGAGTTTATTTCAGGCTTCTCCTGTGTTCTTACAGCCTCAGGAGTTCCTTGGCTTGTAGATGATGTTTTCCCTGTGTCTTCACATCATCTTCCCTCTGTACCTGTCTGTCTTCCCTCTGTACCAAATTTATTCCGTTTTGTAAGGATACTACTCATATTGAATACCAATGGATATCAATTGGGTAGCCACCCTAATGGCTTCATCTTAAACTGGTCATCTGCAAATACCCCATTTCCAAATAAGAGTTCTCCAACAGTATGGAGGTTCCTTAGAAAACTAAAAATAGAGCTATCTTATGACCCAGCAATCCCACTCCTAGGCATATATCGGTAGAAAACCATGATTCGAAAAGATGCCTGCACCCCAATGTTCACTGCAGCATTATTTACAATAGCCAGGACATGGAAGCAACCTAAATGTCCATCAACAGAGGAATAGATAAAGAAGATGTGGTACATATATACAATTAAATATTTCTCAGCCATAAAAAGGAAAGAAATAGTGCCATTTGCAGAGATGTGGATGGACCTAGAGATTGTCATACAGAGTGAAGTAAGTCAGAAAGAGAGAAACAAATATCATTTAATATCGTTTATATGTGGAATCTAGAAAAAAGGGATAGATGAACTTATTTGCAAAGCAGAAATAGAGTTACAGATATAGAGAACAAACTTATGTTTACCAAGGGGGGGAGGGGGGTGGGACGAATTGAGAGACTGGGATTGACATGTATACACTACTATGTATAAAATAGATAACTAATGAGAACCTGCTGTATAGCACAGGGAACTCTACTCAGTGCTCTGTGGTGACCTAAATGGGAAGGAAATCTAAAAAAGAGTGGATATATGTATATGCATAACTGATTCACTTTGCTGTACAGCAGAAACTAATACAATATTGTAAAGCAACTATACTCCAATAAAAACCAAAGCAAAACAAAACAAGAGTTCTCCAGAGAAACAGAATGTGTATGTATACATATAATATACATATATATGTGTGTGTATATATATATTAAAAATATGTGTGCATCATCAAAAAAATCTACAAACAATAAATGCTGGTGAGGGTGTGGAGAAAAGGGAACACTCTTGCACTGCTGGTGGGAATGTAAATTGATACAGCCACTATGGAGAACAGTATGGAGGTTCCTTAAAAAACTAAAAATAGAACTACCATATGACCCAGCAATCCCACTACTGGGCATATACCCTGAGAAAACCATAATTCAAAAAGAGTCATGTACCAAAATGTTCATTGCAGCTCTATTTACAATATCCAGGACATGGAAGCAACCTAAGTGTCCATCAACAGATGAATGGATAAAGAAGATGTGGCACATACATACAATGGAATATTATTCAGCCATAAAAAGAAACGAAATTGAGTTATTTGTAGTGAGGTGGATGGACCTAGAGTCTGTCATACAGAGTGAAGTAAGTCAGAAAGAGAAAAACAAATACCATATGCTAACACATATATATGGAATCTAAAAAAAAAAAAAATAGGTCATGAAGAACCTAGGGGCAAGATGAGAATAAAGACACAGACCTACTAGAGAATGGACTTGGAGATACGGGGAGGGGGAAGGGGAAGCTGGTAAAAAGTGAGAGAGAGGCATGGACATATATACACTACCAAACGTCAGGTAGATAGCTAGTGGGAAGCAGCCGCATAGCACAGGGAGATCAGCTCGGTGCTTTGTGACCACCTAGAGGGGTGGGATAGGGAGGGTGGGAGGGAGTGAGACGCAAGAGGGAAGAGATATGGGAACATATGTATATGTATAACTGATTCACTTTGTTATAAAGCAGAAACTAACACACCATTGTAAAGCAATTATACTCCAATAAAGATGTAAAAAAAAAATGTGTGTAAAGAGATTTATTATAAGGAGTTGGCTCAGGTGATTATAGAGGCTGAGATGTCCCACGATCCACAGTCAGCAAGCTGGAGACCCAGGAAAGCCGATGGTGTAGTTTCATTTCAAATGTCAGCAAGAAGCTTGAGATCCAGAAAGAGCCAACATTTCACGTCAGGTTAGGAAAGAACCAAGGTCCCAGCTCAAGGTGTTACTGAACCCAACTTGGGTCCTCTCGCCTGCATGCAGTAAAGCCAATCCCCTGACACCAGGCTGTGGTGAAGGAAAGTGAAGCATTTATTCCAGGGCGGCAAGTGAGGAGCATGGGCAGCTAGTGCTTAAACTATATCCAATATCCTGGGATAAACTATAATGGAAAAGAATATTACAAAGAATGTATAGGGCTTCCCCGGTGGTGCAGTGGTTGAGAGTCCGCCTGCCGATGCAGGGGACACGGGTTCGTGCCCCGGTCTGGGAAGATCCCACATGCTGCGGAGCGGCTGGGCCCGTGAGCCATGGCCGCTGAGTCTGCGCGTCTGGAGCCTGTGTTCCGCAATGGGAGAGGCCACAACAGTGAGAGGCCCACGTACCGCAAAAAAAAAAAAAAAAAAAAAGGAGTGTATATATGTGAATAACAGAGTCACTTTGCTCTACAGCAGAAATTAACACAACATTGTACATCAACTATACCTAAAAAAAAAAAAAAAAAGACCCAAACTCCCCAATGGCTTTCAAGGAAAGATTTTTATAAGATTTTTATATTTATTTATTTATTTGGTTGCACTGGGTCTTAGTTGCGGCAGGCAAGCTCCTTAGTTGCAGTACGCAGCCTCCTTAGTTGTAGCATGCAAACTCTTAGTTGTGGCATGCACGTGGGATCTAGTTCCCTGACCAGGGAACCCCTACATTGGGAGCGTGGAATCTTAACAACTGCACCACCAGGGAAGTCCCAGGGAAAGATTTTTAAAGAGAAGGTGAGGGGTGGGGTAGAGGGTGTGTGATCAGCTCGTCGACATTCTTCTGATTGGTTGGTGGTGAGGTCATCGGGAGTCAACATCACCAGCCTTCTGGTTCCAACCAGTCTGGGGTCTGTGTGCTGGTGGGCAGCATGCAGTTAACTTCTCCCACCTGGCGGGTGTTTCAAGTATCTTCCAACAGCTCAAAGGATGTGACTCAGAATATTATCTGTAGCCCTTGAGGAGGAACTAAAGGTCCTTGATTTTGTTTAATGGCTGAACTATTATTATTTTGTCCTGCTTGCATGTTTGCCTTTCTTTCTGCATTTTCTCACTTCTCGGTTTAAATGTTCTCTTTGGTACCCGGGGAAGGCCTAGGAGGTTTAAGTTTTTCTACAGACAAGAGGCAGGTAGAGGACATGGAGGGGAGAGTCCCAGGACTCTCCTGCTCCATTACAAAGGTCATCAGGCAGGAGAGATTCCCCCTTATTTGCAGGAGAGTTGACTTCTTTATTCTATTCAGGCCTCCCACTGACTGGGGGAGGCCCACTCACAGTAAGGAAGACAATCTGCCTTGCTCAGTCCATGGATTCAAAAGTTAGTCTCATCCAGAGACTGGATGCCTCACCGTGCATTTCTTTCCATGCTCAGAAGGCCACTAGGGAAAGCCAGCACCACTCTGCCCAGAGCACCAGCTCACCACGCGGCTGAACCCATTCCACAGCTCACTGGGTTTGTGGTCTTTCGTTACACCAGCAATAGGAAAGGAAAACCTCCTCTGACGGCCAGAGTCAGCCAAGGGACCAGGTTGGGACTGGGGTGAATACAATGACTTACAGTGTTTAATTTTCTTCACTATTATTCATTGGACAACACAAGTTTATTTTTTACTCTATGAGATATGGTTTAATTACTTAAACATCTATCAGGCTGGTCTATTAGCATTCCCTAGGTGTATAATAAATAAGGAAAATATGCAAATATGTAAGTCCATAAAGTAAATATGCATAAATCTGTCCATCAGTGCTCGCATTAGAGGAACGTTGCTTGGGAGAGCAGTGTTTGCCCGAAAGAATGACTCTTCGGTGGTGGGATGTAAGCCCTACATCACTGTGAAGGAAAGACATTCTAAGTTAAGAGCCTTCCTAGTGGCTCCAAAGTAGCCTCCAGTGGCTGAACCCGTGCCTGAGAAAACCCTGCAGAGTCAGTCTCTAAGCTGGGAGCCACAGGCAGCAGGACACAGAGCCCTGGTTGTCTCTGATCAGATTCGTTTAGTAAGTGGATGCCGGAGCAGGGAGGGAGTGGCCAGAGCTTAGCCATCCCAGAGTATTCTTGCTCCTTTAACTGTCAATAGGCTCCGCCATATTGAAGGCTCCTGGAGCAGAGGCCCCGGCTTCCCCACCTCTCGGTCCACCTTGAGACACAACGTCGTGGTCAAGGCAGCCTGCAGGACATGCCAGAGGAGTTCATCTGTTCACTGGGTGAAGTTCCAAGCACGTGGGATTGGTGCAGACCTTCTCTGAATCTGGTTCTGTAAGCACACAGGTCTGCTGTTGACATCCTAACAACTCAGAGGGGATTTTCCGGTGTTCCCCGGGATCTGCGTCTTACCGCGTGTGAGTATCTCCCAGTTAAGTTGGAGTGAACCTATTTTTCTAAATAAATGACAAAGGCTCTGGTGCTGTTTCTCACGTCAAAGGTGGGTCTGGGAAATGCAGTTTGTAGTCCAAAGAATCACAGTATCCCAGAATTTAATGGTTTAAAGGAAGAGAGACATAATACTCGAAACCCAAACACTCCCACGACATATGCGGCACACTGGTTCGCCACTCATTTTCAGACTTTTCTGCTATCTGCTTGGCTGTTCCTGTTTGGAATCCGTGGCAAGTCTGCCTCGGCTCACCCTTAAAGTGTGATTTGCCCAGAGTTTCGCCTCCCACCTGTCCTTTCACGCTGGGGGCCCATATGTATCCTGTTATTGGGATACAGGGTGACTCCAGCCCTGGAGACGCTGCTCAACAGATTCTCTGGGTCAACAGCTGGCAGGGTCCAAGCCAACGGCCCTCCCCCAGGCCACATGGCCAGGAGGCCAGCTCTCTAATCACAGCTTGGCCTCACCATCAAAGGTGAGGCCTTTGCATCCTTCAAAGTCCAAACCTTGAGTATAATTAGTAGGTGCTTTCCCTGTGGAAAAGGGTTGGAAATCCTGCTTTGTGTAGTCACGGCCAGGAACAGGAGGAGGTGTGGTTTCCTCTGTCTCAGAGGTGCAAGGGCTCTGGCATGCGGTCCAGACACCAGGCTTCTGCCAAAGGCCACCAGCCCACAGGCCAGCACCAGTACGTCACGTTCAGCACCACTTCCCCTGCAAAGCGCCCACTCCCGTGTCATCGCACAAGGGCTACGGCAAACTTGGGGACGAGGCAATGACTGTCCAAAGGCATGACCAACTGAAGGCAAAATGCGATGTCGGTGCTCGAGGAGCTTGTCACAAAGTACCTGAGGGGTGACTGAGATGCTGCCCTGGCTGGCTGAGCGGTCTGGGAGCACGTCCACTGGCAGCCAGGGGGCAGGCGAGGGGAGAGTAGGAACTTGAAAACCTTGCAGACACCTAAGAAGCAAGCGGGCCTGAGGAAGGCGTGGGTGCGGCAGCAGGTAACGCCAGCTCCGGTGGACGCAGACCGGCTGGGTTCAAAACCCACCATGCCCCAGGGGTGGGACTTCAGGGGAGTGTGGTGAGAGCCTGGTGGGGTCTCAGCCTGTTCCCCAGGATGGGGGTCATCAGAATAGCCCCTGTCATGGGGTTGACCTGGGGGTAAATGAAAACAAGTGTCAGAAGCCCCACTTAGCCAGAGCGGGCACCCAGCAGATGCTCAGGGATGCGAGCTGACGTGCATCCCAATGCCATTTGCATACAGCCAGACCGAGGATGCCATGTGGTTTCAATCCTCAAAGCCCGTGTTTTCCAAGTGATCTCAGAATTACTGGTGTGCTGGTTAAATGCAGACTCAGGGAAAAGGAGGGTGAGTGTCTCAAGCTCTGTCTTGGGTCTGGGAACTGCCAGTGGCTGACCACCAGGCTTGTTTTAGTCCCTCCGTGTTTACGTGGCCTCAGCAAGTTGTAGGCAGGGCTAGATGCCACAAGGTGGAGTAAATGAGGGCCTCTGCTTCCCCAGCCGGCAACTCCACCAAAGAGATCGGATTCATCAGCACCGGCTCGTGAGCTATCTCAGGATCTCTCCTTAGACAGTCACTCTCCCGTGGGGGTTGTTACTGGAAGTTACTCTGGGGACGCAGAGTAAAGTAAGGGTTAGGAATTCAGGCTGTGAAGTCGGCAAGGCTGGGTTCAGATTCCAGGTCTTCTAGTAACGGCTGTGTGGCCTTAGCTTGGCTCTAACCCTCTCCCTCATCCTCATCTATAGAACTGTGGGAGCGGTGGTAATAAAAATAAAGTCCTCAGGGCCGCCCTG
Source organism: Pseudorca crassidens (assembly GCF_039906515.1). Taxonomy (NCBI): domain Eukaryota; kingdom Metazoa; phylum Chordata; class Mammalia; order Artiodactyla; family Delphinidae; genus Pseudorca; species Pseudorca crassidens. The sequence continues at coordinate 6,155,776 of NC_090301.1, read as the reverse complement.
GTGGCGCAGTGGTTGAGAGTCCGCCTGCCGATGCAGGGGACGCGGGTTCGTGCCCCGGTCCGGGAAGATCCCACATGCCGCGGAGCGGCTGGGCCCGTGAGCCATGGCCGCTGAGCCTGCGCGTCCGGAGCCTGTGCTCTGCAACGGGAGAGGCCACAAGAGTGAGAGGCCCACGTACCACAAGAAAAAAAAAAAAGAAGTCCTTTGATTTGGGGATCATGAAATGAGATTGTGTCCAGTGCCTAGCGTATTAAGAGAGCACTCTTAAACCTCGCCTTTGTATCTGTCAGTAGAGTTAGGAGAAACTGGCTACAAGAGTCTGTATGATGTCATTTCTGAGAAGTAGCTCACGAAGAGCATCTTCTCAATGGAAACTACAAATATCTAGAGCAGGATCTGACCCACACCCACAGCCTTTTGATGTTCTTAGAGTTTAAGATCAACGTAGGCAATCTGTTTGCTGAGTGATAAATGCCAGTGCTTGAATGTGATTTCAGTCATAGATGCTGCAAACCGAGATCATTAGAGATGAAACCATCTGTGGGATTCTCATGAGGATATGGGGAACTCTGTGACTGGAGATTTCCCTCCGTCATTATTATGTTTGATAAATGGCCACTTGGAAAGTGTGTTAAAATGTTGGCATGTTTTTGTAGGCAAAACAGTTCCAACCAGAAAGCAGGTGCTTGGAGGTTCCTCTATTGCTCTGAAATACACCTCAGGGATTGATTTCATAATGATGGAAGTGAAATTTGTGATGTTAAAATCAAATAACATATGGGAACTACATCAAGAATGGCCTCCTTAACCTGCCATAGTTAATATCTTCCCATTTTGTGCTTAAGGTTCACTGTTTCCTTCTAAGATTTGAAATACACACGGAACTCCCAATTCAGCTTTCATCTAAAAAGCTATTTCAACTGGAAACAAAATCCAGTTGAATGTACATGCATTTGTTGAGAAATCGGTATAGAAACAGATGTTTGTCCACGTTACCAATATGACACAGAATCAAACATGCCCTTTTGAAGGAGTTACTATGGAGTAAAGGTAGGAAAATAATTCCAGAGTTTCCACCTGGACGTCAATCAAGTTACATTCACTCATAGCAGAGGACCTGCCCCACTGACAGCCTCTCTCTACCTGAGCTGAACATCTGTGGGTCATGAGGGCAGAACAGGGTACAGAGAGTACTGTCCAGGGAGCACAGGGACAGAAGAGGTAGCAGAGGGAGTTTCCTCCCCTCCCAAAGGGGTCTTTTAAAATCATTCCCAGGGAATGCTTGTTTCACTCCCCTGCATCAATCACCCAGTGACAGTCCGTGGAAATGAGTAAGAAGTGCATGACCTGGTCTCTCCCTCTGTCTCTCTGTCTCTGTCTCTGTCTCTATCTCTTTCTCCACCTCCTTCACTACACAGTGTTTCTCTGATCTTTCAGGTCCCTAAACTTGCCCAGGTTCTCCCAGCTTTAGGAGCCTGTGATGGTTAATTTTATGTGTCAGTTTGACTGGGTTAAGGATGCCCAGGTAGCTGGTAAAACATGATTTCTGGGTGTGTCTGTGAGGATGTTTCCAGAAGGGATTAACACTTGAATCTGTAGACTGAGTAAAGATTGCCCTCAACGATGGGTGTGTGGGGAGGTGGTGGCTGGGGGAACATCATCCAATCCTTTGAGGGCCTGACTACAAAAAAAAGTGGAGGAAGGGTGAATTCACTCACTCTTTGAGCTGAGATATCCATCTTCTCTTGCCCTCGGACACTGGCACTCCTTGTTCTCAGACCTTCACACCCAGGCTGAATTCTACCACCTGCTTTCCTGGTTCTCTCCTATCTATCTATCTATCATCTATCAATAATCTATCTCTCCATCTATCTAGTTATCAATAATCTATTCCTCTATCCATCTATAAATCTATCCCTCTATCTATCAATAATCTATCCCTCTATCCATCTATAAATCTATCCCTCTATCTATCCCTCTATCTATGAATAATCTATCCCTCTATCTACCTATCAATAATCTATCCCTCTATCAATAATCTCTCTCTCCATCTCTCCATCTATCTATCTATGAATAATCTATCCCTCTATCCCTCTATAAATCTATCCCTCTATCTATGAATAATCTATCCCTCTATCCCTCTATAAATCTATCCCTCTATCTATGAATAATCTATCCCTCTATCCATCTATAAATCTATCCCTCTATCTATCCCTCTATCTATGAATAATCTATCCCTCTATCTACCTATCAATAATCTATCCCTCTATCAATAATCTCTCTCTCCATCTCTCCATCTATCTATCTATGAATAATCTATCCCTCTATCTACCTATCAATAATCTATCCCTCTATCAATAATCTATCTCTCCATCTCTCCATCTATCTATCTATGAATAATCTATCCCTCTATCCCTCTATAAATCTACCCCTCTATCTATCAATAACCTACCCCTCTATCCCTCTATAAATCTACCCCTCTATCTATCAATAACCTACCCCTCTATCTATCTATAAATCTACCCCTCTATCTATGAATAACCTACCCCTCTATCCCTCTATAAATCTACCCCTCTATCTATCAATAACCTACCCCTCTATCATCTATCTCTCTCTCTCTGTCTATCACCTGTCTATCTCATCTGTCTCCCATTGGTCCTGTCTCTCTGGAGAGCCCTGACTAATAGCGTCTTTGCATTTCTTCTCCCCAAGCCTCTGCCAGCATTTCCCATTACAGTGGATCTTTTCCGGGATGCTGCCCAACACCTTGGCAAGTCCCCAAATGTACAAATGACGTCATATCCTTTCGGGCTCCTGCGTGCGAGAGGCCCTGCGTGAAGAGAAGGGCTGAGTTGTGATGAGGTGGCATCCTGGGTGGCCGGCTCAGCATGGAGACCCTTCCCCCAGGGAATCCACGCTGTTCCTTCCTTTCATTCTAGCCTAGAGGGCATGTTGTCTCGGAGAGGCCTTGTAGCTGAAGTGGCCCTGCTCCCCCCGAGCACCCCGTCACCCTGTCTGCTGTCTCATCACCTGTCTCTCAGCTTCTCTGACTGTCTGAAGCTGCCTCCTGGGGCTGTCGTGTGTATGTGGTGGACGGGGGCAGCTGGCTCAGGAGCCGCTGTCTGAAGGCACCGCTGCCTCCTTGCCACGTGACTTTGGACAGTCAGCTTAACCTCTCTCCGTTTCAGTTTCCTCACACGCAAAATGGGAGTGGGAACAGAAGTATCTAATTTATGGGGTGATTGTGGTTAAGTAGAATAAGACACGAGCTACACCAGATGCTGAACATTCAAGGAACACCAGCTGCTACAGCTCTGGGCTGTGGAGTTCAAGAGATAGACCTCTCTCCCCACCTTACACTAGAGTGCACACGTTTCTCTTTCTTCTCTGGTCAGTTCCTTCTCTTTGTGAAGCAACGTGGGGATGTTAGAAAGAGGGTAACTTGAATCTAATCTCTCCAGTCTACTAATGGGTAACTTAATCCTTTCTAAACCTCAGTGTTCACACTGTACAGTGGGAATAAGAGTCCTTCCTTTCTAGTTGCTGTTGGGATAGAATGAAGTAACACACGTTTTATGAATACCTACCAATGGCTTTAACTACTTCTTATATTAAAAGACACATTAAATCTGACAATATCAGATTTATATTTGGTGGATTCGTGAAGCGATGCTATCAATTCACTTATTTAAAAAGTAAATCTGCACTTTTTAAGTGAAACCAGATATTATATGTCATTTCTGTAAAGCTCTTAAAAATGTTGGGAATCCCACTTATATCTCCATAAACGTCTAGTTACATTTTCATCATCCTCTACATCTGAAATGGTTTTGTATTTAATTAATTTCACTGGAATATGTCTTTAAAATTGCATAATTACTAGTGGTGAAACTGCTTTGCTTACTACATTTTTTTCATTAAAATGGTCTATTATTTGAGGTTATAGTAGATAAACTTCTGTGGACCTAACAATTATTATAACACAGTTTTGATTGAAAAAGAGCCTTCCGATTCCCAGATAAATCAATTAGCAAGCAAACTTTCAGAATACCACCCTTCTGAACACTCGCCCGTATGGAATACAATCACATTTATTTTCTGAGCTCCTGTCAACCTTCTTAGTCAACTGGCTAGTTTGAAGTGATTTCTCATGAGAAAATGACCAGCGACCATCCCTGTGGATGTGGTGGTAGATTCCAGAAGATGCCAGCAGGAAGGCAACACTGCTCTCAGCCCTGGAAGTCCTTCAGCTGCACGTCTTTGTCCTTTAGGGGAACTTCTGTGAGACTCAAGGACTTGGCAATGATGGGGGCAGGAACTTTCCTGATATTCACACTGAATGTTTAAACAGCAACAGAGACAAGGAAAAATTAAGAGCTTGACAGGAAATAGGGGAATCCCTACACAAAAGAAGGAAATTTGGACACAATATGAAATGAATGGAGTTCCACAGAGAGGAAACAGGGAGCTATGCTGTGTTGATATACAGTCTAGAAAAGAAACAGATCTGCATTTGCCCCCAACAGTACAAGTATGTGCAGCCCCCAGCCAGCTGAGGGGGACAATGGGGACTGTCATGCCTTCAGGGAGATCAGACAGTGGAATGACGTGTAAACATGGACAGTCCAAACAATGTGCTGATGGGCAAGGAGTGGGGATGCCCGGCAGGTCCACACTGAGAGCTTTCAGGTGCAGGCTCCACCAAGGACACTTTCGTGACCTGAATGTGTGACTTTTGTCACAGCAGCCATTGGTGCTGGAGCGAGAATGACCGCAGAGCGAAGAAGTGGTCGAGCCAAGAGTGAGTTCCAGGATTCCACAAATGCCTACTTAGCACAGAGCTTGGGAGGAATAGATCAGATACAATAAATAGTGCTTAGAGCCCTTGATCAATGCCAGCATAATTACCATGGAGACTGCTGGTTATACGTGCATTCCATTCATTAATTTGCAGAAGGTCTGGGGCAGGTGGGAGAATCAATGAGGCACAGCTCTAAGACCTGACTGCCTAGCCGAAAACCACAGTCACTACCTGTGTGACAAGTGATGGAGGGAATGCCACGTGCGTGGGGACACCTAGAAGGGAGAGAGTGAACATTTAGAGAAGGGAGGGTGGTTTAACCTGGGAAATGAACTACAAGTTTTCAGGTGGAGACAAGTAGGAGAAATAGCATATATGAACACTTATTTTATGACAAAGGTGATACTCAAGAGCAGTGAGAAAGGGGTGGTCTTTACAATAAGTTATTCCAGGACAGTTGGATATTTATATAAAACATATTAAGATGGGACATAGGGAATTCCCTGGCGGTCCAGTGGTTAGGACTCCGAGCTCTCACTGCTGAGGGCCTGGGTTCAGTCTCTGATCAGGGAACTAAGATCCTGCAAGCCATGTGGCACGGCCAAAAAAAAAAAAAAAAACAGATGGGACATAATCCGACGCACAAACTTGGATTATCTGGATCAAAGGGAAGTTATGGTCACTCTACCTACAAGTAACTACCTACAACTTCACTTTTAGGCATATACCCCAAAGAAAGCCTTGCACATACGTTAAAAGAGATGGACGTGAGCATGCCAAAACAGCTGACTTCACGATAGCCATCCAAAGGAAGTAATGCAGAGGTCCGACAGCCACATAGTGGATGAATGAATTGCGTGAATAAATTCACCCAGTGGGAGACTGCAAACACTGTCTCAATTGGAGAAGCTCCATAATAAGTATCGCCATCCCGTAACATTAAGTTCTCCAACTTCGCTCTTCTTCCAGATTGTCTTAGTTATTCTTGGTCCTTCGATTTCCACACACATTTTAGAATGACCTTGCCAGTGTCCAAGGAAGTTGAGTGAAAGAACACAAAAAAGCATCCTGTGTAGCTCCACTTACATGAAGATCCCCCAAACAGGCAGAACTAAGCTACAGAGGTCAGAGATAAAAGTCTGGAGAAACAACTCTAAGGAAAGGCAAGGATTGCCTTAAACGTCAGAAGAGCAATGAGTTATCTCCAGAGAAGCAGGAGAAACTGGTACATGGCCGAGCTTCGGGTGCTCGTCTTCTTCCTAACGTTAGTGGCAGCTACCAGACGGCTCACTGTGTGAAAATTCACCTAGCTGCACATTTTTATTCTGTGTCTTTTCCTCTAAATGTATTTCCTTGAACAATCATGCTTTTAATCTGTCCACAGAACATTTTAAAGTTCTGTCCCACACGAGGAACTATAATAAAGGGATGGTATAGATGGTAAAACAGGGGAAGATATTTATGAAACAACCGACAAATGATTACTGTGTGGAACAAAAAATGAACTATAAATCCATTAGAAACATATATACATACATAGCCATGTATGTATGTGTATATATGGATGAATATACACATATGTGTCTATACGTATACGTGCATGCATACATACATATACATATACATACATGTAAATTAGACAAGATCATAGCCAGGCATCACAGATGGAGAAAACACAGCTGGTAAATCAAAATATGAAAACATGCACAGTATTATTGAAGTGTTAGAGAACTACAGATTAAAACTACAGTGCGATACCAATTTACACTCCCTGGTTTGGCAAAGTTAAGAAGTCTGATAAAAGAGGAAATCCTTGTTGCTTGGAGAAATGGCTGATCCAGGTATAGGGCAGGTAGTTGAGCCTGGAACATCTTGTCATGACCAAAAGCCAGGAGGTTATTACACATTAGAGTCAAGTCTCAGAACTCAGCTACCAACTTGAGGAGGTTCCTACCATCCGTGCTTCGATGGACACCGTGATGCAATAAATGAACACCCATCAAACATACTTCAACCCGCGAATTCCTGGTGAGGCTCCAAAAGCCAGTGAGGGCTTCCCTGGTGGCGCAGTGGTTGAGAGTCCGCCTGCCAATGCAGGGGACGCGGGTTCGTGCCCCGGTCCGGGAGGATCCCGCGTGCCGCGGAGTGGCTGGGCCCGTGAGCCATGGCTGCTGAGCCTGCGCGTCCGGAGCCTGTGCTCCGCAATGGGAGAGGCCAAAGCAGTGAGAGGCCCGCGTACCGCAAAAAAAAAAAAAAAAAAAAATAGCCAGTGAATCCTCATTTGAGGACGTATGGAACCTTACGTAATAATTTTTCAGTAAATAAATATATATGGGTAGATGAACCCCAGAAGGAAGAGTGTAGAAAAATGCCCCGGGGAGTGGAGAGTTGTGTCCTTAAGGGGGAGGAGCTGATTTCTAAAGAATGGGGTACAATTCCCCATGAGGGTTGGAAGGGAGGCACGGGCCCTGCACAGAACATTCAAGTGTCAGAGGCAGGAAAGGGAACCGGGAACCTGCGTTCCGGGAAAACAGCCGAGCTGTTTTCTCGGGTGCGCTGGACACGCAGGGAATTTTAAGAGAAGCAACAGAAGCTGGAGCAACAGGAGCCCTGAATGACAGTGCGAGGAGGCAGGTTTGAATGGGGCCCTCAGAACCTCTCCTGCCCTTGACCTGGGGCAGTGACCAGGAGGAGACCAGAGCCTGAGCTTTTCCTCGCGGGCTCCTCACCAATGGTGCCGGTGGGCACTCCCACCCACTTAGCCTCGATACCCTCTCCCCTGCCTCAGTTTACCCCCCTCAGAAAGCAAAGCCTGATCTTTGATGTATCCCCAAAGGAGACACCTGGGGCACATGAATCTTCTGAAAGGCCTCTCAATTACTTTTAGGTTTCATGATGACCAGTGAAACCACTTTTAGTGGAAGACTGAGGAAGTCAGACAGACCAGGCCGGGTGTCCCGCTCAGCCACCAGCTGGGTCCCCAGCTCTGCACCTTGGGTGGACACTTCCACTTCTAAAAGTCAGTGTCCGCTGCTGTGAAAGTCTGAGCAAATGCATGTGATGCACCCAGGTATACGGTGCTCAGGAAAGGCGCTGAGTAATAGGCGTCCACGCACCCCCCGGGGCTGGCCAGCTGCTCGGCCAGGATCTGACCCCTGTTCTCTTTTAAGTTCCCAGATATCCATCATGTTTATCATCTGCTTTCAAGGTTCCGCTGGCAGGGATGTCTCCTTCTGACCTGCAGGTCAGGGCTCAGAGGTGAATACATTCTTCACTGCTTCTCTGCATAGCTGGCATTCTTTCTCTGAAACCCTGCTCTGAAGGGATATAATCACTCCCGCCAGAGACAACCCCAGGAGCGGGCTCAACACAACTTAAAATATTTGACTCTGTAACGCTTCGTCGCTGTGGCGGGTGGATAAAGACAAGGATTCAACACATATGTTCTTAGATGTGTTCTAAACATTCACTTTTTACTCTCTGATTAAGACCGATCATCTTTTTCACAGTTGGTTCAAATCTTATTATCTGTGTGGTTTGTGTGTAGTTCTGACTCCAGTAAGAAATAAGATTCTAATTTAAGAAGAGGTAGGAACCTGATGTGTAAGAAATCCGCATATTGCAAATCATGATTAAAACTATTTTCTCAAAACATCAAAATGCCTTCTAACAATGATGGTGCCTCACCTACAATAAACATGTATGATTCAATCACGCAGCAGAATAAAAACAAAGAGATCATCATTTCCCCTCTTATTTGTTTAGTTTTTATTGGAGTGCAGTTACTTTACAATGTTGTGTTAGTTTCTGCTGTACAGCAACGTGAATCAGTTTTACGTATACATATATCCCGTCTTTTTAATATTTCCTTCCCATTTAGGTCACCACAGAGCACTGAGTAGAGTTCCCTGTGCTATAGAGTAGGCTCTCACGAGTTATCTGTTTGATACATAGTAGTGTATACATGTCAATCCCAGTCTCCCAGTTCATCCCACCCTCCCCCCGCCCCTCTTATTGAAATGACTTTCCAATTAGCCTAAAAACATCCAGCAAGTGTCCAATGTGTGCTGAAGCTCTCACTAGGCTCCCCAGCTTAGCGAGCCACTTTTCTCAAAGACTTGGTGTTGTATTTCAAACACGTTTCACTGTCCACTGCCTGCCCCTGAATCAGGTTTTCAAACTGAAGCTCTGGGACCAAAATTAAAACACAAATAACTTTGTTGTAATTTATTGGTCCAGCAAAGTAGCTGATTTAAACATCACACTTACTTCTCAGGGAAACCTGGGCTCTTTGGAATTCCCAGGAAGTTATTGTTTGATGAGCTGAATTTTCATGGTGTGAGAGGGTCTGCCTCTTTAAGAGCAATTAGAGATTAGAAAATTTGATAGGTTTATTCCTAGGTATTTTATTTTTTTGATGCGATGGCAAATGGGAGTGTTTCTTTAATTTCTCTTTCCGATATATTTCATTGTTAGTGTATAGAAATGCACCAGATTTCTGAGTATTAATTTTGTATCCTGCAGCTTTACTGAATCCACCAATAAGCTCCAGTAGTTTCCTGGTGTTGTCCTTAGGATTTTCTATGTATAATATCATGTTATCTGCGAACAGCGACAGTTTTACTTCTTCCTTTCCAGTATGGATTCCTTTCATTTCTTTTTCTTCTCTGATTGCTGTGACTAGGACTTCCAGAACTATGTTATATAAGAGAGGTGAGAGTGGCCTTTTTTGTCTCGTTCTTGATCTCAGAGGAAACACTTTCAGCTTTTCACCGTATAAAATAAGACACAAGGATATATTGTACAACGAGGGAATATAGCCAATATTCTATAATAGCTATAAATGGAGGATAACTTTTAACATTGTGAATCACTATTTGTACACCTGTAATTTATACAATACTGTACAGCAACTATACTTCAATAAAAAAAAAAGAAGTCAGAAAATTTGAGCCATGTTGACTCAAATTCTCCTAAGCTGTAATAGAAAAGGTCCTGTCTTTCTTCAATGAACGTGCTGGACGTAACTGAATGACTCTCCAATTGTTTTAGCAAAACCATTGCCCAGCTATGTGATCGTGGGTCTGTTTTCCTTCAGAGGATTACACTAACTAATCCCTAAGGCATTTACAGATCTAAGATGCAGAAATTCTCTGAGGTTCTTCAGTGTGACTGATGATCAAGACCCCGCAGGAGCTTTCGAAAAAGACAGATTTCTGGACCTGACGACAACCTACTGAATTTGGGTCTCTGGGTGGAGGGCCCGGGAACTGTGTCCGCTGGATGTTCCCAGGTGCTGCTGAAGACAGAGGTCTGGATACCGATCATTCTGTCCCAGACCACCTGACCACTAAATCCTGAACTGTTTTGATTCTAAATGGATGGATGGACATAAACAAGGCCGAGAGGAAATCTGTTAAACCAAGACAATATGCAATTTTTTTTTCTCTCTGCAGACAGAAAGGGCTCTGTCTGGAGGAGGAGACGTCTGAAGCCCTCTGTTGATTCATTTTCCTTGTGATAATTCCTGAACAAAGCCGACGGGAGATTTTTCCATTGTCACTGCTTTTTTGGGGGGTGAGGGGAGTAGATAGATTCAATGCCTAGTACTTTCACAATAGGAAGGAAAGGCAGGGAAGAAAGAGTCCCATCTGAAAATAATAGCTCTAAAAGCTTCTGTTCTCTAAGGTGGGGGAAGGAGGTGGGGAGAGGTGAGGCACATTCCAGGAAACTGTAGGAAGGAAACTAGTTCATGAAAACCTGATGGGAAGGGACCTTATCCTGGAAGGGAGGTGCACCCCAAACCCTGGATCCTGGCCATAGAAGTCATTGGGTGTGAACTCTGCCTAAATGGCTGGCTTCCTGTCATGTAGCTAGATTTAGATCTTATGCCAAGGGCAAGGGTGACTTCCTATACACATCCTCTGGCACCATGTGCAGATATGAACAGTTTGGAGAGAGAAACGGGAGGCTGGGCCTCTGTAGGTGACCTTGAACCATAGGGAGCTACTCCAGTTTGTCCACAGGCAGCCAGAGACCCACCCCTCGCCACTGGTAAAAAAAAACTATGAATAAAAGTAGATGGAGAATGATGTAACCTGAGCCTTTGACAGGGTCATCTGACTCAGAGAACTGGTTCCAGCAAGTAAGACAGATGGGAAATGACAGCATCATCTATGGATTCATTAGTCCTATACATTGGACCCCGGTCAAATGGAACACTGCCAACATGTCACAACAAAATTGTGCTAATGCAATAAAGGGTTTAAACAGTCTGCCAAGCACGCTAACGTGGATATGAATGGCCGGCTTGTTCTACCCTTGTCCACTTATCCCTGGAATGATTTAATTTAGAATCAGAATCAAAGAAAAAAGAAACTCAGTCAAAGCATCGCAAAGCTCAGTCCTTGCAAGGACGATAAATTCAAAGTCTCGATATAGCTGGTTTTTTGGCAACCGATTGGAACATTGTACAGGCAACCAAGCTGTCTTCCGTTGGTGAAACCCTTTCAGGTGTGCAAGAACTCAAATAACAAACCTCCAGGTCATCTTCTGAGTGAATGATCAAAGAGGACGCAGAAAAAAAAAAAAAAAAGAAATTGGCAAAGATGTAGTTTAAGACTGATAATGTGCATTGATACAAAATAAACATCTAGAATTGTTTTACCTTGATTACAAAATGTAATTTAAAAAAGCCTTTGGCATAGATTGTCTGTATTATTAAAAGATAAATCTCAAAACAAGACAAATAAAAATAATTTTACAAAGCAGTGTATGATCTCAGATCACAGTAGTGGGGTAGGTGTGTCCATGTCTTACATTCCATAAAGAACAATCAAATTGTTATTTTCTTCATGATCTAGAAAAGTGAAAATGTACGGGTTTGAGAGTGGCTTTGAAAGGTTTTGTTCCTTCTGATAGAATTGAAAATGTCATACAGATTTGTCTCTATCAGTGTAGAGGGTAATGGCAAAGAAAATCCGGTATCTATAGTAACAGTGGAGAAAGGGATTTTAAAACTTAGAGGAACAGACCAAACGGTGCTATATGGGAAACACCCAATAACACTAAGTCCTGACACTTTGTAAATCAGAAGTGTCATAATTAAGAACTTTTCTAAATCAGAGTAGATCTACGCTCGCCTTATAATAAGATCTCTGCCTAACAGGCTTTAGTGAAATTGCCCACAGACCTCACCCATCTGACTCACCCTAGAGCCTACAGGAAACAACAGGTACCACTTTTTCTTTGTCTCTTGGGTACATCCTTTAGTGAAGAAAGAGGCGAGGGCTGCTGAATGCAGCACACGTTATGAACATTTCCGTAAGCGATGAAACAATATTCATGGTTACTAAGTCATTCATCAATTTCACTATTACTTTTGGGGGCGTTCTCTTAAGACACTGCTCCATTTAAACAAGCGCCTTTTTGCCATAAGACAGCCAATAAATAAGCTGTCTTATTTATTGAGAACTAAAATGAAGTGTTGTAACAGAGTGTTGCTCTAGCTGGGTGGAGGAGGAAAAATTCTGCGCAGATCGCATCTAGCCAAATTCTAAAGAACAGGTGTGAGCCAGGGAAAGATGCAGGGAAGAGCATTCCAGGCAGAGGGGAAAACTAACGCCAAGGTCCCAGGGAGGAAAAGAGCTTGCCGTGGAGGAAGAGACTTGGACGGCCACAGAGAATACAGCTTTGAGCGTGACTGTGGAGGAAAAGAAGATGAGCTCAGAGACGCCGGCAGAAGACAGGTCGGGTCAGGGTTTTGTAAGCTGCCTGGGAGTCTGGGTTTTGTTTGTGCTACATCAGAAAGGGTTAAGCAGGGGACTGTCGTGGTCTAAGTCTAATGTTTTTAGAACTTGATAAAATTAGGAGACTATATATATATATATATATATATATATATATATATATATATATTTTTTTTTTTTTTTTTTTTTTTTTTTGCGGTACCCGAGCCTCTCACTGTTGCGGCCTCTCCCGTTGCGGAGCACAGGTTCCGGACGCGCAGGCTCAGCGGCCATGGTTCACGGGCCCAGCCGCTCTGCGGCACGTGGGATCTTCCCGGACCGGGGCACAAACCCGTGTCCCCTGCGTCGGCAGGCGGACTGTCAACCACTGCGCCCCCAGGGAAGCCCAGGAGACCATATTTTAAGGGACGGGGGAGGCAATAATAGAATCAAAGAGGCCAAGTAAGAAGCCAGTTCCTAGGCCAGGTGTGACGGACTGAGCCTCAGACCAGGATGGGGGTAATGAAGATAGAAGTAGAGGAGTTTGGGTATGTTTTAAAGGCAAAGACAGTAGAGCTTCCTGAGGGATGGGGTACGGGGAGTGAGAAAAGAGAGGTGATCAAATATACAGGGGAAGGAGAGGTTTGGTGGGGTGGGGGTCAGGAGCTGGGTTTTGGCCATATTGAGTTTGAGATGCTCCTTGGGCATCTGCGGGAGATGTCAAGTACGCGGTCAGACACGTGGGTCTGGGGTTATGGGGAGATATCAGAGCTGGAGGTAAGATATCCAGAAGCCATTGGTCTCTAGATGCATTTCAAAGCCTGGTACCAGACCAGAATGAAGAAAGAAGATGAGTAGGTCCAGGAGAGCATTCTGAGAGTGAACGGAGGAGGTGAGACCCAGCCTGGAGACCAAGGAGGAACAGCCAGTGAGGGAAGCAGGGGGGACCAGGGGAGCCCGGTGAGAAAGAGGCCCAGACAAGGAAGCTTTTCAAGACGTGAAGTGGTCTGCCAGTCGTGGGGTATGGAGGGGTCAAACTGATGATGAAATTAAATTTACAATATCACTGCTCATTTGAATAAAGTAAAAATCTGTGAAGTCTATTCTTTGAAATTTAATCATAACATGAAGTTGATATCCATCCACTTAGTCTTTGAAAGGACATAAGTATACCTGTTTCCTTTACTCATTTTACCTGCTGAGTGGGGATTTGGACAAACAGGAAAAGCGCTCCAAATTGAAAGAGAGAATTTTTCTTTTAAAAGTTCACTTTATGTGTCAAGCCAGGTACCATGGGTTTATGTTTCTCTTCAATTCTCATATGCTTCAATATGAAATTTCCACAGTTGACAGAACACACTGGGCTGGGAGTCAGAATCCGCCTTTAACTGTAGGTTCGTTACTTTTATGCTATTAGATACGCAAATCGGTTAACTCCTCTAAGCCTCACATTTCTATAATGATTTCCTCCAGCTTGCATTCTGTGAGTCTTTCGAACTACCCAAGGCATTCTGGGTAGTGCCAGGCACTTGGCAGGTCTCAAGAAAAATACCTATAGCCTTGCTTGTGAAGGTTCTGAAACGGCCTGTACTTGCGGAGCCAGATCTTGAGACTTAACTATATTAGTAAGAATTCAACATATTCGGACGGACTTAACGATGCTGGAGACTAAACTATTTTAAACCAGGTGAACTCTGTTTACAACGCTAGTATTTAATAATGCGAGAAAAATCTGAGCCCTTACTGATTTCTACCAGAGTTGAGTTATTTCACTGATTTGTCAGACGTTGATCGCATACCTGCTATTCATTTAGCACTGTGTGATAAATGGTATGAAAAGATGAAAATGGCCCCTTATCTATTCTCACGGTAGTAATTCATAATCTAGAAGAGACCGTAAGCAAGTTTTGCGTGTTATCTTATGTGATCTTCACACCAATCCTATGAAGTAGGTCCTATTTGCTAGCTCTTCTTTCCTGAGGAGGAAACGGAGGCACCAAAGGTTAGATGAATTGCCCAATAACACAAAATGGTAACTTGTGGAGCCTAGACTCATACTCAGATGTCTGACTCTAAATGATTCCCCCTATCACAGCAGCCTGTTGAGAGGAATTAGCTTGTACCACTCACTCCAGAGGTTCTAAATGTATACCAAGGGGTGCAGGCAACCCTGACCCTTTCCTAAAATCTAATGGAAGACGGGAGGTCAGGACAGCTGTCCATAACTCCCATGCAGTGTCCCAGTGGGAAATGGGAGTAGTTACGTTTGTTGTCTAAGCAGTTATGTCAGATCCTTCTAATGAAGAATGAAATACAATTACTCCACTAGAATGAAAATAATTACTACCCCACATGAACTGTGAATTTCGCCTCTTTTAAAATATTTCTCATTCTATGCAATTCTTGCCTTAACTGCTGGGTTCTCTTATGTCGCTGCTGTTTGCCCATTTTCTTCTCATAGTGGTCTTGTCTTTTTTTTTTTTTTTAATCCTGATTGAGTCTGTACACTTTTATAAAAATGTTTTACTTTTCTGTAGAAAAGAATACAAGATATAGTTTTAAAAAACTAGGGAAAAAAAATAAAAGTTCACTTTAAAAAGTTGGACAGGTCAAATTGTTTTCTTTCCATAATTAACACACACACACCCTTTAAATAGATGTTATTATTACTCATATGTTTATAACGTGCTACATATCTTGATAAAATCTACATGTTGTGATTTATCTATATGCGAGTTTGGAAAGGGTATTATAAAAAACCTGAGTAGACCCATGCGAACTTGTCCCCATGTCCCACCCGTGAACATCACCCCTCCGTTAAAATGGCAAGTGAACAGCCGGGGGGCTGCTCTTGGGTTGGCCACCAGCTGGGGGACTGCTCTTGGGTTGGCCACCAGAGTGACCCCCGACAGACCACCACCCCTCCACCGGCCCTGTGTTGTGAGCTAAGCAAAGCCCCAGGTGAGGGCCAGAGCTTATGGTTTTGCTGGGAGTTTTTTCTTACCAACCTGATCTGCTTTAGCTTCTAGACAACTGGGAAGCTCAGCAGGAGAATTTTTCAGGTTTCCACAGCCAGCAGAGAACCATTATGGATATTAAAGTCAAACGTAGGATAATGATAGCAGTGCCGACATCCCTGATGGGCTGACAGAGCTGTTGGTCTTGGTCTCTGTCTGCCTTATTTCCCATCCACTGTCACCTGCCCGGCAACATCGACATAAAAATGAATCACGTTGGCTGAATATTTGAGTTCATTTATGTATGTCGGCTATACCAAAGTGACAAAATTGTTTCTTCATAAATAAAATAGTAAAATGAGAAGGAGAGAAATGACATCATTAAGAGTAAGGATAATGGAAATGAAGACGATTATAAGTAAACTTGGGGCATTTTTCTTCTGTAGAAAATGTTAATGTCTTTTGCAAGTGTTAGACAATATATTGATATTTGCAATGGTTACAGCATTTCACAAAGTAATTACACTCCTAGCTACATAAAAATCACTCTCAGGGGCTTTGCTATGGCTGTGTGTCCATGACCTCAAGAAAGGAGATTTGGGGCCAAACAAGAAGCCAGTCCAGTTGGTGGGGCCCTTTATTGGCACATTTCATTACACATCGAAAAATGTGTACCCGGAATTTCATCAAGAAGAGCTGACAGTGACCACTATAAAGTTATTAGAGATAAAGCAACTTTACATACAACAAGGCCCATCATAATGCCATTTATAATGGCAAAAACAAAACAATAAAATAGGGGAATGGTTAAATAAATTATAACCTAGCTGTGTATGGGAATATTACACAGACAGATGATTTGTAAACTCTTTTAGGTTATGGAAAAACATTCATTATACAATAAGTACATTTTTTTAAAAAAGAGCAAGAAAACAACTGAATAAAAAGGTGGCAGGAAATATACCAATAGATCAAGTGTTATTTCAAAATAGAGAGACTACAGATGATGTTTTTTCTTTATCCTTTTCTGTATTTTCTAAAGTTTCAATAATGAGCATACTATATTTTATAAGGTACATCAGATTATCATCCTAGGATGGCTTCTTGTTGCAGGTGAAAAAACATTCACTATGGAGAACAGTATGGAGGGTCCTTAAAAAACTAAAAATAGAACTACCATATGACCAAGCAATCTGGGCATATACCTGGAGAAAACCATAATTCCAAAAGATACATGCACCCCAATGTTCATAGCAGCTCTATTTACAATAGCCAGGACATGGAAGCAACCTAATTGACCATCAGCAGAGGAATGGATAAAGAAAACACGGTACATATATACAGTGGAATATTACTCAGCCATAAAAAAGAATGAAATAATGCCATTTGCAGCAACATGGATGGACCTAGAGATTGTGATACTGAGTGAAGTAAGTCAGACACAGAAAGACAAATATCATATGATATCGTTTATATGTGGAATCTAAAAAAATGGGTACAAATGAACTTATTTACAAAGCAGAAGTAGAGTTACGGATGTAGAAAACAAACTTATAGTTACCAGGAGATAAGGGGGGAAAGGATAAATTGGGATTGGTACTGACATATACACACTACTATATGTAAAATGGATAACTAATAAGAACCTACTGTAGAGCACAAGGAACTCTACTCAATACTCTGTAATGACCTATATGGGAAAAGAATCTTAAAAAAAAAAAAAAAGGAGTGGATATATGTATATGTATAGCTGATTCACTTTTCTGTACACCTGAAACTAAAACATTATAAATCAACTATACTCCAATAAAATTTTTAAAAAAGATAAACATCTTGAGCTCCAAAAGGTGAGGCACGATGCCCCGCCCCGTCTGGGATTTTTCCTTCCCCACCGGCCACACGGGCCTCTGTTCAGTTTCTCCAGCAAGGAAGTTCTGTCCAGCAAAGAGGCCGCACACCTGCTGCTCCCTTTGCTTGGACCAATGTCCCTGAACCTTACCCACTCCGGCTCCCAACATTTCTGGCTGGCCGGAAATAAGAATGAAACAGTTTCTCTTCTCAAGGAATCCCGTCAGTCTAGCTGGTTTTCACACTTTGGAATGCATATGAATTCCTCAGAATGATGGTTTAAAAAGCAGATCTGGTCATGCCCCTCTTACCCTTAAACTCCTCCCAGAAACTTTTCTGGCATCTTATCTGGTATACAGCAAGTGTTCAATACACATCTTTTGGATTAATGACATGTATGAAAAGTAAAATAATAAACATATATTTTAATTACATTTTTAAATTTTAAAATAGTTTTAGGATTACAGATAAAGAAGCACAGAGAATTCCCATATACTCCACACAGTCTCCCCTATTATTAACATCTTATGTAACTACGATTTATTTATCACAATGAATGAAGCAATATTGATACGTTACTATTAAATAAAGACCGTACCTTATTCATGTTTCCTTAGTTTACCTAATATCATTTTCTTCCGTCCCAGGATCCCACACTGCATTCTGAAATCAAGCCTTCTTAGGCTCCTCTTGGCTGTGACAGTGTCTCAGACTTTTCTAACTCTTTGTGTCTTGTTTTTGATGACCTTGACAATGTTGAGTACTGGTCGGGCATTTTATAGAATGTCCTACAATTGGTCTGTCTGATGTTACCTAGGGTTAAACGTAATTCAAAGAAGGAAAATGTCCTTAGATGGGGTACTAGTCAGAATTCTGCAGAGAAACGGAATCAGTAGAATGTGTATGTGTGGATATATAGTTGGATTCATTGTAAGGCATTGGCTGATGTGCTAGTGGGGACAGCAAGTCTGATATCTGCAGGGTGGGCCGGCAGGCTGGAGACTCAAGGAAGAGTGGAGATTGCAGCTGGAGTCTGGTGGGCTGCAGACTCCAGACTTCCTTCTTCCTTGGGGCGACCCCAAGGCCTCCAAGGCCTTCAACTGACTGGGCGAGGCTCACTCACATTATGGGGGGTCATCTGCTGATTTAAATGCTAACCTCATCTAAATAAATACCTTCACGGCAACATCAGGACTAGTCTTTGATCAAGCATCTGGGCACAAGAGCCTAACCAAGTTGACACAGAAAGTTAACAGATAGAAATGCTCAATCACACCTGATGGGGTCCCCAGAAACTTGGCTCCCAAACCAGGAAGCATGGGTCGTGGGCTGAAGGAAGGTCCAGCAGTAGCAGCAGGTACCCGGTTGTTAACCTCTGAACTCCATGCCTATGGGTCCCCAGTTAAATTGCTCTTTACTGATTGCAAACCAAACATGACTTTAGCCTGCTTGCAATGCAGAGGCTGCAAGGAGATCACTTTTAGAGGGAGTTTTTTTCCCCTTGGGAAAAGGTCAGACTCTGAGTTGACGGGAAAATAACTTCAGAACACGTAGACTCTTTATCTGAAGGGGAGACATGCGAAGGAAGGGTTCAGGGTGAAAGTGAAGAGTCCCCCGGGACTGTCCTGTAAGTGGTCTGTGAATTCACAGGAAGCAAGCCCTCCACGATTCTTGACTGTTTCCTGTGTGGTCCCTCGAGCTTCTCTCCCTTTGGGGATGCTGAGTAGTGATCATTGACCAGCTCTGCATTCACAGTGAACATATGAGCTTTCAAATGGCTTTCACAAGCTCAGTTTCACTCTACTTTTTTTACCTGATCACCCTAGGAATACTCACACTCAGGTGGTCCTGAGTAAGGAAGGCTTAACCCTGAAACAAATATTATGTCTGATTGCAGATAGGAGGAAACCCCATCTTGAAATGGCTTAAGCAGTAAGGACCTTAATTGTCTCTCATTAAATGAAGTCCAGAGACAGAGTGGGTCAGAAATTTCCAGCAGTACGAGTCTCCCGGTCCCAGCAGCCTATGCAACATCCTGACAAGAAAGTTCTGCCAAACATGAACACAACAACACTGGATGATGACCCACGAAACCACTCAGCTCTTCCTCAGGACAAATTCCAACTTGCGACATTTCAACTTATTCTGTCATTTGTGCCCCAGAGCGGAAAACCACAGGAGGAGAGCTGTGGGCAGAAGGCACGAGGCAAGGAAGTCAGACGACATTTAGTGGGAAGTGGGATGTGCAGAAGGGCAGGTAAGAGAGAGCCGAGTAAGCAACATGGAAGTGCACTCAGGTAGCAAGCAGGAGGTGTGGACTTGTGTGGCTTGTGTTTCCTGATAGCAACATTGCAAGACTCAACTTTAAGCCTCTATGTCAATCAGTATACATGAGGCTTAACCGATTTCTGTAGGGTGCATGCTCTCTATGGAAGCATTTACACTGGTTTCCTTTTTTCTTTCTACCTATAGACACCTTTACGGTAAACAAGTTGAATACCATTAACTATGGCAACCTATCCTTTGCTGTCTCTGTTCCTTGAAAACGGAAAGAGACCAGAAATTAGAAATCAGAAAGAGCCCAGCAAACACATCAGCACGTGCTCTTGATACGAACAGAAGCATGCCAACAGCTTACGCTAGGATTTGTGGACTGGATGAATAAGTTAATGATATATTTCCCCAAACTTCAGTTGGCTGTGCTTTTCATGTGATCATTACTCATAACATATAAGGGCCAAGGAGGTTGGGAAGGAAATATTTTTGTCATCTACGCATATGACACTCAGGTATGCTTCCTCAAGCTTCAGCAGAGCATGGCTTTCATGTGATCATGGCCAAGGCCACAGCTACTCATGAATGTTGACTTGACAGTCACACAGAGATCATACATGTGAATTGTATGTGTTTGAGCTCTTGCTAAATCTTTGTGAATTTGAGTTTAGGAATTCTGTAACATGTAATTCTAAGCATGTCACTGATTTTGAATTTACCATAATGTGTAAAAATATTTTTAAGACTTATAATTGTTTCTGTTTGTTCATTTAAAGAGTTTTATGCATATTTGAGTATTTACTTATTCAAAATTCAAAAGTTCCAAGAAGTATAAGAATGGCTGAACAGTGGCAAAAATTTTAGAAATCATAGGGAAAAAGCCAGCAATTCATCACAGAAGAAAACAAATAGATTGCAGAGGTAAAAATGAAGTTTTATGATGGCGAAGTTTGCAGAGATTCCCAAGGAGAGTAAAGAGCTATCGGAATGGGAAGAGCAGTGAACCTGGGACTCATCAAAGAGTAGGGCTAGCAGCTCTGATCAATGGGGATAGATGCTCTCAGCGGTATGTGCTGCAGTGTAGAGCATGATGCTGGGACAAGAGGTCAACATGTCAAGTAATTACAATATTATTGTGGTCAGCAGAATAATGTTCCCCCAAAGATGTCCATGTTCTAATCCTGGGAACTTGTGAATACGTTATATTCCTTGGTAAAGGGGAATTAAAGTTGCAGATGGAATTAAGTTTGCTAATCAGTTGATGTTAAAATAGGGAGATTACCTTGGATTCTCCAGGTGTGTCCACTATAATCATAAACGTGATTAAACATGCTTATCACGTTTAATCTTAAATATGGAAGAGGGAGACAGAGAGAAGATCAGAGTAATGAAATAGGAGAAGACACCAACATGTTCTTGCTGGCTTTAAAGGAGGAGGAAGCAGCCTATAGAATCTGGAAAAGAGGAGGGAACAGAGTCTCCCCTGGAGCCTCTAGAAAGAATGGCAGCCCTGTGACACCTTGATTTTAGCCCCCTGAGACCCAAGACACACTTCTGGCCTTCAGACCTGTAAGATAATAAACTTGTGTTGTTTCTAGCCACCCCACTGGTGGTAATTTGTTATAGCAGTGATAGAAAACCAGTACAATTATACCAATTGTTTTGAAGATGGTTTGTTTTGCCAGATAGAGCTAATCCTTATTTTCAGACTATAAAGGAGATTCTTGTGAATAGTTTTAGAATCTCCTTCCCTTAAGCCCTTGAATCTAAAAGAAAACTCTTTTTGGGAAGTGGTTTAATGGAGGACTGGGACGTGAATATTCTTGGGAGCTTTGAAGGTCTCTTCTAGGACAGGAATCTGCTGATTCCCCCCCTCATTCTTTACACTTTGGAATCAATATGATTAGAGGGTCATGCCTTGACCCCTTGGAGGAGGCAACTCTCCCCGTTAGATATTTCAATCATATGCTGTACTTTGCCCGAGTTGTGGTCGTGACTGTCTTGCCCTGGAGTATTAACTCCTCCATGACAAGGAGCACATTTGTCACATTGTTAAATATTTGTCAAACAAATATTTCCAGCATCATTAATTCAACATTCTAACCAGTAGAAAGATCAAATATGGGAAGGAGGGAGGTTGGGTGGAAGGAATAAGAATGATATTTTCATTTTTTAAAGGGCCAAAAGTTTGGATAAAGCAAGTTCAGATCTTCTCTACATTGCTGTGTTTCACATCTACAGAAATGGACTTCTGAAGTAAAGCTGTCACTGTTTGCAGATGATATGATACTATAAATAGAGAATCCTAAAGATGCCAACAGAAAACTACTAGAGCTAATCAATGAATTTGGTAAAGTGGCAGGATACAAAATTAATGCACAGAAATCTCTGGCATTCCTATATACTAATGATGAAAAATCTGAAAGTGAAATCAAGAAAACACTCCCATTTACCATTGCAACAAAAAGAATAAAATATCTAGGAATAAACCTACCTAAGGAGACAAAAGACCTGTATGCAGAAAATTATAAGACACTGATGAAAGAAATTAAAGATGATACAAATAGATGGAGAGATATACCAAGTTCATGGATTGGAAGAATCAACATTGTGAAAATGACTCTACTACCCAAAGCAATCTATAGATTCAATGCAATCCCTATCAAACTACCACTGGCATTTTTCACAGAACTAGAACAAAAAATTTCACAATTTGTATGGAAACAAAAAAGACCCCGAATAGCCAAAGCAATCTTGAGAACAAAAAAAAGAGCTGGAGGAATCAGGCTCCCTGACTTCAGACTATACTACAAAGCTACAGTAATCAAGACAGTATGGTACTGGCACAAAACAGAAAGATAGATCAGTGGAACAGGATAGAAAACCCAGAGATAAACCCACGCACATATGGACACCTTATCTTTGATAAAGGTGGCAGGAATGTACAGTGGAGAAAGGACAGCCTCTTCAATAAGTGGTGCTGGGAAAACTGGACAGGTATATGTAAAAGTATGAGATTAGATCACTCCCTAACACCATACACAAAAATAAGCTCAAAATGGATTAAAGACCTAAATGTAAGGCCAGAAACTATCAAACTCTTAGAGGAAAACATAGGCAGAACACTCTATGACATAAATCACAGCAAGATCCTTTCTGACCCACCTCCTAGAGAAATGGAAATAAAAACAAAAATAAACAAATGGGACCTAATGAAACTTCAGAGCTTTTGCACAGCAAGGGAAACCATAAACAAGACCAAAAGACAACCCTCAGAATGGGAGAAAATATTTGCAAATGAAGCAACTGACAAAGGATTAATCTCCAAAATTTACAAGCAGCTCATGCAGCTCAATAACAAAAAAACAAACAACCCAATCCAAAAATGGGCAGAAGACCTAAATAGACATTTCTCCAAAGAAGATATACAGACTGCCAACAAACACATGAAAGAATGCTCAACATCATTAATCATTAGAGAAATGCAAATCAAAACTATGCAAATGCAAAATCATCTCACACCAGTCAGAATGGCCATCATCAAAAACTCTAGAAACAATAAATGCTGGAGAGGGTGTGGAGAAAAGGGAACACTCTTGCACTGCTGGTGGGAATGTGAATTGGTTCAGCCACTATGGAGAACAGTATGGAGGTTCCTTAAAAAACTACAAATAGAACTACCATATGACCCAGCAATCCCACTACTGGGCATATATCCTGAGAAAACCATAATTCAAACAGAGTCATGTACCACAATGCTCATTACAGCTGTATTTACAATAACCCAGAGATGGAAACAACCTAAGTGCCCATCATCAGATGAATGGATAAAGAAGATGTGGCACATATATACAATGGAATATTACTCAGCCAGAAAAAGAAACGAAATTGAGCTATTTGTAATGAGGTGGATATAACTAGAGTCTGTCATACAGAGTGAAGTAAGTCAGAAAGAAAAAGACAAATACCGTATGCTAACACATATATATGGAATTTAAGGGAAAAAAAAATGTCATGAAGAACCTAGGGGTAAGACAGGAATAAAGACACAGACCTACTGGAGAACGGCCTTGAGGATATGGGGAGGGGGAAGGGTGAGCTATGACAGGGCGAGAGAGAGGCATGGACATATATACACTAACAAACGTAAGGTAGATAGCTAGTGGGAAGCAGCTGCATGGCACAGGGAGATCAGCTCGGTGCTTTGTGACCGCCTGGAGGGGTGGGATAGGGAGGGTGGGAGGGAGGGAGGGAGACGTAAGAGGGAAGAGATATGGGAACATATGTATATGTATAACTGATTCACTTTGTTATAAAGCAGAAACTAACACACCATTGTAAAGCAATTATACCCCAATAAAGAATTAAAAAAAAAAAAAAAAAGAAATGGACTTCTGTGCCCAACTCAGTGAAAACACTCCATGGCACAGATTGGGATCCCTTACTTTCAGATCATGTTCCCACACACGTTAATAATTGCTCCAAATTAACTACAGCATTTGTTTAAAGTTGAATCAAATATAATTCTCTATTTATACAAGTGGAGTTTGATTGAGGAATGAAACCCATGGACATATATTTAGCATTGCACCTCTGCTTACCGCACTTAAAAAAACAGAAAGAAAGTATCGTCCTAGCAGAAACATGCGTTTCAAGTCTATGTAAAATGAGACCCCTTTAAATCAGGAAGTGGAACCCAGTCTCAATGTGGACACGAGCAACATAAGCTACCAAACGTGGTAAAATTAACAAATTAACTGACATGAATTTCAGAGTCCAGGTCCTAGAAGTGCTTGGAGCTGACTTCCCCACCTTCCCTGGTCAGTGCACTGGTGCTCTGGGATGCTGGGGCCACAGGCCCTGTTGTAATGGGTAGACGGAATTCCCTCTTGCAGGGAAGTGGGTCACTGGGATGATGGGGTGGTGGGTGGTGGGAGGGGCTCTGGTCACTCTTGGCCCAAATCTCACTGGTGAGGTGGGTGGAACAGCAGGAGATTCCAGGGAAGATTCGGGCAAGAACAGCTGAGTGCGGCCTGTGGAGGGTTCCTGGGCAGTGGGAGCTTCCAGATAGAAGGGAGTTTGGGGAACTCAAGACCTTGACTCTATGCCCGGGGCACAGCCCAGGAGAGGTGTGTGTGTGTGGGGGGGTGGGGTTTGACCAGCTGCCTACCAAGGACTAAAGCTTCCCTTTAAATCAAGGGTCCAGTTTAGTCCCCAGGATCCATCCCCTTAGGCTCTGACTCCCTGGGGTTAAGTTTCCAGAGCTCTGCTCTTCCTCAGGAACCTTCCCAGGTATTCCCCAGGCCTTTAGCATTTCCATCTCAAGGAAATGCAGCTTAGATGATCTGCTTTTTTGCCAGGGAAGGAGAAGACCACACTGTGTCATCGTCTGTTGGGTCTGTTCACATCAGGCAGGAAAGCTCGCTTCACAAGGAGTTTCTGTCTCCCTGAGTGACGTGAAAGTGATGACATGGAAGCAATAGACCCAGGGCGGGATCAAGATACTGAGGGCCAGGTGAACACGAGTGCCCTCTCCCCAGGCTTCACAGCCTCTCGTGCCCCACGCGTTTTCTGCATGTACTGCCTGACTTCTCACCTTTCGGGGATATAGCAGCCCACCTGCTCAGAGGACCCACTTCCTTAGGAAGCGCTGGGAGGGCTCGTACCCCAGCTGGCAGAGCCAGTGGGGAGTGTTGGGCAGAGAAGGAGACAAACACGTCCACCCAGCTCTGAGGATTCTTTTAATCAGTCAGAAACCAGCCTTTTGAGGTGGCCTTAAGGCTGCTGAAAAAATGAAAAGGATAACGATTTAGAAGATAAAGTGATACATTATTAATGAGTGGCAAATCTTTCTTCCCCCCAGAAGGTCCTCCTTGTCTATTTAAGAAGTCACACAAGTAAACTGAGAAAGGAAGCACTTTGTTTTTCTGTGCAGTCAGAGCTCCAGACACCCCACCTACCCACCCTGGCCAAGGATGCTGAGTTCCCTCTTCTGTCACGGCTGCGGTGACAGAGTTCAGGGCACAATGTCGCCTTGGAAATAGGAGACTCTCTTCTAATCTCTAAGAGATGGGGATACGGAATCCAGGGAAGGACTCTCAACCCAGAAAACCACCTGCCATTTGGGGCCCTGTGGTTAATGACGTGTAAGCCCCTCCTCCTGCGGGAAGCAAGCACCTCTTTGCCCTGCCCATGGGCGCCTCCACCCCGTCCCCAGAATTCGGTTTCTCCTTCCATGTCTCTAGGAAGCAGTGGCCTTGTGGTTACCCAAGGCTGATTTCGAAAGAGAAGGCAGAGAAAAAGCTTTCCAGGCTGGCTTCCCTCCCACTCAGGGGAAATCCAGTTCAGTGAACTCCCCTCCCTAAACAGCGGAAATATTGCTAAACCCAGGAGTGATCATCTCCCCCCTCTATCACAGAGCAGGAATGACTCTTTTTTCTCATCTTTTTTTTTAAATTGATGTACAGTTGCTGTACAGTATTCTATAAGTTACAGGTATGCAAAACAGTGATTCACAATTTTTAAAGGTAACACTCCATTTATAGTTATTGTAAAATTATTGGCTGTGTTCCCCGTGTTGTGCAATAGATCCTTGTCGCTTCTTTGTTGCCTTATAGTTTGTACCTCCTACTTCCCTACCCCTATCTTGCCCCTCCCTCCTTCCCTCTCCCCACTGGTAACCAGTAATTTTTTCTCTATATCTGTGTGTCTGCTTCTTTTTTGTTATATTCACTAGTTTGTTGTAGTTTTTAGATTCCACCTATATGTGAGATCATACAGCATTTGTCTTTCTCTGTCTGACCTGTTTCGCTCAGCATAACGCCCTCTAGGTCCATCCACATTGCTGCAAATGGCAAAATTTTGTTCTTTTTTGTGGCTGAGTAATGGGAATGATTCTTGATTACCGTGAGCATAGATACTGAACAAACACTGCAAGAACCAAAATGATTATGAAGTACCTTTCAATAATTTAAGACTTGATGTTTTAAAATGTGGCAGAGCTGCTTCAATGGGAGCAGATGGCAGCAATCACCCCTGCTCTCTGCAGCCCTGTCTGGCTTGTGCTGGAGCCCCTGCTAACAGGTGGCAGGGTCTGGGCACCCCTCTCCCCTTCCAGGCTGCCATTTCCTCTCCCCACCAGGCAGCCAACCACCTGAACGACCCTCTCTCATCAAGCTGCTTCTTTATCTTTGATGCACGCAAATCACCCAAGAACCTCATGAAGATGCAGGTTCTGGTGCCCCAGAGGGTGGAGCCTACTGTTTCTAACACTCCCGGGGGAGCTGACGGTGACACCACACCGAGTGGTAAGTTTCCAGAGCATCGTCAAGGCCAGCGCCTCCATCTCAATCAGGATGCAGTCGACACCCCCTCCCCACATTTCCAAATGCTTCTTCAGTGTCTGCAGCTTTCCTTCTCCTCCCTCAACCCACCTTCCCCCTCGTCTCTTCTCTCTCCCCCTCCCCACAACCCCTCTATTCCCTAGTCAACCCACTTGTTCTATAACTTTAGGGGTCTCCTTCACTCACATCACCTCCTTTTTGTTTCTTCACAAGGTTTAATTAAGATGACCAATCTCTGCTAAGTAGATCAGCTCAAAACAATTCAATCAACACTTTTGAGAGGAAGAAAGAAACACACTCCTCTGAGGAACCTGGGAAAGGTCGAGAATCATCCAATCCACGGCTCTTCCAGGTCTTTCCTGGAGGCCTTCATCCACACCAGCTCTGCCAGCAGTTGGCAACCTTTACCACCCCTGGGCGATGTCACCCTGTGTTGTACCCCAAAGACACGTGCCGATCCCCCAAAGCCCCACACATCTGCTGGAACCACCGTTACATCATATTCCAGCCCATTTCTTGGCATATGTGTTTTACGTACATGAGCTCTTACTGCAGTTCACATTTTATTTCTTGGTGTTTTTACTTAAGTTTTTAACTGTCATTAAAGATTTCTGAAAAAAAAAAAAAAACTCCCAATTTTTAGTAGCAGTTCCATTGTGTGCGTTTACTTAATCGCTTCCCTGCTGTCGGACATGTGGATTCCAACTTAGCATCGATTTCATGGAACTTTTGAAAACACAGACACACACAGACACACACACACAGACACCCCCCCCCCCAAACTGTATTACTTCCTTTCAATCACGCTTCACATACAGAAGTCGAAGGAGATCCAGACCACGATTAGGAAAGCGACAGATACTGAAGGGCAACCGGAACCAGAACAAGAAATTGAGAAGGAGTGGACTTTACAACAGAATAATAACAGTCAAGATTTTTTGGAGTACTTAGAGCCAAACACCATGTTGTGTAGAGTGTGAAGTGTTTTATGGAGATGGTCCCACGACTTTATAAACGCTGACTCTCCTCACTGCTGAAGAGGAGATACACAACAGGAAAGTGAGTCGTCTGTGGTCACGGAGCCCTCAGAGGCGAGGCCAGAATCACCCCAAAGGCTCAGCTCCTGGGACTGTCTTCTGAACCATTCTGCACTGCTGGACACAGCATCCTATTCTCCATGATGTAGAAAATGCTAAGATCTTACAGCACCCTCTTCTGTGACAGCTAAACTGACGCTGTGAAAAACAAATACTGGCCTCCAGGGAATCAAGGGATCTGCTGAGTTGCCCTGAGATTAGTCATGAAGAGCCTCTCGCCACCACATGTTATTCATTTGTCCACCCACCCGTCCACTCAGCAGATTTCACAGCACTCACCCCCGATGGCAGGGATTCAGAGAAAACCAGTCGACCAAGCCGGTAAGGAAATTATTTCCTAGAGAATTTCCCGTGTCTGCGGTGGAGCGACTTTCTCAGGGGAGACAACGCAGAGGTGAGCACTAATCAGTACACGTCGAGCTGCGCCGTACAGCTCAAAAGAAGATGAGCTTCTTACAAGCCGCCGACACAGAAACCAGCAAGAACCTTCCAATAGGGCAGCCACTTTCCTGGAGCCACAGATGCCACTGTCCGGGACTGTCGACTTCTTGCTCCCTGGCCCCAAGGCCCCCCACACTCTTGAAGGCAACGAGCAGGAAAGAGCGGGCCAGGCACGAAACTGAGGCACAGATGTAGAGAACAAACGTATGGACACCAAGGGGGGAAAGCAGTGGGGGTGGGTGGGCAGAGTGGTGGTGGGATGAACTGGGAGATTGGAATTGACATGTATACACTAATATGCATAAAATGGATAACTAATAAGAACCTGCTGTATAAAAAAATAAATAAAATAAAATTCAAAAATTCTAAAAAAAAAAAAAAACGAGTGGGCCAGGGTCTGTTCAGAAATTACTTTTAGGTAGCTGTGCCCTTAGAGGCCAAGCTATTAGAGATGGGGGGGACAGAAAAAGGACGGAAGAAATGTCATTCATTCTTATCAAACCCCTGCATCCTGACCCCATTTGCCCAAGTGCCCCCTGGATAAATCCATCTGATTGAGCTGCCTTGGGCTCCTCAAAACAAAAGTGCAACCCTTTCCTCCCCCACGTCGTGGGACCTCCCTTCTGTAAGCCCAACTTGTAGAGGAAGTTTTCACCCACGAGCTGGAGTTACCCCTGCTCCCCCCTCTCCCTTTATCCTCCAAGTCAACAGGTTATGGGCTTACACTGGTTTGGGAGTCTAAGGAACACTGGGTCCATCACTCCATTCTCTGGGAACTCGCCAGGCCTGGCTGCCCCCTGCTCCCTCCCTGGGTTTCCCAGGGATACCTGAGAAGGTGGGTGGCCTAATATGCCAGAGGAGACCTCACCAGCCTTGACGCTGGTGAGCAGCGCTGGTCCATGTGCAAACGCAAAGCCTTGGCTTTCCTCTGAGAGGTGTTTTGAGTAGCCTGACCAGCTTGGGTTCTGGATCCAGGGAAGCCGGAATTTAGTCCTGGTTCTGCCCTTTATGACGGTGGGATCTTGGGGACCTGATTCAGCCTCTTTGAGCCTCAGGTGTCTCCTCTGTAAACTAGAGGTACAGATGCCCACTTCCCTGGGTTAAGTGGTGAATTCTGTAAAGGACTTAGCATGATGTCTAAGAAGTACTTGGTACATATTTGTGGTATTAGTATAATTATTATTATTATTTCTCAATAGGCTGCCAGGCCTCCCTGCCCTGGGCCCTTTCTGGGTTCCTCGTGATCTTCCCTATTTTATTTCACCAGCTACAAGAGGGAAGTGAGCTGCCCTTCATCCCCTCAGTCGGTGAAAGGGGTGGGCAGGGCACTGTGTTAGGGCATCCCCTGTTCCATTTGGTCTTCTGAATGCTCCCTGGGGATGTTATGGGAAGAGCCTCTTACCTGCTCCACCCTCCACCCTCCTCCCAGAGGGGATTTTTGTTTTGTTTTGTCTTCTTTTTCATAATTCTTTTCCATTATGGTTTATCACGGGATACTGAATATAGTTTCCTGTGCTCTATAGTAGGACCTTGTTGTTTATCCATTCTATATATAATAATTTGCATCTGCTAATCCCAAACTCCTGATCCAACCCTCCCCCACCCCCCTTCCCCTTGGCAACCACAAGTCTGTTTCTATTTTGTAGATAGGTTCATTTGTGTCATCTTTTAGATTCCACATGTAAGTGATATCATGTGGCATTTGCCTTTCTCTTTCTGACTTACTTCACTTAGTATGATAATCTCCAGGTCCATCCATGTTGCTGCAAATGGCATTATTTCATTGATTTTTATGGCTGAGTAGTATTCCATTGTTTATATACACCACATCTTCTTTATCCATTCATCTGTTGTTGGGCATTTAGGTTGTTTCCATGTCTTGGCTATTGTAAATAGTGCTGCTATGAATACAGGGCATGCAGGTATCTTTTTGAGTTACAGTTTTGTCTGGATATATGTCCAGGAGTGGGATTACTGGATCATATCGCAACTCTATTTTTAGTATTTTGAGGAACCTCCATACTATTCTCCACAGGGGAATTTTTTAAAGCACAGCTTAGGTCCTTTTTCTCACACTGAAGAGTCCACAGTGGCCCCCCACTTCCTTTAGGGTGAGTTTTCATTGTTTAACGTGGTGACATGCTGGCCGCTACCCAACACCACTTTCTACCTCACCAGTGAAGTTAATCTTTCTCACTGGCACAGCTGCAGTTAGAATTGCTATGTTTTTCTAGATTAAACCATAGAATTCAGACAACAGAGTTGTATACCTTGAAACTACTCAGGAGAACATGGGGCTGTGGTCAAGATGCCCACCTTTATGTGAGTAGACATCTGTGATACTATCACGCCACAATTATGTGCTACACGTGTGAATCCCACTAGATTCTTTATCTATTAGGCCTGTGGGGTGACTGGCATATGATACATATTCTAAAAAAATGAGTGGGTGAATTAAGGAAGGTACAAATACAACTGGAGTGATGGATACGAAAAGATCTACCGTCCTTATTGCACTGATTATTTCCACCTCAGCCTGACTTTTCAAGCACTCTTTGATTTTGTTTTATTTCCGTTTACCTGCCTATGACCATCCAGAGAGATAAAGGGACTACATCTTCTGCCCCTGTTCCAGAACTTTCCTGGTTGTGGCCGGTCGCATTTTACAAAGATGGCCTTTGCATCATTTCTGTCCCATATACCCTTCCAAGACCTTTTCCAGAGGTGAAGTCTATTTTCCCACCCTTTGAACCCAGGGGGTTTGTAACTATTTCAACCAATAGAGGATGGCGAGAGTGATGCTACGTGACCTCTGAGCCCAGGTCACGAGAAGGTGCAGCTTCTACCTGTCTGCCTTGGGATGCTCCTCCTTGGAACCCAGACACCATGCTGTGAGGAGACTCACACTGGCCCTGGGGAGAGACTACAAGGAGAAGGCCATGTAGAGAGGAACTGAGGCCTTCAGCCAACAGCCAGCATGAGCTACCATGAATGAAGGAGTCCTCAGGTGATTCCAGCCCTCAGACTTTGAGCTTTCCAGCTGAGACCCCAAATATCATGGAATAGAGCCAAACCATCTCTGCTCTAATGTGTCCCGGTGCTGACCCACAGAATTCATGAGCACAGTAAGTTACTGCTTTTTATCACTAAGTTTTGGAGTAATTTGTTTTACAGACATATAACTAGAACGTTGCCTGTTGTCAAAATGCAAAGAAATGGTGAACCTGAAAGTAAGATGTGCTACCTAATCACATTGCCCCTTGCTCTCTTTATACGAATAAATCATGTTTCTCGATATGAAAAATAATTGCTTCATTCTGCATTATCCCTCTCTTCTGCTGTCACTAATGTGCTGACTGAAAACTCATTTTTCACGTTATTTAATTTTGAGATGAGTGAACACACAAATGAAACCCTATGACAGCAATGGTTTTTGAGCTGTGACCCACATCCGAGCACCACACATTCATTTCACTGAAAACAAGCTACCCTTCCAGAATGCCTTTGCTTCTAATTCATAAAGTCACCACCCTGCCTATTGCAATCGCTGAAAAAATATTTAAGTTGACTTTTTAAACAAACAGGCAATTAGTGGACCAATCTTTGGCAAATCTAATCAATAAAAAAAGTCAAATGAGAAATGTGAAAGATGTATAAGAGATTAAAGCTTACTTTAAGGATATGGCATTGCAACTCTTACACTTTTAATGAAATGAAGAATTTTTTTTTCTAAAGATGTTAACAAAATTGCTCAAGGAAAAGTAGAAAACCTCAATAGACTGTAATCATTTAGAAATGCAAAAGGTTAAAAAAAAATTATTGCCCCCAAAGGTCCTGGCCTCAAGAGTTCTCTCAGTATGGGACTTCCCTGGTGGCACAGTGGTTAAGAATCTGCCTGCCAATGCAGGGGACACCGGTTTGAGCCCTGGTCCAGGAAGATCCCACATGCTGCAGAGCAACGAACCCCGTGCGCCACAACTACTGAGCCTGCACTCTAGAGCCTGCGAGCCACAACTACTGAGCCCATGTGCCACAAATACTGAAGCCCATGTGCCACAACTACTGAAGCCCATGCACCTAGAGCCCGTGCTCCGCAACAAGAGAAGCCACAGCAATGAGAAACCCACGCACCGCAACGATGGGCATTAGGTTGGTGGGAAGAGGTTGGAAAATACGTAAGAAGAGGGAGCAATGATGGAGGCATGCCCTGTAGGACAGAAGAAATGGGACCAAAGGTTCCTGTGGAGGTACTGGTCATGCCACCTGTAGGAGGAAGTGTGTGTCTTCCCCAGAGAATGAAGGAAAAGAGAAGAGGCATGTAGGTGACATTTTATGTCAGCGGCAAGAAGTTGAAGGAATTCATGCTTCTCTCTCAGTTTGCTCTAAGATTCTTGGTCACCTTCAAAGATGGGGTGGGGCTGTGGAAGGGCTACAAGCCTTGAGGCTCTAATCTGGAATCAAATAAACTGGTGATGGGAGAGGATGAGGCCAAGCTCATTGTGGATCTGTGTGAAATGGAGACCACAATTCATACTGGGAACCGTTAGCATGGTGGTGTGATTTCCAGGGAACCCCAAACGGCATTGGGGTACACAGGGGGTACGCTTCTCCCAGGTCCACACCCCCCTGCCTAGTAGTTAAGGCTCCTGAGCTCGGCTGGGGAGGCAGATTCTAGCGTTGCTGTGTCTCATCCATCTTTGCATCTCTCCCAGGCTCGGAGCCAGCAGATCAAAAGCAGCATTGAATAAAGGGGACATCTGAAATGCAGGCATCGTTCTGGTTAAAGATGATGCATTGGGCCTGTATGTTCAATTCCATTGCCTTTGCATCTCATGGAAATAACCAAAGAAATACTAGGGTTAAAAAAAAAAATCATCCTGGAGCGCAAATAGGTATGCCAGCCTTATGCCACGAACCTCGCGGTCATTCTGTGTACCACTCAGTAACTCGTAGATACCACATGTGATTTCCCCTCCAAATGTTCTTTTTCATGATAGAACGTGAAAGTCAGGTTCCATTGTGGTTTCTTTAAGCACGAGGCCTGGGCATCTATTGGAAGAACCCAAATTGCCCAATGAAATGAAATGAAATGACACGCCTGGCTCACTAAGGATTTCCTTTGTTAACTTGAAGGGGAGTCTGTGGGCTGCTTTTCTGGGATGGGCTGGGGGAAGGGCTGCCCTTCTGCGCCTTGGCATATCAATGGCCAAGGCGCTTGGAGGATTCCCCTCCCAGATTTCTGAACTGCTGTAACCTCTGTTCCCTGAAGGCCCATTTCCCCTTCCTGACCCACTCCCCTCTCAGCTCCCAACCCTCTGATACACACCCAGAGTGCAAAAATCCACTTCCTCTGCCCAACTGTGCTTTCGGGTCTCTCCAGGCTTTACTCCTTAGTCTTAAAAAAAGTCCTTTTTGGGTCACTATAAATGTGCCTGTTTTTGGTGAAATGTCTTACTAATGGCTCTAGCATGTATTGTGAAAACCCATATCGTGCTTCCAGAATATAAAACCATGAGAGATCCAATGGAATCATCTCAGTAGGAATCGGGCAGCAGTGCCCAGAGGCTATTTTTAAACTCTGCGTTCTGGTTCTGGTGTTTGGGGAGCTGCCCTTCTCCTGCTCAATTGCCTGAATTGCTGGTGCTGGAGGATGTCTGTGTGCTCAGGTTTGGGGTCGGTGGAGCCACGAGGCTGAAGTCAAGGTGCTTGCCCAGGAAGGAGGCTGGTGAGCAGGGATGGGGGTGGCGTGGCTATGGTGGTACCCAGCTGGCTGCTGAGCCCCCGGGGGATGCTGCCAGAGCTGTGGGCTGTGGGAGAAGCGAGGGATGGCCAGGCTGCAAGGTCAGCTCCCCGCAGGCAGCAAGACCTGGAGAAAATGGGTTTTCCTGGAACATCACGGCAGAATACCCCTGTCACCCCTAACCAATCTCTTGTCTTTTATCTGTATAGGGGAGCCCTGGATGTTGGTTCAAGCCATGGTACTCACATTGGGCTGCCTCTCAAGACCCCTGAGGCACATCCGGTGAGCGAGGGGCCCCATGTCCCTCAGTAGGGAAGCCGCCCATAATAGGTCCCTTCCTCCCTCTCCCTGTCTTCAACTGCTTGGTTTCTCTTCCCAGCATTTATCACTGTCTGATATTCTAACACACATTTGTTTCTTTGATTTTGACCTGTCTCCTCTTATCAGAATCTGAGTCCCGCAAGGCCAAGGATTTGTTTTTGTTCATCACTAGAGTCACCCTGGCATGTAGTACGTGCTCAATTAAATATTTGTGGTGGGAAAAAGGGAGGAATGGGGCGGGGAGTTTCTCCTTTCTCCCGAGAGCAGCTAAAAGACCGTTGCTGTGTCTTCTCCGTTGGGGACCATCACGCTGAGGCCAGCTGCCTCCCTCTGAGGCGCTGGCCTTGCCCATGGGCTTTGTTTGTTC
Source organism: Pseudorca crassidens (assembly GCF_039906515.1). Lineage (NCBI taxonomy): Eukaryota > Metazoa > Chordata > Mammalia > Artiodactyla > Delphinidae > Pseudorca > Pseudorca crassidens. The sequence continues at coordinate 6,120,860 of NC_090301.1, read as the reverse complement.
TCTGCTCTCTGCTTCCTCAGATGATGCCCTGGCTGAGGTCTCCTCTGAACAGTGGGACTAAGAACGTCAGTCGAGGGCAAACGACCACAGATGGTGCAAAAGCGAAGCAGCTTAGGAGCCCTAGAGCCTCGTTCTCCAGATGAGTGGGGAGAGCCCTCCCTGTCAATGTAGGTCCTTTGAAATTCGCCGGGTATGTCTGCTCTGACAGGCTCGGGAAAGGCCCCGAGACATGCAGCTGTGTCGCTGCCACAGCTCCAGGCTCTCCTTCTGTGTCATACCCTGCTGTCCTGGGGTCCTGGGCTCTAAGGACAGAGTCTCTCTGGTCTGGACCACTTGCTCCACCCCTCAGGACCTTCCCTCCCTCCTTGCACAGGGTGGGGCAGGGGTGTGTGTTCTGTGAGTGTGTGTTGGCTCTTTGTGTGTTGAAGAAGCTGAGACAAAAGACCCCTGTCCCCATGCAGAAACCCTTGCACTCACCTTCCTAACTGACTGCATGTCCAGTGGGTGTCTCACGCTCCGTCCCTTCAAATCCAAGTGTCCAAATCCCACTGACTACCCCTTTGGGGGTGTCTTTAGAACAAGGGGGATTTTCTCCCATTCCTGGCATCCCTCCACCTTTTGAGAATCGAAGCTTCCAAGCCAGATTCCTGCAGCTTGAATGGAACTCGCTCTATTAATGTGTGTGCGTGTCCGCACCAAGCGGGCACCTGCGTTTCTGGGACACTTGCCATCTGGAATCGTGTGAGTTCCTCATTGTGAGCCTATTTCTGGACTCAGAGGGGAATTGGCTCAGAAGCGGGCATCCTCTCCCACATCCTCCAGCTGCCCAGCAGACCTGACTCACATGCCCTGCTCCTGTTCAGCTGACTGACTTGGCCACTGGGAGTCCAGCAGGCATGGGGCTCACCCCAGCTTCCTGCACAGCGGCATCAGTGGGTCAGACCCTCGGGCCAGACCCAGAGAGAATGTCCTGGAAGTCAGCCTTGTGCCTCTGCCCTCCTCTGTGTGTCCTTTGTCTTGGGCTGGCTCCTCTCCTGGCAGCTCAGTGGCTGCAGCGGGTCCAGAGCTTCCACTTGTCACCACACCACCCGGCGTGGAAGAGTCACCTGGGAGCCCTCAGGGACCAGAAGGGAGGCTGGGATGTGTATCCCAGCGGCCAAGGCCACCGTCTCTCGAGTCTCCGTGACTCCCACCCAGCCTCAAGCCCCTCCCTTGAGGGCAGCGGGTGTGGGAGTGCAGAGGTGGGCCTGGAGATGGAGACGGGGAGCCCTTCACCGTGTGCACTCGGGGAAGACTTGCCTCTTACATTACTTTTTATTTTTTATTTTTACTGTGAATAGAAAAGTAAAACTTAAAACAACGCTGTGAGGAAGAAGAAGCTCTAAATTTAGATCTGACCAGGTGTTACCTCCTAGGGCTAGTTTAGAAATAGGAGAAAAACGGACTAGGGAGCTGCCTTGGAGACACCCGCACCTGCTTAGAGGTGGAACCAGGATGCAGAAAGCTGGGAACAGGGCAGGACGGTGTTGAGATAAAGCCGGGAGGAGAAAGTCCATCTCAAGCGCTGATGTGGGAAATGTTAGCTTGTTTCATACATAAAACACATGGGGGAGCATAACGTTTCTAACAATAAATATTTAAAAACCAGAAAATTTCAATTCCGTTCAGAATCTTGCTTTTGTATGATACAATATTTCCACAGAAGGTACTGGTCTGGAGTGATTTGTTTTAAAAAACATCAAATTCTGTTAAGCTTTATACATTGGCTTTGGGAGTAATTGTAAAAATGGTACTATGTTTTGAATAATTCAAGATCTAAACACAAAGAAAATTTAATAAAATTAGAGAAAATAGGAGACTATGAAAGGGGAGACCTTATTACTCTTGATAGGAAATGACTGGGTAGCAACAGGCCAATGTGCAATTATATATATATATAAAGGTACCAATAATATATATTATATTATATGTATTATGGTATATATATTACGGTATATTATGAAATATTATGGTATATAATATATTTGGCATATATAATAGCTATATATATAATATATATATAATATATATATATTATATATATATTTGGCATATATAATAGCTATATATATTATATATATATTATATATATAATATATATATGTATTATATATATTATATATATAATATATATATAATGGATATATATAATCATGGATATATATATATAATGGATCTATATCATGATATATATATTTATTATGGTACACATTATAATATATATATTATTGCATATATATTATGGTACATATATTATGGTGTGTGTATATATATATGTATATATATATACATATATATATATGTATATATATATACACACAGTATATATATTATGGTGTATGTATATGGTAAAACACAGCCCAATATGCCATCAGTTAGTCAGGTAAGCACTGAGTAGAGAAAAGTCATAAATACTGATACATAAATATGTATATATAAAGATATCCTAAACCTAATAGACCTAACAAAAAGAAAAATGACAAACTGGAAAAATATATTTAGCACATATACCAGACAAAAAGTGAATATGACTACAAAGAGATCTCCCAAATTGATAAGAAAAAGACTTACTCAAATAGAAACCTCGTCAAAGGAAAAACAGTTGACTCTTTCCTTAATATGATGATTAAGAAAAGGGCATCCCATCCTTTTGAAAAGACTGGCTTCATGGAAACACTTCAGACCCTTGTTGGGTCCCTCACAGAGCAGGGACCGTGAATGATGGAAGACTCTTGGAAGCTGTCAGAGACTGGGCAGCGGGGATCTGGGCTGAGTTCCCTGCTCTGCTAGGAGTTGTAGCAGTAGACACGTGGGGATCAGGTGTCTATTGGGGAACGTGGCTGCACAGAAAGCAAGTGTATATCCTGGAACATAATGTAAGGAAGCAGAAACCTCTGTTCTTGCACCCCTGCCTGTGGCAATAACTATCTCTTTCCCCTGTTCTCCTCCTTTTTGGAGCCTCACCTCTGCGCCTGTACTGTGGTTCTGTGCCCACCTCAGGCTCACTCTCTGGAACTACCCTCATCAGCATTCTCTCCACCATCAGCCCACACTGGAGAGATGTGTGTGGTGGTCCACGTGACCCAAGGAGTAAGTGGTGGCTGGGCAGGGTGTGTCAGATGCCCTTGAGAGCAGCATGTGTTTCCCGCATGATTGAATGGCCAGGGAACTGTGGCCATAGTCACCAGGGAGCCTCAGTGACTGTGTGACACAGTGGGGCACCCACTTGGGACACCCCAATGTTGTGGATGGTACCTGTCTACTGACACTGGTGGACAGCAATTGCTCGGTTGACTGACCAGATAAATGCCAATACCGTTAAGCCCGCAGACATGTTCCGCTTAATTTCGGGTGGAACTGGTCCTGACGTTACAACCTAGAGAATCATCATTCACTTTCTCAGGCAGCGCCACAGCCCTCCTCCAGCTGCACAAGCCAGAAACTCAGAATTCATTCTCGACGCCACCCTGTCCCTCACGCCTCAGAGGTAAGATGGACACATCATTTGTTGTTCAAACCAAGTCACTTTGGGGATAAAGGGAGGAGCCGTTCAAGATTATGGTGAATGAACAGCCATAAACCGGGGCCGTCCCAGGGAATCGAAACTTACATCCACCCAACCTAAAGCCAACCCACCACCTGCTTCTGTGAACTTGTAAATATCTCTCAACTCTCTCCCCTTCCTCCACCAACACCACCCTGGCCCCAGCTACCATCTTCTCTTCCCTAGGCTGAGGTCCACCCACATGCATACTGGTTTCCAGCCAAGTGATCATTTCAGATGATCACACAGTCCCTGCTGTGATGGAAAAGGCTACCTGATTACTGAACATACATGTAACACTTTGTGATTAAAAATTCCCCTTATCTAGAGCTCCGGTTTGGTTTCCACTGATAATACTTGCTCTCCTGTGCCTGCAGTGTTTGGGTTTCCACTGAGTTCCAGTGTGAATTTTATATTTGTATGGCAGTTCCCCCACACCCAACTCCACCCCCTGCCAAATTCGCTATTTAGTCCCATAGCTTTGGGGGATTATTTGAATCCTACAACTCCTATTTTGTGGGGGATTTTTTTTGTTTTTTTTTTTTGCGGTACGCAGGCCTCTCACTGTTGTGGCCTCTCCCGTTGCGGAGCACAGGCTCCGGACACGCAGGCTCAGTGGCCATGGCTCACGGGCCCAGCCGCTCGGCGGCATGTGGGATCTTCCCGGACCGGGGCACGAACCCGTGTCCTCTGCATCGTCAGGCGGACTCTCAACCACTGCGCCACCAGGGAAGCCCTGTGTTTCATTCTTTGAAAAAAAAATTCTAGATCCCACTGAAAATTTTATTTCTCTTCCAGATATATTTTTTTAAGGGGAGAGCTAGCAAGAAACAGGGGAGCTGGGAATTACCAAAATTGTTCCATTTTTATTTTCATTTTTAAAATGTTACACAGAAATACAACAGATCAAAGCCAACATCACTATTACTTAACGAACTTTAACGATAAAAGACATTGTTACCAGAAATCTGCATAACATCTAAAAGAAATAACAGCAATGTTATAGCTTAGAAGCGTATGTTTTGATAATAGCATCGTTTTACAGAGCAGGTCGGACACATGCACCTGTGGTTAAATTCCAGGCACGTGTTCTTAAACACCAAACTCATTCACAACACTTAGGTTGGGAGGTGGGGGATGGAATTCAGCAAAAATACATACCTAAGTAATGCATGGTTAGGACTCCCAGGTAAAAGATGCTGTTGTCAAAACAGTTTCAGAATAACTTAAACGCTTTAGAGAGGAAAGGTTTGGGGCAGTATTTCTTAACATACTGTCCTCAACTTAGCTATGGAGAGAAACCACACATTCACAGGGGTGTTGCCCCTCATGAGGGCCAAAAGCTTTTCCCACCCAAAGCACTGTGCAGTGGCTCCGTGCCTCTGGATGCAGCCCTAGGGAGGAAACTCAAAGCAGCCAAAGGTGGGGCGAGTAACTCCAGGCCCCTTGTCCTCTCTTACTGTTGTGTGTCTCCTGCCCAGATGTAGTGGCCCTTTGTACATGTGGGTCCCACCAAATCAATACAATGAACATGTGACGCTTCATCATTGAGAAAACAAAACAAAATAAAACAACAACAAGCAGCACAAAACAAATCTCACGGATGACCGTTGTAACAAAGCTGAATTACGGCCCCTAGAGACATCAGGTCTTAATCCCTGCGAGCTATGACTGTGACTTTATTTGGGAAAAGGGTCTTTTCAATGAGATTAAGCGAAGGATTTGCAGATGGGTTATGGAGGATCCAGGTGGGCCTTAAGCATAATCACAGAGACCCTCGTGAAAGAGGGACAGAGGGAGACTTTACTCACATAGACAAGGAGGAGGCCGTGCGAGACAGCGGCAGCGACTGGACCGATGTGGCCACAAGCCAAGCAATGCTGGCAGTCACCGGAAGCTGAGGGGGTTAAGGAATGGATTCTACCCTAGTAGCCTTGGGAGGGAGCACGGCACTGCTGGCACTCTGATTTCAGCCCAGTGAGATGGATTTTGGACTTATGAACTCCAGAATGTGAGAGAATAAATTTCTGTTGTTTTGAGCCATCAAATTTGCGGTAGTTTGTCACAGAAGCCACAGGAAAGAAATACAACTGACTGTCTCAGGCAGCCTTCTTGGGTCTCAAGCAAAGGAAATTCCTGCTGGTTATAAAGAAAGCAACTCACGGGACGTTTCCAAGAGCTCCAAGAATCAGGGATATTAAGAAGGCAGATCTAGGCATCTGGACAGGGGTTCCAGTGATGTAGTGTCACAAGTGTAGAGTGGAATGATAAAGCGACAGCAATGGGTTTTCTCCTTATCAGACAGGCCCCGGGTAGCAGGTAATCTTTACCTGATTGACTGTGCAATCTTTACCCACCTTTCAATCCTCACAAAAGCCTGGGACAGCCTAGATAAGCCTCTCATCTAAGGCAACTTAGTTAGTGGCTAGGACTCTAATTCTTAACTGCATTAGATATTTTTCCATTGCATCAACCTAGCTCCTTTTAGAAGTGCAAATAAAACCTGTTTAATGCTGACCTTTGAGACACAGAGAACAGGGAGCTAAGATTTCATGGAATTTCTTAAAGCCCAGTTCTCCATATTAAGATGTCCCCACACCATGGAAGATAACCCTAAGCTTAGCAACTTTCAGCATTGCGTGAGTCATTCATTCAATGCCTCATGACTCTTGCCTCTTTGCAGTGTCAGCGCTCCGAGAGCATCCTTGAGAACGTTAGGGCGGCACCTCTGTTATCCAGCTCCACCTATAATTCAATCCTTTACCTGCACGCGCTTTCCGTTTTCTCCATCTCCCCCTTCCATCAACAAACATAAAATACATTGTTCTAGAAAAGCCAACTACTACATGAAAGGCTGATTTTGAAGGTTTGTATCCTGATGTATCAGCTTCAAGCTGATTTCATCACAATTAGAACTTACAGCGAGGTCCCCCAGCTAACATTCCTGGTCCCTCCCCCTCGCGAATCAGCAGCCCATGGTGTCTGAATCACCCCACCAATGGTTCATGCCACTTCGCCGCTGCAAACTAAACAAATTCTTTCCACGTTAGCCGGAGGGTTAAAAAAAGAAGTCGTGCTCTAGAGGAGAGAGATCATTTTGAAATGAGCACTAGAGAGAAAATAAAAAGGAAACAAGACCTCAGTAGACCATGTGCTGATGGACCTGACCGACTTCCTTCCTTTCTGACTTCTGTTGTGGTAGCCTTTCCATCGGGGCTTTCCACGGAAAGGGGGCAGGAGGGGCAGAACCCACCCACTGGCCTACGGCCAAGGACACAAGTTCCCTGTAACAAAGCTGTAAGTTCTGTACTAAAATGCCCCGTGCCGGGGTGCAGCTGGGGGAGTGCTTCCCCCATCTTCCTTCCTAAGGAGCACGCCCACCTCTCACCCCTTCTTCCTCATAGTTAAGCTACTGTTTCCTGAGGCCTCCGGTGTGCGTTACATCGTAGCTGCAGAGCCAGAGCCAGACGCATGGGTGACCCACAAAGGCTACGATCTGACGCTGTTCAGATGGAGTTTCAAGAATGAGGACGCGATGGGCCCTGCCTTGGGGGAGGGGGAGGAGGACAGTGGCTTAGAGTCTCTAACTGCTGTCTCGAGGGCTTCCTCTCTCCACCCAAATTTGCGTGCCCTCTCAGCAAAAAGAAAGCCTTCCATAGCAGAACCTGACCTCCTGGGAAGGCGACGTAGGAACTGTCAGCCCCGTGTCCTCGGGCGGAGAGGGTCTTCTGAGTGGTGTGATGTGGCCCTGTCTCTGAGTTGCCTTCAGGTTGTCTCTCTCTTCACACCCCAAGGTCCAGCTTGTCCCTCCCTGCCCCAGCTGTCCTCCTCCTTCCCCCACCCCCACTCTCCTCTTCTTCCCACAGAGAATGCACAGAGGTCAGCTTTCTCTTCCCTCCTGGTCTCCCAGACCCTTGCTCAGTGCTCAGCCCCGCACTGCAAACGTGTCACACAACAACTTGCTTCCCATTCTCCTCTGGATTTGTCTCTGAGCCACAGGCAATGCCTATTAAATGCCCCGTGGAATTTAGTGGAAACCTTTTCTTGTCAAGGTGACATTGCAGTGATGAAAAGAGCAATTAGAAGTTTGGGGAAATTCCATCGTGGAGTAGAAGAATCATGATTTACTGGACTAAATAGTGCCCCCCCCCAAAAAATACCGATGTACTTGGGACCTCTGAATGTGACCTTATTTGGAAATAGGGTATCTTTGCAGATGTTATTAGTTAAGACGAGGTCATCCTGAATTTAGGGTGGGTCCTAAATTTAATGACTGGTATGTTTATAAGAAGGTCAAGTAAAGACACAGAGATACACAGAGAGGGAAGTCATGTGGCAACAGAGATGGAGGTTGAAGTGACGCGTGTACAGCTACCAGAAGCCAGGAGAGGCCTGGAATAGATTCTTCCTCAGAGCCTCTGGAAGGAACCAAGCCTTGGTTTTGGACTAGTGGCCTCCAGATCTATGAGAGAATAATTTCTGTTGTTTTAAGACACTAGCCTGTGGTACTTTGTTATGGCAGCCCTGAGAAATGAATTACACTGGCTAATCAGACGCTTGGGCTCTATCCCACAGAAGGATGGATTTCTCACTTTACCTCACATCAAAACAAAGCCCACAACCACGGAAAGGGTCCACCGCAATGACTCTCATTCCCGGGCATCAAGAAAGCAATGCTGAAAGCAGCATCCTTGACCCAAATTGGACGTCTAAGGAATCTTCCAGTCCGAAATAAGAAACTGCAAGCATTTTCTTGACAGGGATTACAGGGTAGTGGAGATCCTTTTTCCCTTCATTCAACCATTCAGTGGTTGAAAATTCTTTTGCAGCAGAAATTCAAGTGGTAGCTTGAATGTTTAATTTTTCCACCTACTGAGTTGAAGAGTAATAGAAAACCATACAGAGAACAGCAGTAGGATTTGCTCCTTCAGGGGAGCTGCTACCTGACCCCTCCTTCCCAGATCCCTAGTCATGTCTCAGAAATGTCTTCCAGCTGGCTACCGGGAGAAAAGGTGTGGGGACATGGTTAATTTACCTACAACTAACTAGGGTTTTAGTCAGCTCATCTCTTGCAAATCAGATGTGTGTGTGTGTGTGTGTGTGTGTGTGTATGTGTGTGTGTGTGCGCGCGCGCGCGCGCATGCGCGAGCGCATGTAGTTCTTCCCATTGTGTAGACCGGAGGGTGGGTTCTTTCCATTGCGTAGACCAGAGGGTGGGATTTCAGTGGGGTTGAAATACTTCCTTTCAGGAACCTGATGAGCTTCTCTGGAATGCCAGCCTCCGGAAGCTTCTCTGTTCAGTGACTGTTAATCCTCTATTGAGAGCTGATAATGAGGTTTTGCTTTTTTTTTTTTTCCTGTAGATGCGTAACAGGAACATGATTTTCTTTTCTTTTCTTTCTTTTTTTTTGGCCTGCGGTGTCTATGCAAGTTATTTCTTGGCCCATTAAAACGTATCACTGCTTAGCACGTTGGTTTTCACATTTCACAAGATGATTAACACTTGACTCTTCTTTGTTAAAAAAGGGGAAGCTTCTCCCCTAAGACAATGAGTGTGTTCTGAAGATAAGCCCAACTCAAAGTTCCACACACTTCTTTCTTTTCTCTTACGTGTTTGCTTTTTCAGCTTAAGTTTCCAAAGCAAACTCTGCAGGTGCTGCTGAATGGATTGCATGTTACTGTACCAGCTAAAGCAAATAGCAACGATTGCTTTTGTTATAATCATGACGGCCTCAGATGGGAGGATGGGCTCAGAATGCCGAAATGACTGCTTTTCCTTACAAAAAGTCTTTTTAAAACTCCTTCGAGGCAAGTAGGGGTAGACATTTTCACTCTCAACTCATGCAGGAAATAAATGCAGTAGAAGAGAATTAGTGGAGAGGGAGGTGAGGGAGAGAAGCCTCTGGAATCCTTTTTGTGCTTCCTCAAAAGGTCACAAAGCCCTCTGTGTTCTTTCCCTCCTGAGGGTCTAAACCTGAATGTCTTTAGATGAGTCATCGCTCTGCCCTGTCCACTCACCGCATGTGGCCACTGTGCACCTGAAATGTAGCTGCTGGGAATGGGGATTGTTCTCTAAATAGGAGGTGGATGCTAGGTTTCAAAGATAGAGCACCCAAAAAAGCAATTAAAATATGTCATTAATAATTATAGTTTTGAATGGGATACCACCTGATGCACTATGTATTTGCCTTTGCTTTTTTGTGGATTATCTAACTTGCAGACTCCTTGAAAACATATCTCCTCTAATCCAACAAGGAATGCAACTTCTATGAGATTCCTGAAATAAAAGGGGTAGGGGTCAAGCACTTCTGGGAAGAGCTGCAGCAGAGTCCACTTGGGAACTTGAAAAGAGGTGAGCAAATAAAAGCCTCCCACGGTCCTGCAATGAAGAAACGCTCCTAATTTTGTCAAGATGGCATTTCAGAAATGTGTGCCCACACGACCCCTACCCCATCCTTTTTAAACGTTGGCTTAATACCGATTAATTTGTCGAGTAACCACTCTTCAGCAAACCCAGTTGGGGGTGTGTGTAAGGACTTGAATGGCTGCACTGAGCACCCAATGGAAACATGAGGCAAAGCTTGGGACCCACAGTCCAAAGGCAAGCACCCCATTTAATGGATGGGTTATAATAAGAGCATGTTGGGGCCTTTTCCTCTTGCAAACACGTGCCTGTATCCAGAGGGCCCAGCAGCAGGGACTGACAGTCCAGTGCTGTCCAATCTTACCTGTGCAGCCCAGTAGTAGTTCTGACATCCTGCCTTGAAAGCAACTTAAAATCAGTGAACTGGGCACTTTAACAACAAAGAATGAAGAGGAAATTTTGAGTTTTGTGTTAACAAGGTCATTTTGTTGGGTCAATATCTTTCTCAACAACAACCAGCAGATTGTGTAAGTAGAGATAAACATCTCCATGTCTCGGAATGAGTCTTTAACCCAAATCTCCGTGGGCTTGGAAGAATGGGGCTGTTTCGATCTTAAATGCAGAGGGTGGGAGGGTGGACAAAAAGGCAGCTAAGAAGAATGGGTGGAGATGGATAAGCCCAGTCAAGCCAGGTTAGGATGAAGGATTTATAAGCCATGGGATGCGTGCTCTGCAGGCAGTTCAAATATCTCCAGAGATGACCTCATGGCCTGGTTTTCTTCTTTTCAGTTCTGGGCTAAGAAGGAGGTGGGTCTGGGGGAAACGTAGATGCAGTGTTAGGTGGAGGAATGGAAAAGCATTCCAGAAGTTGAAATTCTTTCTTTATATCCTGATGTTTGCTTGTATTTTGGGGAAAAAAACCAAAACAGTAAAAACCCTTAGTTTAGGTTTTATATTTGGTAAGTGTTAAAATTTTCAAACATTTATGTTTGATAATTGTTCAAACAGGAAGGACAAAAATTATATTTCAGAGGATTTATATTTTTGTGTTTCTAATATATACATATATATTTTTAATTCTCTAGTTGACGTTTTACTTCCCCAAGGTCTGAAAAGAACTGAAAGATAAAAGATCACAGTGCTGTCACATCATCACCCATACTTCTCTCTGACACACATGAAGACATTCGAGCTGAATGTTCCTTCTTATCTGACTTATTATGCTAATTGGCTCCAGGGCAACATCTCACAAGCACTGCGGTATAGGAAGTCGCTGGAGGGATTCTTGGTCTCCTAATTACAAAGACTCTTTCTGGGGTGTGAAGAAAACAGGGAATGCATTTTTCGTCCTCCAGTTGAACTGCCTCATATGTTCTTCAGCTTCCCCACAATCCTGTGGGCTGGCTCACTTACCTTGGTGGTCTTCTCATCTGCCAACACGTTCGCATCATCTAAGACCTGGGCACCATACAGCCTTCTCACTTACAGCCTTCCTTTCCTCAACGAGTCTCCCCAGGCAGCAGTCCTGTGGGTGACCCAGCAACACACCGTATCCTGACTCTTCCTTTCTTAGCCTCCATGTCATTTCTGCCACTCACGTTCACGCTCAAAGCAGGGAACTGGTGATGGGCTGAACTGCACTAACTCCAACGCCTTAGCTCACTCCCCATAGATGATACCAACCATGGGGCGTGAGGGGTCAATGGTTCTGTCAACAGCGAGATGGCAGAGCCCTGGTTATCCCTGTATTGAGTTAACCTCCTAAGAGCTTACAGGAAAGATGGAGTTGAAATCCTTGAGCTGGTTCGTGATATCGTCTTGAAGTACATGGTGTTCTGGTAACTTCCTGGAGAGCAGGGTCCCTGATTTCCCTTGTGCCTAACTGAGCCCCCTGCATGGGTTTGTGTATATCGAGTGTCTAGTTCATTGCTAGGACTAGACCAGGAGCCCTGAAGAAAGTCTTTGGCTTCTTCTTGCTGGGTTCTGTTTATGTTCCCAGGTAAACAGAGGTGTGGTGCTGTTTTCTGCTCTGTTTCTCAGCTGCCTGGGGACAAAGATGTCTGTTCCAAAGGGACAGATTGGGAAATTTAACTAGAGGGTTTAAAATTAAAACAACAGCAACAACAGAAAACAAGGATGTACACGCCTTAAGAAAACTGGCTCCTCAAATTCACAATAAAATTATTAGAATCAGGATGAGGATGAATTTGTCCACTGTGGTTGACAGAATTTGCCTGAGAACTGAAGCAGCCCCTCAGCTGGGTGTCAAACATTGAATCACAGGTTGAAGCTTGTTGGGTGGTTATATACATCAGTAGAGTCCAGGCATGTAGTCCCTAACATTCCTAAGGGGTATTGTAATTGCCTCTAATGGGTCAATTGCTCTTATTTTCCTAGAGGGATTTTTCTACACTTCCAACCAGGTCTGCTCCATCACCTGGAATCAGAATGTTTTCTCCCTCTCGCAAAGTTGGTTGCAAAGACTTCCTATTTTTTTTCTTTAGAATCAATGTTAACCGTTGCTTATTTCAATTTCTAAGTCAGCAAATACATACGTGTGTGTGTGTGTGTGTGTGTCTGTGTGTCTGTGTGCATACACAGCTTTATTGATGTATAATTTGCATATCATAAAATAATCGATATTTTATATACACACAAGTATACAATTTAACGATATTTAGAAAATGTATGGAATTATACAGACATCATCACAACTCAGTTTTAGAACATTTCATTGCTCAAAAAAGAGAATGGACTTGAGGATATGGGGAGGTGGAAAGGTAAGCTGTGACAAAGCAAGAGAGAGGCATGGACATACATACACTACCAAACGTAAGGTAGATAGCTAGTGGGAAGCAGCCGCATAGCACAGGGAGATCAGCTCGGTGCTTTGTGACCACCTGGAGGGGTGGGATAGGGAGGGTGGGAGGGAGACGCAAGAGGGAAGAGATATGGGAACATATGTATATGTATAACTGATTCACTTTGTTATAAAGCAGAAACTAACACACCATTGTAAAGCAATTATACTCCAATAAAAATGTAAAAAAAAAAAATTTCCTTTTATCCTCTTTCAGTCACTTTCTATTCTTGCCTCCACCCCCAGGCAACCACTAAACTGCTTTCTGTCCCTATACATTTGTCTTTTCCAGACATTTCATATAAATGGAATAATACAATCTGTAGTTTTCTGTGTCTTCTTTCACTCAGCGTAATGTTTTTGAGGTTCATCCAACTTGTAGCATGTATCATTCCTTTTTATTGCTGAGTAGTATTCCATTGTATGGATGTACAACATTTCATTTTAAAAAAGTATATTTTGGGACTTCTCTGGTGGTGCAGTGGTTAAAAATCCACCTGCTAGTGCAGGGGACACAGGTTCAATCCCTGGTCCGGGAAGATCCCACATGCCGCGGAGCAACTAAGCCCCATGCGCCACAACTACTGAGCCTGCGCTCTAGAGCCCGGGAGTCACAAGTACTGAAGCCCTCGGGCCTAGAGCCCGTGCTCCACAACAAGAGAAGCCACCACATTGAGAAGCCCGCGCACCACAATGAAGAGTAGCCCCCGCTCGCTGCAACTAGAGAAAGCCCACGTGCAGCAACGAAGACCCAATGCAGCCAGAAATAACTAACTAACTAAATAAATTTTTAAAGTATATTTTGTATAGAAACTGTTTGACGCAGGGATAAATGTGTTAGGAGTCTAGAGAAGATTCAAGATATGGTGCTTACTCTGAAGGTCCTTAAAATTCAATTGGAGAGGCAAAATTAAGACATATAAAACAATAAAAAATAATTGTAACTCTGTGTGGTGATGGATGTTAACTAGGCTTATTGTAGTGATCATGTCACAATACTTACAAACACAAAATCAGTATGTTGTGCACCTGAAACTAATATGCAGTTGAACCACACGGATTTGAGCTACATGGCTTCACTTACATGCAGATGTTTTTCAATAGTAAATACTACAGACTACATGTTCTGAGGTTGGCTGAATCCATAGGTGTGGAACAGTGGAGACAGAGGAACCGTGGATATGGAGGGCCAGCTATAAGTTGTATGCTGATTTTCAACCATGCAGAGGGTCAGTGTTCCTGTCCCTGTGTTGTTGAAAGGTCAACTGTAATATATCAATTATAGCTCAAGAAAAAAGAAAAATGCCTTGGAGAGAAAAGTAACATTAATTTTTTGAAGTATAGTTGATTTACAATGTTGTGTTAATTTCTACTGTACAGTAAAGTTATACATATATATACATTCTTTTTCATATTCTTTTCCATTATGATTTATCCCAGGATATATTGAATATAGATCAACTATATTGAATAGAGTTCCCTGTGCTATGCAGTAAGACCTTGTTGTTTATTCATCCTATATGTAATAGTTTGCCTCTACTAATCCCAAACTCCCAATCCATCCCTCCCCCTTGGAAACCACAAGTCTGTTCTCTATGTCTGTGAGTCTGTTTCTGTTTTGTAGATAAGTTCATTTGTGTCGCATTTTAGATTCCACCTATAAGTGATATCATATGGCATTTGTCTTTTTCTGATTTACTTCACTTAGTATGATAATCTCTAGGTCCATCCATGTTGCTGCAAATGGCCTTATTTAATTCTTTTTTATGGCTGAGTAGTACTCCATTGTGTGTGTGTGTGTATATATATATATATATATGTACCACATCTGCTTTATCCACTCATCTGTTGATGGACACTTAGGTTGTTTCCATGTCTTGGCTATTGTAAATAGTGCTGCTATGAACACTGGGGTGCACTACTATTATAAAGTAATGTTTAAGAAAGATAAACTGGCAGAGCTCTGAAAGATGAATTGCAGTAGAGGAAGCTTGGGGTCAGAGGCATTAGTTGGTTGATTCTGGAAGAGATTCTGATAAGAGCCTAAGTAGAGTTGGCCTAAGTAGAGTGGGATGAAGAGGGGCTGTCCACCATGGACTCCCCTTGGCCACTCTCCCCCAGGCTCCCACCAGCCCTGCCCCCTGGGTGGGGCAGTGGGGAGGCAGGGCTCCCAGGTCTCATGATACACCAGAGGGCCCCGCTTCCGGGTCTGTACTTGCTGCTGGAACTCCCTTGCTTCCTAAGACCTCAGCTCTTCCAGAGAGGCCCCCTGAGTAACCTGACCCACATTACCCACCCTGCCATTCATTACCTCACCTCCCTACTGATTTTCTCCCAGAACGCTTATCACAGAGCATGAACCGTGATTATCTTGTTTACCTTCTTTTCAGCGTCAGGGGTCTGCCTTTCTTATTCTTGATTTTGCCCCTGTGTCTAATAGAGTGTCTACCCTAACTCAAAAACTATTCATTGAATGCATACCACATGCATATGAGACATTTCAAAGAAAAGTGGCTAGGACTCGGAAATGAAGGGGTCGATCAGTTAAAGTTCCTGCTAAGCATGGCGGTATCCTAGAAGACACAGCAGTAGGGGAGAGAAGGGGTTCCTGTAGGAACATGAAAAACTGTGTACGGGTATGTAGTCTCTCTGCCGATGCAGGGGGCAGCCACCAGAAACTTCCCCGGAAGGGACAGAGGAAAAAAACATAAGGAAGGCAGTCAGGATTGAGGCAAAGTGCTGGCTCTAGCCACGAGACCAGATACACTTCACACGGACTAAAAAAACAGGAACAACCAAGAGGGTAGATGAACCCCCAAGATGGTCAAAAGGAAAAGGCGAGAACCAAGGCCTGGGTGAGGCAGAGCACCCCGCAGGCTGTCAGGAAAAGGCCTCCTCCTCTGCGCTTTCAGCCCATCAGAGCTTCTGCACGGCTTCCAAGCTGCATAGAACTTTGACCCCCTCCCAACTTACTCCCACTGGAAATCTTTACATAACACGTAAGAGCCAGAAGGCGCTTGTAAGGCATTTTGCGAATGTCCTTTGCAGATGAGAAATTTTGAAATAGAATTGGCTACCCAGTTAGTGGCAGAGGTGGGTCTAAAATCTGACTGCAGGATAGGTTAGAGGCAGAGGTGGGTTTACAATCTGACTACCTGATAGAAGTAGTTACCTGTTTAGAGGAAGAGGTGGTTCTAAGATCTTACTCCCTGTTAGAAATAGTTACCAGGTTAGAAGTAGAGAGGGGTCTAGAATCTTGACTCTGATAGAAATAATTACCTGGTTAGAGGTAGCAGTGGGTCACCTAAAATTTGACTCCCTGTTGGAAATAGTTACCTGGTTAGAGGTAAACATGTGTCTAAAATCTGACTCTGATAGAAATAGTTACCTGGTTAGAGGCAGAGGTGGGACTACAATCTGACGCTGATAGAATTAGTTACCTGGTTAAATAAAGAGGTGGGTTTACAATCTGCTACTGATACAAATAGTTACCTGGTTAGAGGTAGAGGTGGGGCTACAATCTGCCTCCCTGATAGAAATAGTTACCTGGTTAGTGGCAGAGCTGGGTCTA
Organism: Pseudorca crassidens; assembly: GCF_039906515.1. Lineage (NCBI taxonomy): Eukaryota > Metazoa > Chordata > Mammalia > Artiodactyla > Delphinidae > Pseudorca > Pseudorca crassidens. Next base: position 6,104,482 of record NC_090301.1, on the reverse strand, counting down.
CAATCTGACTCTGATAGAAATAGTTACCTGGTGAGAGGCAGAGGTGGGTCTGTATATATTCTGACTCCTGTCTTCTCAGTAAAATGTCCTCTCCATGTCCTCATATTTCTTAAACTTTGAATTAAAACCACCATATTCTGAATATGCCAAACATCGGTCTAATGTCTTTAGAATTCATTCCTCTCAGTTTTCCTAGCCATCCCGGGGGAGAGAAAATAAATAGTGCAAACCGTATGATACACAATTATTTCAATATTGGAACCACGTTTTTATGAATCCACTAAGCTAAGGGAAGGACCTAGGCTCATCCAGAGACTATAATTAGACATCACACGTGAAAACCAGGACCTTTTCTGCATGACTGACACTAATCCTACTTCGACAGTGGGCTAACGTGCAGGGGAGCTCGTTATCTTGGTTTTAGTAGCCCAGAGACGGGGCCTCTGCAACGGGCTCTTCGGCAGCAGTGTGAAACGCCCCCAGCTACATATAGCTAAAAATTTTAGATAAAATAAGACAACTTTCATTTAAGATACATAATTAAGTTAACAAGAAAGAGAGACCCTCAGATGCTAGAAGAAACAAAAAAGGACTTTTAGCTGCAGTCACCAGGGGTGGGAGTAGGGGGTTATCTGACCCAGAAATTTACCCTACAGCAAGAGACTCTGTCAACACCATATGAAGACAGGAGATGAGGTTTCGGGTAATGAATTAGAACTGAGAACAGTGCATAAAACTGAGATTCCTGAAACTCAGTCCCTGTAATGAAGAGGCCACAAGAAAAATAACTCCACCCACCAACATGGCTCTGTCCAAGGTCTCAGAAAGGAAAAAAAGATACATCTGAATTTATACTATTTTTGTGGTACAACAATCCCTAAGTTAAGCTTCTAACATATAAATTGGTGCTGCATTGGTAATACTCCTGTAGTGATTCAAGTCCTTGAGATAACAGAATTATCTGAATAGACAAAAAAATTTAGTACATTCAAAGCTATAAAAAAAAGCACTTTTAAAGAAGAAATTAAAATGTTAGGAAAAATAATGCATGATGAAAACAAAACAAGCTGATTGATAAAAACAAACAAACAAACAAATAAAAACATGAGGGATAGTTTGAGTTAAGGGTAGAATAAAGAATAAATTCGGTTAAGTTCTCTATCCTTAATTTATGGCTACATCTTCCTTTGGTCTTTTAGTTTCATAAAAGCTTTCGTTTAAAAAACTGTTCAAATGTTCAACGTTGTACCTGGTTGAATAATGACCCTCAAAATTCATGTTTCCCTAGAACCTCAGAATGTGGCCTTATTTGGAAACAGGGTCTTCACAAATTTAATCAGCTAAGGTGGGCTCGTACGGATGAGAGTGGACCCTCATCCAATGACTGGTGTCCTCATAAGAAGACCTTGTTAAGCCAGAAAGATATAAAGACAGAGAGATACAGGGGAATAAGTCCATGTGATGACAGGGGCAGAGACGGGAGTGATGCGGCTGTAAGTCAAGGAATGCCAAAGGATTGCCCACAACCACCAGATGCTAGGACGACGCCAGGGAAGATTCTTCCCCAGAAAGTTCAGAGGGAACACAACCCTGCTGACATCTTTATTTCAGAGTTCTTGCTTCCAGGACTGCAGGAGAACACATTTCTGTCGTTCTAAGCCATGCAGTTTGTGGGACTTTGTTACGATAGCCCTAGGAAACTAATACAAACATATATTCAATAAGAATTTAAAGGAAGAAATAGAGAGGTTCAAGGGAAGGTGATATTTGCAGAGCTTATGACTAAGAATTTTCCAGTTTAGATGAAAGACAGGAATCCTCAAATTTCACACTGCCAAATTTAGCAAACAAAAACAAAAACAAAAACAAACAACCCCACAAGATTCCTGTTTACATTTGAATTCTAGACGAGGAATAAGTAATTTCTTTTAGTAGAGGTATGTCCCATGCGATATTGGATTGGACTTACCTAAAATTAAAATTCGACTGGTTTTCCTGTATTTTATCTGGCAACTCTACTCAAATTGGAAATTCACAGAAAATCCTGAACAGGATAAATAAATGTATGCCTAAATGAGTCACAGTGAAACTGCTGAGCACCAAAAACAAAGAAAAATTTTAAAAACCACCATAAAGTCAGAACAATGGGATAAGAGCAGATTTCTCTGCAGCTAAAATAGAAGCCCCAACATCATGGAATTAGACATTCAAAGGGCTAAGGAAGAACTCTCAGCTTAAATAAATTTAGATGAAGTATCATTCAAGAGTGAGGACAAAATAAAGACGTTTATGACAAAGGGAGAGTATTTTCCATCCACAGGTCTTCATTTGAAGGATTATTCATTGATATACCGAGAAGTAATGGTGAGGAAAGGATTTCTGAGCAAATGGTTGCATTTATATATTGAGGTGGACGGCCATTAAGACATTCCACCCCCCTTGATATTCATGTCCACGTACAATAGTCTTCCTCTGAGCATGGGGGATCATTTGTTATGTGGCAATGAATAACTAATACAAGGATTATCTGGAAATAGCAATGACTAATTGTGGAGCAACAGAAATAAGATTCCACTAAAAACCTATTTAAGGACTTCCCTGGGGGTCCAGTGATTAGGATCCCGCGCTGCCACTGCAGGGAGCATGTATTCGATCCCTGGTCGGGGAACTAAGATTCCACGTGCAGCATGGTGTAGCCAAAAAAAAAAAAAAAAAGCATAAACCTATTCAACAATAACAAGAGGGATAGATTGGGAGTTTGGGATTGACACGTACACACTGCTATATTTAAAATAAAATGCCTTTCCATGAGAAAAAACAACAACAAGAAAGAAACTAACAAATGACTAGATTTAATGTGTTCTAAGGTCCTTGTCTCATTCATGAGGGTCACGATATTGATTTATGTAACAATTTGTTAAGCAAGAGCGTTTATTTAAACTTTAAGCAAAAGCAGTGAAAGGATAAAAATATGAATGCCAAATCAGAGGGGAGGGGGCGAAAGGAAATAAAGAAAACCATCCTTTCAAGGGAAGGCAAAAAAGAGGGGAAGATAGAATAAAAAATAAATTTAAAAAAAAGGCGCAGTAAATCAAAAGTGCAAATAAGCTGTTAGAAATTAATACAAATAAATCAGTAGTCACAAGAAATGTGAACAAAGATATCTCAATACTTAAAAACCCTATTAGCCCAGATTTAGGGAAAATAACTTCTGGAGAGCATGTTGTTCTGTCCTTCACAGCATACAGAGGAACTTCTAAAATACAAACTGTTTATGAACTATATCGTATTGAGCACAGAGTACGTTGGCAAACATTGGATCTGACGTAATTCAATTTGCTTCAGCCCATTCCAAGCTCGGAAGTTAGTGGAGAATGAATTGTATATGAAGCCAAGAACTGGCTCCAGTATTTTCTAGCCTTGTAACCTCGGACAAGCATCTTCTGTTCTCACTGGTGAAACTGAGGGAAACTCTTATGTGAACCACTCCACCGGATATTCGTGACACAGGTTGGAAAGAACGTGGTAAAGTTCTCTACAGAAACCTAAGTTATGCAGAGTCTCGACTACAATCTAGTTGCTCACTGCTAAGGGCTAAGGAGTCCCGGTTTTATCAGCAATTAAAAACCAGCCCGGCCATGACAGGTTACCCTAGAACCAGTTTTAAGTCAGATGCCTCTTTTAACTCTTTGTATCAAAAATCAGCAGAAATTTGCAGTACACGACTCCAGTTTGCTGCTCCTGGGTCGTTCATTTTCTTCACTGACTAACCCATCCACAGAGCACGCTGATCCGCCGGTAGGGACGACAAGGGCCCAATTCATCCCGCACGTGGACCGCTTACCCACAGAACGGGTCCTACCACTGAGGGGCCCCGAGGCGGGGGAGGTAAGGGTCCCCTCCCTCGCAAACCCTTGTTTTCCTCCTGCCAAGTCTACGAGTTTCAGGCTGCGAGAAAAATCCTCAAAGACGCTGAAAACTTGATGATCTGGTTTACCCTCAAGTGTGAGCCCCAGTACATCCTAAATTCTGTTAGACTTTCTTCCTTCCTTTCGTTGGCTGAGTTCCTCTGAGAGTTCATCCAGACTGACCTGTTCGGCAGGTTTCCTCCCACACAGGCTGAGGCAGCCTGCACCTCCACCTCTACACACAGGTTTTATTACAAATAAATCAAATCTGCCTTCAAATTGCATCAGTGAGCACATTTCCCACTGCCGGTTCTTGCAGCGGGACCCTTTTGGCAGCGGGATTGGCCTTTCTCGAAGGAACTGAGCGTGGAAGAATCTCAAAGAGTTCAGATACTGAGTTAACGTAGGTATCTCAAAATTCAGATCCTATCTCACTCTTATCCAAATCTCTTTCATCTGCAAAATTGGCTAGAACTACCACCAGATACCTTATTTAAGGATTTGATGGTCCAGGAACCCTTGAGTTAAAAAGATGAAAGAAAAAATACTTAGCTATTTCAACTTCAAAAAAGTTCACTTTTAGGAGTTAGGGTTATGTTTCTGCAAAGTTCAAATACATCTTTGTAAGCACACAAGTTGCAGCTATAAGTACAGTGAACTAACCACTTACAAATATTTCCTAGAACCACAGTGTATATAAAACCACACACACACACACACACACACATGCACACACACACACACTTTTTCTTTGCTTTCTTTTTCTTTGCTTTTAATCACATTTGCAACTTGTCTAGAAATCCCAAATTCTTATCAGACTTTTAAGGAAAGTCTACTTTTTAGAAAACTTAAGATTTAAGCTTTATGTTTCTGTAAAAAGAAACCGATTTAAATTGGTTAGTTATGGGACATAATCTTTAAGAGTGTTTTAAAATTTATTATAATAGAAATAGCAGAAATGTAACTCCCCTTAATTCATATATGGATTTATACATTAGAGCTAATAGTCACAGGTTGAATTCCCTTACGGGGCTCCTTTGGAACTTAGAAACCAGATTTTTCTTTAGAGTTAAACTTGAAAATCAATACTGAGGTACCAGAACAGAAACATAGTCACCTTGAGGGACGAACCAGTAAGAAGTCACTGTATCTTCAAAGAGGGATTAGTACATCCGAGGACGTTTCCAGAGAGCACCCTCCTTAGACGGCTTGCTTCTCAAACACAGGAGACATACGCTGGTGAGGCTCACCAGTTACCAATCCACTTGACGGCTGTGACCCTTCCTACAAACTAGTCAGCTGGCATCCTGGTTTCGACAGTTCTGGGTCCCTGAAGGGACAGAGTTCCTGAGGCTGCAGGGCTGAGGGTCAGACTCTTGAGTCTGGCGAATCTACCGTGTGGCCCAGCCTTGGCGACCAGCTGCTTTCTCCGGGAGCACGTTGCACAGCCTGGAGCAGGAAGGCTGGTTGCAGACAGTCCCCAGACTTCCTCCAGCGTCTTCGTGGGGAGGTCATGGGCCCACAGACCTGTGATTCTATCTCCTCTTCACAGCTGATGGTTAGAACATCTGTGGCTTCAGTCTTCACCTTGACCACTTTGGACTGTGCTACCGGCTGAGTTATGTCCCCCCAGATTCGTACGTAGAAGCCCTAGCCCCCAGTGTGATGGTAGCTGAGATGGGGCCCTCGAGAGGTAATTAGTCTAGATGAGGTCACGAGGATGGGATCTCATGATGGGATTAGTGCCCTTATAAGAAGGGACATCAGAGAGCTTGTGGTCCCTCTCCACCATGTGAGGACACAGGGGGAAGTCGGCAGACTACAAGCTGGGAGGGGGCTCCACCCAGAACCCGCCCAGGCCAGTGCCCCGATCTAGGACTTCAGCTTCCAGAACGGTGAGAACTCCTGTCGTTCAAGCCACCCGTTCCCAAGTATTTTGTTACGGCAGTCTAAGCAGACCAGGACAGACCGTGATATCCTTAGGGTCCCAGCAGGTATAAACTTCAGCCAGATGTGTGGTCTCCCAGCAAGACCCTCACCCACGTCCCCACATGTGAAAGGTCTCCCGACTGTGCCCTTAACATAGATCATAGAGCGCGCTGCTTCTGCCCAGCTCAGCCCCTTCCTCCTGGAAGCCTTCCAGGCGTCGCCACTGCTCCCCTCCCTAGTTTACACCTCTGAATACTTAGCCCTTCCAACTGGTCCTATCCTCGAGACCACTGCCTGGTTCAGCCTAACCTTCCTACCCGAGAACACTGCAGAGGCATCACCCTGGATGCCCAAGGTGGGGCATGAGGAATTTATGGACAGGTCACCTATAGCCCACTGACCCAGAGAAGATGAAAGGGAGATGTATTGCCCAAGGCTTTAAGAATGGGACAGAGTGAATAATGCCATAGAGAGAAGAGGTACACGACAAGGGATAGGGATGCCAGCCAGATACAGCCATGCGTTGGCGGCTCCCCCCGGCCAGAAATTCCAACAGTACCTCCTGCAGAGAACTTTCCAGGGTACCCAAATCTAGCAGTGCCGTCCTCTGAGCTCCTTCTCCATCTCTGTCCATTGTCAGAGGCTGCTCATGTGACATTGTCTTTTTCTATCTGTAGTTTCCTCTGGGATATCAGGGCCCTGGGCCTGTGCCTGGTTCATCCTCCTATCTCAGATAAGTGTAATGTCTAGAATACAGTAGTGGGTTATTAAAATTCTATTTAATTGAATGGAATCCATTTCTAAGCATCACATCCCCGTGAGACTCTTCCACTCTTTCCTTTAGACCCTCCTCCCCACCATTCTCCATAGGACACTCTCCTCTGAACATCTCCGACCTGCCCTCCTCCTGGGAGTTGCTTAGAGAGGGAAATTCAATTCATCTTCACTTTTCTCAACTTCATGAAACTAGTGGCTTAACTATGCCACCCAAGGGGGTCCCTGTAAAGCTACTATTGGGCTCATCTTCTGTGCTCTAATTTTCCTTAAGTTTCGTCGTGTAGGTAAGGTGTTCTCCACTTGGATTGAATTTCTAAGGTTTACGACTCTAGAGCATCACTTTTCCGGTCCCCAAATGGTTAGGCCACTGCACGCTCCCATTAGCCACTGTCCTCTAGGAAAGATTCTTCTAAAGCATGATTGAAAATCTGTTCTTTGATGAGTCGTCACTTGCTTTGTCTTTCCCCTGCTCATAATCATTTACTGCACTCTGAGTGTCTGCCGAAGGCCCGGGTGGGAGCTGTTCCTCAGCACAGGAGGGTTATTATACATTTACATGTACTTTCACCGTGCGGTCGAGGACCAGGGCTATCAGGGCGGCGACGTCTCCGCGGTTTCTAATACAGTGTACAGAACAGGCGGAGGTGATACACCACACTCATCCGACCAGATCCAGGCAAATTCAGCCCTCAGGTAACCACACACACCTCTCCTCTGCCAGTGTCTGCAAAACGTTCCAGAGCCTGGCTTGAAAATGCTTAAACGTTCAAGGTGGATGCTTTCAGGACAGAATTAGTCCACTCAGTGCCACAGACGTCTTCAAGATCTTCTGTGATGTAATCGATATGTCACAATATGAAAAGAAACCCAAGCCTCATCCATAAAGCACAGGGAGGGATGGGCTCCTAAGTTCTTTAAGCAGTGGTGTTAGTTTCCTACTGTTGCTGTAACAAATTACCTCAACTATAGCGGCTTAAAACAACACACATCTATTATCTTATAATTCTGTAGGTGAAAAGTCAGCACAGGTCTCCCTGGGCCAGATCCCAGCTGATGGCAGGGCTGCATTCCTTTCTGGAGGCTCCAAGGGAGAGAATCTGTTTTCTTGCCTTTTCCAGCTTTTAGACGCTGCCCACATTCTTTGGCTCGTGGCCCCTTCCTCCACCTTCAAAGCCTGCAGTGCTGCGTCACTGTGTCTGTCTTCATGGTCACATCACCCTGACTCTCCTGTCTGGCCTCCTTTTCCACTTAGAAGAACCCTTGTGATTACACTGGGCTACCAGGATAATCTGGGATAATCTCCCCATTTTAAAGTCAGTTGATTAGTAACTTTAAGTCCGCCCTTTCCCACGTCATATAACAGAGTCGCAGGCTCTGGGGATTATGGCAGGGACATCTCTGGGGGCCGTTATCCTGCTAACCAGTGGTGACCTACTTATCACGAGGGTGTGGTACCGTCACTGCCCAACAGCGTCGGAGCCAAGTGGCAGGTGCTGTTGTGGCGCGATGGGGAAGAAGGTACTGGATCCCGATTTTGCCTTTGCACTTGCTCCTTGTGTGACCTTGGCCAAGCTACTGCTCTTCGCACTCTCTGTTACTTAGGATTCCCAAGGTTGCAGGTGCAAGTACTTTATTTTGGACGTGATTCCAGGAAGCACCGTGAAAGCGGGACATTGTTCAGGGAGGAAGGGTCAAAGGGGCAGTGCTGTGAGCAGGCTGCCACGCGGGCCCAGTCTCACCTTGGACCTGGGAAAGGCCGTGTGGGTCATCCCACTGGTGGTAAGGAGGCCCTTGATTCCCTGAGCCTCCCCTTGGTGATGGAGGGCCGCTCCCCCTGCACTAACGCCCAGCCTTCTGTCCTGCCTGCGTGGCCAAGCCTGCTCTCACGGATGGAGGACACCTCTCATGGCCGAGAGAGACACAGGGAGCTGTCCCTGATGGGCAGGTGACTCTGGGTGGGTTGGGGGGCCCACTGGTAGCAGCTGTCACATTCTCTGAGCCTCAGTTTCCTCACCTGTAATTGGAGGATGATAACGATCTTACTTACATCCACGTCGTCGGCATGAGGGTTAAACAGGGCAATCCTCCTAAGTTAATTAGCATGTGTCTGGCACCCAAGAACCTAAGTCGTGTTTATAATTCTACTGACCTCGTGGTTGTGCAGCTCAAGACAAAGCACTGCATCCTTCATCACTTGGACTCCATTTCCTCACCTGTGACCTGAGGGAGTTTAGACATTCATGCCACCAAGACCTATTGAGGGTTAGGAGCAGCTGAGAAGCTGAGGGGACAAGGGAGTAAAGCGGACAGCATTCCTGTCCGTGTGGCCCTCCCTAGTCTGCTAGGGAGACGGCAGCCAGATGGTCCCACAAACAACGGGAGATTGCAGCTGTGGTGCGTACCAAGAACGAGGGTACCCGGTGTCATCAGGGCATGTGAGTCTTGATGGCCAGGAGCATCAGGAATGCTTCTACAAGCAGTTCAAGTTTGCCAGAGAGCTGGGCAGAGAGGGGAGTCTATGAGGACACGTGGAGAAGGAAGGAGAGCTCTCTGGGCAGTGGCAACAGCGTGTGCAAAGGCCCTGGGGCAGGAGGGAGCCCGGAAGTCAAGACACTGCACCAAGGGAAGGTTGTGTGATGAGCAAAGAGCAAGGAGTGGGGGGGGCAGTGGGCAAGGCTGGGCGTCTCCAGGCCGTGAGGGTCAAGTTTAGTCTTTATCCCATGAAGCTGGACCAGTGTTTTCAAAGGTCCCTTCCGGCTCCGAACTGTAGTGGGGAACACACATCTGAACATGTACCTACAGTGCACGAGAAGGGAGGTGTCTCTGGGCCTGCCTTGCTTCATTTGGTGTTTAACCTGACGTCATATCATTTCGTATCTTCTCTGAAGCCCTGGGAACTACCTGCTGTCAATCAATCCATCAACTCTTTAAAAGATACAAGGAAGCAAGAAGCAGAGTCCCCTCATGTCTCACCTTTAGGTCATCATTTGATGGGCAGCAACTCACATGTGGACATTCACAGCATCATCACTGGTTTGAGGAGACCCTGGGCCTGGAGGGAGGGCAGTCTCAGGGTCCCTGACTGTCCTCGGACATGTGCTGCCTCACTCCTGACCCAGTGCTATGACCTGGGTGCCACCTGCTGTGTTCTTCAGGCAGGTCCCTTGTCTTTGCCCCAGTTCAATTCAACTCCAGTCCACAGCCTTTTACTGAGAGTCTACTGTTGTCGTGACCCCCAGACCAACCACAAGGACCTAGTAATCTGTGTGTTTAACAAGCATCCCAGGAGATCTTTAGCAGAGAAGTTTCGGAAGCACTGAACTCCACACCCACATTTCCATGTTTGAGCTACATGTCTTTTATAAAACTCCCCTCATCCCATCTAGAGCAGGCTGGGGACCACAGACCTCAGGCCAGGCCACAGTTTCCCAGCTGTCACTGGCACAAGCCTGTCGCAGGAGTGAACGGGCCCTGCTCTGGGACCAACGGTGCATCTTGGAACATAGATTCTGCAAGTTGTACTCAAAACAGTTTAGCTTTAGATTCTAGCCATTGTTGGTTAGCTGTAAAAAAGTGATGAAAGAGAATAGTTAAAACAGGTTTGTCAGGCCATGAATATTTTACTTGCTGGGCTCAGCGAGCTGCGGGCAGACACTTGCCCGAATAAGTATTGATTACATTCTGGTCTGAGATCAGGACGCATGATTGAAGGTTTAGAGATTGAGGAATCCTGTGCTCCACATGAGACAGAAATGATTCGGGTGCCAGAGGGTACGCTCAGTTTATTTTACAACCCATGGGTAAGCAGGGCTGCCACAGAAGTTAGAAGCAAAAGTTCTGTGTTGATCAATTTGCCCCAAGGTGGAGAGTCTGACATAATGGGTCTCCATGGCTGCACAGAGCATGGAATTTTAGAGCTGGAAGATTCCTTGAGCTGACGTAGTCTAGCTTTATCCTAGGACATGCGCCATTCTCTGATACCCGACTTATACAACCATCCGTTCGTGAACACTTCCGCTCGTCGGGTGTTTATTTCCGTACGGGACAACAGAAGCTCTGAATTCCGATTAGACCTTTCAGTCCAGGGGTCTCTGTGAGTCTCCCTCTCCCCAGAAACCATCTCACGGAGTCACTGCTGTGCCCACCTTAGTGGCCCAGCCTGTGAAAATGGTCCCATTGGCCCCTCATAGGATATAAACCCAGGAGATTTCGTGACTAGCAAGGAAGTCATGGGTCCGGCAGAAAATATTCCATCTTCTAGTTCTCCTTTTGGTTTGGGTTTCACAAGAATACAGTTTTGAGGAAGAAACCCGGTGGGGGCAGCACGCACACAGCACCACGATCGTCTGAGCCTCACGGCGCGGCCCCGCTTGGGGCTGGGAGGCGGCTCTCCAGGCAACCGCCTTGACAGGCACAGGGGATTAGATGCGCCAAACCAGGCCTCCCATGCTGGGCCAGGTGCTACCTACCTGTGGCCGCTGAGGTCATCCGGGGCCTCTCTGAAGGGTAGCGCAGCTTCACCTCAGCCTCCACACGTGGCCAAGGCAGGGAGAGACGGAGATGACAAGTCTGTAGTAACGGAGGCCCCCGCTCATGGCCTTTTCCTGGACAGAACCCAGGACCAGCCGCCATACTCTGGAACGCAGTTCAGATAGACAGGAGATGAGTCATTTTGAAAACTGGCTCTCACAGAGATTTTCTAGTGCTCTCACAGAAAGAAAATAGATCATTGCACCTTTTATGTAAAAAATAACAACAACGACAATAAACACCATTAAAAAACGCTCCTCGGGCTTCTTAGAAGGAACAGCGTGTGCCCAGGAGACCCTAGAAGCTCGGTGCACAGCCCCGGGCAGGCAGCCTCCCCCAAGCCCTGTGCAATGGGTCTTGAGGGCAGAAGCAGGGGCGGTGTCCCCACCGTGGTCTGTGCACGCACCTAAGCTTGGTGAACCATCAGAAGCCAGGAGGGCCGTGGTCGGCAGACAGTCCCTGCGCAGACACTCAGACGGCTCTGAGGAACGGAAACGTGACTTCTCGTCCCGCTTGGAAGAATGTAGAGGGGTTTTGGGTTCGTCGACCTGGGGCAGGTTCCTGTAGGCCCTCCCCTACCATAGCATCTGGAGACACTTCCCTGCTGATGGGCAGGTTTGGGGGAAGGGTAGTGTTATTACTTCCCAAGGACACCGAAGCCCAGGGCCAGCTACGTAATCTGCAGGACCCAGAGCCAAGTGAAAAGGTGAGGCTCTCGTTCAAAAGTATTAAGAATTTCAAGGCAGTGACCAAATGGAACATTAAACCAGCATGCGGCCGGTATCAGTTTCATCCGGCTGATGTAACCAATGACCACAAACGAAGTGGCCGAAAACATCAGAAATCGCTCCTCTCACAACCCCGGAGGCCAGAGTCTGGAGTCTGAGATCAAAGCGTCAGCAGGGTTGGTCTCTTCCCCACGCTCTGGGGAAGAGTCTGGTCCGTGCTTCCCTCCTGGTTTCTGGTGTTGGCTGGCAGTCCTGGGCTTTCCCTGGCTTGTGGCTGCATCACGCCAATCTCTACCTCCATCTTCACACGGCCTTGCTTTCTGTGTGTCTCTGCATCTCCAATTCCCCTCCCCTGTGTCTTATGAGGACATCAGTCACTGGATTTTAGGCCCACCTTGAATCCAGGATGGTCTCATCTCATGACCTTTAACTTAATCACCTCTGCAAAAACTCTGTTTCTATATAAGATCACATTCTTAGGTCCTGGGGGTTAGGATATAAATCCTTGGGGACACTATTCGATCCACTGTTGGACCCTTCTAAGCACGAGGGCTGTGTGGCTACAGGGGTTATCCGCCCATGAAGCAGGGTCGGCCTCGATCCCTGGACCAAAGAGTGGGGACGGGGGTTAGGGGAGAGGTTTCCAGCCCAAGCCTTCAGTAGAATCAATTTCCTCCTCACAGCCCCAGCCCGAGCCCCTCCTGGCCACTGGGGCCTGGCCGCCGTGGGCGTGGCACGGGGTTACCTGGCTCTCAGTGGGTCTGATAAACCAGGCCGGTGCAGGCTCACACGCCACCAGGGAGAGAGGCTCGCTGTCTTCCAGAGGCTGCTCTTCTCTTAGGACAGAGATCACTTGCTGGTTTGTTTTCTACATGTGGGCCCCTCTGTTATTAAGGAGCTAAGCCGCCCTGGCCCTGGGAGCCCCAGTCTTGAAAGGACCCCAAGGGTCTGCAGGCTGGGCCCCTCTCCCATCCAGACCCCCTTTGCTCTCAGTTCCCTCTGCCTCCCCCCCACCCCCGCCCCGCATCTGGCCACTTGGACCTAACCTGAAACCATGACTGGCCTCGTTTAACCCCTTCATCCCTGAGCCCTGGGGTAGGCCTGGCCCGCTCTACCCAGTTCCAGGGGAAGCAGTGTCAAGCTTGCCACAGACTCAGCACTGCCCTCCTTCCCGAAGATTCTGGTGCTTCCCCTGCAGCCCCCCACCTGCCAACTGGTGTGTGTGGCTGCACACCCCAGACCTCCCTGTAAATCTGCTCTCACCCAGACTGACCCTCAGCTGGGCTGCTCTGGTCTCCACGTGCCGCTTGATACCGTTAAAATACTTCCATGCCAAAAGCCACTGGCCAAAGCCCCCTATTCCCTCCACTGTTCTGCTGCCCCCCAGACCTCCCTGGGATCCAGCAAATGCATGGGTAACATCTGGCGCAGCAAGGGCTCCAAACCCGTGCCCCTCGGCACAGACGGCTTCTGCTGCGATTGGTCAATGCCTGGGGTGGGTGGAATAATCTTTGTGACCCCAAAGATGGTCACACCCTAATCCCCAGAACGTGTGAATATGTCACCCTCCGTGGCAACATAGTGTCCTGGAGATGAGTCTACACTATCCAGGTGGGCCCAATTTAGTCATGAACAGGAAGGTCAGAGCTAGAGAAGGAGAGGTGATGGCAGAAGCAGAGGTCAGTGATTCGAGGAAGAAGCCACAAGCCGAGGCGTGCAGGGGTCCTCTGGAAGCTAGAAAGGGCAGAGCACAGTCGACAGGGAAGTCCACCATAGAAGCCCAACTTCCGGAGCCTCTGGAAGGAATGCAGTCCTGCCGACACCTTGATTTCAGCCCAGCAAGACCGATTTGGGGACAAAGGACCTCCAGAGCCATTAGATAATGAGTTTGTGCTGTCTGAAGCCAATACATTTGTGGTCACAGCAGCACTTGGAAATTAATGTAATGCCCACAGCATCCCAGCTGTGCAATATGTAAGCACCACCCTGGTGCTCATCCAGTGCATTTCCAAACAGGCTGTCCCGCGAGCATGTGGAGCCTGTGCCTGGGAGACGGTGGCCGGCACTGGCCACAGCAGAACTGTGGTGGGTGACAGCCAACTGCACGCGGGCTCAAGGCCCTGGGCAAAGCCACGCGGCCCCTCCAAGCCTGGGTGCCTCTTCTGTCCAGGCGATGGGAACACCTACCTGTGCCGTGTATTTTTCCAGAACCTCCCCCCACTTCTTGCACCAGTGGCTCCACTTTCCTTGGGTGGACACATGTCCTAGATGGGCCACCCTACCGGCCACAGGGAATGGCCCAGGACTGAGCGCCAAATGCAAGTAGGACAATTAAGAGTCTTTCTCCAGAATTTTCTCTTGGTGGACCGTTGGAGAAACCTCATCATGGAAACCGAAGTTGTTTTTTTTGTGTGTGAAGAACTTTCCATGTAGAAGAGAAGGAAGTGAGTGTGTAGAGGGAGCAGAGATGGGGTGTGTGCCGATGGTGACCCGCTCTTGTTTTCTGGTCCCCAGGTCCCTGCGGATGCCCTAGTTTCTGGGGTTCTCCTCCAGTGCTCTGAGCAACCCCACATACTTCCTACCATCCCCATTTGAACTTGACCTACTTTGTCTCTTGTAACAGAGAGACCTGACTCATATACCACCTCCAGAACTGCTTCCAAGATGAAACCAAATAAAAGTACAAAGTGTTTAGCGAGTTCCCGACATAGTAAGGCCTCCATAAATGGCGGCTGTTGTTACTACCCCAGACTTCCCTGCACCCTGAGGCGGGCGTGGCGTCGGCAGACTTCAGAGGGTCCTCAGCGTCTGTTCCTCTTCTTTTGCCTCCGTGAGGCCAGGCTCTGGAGTTTGCTGGCATCCACGCTGCCTTCGTGGCCCGTCCTGCAGCCAACCCCAAGCCATGGGCAGAAACTTCCTGCTCACACGACGGTTCTCCCTGCCCTCACCAGCCCCCGTCTTCATGCGACGTGCACCCTTTGGCTGTTCCCAGCCACGTGGCCACTAGGATAGCAGCTGATGCTTCCGTGACCAAGGAAGGGGCCCTATACCTCACCTCCAGCAGTTCCCCTCTGCCCTGTACCCACCACTGTGAGGGCTGGATGAGAGAAATCATCACCAGCACAGCAGGAGGCTCAGATGGCCAGAAATCCACAGCTGCACAGGACACAGGTATTTATGGACTAGGAGGGGGAACTGGGAAGGGCCCTGCCCAATATTCAAATATTAGAAGAGCATCAGATTCAGTAGAGAGCACGTGGTCTCCCGCTCCACACATGTGCTCCTTCTGTCAGTAAAATCCATCAGACGCCTCAGTGGCGTCTTGTAGCTTTACGTAGAATTCTGTTAGCAGAACTCACAATGATAGCACGAAGCCCATTCCTTTCCAATTTCCATGAGTAACAGAGCCAGCACCCCAAGGCATACAGAGTATGGGCTCCCTTTGCCTCCTGCACTTCGGGGTTTAGTTACATTGGGCAAAAAGCTTCTTAACAAAAGTCTCATGTGTTTGACAGTCCCAAGGGTCAGGGCAGCCTGCCTTGCTTTCTTCCACTCGGGGAATACATTCTCTGCCTTTCTTTCATATATGGGTGCTCTGTACTGAGCTCCTATAAGCGCAAACAGACAGACCAAATAAAACTAAGACACAAACAAAAACTGAGAGGAAGTCTGCCATCTCAGCAGTGTACAGGGCAGAGCACACATCAAGACAGGTGATGCCCTGCTCACGGGTGGGCAGCTGCACTGGCCTTACTGAGTCGGTGTAACTTGAATGGGAGATGGTTTCATAGAACGGGTATGAGCCACCCAAAGTCCCCCCGGCTTGAGGTCAATCAATATTTCAATAATCCCTTTGAGGGTATGCTTCCTCTCACTGCCTTCTATATTAAATGGTGACCCTCTGAAAGATGTGTCCACCCAGGAGCTGTGCCTGTGAACTTATTTGGAACAAGGGTCTTTCAGATGTAATTAAGGATCTTGAGATGAGGTCATCCCGATTAGGGGGGAACCCTAAATGCAACGACAAGTGTCCCGATAAGGGAAGAGAAAGGGAGAAGACACACAGAGGAGAAGGCCAGATGAAGACGGAGGTAGAGATTGCAGTGACGCGCCTACAAGCCCGAGGGCGCCAAGGGTGGCTGGCAGCCTCCAGAACCTGGAAGAGAGGCATGGAACAGATTCTCCTCAGACCTCCTGGAAGGAACCAACCTTGACAACACCTTGATTTCAGACTTCTGGCCTCCAGAACGGTGGGAGGATAAGTTCCTATTGCTTTAAACCCCCCAGATTGCGGCCCCTGGTTACAGCAGCCCCAGGAGCCCAATACACCTCCCAAGACAGGTGACTGCCTGCTGACCCCCAGCAAGTGCTTTAATCTCAGTCTCATTTTGCAGTGCGGGTATAATTATATACACCTGCCAGGGACACTGAAATTTTAAATAAACTTGATGTTGACCTCGGAGAGGCACTGCCCTTGATGTCAAAAGATTAGGAGGACCTGGGAGGACCTGTGGGCAGATGCACGCTGTGATGAAGAGTCAGAAAGACAAGGGGACTGAACAAGACCCCTGAGAGCAAAGTCCTGAACTCCAGAGGGAACTGTGCGTGTGCGGGCTCACTGTCACCAACTTTCCAGATAAGCGGCTGCTTGTCACGTGGTATCGGTCCTTGTGGAGGGGAAGGGACGGTGCACGGCGCTCATAAGAGCCAGCTTCGGTCAGTCAGCAAATCAACGCTGAAACCTCAGTGGCCTGACACGACACAGGTTTCCGTCTAGCTCATGTCACGGTCGGTGCCAGCCGAGAAGCACGACTCTCCCGGAAGAAGTGACTCTGCTCTTTCTCCGGGCTGTTCCCAT
This sequence comes from Pseudorca crassidens, assembly GCF_039906515.1. Lineage (NCBI taxonomy): Eukaryota > Metazoa > Chordata > Mammalia > Artiodactyla > Delphinidae > Pseudorca > Pseudorca crassidens. The sequence continues at coordinate 6,087,752 of NC_090301.1, read as the reverse complement.
CTTTCGCTTCCGTTATCTTGGAATCAGAGGGAAGCAACATCACGGAGAAGGGACGGCCCCTCAAAACTGCCCCACTTCTCCTTCAAGTCACACTGGGGAGCACCGGGGCCGGGTCCCCCCTCAATCCAAGCACAGGAGCATACAGGGAGCACGGAGGCTCTGCCCCGGTAGAGATGCCAGGAAGCAGGAGGGGTCGTGCAGAAGGGAGCAGGTACGAGCTGCCAGCTGCTCCTGCGACGTTGCGTCACCTGCTGCCACGCAGGTATCCGTGGGCTGGTCAACTGTCTTCACATTCTGGGAATTATACGGATCCTCTTGGACGCCAGGAAGGTCATGGCTACTGAGGGGCATCCTGGAAATGCAACAGATTGTACTCCAGCTGCACATAAGTCTCACGAATACCTGGGGCCACACTAGCAACCAGCCGGTATGGCTGTGCCCCTACCCGTACCACGTGCTGGCAGAGCCCAGGCGATATTCACTTCATGTGGCAGACCGGTGCATTTTCTGTGATGTAACAGGCCCCTGGGTAAGTGGTGTGTACACATGTTTGAGAGGCGCTGCTTTGGGGAGCCCTTGTGCTGTCCTTCCGAGCTGCCGTGATGGGGACACTCCACCAATTACGAGCTCGTTGATTTCACAGATATTCTAGAACATCTACCACGTGCGGAGCCCCGGCTCCAGGCTCTGCAGGGCTGCCTCGGGGTAGGCACACGGGTTCTGAAGTCAGCCTGCCCAGATTCAAATCTCATTCTGCTGCGTGGCTGTGACCCTGGCCATACACCCAGTATCTCCAGCCAGTTTCCACATCTGTGAAACGAGGGTGATGACAAAAATAGTCCCGATCTCATTATGTTTATTGTGAAATGCAAATAGGACATTGGCCCACTGTATTTAGTTCAGGGCTTGGCCCTCTGTAAGTGGTCACTAACTGTTACTGTGGTTGTCTATCTATCCACTTGTCTGTCTGTCTGTCTACTGAAGGCAGGCAGCAGTACAGAGAGGATGAACAGACCTACCTCATGGTCCTTCAGGGAGGATTAATGGAAATGACTCTGTAGAGTGCTTAATTCATTGTCTAGCATAAAACAAACATCCCATGAATGGTAGCAATTAATATTATGCTAATCATTTCTTTTGAATGAATGCTGGTTAAAGGGCTTAACATTTGATGGCCGTTCTCAGCTGCTTGCTCTGAATTACATTCAAGGTGTGCTGCACTCTCCTGGCTGGAATGTCCTTGGCTCCATGGTGGTATTTATTAAACCCGGAGCTGAGTGGAGCTGGCCATCCTTCCATTCCCCCAGCCAGGGCCAATTCAGGCAGGTTTCAATCCGCATGTGATCTGTTGGCACAGAGGTGGTGGAGCAGTTTCTGTAACACAGCAGCTCTTGTGGAGTGCCCTAGATATTTTGTACCATCAAGGGCTGGTTATGGTGTCTGATGGATCTTATCAGTTGAGGATTTGTAGCTGCAGGTAGTTGAAACCTCAAGTAACGGGTGATGTGTTTGTCTACATACCACAAGTCCTGAGGTTGGGCAGTCCCAGGGTTGGTTATTTCAGCAGTTCAATGACATCATCTAAGACTCAGGTTCCTTGCCTATTTCCCTTCTCCCACACATCTTCAGTGTGTGGGCTGGCTCTCCTCATGGTGTCAAGATGGCTGCAGCCACTCCAGGCATCACATCTTTATTCGCTGAAATTCAGAGGAAGCAAAGGAGAGCTACACAGTGCCTGTGTCTAGCTTTAAAACCTAAGGAAAAATTCCTAAAGTCCATCCACTTAATCCTCTCCAAAAAGACTTTTCCTCTAGTCTCATTGGTCAGAATCATGTCACATGACCCTTCCTAAGCCCGTCACTGGCCAGAAGAATGAATTAAATTCATGGTTCAGACCAATCTCCCCTTAAACTTGGTACAGGGTCACTTTCCCTGAGCACATAGCCATGAGGCAGAGGATGTCTCCCAAGCAAAATTGAGGTCTGCCAGCAAGAAAGAAGACAGAGGCATGGGGGCTTCCCTGGTGGCGCAGTGGTTAAGAATCCGCCTGCCGATGCAGGGGACATGGGTTCGATCCCTGGTCCAGGAAGATCCCACATGCCGCAGAGCAACTAAGTCCGTGCGCCACAACTATTGAAGCCCATGAGGCTAGAGCCCGTGCTCCACAACAGGAGAAGCCACCACACTGAGAAGCTGGCGCACCGCAACGAAGAGTAGCCCCCGCTCACCACAACTAGAGAAGGCCCTCATGCAGCAACAAAGACCCAAAAATAAATAAAGTAAAAAAAAAAAAAAAAAAAAAAGGCATGGGTGTGCATGGGTTACCCACAGTGTCGGCTTCAGAAGCCTTTACCTTAAAGCAAACGCTTCAACCTCTGATCTCATCATCCCGGCTACTCAAACAGACACCGGAAGAGCAGAATTAAGACTTAGAGTGAGTTTCAGGAAGAAGCGGTCATTATCAATACCTCTGCAGGAAATTCCAATTTTATGGGAGAAACCTGAATCCAAGACAGATCACACATCTGCCTTTAGGGTCCTGGGGGTCCACACTAGGATTCACATTCGTCCCAGGATTTCTAGTCAGTTGAGGTGTCTCCTGGGAGGAGCCCCACGCATGAGACTAGAGGGCTGAGACACCCAAGAGAGGCTCATGGAAACAGTCAGTGTCAGACAAGAAGCAGGAGTCTAGGACGGGCCTGGGCCGGCCACTCAGATAGTCCCCAGCCTCTCAGACATCTGAGTCCCTTACACGTGCGAGGAGACCCTCCCTAAGGAAGCGTGCACTGAAATGTCTGTTGGAAACTGAGACTGGGGCGACACAAGTAGGGTCAGCAGCGCTGCGGACCAGCGGTTCTGGCTGCCATGCTGATTCTCACTGCCGGAAGGTCTATGAAACACACAAGAGGTCGGGGCAGGAAAGAAGGAAGTGGGGGAAGCAGCGGTCATGAGCACAGGGACCTCCCCCCAGGGAATCTCAGAAAGAGTTGGAGAAGGAGACTGATGGAGAAACGGACGTCTTCAAATTATGTGAATCAGGACACAGAGTAACAGGTTCTTATTTCTAGTTTTGCTCCAAGGCTCATGTGGCATGAAAAATGTGACCACGGTTGGAGCAATGACTTTGGTTTCACGTTGGAGTCAAACACCTCACTTGATAGTTTAGCCCTCATGCACCAGCTAGAATATCAGGCTTCTGAGAACAAGTACCATGTTATAAATCTCCCCGAGTGCCCCGGAGTGGAGTGTCCTCAGTACGACGGAGGTCACAACTGTTGGTAGATATTGTTTTAACAGCATTCTTTACATGGTGAATGTGGCATCACAGTGCCCTTCAAATTATACAGCAACGCAACAGTTCATCTCTGGATCCACACGTATACCTACGGAATACGCTGTTCCAATTGTCGTTACTTACCGTGATGACTTTTCAATTATACCTTGAAATTATTTTAGCTTTTATGAGACGTGGGCATTGAGAGTAATTGCACAGGGAGTTAGCATTTCAGGAAATGAATATAATCGGAGTATAGCCAGTAGAATGATGACAATTCTGCCAACAGCAGATGTAAGGAGGCTTATGGTCCCCAACAGTCACTTGATAAAAGCTTACACTAAAGGCTCTATGCCCTGAATCTCCCAGGGAGAGATGTTTTCCTTCCTGAAGTCTCCTTTGGTTGACTCTGTGAGGTGGAAGTTCTCTTATCAGTGGTAAAGAAGAGGGTGTCCGTGATACCGGGCTTGTCCAGAACGGCACGAGCAGAACACCCCTGGGAGCCAGGGCAGCGGCGCAGAGAGAAGGGGAACACACGTTTACAAGTGTCTCAACTCGCCTTGCAGGTTGGACAGTGCTTTCTATTACCTCATGTTATCTTTAGAATCACCCTGAGGGACGGGCAGGGCAGGCATCCTCGGCGCACAGGGTAGCGGCGGCAGGGGTGGGGATCTAGGCTGAGAGGTTAGCTGACTCAGATCCCAATGCGGGAACACTGATACCCGCCACCCCCAGGGTCCGTCCCCTGCGTTATATAAATGCCCCTCCCTGCGTAAGGCAATGGCCCTCAACACAGTTTCTCCCCCAACACAGTTTCTTGAAAGGAATACCAGAAAGAAAATTCTTCGAGGATGGAAACTGGCATAGGAGGGATAGTGTTTTTCTAGACACTGGGCTGTGTTCTCTGAGAAGGGAAGGCAAGGTGCGGGCATTGGGGCCAGGCCTGTCAGTGTGAGTTCTGGGGAGGAGGTGGGAAGTGGTGGTCCCCCTGTCAGGAGGGTGCAGGCAGGTGATGCTGCGGCCGGTGACACCAGCCTCCACCCTCTTCTCCCCGGATGCAGAGTCCCAGCTTTCTTCTGCTCCACGCGCAGCAGGCCGGGGAGCCTTCGAGCGCTCAGCCTCGGGGTCTCAGGGACCTGTGGGCTTCAATCTGGGCTCCACCCTAAACAGCCAGTGACCTCGGAGGAGGGTGTCTAATCTTCATTCACCTCAGTTTCTTCATCTACAAGTGCAGATATCGGTGATTAATTTATTTGATGCATGAATTGATCTCTTGGGGCTCTTGGGAGCAAAAAAGATCACGTAGATAAAACACTGAGCATGGGGATGGTGCCCAGCCCACATGAAGTGCTCAATAAGGATTAGCAGTGGCTATTACCATGATTACACAGGACTAACGGGAATAGAAACAGAGCTGTCCTTAACATTACTATGTGAGAGCCATTTTAATTCATAAACGCAAAAGAGATGCTTGTCTTCTCAAACCCATGCTATAGATGGGTTAAAAAATGACTTGTTTTGGTTATTTCTTTCATGCCGTGCTGTCACACAATGAAAGTAACTCAGCATAGAAGTTCAGATCATTCAAAGAAACACCCAAGCCATGTTCTGAAAACTTAGGTGGGGTTAAACCACACAGCTCTTTCGTTCTCACTTCTAATCTTGGGGAAGAAGCCACATGCCAGTTTCTCAGATACCCTCAGTTTGCAGTTTCCTCTTAGAGACTGAAGTTGCCCCACCCTGAAGTTCAGAAACCATGCAAAACAAATGTATAAAGTGCTCCATTGTCTTGCGCAAATTCTATTTTAAAAAAGGTTTCAGCTGAACCAGGAGAACCAGAAGGAGAAGGCCGTTTTCCAGATAAGACACAAATTTGAGAAGAGAACAGAAATGCCTTCAGTTTGTCTCCTGGCAGGCCAAGGCCAGATTGTGGGCATCAGATGTGCACATGGCCGCAGAGGAGGAAAGGGGAGAGGTTAGGTGGACAGGCTGAGAGCTGGGAAATCAAAGGGGATCAAGTTCTGGGGTGTTCTTACCTTTTTGATCATTTCAGGCCTTTTATCTTCTGCTTTTTGCACACAATTTGTCCTTCCTTACTACCATACAAATGTGACATCAAAATAGCCTATGATGTTGGTACAGAATTGTTCCAAGAGCACAGGCCCTGGAGACAAATGTAAAGGCACGAAAACAGTAACTCGAGACACCTACTGTCTATCGCAAACACTTACAAATGAAGAACCAAAACTTTGGGGGGAAGTTCAAATTGGGGAAAATAAGGCAGTTGCTTAGGACTAAAATCAGCCTTCTCAGTTGTTAGGCGTCAGTGCATTTGTACCTACTTTCCTGGAAAACATAAGATGAACAATATCATCTAAGTACCAAGTATTACCTGGCTCCTTGGGGATTCCTTCCTTAAATTAAGGTTGCACCAAAAAAAAAAAAAAAAAAAAAAAAAGAGGGTTCCAATTTTTGCTTCTTTTGATTTCTAATATTTCTACTCCTATAAGCAGTTTTTAGGTTTCGGTATTTAGAAATGGCATCTGTGCCCTTTTGATGTCACTTGGCTCCTAAACTTCAGCTTCTGTTGCAAAGTGAACAATAAAGTCAAGCCTTGCTCGGGTGCTTTACAAGCACTTCACGTGCACTATTGTGTTTCATCCTCCCAACAATCATTATGAGCCCATTTTACAGACGGGGAAATCGAGGTCCAGGGGCTGAGGAGCTTCAGCAAACTCATGGGGCCGTGAGCATGACTCAGAATTTGAAACTGGCTTTTTGGCTCCAGAGTTAAGACCCAGCCAATCAATGAGTTTCGTTGCTTAACGTCTGCTAAGGGCCTCCATGAGTTACACTTTGAACCAGTCAGAGGGTCTACCGATTCTGGCCCAATCACTTTTTCTTTAGAAAGTGGACCTTTTCCCGCTGGTATGTACAGAGCAGGACGGTCTCACCATACCTACTGTTTAAGAGGATTCGGGTCTTGGAGTCTCTCTGATGGGTTCGAGAGTGATGGACTCAGCCCAGATACCAAGAGAGCAGTCAAGATGCTGAGCAGCGTGGTGACTACTCTGCGCTTACAGCACCACACAGATGTTTCCAATTTCACATAATCAGATCATATATTTGAAGCGACTAACAATCACGACCTTCTTTAATAACTGAGAGGCTTGGCGCTGGCTGGGCATTAAGGCCATTTTCCTCAAGGATTTGTGAGGACCCCTGACAGGTATCATAAGGGGGACAGGCACACAGATTCCTGCATCCGAGCCTCTCAGTTAAACCAAAAAAGCAGAGATGATTCATCCAGCCCTGGACCCCATCAGACAGCAGAGACCATCTTGCGATCCATCCCTCCACTCAGGCCTAGAAACAAAGAGAGGCAACTTGAAAAAACATCCACAGACAATTTCCCCAAACGTTTGATTGTATAAATAATTTATTTCTGTTCACAGGATCATATATGCATATAAAAGGGAATGGGAACCCAAAGAGGAAGATGATCAGGACAGAGAATTACAGCAGTAGAAACGGAAACAAACCAGGAGACATAGTCCCAACACCATGACAGAGATTTTGTGAAGAGAATCGTTCGGAAACAAAACTGGCCTCCCTGTGTCTGTGAGAAAACATTTCAAAAGCTCGTGTGGGGAGGCCAACTTCCTCTATATGTGGAGCCCATTCATTCTCCCAAGAGCAGGAGGCATAATAAATCAGCGGCTGCGTTGGAGGGGACTCTCCGGGTGACCGCTCCAAGGTGATTTAGCCTGTGTTTCCTCCATTTGGTCAGAGACGAAATGGGCTATTATTTGGGCAAACACTACAGAAATCAACTGAGACTCAACTATTGGTTGCTACACCACAGAGCTCTACTGCACAATTACTAACAGTTGACTGCACCCTTAAGTACTGATAATGCAAAAAACAAAGTCATTTCGCATCATTGGTAAAGCATGAGAGGATCTGAACAGTGATCTTGAACCAAAGTATTGTCAGCACGAGAAGGTTACAGTATTTGGCATCTGCAATGTCACAAAATAAATATATTATTCTCTCAATAGTGTGGAACTACCAAAATGTCAAAGTGCTTAAGAAATTGTTGCATGTGAAGAAAATAAAGAAAGATGGATTTTTTTTTTTTAATAATTCTATACAGAATCTTCAGATGATGGGACCAGCCCATTTAGAAATCAGTGACTATGCTGTCGATATGTAAACTGAAATCTTGCAGGCTTTTCAACACTGCTCAGCTATATTTTCTCTATTGAGTTTCTACAAAAAGACCAGCATTGGAGGGGTACCAAATACACGGACAAAAGAGAAAAGGAAGATGGCCTGCTAGGTTTCTTCTTTTAAAATATTTCATAGGAGAATTGGGTTTCAAGCAGGAAGCCGGGACTTCTACCTCTGGTTCTTAAATTAACTTTCTGAGTGCAGTGGAAAATAGGCATGGATTTATAACTTGAATACCTCACATGCTCACACACATGATCATACTCAATATCTAAAGGCCTCCTTCGCAAAGAAATTTATCATAGTGGGGGGAAAAAAACATAATTCCACCTGTAAACACGGATTCAAAGAGGAAATCAAAATCACACAGGAAGCGTTAAGTTTCTTGTTTGATACTGTGTTTCAGGGTAAATGACAGCTTCTGCACACCAAGACCCAGTCCTGATTATAAAGGATTTTTTAAATTACATTATTAAAAATAGGTATGTCTTCTTCTTTCACTTTATCTGTTTCCAAAGCCTCTTTCAAGTAAACGTGAGGAGCCTGAGGACAGGTGACCATTACGTCACAGGCTTTCCTTTATCTCAAGCACTCACTGTGTCTGCATTTGCTCTGCAACCAGTTTCCACAAGAAGGAATTAGGAAGGCCCTCCTTGTGCTTTTCCCTCGCCTTTAAATCCATGCCATGAGGTCGGCTTTTGCAACAAGGTGGGCTTTTATTTGTTGGTGCATGACATCAAATACTCTAGCGAGACATTTGTAATGAAAATACTGAAACCAGATAGGCCACAATGAACCAATTAGAAATCTGAACATGTCACCACTTGCAGTGTAAAGGGATCTAAAAGGGCAAAGCAAAGTCTTTTTTTCCTAAACTGAGTTATTTCTAAGGTGAGTATTCATTCGTAGCAGATTTAAAAAAAAAAAAAAAAGATGTCTGAAAACCATAACCCATCATCAAGCGGTTAGGATGACAAGAGACACCCCTTGCCAAAACCCGCCTGTCATTCAGCACACATCTGCAGCTGGTGTGCTCACACAGGCCAAACAGTAGGCTAAGAGAATTTAAGATTCCACACATATGGGGCTAGAAATGTATGCCGATTACAGTGCAGAGGGAGGTCCCTGCATCTACACACACACCGCATCCAGCATTGATGTCGAGAGGCTTACCCTTTAAACACCTTTAACTATTCTGCAAACAGAAAATGCATCATTGGCCACCACCTCCAACAGTTTTTTGTTTTTGTTTTGTTTTTTTCTAATTTTTTTTTTTATTGGTCTCTTTGTGTGATAATGACCTACACATGGACAGAGTCCAAACCATCTGGAAGATGTCTGATTCCAGGCTGAAAAGCAGTTCTCAACATAACTGGTCTTCTGAAGCTACCACAAAGCACCAGGAAAGGGGCATTCTTCGCGGGCATTCCCCAGAGGAGGCCAGCGCAGCGCCCCGTGCCTTCCGGCTGCCCTACTGTTCCAGGCAGTCCTCTGATGGCCCAAACCAGCACCTCGTTTGGGCCCAGGGCAGGACAGATGAATCTTCACAGGGGCCTGCCCTGTGACATAAAATTGTCCAGCTTTCACAGCTCAAGGAGAGGCTGTCCCCCCCAGCACCTCCCACTGCCACCATGCCCCCAGACGGGTACTCCCGGGGTTCTGGGAACCGCATACCTCAGGAAATTCACAGGTGCGATCCCCAGTGCGGGCAGGGAAGCCTGAACTTCTGGCCCTGATGGAGTAGGAAGAAATCGCTTTTGTCTCTGACATCTGAGCCTTCCAACCTGGGCCAGGAGGGCATACGGCGGGACCTGCACGTCCACTCCCCAGTGGGGCCCCCAACCCTTCAGCAGCTCTGGCGTTCAGACAAAAGGTCCCCTGAGCTAGGGGTGACGGCAGGTCGAGCTCAGGTTGGCAAGTCTGCCTACATACCCAGGTCGAGTCACTAGTCCTGCATTCCGCTTTAAAAAGTCGAAGCGTCGCTTTGGTTCGCTGTCTTTGTTCGCGGGCGCGGGTTCTCGATCGGCCATCCAGCCTTTCATTCATTCATTCCTGACTCGCTCGCTCGTCCCCCACCGACTCGGAACGCTGCCGCGCGCATTACCGCTTCTTCTTCTGCTTGAGGGACTTCCTGCGTTTCAGGATCATCTCATAGAGCTTGTCCATGCCCTCGGTGAGGCCCTCGCCGATGATGGCGCACGCCGGCTGGACGTGGTAGGTGGTGGCCGGGATGAGCTCGTGCAGCGCCAGCTGCTTCTCGATCTCGGCCACGGGCAGCGACTTGGGCAGGTCCTGCTTGTTGGCGATGACGAGCAGCGGCGTGCCCTGGTTCTCGGCGAACTTGGTCACCTTGTGCAGCTCCGTCTTGGCCTCCTCCAGCCGGTCCACGTCCACCGAGTCCACCACGTAGATGATGCCGTCCGTGCAGCGGCTGTAGGACTTCCACAGCGGCCGCAGCTTCTCCTGGCCGCCCACGTCCCAGAAGTGGCAGCTGATGCCCTTGGCCGTGCCGTTGCTCAGCTTGATCTTCTCCGTGTTGAAGCCGATGGTGGGCACCGTGTTCACGAACTCGTTGAACTTGAGCCGGTAGAGCACCGTGGTCTTGCCGGCCGAGTCCAAACCCAGCATGACGATGTGCAGGGACTGGAAGGCCGAGATGTTGGAAGAGATGTTGCCCATGGCTCCTCGCTGCGGCGCCGGCCACTGCGGCTGCGGCGGGAGGGCGCCGCCCCCCGAGCAGTTACGGGCCCGACGCGGTTGGGCGCACCTGGGCCCCGCCTGCCGCCCTCGGCCGCCGGCACCGGCCGAGCCTCGGCGTCCCCGGGGCGCACGGCTCGGCGCGCTCAGACGCCGCGGCCCCCGCGCCCGCGCCGGCCAGGCATCGCTTCTCTCGGCGGGCTTTTGTCTCCCGTGAAGCCGCCTCCGCTGCCGCGGCGCGAGATGCTCGCGCCCGGCGCCCTCCCCCGGCCCCGGCTCGCTCTGCGCCTTTTCGGGCCGCGCCCCCGCGCTCCCGCCGCTGCCCGGGCTCTCCGCGGCTGACGGCTTGGGGCTCCGGGTGCCAGGCCCTCGCCTCTGCCTGGGCGGTGCCGCCGCGGGGCTGCTCCCGCTCCCGGGGTGCGCCTCGGAGGCGCAGGCGGGGCGTGGGCTTCCCCGGCTGTTGCTGCCGGCGCGGCCGCCTCGCTGTCCCCGCCGTCCCCTCGCCGCCGCCGCCGCCGCCAGCCTGCAGCGGCGGGAGGGCGCCCGGCTCCGCCCCTCGCGGGCCCCGCCCCGCCCCAATGGCCCCGCCCCTCCCGCGGCCCTGGGTGGGGCGTGGACCTCCCCTCGCGGCCGGCCGCTTTCGCGCCCTTCGGAGCTTTCGAAATCGCTGCCGGCGTCCCCTCCCGCGCAGCGCCCAGACAATGGGCCCCGGAGCAGGCTCTTCCTCCTCGGCCCACTGACGCATCTTGTAAAAATAGCTCCCGGCTCCCGGAACTCCCCGCCCCCCCCCCCCCCCGATCCCAGGCCAGCGGGACTGCAGCCATGGGCGGTGTAGCCGGCCTCGGGGAGCGGGTCCGGGGATCTAGGCTCCGTGGGCTTCGGCGCGGCTCGGAGTCCAGGGCAAGGCGGGCCGGGGCAGCTCTGCCCGAGGGGCTGGGGAGCGTCCGGGGCGGGGGTGAGAGTGCCCCGCCGGAGAGAGAGGGCGGTGGGTCAGGTTCCCCGACCCCCAAGAGAGGGGAAAGGAGGGCGCTGTCCGCAGTGAGCCAGCCCGGGCGCGTTTCCACTCTCGCGCCCTGTGCGGTGCCCAGGACCCTGGCCCTTCGCGATGCCCTGGCTCGCTTCCCTGCCAGAGCTCCAAGGGGCTCCACCGGGCCACCGCCGCACTTAGGGCGCAGGCCTGTGCCCGGGTGCCCCGGAGGCCTAGCTTTTCCTGCCTGGTGGCAGCGATGCACACATCCAAACCTCGGCTTAAGGAGACCCTGTTTGCCCCAGATAGCTCCGACGACTCACCAGTCCCAGACAGCCCCTTTAGCTGCCTTATTTGTGTTTCCACCGACTCTGCTGACATGCCAGGTCAAGTGTTAGCATCTCGGGAGAGCACCCTCTACCACCCTACTTTGAGACCTGAGAATCACCTGCCCACAGGTAAACCACTCCTCCTGCACTAGGCCCTGCAGACGCACTTGGGCCTGAAACAAAACGTGTCAGGAGCTTGGAGTCGGTGGCACCGTAGGTAACGAACACCAGTGCCCAGTCCCCGGTTTCCATCTCCCCTCACTCCAATTCAGTGGTCTTATTCTGGTTTGTAAACACACGACCAAGGCTCATCCTCTCCAGGTACCAAGGAGACTGCGCGTGCATTTCAGATGCACACAGATCTGGGGCAGAGCTGCTCTGGAAGAGTAGCAGCAGAGGCAGAATGCACGGTGGCTTCTTCCCAACTCCAGCTTATGAGGCAGAGAGATGAAAATGGGGTCTGGGGGGCTGGAAATGAAAATGATAATGAGTAAAACCCAAAATAGAAATACTTTCCTTTACCACCTTCGTTTCACAAGCTATGATAAAATAGGCAGTTTTGTTGGCATTGAACCATGTGAAAAGACCACATGTAGATGGCAGGACCAGCCATCCCTCCTTTGGAACCCCCGTGGTGACAGCAGTTTCCCAGACTGGGTCCAGGGCTGGAAAAGGCCTTGTGGATCATTCTGTCCAAGCTGCCAGATGAGGAGACCAAGGCCCGGGCGCTTGACTTTGCCAAGGCGGAACCTACATGCACACTGCCTTCTCGAAGCCCAGTGCCAAGGGCTGAGGGCCTGCGTGCTCTCTCTCACTCCACACCCCACCCACACACTGTTTTAATTTAATGGGGAATGAAGTTGTAAGCAACCTGAATTCAGCTGTGAAAGAAATTCAACTCAAATTGAGTTGGACAAAAATGGAAATATATTCACTGACGTAATGGAAAAGTTCATGATTACGATGCTGTTCAGGCGTGGCCAGAAGCCATGGAGCTCAAAAGAAACCTTTAGACCAGGTCTCTCTCCATCTCTCTTCTGTTTTCCTACTAGCAGCCCTGGGCTCACATCCTTGGTGTAGATCCTAGAAAGAAAAAGGTGCATCTCTTTCCCAAGAACTGGGACAAAAGCCCGAAGGACACATCTCTCTGGCCTGTCCGGCCCAGCCCTGCATCAAGTACTACTGTCCAGAGGGATGGAACACACTGATGGATGGGGCCCAGGGGCTAAACCTGGGGAGGGGTGGTTCCCAAAGAAAAAACAGGCATCTGTTCCCTAAAGGGCTAATGGGGGTGAGTAAGCAAAAATAACAGATGTCGGTGTAATTTAGAATGATTTCATTTCAGTTATTGGGAACCCTGGGAAGACAGGATTTTGTGTTTTTGGAGTGATTTTTCTGGCTCTCTTCAAGGCCTGTCCCATAGATGGCCACCTGCTCATGAGACTGTTTCTTCTCTCCTTCCTCTGTGCTAGACAGAACCTAGGCTGGGTGCCAGCCCGAGATGGGCCTTAGATTAGTAACCTGGGACCTGGGCATCTGGAAAAAGACAGACCAGACTGGAACCCTCTTGATCTGGCTCCCACAGACGATCTTACTGTAGGATGCCTTTCTCTTATTTGCATCTATCCCCTGTCAGGTCTTGCTTTTATTTTAAGGATGGTAGGAGGGCAATATTTTAGTAAAACCTGCGATGTGTTGCCCTGGTGCTGAACTAATTCCTGCCGGCTGGGGTTTTGACTGCAGCACCACACTTTGCACCCCCTGTGATGGGGTTTAGTAATAAAGGGCTGTCTGTTGTCCAGTAGCAAAAGCAGATTAATAGACATTAATGGAGCCTTCGAGAACAGGGCCATTAAACAGCAACTCACCATAATCGAATAGCAAACCGTGCTACAGTCTAATTTCACTCACCAGGTGACGAGTTGAATTTACAGTGGATAATATAACTTCTAACGTGTAAAAATGTCATTTAGCTGAGTCACCTTTCCTTCCAGTATGAATTTCAATTGAGAACCCCCGGAATTATGAAAAGGAAAGTAATGTTTACCAAGACGTCAGAAATGCAAGGCCCACTTCGAGCCATGAACAGAAGTGTCACCGCTAACGGTCTGGGCTGTGTGGACAGACTGGATGGGGGGCTATACGTTTCCCACCACATTCTAGCCACGTGGCAATACCTAGGTTACCATTTCATGAGCTCCCCATCTCTAAAATGTATCTAACACAGGTGGAGGTTGTGAAGATGAAACGAAATAATACACGTCAAGTGTTTGGCGCGGTGCCTGGCACACACTAAGTGCCCTATAGAGGTTACCTGTGATACCTGCAAAACAACAACAACAACGAAAAAAAAAACAGTTTTATAACGGACACAGTCGTTTGAGTCTCAACGGTCGCCCAATCGGCAAGTATTCCATGGAGTGGAAAATACTGGCTGCAGTGTGCCACTTTCTTCATTTTAATTAATCGGAATAAGACATTTCTCAAAGAATAACATGTACCGGTGTCTTGCCTGAGATGAATTTCACGTCCAGCAACAGCGTTATTTCCTGTCCCTTTTCTGCATCGAGATGACTCTACACCCAGAAAAGAACTCAGTTCAAGTAAACAGAATGCGGTCACTTTGCAGTGATCTTGAAATTGTATCCTAAAATGTTCTTTTTTTTTCCTTGAAGGGCTTAGAAATCAAGTGTGCCACCAATCAAAATAACTTTTGAGTGGATCCAGCAAAGAGAGCAATATATTCCGTTGTTACTATCTTTGCTTTAGGAAGGTTGATGACATAAGATGCAAAGTTGAGTGTGGATAAGGATATCTCAGAACACGGGTGTGTGTGTGTCCACAGGCACGGAGTGTGTGTGATTATTTTCTGATGGGATCCTTGGGTTCAGGTCCACTGTCCCCTGTGCTTAGCTATTATAATACAGGAGTGCCCTCTACTGAGCTTCTTGTGTACGAGATGAGAGCCTCCACAGAGGCAAATTTGCCTAGTGCCTAGTAAAAGTTCCATCCATATGTATTGAACGAATGAATGGATGAGAGACTCCCTAACCTGGTTCTCTGTCTGGAGCTATGGGACTAGATCTTTTAGAGCCCCACTTGTTAAACTGAGAAAGTGCTTCTCTTCGGGGCTCAGAGCCTGGGGGCGTCGATGTTCAGATGCAGTCTTGGTTCTTGTTTCCAGTGCAGACTAGGAGGGGTTATTTGCCAGGAGAGGGGACCAGGAGTCTGGCAGAATATGCAGGGATGTTACCAGGAAAGCTGTTCAAAGAATCACAAATTAATGGAAGAGAGAGGAAATCAGCATGCGGGAAACCCAGCTGAGATAAGAGATTGGAAGAAATCAATGTTTGCATCTAATTCAGAGGGCGGGCAGCCATAATGGGAGAGGAGACCAGAAGTTGAGAATAAAGGAGGTCAATTAGGCAGAGAAAGGACAAGGCTTGAAACTGCGGAAGCCAGGTGGTCCGGGATGGAAGTCCTCTGGTGGGAGTGTTTCCTTAACGAAGCTCCCCACCTACTCTCCCAGAGTCCTAGGGAGGGCCGGACACAGGAAGAGTCATCACTGGACAAGTGCCCACCTCAGGGGACACAGGGAAGGGACGAAAAGACACTGGTTCCCAGGGGAGTTTTGTGGGCAGGGCAGTAGATTTTGGTGGAGATAAGTATGCAGCTGTGATGCTTGCAGGCTTGTCCTTCATTCAAGGGGTCCGAAGCCTGGAAATAAAAAGGATCCGCTCTTAATTTATCCCTCCCCGCCTTTCCCCTTTGGTAACCGTAAGTTTGTTTTCCGTGTCTGTGAGTCTGTTTCTGTTTTGTAAATAAATCCGTTGTATTCGTTTTTAGCTTCCACATGGAAGTGATATCATATAATAGTTGCCTTTTTCTGACTTCCCTCAGTAGGATAAATGCAAAAGAATCTGAAGAAATATATATGCATAAGTGAATCACTTTGCTGAATACCTGAAACTAACACAATATTGTAAATTAACTATACTTCAATTTAAAAAATCTATTACTATATTGTCCATTCAAGTTCGTGGTTTTCATGAAAAACCAACAAAAAAATCACAGTTCAGACTGCCCTGTTTCTGACTTTTGTGACGCAGCAAGGCTGAAACAACTCAGGTTCTCATTTTTCCAACAACCACTACTAAGAGAATTTAGTGGTTATTGATGGTTTTTTCCCCATTCCAGCCCTCATTATTAATGGTCGATCTCTATTATATGCCTGGGACAGGTATGAAAATTTAGAAGTCATTATCTTTCCTGTCAATGTTATTTTCAGATAAGATTCTTATATAAGATCGTTTTAAATCGCTCCTTAAAACTTAAATTTCATCTCTTAAGTGAACTTTTATCAAGGACATTAAGACCTGACACGGAACTCAGGGCTGTCAAAATGACAGAAAATGCTCACTTTAGTGCCAGTCCTTCCAGCTGAAGGGGAAGAAAAAGCTTGGTATGCAAAAGTTATTTCTGATTCCTTTAATAATTCAGACACCGTAATTAAATTTCGACTCTAATAGCTACCGTGAAGGAAAAAAAAGGGGTGTGTGTGTGTGTAACGATAACTCCCGGTGATTGGTGTTCCGCACCACGAACCAAAAAGTATTTGATGGAAACTTGGATTCCTTTGCTTTCCCTTCCCCCTCCTCCCCAGGTGAAGTGAGATGCCTATTATTTTCATTTAATTAAAACCTAGTCGGCTGGACCCGAGGGAGATGGAAACAATTGTGCTTCTGTGCCTCTATCAAGCCCCGTCGGCTCTCTGAACCGTGGTGGAGGAGGGCCAGGTGTGACGCCAACGCTCCCATTGTCTGCTGTGTGGTCACTCAGGATGACTCTTCCCTTCGAATACAAGGCTCCTTGTGGAACTGTCCTCTGTGAATGTGGCACAAACATCGGGATAGGGTTCTTTGGTTCCTGGCTGCTTCTGTTAGAGACCTAGCCGCTCAAGGTGATTATTTCCTCCTTCTGAGTTACACTGTGCTTATGTAACCTAATCCTTTGCTTCACCCATCATAGAGAATCCCTTTTACTTTCTTGCCCCTGCCCTCTGCAATCTCCTAAATCCTCTTTCCTAAGGTCCTCGGTGACCAAAGGAAAAATGCAAGGTCTTCGGGTTCCTTGCTTACCTGGCCTCTCAGTGGATTCTGCCGATTGCCCCATCCTTCTTAACACTTTTCTCTAAGAAAACCAGCTGGCCTGGCTAACTGGCAGTACTTCCCGCCCCACACGCTGCTCTAAAGACGCAGGACTGATTTGTGCTGATAAGCGTCTGGAATGGAGGTGCATCCTCCATCAGGACCTCCAAACAGGAGGCTACAGAGCCACGTTTCCCTCCCGGCTCTGATCATGCCCTAGACTTGTCCGCATCAGTCGTCAGTCTACAGAAGGCTAGTGGCCCCCAATGGTTGGTTTTGGACCTTCTCATCCTCTTGTCTCTGGGTAGTTAATCGCATCTACGTCTCATGATTTCTCAGTCTCCATCACTGCCAAAAGCCAGAAACTCCCAACATAGAGTATTAAACTCAAAGCTCTGTCTATATAGGTCTCCACCAGGCTTATCGCGCAAGTGCATCCAGCCAGCAGTAGATCGCAGACAGACTCCTCTTTCCCTTCTGTCTGCTCACTCCCTACATCGAGTCAACCAGAGTCCAGATAATCCTATTCTGAAATAGCTCTTGGAGTTAAAACTATGAGCCTTTTAAAATCACTTTTATTGTTTTTTTCTTCCATTCAAGACAAGTGCCTTTATTCATGTCTTTGATTAATGTGGTACTTACGTCTATTTTTGCACATGGAAAGGAGCAAACTTCATCCAGTCACGTGCTCTGTCTACTCTGCTTGCATCCCTGGGGAAGAGGGTAGCTAATCTGATTGCCCAGAGCCTAATACTTCATTGGGTTACATCTCACTACCCATCAGTAGAGGGAAGTTGAGGCACTGTTTGTCTGTTCAGGAGTTGAGGCACTGTTTGTCTCCACCAGTCACAGGGTAGGTAAGCTCTGTGGGAATGGCCTTCTTATATTCAGAGGTAGAGAAGGCAAGCCTCACTTGCATCCTTGGCCTAAGCTGCTTTCTCCAATCTAGCTTTTACCACAGAGTTAGCAAAAGATGAGAGATTGGTCACCAATGTTTTCCCAGCTTAATAACGCAACGCTACCTGGTCCATACAGGGAGGTGATAAGCAAAGGGATTTAGGCCTCAAAACTCAATTCTCAACCCCTAACATGACCAAGGAGGACGTTCCAGGAAACTCTGGCATCCAAAAGAGAATATGAGGAGACATGAGCTCCACACAACATAGAGAAAACCCCAAAGAGAGAAGAGACCCAGATAAAAAGTCTCTAAGATGAGATGAAAGGTCTACTGGAGCAAAAAAATGAAAGCACAGGGAAGTGAATTTAGTCCCTCCTTTTTCTAGTTTTTGATATTTTCATCCTAGTCAAAGACATCCCAGTATTTATGGGGGGTCCAACCCTTTATTCAAAGAAAAACCAGCCTCTCTCTCTTGAGAAACTCATGTTCAAGAGCACAAAGACGGAAATGACTAAACGGTCATGTTTTAGTTTTAGGTGAAAGCACACAATTTAACGTTTGGAAGCTACAAAGGGGGATCAGTGAAGAAGTCCCTTTCCCACCCTCCCTCACCCCCCACCCCCGCCAGCTGCAGCTTCTCTCCCTAGAGGTGACAGCAGTTATCAATGGCTTGAATCTCCTTCCAGATATCGAATTATCCTTTTTCAGAACTACACCTTAGAGAAAATGTGTTTATGCTTCTCAAAATTCCTAAGCAAAGGAGGCAAAAGAGAGAGCAGTGTCATAAATTGTTCTGATAACAGGTAGCCCAGAAGACCTAAAATATGGCCATGGAATATCAGGGTAAAATTCTCCAGAGAGATACTACAAGCTTATTGGAGAAAGGAATAAGCTCTCAGACCTTTCCTACAGCCCTGCGCAGGCCAGGAGCCCAGGGGAGCTTTTGATCCCAAGAGCAGCTGGGTGCTGGGATCACGTGGTGGTACTTCTAGGGCACCCACGCCTTGGACCTCAGCGTTTTCACGGTGCTGCTGGACACCTGCCATCCAGGAGACTGGGCTTCACTCCATCCACCGCGGCTGCTGTCCTGACACCTGGTCAGCCACCCGGAAGCCCCTCTCCCTGTCCCCTGCACCTGGACCTACAGCTGCTGGTCACATCTTATTAGACCCAGATGCAGCCTTGGTTTGCCTGATTTAGGATGGACTAGTGCAGACAGGAGGAGCGAGGCTCACTGGAAACGGTAGTGAGAAAAGTCCAGGAGACAAGTCAGCAGTTTTCCAGTCCGTTATGGCTTAGGATGAAAAGATAAAGCAAAACAAAAACAAAGAAATGAGAATAAATTTAATTTCTGTGATCGAAGTTTCCTCTTATTGAATTCTAGCTTATTTATCTATATTTCTTAACTTGGTTTTCAGCCTTCTGCTCATGGACCATGTCTTTGTTATGATTTTATCTAGTGCTAAGCGGAGAAAAGAACTGAATAAAAACAAGCCTGGGTTTTTCCTTGCCAAAGAAGTCATAAATTCAGATATGAAAATTAGACTTCAGGGCAGAGTGATGATTCAAGAAACCAGGATTAATATTACATGTAGCCACAGAGACAGGGAGTTGCTTGTAGACAGAAGCCTTCCTTGAAGAATTGTTGATACTAGTCAGAAACTGGAATGTCCATCTGCCACAAAATTATTAAATCATCTAAGCCATGTGATCAAAGACTTCAGAGCTATAAAAGGCGTGAGATGAATCTGTGTGTGTTGATATGATTAAGGTCACCCAGATATTGATAACTAAGAGAAACATGGTATAAAAATGCCCCCAGCTCCATGAAAAATTGTGTGTGTGTATATATATATGTGCATACACACATATATGTCTATATGTGTGCGGGGCGTTTTCCAAAAATATACACAAGAACACGAGGAACTATTGACATTGGTTATCTCTGGACCATGGAACAGAGTATGTGGGATGGAAAAGAGACTCACGTTTCATTGTATATCTTCTGTGCTGTTTGAATTTGCTTTCCACGTGCATGAAAATATTATTTTTGTCATAACAAAGTCCAAAACACCCACTTAGCTAATGAATGCATGCACAAAAAAGAAAAAATGCCTGCATACATATGCAGATTCAAAAAGCTCTAAATTCTCTACTGCATTCTAGAAAGAATTAAAATAAATATAACAAAAGTCCAGAAAGTGAACTACACCAGCAAATATCAAATATCCATAAATAAGTGATTCATGTTCAGCTGCGTGAGATCCATAAAAGTCGCCTTCAAGCATGACTGAGATACGGGGCTTAGGAAGCGTTTCCAGGGGCAAATTGATGGAAAGCATCATTTTCGTCTAGAGCTGCTATTCTGCTAACTCAAGGTCAGGCTGACAAGGTTACACGTAACATTAACATTTAGAAGTGCTCTCCCTCGGAGGTGGAAGTACAGCTCTTCTGAAACCTTTAAAACCTTTTGGGAAGGGGTCACTGCCAACATCCCAAGTTCTTTGCAGGTTTTTAAATGATTCTGTCCAGGGCTGACTCTGAATGTGAAACAGTGGACAGAAACATGCCCAAGATGCTAGAGACATTTTTTGCTATTCCTTAAAAATTAAGAATCTTCCCTTCTGCTGTGTGTGCATGCCAAGTATCTCTTATAATGACATTTCATCTACATATCATTAACACTTTATCACACGAAAGTGGCAGAGAAGTAGCTTCCCAGCAGAGTCTCCGCTGGAAGTGGAGAACTGATGTTACACAAGGTTTTTCCAGGCTTTCTGGAAATGTCTGGGCCAAATGAAGCACAGCAAGGAGGCAAAGCTGGGTCTTACGGTTTGCATGAGGCTTAATATGGAGGCTTCTATATACACACTACCAAATGTAAAATAGACAGCTAGTGGGAAGCAGCCGCATAGCACCGGGAGATCAGCTCGGTGCTTTGTGACCACCTAGAGGGGTGGGTTAGGGAGGGTGGGAGGGAGACGCAAGAGGGAGGAGATATGGGGATATATGTATATGTATAGCTGATTCACTTTGATATAAAGTAGAAACTAACACACCATTGTAAAGCAATTATACTCCAATAAAGATGTTAAAAAAACATATATATCCCCTAAAAAAAAAAATATGGAGGCAGATCTTCTGTGTGGAAAGGGCACCCTCGTTTGTAAAGGGTGAGTGTTATTTATGTCCTGATGCCTAAGACACCGGTGCTAAGTTGCTAAACATGTACAACAGCAACAGACACGCAGTGCTCCTTACGGAAGTAACGTTTTCCTGAAGAAATCATCCTTCAGGCCATTTTAAATTTAACTTCTTAACAAAACGGTATGAGGAACTAAAGTGTGTGGGGTAACACGCTGTCCTTTGGGGAACACTTGAGTCTGGCCAGAGTCATCAACCACGTCATTATGACTGGTATTGATCACACCACTCATGCCAAACTGACCTTTGCCCTCTCCACAATCATTTCAGTAAACTCATTACTTTTTATTTCTTTTTAGGCTGGTAACCTAGCAGGGGCCTATGGGGCCTTCCCGGGACAGACCCCTCCCCCATGTCCTCTGCTGTGGCTCCTCTCTGAAGTACCCGGATAACAGTATCTGATACACATTTCCCGAGTTGTTTTACAGATGCTAAAACTCCCACCAAATGGAAGAAATTAACTACTTGATGACCATGAGCATGTAGCTCCCAGACCTACTGGAGCCTGAGGACTGATAATGTTAACCTTTGTGACACCACCCTGTTACCTCACCATCAACCAATCAGAGAACTGCGCAGGAACTGATCCCAAACCCTGGGGTGCCCCTCCCTCACCTGGCCTTTAAAAGTGCTTTGCTGAAACCCACTGGGGAGTTCAGGTGTGTTGAGCACTAGTTGCCTGGACTCCGTGCTTGGCGCCTGCAGTAAATGCTGCCCATTCCTTCACCACAACCCAGAGTCGGCAGATTGGATTTACTGTGCACGGGCAAGAGGACCCAAGTTTGGTTTGGTAACAAGGGCACTGTAAAGAAATGAATCAGCAAATTTGATTTACCCAAGGTTTGAATACAGAATTATTTGCCTAATTTTCTTATTTTAGAAACTTCTGTCATTGTCACCAATACACAGAGTTGGTAATGATCTAACAAAGTCAGGCAATTCTCCAAGTCACCTGTGTCTCGTGTGATCTTATCATTAAATTGGTGACGTCATCATTTCTTCTGAGTTTTACTTATTTATTTATTTTTGGTGAAGCCATTCTCCTAATAAACACCCTCTGCAACAGAGAATTAATTTTTTTCATCCTGTGTTTAGACTGCTTGAAATGGAATGGGGTTGTCTGTATAATCTCTGAGAAGTAAGCATAATCTCCTAAAGTAAGCAATAGTCAGGAGTAGTAGTATAAGGAGCCAAAGAATATTATTTCCACAGTTAACCTCATTTCTTTAAATTCCCTGGACCTTTATTTTTCTACTCCTCAAGTTACTTTTAGTGAGGAAAGCTCCCTCACTTGTTATGTGGATTACTGAGCATAAAATATTTTCTTTGTGTTGGACATGCATGAACGTCGCTGCACATGTTCATCTGTAGCAGATGACCGTCCTTCATTTATTCACAAACATCTGTGAAGATTTGAGTGTGCCCCAACCATTTGAGCATTTGAAAATGGGTGATAATGTTACCCAGTCCAATCTCATGCTGCTCACCACAAGACAGGCCAATAGCTAGAGAGGAAAGTTGTTGGGACAAGGAATAGCAACTTTATTTGAAAATCCAGCAGACTAAGAAGATGGCGGACTAATGTCCTAAGAAACCATCTTAACGGAGTTAGAATTCAGGCTTCTTCTATACCATAAGGGGAGGGGTGTGGTTGGTTGCTGCAGACTTCTTGGTGTCAGAATCCTTTGTTCTTACATCTCTCCACGTAGGTCAGGTCATGATGTTCCTGTAAACCTCCAACAGGACAAATGTTATTCTCTGTTCTGCAACTTTTTATCTATGAATGGAAAAGTGTTATACCTTTAAAGGTCAGAGCCTTGAGAATGGCCTATCCTGTATATTTCAGGCTATAGGCAACATTCTTAACTTGTAGCAAAAGCAATGGAAGTAAAAGAAACAGATCCAACATTGAGTCAGATTTGCTCTTACACTCGTGGAAAAAGAGAGCCTTACAGTATGTCCAAGACATGATTCTTCTCCTCAGGAAATTTACTATCTGGTTGGGGAGTTAAATAATTCCATATTTTTAGAAAATGCATCCCTTTCATTTCTTCTCTTGTTGTTTTCCTTTGTTCCCATTTACCTCTCCCACCTCACTCTTCCCTTTTTTCACATTTCCCATTCCTTTTCTTCTTCCTCCCCTGTCCTCTTCTTTTCTGCTAATATCATACAATACAATAACCAAAGGAATTAACCCAGTGCCGCTGGGGGTATTTAGGGCCGAAGAATGGTCCCCTGCTCTTTCGGGTTAGGCAGCCCCATTGCTTCCTGAATCCCTGACCTCCACCCACATTGTCAGCAAATGCTCCCTCTCTCATGTATCCCATAAGGCCTGCAATGGTCCCAGCCTTACAAGCCCTTCTGCCCAGCCCTCTCCTCGAGCCAAGGCCCATGTTGCCAGCCTGGGCCGTGGGACAAGGCTAAACCAGTCTTCCCATCTCCACGTCCAACTCAACAAGGAATGGGAGGACTTTCAGACACTTAAACTGCAAAATTCCCTGGTCACCAGCCCAGGGTTGTATGCCTGCATTGCACATCCCTGCTGCTGTGCGATGCTGTGCGCTCATCAGTACACATTCACTAGACAGGTGTGCACCAGAGTCATGATTTAACAGCCCACATTGGCAACATAGGAAAGAGTTCAGGTGAAATACCGGAAATGAACAAACCACCACTTCAAATAGGAATACATGTTTTAGGGAAATAATTCAATCCAACATCCAACATTAGCTCTAGACTAGTGGATCACAAGAGGGGCTGTGTGTGATGGGGAAGCCTGTGGGTACCTCCGAGCACCACAGGTCCCGCCAGGCAGATGCCTGGGGGGAGCGTCCCAGCTCATCCCCTCCACACCATCATCGAAATACATGTTTTCTTTATCGTCTGTTCATCGGGTATTGAGTTTCCACTGTGTGTGGAGGACTCTCTTGGCCAGATTTACAAATCCTCTCAAAATACAGCCCCTGTTCAAGTCTCACCTGCCTCAAAACAACTCTCTACCCCTCTTCCTCTCTGTTTTTCTCCCTGCTTCTTTGTCTCTGTTTCTGTCTTTCTATGTTTCTCTCTCTGTCTCCATCTCTCTCTCCATCTCCCTACCCCCAGACTCTTTCCCTCTCTCTCTGTCTCTCTTCCTCATCCCCTCCCATATGCTCTCTGTCTCTATGCATCTCTGTCTCTGTGTCTCTCTGTATCTCTCTCCGCCTGTCTCTGTCTCTCTGTATCTCCCTCTGCCTCTGTCTCTCTCTGTCTCTGTCTCTCTCTGTGTCTCTGTCTCTCTGCATAGCCCTCTAGCTCTCGCCCTGCAGTTTTACTCCTTCCCCTCCCAGAAGAGTCTCTGCTTCTCCCCACCAGCCAACCCTCAGTTGGCCAAAATCTGTTATGCCCTTCCCTTCCTCCCATCTCTGAACCTGCCCTGGGAAAGGGCACCTCCTAAATGCTGCACAAACTGGATCTCTTTCAATCCTTATCTTACTTGTCCCTGTGGCATCTGGTTCTCTTGACCACATTCTTTTCCCCCCAACCTCTCTGCCTTGGTTTTGATTGTGCTTCCTGATACCCCTGGCTCCCAGCCCCTTGGTGCCCCGCGAGACTCCCTCACAGCGTCCTATTCTTCCATCTGCTCCTGGATGGTGAGTGTTTTCTGGGCCCTCTGTTTGGCCCTCTTTCCACACCACACCAGCTTCAATGGGCAGTCTCACTGCTCCAGAGAATTCTCCCTTCCCTTCCTCCTGAGGACTCAGATCTCATCACAGCCCAGATGTCTGCCTCTGCTGTGCTCTGCCCCACGCTCAAACCTTGCCAGTTGTTGCCCCTGGGACATCCCTCGGACAAACCCAGAAGGTCCCTACAGACCTCAGCATCACCCCTTCCTGTGTTCCTCTTCATACCTTTTTCACTACCATTGGGTCGTCTTACAGCCAGAACCCAGCATGCTGGACGCGGGCAAAGCTGTCACACGTCTTTGGATGAACCATCTCAGGACAGGCCCTACTGCGTCAAGAGGGAGTAAGCCCGTGTCTTTGCATTTTGCTTGCCTCTTGGGCTGAGGAGACCACCAAGTCACTGCCCATTGCCCTCTCCCTGTGGCAGCCTTGAGGGTGACAGGCTGAGGTGAAGGTGGGGATCCAGGTGTCACTGGTCATCATCAGCCCTTGGACTTGAAGCTGAGTGTTGGGGGGGTGGGTTTGGAGACAACGTTCACCCAGCAGAGGCCCCTCTTTCAATCAGCTTTTAATCCATACAACCCTGTAAAGACATTTCCAATTCCGGAGTGCTGCAGTATGGCAACGCGGAATATCATTTGTTGGCTGTGAAAATTACAAAATTGGAAATTATTTGCTAACTAGAACATTACAGTTCATGATAACACACAGGAGCATTTCTAAGTTGCCTGACATGATGGCAGAGAAGAACGTTGCCAAGATATAGAGCCCGGGTTGGGGAATGAAGAAAATGACTAAAAATGCTCAGTAAGACTAGTGAGGTGCTGATGTGGAGGAGATGGGCGGGGCAGCCCCTTGAGTCAAAGGGAAGGCACGACCCCCAGCCTGGCCAGACGGTCTGACAGCAGGGAATGTCAGACCAGCCTCGGTTCCACCAACATCATTTATAAAACTGCAGACAGCTCAGGGGATGAATGTGGGGCACGTCCCGTCCTATGAAGAGTGACTTCCTGGCCCCCTTCCTTGGGGATCCTGCTGGCACACCTCTCACCTGCCCAGGAATTACTAGGGATGCTCAGGATGGTGGGGTCACAGGCAGGGCCATCCTCTGGTGTCTCCTGGAGCACGTGGGGGAGCCAGGGAAGAGGCTGTACTGCGTCCTCTTCCACCCTCTGCTTCTCACATTCCCCAGGAAGCGGGGCGGAGGCTGGATGAGGAAGGACAGCAAACTGCTTTCCAAGAGATGGTTCAAAGAGATCAGCAGCCCTCCCTTTGCTGTTGGACTGTCTACGAATTGCACTGGGACAAAACTGTCTAGTACAATCAAGTAAATCTTAATGAGGATGTTTAGATCACAGAAAAGCCCCAGTGGGAGCCAGAAGCCATGGGGGAGGGATTGCCAGGTGATTACCAGGGTTCACTCCCCAGGCCTGACAGGTTTTCCAGAAGCCCCCCTCCATTGAGCGTGTCCAGGTAGAACCATGGGCTGCACTCAGTGGGCAGATGGGCTTCTTAGACCACTGCACAGCTGGGAAGTTCTAGATGGTCCAGGGTCGCGATGCCTTGACCGTGTGGGTAACTACGTCATGGTGATGGGGAAGCAGCACAAACCAGCGGGGGCGGGGGGGGGGGTCTTGGGCTGGGGTGACCTGTGATTATGGCGATGAGTCATATAGGAAACCCTCCTGAAAGCTTTTCCTGCCCCAAAATAGCTTCAGGCTGTGTGCAAGTAGAGACCTTCAAGTGGACAATACGTGTGATGTTTTTGAGTGACACTTCATAAAAAAAAACACAAAAAAAGCCTGTTGCTGAAAACTCCAAAGATCAATATTTGCTGCAACTGTGTTCTATTCATTTATTGGGCAAGCACGGAAGTGGGGCACACGTGATCGTACTCATGTTTTTCCGGAAGGGATGTTTGATTTAGTTTTTAACAGCACGGCTTAGGAGTCGGTGAGATCTGGGCTCCAGTTCTGCGGGGAGAAGATGCTGCCACTGAGAGCCAAGCTCTCTAGCTGTTCTTTCCCCATCCGTGAAGTGGAGGGAGTTAGCACGCCTGTCTCAGAGGCCACAGGCCGGTTAGATGAGCCTGGGCAGTAAAGGACCCAGAGCTTGGAGAATAAATATGAAGATGATTAAATGACTATAAAATGATTGTTTTATGACAGCAGTTACCTTGCTTAACAATTTACATTCAGTATTTTACAGTGTTAAAATAAAGGGGGGCTTCCCTGGTGGCGCAGTTGTTGAGAGTCCGCCTGCCGATGCAGGGGACACGGGTTCGTGTCCCGGTCCGGGAAGATCCCACATGCCGCAGAGCGGCTGGGCCCGTGAGCCATGGCTGCTGAGCCTGCGCGTCTGGAGCCTGTGCTCCGCAACGGGAGAGGCCACAACAGTGAGAGGCCCGCGTACTGCAAAAAAAAAAAAAAAAAAACTTAAAATAATGGGTTTTTTGCTTTTAATTTGTATGCCAATGTGTGAAGTGGGGTGTGTGTACGGTGTGTGTACGTGTGCTACGTGTTTGTGATGTACGTGGTTTGTGTGTGCTGGCTGGTATGTGTGTTTGTAGCATGTGTGTGTAGCATGCGTGGGGTGTGTGTGGTAGGTACAGCATATGTTGTTGAACGAAACATTGCCCTTGGCTATGCCCCTAGATCAGGGCATGCTTCTTTAAGGCCCTTGTTGGAGGGAGTAGGGAGCTGTTTCATCTCCCCCAGCGAGTACCCTGCCTCGTGGGAGGGTCAGGTGTGGGCTGCCCAGACCTTCCCTGGGGTTCTCACAGGCCCAAACTCTTGAGAAGGGGCCAAGTGAGCCGTGGCCATCGGGCACACCAAAGTTCCCATGCAGGCCTGGCTCATGTGCTTGGAAAGCCTGCTTTTGAGGTCGCCCTTGGCTGGTCTGGGAACTTGGATGTCGGGGGGAGGGTTCCCGCATTCCCTGGACTGATTAGAGCAGCTCTGTGCACCTGCGCTCTTTGTGCAACCAGGATGGTTTGTGCCGCCACCTGCTCTCTAGGGAGTCTGGAATTTGGGTCTGTGCCAGGCAGAGGGTGCCTTTGGGACCAGCCCCCAGTAAAGTCCCTGGAGCTAAGTTCTGGGAGTCCTAGTGAATCATCGACCTGGGGGTGGTCTGGAGACCTCCAACACAACCTTATTCCTTGGGGCTATGTAGGGATGAAGTGAAGGCCTTGGCAGTTTCGAGGGGCTCAAGGGCCCTTGAACACCCCCTCCCAATGAAAAGGTCTCTTCATGTAAAGAACTCTGAGTTAGACCATCTCAGGGTCTGAGCAGAAAAGTGGTCACTATCCTAATGACTAGCCAGTCACAGCTCTCCTAGGAACATTCGGTTGCTTTGGACATGGAAAGCTTTACTCTCTATGCAGGACCGTGGAGGAGGCACAGAGAGATTCTGGATGATGACGGAGGAGCTGCCCAGGGCCATTAAACCCCCAGGGAGTTCATCTTTCCAACATTTTCATATATAACAGTGTTTTATCTTTTTTTCTTTTAATTTTCAAAAAACTAAACGTTCTTGTAATGATAACTTATTTCAATTATAACTAAAGCACAGAAATGTGAAAAGTTTAAACATTCATTTTCGCAGGGAAAAAAAACCTCGGCCTTAGTGTCAGAACTCGTACTATTCTGAAATCGTACAAAACCTCCACCTGCTCCTCAGGAGCTACAGTCCTGCCGCAAAACCAACCTGAACACGTGAGAAGAGACATGGGCTGGCTTTTTAATTTTTTTTTTAAATGGATGAAACCTTTGCAGGTCAGCAATCCAGATCTATGACTGAAACCCAGGGAGCATGAATGTCGTGACCAGCAAGTAGGCGTAAAGCATGCCTGATGGGTCCCCAGGTACATGTCGCGCAGGTCACAGGTTATTGATGGCTGGAAACTGCACGGGGTTGTAGCACGGGTCTATAATTATAAATTATATAATGTATGCACACACGCACACACATGCGTGTCAACCCTGGGGCCGAGCAGTCAGGAACATGGGCTCTGGAGACAGATACACTGGGGCTGGAATCCTGGATTCTCTTTCTACCTTCTGGCTCTGTGACTATGGAGAACTTTTCTAACCACCCTCAACCTCATTTTTCTCATCTGTAAAAAGTGCACCGTTATTCCTACACCCTGTAGGTATTGTGAAGATTCGATGAAGAAAGTATCCAGGAGGCGCTGTAGCTGCAGGAGGGGGGCAGGCCGCCGAGTGGCTTTTGGGGGGGGCCAGTGAGAGCTTTCCAGGTAGACTCTGCTTCACCTCTGTAGTGAGGGTGCTCGCTCTGCCCTGGGTGATACTGACTTCGCTTTTCTCTGCCTCGGTTTCCTCCTCTGTAACCTCAATGTCTACCCCATGTGGCCCCTTTGTGAATCACAGGAATTATTCCCCAAACAGAGTTTAGAAGAGGGC
The DNA here is from genome assembly GCF_039906515.1 of Pseudorca crassidens. Lineage (NCBI taxonomy): Eukaryota > Metazoa > Chordata > Mammalia > Artiodactyla > Delphinidae > Pseudorca > Pseudorca crassidens. The sequence continues at coordinate 6,058,920 of NC_090301.1, read as the reverse complement.
GTGACCCAGGCCCCGGACTCAATCGGGGTTCCTACTATCATTACTCTTATCCCAAAATATCCCTGAGCAGTGCTTTTCTAACATCTTGCTTTACACAGTTCCTTGCAGCCAATCTGTTTCCTTTATACCCAACAGATTGCAAATTAAAAAAAAATTAAAAATAAATTAAGAGAATGTAATAGTCTAGAGAAGAAGGGAGAATTCCGACTGGCACGCAGAAGGGAAGGGATGCTCTAGAGAGGCGAGGGGATGCAGGCGGGCGGGGAGAGTGCAGAAACCGGAAGTCAGGAAAAGCAAAAAGCCAGGAGAGGATATGTCTGCATAGTGGTGAGACGTGCCATTTTGAAAAGTCTGAAGAATCTTTTTTTTTTTTTTTTTGATTCCACATAGAAGCGATATCATATGATATTTGTCTTTCTCTGCCTGGCTTACTTCACTAAAAAAAAGATACAAATGAACTTGTTTACAAAACAGAAATCGACCTGCAGACATAGAAAACAAATTTATGGGGAAAGGGTGGGGGAGGGATGAATTAGGAGTTTGGGATTAACATTTAAAATAGATAAACAAGAAGGATCTACTGAATAACACAGGGAACTATATTCAATATTTTGCAATAACTTATAAGGGAAAAGAATCTGAAAAAGAATATATACACATATAAATATATATATATATATAGAGAGAGAGAGAGAGAGACAGAGAGAGAGAGAGAGAGAGAGAGAGAGCTGAATCACTGTGCTGTACACCTGAAACTAACACATTGTAAGTCAACTATACTTCAATAAAAAAATAAATAAATAAATAAAATAAAAAATGAAAAGACTGAAGGAGAGAACACTCTTCTGTTATAAATACACAGCTGATGCTCTTAAAGCCTTTCAGGTTTCTTGTTAGACTGGACTCACCTGCTAGGCTGTAACTGCCTGGAAGGTAAACACCGTACACCACCTTCATCTAGAACCCAGTGCCCAGGTGTTTCACAAAAGAATTACATTGAATGATCGACTGAAAACTGTTTACCCAGTATCAAAAGGACTCACAGGTGAATGATATCAGCTGTGTTTCTTCTTATTAACAGGCAGTGTCCAAGGCAGAAGGACTCCCATGAATCCACTGAGCAATTTCCAGTATCACTAGAAACATGGCTAAGCAAGGGGTCGGCACAGCCATCCTGCATTTAGCATTTGCAGCACCCTGGTGGAGAAAAGAGGTCAACCTTTGCAGAAATTCATCACGTAAATGAAGAATGTAGCTTTGCCGTGACAGAAATGTAACTGATTCCACAACTGAGTTGCTTGAGCAGTTATAACGTGAGGGAACAGACGGTGATGACTGTCCATGCTATGAACAGAAGAAATTGGATTCTGAGACAGGACGAACCAAAGCTTCGTTGAGCAATGTCATTGTCAACGTTTCCTGCTAGATCCTCTTAAAACAAGTCACATGGAGTTGGAGGGTGAATGGAGGTCAGCAACCAATGATTCAACCAATGATTGAAAAGTGAATTCAACTAACGGTGACTCATGCATTCGTGTTGTTATTCATTCACTGAACGTTAACTACCTGTCTGGCTCGATTCTCAGGAGAGAGCAAAGGGGCAGAGTCCTGCCTACCTGCATAGGGCTTCATCCAGTAAGAACATGGTGCATGGAGGCTATTAATACTGGGTTATTGTTCAGGCCAGAATTTGGCTGGAAACAAATATGGTGGTAAATTGGTAAGTAGTGTATTTAAACATTTATTCTAATAGGGAATAAAGGTGAATAAAATCTGTTTAACCAGTAAAAAAAAGGTAATTGTCTACTTTTTCACTGCTAATATGTAGAAATGCAGTTGGTTTTGTCTATTGTATCTTGTAGCATTTCTAAATTCACTTATTACTTCTGATAGTCTTTGGGTCAGTTTTTTAGGATTTTCTACATATACCATCATTGAATAAAGACAATTTTACCAATTAAAAAATATGCAGAAATATAAAGGATATAAGTTCAGATTTCTAAAATGGCACGTGAAAAGTGTGCCTAGAAGTATACAAAGTCCGAGTAAATGTGAGACACCTTTATGACACGTTGATTTTACTTGAAAATTTGAGGGGAAACACATGACTTTTTAATATAAATAAGTTATATTGGGAAATGCAAAAATTTCAACAATTTTTATGGTCAAACACAGTACTTGAAAGAAATTCCCCACCTGTAGCAGCACCTTCAGATCCCAGACCCCTGGGGTGTATGTTGATTCTCCTATGCTACTAGGGTAGTTCAGTGGAAAAAATCTGAAGGGTCCTATTTCAGGGGTTTTTCTCTATGCCTAAATATTTTGTTTAAAATTTTCACTTAGAGTAAGCTATAAATACTACTGTTTGCAACAGAATGAGTGTGGTTTAGAAGGTGATAGTTTTCCATGTTAACCAAAATAAGACGGCTGGCTGAGGTCTTGGTAGCTCTGCACTCTTAATGGAACTTAATTGTCATTTTTTACTGTTGTATCTTGAATATAAAAGGTGCTCCAAGGAAAGCTGTCCAAATGACGTTACCTTTCAAGAGCAAAAGCCTCATACTTAAGAGCTGACATTAAAATACACTAAAGTCATTGATTTGGAGAATAATGAAGATAAGATTTTGTTTTGTTTTTTTTTTTGTTTGTTTGTTTGTTTGTTTTGCGGTACGCAGGCCTCTCACTGTTGTGGCCTCTCCCGTTGCGGAGCACAGGCTCCGGACGCGCAGGCTCAGCGGCCATGGTTCACGGGCCCAGCCGCTCCGCGGCACGTGGGATCCTCCCGGACCGGGGCACGAACCCGTGTCCCCTGAATCGGCAGGCGGACTCTCAACCACTGCGCCACCAGGGAAGCCCTGAAGATAGGATTTTGGATAATCCAAATTCTCCATCTGTAGCTATGGTCAAGCTAAGAATGTATTGACTGGTAAAACATGGTGTGGGCCTGGATGGATCAGTTCAGTGTAAAGTAATTTGAATAGTTTGGGAAAGAATAAGATTAGCTCAGGGATTTGGGGGTAGATGGGACCCTAGCAATGTCTTTCAAAGTTCATTGTAAATAGAGACCACCCGAGATGCTTATTAAACATCCAGGGTCCTGGCATCTATCCCAAAGATTCTCATACACGTTTGGGAACAGGCATGTTTTCACTAGCACCTCAGGGGATTCTGATCCAGGTCATTATCTGACAAGGTTGAGAGAATCAGACTCTCACTGGCCCAGGGCCAGATTTCATCACAGTTCCATGAACCCCTGGGATGGAATGGAAATTCAGTTTTGTGTGTTCATATTCCAGGAGAGAGGACCTATCACTCTCCTTGGATTCTCAAAGGGATCCTGACTCAGTAGTGTTTCTGCGATGTAGGAAGGAGACCCTGGAGGTGGACTCTGAAATTGGCAAGATCAGGAAAGGCAGAAGGAAAGAAGGGCTATAAATATTGACCTGGCCATCTTAGCTCATGGATATAAAGAAATAAGTTTGGACCTTAAAATATTAGATAAAAAAGGGAAAGAAGAGGCTATGTTATAGATGTCTCCGGGCACGAGCAATTTACATCTTCAGGACCTTCGATCTATCTCCATGTCAACAGATGCACCCCTGTTAGGACAGCAGGGGCGGACGTGTGAGGCGGCTGCTGGAATGATTACAGGCAAGTCAAATGTGTTCTTAGACTTACAGATTATTTTTAACCTCCCTGGAATTCTGAACCAAGAGGTCCAGAGCGCTGGAGTGATTATAATTAGGAGAAAAGAGACCTGTGTTTCTGTCTCTCAGGTATTTCTTTCCCCCGTCGTTGCTCTCAAGTGCTATACAAGTAAGTGTCAAAGAAAGGTTAAAGGATCGAAGATGACAACATTTAATCAGAAAAAAGAAAAGCATCAAGAAATAAAAAGAGGCGGAAGGGGAGGGGCTAGCGCTTACATTCCTGAAAAATGGATTTCTTGAACAAAGAAAGTGTTTTATCTACGTGATCAGACCCCGTGAGTAGAGCTTTCCAGCGGGGCTGCTATGAGGCTGCTCTGCTCAGTGAAGAACCAGCCGTGGACTACAGAGAAGAATCACTGACTGAGGAGTAAAGAGATGTGCTCCCACCCCTGCAAGTGAGAGAGGGGCAGCCCAGGCTCCCGGGCCTCACCCTCCACACTCAAGCCCCTTGTCCTAAGCCCTTCATCCAGGACTCTGCATTTGCTCTGTGCTCTCCCTGGGGGCTTGACATTCTAGAGCAAGGTTGCCGGCTTGAGGGGTGCATTTCTGTTTTCCTCGTCCTTCACCCACAGAGAGGGACCCTTGTTCACTCTCACCCCCATCCCCAGTTCCCGAATGAACCCAGGATCCTCACTGACTTACAATGTTGTCTGACAAGAGGGCTTTAATTTCGCCTCTAGAGGGGGCTCTACTTGAGCTTGGCAGAAAGGGGGTGCGTGGGTTCCAGGGGTGGAGACGAGAAGCTGGACTGCAGGTTTCTCACCCTCTCCTTCTCTAGGGCCAGGCTTGCAAAGGCTGACCTGCTGTAGCTGTGAGCGTAGCAGGAGCCCCAAGACGAAAGTAAAGGTAGCAGATGAGCCTCCAGAGATCCAGCGGCTGAGGAAATGCCCTCAGCCAGACGGAGGGAGGTGGGTGAACAGACTATTTACAGAAGCGTGAGCGGGCTCCAGGGAGCCAGGAGCGCGGGGAACCCAGTATGACGTGGAGCTATGGAAGGGATTTGGTCAGAGCTGCAGCCACGGAGCCACCCAGCTCCTACAACGCCACAGCCAGGCGGGGAGAGCGAGGGGCATAAATACTCCAGCCCGTCTTCTGCCCTCTGAGGACCTCAGGCAATGCTTCCCACTGGCAAGCCAGAGAGCTGGGGAGTCCCAGGGAAGCAGAGAAAGGTGGAGAAGAAACGTGTATGTGAGCGGTGGTGGGCGTAAGAAGATGGACAAGACCAGTACGGATACATAAAAGAGAAGTAGATGGGAAGCTGAGACCTGGCTGTGGCCATAGAACTTGATCCTGAATAAACCTCTTTCCGTCTGAAGATCCTAATACAAGGGTTGTGGGAGGGAAGCTCCCCACTCCTGTTTAATTTTATGAAACAAGTCAAAGGATGGTGTTATGGAATGAATTGTGTCCCCCGCTCCCCAGTTCATATGCTGAGTCACTAAACTCCAGTGTAACTGTATTTGGAGGACAGGGCCTTTAGAGAAGTAATTAAGGTTAAATGAGGTCATAGAGATGGGGCCCTAATCTGGTGTCCTTATAAGAAGAGGAAGAGACACAGAGATATCTCTCTCTCTGTCTCTGTCTCTCTCTCTCCACATGTGCACAGAAGAAAGGCCACGTGAAGACACAGTGAGAAGGCGGCCGTCTGCAAACCAGGAAGGGAGGACTTGTCATACACCAACCCTGCTGACACTTGATCTTGGATTTTCAGAGACTTCCACAACTGTGAGAAAACATATGCTGTTTAAGACCCCCAGTCTGTGGTGTTTTGTTGTGACAGCCTGAGCTGAGCTATACAGATAGAAACTCCCCAGTAGAGGACCCAGAAATCCACGTGGGACAGAGCTGCTAGCTGTCTAGTAGAAAACTGAGTAGAAAATGAAGAGCCTTTGTTGACAAACCCTCTGTCTAAATCTCTTGGAGATCCAAACCTTTCTTTCAGTCTTTGAAAGGGGACCTAATAATGACCTGGGCCTTGCGGAAGAAGAGGAAGGAGCTTCTTTGATTTCCCGTGAGGATTTCCCGAAAATAGGGAGGAGTTAGCAATGAAGGAGGCCTGTGGGAGCAGGAAGGGTCCGGATACCCTGTGATGGGCCCCGGGCAGTACGGTGCACCCAGACGGGGACCGTGGACAGGTGAGGGGGTACAGCTTCTTTGAGACAGAATATCTCTGTACCAGCCTCAGCTGGACAGCCTAAAGCCTCATTGTGACCTCACAGGAGGGTGACCACCAGGGGGCAGCAGAGGCAGCCCTCCCTGGGACATCAGAGGACGTGGGTCTCAGACCCCGCTGCCTTCTCTGGGATGATCTGGCTGAGACAGGCGGGGCATTTGTGCATCAGCAGCGTCTGTGTGAGATCTCGCGCCATCCAGAGGCGGCTGTCACAGTGCCCTTGATGAATGACAGCCCTCTGGTGCCCAGGGAGAGCAGCTTGGTACCTGGAAATTGGAGCCTCCTCTCTTGGGCCTGCTGATTTGGGGGTCCTATTTGGGTTTTTGTCGTTGTTTTTTGTTTTGGGCCATGCCACGCGGGATATGGGATCTTAGTTCCCCGACCAGGGATCGAACCCATGCCCTCTGCATTGGAAGCACAGAGTCTTAACCACTGGACCATTCCTGGTGTCTTGATAACATGGCAGATCTCTTCTGACCCACAGTCACTTGCATGTCTTATTTTTATCTCGGTTTCAGCTACTCTGGAGAGAATAATTGCCTATTTCCTTGAAGTGCCCCAGGTAACTTAGGGTGAGCCCTACGTAGGCCCCATGACCAGATATTCCAATACGTCTTCCATATTTAGTGAAGAAAACAACAACTGTTTTCATAAGATGCAATGACAAAAGGAAACTATTAACTTTACTCATATAAATTCCCTATGATAAAATTCCCGTGATACATTCTATTTGGTTTGGCTATGCTCTTGTTTTAATATACCACTTCATTCTTTTTGCTAGGACTTTGGCTGCTATATTTGTGAATGTGATGTGTGTAGAGTTTCCTTTTCTGTATTGTCTTAGCAAGAATTTGATATTGGAATTGTGCTAGCTTTGAAAATGTAGTGACCTACATGAAGAAAACGATAAGACTTTACTGAGAGATATAAGAGAAAGTTGAAAAAAATAGACAGAGATAGCCTATACTGGATGGGAAGAGAACATTTTTTAAATGTGAATTCTTTCCAAATTAATGTTTAGGTTTAATGCCGTTTTCATCATCCCACTGGAATTATCCTTTAGAATTTGATAAAATGACTGTAAAGCCCATTGGGAAGAAAAAAAAATAGAAGAGTCTTTTTGCTATTAGAGTTCTCAGTGTATTTTCTACATATGCAGTATATGGATTTAATATTTTTAGTGGATGATGTTTTTTGTTTAACCATTGTTACTGATATCACTTCATACGAGGTAATTGTTACTGTGGTCAGGGGATGGGACCTATGAGATTTCTGCTTCCAGGAATTTTAATGATACTCTCTTTGTAGCTAGCAAGTAGCCATCTAAATTTTTTTTAAACTTTATTGGAGTCTAGTTGATTTACAATGTTGTGTTAGTTTCAGGTGTACAGTAAAGTGATCCAATTATACATATACATATCTTCATTCTTTTTCAGATTCTTTTCTCATATAGGTTATCACAGAATACTGAGCAGAGTTCCCTGTGCTACACAGGTCCTCGCTGGTTATCCACCTTACATACAGTACAGTGTGTATGTTAATCACAAGTTCCTGATTTATCCTTCCCCCCAAGTAACCACTTTTTATATGGGCTTCTTTGTATATTCTTTGAAGGTAAAGAGTTTGAAATATAGTTACACAGTAGTTTATTATTTAAATTTAAAAAAATCTACCATATTCTAATTGTTCAATATGCTCTTTCTACTTGCTCTGCCAGAAAGCGACAGCTGTGCGTGAAAAGTTTCCCCTAGAACCCGGCTTCCATGAAATTTACCTTGTGTTTTTAAACTCTTGGCTTTATGAATTATGATTTATTTAGATGTAAAGAGCCATGAACAACTAACACAGCAGAGATTCCGGAAGTACCGCAAGGTTCACATAGGAGTTTAGAGTGTGAGAAACGTGGCCTCGCAAATCAACAAAGGAAAGACAGGGTCAGTTGCCTACCTGTGTTGGAGGAAACAGCCACGCCTTTACCTCACTTTTTATACCAAAATACATTCCAGATGCATCAAAGGTCTAAGTGTAAAATACTAAACCCTAGAATTATTAAAGGAAAAAAGGTCTCTACCTTTGTAATTTTGGTGCAAAGAAGGCCTTTCGGAGAGTGACACAAACCCAGAAGACATCATGAAATATATTAATATGCTTGGCTTTATTTTTTTAAATCTGCCAAAATATTTCAAAGTCAAAAAAATCTGAGAAAAGTCAAAAGACAAACTGAGGGGAGAATTGCAACATATTTATGAAAGACAAATAATAAATTGTCTGCAAGAAGACAAGAGGGCACTAAAAACAAAGGAAGAAAGATTCAGGACCATAAGCCCAATTTATGCTGAATCTTTTACAAGTATAAAATTATATCTTGGACCTATTTAATACTTTTTCCCTGAATCCTCTCTTGCCTCTTTTTGAACATTTCTATTCCTGCTTCTATTTTATTCATGTTTGCCAAGTATATCTTTGTCTTATTTTTAACGTTTCTGTGTCTATTTTTAGGTACGTCATAAGCAAATATCTTCAGATTAAAAAAAAGTCAATCTGAGTTTGCCATTTTGAGGGAAATTTGATCCATGTGCACTTACTGGAATATGGAATAAATCTGATTTATGTCCTGTTTATTTTGTTTTCCTTTTTAAGAAATTGTGTTTAGTGTTAGTTTTTGTTTTCTTTTGCAATGTAAATGATGTTTTGCCTACTTTAATATTCTACGGTAGTATAAACGTCGGCAGCTTCCTTTTAATTCATAAGTTTAACAACTTACCAAAATAGTTTTAAACACTAACTAAAAGAATTACTAATGTCAGGACATTACTTTTTTTTTAGTCTTTTCTGTTTTCTCCTTCTTTTTCTTTTTTCTCCTTCCCATTGTAATGTCTGCTTCTTGATCCTGGGGTGGGTAAATCCCCGAGTCAGTCTCCAACCGTGGGAGGATTGAGGTAAATTCTGATGACAAGAGGGGTAGCCATCGTGTTTCAAGAGCTGCAGGAAAACCACACTTTTGCTTTCTCCCAGTTGGGGAGAAAGTGGAGCGAACTTCTGCCTTCTCACCCCTTGCCCAAAAGACCTGCCTCGGGAAAATACCAGCCTGACCCTGGCCACAAAGCACCCATCCAAGTTCACTTGTCACTCCAGTGGTGAAAATTCCCCTGTAATGTGAAACTCAAAGTAAGGTAGAAACGTCTTTGGGCAAATCTGCAAGAGAACCTGCTGGAGACGGATGTGATCCACGTTTTTCCTGCAGCAGGGCACCGATGTTTGCCACCTGTAGGGAATGTGCTGGGCCCCGAAGCCCCAAGAGAGTGAAAATGGGCAACCCTGCCTCGGGAGCTCAGGGTCTCAGCACAGCTTAGGCCGGTGCCCAGACAATTACCCTGGAGTTTGGCATATGCTGGGCCGGGGGACACCTGGGAGGCGTGGAGTCAGTGAGGTGAGGCAGAGGGTGAGGAGGTGAGAGCCAGGCTGGGGGGCAAGAGGAACAGTGTTGCTGGCAGAGGGAACAGCAAGTGCAAAGGCCTCGGGCAAGACATAAGCAGGAGTTTGGTGCTCTGAGTGGTGGGATGCAGCCAGGGTTCTCGGATACAAACCACAGAAGCTGACTCTGGTGCTGTAGGCAGAAAAGGAGCTTCCTGGAAAGTTACTGTGTGGTCTCAGAGAATCAAATACACCCAGGTTGGGTGAAGTTCAGGGGCCTGGAGGCTCAGACCACGACCAAATCCTCACCTTAGGAATAGCCGGGGGAGGGGGGTGCTGTCATGGAGAGATGATGGATGCTTCCGCAGGGAACACCGTCACTGGACCCTGGGGGCCACGCACTGGACCGGGTCCTAGTGCTGATTCCTGGGGGTAGGTCACCTGCTCCACAGTCGAATTCTGGTGCCTGCGCTCCCTTGGCCAAGCCTGGCTCCCTGGCCTGGGTCCGCCTGTCTAGAGGAAGGGCACCTTTGCCAAGTTGCTCCCTGTGTGGAGGGAAGCCTGGGCTGGGTCATGGAGTTGACCAAGCCCCCATCTCGTGCCCGAGCTCACCTACCAGGGAGGGCAGGGAGAAAGCGTCCGGACTTGGGGGGTCTTGCAGTGAGATGTGGGTACCAGCTCCTACCCATCCTCACGCTGTGGCCTTACCAAACAAAGGGAGAGAGTTCAGCAGTGGGGAGACAAAAACTGACAAACGTCCCCTGCATGGAGAGGACAGCGTGCAGAGGGCGGGGCTGCGGCTGGAGAGGGGGCTGGGTCACAAAGCACATTGTCCTCTCCGCTTCAGGAGCTGAGCCGCCAGCGCTGGAATCACCACAGGGGGCAGTGATGTTCTGAATGCAGAGATTGTCTCACTAGCCCTTCTTTGCTCTCCTCAAGTGGCGGGCGTAACAAATGGTCCTCGGGCTTCGCCTCTGAACCGTTAGGGCCCCTTCCAGCAGACGCATGGCGGTGCTTCCTCGGGGGCTGTCTATTTTGAGAACTGACCCCGTGTGGCCTCTGCTCGTCCTGGAAGGGAGCCCGGGACCAGAGCTGACAGCTACGGCGCCGGAGGGCTGTATGTCTGTAGAGGGAGCGGGGTTTGTGGGGAAGTGCTGTCACTTCCATGACTCACAGCGCATTGAACTTGAATTTGTGAAATCTGTTCCTTTCGTGGGTTTCTACAGAGAGAGAAGACAGAAAGGCAGGTCTCAGAGATGAAGCCAAGCACAGCCAGGATGAAATAGTACAGGGGGCATCCCTGAAGGGCAGCTCCCCGGGGCCGACCTGGAGCCTTACACGCTGGCGCTGGCTGTGAGCAGGGACCACACGGGGATGCAGGCAGATAGCAGGGCCCCTGCCCCGCCCCGCCCCACGGGCTCAGAGGGCCTCACCTTAGGACTCCCTTCCTGCCAGAGGTCACATGCCCACCTGGCTGTGGAGGCCTGCAGAGCCAGAGAGGGGGAGGACACTGTGCCCGTGCAGTCACTTGGTCACACTGCCCATCGAGCTGTGTGTTTCAAATTTTAAAATAAATTCTGTATTTACTAGGTGAATAATGTAATTGTATTTTTGTGTTAAACTCATTAATTTGCTCAATGTAAACCTTAAAAATAAAACACAAGTGTGGTAGCCCTCTTTAGCATTTGTCATCATTCTTCAATATTTTTGGGGCTTACACCCTGCCCGTCTGGACTCTGGGGGGCCCCGGCTTGGGGGGGAGCCTTCCCCACAGCTGGCAGGTCACTGTGTCCCTGACACTCGGGGACACGGGCCTTCAGAGCTTCCCGATAATTCTGGCATGAGGTAGGCGGGATTCAGGGGTCGGCTGCTACCCCAGGATGGAAACCTCTTTAGGCTTTGAATATCCTTGAAGGGGTTCTTGAAGAGAGGTGAAAGGGGCCCTTCATCAATTGGCTGGAATTTCCAGAATTCCTCCCCCAGGGGTTTGCTGACTGGGAGAGCTGGGAAGGGGGAAGGAAAGACATTTTGAAAACTGTAGCCTCGTTGGGAGTGGACCTGGTGTCCCCTCGCTTAGAATACAGGCCCCCCTCCTCCCAGTGCACCCATTACGCCCTTTCCCTGGGGGCTCCCGTGTTGTTCCAGAGGAATGGGCTGGGCAGGACCCTTACCTCTCCCAGCTGGGCACCTGGCCAACAGGACACATTTCCAGCCTCACTAGTCTTGATTAGCCTTTTTGTTTGTTTGGTTTTTGGCTGTGCCTCGAGGCTTGTGGGATTTTAGTTCCCTCACCAGGGATGGAGCCCACGGCAGTGAAAGCGCAGAGTCCTAACCACTGGACTGCCAGAGAATTCCCCTCCAGCCGCTCTAGTCTTGACTCAAGCTCCTAAGGCTGCCATGGGGGCCAACTTATTATTTTGGGTCTGAGACACACAGGGTCTCAGGCTTCTCATTGTGGCGGCTTCTCTTGTTGCGGATCATGGGCTCTAGGTGCATGGGCTTCAGTAGTTGCGGCACACGGGCTCAGGAGTCTGCTGAAAAGTAAAGAGCCCACAATTCATGTCCCACCGCCAGCGCTAATGTGTTAGTGCCTGTGGTTTCAGGGCTATTAAAGAAAATAAAGACACCTGTGTTATCATGGAAACGGTAAATCTGCAGACACGGAGATGAATGTTGAAACACTGACGCTATTGTCTTCTGGAGGGCTGGGGGGATGGTGAGCCAGTCTTTTTCTGATGAAAGAGAGAAAGAGGAGAAAGAGACATACAGGAGAGAGAGACACACCCAGAGACACACAGAGACAGGGAGAGAGAGAAAAGGAGGGAGGCAGGGAGGGAGGGAGGAAGGAAGGGAGGAAAAAAGAAGAAAGCGGCTAAAGCAGAAGACAGAAGCAGGTGCAAAACCCATCGGCAGCAGCAGAGACACATCGATAGCGCAGTAAAGCACAACCTACCAGATTTGAATCCACCCCCGGGGGCCACGTGTGTCTGGGCTTTTAAGAAAGGAGGTGTGAGCATCTCCATGGCCGTCTACCTAACCTCCGGGCTGTTTTCATGGAGACCACTCACCCTGATTCCCAGCCTGGGCGTTGCCATGGCAACCAAGCCGGCACTTTGGAGGGTGAGGAAGATGGCCACTGATTCCAGGGATGCTTCAGTGAGATTTACAGCAGGACCAAGAACCAGCTTGCGGGGGCAGGAGGGAGTGGGCTGAGCATGTCAGCGGCACAGGCCACTTCCCTGAGCGGAGCAAGGCTAGCGGACAGCACCCCTGTGAGTGCGTGCTCTCAGGGTGGTTTTTCAAAGGCACTTCCCAGAAGGGAAAAATTCTCACCGAACCCGTCGTCTAAGGAGACCTATCTCCTGTGTATCTGCTTCCTCGGTATGTCAGGATGTCATGTTTTTCTTTCACATGCAACGAGGTAAGAAAGGTTTCTGAAAGTAAATTTTTGTAAATACAGAGTGATGTCCTAATGTATGCTAGTTGTGGAAGAGAATTAAAACATGATAAATACATGGAGTGTAAACACAAAGCTTCCTTTGCTGCCTTGTGCACCCACCTCTGTGCACCTGAGCTGACAGCTCTCTAGTCCCTGTCCGGTGCTCCCGCGGGACTACAAATTGCAGGTGGGCTGGTGGTGGAGCGATTGTCTCTCCTCTCCGCATCCCTTCTGTACCCTGCTCTGCGGTTGGAGCTCTGCAAACCCCGTGTCTGCTAGCACCCCATGGTGCTAGCTGCTCCCTGGGAGACTCTGTCCATGGGGTGCTAGAGGGAGACTGGAAAACAGGCAGAGGGAAGAGAGCTCGCCTCACCCTACCCACCTTCTGTGGCCGACAGCCTCGCCTCCACCTGAGACCACCCCTCTACGTGGCAGCAGCTGTTGGTTTCAGTTTTGGGCCTCCTCTGGCACAACCAGATTCCCAGACGTCAGCACCAGCCAGGCAGAGCTCCTCCGCCCCCCAGGGAACTGTGTCCCAGTCCAGGACGCCCCCTTGAGCACCTGAGGTGTAACTGCAGCCTGCAGAGACCCAGGTCCCATCGTCCAGGGGGGGCTATTCCTCCCCAAACTTCTGGATTCTGATCACCCCATTTTCCTCCCTTTGCTTCTCCAGCTGAGGGTTGGTGGCTGCCTTCTTCATGAAGGGGAGGAAGAAAAGAATGAAATTGACATGAGACAGATTAACAAGAGAAAATCTAATTAATTTTGTACGTGCAGGAATCCCACATACGTGAGAGGGCCAGAGATCCCACATACATGAGAGGTTGAGACAGAAAGGCGAAGTGAGGGCTGCGTGCTCTCTTGAGCTAGGAATGGGATGAGCATGGGATGTTTGACCTGCTGTAAAGAGGGAGCCACTTAGATAAAATTTATCTCTGGTAATAGCTCTTTTTCTGGGAAAAAAATCCCCAATTTAAATTCTTCTAGGTAGTTAAGGGACGGACAGTAGTTTCTCTTGAACCCACAGGGTCTCACTCGCCTTAAGCTCAAAATAATCCTCATGCAAAAGTGGTATATTTGGGGGAAGTTCATTTTGAACCCCTGCATCTGTTACTTCAGTTTCCCCTTTTGCCTTCTTAGTCTTCCAATACCTTGCTCACTAATTCCTTATATTCAATTCTCTCTGTTCAATGATTAATGCAGCTCCTATTTTCCTAATGATATTCTAGCTCCCTGACCATAAAAAGGACAGTGCTCCATATTAATACTCTTCATTATTCATTTTCCTATGATAAGGAGGTATAACCCTCCTCCACTGATGGACATTTGGGATGCCTCGGGTTTTTACCACTACAAACAATATTGCTATAAGCAGCCTTGAACAAGATCATTATTTCCATGTAGAAGAATTTCTGCAGGAGGGATTTCTAGAAATTCCTTCTCTTTTCTTTTTATTTTTTTAAACTTTTTTTAAACTTTATTATTTATTTATTTTTGGCTGCGTTGGGTCTTCACTGCTATGCACGGGCTCTCTCTGGTTGCGGCGAGCGGGGGCTACTACTCTTTGTTGTGGTGCACAGGCTTCTCATTGTGGTGGCTTCTCTTGTTGCGGAGCACGGGTTCTAGGTGCACGGGCTTCAGTAGTTGTGGCACACGGGCTCAGTAGTTGTGGCTCGCGGGCTCTAGAGCGCAGGCTCAGTAGTTGTTGGTGCATGGGCTTAGTTGCTCCGCGGCATGTGGGATCTTCCCAGACCAGGGCTCGAACCCGTGTCCCCTGCATTGGCAGGCGGATTCTTAACCACTGCGCCACCAGGGAAGCCTCCTTCTCTTTTCTGATTCTCTTCCCATGACTCAGCATAGTCCATCACCCACCTGCTTTGTCAGCATATAATCTCAGAATCACTAATCATTTTTTACTTTCTTCATCTTCTAGTTGCTTTGAATGCTCTATAACCTATTCGTGTTTAAAAATATTGTCCTGTATACAAAATCTTTACTATCAACAAGGGATAATAAACTTGACTCCCTACAACCTTTTGCTATGTTAACATGTTCTTGTCTCTATTTACTCTTACGTAATATGAAAGTTAAAAATTTTATCAAACCCAAGCAAATTCATGATATTAAGTATGAATGGCACACCAGACTGAAATTATTAAATATTCGGGTAGTTTTCTGCTTAAGAATAAGCTCACATTTTAAATCCCTTAGTCAATGTAGTTGAAATGTACCTCAGGGAAAGAAGTGCTGTGACATTTTTCTTAACCCAAGGAAAAAATTCTGTTGAACTTCTATTGTTTCTATAAATTAAATATACACAGGCAAATCTTTTATTATCTTTCCCTAGGGATTTAAAAACACAGATAGGTTAAGCATGAGCAAAAACAAAAACAAAAGACCATTCTCAATCTCTCTAAATATTTCTGTAATTGGTCCATTTGTGTCTATTTCCATCGCCTCCCTCCGGTTCATGTCACCATTGCTTCTTCCTGGGACGGCTGCAACAATGCCCCGACTGGTCTCCCTGTCCCTGTCTTGCCCCTTGAGGACCCTTGACACAGTTCTCATGCTGCCCAAGACTGCCTAGATGTGAGTCTGGCTCTAACACAGGCTGTGCCAGCCCTTCCGGATGGACTGAGCTGGTTTCTTAGTGCCAGCTGGGCAAATCCTAACAAACTTCTCTGCCCCAGGGCATGGCCCCTGGTGTTCAGGGCACAGTCCCCACCTGGACCTTGCCTACCCAGCATTTACCAACAGCCCCTGCCTGCTTCCCTCTGGCAGGGACTTGTCACCAGAGTGGAGCGGGACCCAGACTCCTGTTGTCACTCTCTGGGCCAGTCAGGAGCAGACTGACTTTGGTTGGCTGGCGAGGTCCCCTCTGAGGTCATCATGCGTTTTCTTTCCACTGTGGTCACGGAAGCGACCAGCAGCCAGGTTGGCTCAGAGGGGCTACCACGGCTGCATACTGCAGGTGTTTCCCTCGGACGTCCCCTGGACCTGTATCACACCTGTATCACCTTTTGGCTGCACTTTCCAAAGCCTTCAAAATTTCCCTTACTTACACGAACCAGAAAACCCAGGGTTTGGGGTGTGAGCATGAGACTCACCTATGGGGAGAGGGTCCAGGGGAGGTTTTATGTAAAGATTCTCATTAATAAATTTACCTAAATTTATATCATGCCTTATACTTTATAATTCAGGTATAGAATTTAATTTTACTCCCATAACAGCCCTGTGAAGTGTGCAAACAGGGTTTTTTTTTAAGTTTTGTAGAAGAGTGACTAGAGATTCAAAGCAGGTAAAAATAACCTGCTTGATGCCATACTGCCAGGGAGAAGGAGAACTAGGTATTGGATCCAGTTCAGTCAACTTCAAGCGCCACAGCGCCGCAAGCACGTGGAGTTGCATCGTCACAGAGCAGCGATGGCTGAGCAGGAAACCGCAGTTAGAATCTCATCTCTATGGGACTTGTCTTCTGACAACCTCACCTTTCTGGAATGTGGCTAAAACCAGGAAGCAGAACACTGTCGTCAAAGGAGCAGCCTATGGATGTCTGCATGCCCTTCTGGGGTCACTGGAGATCAACCTAGTTTAGCTTCACTGTTGGCCAAGGGGTTGGGGTTGACCTTCAGTTCTGGGAGGAGAAAGAAGACGGAAGTTCAATGGGAGACCAGCTGGAGGCAGAGGCCAAGAGGCAAAGCAAAGCTCAACAGAACCAAAGGACTCATCTGAGGACCAAGGGCAGGAAGTGAGTTGGGGGGCTTGTTGCAGGTTGGAGCTGGGTGGACACGGCCAGAAGATGGTCGTGTGTGCCCAAGGGGTCTCTGGTTTTTATGGGCCCAGAGTGCATGGCATATGGTGGGTTAGGCTGACAGGGCCCAAGGAGCATGAGGAGAAAGACAGAAAGACCAGTGAGGGGGCCTCAGGCTGGGAACTGGGAAGCAGAGAACTGGTTTAAAATAGGGGTAGAAACTCAGTTCAGGAATTGGAAGAGTGTAGTGGGGTTTCAGGGAAACCCTCCTGTGTCCAGGGGCCTCTCAGCTCCTGGATCCAACCAGAGACTCTACAACGAAGACCAGCTGGTCTCGGGGCCCTGAGCTTGCTGCCCGGCAGCCTGCTCTGCAGAGGCCCGCACGCGGGCCGGGGAGCTGAGCGTGCAGCTCGTACCCAGCAGCGCACGCGGCAGAGAAAGAGTCTGGAAAGCTCTGTCTGCCCTCCGCCATCCATTCCTCCCTCTCCACCAGCCTCTCAGGGCTTCTCTCCCTGCATCCCTCTTCCTCTACTGGAGCAATTCTTAAAGACCCACGTTCCTAACTTTCGCTTCTCAATCATAAACACCTTCATTCAAGAACAAGCCCCTCCATGTTTCCCCTTGGCTCTGCAAATATGTGCAGATAAATGGTGGGTAATAAATAAAGGCATTGCCCCTGGTGGGCCTGGAATCACTCAACAGAGGGAGATTCCACGATGGCCTACAGGATTGGCAGCAGGGGTGAAGATGCCTGGGACCTTGCTCTAAAGGCGGACATTCTGAGGATGGCTGAGGAAGGTCCTCCCCCCTTGGGAATATCCACACCACTCCTCTGGTTTCAGCTGCCTCCCCTCACGTACCTGAGGTGCCCTCGGAATGGAGTCAGTCTGGGCCTTGACCTCCGTCTATGGTCAGAGAGCATGGGCCTCGCACACCTGCAGCATTTTGAGCCCCTGTTTTAGCAGATGTCTTGGCACTGGTGGTATCACTGGGGCCCTCCTGCATCCAAAATCAGTAGAAGAAATAAATAGTCAAATTACATGGGTTCGGGCTTCCCTGGTGGCGCAGTGGTTGAGAGTCCGCCTGCCGATGCAGGGGACACGGGTTTGTGCCCCCAGTCCGGGAAGATCCCACATGTCACGGAGCGGCTGGGCCCGTGAGCCATGGCCGCTGAGCCTGCGCGTCCAGAGCCTGTGCTCTGCAACGGGAGAGGCCACAACAGTGAGAGGCCCACGTACCGCAAACAACAACAACAAAAAATTACATGGGTTCTACTAGGAATGGATAAAGAAGATATGGTACATATATATAATGAAATATTACTCGGCCATAAAAAGGAACAAAACCGGGTCATTTGTAGAGACGTGGATGGACCTAGAGGCTGTCATGCAGAGTGAAGTAAGTCAGAAAGAGAAAAACAAATGTTGTACACTAACGCATGTATGTGGAATCTGGAAAAATTGGTATAGACAATCTTATTTACAAAGCAGAAATTAGAGACACAGACGTAGAGATTAAACGTATGGATACCAAGGGGGAAAAGGGGGTGTGGGATGAATTGGGAGATTGGGATTGAATATATATATTATGGATACCACATATAAAATAGATAACTAATGAGAACCTACTGTATAGCACAGGGAACTCTACTCAATACTCAATGTTTTCCTTCCTAAATGGGAAGGAAATCCAAAAAAGAGGGGATATATGTATACGTATAGCTGATTCACTTTGCTGTACAGCAGAAACTAACCCAACATTGTAAAGCAACTAGACTCCAATAAAGATGAAAACAAACAAATTATATGGGCTTTACTTTATTGCTGGGGTAATGTAAAGGCTCAACGTTCCAAGCCAGGGAGGATTTCAGACTAGCCCTGAGTGGTTCTCAGGAACAGATAAGAAAATCGAAGGTGACAGAGCCTGAAACTCCCGTAACGTGGTATGGCAGGCGACTGGGACATGGCTTAATCCAGAAAGAGCTTTGATTTGAGACTGCTGTGCAGAAAGGCTCTCTCGAGTTGGGTGGAAGGAAGCCAACTGCAACAAAATGTCCTATCGATTTTGTTTTATACCCAAGAAGCCTGCACGACCTTCTGAGGAGGGTAACTGAAGTGTCCACTGACCACATTTATCCCCCAAAGAGTGTCAGGCCTCCTAGCACGTGACCACAGCTGGAATATTTCCAGGGCCATGAGTTAGGTCCACAGATAATTGACAAGAAATGCAAATTAGGTGCCAATGCATAGTGGTTAGAAAATTTCCATTTAAATTGCTAATCAAGCTGAATCCACTTGCACATGTAGAAATCAACATGTACATAAAGTATTTGGAACGCTGCAGAGCTCTGTAGAAGACATGGCATCTACTAGTCTGTGTAAATGGAACGGAGAAGCAGCAGTGTCTTAATACAGACACTCCCCCTCTGCCGCAACCCCCGCCCCCAAATCATCCGGTTATGTTACTGTTGAGCTGTTTAGAAAGCCTCTGGGCCAGCTTTTTTTGTTGTTGTTCAATAAATTTATTTAATTAATTAATTTATTTTTGGCTGTGTTGGGTCTTCGTTGCTGCAAACGGGCTTTCTCTAGTTGCGGCCAGCGGGGGCTACTCTTCGTCGTGGTGCGCAGCCGTGTCATCACGGTGGCTTCTCTTGTTGCAGAGCATGGGCTCTAGGCACTCGGGCTTCAGTAGCAGCACACGGGCTCAGTAGTTGTGGCTCGCAGGCTCTAGAGCGCAGACTCAGTAGTTGTGGCTCACGGGCTTAGCTGCTCCGCGGCATGTGGGATCTTGCGGACTAGGGCTCGAACCCGTGTCCCCTGCGTTGGCAGGCGGATTCTTAATCACTGTGCCACCTGGGTCAGCTTTCCTAAAATGCCTTTCTCGGAACAAAAATCTCCCATAAGATGGTTATTAATGTGTACTTTACACTCATACACATACACACAGAGTGAAAGACATGGATGAAACAGCATCCTCTATGCCCTCGAGGAAAATCAAAACACATCATGGTACATTCCAAATTCTGAGAAGTTCTGGGAACAGAAACCTGCTTACCTTGGTTGATTTAATGCTCCATTTCCAAGAGGCAAGATCAGAGGAGGCTCACTTTTGGTGGAGCACATATTCACCCCTTGGGTGTGCACGTTCGGAAGTGTCGCCAGCTGTGAGTTTAGCCACCAGCAATATAACTGCTCACACTTTCACAGGGAGACAACGCCCGCACCAGCAAGGAGGGAAACAAATCACATCCGCTCCTCTTTAAGCCCACACCCACTCAAATAAGCTGCTTTGCAAGCTTCCCATCTGTTCTGTTTATGTCTGAATGAACCCCCCTCCCCCATCAAACTGAGAAACGGATGATCTGTGTTAAACGCCTTTAATCATTGCACTGAATTGACAAGAAACATCGTCGTTCTCTCTCCCCTGCTCCACAACCCACAATGGCTCCCCATTGCGCCACAGGTGACCTCATCATTCTGGATCTCAAAGCCTCCTGTACCCTGAGCCCACTGTGCCTGTCCTGCCTCTTCTCCCGGACCACTTCAGCCTCTGTCCTTGCTTCATGCAGTCTGATTGCCCTTCTCATCACTCCCCTGAGCACCATGTCATCCTCCTCCACTTATCTAGAGCGGGAGTCAGCAGACCCTCTCCCCAAAAGCCAGGCAGGAAATATTTTAGGCTGTGTAGGTCATATGGTCTTTGAGGCAACTACTCAGCTCTGCCATTGTAGCATGAATGCTGCAGTGACAATAGGTAAACCGATGAGAGTGGCTGAGTTCCAATAAAACTTTATTTATGAAAACAGGCAGTGGGCTGGATTTAGTCCACGGGTTGTAGTTTGCCAACCCTGACCTATATGACTTCCCATTTTTAAAGGGAGATTTCTGGTCCTATTCTGTGACTCCTTCATCCATCACTTCAGCAAATATCCTTCATTTTACTTCCTCACTGGTCATAAGGAAAAGTCAGAGATTTAACATGAAGTACCAACTTGTGTCCTGGGTTTTACTTACAATATTTCATCGAATTCAATAATTCAGTGATTATTATTCCTGCTCTGCAGATGAGCAATCCAGGCGCAGAGCATCACACCTATGACCAAACGGCTAGTGGGAAATACACTCAGGTTTAATCCAGTTCTGCGTGATTCCACCTCGTTCATCTTCAGTACCCTACACCGAGCTGGGCTGCCCTCAAGTGCGTCCACAAACACCATCTTGTCTGAAACCTGCAACACCGCAGGGATGTAGAGACTGCAATTATCCCTGTTTGCAGAAGTGTAAACTGAGGCTGAGTTATCAGGGATGCACGCATGTCACACAGCTGACAAGGTCAATACCCACACACACATATTTAGTCTCCAAAGTCTATTTCACTGGGTCACGCTAATTTTGGTCAGCAAAAGAGGTCCCTCCTGGGCTTCCCTGGTGGCGCAGTGGTTGAGAGTCCGCCTGCCGATGCAGGGGACACGGGTTCGTGCCCCGGTCCGGGAAGATCCCACATGCCGCGGAGCGGCTGGGCCCGTGAGCCATGGCCGCTGAGCCTGCGCGTCCGGAGCCTGTGCTCCGCAGCGGGAGAGGCCACAACAGTGAGAGGCCCGCGTACCACAAAAAAAAAAAAAAAAAGAGGTCCCTCTTGTGAAGCCCACAGGCCAGTGAAACTTAGTGAAGTTTGTCAAGATGTTCTGAGCACGCCAATGGGCAGCCTACCTCTGAATATAAGGGGAGGTTAGGGCCGCTCAGAAGAGGCTCATTCACTCGTGACTCCCAACCTAGGAAGATCACGGAGAGAATTTTTGAAAAAATTCAATCTGGGCTTTTGTTCTTCAGAAAACTATTGGAAGATGCTAATTAGTTAACAAACATCCTTCTCTCCCGTTTCTGAATTGATTGAGAACAGACAGAATCTTGTGTGCATGTTACTGGTAGAGCTACGGCAGAGAAGTCTAACACCACTTTAATCTAGAACTTGGGAACTCATTACCCAAACCAGTTCCCCAAGCACACGCATAACAGCTGAAATCGGGAGTGCACAGATCTGATGGAGCCTGACAGAAGCAGGCCCTGTTTATCTGTTTACTGCACAGAAGCTAAAGCCCATGATGCCCTTGGTTGCATGGAATGGCTCTGTCCCATAGCTAACGTTCCCAAGAGATGTCCAGTTGCCCAAGGCTCATCATTCAGACTAGGCATTGAGCCTTCCTTGGGGAAGACATAAAGTGTGTGTGTGTGTGTGTGTGTGTGTGTGTGAGAGAGAGAGAGAGAGAGAGAGGGAGAGATTGTGTGCGTACTCCCTCTGAACTAGTAGACGGAGTTCCCTCATAGAAACAGAAAGCTAGAGGAATAAGTTTTCCCTTGCATTGACTAGCACTCACGAGGTTATGCCGTGTAGCAAACAGTCCCTCGCACTGTACGACTTACAGCTGCAAAGATTGATTTCTCATTTAGTTACATGTTAATTGGCTACGGTGCTGCGGCTCCATTCCATATGTCTTCCTCATCCTGAGATGCCTCAGGGAGCAGCCCCATGTTAATTTCTTGGCAGAAGGAAAAACACAAGAGGTCTGGCAAGGAGCATGGATATGTCATGTTTCATATGCCATTGATCAAATCAGGTCACAAGGCCAAGTCCAACATCACTGGGGCAGGGATGTATAGTCTTATCACAGGAAGGTAAATCCCTGGGAACAAAAGCACAATCTAGCCCACACCCTCATAGCAACACATCTGCGTCAGAGTAGACTAGGAGAATGGTAAAGAATTCCCTAAAGAATGGTAAGTGGTGTTTTCTCAAGTCAGTGGCTCAGTGACCAATTCCAGACATGTTGAGAACAAGTGAAATGTGGTATGGATGACAAATTTAAGTTGACTTCTAAAATGCTCTTGAGTCTGTCTACTTGCATTTGTTTTAGTGTTCCCATCTCGGTCCATGTCACAGAACCTTTCCCTGGTCTCCTTCCTTTAAGTTGGCCCCTCCAATTCATTCTCAATACTGCAGTCAGAGTGAGCTTTCTAGAGCGCAATCCAGTCCTGTCATTCTCTGTGTAAAACACTTTTGTACCTGCAACTTGGACTAAAAAATATAGCTGGGCTTCCCTGGTGGCGCAGTGGTTGAGAGTCCGCCTGCCGATGCAGGGGATACGGGTTCGTGCCCCGGTCTGGGAAGATCCCACATGCCGCGGAGTGGCTCACGTGGGCCCGTGAGCCATGGCTGCTGAGCCTGCGTGTCCGGAGCCTGTGCTCCGCAACGGGAGAGGCCACAACAGTGAGAGGCCCGCGTACTGCAAAAAAAAGAAAAAAAAACCAACAACAAAAAAGCTAATATTTTTTGCTCACTATGTGCCAGACATGTTTGTGAAACAATATATGTATTATTTTATTTAATCCTCATGGAAACACCACTAAATACTGCCTTTTACTAGTACTTAATAGACGAGGGCCAGAGACCCAGAAAGATTAAATAACTTTCCCCTGTTGAGGCAGGGTTTTGAATCCAAGAAGAGTGAGTCTGTGGTAGCCAACCTCCAAGATGGCCCCCAACCATCCCATCATGTACTCCCTTCCCACACCCTCTCAGGGTTGGCTGTGTGACCAATAGAAAATGACAGAAGTGATGATAGTATGTGACTTCCAAGGCTAGGTCATAAAAGATATTGCAGCTTCTGCCTTGGTGTGTTTCTGAGATCCCTCTCTGGAGATGGGCAGCTGCCGTGTTATGAGGAAACTCAGGCAGCTCTATGAAGAGGCCCACGTGATGAGGAACTTATGTCTCCAGACAACAGCCAACAAGGAACTGAGGCCTGATGAGTGGTGCGAGTGAACCACCTTGGAATCAGGTCCTCAAGCCTTGAGATGACCACAGCCTTGGCCAACCCCTGACTACTGCCTCAGGAGAGACTCCAGGCCCAGAAGCATCTAGCTAAGCTGCCCCCAAAATCTTGAGCATGGGAACTACAAGGTGATAAATGTATATTGCTTTAAGCTACAAAGTTTGGGGGTATTTTGTTACACAGCAGTAGGTAACTAATACAGTACAGCCCTCACACTCAACCCAGCTCTTAAGACCACTGGGCAGAACGCAATGGTATCCCACTACTACGGAGTATGGCACAGAGTGGAACTTCCTATGGACAAAACTCAAGCCAGGAGCAGAAGATAAGATGGTAAGATGTTACAGTCCAAACTAGGATAGTCAAGGAAATAATCACAGAGAAGGCAACACTTGATGAGAGACCTGGAGGTGGTGATGCAGTGAGCCCCCTGGTTATGTGGGGAAGAGCCTTCCAGGAAGGGAACAGCAAGTGCAAAGGCCCTGAGGTGAGCGTGCCTGTGATGTTCAAGGACACTGAGGAGGGGCACGTGGCCGGAAGGAATGAGTGCAGGGGTATGAAGTAGGATACAAGATCCGAGAAGGACCAGATCAAGCAGTGGCCTCAAGTGTGATGTTCAGGACCTTGGCTTTCAGGCTGAGTGAGATGGAAAGCCATTGGAGGGATCTGATGAGAGGAGTGACTCCATTCAACTCATCTTCACTGCCTTCCTGCATTCCTAACAATAATTGTTGAACAGAATGAAGCAATCGTAGCTAATACTAGTTAGCTGATGGCCACGTGCCAGCCACTAGATAACACACTCTACCTGAATTAAAGGTGTTCACAGGACATCTCTGGACATCCCCATTCTACAGGTGGGGAAACTGAGTCTTGGGGAGGTAGAGTGGCCCTTGTGTGGTCATACAGCCAATGAGCACTGGAGCTCAGTCTGAGGCCAGGCCGTCTGGGCTTCCTGATGGAGTTACTGTTAATATGAATCAAAGTCAAACGTGAAGCTGATGATCAACAAAGCTCTTCTTCTAATAATACTTAGTCCTGCGAGACCACCTCCTGCCGTGAGTTCCTTGCCCGGCCCCACCGTTGATTCTTTGTGCGTCATCCCCAGGCATCTCATGGGCCAAGGGAGACAGAACCGCCTGTGGCCCAGATGGACTGGAATTTAACCCCTGTTTCCACAATCTCTCTAGGCCAATAGTGAATCTTCTATGACCTCAGTTTCCATGACAGTCAGGATCATGTAGCACAGGATAAACACTAAATTAATACCAATAGCTATGATTTTCTTTTCATCGTTATTTGGGGAGAAATCTAAAATCTGTACCGACACATACTGCCTTTCAGACGATGTATTACAGTATTCCATACAGTGAAGTATATTCCATGTGCTCTATAGGGTCTGAGTAAAAGGAACTAGATTTTGGGTTTTGTCCTAATAACCTCTCATTGTTGGTTTCATCCCAACAACGTGACTGTTCTAAACAATGGCAAACATCAGTGCAGCTCTTTATGAAGACAGATTCTTTCTGTCAAAAGCCATTAGCATTTAATATACTCACTCCTCAGTGGCCAGAGAGAGATGTGATAATGGAGATTTAAAAAATGAGTTTGTCGCAAAGCAGACCAGTGGCATTCATCTTGCTATAGAATCTCGCCATCTAATGGGGTTCTCCCTGGCTCTGCTGACGAGGCTCCTTTTTTAAATGGACTTCCTTAGTCGCACATGAGCGTCATTGACTAACACAATCTATCAGGGCCTCATCTTGTTTCTTATTAATACCCCCATGTGGATGCTGGGGTCCACCAGGCACCTGCACCATTATTTTCAAATCAATCAGTGGTTTCCCAGATCATCATATGGGCTTTCAAGTGATGATGTTCGTGCAGCAAAGACATCGCACTTGAAACATTCAAGGATTCCCAGCCACGAAACACGTGACGGCAGAAAACAGTTGCCAGGGACTATGTAAGGACTCATCATATCATCATGTTTTGTGGCTTTTTTCTCAGAAAGAATGAAAGATATCTCTTCGGTGTCTCCTAGTGGAGAAAAATCTCTCGGAGAAGCCTAACTCAAGTAGAGCCTTGGAAGGTCAACCGTTTAAAAGAAAATAAGAACACTTGGGTCCTCGTGACACAGACATGTAGCATCTCAGCTCCCACCCCCCTATAGCTCTGTCAGGGCGCGTAACGTAGATCCAGCTGGACAGGCGGATGCTCCCCAGTCAAGGCGTTTCTAGTCTCCTTGACCTTGTGCGCTTTTCGTGGTGGCCTCGGAGGCGATGCTATGGACACAATGTCTAACAGAGAAGAACAATGATAAACAAAGGAGGTTCAGCCCCAAAACTGAGGATGGAAGTTGTGGGTGAGGCAAGGTAGTCAGAGCAGAAACATGCATGTTGGACCACGCGTCCTCTGAAAAGACAAGTAAAGGAAAAAAGAGTAGATGGGCGAGATAAACAAGATGCCAACAAGGTCAGGCGACAGGGCTTGAAAAGCAGGGCAGACAGACTAGAACCCACACCCTGTGTGAGGAGAATACTGCTGTGGGCGGCCTGGAGCTCCTGGTAGAGGGGCCCTTTAAATGCCCCTCACAGATCCAGCGCTGCTCCGGGTCTCCGCCCCACCTTGGCCTCCCTCCACCTGCTCCCAATGGGCCATCCTCACCACACCTTTGCACTTTCTGGACTGTTCCATTCCCCTTTGCCTTGACTTATTCAACCATCTTCAGGCACATACAGCTATTTATTGAGCACTGACCACGTGCCACTGCGTGTTCTAGAGGTTGGCCATCCATGGGTCGCACAAGGGACAGCACAAGTGGAGTTTCACTCCTGCGAGCGTGACATCACAAGCAAGGAGCCCCACAGGTAATTGTACCCTTGCCCCTGCATTAAGTGCTACCGATGTGATGACCAGAGAAGAGCCAGGAACATGGATTTGCCCGGAGTGCACGAGGCGGGTCCCTGCAGAGAGGCCAGCTCCCAGAAGGCAGTGGATCGGAGGGTGGCCTGAAAGGCGTGTGGGGAGGGGGAGGGCGGCACAGGGTGGGGCTGCCTGGGGGAGGGTCTTGTGCGCCAGGAGGAGTGTGGAACTTGTGTGGAAGGTAAGGCAAATCCCTTTCTTCTGCCTGTTGATCCTCCCCTTCCTGGAAGGGGCAAATCCACTTTCCTGACTCGCTTGGGGTACATCCTAGCAGGTGGGCCCCTGGAGCAGAGGATGACGCCCTATCATTGCCATGGGCACAGGGTCTCACACGTGGCGATGGGTCGAACTCACACGTTTGTGGAATGAGTGACGGAGTAAACAAAAGATGAATGGATGGAAGAATGACGGTATTACACCCCTGACTATAGGAGAGAATCTTGGTCTCTGGATATGGCTTTTTGGTCTGAAATGCTGCATTGGTACCAAAAGTGATTTTTAAAAACCTCCCTATTCCACAAGGATTCCTTATACGGGAGTAGGAATCTCCTCAGCAAGTCCTGCAGCCTCAGACGGCTCAGGACTTTGGTCCAGCTGGGCGCTCTGTCCCCTGGTGGGGAAGGCGGGGAAGGCGTGGTGAGAGCTGGTGGGGTCCTGATGGCGGGTTTGGTGGACCATTATTACCAGGGTCGTTTGTTCGTGTCCTGATGCTCTGTCCTTATTGGGCAGAGCCGCCCGTTACGGGCTGGCTTCCCGCCCCTAGTGTGTGTGCGCAGTTTGTAAACTCGTCTTAACAGAGGTTAAGCAAAAATCTATTTGAGAATATAAATGAACTGGTGATGCATACGGTGTTTTCAAGCTAAATGAATTGATTTTGGGTAAAGTCTACTGTGCTCAGTGTTTATACGGTACACTATTTCACGCATACAGTTATACAACCCCAGAAAGAGGCATGTGGTAATTACGACTAGAATCCGAAATTGCATTGTTAAAACACTCTGAATGGGTCTGGATTTATTGACCTGGGAGACGGTCATTGTCACAATTTAGCCCAGAAAACTGGTTATAGAAGGAGCTATCCTTACACTCCCTGATAAACCGAGTGTCTGAATGTTTGCCTGGGCAAGTGAAGAATACATTGTGAAAGGTGATGATAAAATGCTTTTTTAAGTCATAACATTTAAGTCATTTTTGGTTCTTTTTTGTCTATATTTCTAACTTCTCTACTGTGTATTTCTGCATTTCTCACCCAATTTTCTTTAGCGAAGCACTGTCTAGTTAATTTCCAAATACGGGAATTTAAAAAAGAAAAATTTTTAACCATAAAAGGGGGTAACTCCTCACATTTTCATTTGGTTTTCAAAGGATTTTTCTCATCCTCATCTCTTCCTCCTGACATAGGGATCTTTAGAACATTTGGAATCCTGAGGGTAAAAACATAGTGGCTGACTCGTATTAAACTAAGGTGTTCTAGTTGGGGAAACCCACCTGCAGAATCCTTGACAGTTTTTTTTTCAGTTATTATCTGTCATCCCCAGGATGTAGAAACAGCCCTGCTTGTTGGTCAGTTTTCTTACCTTTTATCATGTGCTGTGTGTGTGTGTGTGTGCGCGTGTCTGGTAGGGGTTGCAGTTTCATGGCTGCCTTTACGTTTGATGTTTGAAATACATTTCTTTGCACTTTAAAATGTCAACGTCTTGACTTTCACCCCTACTCTGGTTCTCCTGAGTCATCCAGCTTGGCTATATATATTTCTTAACATTAAATATTGTCTTTTAAAAGCCCTTCCCGAAACCTCTCTGAGATTCCTTCTCGAACCATTTAAGAAACTTACACCTCACCCCAGTGTGTTTACAGGTTAGGTTTGCGGATTAGGAAAAAAGTGGTCAGCACCACAGTTGCTTCTGCTGCAAATTTCTTTTTCCTCCCTTATTGCAATAACTGATGAAACACAGCAAGGGATGAGCGTTTTAGAAAGCCCCGTCTGCCTCATCATGCGTGGATGCAGCTGGAGGTGCAGATGCGCACTCAGTGAGCTTTCTTTCAACCCTCAGTCCCACCCTTCTGGCTTCCTTGCTGGCATACCTAGGTGCCCAGCTCAGGGCGTGGATGCTTTCTTTGCGTTTGCTGGGTCACGCCTAGTACATTGGGGCTGGCTCGCTCCTTCTTTCTGCAGATCCTGCTGGAGGGGCCCCATGTGCCAGATGCTCAGGGGACAGCAGTGGAGGGGAGGCACAGGTGAGGAAGATGGAGAGCTGTCCTCGAGAGCTTACAGCTTGCGGGGAGAGACCGGGAAATACCTGCTGAGAGCTTCTTGGTCTTGAAGAGTCCACAGCAGGGAGCAGGTGGGACGCCCCTCACTCTTGAGGGACCCGGGCTCCCCTGGAGGAGGTGGTCTCTGGATCAGGCTCCAGGGAAGGTGGGTGTCATCCAGGGAGAGGATGGGAGACTGCAGGGTAGGATCTGGGGAGGGGCACCCAGCTCAGGGCTGAGGGGCCAGAAGGAGAGGTTGGTGCACAGGACGGGTGGGGAGGGGGACGGGAGGTTAGAGGTGGGATCAATGGGGTAAGGGAAGGGCAGTGTGAGGAGGGTGAAAAGATCTCAAGAAAAGTTGAAGAAGCGGTGAATCTGGCCTGGAGAAGACTCCTGGGGGCTGGTGAGCTGCCTCACCTCAGATGCCTGAAATGTGGGCGACCGGGGAGATGGATCCTGTGTCTTTCCAAGTAATGGAAACAGAATTAACGACTGCAGGGAAGAAGGAGAAACATTTGAGGTTGAATATGAGCAAAGACAGCGGTTTACTGAGTAGGGCTTTACCTATGTTACCTCACTTAATTCTCTCAGCAATGCTATGAGCTGGGAGCTGTTGTTATTCCCATTTTACAGAAGGGGTAACTGAGGCCAGAGCAGTTAAGTAAGGTACCCAGCATCACGAGCTGCTAAGTGGTGGAGCTGGGATTTGAAACCAGGAAGGCAGGTTCCCAAGCCTGTGCCAATGAGAGCCAAACAACCATGGGGTAGGTAGCCACCTCCTAAGGCAGAGAGGTTTTCATCATTGGAAATTCTCTAGAAGGGGGAGGTAGAGCGGGTTTTGCGGATGCCTCCCCAGCACTTACACCCCCTCCTTCCCCAACAAACTCCAGTTTGCATCTGGGCATCTAAATGGTCCCGGGAAGGATGACTGACCCTTGCCGTTGGGAAGAGCTTGGTCGATGTTTGCACAGCACAGCCACCATGGTCACCGGGCTGCTTGACCAGAGCTCATCACCTCTGGGTGTTTAGTGATTATTTCTGACGGGGGGGTATTGATCGGAAGGAAGAGTGGAAGGTATCAAGGAATTCAGTTGTTAATTTTGGGAGGAAATATGCCGATCAGACAGATCTTGAAGAGAGAGAAGCTGACCTTTTGAGGCGGGAGAGAGAAAACAGGCAGATCTGAATTCTGCCAACGGCTAGAGGAGGCACGGGGAACCTGCAGGCTCACGCCCACCCCCCTGCCCTGGCCACAGCCCCCCACATTATGACAATAGCATCAGAGCTGAGCAAAAACACGTGCAAATGAAGGACCATTTATTAAGAGGGTGCCAAGTTAGCTGTGTCTCAGGGAACCTGGGAAGAGCCCTTGCCGCAGCAAGAAGGATGCTTTGGAGAAGAAAATGGCTCATCAGAGAAGGGCTTCGTGATCCTGCAGGCTCCATGGCTTCTCAGGACAGCTGGCCTGAGCTTCTCTGGTTGCCTCTGGTAGGTTCTGGGTTGGTCGCAAAAGAAATAAGCAGTTTCATATCCGTATGTCACTTATTCGAATCACGGGCTCATGTTCTGGGGGGACCATGGGCTGAAGGGAGGAGAGCTTGTGCTCCTGGGCCCCCAGGAAGGTTGGCCAGGGTTCCCAGCAATACACACAGCTCACTACTCAATTGGCTTCTCTGCCTGACCCCTCGCGGACCGCAGAAGGAGATGGGGCTGTGCACTGATGGGTCCCCCACTGCTACGACATAGCTCCATTTTGTTTCTTGCAAGCCGAAGTGTGCTCACTGGTTTGGTTGAGGTCTTGTTGCCATCTGTCGGGGATGCTGTCCAAGGAATCACTCTTTCGGAAGGTGGACCTTGGGACCTTTGCTTCAACTGTAAGATTCCCTTATTTTCTTGGTATGATTCAATATAACGTCGTTTTATTTTTTTCCAAAATGCAGGTGTGAAACACACTTAAAGATGTGGTCTTAATTATTTTATCCTCACAAACACGTCTGAGACAAAAAGATATAAAGCGTTTTAACCTAAACTTCTGCAACTATGTATCACTGGTAGGATCCTGGGTGTGAGAGGCTTAAACTAGAAATAAACTTGCTCACATGCGCCTCAGAAAGCAGAATTCTTAAGCTGACTTACAGCACAGCGTCACAAGGCAAGTTCAAGCTAACATCTTGACATTTTAAATGGCGGTACAAAGAAATGACTCTCATTTTCTTGGGTTTAAAATGCAGTCAGTGAATCAGGGAAATTTGAATTGAGTACTCAATCTTTATATGTTTGAACAAGTGATATAAATTATGGTTATTTTTAACGGGATTATGAAGATTAGCTAAATCATTTGAGAGTGCAAGATGTCAAAGTTCAAAGCCAAGCATAATATACTTGCAAAGATGAGTATAATTAGAGTGGAAGAGGGCAAAGACAAATTAATAGAGTTTTAACGTCAAAGACACACGCAGATGTGTGTAATCCACAAATCCTCTCTTGGAAGACTCCATCCTAACAACTCCCTTGATCTTGACATTCTCCAGTGTGTTTTTCATTCTTCAGACTCTCCCAGGGTGCAGGTGCAGACAGCATCCTTTGGTAGGGCAGGGGAACAAGCGGCCAGGAGGCCCGCACGTTGACAAGAATCAGCCCTGAGTGGGACTCTGCTCTCAGAGAGAAGGTGCTCAGTTGCACCACTAGAGGGCGCACACAGTACACACATGATGGTTATTAGGGCTGGAAGGGAAGGGGGAGACAGAGAGAGAGATGGAGAGAGACACAGAGAGAATTCACAAGAGCCTGGGGACCTAAGATAATAGAAGACCCTCATAGGCTGGGAGGAAAGGCTGCTGTCTGTTAATGAACTTGTAGTGAGAAGCACAGGAGATGATTGGAAATCCTGTTGTCAATCTGAACGTAAACACCCTAAACAATTTTTGCAAACGATTTCTAAGGCAAATAAGCAAAACATGGTATTGTAATAATACTCTAGGTTTGTCAAATCAGATTATATTCACAAAATCAGGGTATGAAAGTAAAGGGTGGCTAATTCTTTCCAGAGTTATTGTGACTGTTTTTTTTTTTTTTTTTTACTCTGATAATTAAAGGAAGATGGGTATAAACACAATTTTTTTTTCTTTTTTTCTTTTTTTTTGCGGTACGCTAGCCTCTCACCGCTGTGGCCTCTCCCGTTGCGGAGCACAGGCTCCGGATGCGCAGGATCAGCGGCCATGGCTCACGGGCCCAGCCGCTCCGCGGCATGTGGGATCCTCCCGGACCGGGGCACGAACCCGTGTCCCCTGCACCGGCAGGCGGACTCTCAACCACTGCACCACCAGGGAAGCCCCTAAACACAATTTTTATAAACCTAAAGTAGAGGCTAACTGGATTAAGAACAGAATGTCTCTTCTTTCAAATACAAGAAAAAGGAAATATATATATATATATATATTTCTAAAAGATGGGAAATGAAGGGAACAACGATGGGCCCCCAAAGAGAGAAAGTGTGACACCACAGGGCAAGAACAAGTGGAAGAGAATTGTTCGAGTTCCAGAATTTTAAAAATGAGACATGTTTGGAGGGAGGGGAATAGCAATTTTCTGCATATAAAAGGCACACTTTGGGGCTTCCCTGGTGGCGCAGTGGTTGAGAGTCCGCCTGCCGATGCGGGGGACGCGGGTTTGTGCCCCGGTCCGGGGAGATCCCACATGCCGTGGAGCGGCTGGGCCCGTGAGCCGTGGCCGCTGAGCCTGCGCGTCCGGAGCCTGTGCTCCGCAACGGGAGAGGCCACAACAGTGAGAGGCCCGCGTGACGCAAAAAAAAAAAAAAAAAAAAAAAGGCACACTTAAAGCAAAAGAAGGGTGAAGGATTACAAATGAAGGTCTGGGCAAAGGTACACCAGGCAAGAAGACAAAACACCTACAACAGGGAGGAAAATCGCATTGGGCACGTCCTCTATCCTCATCGGCCAGCCGAGCTCCTGAACACTCAGGCTTCACTCCATCTGTGGGCCAGCACATCTGCACCGGTGCAGACCAGACATCTAACAGCCCTCCCGACATCTCCAGGAGGCTGCCTCCGGGGACATCAACTCAGCCTAGACAAGACCGCACCCTGATCTTGTCCCCAGCCTTCTATCCCTCCAGTCTTTCACACACGCACGCACACACACACACACACACACACACATCCTGCCTTACCAGCCCAGCTGAGCATCCCTGCTTTAGAGAAGACTTCTCCCCTGAAACCTCCCTTCCCAGCAGTCTATACCAGACCCCAATCATGTGCTTTTATAACCTCCTAGGTGTCTCCTTCACTGGAGTTATTGCCGTTCCTGACTCTGGGGGGGTGTGTGTGTGTGTGTGTGTGTGAGATTGTTCCATGACTGTCTCTGCTGAAACGTCAGCCCTGGGAGAGCAGAGCGTGAGTGCATTTTGTTCACCACCCAATCGGCAGCGCCAAGTGGGGTGCCAGGGCCACAGCTGGCATTTGATGTTTGTTGAAGAAATAAATGACATGAATAGCCAAAGCCATGAGAACCATCGAAACGCCCCGAAAAGAGAAAGGGAAGTAAATCCTACAGCCAGGAAGTGGACACCATTTACATATTTCTCATGAGGTTTTTGTTTTGTTTACATGGAAAAATGCTAATCATACAAGTAAAAATAAAATACAATTCAAACTTGTGTCTACAGAGAGCTGAAGATATTTATTTACCCAGGAACTCAAAACTGACTGAGAAAATATCAGAGAATGGATAACATTATATTTTGAAATAAACTATTCGGAGTACACCTAACAGATGACATAAATACAACTTTATATAAAATAAACTAAGTAGCTAAGATCTTGATATTATTTTCTAAGCACCCCCTTTCGTCTAAGCAACAGGGAAGTCAATTTCTTTGATGTTAGAAATCTTTACCAACCAATCCTAAAGTCCTTCTCGCCATATTTACTTTCTGTCTCAGCTTCAGACAGGGATCACGTGAGAAAGGGGCTCAGAGCAGACTTGTTCAGTGGCGGCTCTCAGCTGTCCTGAATTGTCACAGTAACAGGAGGGCAGGTGGCCTCCACCGCCCAGGTCCCCAGCTTGGCCAGACACCAAGTGGGTCGCGGCTTTGCCGCGTGACCCTGACCCCACCTGGTCTCCTGTCAACCGAAGTTCCCACATAGGAGAGGAGGCCTGGGAAGGTTCTGAGCTGTTCAGGCCCGTGTGCTGTCACATATATTAATAGAGTTGCTGTGAAACTGTTTGGACTGAAAAAAGAACAGCAAAGTGAGTCAGCTGCAAATTCCTTGTGTCAGCTGACGCTGAGTTGGTCTCAGTCAGCAGTGGAAGCCACTGGAAATGTCTTGAACGATCAGAGGCCAGAGTCAAAAATTTTTTTTCTCACATCTTTATTGGAGTATAATTGTTTTACAACGTTGTGTTAGTTTCTGCTTTATAACAAAGTGAATCAGCTCTACGTATCCATATATCCCCATATCCCCTCCCTCCCACCCTCCCTATCCCACCCCTCTAGGTGGTCACAAAACACCGAGCTGATCTCCCTGTGCTATGCGGCTGCTTCCCACTAGCTATCTATTTTACATTTGGTAGTGCACATAAGTCCATGCCACTCTCTCGCTTTGTCCCAGCTTACCCTTCCCCCGCTGTGTCCTCAAGTCCGTTCTCTACCTCTGCGTCTTTATTCCTGCCCTGCCACTAGGTTCATCAGTACGTTTTTTTTAGATTCCATCTATATGTGTTAGCCTATGATGTTTGTTTTCCTCTTTCTGACTTACTTCACTTTGTATGACAGACTCTAGGTCCATCCGCCTCACTACAAACAACTCAATTTCGTTCCTTTTCATGGCCGACTGTGAGGGGGCAGCGAGGGCGCTGGACATAAGAAACCTGGGAGAACGAGTTCCCTGAGGTCTGCCAGGGGACATGGGGCAGAGGGGACATGACAGGAATTCCTCTGATCAGGGAGCCTTTGGGGGTCTCTGGACCTTGCCTCCCCTTGCTAAGACTTTCTCCATCTGAACACAGACTCTCCAGCTGGCTTTCCAAGAGCAGATGGGAATTCTCTCAAAAGTGACCCCACCGTGGCGTGCGGTCAGCCCTGTAGGAAGACTTCTGTAGACTTCCGAGGCAGGCTGGAGGTCCTAGTGAAAGCCCCTGAGCGTTGCGGTCTTGTCCACCTGTTCTCTGAAATGAATTCTACTCTTAGGACTCTCAGGAATGCTCGAAGAAAACTGTCCTACTGTGGGAGTAGCCCTCAGAGCCCGCAGGCATGAGCTGTGGCATAGTTTTCCCAGCCCTGGAGTTCCAGTTTTCAGTGGCGGTGAAAGTGAGTTTTGGCATCAGAGGGTCTCGATCTGAACCCTGAATTCACCAGCTCTGTCACCTCAAGCCAAGCACCATCTCCTCCAAAGTTCAAATGAGAATAAAAGTTCCTACTTCTTAGGGTTGTTTTAAAGATTAAATAGATAATGGAAAGAAATGGGTAGGAAAGCACCAGCACCTGGTAAGTACCTCAGGTGTAGGTGCCAAGAAAGGATGTGGTGTGGTCCAGTGGGCACAGGGCTCTTCAAGGGCATCGGTGAGCGGTGATGGCTGGGCCCCCTGGGATCTGACTTATACAGCGGGGGCTGGGCCTTCGCCTCTTCCTCTGAGCCTGTTCTTCAAGGAATGATGCCTTCGACTGGGCGGGGTCTCTGGGGCCAGGTCAACGGGCAGCCGCACCGAGCTTGGGACTCAATGTAAGCGCCCAGTCCACCGCAGTCTTTGTAGTTAGCTAACCAGCTCTCTGGCTACGGGTGGAGTTGGCAGGTGCTTTTGCCACGAGTTCTGGGGTTACCCTGACCCTATTAACTTCATCTCATTTCTTGCAGCTCCAGAGTGTGGCGGTCCCACTCTAGAATGTGTAAGAAATTACCCCAGACTGGATAGAGGTGCTTTAACCCCTCCCCCAGTCTAGGCTGCTGAGAAACTCTGTACATGAGCCTTGGACCCCAGGCTTCTTCATCCCCATTCTGATTGGTGCTGATTCCTCAAACATCCTTCTCTGGGTATGTCAACCAGCCAGCTGTGAGTGCACCTGGGGGCCATGGGTTTCTAGGAGGACAGCCGCTGCAGTGCACCTAGGGGCTTTGTCCAATGCCTTCATAGTCAGCTTACTGCATGGTGATAGTGGCCTCCAGCACCGCTGGGACCCAGCGCAGAAGCAGAGGAACAGGGCCCCGTGGGCACCAGAGTCATATGGGACACGTGACCTCCTGGCTGTAGGTCCCTTCAGCAATAGAAAAAACAGAGCTGTACCCTTGAGGAGCTCAAGGACCAGCAGAGGGCAAACACCTCGTGCAGGTACGTGATGCAGTTGTCAGGCACTTAGAAGAACATCCCTTGGACTGAGGGAGTCAAGGAAGACTTCCAAGATCAGGTGATTCTCGAAAGAGTAGAAGTTTTTCCAGTCAGACAAAAGGGTGAGGAAGTAGACATCCCCGGTCCAAGGACATGTGTGCAAAGGCGTGGGAGCAAGGGTGAGTGTCAGTGTTGCTACAGCATCAGGAACCACGAGAAGGTCCTGGGAGGCGAGAGCAGACCATGAAGAGACATTAGTCTGTGCTAATATCATTTTTCATCTAATAGTCAAAGGGAACATGTTTGAGAATTTGGACCACGCTTTAGGAAGACGAGAGTAGCAGCAGTTCAGAAGGTGGGGAGAAGAAGATGGTACCAGGGAGAGCGTGACCAGGTGTGCAGTCTCACCCTGATCACACGTCCGGCACCAAGACCGCTGCAGGTTCCGCGTGAGGGATTTTTATGGTCTCAGCTGTGGTGGAGAAGGAAGGACAGAAGCTATTCGAGTTCCAGGAGAGAGCGCTGGTTAGGTTTAGGTGACAGGTCACATGAGGAGGCTCAAGGATGCGTTTTCGTCTTGGACGGCCAGCCACCCACTGAAATGTGAAACGCAGAACTTGGAGATGCCATTAATGGAGAAGTGATGAGTCTGGGTTTGGTATAAATTGGGAGGTGCCAAGGGGGCCCCATGAGACGATGACATGGGGTCTGGAGGTCAGGAGAAGAATTTGTACTGTTGAGCGACACGTGGAAACACAGACACTCTGGGGAAGAAGGATGAGCTCGCTCCAAGGAGAGTCCAGCAAAGCTACCAAATTTCGCAGGAAGGTGGAGGAAGAGGAACCTTTAAGGAGCTCAGGAGGCCTTGGTGAGGGAGACAGGACAGGAGGAGACCGCCAAGTTCCAGTTAATGTCAGGGAGTCAAGAGTAAGAGCAAGTCTGTCAAACGTGAGGGGAGAGGAAGCACAGAGAGGTGAGTAGGGGCTGGACCAGTAGACGTACAGGCACCAAGAAGCAGTGAGCAGGGGCATGACCTCAACCCTGGGGGGAATGGGCTCTAATGGCCCAACGTGGGGCTGGAGACCAGGGCAAAGCGTCCCCATGGGGTCAGGGCTATGATTATACCTCCTCACCCGTGAAAGAAAGCTCAGCTGCTCTGCCTACCTGGGATGACAGCCAGAAAGTAGTTACCTGTCTATAATGTAGGGAGAAAGCAGACAGACACCCATCTTACCAGGATCTGAATGTTTTTTCCTGCTCACTCGTTCCAGGTTCTGAGATGCAATGTGTTCTCAGGGTGAGACCCCCAGGCGTCCTCGTAGTTGTGGTCTCTGGAAGGTCTGCCTGAGGGCATCATGAAATTGAAAAACAGAGAAAGGTGACTCCTTTCTCCGGAAGAAAAAAAGAAAATATAATCCCTTTGCCAAGTAAGGAGACAAACTTTACAAAAGCACAGAAATCAAGTACCTCAGAAGGAAGCCCTAGCAAACTGGAGAAATCATACCTGACAAAAATAGATCAACTTTAAATTGGAGCCAGCGATCAAAATCCCATGGAGAAAGGACCAATCTCAAACTTGGAAAAGAAAAATTACAGTTATTGAAATAAAAGCCTGAATAAATGAGATAGACAGTAAGCTGGAAAAAAATGGTGAGGAAATTAGAGATTGGTAAGGTAGAACTGGGAAAAGCAATAGTACTGTAGCACTGAGAGAGATAGAGATAAAAAAGGGAAGTAAAGCGATGTAAAGAAGATACTGAAAAGCTCCATGTACTACAGTAGAATGGGGAAGAGGCAGAGGTAAATAAGATCATGGCTAGTTATTTCCAGAGAGGAAGGAAATTATGAGCTCCTCAGACTGAAAGAACGCATACGGAGCAAACAGCATAAATGTACAAACAAAATTCCAGATTTAGATGCACCGTGGTGAAACCACAGCTCAGAGCTGATAACGTTTCCTCAAATTACTAGAAAGAAAAGATATTTTGTACTAAGGAATGGCCATCAGATAGCTGACGCTTCAACAGCAAAAGAGATGCCACGGACCATGGAGCACAGTGTTGAGTGAAAATTACTCGCGATGTAGTATTCCATGCCCAACTGGAAGGTCTTCTAAGAGTTACGGTATTTATAAATGCTTCTAGACATACAAATACTATAGTTCGGATTATCTAGTCAAGATGGCAGAGTGAGCAGTTATCAAACAACAGTAACATGATCGATGAGAGAGGAGGATTTGAAGGGAAGTGAAAAAGTTCTTGATATTGATCTCGGTGGCGAATTCAACATTATTCACATTTATGTGAATTATTCTGTGTGTATGTATGTTACGGTTCACAATAAAAATGTGTATTTTTTTTTTAAGTTAGGTACCTGGTCTTGTTCAGGAGAGTTTGATTAAATTTAGATTTTTGACTTGAGGGAAATACGTGACACTGGAGCATATAATTCCTAATATGACTCTTCTAAGCTGTGAACCTTTCCATGGCAAAACAAAGCTACTTTTTCTAAGCTGTCTTTCCTTCTTGAAATGCTTTGAATTGGATGTGTTTTTTTTTTCCTTTTGGCAATGCCAAGATCTAGTCTGTAATCACTTTCATTTTGCACATGGCACTAAACATTCAATTAAAGTCCCCACCTCACCAGATCAGAATCACTAGCTAACTCACAAAGCTGACATGATTACCTACCCTGGAAGGATGGTTTAGCGGAACAGCAAATTACAGTTGTTAAATGATCCACAGGAGGGCTCTCTTGATGTTCCAAACCCCAAACTGAGAAGCTTGGTTAGAAGTATAAGGAAGTAATTTGAGGGGAAATGACCTGGAACTTCACAGTTTAAACAACATTTAAATAAATTATAAGATTCAGTCGAGGGTTGCATCTGATACAAACTAAACCTCAGGCTTGTGGTGCTGCAGAAATTCATAGCAACCACGAAAGACACATTTGTACAAAAGAACAAGTAAATGCTTTTCAGTAAACTAGTAGTCTGAAAGTAAATGGAAGAATTTCGATACAAAAACGAGAACCAAGGCTTCCCTGGTGGCGCAGTGGTTGAGAGTCCACCTGCCGATGCAGGGGACGCGGGTTCGTGCCCCGGTCCGGGAAGATCCCACATGCCGCGGAGCGGCTGGGCCCGTGAGCCATGGCCGCTGAGCCTGCACGTCCGGAGCCTGTGCTCTGCAACGGGAGAGGCCACAGCAGTGAGAGGCCTGCGTACCGCAAAAAAAAAAAAAAACAAAAAACAAAAAACTAGGACCAAACAGCCTGACTTTCTGAATATTTCATTTTTTAGTCCTGCTTTTTCTTAAACAGTTTAATAACTCAAGAAAAGTCATCTGAGAAGATAAGAGTTGGTCAGGAGCTATTATTTTCTCTTTCTCTTGCCCACCTACTCATTTGGTAACAGGGCCATTAATAATAGAAACTGCTACTAAGTTTCAAGAGTTTGACCAAGCACAGCCTACTCTAGCTCCAGTTCTGAAGCTGCAGAAGAATAAACACCAGAAAGCGGAGAAATAAACAAAGCATAGCATAGCACAGCCATAGCAATAAACAAAGGCGGTTGCAGCCGGTCAAGCCCTTCCATTACAGCTACCCCGAAGGTGAGCCCTGAGGGACCTCAGCAAGGAAACAACGGCTACCTACCACCTAGCAGCCATCAGACTGCAGCCACCGATGGTGCAGCTTAAGGAAACTCAGGATGAGAAAACACGGGATGCTGGCCCCAGATAGCTGAGGTGTGTATCAAAGGAATGATTTCAGTGAGCCCAGCCTCTTGCATCTTCCCATACACAGAAAAGCACTAAATTCCTTAACTTGAGATGTCTGGTTTTCTTTTATTAACAGTCATCCTTTGATGTTCCGACTACCTGGTGTCGGTGCAAAAACTCCTGTATATCCTGGCTTCCCCCACCTTCCTCTGGGAATGGTTCTCTCAGCGCTATCTGAGATGCTGTCTCCTGGGCTTGAAGTCCTAAGTATGTCCACCGAATAAAATATAACTCTTATCTTTTAGGTTGTGCATTTTTTTTAGTTGGCAAAAGTAAGGAGTCAATCCAGTAGCCTCTTTACATACGAACCTTCAAGTTGCCAACTTTCAAAGATGCGAACGTGAAATTGCAGCTGGCCCTCCGTCTCCTATTGCTGACGATCCTTCAGCTCTACCATCTCCCACCTCCTCTCCCTCCTCCAGTCAGTAACTCTTCTTGCCTGTTCATTCGATGCCAGCCCCCATATGCCAGCTGTTGTACTGCACTACTGTACTTTCAAGGTACTGTACTGTAAACTTGAAAATGTTTTATTTTTTGTGTTTGTTTGTTTTTATGCATTATTTTTGTGAAAAGTATTACAAACCTATTACGGTACAGCACTATATAGCTGATTGTGCTGGTCGGGTACCTAGGCTAATTTTGTTGGGACTTGCGAACAAATTGGACTTACAGACTCGCTCTCGGAATGGAACTTGTTCGTACGTGGGGGACTTACTGTATAGGGAAGCTGGGCTGCAGAGGGTCATTTGGATTCCATGTAAGATTATGGTTTCCTATCCCCCTACCCCAAACCGAACTTCCCTAGCTGTTGCGGGCTGACCATGGGGTTTGAGAGTCTTCCTCATACTTGTAGTGAAGGACTGCGGGCTTCACCTGTACACAGACAGCTCCAAGTGAGAGCAAGCAAGTACTGGACAGGCGAGAAGGGCTTTCTTCACTCCAGCTGCACCATCCAAGGTAAGTCCTTCCAGAAGACTGGAGAGAAGGGAGCAAGCTACCTCTCCAATTCTTCCTTGAGTGACCACAAGTGTTGTTAAAAGTTCCAGTGTTTATACGTCAAAGAAGAAATGAGTGTCCACCCTTATCTTCTGCGGATTGGCTGAAATCTTTACACACATTATCTTAATGCTTTCCATGTGGCAAATAATGTTGACTTTTGATCAAATTATTTTTCTTAGTCCGAACTTACTTGAGCGCTGCTCTGTAGCTGAACACTGCCAACAGCAATATGTGTGTCCTCACCTCCTACGAGACATCACGTAGCAAACTACCATATTGCTTTTCCTTTGTTTTTCTTTTTATTTCCTCCTACATCTATTCCTTTGTTAATAGTGAAAGGAGTCAAGATGGGAGAGCAGAGAAGTCAGAGGAAATCATCAGCTTATCTTTTTATTCCTACTCAACCAGGGAACAGAACAATGACAGCACTGGAGGGAACCACAGTACCACGGAAAGGAGACCTAAACGATTCTGACGGTTGGTGAAAACGTATAGGATTCAGAATATCCGAGGCTAAGATGAGTTGGATAGTTCGGGTTTCAAGCATGGCTGAAACCAGACTCATTTGATTCGGCAATATTCCTGCCTATACTGCATGGCGAGTAAAAAAGACCTCAAATGATATCTTGTGCAGACTTTAAAAACTCTTGCTCTATTTTCTCTCCAAATTTAAAGTTTCTTAATTAAAAAAAAATTATTTAGGAGCAATTATAGATTCAGAGGAAGTTTCAAAAAGAGTACAAAGAGGCGCAGCGTCCCCATCACCCTGTTTTCCCCGATGCTCACGTGGCTACATGTACATAACTAGGAAACTGACGTAGGTACAGTCCACTGACTTTATTCAGATTTCGCTAGTTTTACACACATCTCTGTGTGTGCGTATGTGTGTGCCTAGTTCACAGGTTTATCACACATGTATATTCGTGTAACCATGACCACAATGAAGATGCAGAACTGTTCCATGACCGCAGAGATTTCCCTCATGCTGCCGAGTTTCTTGATGTTTTAATGTCCAATTAGTTTAATGATACAGTGGGTTTCTTACTGAGATGTTACGCTGAGTACAGAGTGCATCGTTTTTCTACAGACCCCAGATAAAATCATTTGCCACTGGACCAATGTGCCATTTCTCACCTGGAAGCAGTTAACCCTAATTCCAGACAACAAGTGTGAAAAGAAATAATCAGTCTTGGGATTTTGTTCTTACAAGTGAAAAATGCATAAGTAAGTTGCCTCATGTATTCTTTCACCTGGGCAATGGAGCTTGGTTAATGGTCATCCAAAGTTAGGGGGTCGGGCTTCCCTGCCAATGCAGGGGACATGGGTTCGAGCCCTGTTCCAGGAAGATCCCACATGCAGCGGAGCAACTTAAGCCCGTGCGCCACAACTACTGAGCCTGTGCTCTAGAGTCCAAGAGCCACAACTACTGAGCCCACGTGCCACAACTACTGAAGCCTGTACGCTTAGAGCCTGTGCTCCGCAACAAGAGAAGCCACTGCAACGAGAAACCCGTGCACTGCAACGAAGAGTAGCCCCCGCTCGCTGCAACTAAAGAAAGGCTGCGCGCAGCAACGAACACCCAACGGAGCCAAAACTAAATAAACAAAATAAATAGATTTACTAAAAAAAAGAATGTTAGGGGGTCAGTGGCCTTTCATGACCGGGCTGCTCTCTGACACGGCAGAGGTACCTGACACTCAACCCATCTGGTACTAATCTCATTTTCTTTGCCCAGCCCTTCCAAGACTGTTCCCCTCTGGTCTTTCTCAGTGAGTGGTAGCACCATCCATTCTCCTGGACACCCAGGCATCCACCCCAGTTCCTTCTTTGGGAGACCTTCCTCATCCAATCACTCATCCAGCCTAGAACGTGTTCCTCCCAAGCCCCTCTGAATTGCAGGTGGTCTCTCCATCCTGTTGACACGATGGTTGTTCAGGATGCAAATGTTCTTTACCTGGATTCATGGGACGTCCTTCCAAATGGCAGCTCTGCCTCTACTGCTGTCCTCCTGCAGCAATCTAATGACCACAGTATAGCCACAGGGCTCCTTTCAGAAGGAAAGTCATGTCACACCAACAGGACAACATAAACGTGTGTCCTGTTGCTCATGGTGAAGAAAGCTTAAAATTCCCATTTCTAGAAAGGAAGTCCATGATTTTGTTGCTGACATTTCTTGAGTGCTCTTGTTTCTTGCTCTTCCATATGCCTGGCGACGCGGCTCTCACATCATTCTGTTAGCTCTCTAGTGTCCTTCCAATACGTCCCCTTTCTTCTGTTAATGTGAATCTATTGCAACCCAGGGGTTGCGGTGATTGCACTTCTCCACTTAAGTGGTTCACACTTCTATTTGCTGCTCCATCTGTCAGGACTCTGTCAACTGCAGGTCACAGACACCAACTCAAACTGGCTTAGGCACAGAAAGACAATCTATTGGTTCATGTAATTTAGAAGTCTGATCATATCCCCCAAATAAATCATCATGTTTCTGTTTCTTGTTCCATCTCTCTGTCTTCACATGGAAGGGCTAATGTCTGCTGGAAGCCCTAGACTCACATCCTATCAATATAGTGGCCTGATGCTGATAATAGAAAGCATTTATCTCTATAGCTCTAGCATAAGGGTCTCAGGGAAGAATCTCATTTGACAAGCATGGCTGGGTGTCCGTACCTCAGCCAATCACTGCAGCCAGAGCAATGGGGTGCTCGATTGGTCAGGCCTGCATCTTCTCCCACCCTTGTGACTGGATGGGATGATATCCAGACCACTCAAACAGCCAGCAGGAAATGGGTTTCCCACAGGAAGAGCTTTTCTTCACCAGAAGAAGGAGGAAAGGATGCTGGCAAGCAAAGCCAATGGAGATCTATGGGACTTAGTGATGAGCCAATACTATTGAAACCCAGACAGTGTCCTCTGATTGCAATTTTCAGGCTTGGGAGGCAGGAGAGAGTTTTAGGAGTGGGTCAGAACTGCTTGGGTGGGAAGCTCATTCTCTCAGAGAAAAGCCTATACAGTTCACAATGAGGTTCATAAGTTCCCAGAGATAAAATCTTGGGCAACTGCCAGAAGGTTGAAATAAACGTTCTGCTCGGCCACCTCCCACACACATACTCTGATTTGTTGAATGCAAGTTTTTACCCCGTTTTCCACCCAAACCCAGAGGAGTCAATCTAATAGGCTGAAGTCATTTAGTTCTTTTCTTCAAAGTGCCCACCATCTAGTGGAAGAGTCAGAAAAACAGACAAGCCCAGAACACTCTGATAAGGGCAGTGAGAGGAGAAGGCAGAGGTTCTAAGGAGGAAAACCCTTATCAGACGGGAGCATCAGAGAAGGCTCTGTGAGCAGGAGAGTCCAGGGAGATTCTAGAGGACATGCTGCTCCAGGTTGCCCTGTCTACCTGCCAGCCTCACTCTCTGAGATATGCCTAGATATGTCAGAGAGGGTTCAGAGGAAGATGCTGAGAAGGATGAAGGAATCAAGTCTGTGCCATGTGGGGAACAGCTGGAGGAAGGAGGAATAATAGTCTTAAAAGTTTATTTGAAGGGCTGCCTTGGGGAAAGGGATCTGACTTGTGTGCAGTCTCAGGAAGTACTACATTGAGCCAGTTCCTGGGAAGACTCACAGGGACTCAGAAGTTGTTTCTAGAGAAGGAAGCACTATCTAACCCAAGGCCAGCTTGGAAACGAATGAGATGTTTTGTGAGGAAATGAGTTAACCATTACTGAAAGAGTTCAAGGACAAGTTGAATGACTACTTGTCAGAGATGTGATGATAATTAAAGCACAGTGGTTGGGGGGATGGGGGTTGGTGGAATGTGGATGGATGCAATCTTTAATAGCCTT
The DNA here is from genome assembly GCF_039906515.1 of Pseudorca crassidens. NCBI lineage: Eukaryota > Metazoa > Chordata > Mammalia > Artiodactyla > Delphinidae > Pseudorca > Pseudorca crassidens. The sequence continues at coordinate 6,014,475 of NC_090301.1, read as the reverse complement.
GAGATTTCCATCAAGGCTTAGAAACCTATTGCTGTAACCACATATCCATGCTCTTTAATATGCTGTCCATTTAGAGTTTTCATAGCAAAATATTGGAGAAGTATTTGCCTTACAAATAAAAGATATTCAAAGGCTTCTATGCTTTATGCTTTCCTAGAAATCTTTCCCCATTAGTAATCTATGCAAAGTCACCACCAGTATAATTTTCTGGGTTAGTAATTATGTTTACGACCTCTAATTCTGCAGAAAGGTAGCATGCAGAGTACTGTGGCATAAATAAGGATCCCAGGCTAGTGTTTTGCAATTGCCTTGTCATGACACACCAGTGAACTATGTATCATTCATTGGAAACTTTTCTCCTTTTTCCTCTTCTCTGTTTGTATAGTTGTTGACTGGGAAGCTGTGTGTACAGACAAGTGTAGTGAAAAATGTATTAACCCATAAAAAAGGCAACTTGGTCTTTCTCATCTATGCCTTTGGACATCATTTCACCTCTTCCTTTCCTTCCTCAAAGTGAAGGTCAAAGGAGATAAGTTTGAAAGAGCATTGAATTTCTAAATATTATGCTTTCAAGTTTATGCTGTGTTTAATTTTGCACTCTGTTGGTCTCCCCCCTCCACACACACAAAGTTATCTCAAACATAAACCTGGGCTTTAGTCTGCATGCCCCAAATAGAAAACTGATTCGAGGAAGGGAATAGGAATGAAGAGAAAGATGAAGATAAAACTATACAAGGAGATACCTTCCAAAACACTCTAAGTAAATCAAAATGTCCTAAAACATGTTAAAGTAATCCACATGAAGGCAAGAAAGGAAAAACAGAATAAGAACCAAAGGAAACCAATAGAAAACAAACAATAAAATGGTAGACTCAAGTACTAACATATCAATAATTATCTTAAATCTAAATTAACTAAATACACCAATCAAAAGAGAGATGGACACAAAAACATGACTCTATTATGTCTAGAAGAAACTTCAAATACAATGATATAGTCAGGTTGAAACTAAAAGGATGGAAAAGATATAGTATGGAAACATTAATCAAAAGAAAGGAGTGGTTATATTAATATAATAGAAAATAGACTTCAGAACACAGAGAAGTACTAGAGACAAAGAAGATTTTTTACATAATGATGAAAAGATCAACTCACTAGGAAGACATAATGGTCATAAATGTTTACCCATCAAACAACAGAATCTAAAAATAGATGAAGCAAAAACATGTAGTGCTAAAAGGAGGAATAGATCCACAGTTATACTCAGGGACTTCAACACTCCCTCCCAGCTACTGATAGAACTACGAGATGAAAAATCAGCAAGAACATAGAAAATCTGAGCAATACAGTCAACCAACAGGACCTAACTGACTTAGATAAAATGCTCCATTCAATAAATACAGAATACACTTCGCTTTTTCAAGTTCCCATGGAATATTCACCAAGATAGACCATATCCTGGGTCATAAAACAATCCTTAACAAATTTTAAAAGAACTGAAATCACACAGAGCATGGTCTTTGATTTTAATGGATTCAAACTAGAAATCAATAATAGAAAGGAACAGGGAAATCTATCACCATGTGGAAATTAAAGAACACACTTCTTTAATGAAAACAAAAATACAACATGTCAAAATTAGTGGGATGCAGCTAAAGCAGTGCTAAGAGGAAAATTTATAGCACTAAGTGCTTGTATTAGAAATAAAGAATCTAATCAGTAGCCTAAGTCCCTACCTCAAAAAATTAACAAAAGAAGAGCAAAATTAACCCAAAACAAGGAAAAGGCTGGCAGTAATAAAGATAAAGTACACATCAATGGAGTTTAAAATAGGAAAACAATAGAGAAAATCAATGGAACACAAAGTTTTGTCTTTGAAAAAATTAATGAAATCAACAAAGCTCTAGCAGGACTGACAAAAGTAAAAAGAGAAATAAAAGGCATATAGATTGAAAACACAGTAATAAATCTGTTTCTATTTGCAGATGACATGATTGCCTATGTAGAAAATTCCAAGGAATCTACAAAAAGACTTGTAGAATTATTAAGTGAGTTCAGCAAGGTCACAGGGCATAAGATCAACACACAAAAAGCAATCAAATCTCTATATGCTCACAGTGAACATGTGGAAAAAGAAATTAAAGACACAATACCTCTTACAATCATTTCAAAGAAAATGAAATACCTAGGTGTACACTTAGCAAAATGTGTACAGTATCTGTGTGCTGAAAAGTACAAAATGCTGATGAAAGAAATCAAATAACACCTAAATAAATGGAGACACTATTATGTTCATTGGTTGGAAGATTCATCTTTACTCTTCAACATAGTAAAGATGTCAATACTTCACAAATTGATCTAGAGTTTAATGTGATTCTTATCAAAACTCAGCAAAGTTTTTGTGGGCAAACAAGACAATTTTAAAATTTACATGGAGAGGCACAGGCCCTAGAATAGCTAAAACAATCTTGACAAAGAGGAATAAAATCTAAGGAATTATGCCACCCAGTATTAAGCCACAGTAATCAGGATAGTGTGGAATTGACAGAAGGATAGACACATAGATCAATGGAACAGAATAGAGAACCCAGAAGTAGACCCACACAGATATGCTCAACTGATTCTGACAAAGTTGCAAAAACAATTCAATTGCAAATGATAGCCTTTTCAACAAATAGCATTGAAGCAACTGGACGTCTATATGCCAAAAAACTAACTTCAACCTAAATCTTACATGTTATACAAAAATCAACTCATAATGGATCTTGGACTTAAATGAAAAAGGTAAAGCTATTAAAGTTTTAGAAAAATCATAGGAGAAAATTTTCAGAATTAGGGCTAGACAAAGATTTCTTAGACTTGACACAAAAAGCACATTTCATAAGGAGAAAAAGTGGATCAATCGGACATCATCAAAATTAAAAACTTTTCCTTCCTTGAAAGTTCATATGAAGCAGATAAAAAGACAAGCTACCGACAGGGAGAAGATATTTGCAAACCTCATGTCCAACAAAAGACTAGTTCCTAGACAATATAAAGAACTCCCAGAACTCAACAGTAAAAAATTGAACAGTCCAATTAAAAAATGGGGAAAAAAGAAACTGAAGAGGAGATATTGATGGTAAATAAGCACGTGAAAAAATGTTCAACAGCATTAGCCAACTGGAGTATGCAAATTAAAACCACAATGAGATGTGACTTCACACCTATTAGAATGACTAAAATAAAAAAGAAAAACGGTGACAACACCAAATGTTGGTGAGGATGCCGAGAAACTGGCTCACTCATACATCGCTAGTGGGAATGTAAAAATGGTACAGTCACTCTGGAAACTGTTTGAGGGTTTATAACCCAGCAACTGCAGTCTTGGGCATTTATCCTGGAGAAATAAAAAACTTTCGTTTACATGAAAACCTTTACATGAATGTTCATAGCAACTTTATTTGTAATGGCCCAAAGTTGGAAACATCCAAGATGTTTTAAACAGGTGAATGGTTAAACCGTGGTGTATACACCCCTTAGAATACTAAGCAGCAATAAAAGGTGCAAATTATAGATGTACACAAAAACTTAGATGAATCTCCAGGGAGTTGTGATGACTGAAGAGAGCCCATCTCAAAAGGTTATATACTATATGATTCCATTTACATATAAGTTTTTAAATGACAGCATTTTAGAAATGGAGATTAGTGGTTGCCAAGGGTAAGGGACAGGGTGAGGTGGTTGCCAAGGGTAAGGGACAGGGTGAGGTGGGGTGGTGGGTTGAGGCAGCCACAGGGAGGTGGGTTGGGTTGTGAAAGGACACCAGCAAGGATCCTTGTGGTGACAGAAATATCAGTGTCTTAACCGTGGTGATGGATATGTGAACCTAGACATGTGCTGAAGTTGTATAGACCTGTACACACATACATGAGCACTAGTAAAACTGGGGAATCTGAATGAATCCAGGTGAGTAGATTGTTCCAGTGTCAACATCCTGCTTGTGCTATTCCACTACAGTTTTGCAAAACGTTACCATTAAATGAAACTAGGTAAAGTCTTCACAGCATGTCTATGGGGTTTTTTTTTAATGGCATAATCTACAACAATCTTGATAACATTTCAATTAAAAAGGCACGTTTCCTCTCTGGCAGGGCACCCCATTCTGAAAGGAAGACCCACTACCTGTCGAGGCACCAGCAGAAAATGACCAGTTAGAAAATACAGATTTTTGATGGGTTACGTGGAACCAATTTTGTCCCACATATTATCACCGATTCCCTCCTGTAGCTGGTTCTGTTGATACATCCTCCATCACTCTTTCTGGGCACAGGGACACCCAGCACCAAACAGAGCACAAGAAGAAAATATCTCGGGACATTCAGGGGGAGAGGGATACTCTTCAAAGGACAAGTGAGGATCAGGCAGTAACCTATAGGCTTTATTACAGTTGGAAACAACTATACAAGTCACACCCCACTTCCTCTCACCTACAACAACAGGCACTCAAAGGTACAACTAAAACACACACAGAAGTAACAAAGCAACCCTAAGGCTGAATGAAGCACAATTTCCTACCACAGACAACAGGGAGATGCCACTTCTGCTAGCAAAACTCTAGTAACTTCTTCCTCCTGCCTATTCAGTGGGCCAGTAGCATCGGCGTCTCCTGGGAGCTTGTTAGAAATGCAGATCTCAGCCTTCACCTAGACCTACTGAATCAGGATCTTCATCTGAACAAAATTCCACCTTAAATTCCGAGAAGCACTGTCTTAGTAGCAATTTCCTGATGCTCTAATGTTAATAGATTCCATCTATTTCCAGGTGAAGTTTCGTGAGTCTATTACAGCTAAAATAATCGAGAAAGGGTCCTTAAAATCCACTCAGGGGAATGTGTTACCGAAAACTCTTTACAAAAGATCCATTTTAGTTTTTCCTTAATGGCTCTTTATGAAATGGCTGGAATTTTGGGATGACCTAGCAGCTTGGCAACCTCACCTGGCTCCATCCTGAAGGCAATTCATTGACTGGGCAGGTGTCTCTTTCTCTTGGGTCTTTGAAGAGCCCCGAGCTCAGTTGAAGAGGACTGTTCTTTCCAGAGAGGCGCTGGGCTCTGGGACAAGGGTATATAGATATTACCTAATAAGCCAAAATTGAGGTACTAATTCTGCCTAATTTCTAGACATTTCTAATGTTCTATAATTTCCAGCTTCTGATATAATTAACACATGACCTTGTTTTTTCATCCTCCCCAAGTTTCACTATCCACCTCCTCATCAGAATGATTCATCCTGATCCTTTCTATTAAACCTCTAGAGAGAGAGAGGTGTCAATATTTTTAAATAAATTTGTTTATTTATTTTATTTTTGGCTGCATTGGGTCTTCGTTGCTGCATGCGGGCTTTCTCTAGTTGCGGCGAGCAGGGGCTACTCTTCGTTGCGGTGCACAGGCTTCTCATTGCGGTGGCTTGTTGCGGAGCACAAGCTCTAGGCTCGCGGACTTCAGTAGTTGCAGCACGTGGTCTCAGTAGTTGTGGCTCGCGGGCTCTAGAGCGCAGGCTCAGTAGTTGTGGCACACAGGCTTAGTTGCTCCGTGGCATGTGGGATCTTCCCGGACCAGGGCTCGAACCCGTGTCCCCTGCATTGGCAGGTGGATCCTTAACCACTGCGCTACCAGGGAAGTCCTGAGAAGTGTCAATTTTTTTTTAAAAAAGGTATTCTGGGCAGTGTTCTTAGAAGCATCCCCATTTCTTAACCTGACCTCTGTCACACTGTTTTAAAATCAGCTTCTTGTGATATTTCCCATGATTTCAGTTGGTGTTCAGAGATTTGATACTGAAGAAAAAGAAAAAAGCTGATGCTTTTTTTCCAACAATAAGCTTACATCTAAAAAAGAAAATGCATCGGTCTGCTATAATAAATCCACTTTGCAAAAGAATTACATACTTTCTAATTATATTTCTTGCAGTTATAAAAGGAGCTGGGAAAAAGAGTTATCAGCCAATAGGTGATGCATATTGACCTGGAGCTAAAAATACCACAGAACTGGCTATTATATTCAATTTGCCCTTTTAGTGGGCAGAGAGTACAAAACAAAGATAGGTCAAGATAGCAGCAGTGGGAGGCCCCCAATTCCAAAGTTACTTGATTCCAGTAATCAGACTGAGGAATGAAGACCAACCTCTGCCTGAAGCAATATTTTTATTTCAGTGAAAGGAAAAAAGTTCTGTCTATGAATCCACCCCACCCGAGACACCTTGATCTCACCACCAGAAGCAAGGAACCTATTTAGAGCTAATATTTCACAGCTTTTGGGCACAGGTGGGATGTGAGTCCTCCAGCCACACAGTGTGTTTATGCCTGAGGGGCGCTTGGGAGCTAGCTCAGCAGGTATTTGTCCCTGGTGTGCAATGATTGACCTCCTACCAAGTACAGACATTATTTAGATGTACCTGGCGTGAACCACTTTACCTGCTTCAGATACAAATGCAATTGTTTCTGTTATTTTTCCAAATTGATGCAGGGCTGCACATGCCCTAATTAGCTGAAAATCAAGCATTTTACTTTTGAGTCCATAAGACCAAACCTGGTCCCACACAAATTATCTAAATTTTCTCCATCCTGGGAATGTCATTCTTTTCCAAAAGTCTTAACTTCCATTGTTGGACCACACAAAAGAACTAAACTTCCAATCAGACCAAGAGTGATATGTCTGTCCTTTCCACAAGGGGTCGCTGTTGGACGCTGGTGCTGCATCGTCTGGTGGATGCTCATTTACTGCTGTACCCAGATCCCAGCAGGTGCCACCTGGCACCCCTGTTCACGTTCCAAGTTAATGGCTCTTGGTTCACGGTCATATTCTTCAGCAACGCTTCCCAACCATGCCCTTTACAGTGTGTCATAACTAGCTCTGCTCTGCAAATCCTCAGAAGTGTGCAAATCTCATGGCCTCGAGAAGCACTAAGAGAAGCTTAGTTATAAAAATGCAGATTTCCAGGGTCTCCCCCAGCATTTTATGATTCAGGGATTCGTGTGTCAGGGATAAAAGACCAGACGCACCTTTCTAACTGTTACATGAAGCCTGTGGATGCCGGTTCTGTGCAGACCACACTCTGAGAAGCCCTTCTTGCCTTACGACCTGGTGGGAGCCTAGTTTACCAGCCCAGACTTCCTTCCTGTCTCGGGAGCTCCCTGTGGTGTCTGTCTTATTCTTTACTCTGTCCTGAGAGTAGCTCAATGGATTTTGGGGAGCACGGGAGAGGGATTGACAAACTTGTTAACTTTCACTTAAACCAATGTAAACAGTCACACAAGTGGCATGGTCAAAGTCTGTGGCTTCATGGTCGCCCCGTTCTGGTCAGCAAGGCTGCTCACTGACACCTCCTAGACGTGAACTTTCTGATAAATGACAGGACTAGGTTCGGGTGGGGTCGTAGGCCCCATTCTGGCCACTGAGTTGTGAGCAGAAAGGCTGTGTCGCCTCCAGGCCGTGCGTTTGATTTCTGGTACGAGACCCTCCAGGCCCCCTCCTCCTGTGACACCAGCATAAGCGACATCCAGGAGGGACCGAGCCTGAGTCTGAGCCGCTGGTCAACGCGACCTGTGATGAGAAACATCCCCCTGATTGTTTCTGTGGCTGAGACTGTGGACTGCTTGTTACGCAGCATAACTGAGCCTATCCTAACTGATGACATGCCCAGATCTGGAGACCAGGGCAGGCCAGAAGTTCAGGATCTCAGTCCTGCAGAATGGGGAGTGGGGCAGGGTTAAGATCAGGCAATAGCGATCAGTGCAGGTGACCGGATGGGTTGGTGTGTTGCAGGCAGGGGGCTGTAGCCAGCCCCACAGGGTGTGTGTAGACAAGGGGCCAAAGAGACCCCTTGTTTCCTCCAGTCTCTCCAGCCAGCTGGCTCTGCCTTCAAGCACCACCCAGGCCAGTCCCAGCTCCAGAAATCTCTCTTTTTCCCCTGGAGGGGGCCCCAGACAGCCCTCCCCACTGAGTCCTTTGAAAACCTGTGTTCTGACGAATCACTTAATGGGCAGCTCCTAAGGTCAAGTTCAATGGGACTGAAAACAGTCAATAATCCAGGGTTGAAATGCTGATGCCTCCTTTTGCGTCTGCCTGTCCTGTGCTACCAACTCGAGGCACAAACACTCCACTGTGGGCGGAACAAGGGGTCCTGGGGGTGAGTGGCGGGCCTCCTCCCTTCTGGGTTGTCATCTTTCCTACTTCATCCTGTCCTACTGCCTCCAGGAAACTGGAGTTCTCATGTTCTCTTCCTTTTCATATTCTCAAGCCCCACCAAGTCCTCGGACTGAACTCTTCAAGCCTTACCTTCCTCCTGGGCAAAAATCAGGCCCATCCTGTCTATCTCCCACAGTCACTTCAGCCACGCTCGGTGAAGCACCTGGAACTCAGAGGAGCCTCCTGAAGGAGCCTCGACTTTGTCCCCATGGGTAAAGGACCCAGGGCTCAGGCAGGCCTGAGCATCCCCGTGGTTGCTGCCCCTACGGGCCGCTGAGGGCACGGCGAGCACATGTTAGAAACACCCTCCTTTATTCCAGCTCCTTGGAGCCCTGCCCTGAGTGTGAATCCTGCCGCCTTAATGATTCACTAAAGCTGTGCTCGGAGCAGGCTCATCAGAAGCTAGTCAAAAGAGAAGTTTCTCTTTTCTCTTTTTTTTTTTTTGCGGTACGCGGGTCTCTCACTGCTGTGGCCTCTCCCGTTGCGGAGCACAGGCTCCAGACGCACAGGCTCAGCAGCCACGGCTCACGGGCCCAGCTGCTCTGCGGCATGTGGGATCTTCCCGGACCGGGACACGAACCCACGTCCCCTGCATCGGCAGGCGGACTCTCAACCACTGCGCCACCAGGGAAGCCCCTCTTTCCTCTCTTGAAGAAAATGTTAGGAAATCCGTGGCTGGCCTGCTGCTAATGACATGCCTGAATGCATTTCTCTTCAGCCCTGGAAGAAGCTTGCGAACTCTGTTTCTGCACTTAAACCAGCGTCAGGGGCAAGAAATGCCCAGAAATTCCAAGGCCCACTGTTGCACGTGCTCATTGAAGTGAGCAACGTTCCTCTTCCTAAGACATGTAATTTATTCCTTTGTGTTATTCAGTAGCTTTGAAAATTCTACTTAAACACCCGTTTTCATTCCAAATACCTTCCTTTTGGAGTCAACGAAACTACAGCTCATTATCTGGCCTAATTTGCATGCTGCCCAGTTATATACCTAACAATATAAAACACAAGAATACAAACGTTTAGCGGCAAACAATGATGTTAAGTCTGGAGTAAACAGCTTCCTTTATTTTTATCACCAATGTAATTCTCTATCTTGTTGCCAGACACCAATAGGAGAGCAGATCCGTTTTGGACAAGGGAGTTATAGGTCTTTGGGGGACTCTTTTATCCCCTAAAGCTTCACACCAGGGAGAAGGCGTTTAGACAAAGAGCAAGTTCATGCAATAGATGATACCTTTTGTCTGTTCATTGGAAGTTCAGGTTGCTCTGTTGCAGGAAGGGGTTTTCTTGCTGGCAGCGTTCCGGTTTCCAGACCTGCAGCCCTGAAGACTCTGGAATGTGAGGGCAAGGGCATGCTTTGCTGGTTTGAGCTGGGCATTCGCTATTGCAATAAAAAATAGAAATGAAGTTTTTCCTCTGCTGAGAGCAAGGACAGTAAAGGGGACCCTGAACAGGCTAGAGAAGAAACGTAAACTGACCTGAGAGTGTTCATCAATCCTCGTTTTATTTTAACTGTTACTAATCTGTAGTGTCTGTGACTAGATTTGTCCTTCACAAAACTAACCTGTCACCCCTAATTCTGTGTAATTTACATCCTGCACCTGGTATTTACTCTCCCTGTAATCTCTTGCAGCAAATCACCCCTTGTAGCTGTTTGCATTTCAGAAAAGAGGTCGCAGGCGGATAGCCCAGAGACTAACAGACCCAATTACCGGGCTGCTGGACCCAATTACCGGGCTGCCTGACGCCAGCCGTGACTGTTTTGAAACAATGCAAGAAGCAGCAGAATGCAAGACCTTCACCATTTTGATCCTTATCACTCACTTCTGACTGTGAATTCCCCCTGTAAGAATCCCTGTAATTCCCCAGGAAGGGGGGCACGGTTCTTGAGGCCCTAGCCTGCTGCGTCTTCCCTTTGCCTGGCAGAGAAATAAAAGCCTCTCTATTTCTCTTCCTCCGAATCTGTCTCTGTATTTCTATTTGGCATCGGTGCACAGGGAGCAAGGGTTTTGGCAACATAGCTGGAGGAGTAAAGGGGTCAGAAGGGTGATTGTCCCTGAGCAACCAAGCAAAGGACAGCGCCTGCCTTGTATTCCCACCCACCGACCGCCATGGTGAACTTGGGAAGCTGGCCCTGGCCCTCTCCTACCCCCTCACTCCCACCGGAAGCCCCAGCTCACATCCCACCTTCACAGCCTGGACCCTGAACTCACGTCGACACAGCCTACTCCCATTTCTTCCTCCCCAATCTGTCTCGCCAGTCTCCAGCTCCAGCACGTTCCAAGCGTCCGTGTTCTCCAGGCTGGCTACCCCCCTAGGAGCAGCTTGACAGGAAACCATCCATCCCCAAGGCCCCTCACGCAACAGTAGTGTCTGGTTTCCCATCTCACCTGGGTCCTCAGTGCTGCTTGGCAAATTGTTTCCTCTCCTTCACCTCTCTACTCGTTCTTCAGCACAGCAACTGCAGACAGTCACAGCGTGAATGCTAAACAGGTGTATTCACTTCCTAGGGCCGTCAGAATGAATCGGCACACACTAGGGGGCTTAAAACCAAGGGAATTCATTCTCTCATGGAGAGAACGGAAGGCTGGAAGTCCAAAATCAAGGTGTCAGCAGCAGGGTTCCTTCTGGAGGCTCCGAGGGGGAATCTGTTCTGTGCGTCTCTCCTAGCCCCTGGGGGTTCCCAGCAACCCTTAGAGCTCCCTGGCTGATGGATGCCTCACTCCCATCTCTGCCTGTGTTCGCATGGCTTTCTTTCCTTTATCTTCTCAGTGCGTGAGCCCAAATGTCCCTTGTCTTATAAGGACACACTCACTGGGTTAGGGCCATCCTAATCCAGTATGACCTCAACTTAACTTGATTACATTTGCCAAGACCTTATTTCCAAATAAGTTGACATTCACAAGGCCCAGGAGTCAGGGCTTGAACATACATTTGTTTGATGGAGGTCGGGGTGTGGACACGATTCTACCCACTATAATAAATATCTGCCGTTTAGAAACACTTACTAGATTTTAGCTTTTTTTTTTTTGCGGTACGCGGGCCTCTCACCGCTGTGGCCTCTCCCGTTGCGGAGCACAGGCTCCGGATGCGCAGGCTCAGCGGCCGTGGCTCACGGGCCCAGCCGCTCCGCGGCATGTGGGACCTTCCCGGACCGGGGCACGAACCCGTGTCCCCTGCATCGGCAGGCGGACTCTCAACCACTGTGCCACCAGGGAAGCCCAAGGAAGCATTATCTAACCCCTACACTCTCATCAGGTCATTTGCATTTTCTTCCCTAGAGGAAAGACCACTGAATAAGTAATTCTCAACCTCTTCCACCTCATCTATATCACCACTCCCTCCACTCCTGTCACTGGGTACCCATCTCCACCCCCATCCCTACCCCTGCCCGTGTTTCCAAAGCTAGCTGTCCACCTTTGCCTCTACCCCTAATTTCCTGACTCTCCTGAAAACTGACCTGGTGTCTCCTTGATTAAAAATCCACCTGAGGGCTTCCCTGGTGGCGCAGGAGTTGAGAGTCTGCCTGCCGATGCAGGGGACGCGGGTTTGTGCCCCGGTCCGGGAAGATCCCACATGCTGCGGAGCGGCTGGGCCCGTGAGCCATGGCCGCTGAGCCTGCGCGTCCGGAACCTGTGCTCCGCAACGGGAGAGGCCACAACAGTGAGAGGCCCGCGTACCGCAATCCACCTGAGGTACTCCTTGCCTCGAGGACACATCATTCCTTTAAGAACTGCTAACAGGTGAGTCCTCAGGCAGTCAGCCTCCTGCCCCCACGTGGAGACCACCTTCACCAGCTTTCCCAAAGCACCCAGAGGCTCCCCGCACCTCTTGCTTATGACACTTTTACAAATAAATTGCTGCGAGGGTCCATTTTCCCAGCACCTGGCGAGTGTACTGGAAGAATGGCTTCTTCTTGGGGAAGCTTTACTTCTAGTCAGTTTTCGGTGTCACCGTTAGCAGGCTATATTCCTTGGCCATTTCTCCAGGAACCACTCACCAGCACATCTTGGAGTGGGGCAGGCCTTTCAGCTAATTCTTTTTTTTTTTTTTGGCCGTGCTGTGCGACATGCGGAATCTTAGTTCCCCGACCAGGGATCGAACCTGTGCCCCTTACTTTGGGAGCACAGAGTCTTAACCACTGGCCCACCAGGGAAGTCCATTGGGCAGGCCTTTCAGGCTCCTGGTCTAGGCCATATTATACAAGCATTTAGGCCACAGTTAATGGCGATCTGTATAAAATTGTCCAGCAGATTCCTTTGGGTTCTAAAGGCCATGAAAGCACCCCATGAAGATGGGAAGGACTAGGTTTGCACAGACAGTCGGCGGAGGGTTTTAGGTGGACTGTGGACATGGGGCATCTTTGAGGCATTGCAGAGACCAGGGATAAAGGGGGCTGGGTACCAGCAACTGCCAGTTTTATTTCTCCCAAAAGGCAAATAAAATGAGTTTTTGCAAACTGTAACTCAATGAGCTTGACATTGATCCCAGAAATAACTCTGTAATGTACTATGGAAGGAGTAGTTAATGATCCCAAGTAGGGAAACAAGGAAATGTTGGCTAAGCCCTAGTCATTTCCTTCCGTGATGGGGTTGGTAGGGTCTTAAAAGAAGGAGGTGAAGTGGCCCTAGACTCACTGATGTGCATTCTGGTGTGTTCTGTGATGTCATTCCAAGTGCCCTGCAGCCTCCATTCAGCACCTTCCATGACAGGGAACTCATTACCTCCCGAGGTAGTTCATTCCATCTTTTAGCTGCTCAGATGGCAAGAAAATTTATTTTTCCTTCTATTGAGCCAAAATTAGGCACCCTGAGGCTTCTGATTATTGCTATTAATTATTTATCAGTTTATCATGTCGAAGCCATCGGCACCCGCATACCAACACTGTGCTTCTGTCCACTTAGTCTGACATCAAATCAGCAGGGCTGACAGCCACCTCTCTCCATGGACCCCTGCGGAGCATCCTCTCAGCTAAACGCCAAGGCTGTTGACATGTAATAGGAGCTAAGTCATGGGCACCATATCTTTACTGTATTGTTGGAGTTCTTGTTCAACGCAGGATCTGACATTCTCTGTGTTGAATTTTCTCATATTCTGTTAGTTTTAAGCTCTAGCCCAGTAGTTCTTAATTAAGAATGGCTGTCAGAACATTCTCAAAATACAGATGTCTAGTCCTATCTTCAGACTATAGAGGCTGTGTAACACAATATATAGGGTCCACAGGGAAGATGGATATTCTTCTCCATTTGAAGGACCGAGGAACTCAGAACACACACACAGCAGCCTGAATAGATGGCCACTCCTGATATAGAGAAGGTCCTGGATTAGAGGGCCAGGTGGGTCCAAGAAACATAGTTTTATTACTGTTATTCTCATCTTATTGTCATCCTCAAGCAGGTGCATTCCCGAAAAGCACAAGCTATTAAAATTAAAAAGCAGTCAACAAACTAGGGAACGATATTTGCAATAATTATAAGAGACAAAGTTAATAGTTTCATACACTCTGCGTTCATAAGTGTCAACAAGATGAACAGTGGAAACCCCAGAGGTAAACATGCTGATGATGTTCACAAATAACTTACGAAAAGGGAAATAAAAATGATGAAACATATGGAACCAAGGTCACAATGTGCCTGGTAATCAAAGAAATGTAAGTTTAAGCGACGTCGAGGTGGTTTTCAGAGTTGTGTCTTGTTCAATGCTCTCCAAAGTACAAGGCAGTGACTACACGCTGCTTCTGAAAAGCGGACCAGCGGTCATGTCTACTCTGGCGAATCTACCATAAAGAATGCAAATCAACATTCCCAAAAATGTATGCTCCAAATATTAATTTTAACAACAATTTCATAGCTTTTCTAATCATGGAAATAATCTAAATGTCCAAACTCAGAAATATGGCTAGATAAATGATGGTTTATCTCCTGCAGAAAGCTCTCTGTATTTCTACCTCCCCTGGGAGCACTGAGGGTTTCTTGTTCAAATCTCTAATATTCTCAACCTCATGACACTGTGATAACCCGTCTCCCCCCCAGAGTCTGTGAATTCTTCATGACAGGGATGCTTTCCGTTTATCTTTTTGTCCTCACTACCAGCTCAGTGATACCCACATACTCAATAAATATTTATTAAATGAATAAGAACAAAATACATATAGATTATCCTGCAACTGTTAAAATAATATTTAAGTATGTCATATAATAAAAAATGCTTATGTGAGAATAAGTAGAACCCCCCTGTATTTGGGGCACCAGCAGAACCAAGAGAAGATTCTAGCTTGAGTAACTTACACAGAAGTCAGAAAGTCTAGAAAGAAGGTATTTAAATGTTGGAAAGTGTGTCTTGCTGTAGAGTCTGGTGTTATCTGTACTGTCCTGACATCCGGCACGCAGGGACTTACCTTCCTGTACTCAAGGTGTCTAATTGCCTTTATCTGCCCAGATAGGGGATGAGCGTTCTGCAAGGCAAGTCCGCAGAATGGGCTTTGAAGAGAGTTTAGAGTCCCGGTATAATTTCAGGTTTAAAAACCCAGACATGGATGGTGCAGACAGTCACTGAAGGGGACTGAGTTAAGGGAGGTCTTCTATCAAGTGTTCAGGAGATCCTGGCATGGTCCCACTGGGCTTTTCTCTGATACTGTTAATTGGGGGAGCTGGGCCTTGCCTTTCAAACTGCATCATGCCAGGGAGTCAAATTCAAAATCAAGTCAGCAGGATACAGCTGCACAGGCTCTGGGGTGGCGGGGTAGTTATTGAATGTGACATAAATCGTCCTGTTGGTATTTCGTTGTAATTTACCATTAAATTCAAGTTGATGCCAATGAAATAGGACACTGTGACAGGCTAATGGTTTCCTGCCCCATACTGAAGGCAGCTGGAATGTTTATTTTCCTAGCTGGAGACATTGATTCCATGGCCAGGGGTCAATTACAAAGACTACCCAGTGAATTATGACTAATTTAAAAATATTTTGCAAAAACATAGTTGGGTTTGACAAAAATGTGATAAATGTTCACTGAGTCTTTTGAAACACTGAGAATTCTTAGTAGGACAGCAAGAATAAACAGTGTTTCAGGCAAACAGAGAGGAAAATGAGCAATTTTCTAGAACCTACCACAAGCTTTAATGAGTCATTGGGATTCAGTAAGATGGATTCACACTTTCATTCATTTTGTTAGATTTGAGTGTGGAGGTGCAGAAAAGAACCGGGATTAAAGATGGGCCATTAGAAGACCCAGTTCTCAAATATCTATAGGTCTTTCGTAATGAGATCCTTCACAAGTACTGGATGTGAAGGAAGAAGAATTTGAACAATGATTAATTTCTTTTATTGCTGATATAAAGACATAATATGAATAGACTTTTCACTCTCCCTTCTCATAAAATGTCTATTTAAAACTGCTTCCAGCCAACTTCTACGCTATCTTCCCAGAACCACATAACCACATTCCCCATCCTCCCCCAACCCCAAGCTCTACGTGACTGCACAGAATCACAGGACCCTCTTTTCTGCTGAACATCGAGAATGCCAGGGAATGCTCTCGACACGCCACTTACAACCCACAGAACTCAAGCAAAGCGTCCTTTCGTTTGCGCATCACAGAAGTTCCTGGCGTGTGACCTCCTGATTTTTTCTAGCATGTGATTCCAGCAAACTGACCCATCATGCCTAAATTTAAGTTGCATATATTTCTATGCCCAGAGCCAATTTCCTCTCATTGCATCTTCTGTCTCCTATTTTTTAAAGAAATTGAAGAAGTTACTGCAAAAAAAAAAAGTCCCTTTTCTTTCAAAAGCCGTGGCCAGAATATTTGCGTGACCCGCGGACTGTGATGATTGAATATCATTTTTATCAACAGAGATATATCAACGTTTCTTGACCAATCAAAAATCAGGCTTTCTTATAAGATTTGGAAGAGACATCTGCACTCCCATGTTCATTGCAGCATTTTTCACAATAGCCAAGACATGGAAACAACCTAAATGCCTGTCAACTGATGAATGCATGAAGATGTGACTAATGCCTCTGTCTCTATCACACAATGGAATATTGATTCAGCCTTGAGAAACATGAAAATCCTGCCATTCATTTGCAACAGCATGGATGAATCTTGAGGGTATTATGCTGGGATACATCAGACAGAGAAAGACAAATACTATATGGTACCACTTACTTGTCGAATCTATAAAACAGAGTCCTGGGCTCGTAAAATCAGAGTAAAATGGTGGTTACCAAGGGCTGGGGTTTGGAGAATTGGGGAGAAGAAGTTCTGGAGACCAAAGGCACAGCATAGTGACTCTAGTCAACAATACTGTAGTATTGGGCTTCCCTGGTGGCGCAGTGGTTGAGAGTCCACCTGCCGATGCAGGGGATGCGGGTTCGTGCCCCGGTCCGGGAGGATCCCACGTGCCGCGGAGCGGCTGGGCCCGTGAGCCATGGCCGCTGAGCCTGCGCGTCCGGAGCCTGTGCTCCGCAACGGGAGAGGCCACAACAGTGAGAGGCCCGCGTACCGCCAAAAAAAAAAAAAAAAAAAAAAAAAAGAACAATACTGTAGTATTGCTAAGAGACTAGATCTTAATTGTTTTCACCACAAATAGGAAAAGATAATTATGTAATGTGACAGAACCGTTAGCACCTGTGTTATGGTGGCAATCACACTGCAATGTATAAATATATCAAACCAACAGGTTGAACACCTGAAACTTACATAATGTTATATGTCAATTACATTTCCATTAAAAAGAAATAAATCAAGTAGAAAAGGGACTGATTAAAGAAGAAAAAAGCCAGGCTTTTTTCTCAAAATTACATTTATCCTGAGTGTTTGCTACTGTTGTCTCTAACCTTTAAATCCCCTAAATGAACAATGAAAAAATTCTAATGGAACTAAAATTATACATACACATTTTTTCTTTTATCTTCATATTTTCCACCTCCCTCTCCATCCCAACTCCTATTCAAGCAGAGCTATATAGCCTTGAGCTAAAGGAGAAGAATGCGACGGGTAAAAATCATCAGTTAAAAAACCAAATATGAACCAAGCTTCTCTTTAACAATCCAAGTGCTTAGGACACTAGGAAGGGTTCAGAGCGTGGACCAGATGTTTGAGAAATACGAGTAAGGTTTCCTTAGAGGCAGGAAAGATTCTTCCAGACTGGGGCAAAGGAGATGGGAAAGAAATGAAGAGAGTGCAAACGTGGGGCTCTCGGGAAGGGCTGTCTGAAGTCCAGCCTTGGAAGTATCTGTGCCCCAGGGTGGCATTGAAACAGAAGCCTACGTCGTCCCGCAGTATCGATGTCGAGAGTTACACTGAAGGAGCCAGCTGGGTAGACAGGTAGATCTTGGCAGCAACGTCAGTGCCCTCTGGCTGGACCACCAGGAACACACCTGTAGTTGAACACAGCTGGCTTTGTTGATTCATCGCCATGAACGGAGGAACCGTGGGGCACCTCGGGAAGAGGCGCTGGAAAGGATTTATTCTAGAATCTGGGCCCGTGCTGGGGGATTTGGAGGAGGACTCAAGAAAGCGGGACCTCTACCTGGACAGGATTCTCTCAGGAACCATGCAATTCTATGAGTGGGTGTCTCTATGTGGAAGGAAGAGGGAATGAAGGGGGACCCAAGCTACAACTGGTCAAGAAGAAGCAGTCAGGCACGCAGCCACCAGAGGGCATGTTTAGTCATTTTGTGGCTCAGACAATGGCCATGTTTTGTCTGTGTTTGGACGTGATTATGGAGTAGGTTTGCCTGATGCTTACAGAATGACCTTCGTGTGATGCAGTAAATTGACGGTCAGCAGACACTCGGGTCCAGCCGTGGGTGCCAGGTCCCTGCTGGCGCCAGCCCAGCCCCCTTTGCCAGCAGCGGCCTGTGCAGATCAGTCTCCCTGGGCAGATGAGGGCACGCCTGCCCAAGCTGATGGCCCAAATCCGGAGAGCCCTGCCCCCCATCCTCAGCAGAACACTTAGTAACATGTAATTCCCAAAGGCCTTACGTTCTCTCTGGGAGAAAAGAGGGAGGCTCAGGTGGACAGATTTCCTTCACTTCAGGGGAACTGAGGGTCAAAACAGAAATTGATATGAAGTGAGAGAATAAAGTAAATCCTATTTCCTGCACTTTTGAATTGGGGCCAGGGACTGCTCACATGACGTGTCTGCACCCTGGGCTACTTACAAACCCTAAAATCAGAGTCATGTCATTCTGAAGCAGTGGCTCTGGACCTTCAGAAGTCACTGCTGACTTCAGAAACACCAGTGGCTTGAGATGAAATTTAGCTTCAACATTTCCTGCGGAATATTCCACATTCCCCAGATGTATCAAGGAGGGTGGACAGAAGAAATGAAGAGAGCGCCAACAGCGATTTGGAGATTTTATTTAGCACTTACCGATGACTTTAATTTTGTTTTCTTTTTTCGGTACGTGGGCCTCTCACTGTTGCGGCCTCTCCCGTTGCGGAGCACAGGCTCCGGACGCGCAGGCTCAGCGGCCATGGCTCACGGGCCCAGCCGCTCCGCGACATGTGGGATCTTCCCGGACCGGGGCACGAACCCGTGTCCCCTGCATCGGCAGGCGGACTCTCAACCACTGCGCCACCAGGGAAGCCCTGACTTTAATTTTTTAATTTCCAGGAAAATTTCTAGAAAGGATGAGGAACATAGAGAGCTATCTCTAAGGTCCTTAATACAAAGTTGGAAATTCTTTTCTACAAAAAGGTGGAACCTTTATTCTCAGAGAAGGAAGAGCAATTCCTGTGACACCAGCTCTAGGTACCAGGACAAGGGCGTGTGACGACCCCATCAAATTGACAGTCCCTTTGAGCGTCCATAAACCCAGCTGCTCAAGACCTAAGTCATCGGGGGAATGGGGCACAGCGCAAATCGCAAGAAAATCTGAGCAGGAAGCTTTCTGCGGCCACTGCTGTGCATTTACAGAAGAAAACTTTTCACCTGTTTGCCTTGCTTGTAGCAAAACTCCCCGTCTCCTGCAAACTGCACCCAGAAAGAGAACCAATGGTGGGCAATGCAGCAGCTAAGGAGGGCTCCAGACGTCTAGTGTTCTAGAGAAGGCAGCTGCTCTGGACCTTAGTCTGCAAGAGTAATTTGGGGCTTAGAGACCCAACAATGACAAAGAAAGAGGATGTCGCTGGACACTCAGGCTGGGAAACCAATCCGTGGCTTTGCCTTTAGACTGAAGGCATCCCCTTCCCACAGCCTTGCTCCCGTATGAGGCTCAGGGCACACCTGGGGCCAGGGAGGTTGTGCCTGAGCTTCTTGGGGGACATAGAGTCACGCTGGAGGGACGGACAGTCCTCTCAGAAGTGGGCAGGTGACACCATTTGCAGGATGGGAGCTGAGGCTTTGCTGAGACTACCAGGATCCAGGTGACTTACCTGACCCCGGAGAGCCAAGGGCCACGACAACACAGCAAGCCCCCTTCCCAGGACGGGGTACCATTCTGGGAGAGCAATTGGGACAGAGACCATTTTCAAGTCTATGTGGCTGGGAAGTCTGTGTTTGCTGGTGTATTTGTGCATATAAGCATATGCACAAGGGGACAGAGACAGACCGATGGAGCACAGGCCACTTTAGCATAAGACGGAAGGGGTAAGTAGTCAGGAGGTGGTCAGTACCAGTGATAGAGATGATTGGCTGTCCTGTACGCTTGACTCTGGAAATGATGGAGATCCAGGACCAGGTGGACTTGCCAGCTTGGCCTCAGAATATAGTACTGGTCCACACGGAGTCAGGGTGGCGGAAACAAGGGCTCAGGTGCGAGAGTGAAGGAAAAAGAAAGACGACGATGGGAGACCAGCTGCAGAGGGCTCCTGGGCTCTTATAAAAGATGGACACCGGGTGGGCTACGAGGAAGGAGACGGGAACAATAAAGGAAACTTTCCCACCCATCCCGTCCTTGGTCTCCAAGTGTGTTCAAGTTGACTTCAGGTAGGCAGAGTTCCTGCTGATAATTAACTTGGCCAGCAAAGCTTCTGGGCTTACTTAAGCTTGCTACACAGACACACACACACACGCCCCCCACACAACATGCAGACACACCACACTACACACACCCAACTCAAAAACACCCCCCCCACATACACAAAATATACCCACACACTGCAAACACCACACACTCATACACATATGCAACACACACGTACATTGGCTCCTCAGTTTTCCTCTGGGTCTCTCTGAATTTTCTAGACCTAACCCAACCTCTGTTTCTTCAGGAGCCCTTAGTGCTAGGAAGTCAGAGAGAAAAACAGGCTGCCATTTCATGTTCTGTAAACTGTTTCTGTCCGTTTCATTTGTCTTTTATTATAAAAGTTCACAGCATGGTGTCCCATTTTTTTCCAGATTATTCTATACGTTCAACTTCATCTCCACGAAATTCCAGCAGGTTTATTTTGTGTGTGTGAAAATTGACAGGCTAATTCAAAAATGTGTTTTGGAATGCAAATGACCTAGCCAAAACAATTTTTTAAAAAGACGAAGTCAGAGGACCTGCCCCTGATATCAATCCACATTTAATGCAAACTAACCCACAGTAACAGAAAGCAGTGGAGCATCTGCCTGGGTGGGAAGAAGAAGGGACCATAAAGGAGTCAGGGAAACAGTTGGTGGTGATGGACATGTTCTTTATGTTGATTGTTGTGGTGGTTTCAAAGTAGTTTCAACACAGCTGCTAAGTTCAAAGAAGTGTGTATTTTGTTTTTGTTTTTTAGTATTTATTTATTTGGCTGTGCCGGATCTTAGTTGTGGCATGCAGGATCTTTAGTTGCGGCATGCAGGATCTTTAGTTGTGGCATGTGGGATCTAGTTCCCTGACCAGGGACTGAACCCGGGCCCCCTGCATTGGGAGCGTGGAGTTTTAGCCACTGGACCACCAGGGAAGTCCCTGAAGTGTGTATTTCAAATGATGCAATTGTATTGTTCATATATTAAACCTCAATCAATTTTATTAAAAAATGTTAAAAAGAAAACAAAATAATTGGGGCTCGGTGTGGGAAGCACAGAGGAATGTTACCAGCCCTGTTTGCCTCTGGGGAATAATTTGTACTTGAGAGTTTGGACCAGGCAACTCTCTAAGCACCTTTGCAGCCTTCTTCATCTCTGAGGTCGTGTGCTCGTCACCCGTAGCTCAAGAGCTGGGGTTCTTCTGACGTAGGTCAAGCCTGGTTCCTGACTGCACCTGCAGAGAACATTTTTCCGCCTCCTTGACCCTGCACCATAAAACCTGGCCAGACCCTTGCGCTTTGCTCATAGACAGGACCCCTCTCCCACCAGCTGGACGAACATTCCTCATTTTCCCCTACATTTGAAACAGTGGCGACATGAACAGCAGCTCCTTCCTCTGCACCAGCAGCTAATAAAGAATCGATAAATGGGGCAGCTCGTGGATGTGCGCCTAGGATCTTGCCTCCTAGCGGATCCTGAGGCTCTGTCTGCTTTCTGAGTCGGGTGCCCCATTTCATTAGATGTGAGAATGGAATGCCTCCTCTAAAAGCTGGGTTATGGCAAGGAAGCCATTTCCTGGGTCTCCAGTGTTCACGCTTTTCCAAATATTCACAGACTCCTCCTCTCCATGGAGCTGGAGAGAACTTTTTTTTTTGAGGTGAAGGACAGTTTATTACTCATAGTGATGACAGTAGCCAGTGTATTAGCATTTTTATGCTGGTTACCTAAGCCCCAGTTCCACAGGGTGACATGAAAAGGGCCAAATGACACCTGCACGTGCAAAGAGTTGCATTATAGGAGAAGAGCCTGGAGCTCAGGGAACCCGAATATTTGGAGAGACCTTCTTTTAAGTTCCCCCAAATCCTTCCCTTAGGGACAGTCCCGAGAGTAGACTTCACTTCACGGGCCTTCCAGAGCTCATCCAGGCAGCGTGCAATGCCACGTGAGTGATAATGGATCACCTATTAGAATATGCATGAACTGAGGAGGTTCTGATGGTCAGAGCAGACCTCATTCAAAGTTAAATGAAGGGGCAGGAGAGAAACAAGCAAAAGAAATCGGATCAGTGAATTTCGTCCGAAGAAGATCTCCTAGTGGGATCTTTCATTTCGTGATAAAGTAATGGGGAAATGGCTATTTCTAAAGAGGTGAAGGCCCAGAATTTCGATGAAGGATATTTTACATAGGCCTAAACTCTTTTATTTTCTTAGGAGCGTCTTATGTTGTACGTACTTCCACATAAGACCCAAGACTTGTAATTTTCTACACTCCATTCAGCCACCTGAAGTCTCACTTGTGTTCTGAGAATTACAGCCCGAAAGGCAAACCAGCTGAGCATGCACTTTTGCACGGAGCCATCTTCTGCCTGGGGTAGCAATCTCGTCTCCTCCCTCGGGGACTCGTGGCACGACATAGAAATCGGTGGGTCAAATAAGAGAAACTGCACATGTCCGAGAAGTGACCAGACGCCACACGCGTGGGCGTGGTGGACCGCATCCCCCCCCCCCGCCTTCAAGCTCAGCAGTTGTGCGTTTTTCTACTTTACGTATTTGACCTGTACGTAGACTTGTTCCTGCAGACAGCGTTCTGGGTCAACCTCCCTGCTCTGTATCCCTGAGGATTCTTGGCCGTGCTTTATTCATTGTGTGGACAGATGCTAGCTGTCAGCCCATGTCTTAGTTTGGGGTCCCCTGAGGGCATACCCGGTCACAAAGACTTGAGTACAGGGATGTGACTCAGGGGGTGGGGTGGGGTCATCCTGAGTGTGACGGAGTCAGTGGGGAAGGTGACAGAGACACGAGGAAGCCGATAAAAGGCGCATCGATGCAGTGTTACCTCCCTGGGCAGGTGGGACGAACCCTGCGTCGCTGTGTGAACCACCCTTCCGGGAAGTTCCTCCACCCCATCCGAGGGGGCTTTACCCCAGAGGCTTTAGACCTCCAGAATTTCTGGGGTCCCTGGGCTTGGACTCAGCAAGGCCACAGTGCCAAGCCACCTTGTGGATAGAGGAGCAGCCGGCCGCAGGCAGGAAACTGTCAGCCGCCAGATACCTGGCCACTGCAGCTCAGGGACACTCAGGGGCATGTGTGCGCGTGCGTGCGTGTGTGGCGGGGCGGGGGCCGGTGGGCCACCGCCAGCAGCTACCCCGGCTCTTTGGCGTCAGTTCACATAGGGCCTTGGTTACCATGTTTACGCAGAACTTGTATGTCAATCATATTAAGAGTCATAGAGAAAATGTCTCTTGGGTGGATCAGGAAGACAGAACTTTCCAAATTGAAAAGGAAGGAAAGCAGGGCTGCTTTCACGTGCCCCCTTCCTTCTAACTTTAACTTAGCGACTTGCTGCCGTGTGAGATGTTTGGGGTGTAGACTTCCATCCCTGCTCTGGTCCCCTGCCCTAGCAGACCCTCCCACCACGGGGATCAGAAGAGTGAGCAGATCAGGAGAGAGAGCCTGAACACCATGAAAATGTTTTTTTCTTTTGTCTTTCTCTGAGCATGATATCCTTCTATCTGGCGCCCAGAGAGAGAGGCAGGTAGGGTGGGAATTAACATGAAAATAGAGAGAATCCAAAGAGAAAAAGGTAATTTCAGCTTATGAAACTCAAAATAGGCTTTCACAGGACTAGGGCATTCCACAGCCTTGCATGACTGTGAGAAAGGATGGAGACAGGCTGGGTGCCTCAGGTCCTGGGCTGGCATGGAAGGGGAGCCCTCCCCTTGCTGCCTGTGAGACCTGGGAGGGCACAGGTGGGAGCGGTTTTGATTTCCCTTTCCCAGAACTGCCTGCCAGGGGAAGGTGTGCTAGATAAGCTTAGAGAAGCATCCAGGGCGGAGGGGTCCTGGCTCTGATCCCTTCGGGGGACTCGTGACAACAGATGCGGCTCAACATACATCAGGAGGCCGGGAAGCGCGATCAGAGAGAGCGAGCTAGGTTTGAACATTTGAGCCTCTCTGTTACCAGGGACATGGGGCCGAGGTCAGCAGGTCTGCGGAAGGGCCCACCACAGTGGCCGAACGAGACTCCTGGCATCATTTGGAGGCGGACAAGGCAGAGACTCAGTGAGGCCAACAGCTCTTCAAGAGACAGGGGGAAGCCACATGGACAAAGCAGGGCCCTGAGAAGCTGTCAGAGAACAGAACACGAGCCCTTGGTCTCCAGAGGTCAGCAGAACACACAGAGAGGGGACGAAGACAGCCATATGCTAGGGGACGCGGGCCCCCAGACCTCAGGTGGGAGCTGAGAACCTTCTCTCCACCACCAGGGGGCGCCTGGGGTCTGAGAGAGGAGCCAGTGGCGGCGAGGCTCCAGAAATAAAAAGGGAGACGTTATCTCCAAAGACTGAGCGCCTCCTCCAGTGATCCTTTAAGATCTTGAATCAAACTAAGTTTAAAGCTAGATGAGACATTTAGTTCAGGTGAGTCTAATTTTTTCCCAGCTAAATGCTTTGAACTGAGTGCTGTCAGAAAGTGGTTGGATATTACAAGAAATTGTATCTGGACTGAGCAAGGCTACAGCAGAAACTGGCAAAGAGAAGGCGGTCTCCCCGACGAGCCGGGATGCGGGTGCAGCAGGAGGGTGTCGTTCTTGTGGTCTGGACAATGTACACCTTCTTACCTGCATTCAGAGAGGACCGTGCGGCGGTCTTGGTCTTGCTGCATTGGGGTCGCAGACGGGCTTTGTCTGATGGTGATGTTCTCCTGTGGAGAAGCCCACGGACAGGTGTGTGTGCCCGGCCAGCTCCTGATGTCAGGGGCTACTTTCCAGTGAGATCCTGTAATAAAGGTAGAGTAATAACATTAGCTGGGTACGGACAAGCCTATGAACGTAGTACATTAGGGCGCCCACAAGCCAACTTTACTTCGTAAGGAAATGTAATCTCTTAGGAAGAAGGAACTATGAATCAGGTAGAAATGGAATCCTTCTTTTGTCAAATGACTTGTCGTGATTTGTAAAAAAAAAAAAAACCAAAATAAAACAGCAACTTAGATCCAGACTTAACAAATCCCGCACAATAAATTTCAATTAGGTTAGTGAAGTTTATGTTCAAAAGGTCAAAGTGTTAACAATTTAGAATTACACAGTAAAAATATTTCTCCAACCCGTGATTGTCACAGGATTTCCCAAATTTAAACACTAGAGTTTATCTCAAAGACAGTGATCAATATAGTTGAATCCATCAAAATTCAAATCGTATGTGTCAAAACACACCATAAATAGAACTGAAAAGTTAGACATCTAATTTTAACGTGTTTCAAGCAAATATGAAAAAATGGAAACCTCATTAATATTTAAATATCTCATACACATGACTAGAAAGGCACTAAAACGTCAATAAAATGGACAAATGCATGATGAAATATATACAAATTATGACAAACAAATGATTAATAAAGAATTGGATAAATGCCTAGCTTTGCTAATGACCAAAGTAAAGTAATTTAAACAATGAAAATATACAATTATAAACAATCATACAACAATATTAAAGTGCAATTCTATGTACCAAACCATGAGTGATTTTAAAAAATGGAAAATGCCAAACAATCATGAGAATTTGTCAAAATGAACACCCTCTTATACTGTTGGTCAGGTTATAAATTTTTCCAACATTCCTCGAAACTAATTAGATTTCTAGAAATCTAACCTGAGAAATTATTTCAAAGCACAAGGATTTCTACACAACATGGTCATGGCCAAAATATTTGAAATGGAAGACAAATTGGAAATAACTCAAAGAGTTAGGGTGAAACAGATTATGGCTTTCTATGAAATATAATGTCATAGATCATACGTTACAGTATTTCACAATGCCTTGGGGAAATACTTCTCTTTAATATTTATCGGCAAAAAAGATATACCACTGCATGGTAGTGGTTGACCTTTAAGTTATGAAGGGTTTTTAGAGGATAGTTATTACATTTTATCATGAGAGTAATGAGTAATTTTTCATTTCTTATCTAGTAGAGTGACAAACTGCTTATTTAAAGAACACTGAGGTTCTGGTTTTGAGGAATTTTTTCCTCAGCATTGAGTTAAATGACTGAGCCCTTCCCACCTTAAGTAACCAGACTCTCTCTCCAGATTGAAACACATATTCAAAACAGTTGAAAAATAATTACAAATGATTCACTGTGTAAAGCAGCTTGTATTTTTTTCCTTTTCTTTTTTTTTTTTTTTTTGCTCTGACATATGTGGAAATCCTTCTTTTTTGAGGAAAAATAATTTGGTCATTATTATTCCAACATAGAGTGGGTGTCTGTCATGAATGAAAATGTCAATGTATTTTAATAACAGAATCTACATTTTAGTATGGCCAAGGCATTAATTATTCATTACACCCACTGCAATAAGATGCCGTTCTCATCCTGTTCAATGTGCGGGCCTCAGCGTTGCATTATTAATGTTCCCTATTTACAGATGTACAGTGCAGAAAGCAATTTCCCATAAAAATGTTGAGTGTTTCATCCTGTTCATTTGGAATGACTTGGATAATGGCCATTCAACCGAATTATTATGATGATGTCATATGTGGTATTTTAGAAACAATCATGTAAAATTTGGTGGAAGAGTGAATCATGAAAACAAGTGTTTGGAAATTACCACCAACTCCTGTGAGCCTCAGCGAGAGCCCTGTATTCCCAAGCCCACGGGTGGCTCCTGGGAGTTCCTTGAAGGGCTGAAGATGCTGCTTTCTTTCTTTCTTTCTTTTTTTAAAAATAAATTTATTTATTTTATTTTTGGCTGCATTGGGTCTTTGTTGCTGTGCGCAGACTTTCTTTAGCTGCGCGAGCGGGGCTTACTCTTGGTTGCCGTGCGCGGGTTTCTCATTGCAGTGGCTTCTCTTGTGGAACACGGGCTCTAGGTGTGGGGACTTCAGTAGCTGTGGCACACGGGCTCCGTAGTTGTGGCTCTCAGGCTCTAGAGCGCAGGCTCAGTAGTTGCGGTGCACACGCTTAGTTGCTCCACAGCATGTGGGATCTTCCCAGACCAGAGCTCGAACCCGTGTCCCCTGAATTGGCAGGCGGATTCTTAACCACTGCGCCACCAGGGCAGTCTGCCTGCTGCTTTCTTATTTTACTTCCTCCAGAACCTCTCTGCTGTGATGCTGCAGCTCCATGTACCTGTGTCTCCATCTTCCCTCACCTGTCTCCACCCCACCTCACATGCCAGCTGATTGCACCAGGAGAGATGCTCAACCCTGCTGGGCCAATTAGATTCCCTGTCCAAGGAATTTGGAACTTGAGACTTGGAGACAAGTTGGCATGCAGTGTGGACCACTGGACATGTAAACTCATTTTGATCCTCAATAAGGTACACATAAGACGACCAAAAGTCCCAGCAATTCTGTTCTTAGGTATATGCTCAAAAAAACTGAAATACATACTTAAACCGGTACATGTTTGTAGCAGCATTAGTCACAATAGCCAAAAAGTGGAAACAACCCAAGTGTCCGTCAACAGATGAGTAAATACACAAAATGTGGTCTATCCATACAATGAAATATGATTCAGCCATAAAAAGGAATGAGGTACTGATACAGATTATAGTGTGGACGAACTTCAGAGTATTACGCTAACGAAAGGAATCAATCACAAAGAGCACGTATGACATGGTTCCATGTATATGAAATTTCCAGAAGAAGTGAACGCACAGAGGCAGAAAACAGATGGGTGATTTCCAGGGGCTGGAGGAGGGAGCATAGGGAGAATGACTGCTTAATGGGTATCTTAGTCTTTGGGAGCTGCTATAACAACAACAACAAAAAAAAACAACCATCAAATGGTGGCCTAGAGACAACAGAAATTTATTTCTCATAGTTCTGGAGACTGGACGTCCAAGATCAAGATGCTGGCAGATTTGGTGTCTGCTGAGAGCCTGCTTCCTCAGAGAAGGCTGACTTTTTGCTGTGTCCTCACAGGGTGGAAAGGGCAGGGAGCTCTGTGGGGCCTCCTTTATAAGGACACTAATCCCATCCACAAAGCTCCACCCTCATGACTGATCCCCTCTCAAAGGCCCTGTGTCCTAATACCATCACCCTGGGTGTCAGGTTTCAACATATGAATTTGGGGAGGGGTACTTATACTTAGTCTATAGTAATGGGTATGGGGTTTTCTTTCTTTTCCTTTTCTTTTTTTTTTTGATGGGGGGTGTTGGCCACACTGCCCAGCTTGTGGGATCCTATTCCCCTGACCAGGGATCGAACCCAGGCCCTCAGCAGTGAAAGCGCAGAGTCCTAACGACTGGACCGCCAGGGGATTCCTGGGGTTTTCTTTTGAGGTGATGAAAATGTTTTGGAATTAAAAAGAGGTGGGGGCTTCCCTGGTGGCGCAGTGGTTGAGAGTCCGCCTGCCGATGCAGGGGACGTGGGTTCGTGCCCCGGTCCGGGAAGATCCCACATGCCGCGGAGCGGCCGGGCCCGTGAGCCATGGTCACTGAGCCTGTGCGTCCGGAGCCTTGCTCCACAACAGGAGAGGCCACAACAGTGAGAGGCCCGTGTACCGCAAAAAAAAAAAAAAAAAAAAAAAGAGGTGGTAGTTGCACAACATTGTGAATATAACAAATGCCACTGGATTGTACATTAGAGAAGTTAGTTTTATGTTATGTGCATTTCCCTTCAATCACAAGCAATCCATATAGAGTTGGGGTCAGGAGCTGGCACGTGGCCTAGTTAGAGAGATGCTAAACAAAGCTGTGTGGGCGCGTAGACTGGGAACCAGCAGAGGAGGTTGGCTTGAGAGGGGAGAGTGAGAACAGGCACGCAGAGAGGGCAGAGGCCGGCGGGCAGGCCAGAGCCATGCATGCACGCTTGGTGGCGTGCCATCCCTACAGTCAGGTTCTCCAAGGGTCCCCTGCATCCCTATGAATGCCCTTGTCTCTCAACTGGAATGGATCTCTGCCGCTCACAACCCAACAGTTTCAGTCTAAGGCAGCCTCTTTCCAGCAAAATCACAGGTAGCTGTGTCTTGGTCAATAGACCAGGCCAGGATTAAACATAGGCATCAGAAGTTTGACCATCATCAGCTCACCTTGCCGAGTTTGGGGACGGACTAGCTGCTTCCATCAGGAGGGATGTGGATGGCACTGTGCTGTTGAAAACGACTGGGAGACCATTGGGTCAGCACCAAAGGTCTCCTTGAGAAGGACCAGGAGGGTCTCATAGAGAGGAGCTTGGCGGGGCCTCACCAGAGACCTCCTATTCTCTGCAGATCAAAAGGAAAATGACCTTTTTTAAAAAACTTTTTATTTTATATTGGATTAGAGTTGATTAACAGTGTTATTAATCAACATTGTAGGTTGTTAATCAACATAGTTTCAGGTATACGACAAAGTGATTCAGTTCTACATATACATATATCTATTCTTTTTCAAATTCTTTTCCCAATTAGGTTGTTCTACAATATGGAGCAGAGTTCCCCGTGTTATATAGTAGGTCCCTGTTGGCTATCATTTTATCCTGGGATTATTGTCTAAATCACCCTCTTCACCATCAGATAAATTCACCCAGTGGGGACATTAGGCAGCTTCTTTTTTTTGAGATGATAATTTTTTAAAAAAAATACCGGTAGTTTAACTAGTGGTGGTGGTAGCTTGGGCTGATATTTCAAATGATCTGTTACATCCTTGCATGGTTCCTACCCATTTGTCAAAGCAATATTGCAAAGCCTATAGCAAAATTCCCCCAAATTGTATAGGGCACCATGAAATGTAGAAAATGAGTCCTGTTTAAGAATGACCTTGACATATTTTTTTAAGTGTAAATTGGACCACGCCACTCACCTTATATGCCCTCTGTGATGGCTTCCCCTTCATATGGACTGAATGTTTATGCTTTCATAATTCGTATATTGACACCTAATCCCCAAGGTGATAGCATTGGGAGGTGGGGGCATTGGGAGATGGTTAGGTTGAGGTGAGGTCCTGAGGGTGGGGCCCTTGTGACAGATTAGTGCCCTTATAAGAAGGGTCATCAGAACACTAGCCCTGTCTGTCTGCTCTCTGCCCTGTGAAGATGCAACAAGAAGATGGTCATCCGCAAACCAGGAAGAGGGCCTCCACCAAGACCCTGACCCTGCTGGCACCCTCATCTGGGACTTTAAGCTCCAGAACTGTGAGAAAGACATTTCTATTGTTTGAGCCCCCAGCCTATGATATTATAACAGCCTGATCAAGACACTTTCTACTCAGAATCAATCCACCACTTCCATGGGGCCCTGGATGGTCCAGCCTGTCCAGCATCTGATGTTGTACCTGTTCTGGGCCCCTTCCCTGGCTCTCTCCTTTGAGCACTCGCTGGCTGTGCCCTGATGAGCTTCCCCACCCACCCCTGCTAGATCAGCGCAGCCAGAACACCACGTTGTATTCACCGGCTCCTGACACGCCATCCCTGGGAACCCAGTTCTCATCCTCTGAACGCACGTCACAACAGGTGATATTTATATGCGCTCATTTACATACTGTGTATCTCCCGCGGGCCTGCAGGTCAGGGGTCACATCTGTTTTGTCTTCCCTCTGCACCCAGAGTCCAACAAAGCAGGCGCTCAGCAACGTTCACTAAATGAATGCGCTGAGCTGGGCACCGAAATAATGATGATTGGGAGCTTTACAGAAGATCCCCCAAGGGGTGGCCCGTGGCCAGAATCTAAGGTCAGAGACCCAGAGATGACAGAGCTGGAAGCAGCCTCAGATCCGTCAGGTCCAGCCAAAGCAGCCATGCCCAGAAGGGCTACGCGACCCGCCCCAGTTATGTGTCTGCTTGTGCGGAATCAGATCCGGAAGAAAAGTTGGCTGACCGGCCTGGGAGCGTCTCCCATCGCTCTAGCTTAGAAGTGATGTCCTCTTCTGGTGACACCATTTGGGACAGAACAAGATCTCCCCATGAGTGGTCTTGCCAGGAGTGGACCTCAGTTCCCTGTGCCCCTCTGTTCACGGTCACGGTGGGAGAAGATCTAGGGAAGGAGGGTAATCACAGCACCCTTGCCTCCAATGTGCCGACCCTGGAGCACCCCCCAGATCCCCTCCAGCCCTCCAATATCGTGCCCGGAATTTCACGCTGGACGAACACAGAACCCAGACCAAAAGCACTGCTTTCTTAAAAGTCTGCGATTCCAAACAGCACTCTCTCTGGGCCTCCTTCCCTCCCTCACTTCCTCCATCTCCTGACCAGTCTGCTCTCCCCAGAGCCCTGCATGAGCCTGCTCCGCTTTTTCCCCTGCACAGTCTCCCTGGGCAATTTCTTCCACGCCTCGCCTTTAATTAACATCTAGAGCTGACGACAATTAAACCTCATTCTGGCCCAGAACTCTAACCTAAGCTCCAAACCCACAGAGCTAACCATGTATCAGGTCACCTGGCTGGTACCCAAGGCAGCTTCTCCAAACCACACATCTTCACTCTTCCCCAAACCAGTTCCTCATCTGATTTCCTCAACTCCCCAGTGAGAAATCTGGGTGCAACCCTCGTCTTGTCCCCGTCCTTTGCCATCCTCCCCCACGAAAGTCATGAGCATAGATTAACTAGGCTCCTGAGTATTTCTGGAACATTCCCCTACCCACTCCATCCCCCTCTGGCAAAGGGCCTCGTCATAGCTTTCCTGCTGGCACAGTGCCAGCAGAGCAATATCTTAAAAGCCCAAATTTAACCCCTGCTGGAAATGATGCAATATTTCCATACCGTTCTATAGAAACAAGTACAAGCTGCCTGGTCTGGTGTCTTCACGGCCCTCCTTATCTTGTCCCCTTTTCCTTCCCTGGGATTCCTCTGAGGAAGTATTGCCTCAGCCCCCTCACACCCTAGGAACAGCGGAGGACAGCTTGGCCTTCTGAGACTCATCCAGCTTCCTGCCCCTGGGCCTTTGCACATGCTGCTCTCCAAATCCAGAGCTTCATCCCTTCCCTGTCTACTTGATAAACACCTACTCCTTTTCCAAGAGCATTCAAGGACCAGGTTTCCATGCCAAGCATTCACGAGCGTTTGCCGTGTGCTGAGGGTGTGGGGCACGGCAGATGCCTAGGCCAGGACTGGCCTTCCAGAGCTGCTGCTTCTGTGTAAGGAGGACAGAGACAGAGGACAGGCAATTCACTGAGTGCTGCTAAGGGGAAAGATCAGGTGAACCACACCTGGGATGACACCCAGGATGACCAATGATTCCAGTTGGCAAGGGCTGTCCTCACTTCAGGAGCAAAAGTCTCATGTCCCAGGAAATGGTTGGTCACCTTAAACCTTGTGAGGGTCAAGAAGGAGGACCCGGAAGAAAAGTCAGTGTTAAGTAGAATAGAAGGCAGGAGGGTGGGGAGAGGTCTCCAGGCAGCTGGAACTGCCCAGATGAAAGGGGAAGGGTGGCCTGAACAGGACATGTCCAAGGAGCAGAAGAAAGCCCGGGCTGGCTAGGGTGGGCCAAGCCTTTCTGGAATAACCCTTCTGCCCTCATCTGCCACGTCTAACTCACAGAAATAACCCTTCTCTTCTCCTCTGAGGCCCTACAGACCATGTGCCTACGTCAGACACAGCACATAGACATTTCATGACATTTTTAAACTTATTACTTCATTTGCTATCTTTACCAATTTTCCTGTAAGTGACTTCAGGCCAAAGACCGTTACCTAATCCCACGTATCTGGGGTTAATAGCAGGAGTGTAGAAAACATTTGCGGAGTGGATGACACTTTAATTGTGCTTGCTCTTTCCCAGAGCAACTTTCAGGCACCCACTAAATTAGAACCATATCAAAGCAAAGCTATTTTTACATGACAAGCAGGGCAACATTAATCCCAGCGATGTCAGTTTCCAAGACTCCCTGAGATGCTAGGAGAGCAGAATGGCAGGAGACACCTAAGGCCAAGAGCATTTACAGACAAAGGATGCACACAGAAGAAAAGAAAATTCTCATGAGCGCAGGCTTCGAAGGAGAAATCCAGATCAAACAGAAACGACGCGGGGCTTTGTTCTCTCTCTTTGTCATCATACTCTAAGTGCTGTGAGGGCAGAGAACACCTTGGTCTTTTTCACTGCTGTGCCCTGAATTCCCAAGAGCGGTTGCACTTGGCATCTTGGCTCAGACTTCACCCACAGAAGCCACTTCAATAAAGGCTCATTGTTCCAAGTGTGGTACACGACCTGGGACCCCACCCCAGACCGACTGCTCAGAATGTGCATTTTAACGATGAGAAGAAGTGTTTTAAAAGACAGCCTAGGTTGGCAATAAAAGTCAATTAGAACTGAGGCTTCCTTGCCCACCTGGAAAACGTGTCTTTATCTTTGAACCCCCTGCTCAGGCATTCTTCTTATGAGAAACTTCCCAGACATCTCCCCTGTTGCCATCACTCCAT
Source organism: Pseudorca crassidens (assembly GCF_039906515.1). Classification (NCBI taxonomy): domain Eukaryota; kingdom Metazoa; phylum Chordata; class Mammalia; order Artiodactyla; family Delphinidae; genus Pseudorca; species Pseudorca crassidens. Next base: position 5,980,973 of record NC_090301.1, on the reverse strand, counting down.
CTGCCAACTTGCCCTACACGATCCCTTCTGTTGAGACATTTATCACACAGCGACTCAATTTGGTCTACGTGCCTGTCTCGCCCACCACATGGGTCAGCCAGACTGAAGTCCTTGAGATAAGGGGAGGAATCTTATTCTTCTTTGCATCCCAGGTCTGTTGGCACACAGAGTGATTTGATGGAGTGATTTGTCTGATCTGTGCTGGCCTGTGGGCTCACCCTTTGAGTCCCTTGTTCTAGAACACCAAACTTCACCAAGGCAAGTCTTTCCTCCCTTCTTTCCTCCCTCTCTCCTTCCATCAGTCTTTCCTCTCCTCTTATTCCCTTGTCCCTCCCTTCATCCCTTCCTTCTTTCCTTCCTTCCTCCCTCCCTCCTTTCCTCCCTCCCTCTTTTCCTCCCTCCCTCCCTTCCTTCACTCTTTCCTTCTTTCCTTCCTTCTTTCCAGTGGAAATGTAGAGAAATATTCCTTTTGATGATCCAGATGCCAAAATTACCTTTGTATTGTCATGATTAGGTAGAAAATATATTCAAAATGAATAAGAAAATTCCCAACGTGATTTCACGAGGATGGCAGTAAAGAATGCCGTGACAGGGCTTCCCTGGTGGCGCAGTGGTTGAGAGTCCGCCTGTCGATGCAGGGGACATGGGTTCATGCCCTGGCCCGGGAAGATCCCACATGCCGCGGAGCGGCTGGGCCCGTGAGCCATGGCCGCTGAGCCTGCGCGTCCGGAGCCTGTGCTCCTCAACGGGAGAGGCCACAACGGTGAGAGGCCCGCGTACCGCAAAAAAAAAAAAAAGAAGAAAATGCTGTGGCATTTTCAGGGGCTGCAGGATTTCACAGCCTTTCCCAGGTAACGAGGAGACTGGCCACTTAATCCACCTAGCAGTTATGTCTTCTCATCCATGTGGACTTCTGAGGGAGTGACGACAAAATCTAGCAATTTAAATAGGACGTGCTGTGTATGACATCAGGCTTGATGTTTATGCTGCAGTTCTTACACAGAGTGGCGTCCTCCGCTTGGAGCTCCTTGAAGACACAAACTCTGCCTTAGATGTCTGTGTGTTCTTGGCACTTGACATAACATCCGAATCAGAATACAATCACGAAGATGCTCATCTCTGTTGAAGACAGGTGGACACGTGGCTCCAGGTCAAGACCAGTTCTCTGTGCGCCCTCGAGCCAACCACACAACCTACACTGGGTCATTGTCTCTGACCCCAAGGGATGCAGCTAAAACAGCTCCACCGTCCCCTCTGAGGTCACATACCATGGACAGTGCTACAAATAGACAGAATTATGGCTGTCTTCTTTGATTTGCTTACTTCTGTCTGAAGTGTTGGTGAAATTGCTGAAAATTCAAGCGAATTAGTAGGATGTTACAATTTTGTTAACTGAAGTACAGAATGATCGCTAAATAACTACTGTTCTTACTATTTAGGGTTTTTCATGGTTGTTCAGTAAATTTAAAAGGAAACCCTCTAGGAAAAGTAAAATAGAAAATATCTCATTAAATACATCATTCAACAATGCAGAGAGATATATTTTAAACCTCTCAAGAATGTCCCCCAAAAGGATTTTTCTAACTAATCCAATGAATTTGAACACTGCCTTATAGACCAAAAGGTGCTCAAACCAGGTTGTGCTTCAAAGTTAGCTGAGCAGCTTTTTTTTTTTTTCTTAATACAACCCCACGTGAGGTGTCAACTAACACACACAGAATCTTTGTATGTGTTATAAATCCTAAAATATGTCCCTTCTTTGGGTTGATTGAGCCCTTGAGCCAGGAAACACGGTGGGCAAGCTGACCATGGCCTGGATTTCAGCCCCTAATGGTCTCCTCCAACAGGTGCCTTTGTGCAGTGTGCAACCTTCACAACTCTGTATGACAGCCTTGTTCTCAACTTCCCCCCACAGATTCTGATTCAGGGGGCTTAGAGGAAGCTTTGAATAGATAATTTTATACTAGTCTAAAGCACCACCACTGCTTTATTACACATTTATTCAGCAATCTTGTTGACGTACAATGCATCTTTGCACTTATTCCCTGATGCTTTACTATAGTGATTCCTATATGTAAAAGAAGATAAGTATGACTTTTGGTTGAAGCTATGATTTGAAAATTCACTTCTGTGCTGTACAAAATACCTCTTGAGTCATTGTTGTAGCTGAGAAGCACCCACATGGCTCTCATTGGACCCGAGATAACTCATTGGATATGAACTAAGCAGGTTCAGTGAAGGATCCTGGAGTCAGCATGCCCTCCAAGCCCTGGGCACGGGTACCCCCTGGGGAGGAGCTGCTGCAGTCAGCACAAGTCCTGCAATGCCCTGATTTGCACCTGTCTCTTTGTGCCAGTGGTCCCCTGGCGATAGGTCAGATGAAGTCTCACAAGCAGAAATCATCCCTAAACAGAAGAACGCAATATTCGTTTCTCTGCCTTTATAGATGTTGCACTTAAAAGAAAATTCCACAAAAAATTGTAGCCTGCCCTGGCAGCTGGAATGCCAGCAGGCAAGCCCTGGCCCTTCAGTCCCACCCACTGTAGAGAGCGGCAGCTGCTGTGCGGATGAAGAATCCACAGGTGTCCAGTGGTAGTCGCAGCAGGGTGGACCCAAGGGACCTCTGTCAGCAGCAAGTCAGGGAGAAATGAAAATGGCAGGTGTGAGGCCTGAGTTTTGCTGCCCATATGTGGCCAGAAACTCTGCACTTTTAAGAGAAGACGGATGCTGGGGGTCTTATCCTGCCAAGGAACAGGGTGACTTACGGCACGCCCAGGCTGCCTCCCAATAGGTGATAAAGGGCACAGTCACGTCTCACTGGCCGTACTCATCCCAACCTGAAGACGACAGTAAACTCATTATCTATATTAAATTTCACCTAGAAAGAAGTCTGGAAGTTGTCATGATAAATGTTTTCAATTTTTTTTCTATCCTAAGAATCTCATATCTCTCTCCTACAAATGATGCTTCGAACACTCTTTGGAAAGGAAGTTTTACTTTACTTGGTAAATAGTTTGTCCGACATCAGTTGAAATCTCATTCCTTTCGAAACATAAAGCAACATTCATTGAAATCTACAAAGTTAAATGATACTACATGCAAATGGGCCATGTACTCAGCTGGACAAGAATTAGCCTCCTAAAGCCCACTGCTCTGCCATGAGCCTGGGGGGCAGCCAGCTGGTGTCAGGCGTGTCTTGCTGAGTTAGGGATGTGGGCTGGGAGAGTGGCACACCCTGCAGACCTGGGGCTCCCTTACCCCTGCCACAGAGCACAGATCCTTCGCTTTACCAATCAGACTTTCATACCCAGAATTAAATCTGAAGTGTATCTAAAAATATGAACCTTCCTCCATAAGTTAAACATGGAATTACCAGTCTGTCCACTTCTAGGTGTATACCCAAGAGAAATGAAAACACGTGTCCACACAAAAACTTGTACATGAATGTTCATGGCAGCACTATTCACAATAGCCAAATGGTAGAAACAACACAAACGCCCATACACTGGGGGAACGCACAGACAAAATATGGTCCACCCACACAATGGAATATTATTCAGCCACGAAAAGGAATGAAGTCCTGACACGTACTACAATACGGACAAACCTTGGAAACATGATGCTCAGTGAAAGAAAGAGGTCAGTGACAAAAAAGCACGTGTTATGTGATTCCACTCACATGAAAGGTCCAGAATAGGCAAGCACATAGAAACAGAAAGTAGATTGGTGGTTTCCAGGAGCTTGGGGGAAGGAGGGATGAGAGTGACCCTTTAATGGGCATGGCGTTTATTTTGGGGTGATGAAGTGATCTGGAGCTAGGGAGTGGTGATGGTTGGGAAACATTACAAATGTACTAAATGTAAATTGTACACTTTAAATGGTTGACATGGTGATTTTTATGTCAAGTGAGTTTTACAACAAAATAGAAAAAAAAAGAAAAAGCATGTGATGCCCAGGCACAAGGACAGTCAAGGCTTCTCCACTGTAGCTGTGGGGCTCAGTGGGCGTGGCCAGGGCGTCCAACGGACCTTGGACTGAGGGATATTCTGCTACTGACTTTCGGATCAGCCTTGATTCTTGCCCATTTCTCAGGTCTGGTTCTCTTCAACTTTCTTCTAATTATTTGGCCCTTTATTGCTTCCTAGTAAATTCCGGTTCTGGGTATTATATTTGGAGATTATTTTTGTTACTTGCAACCAAGAACCCTGAATAACACCTCTGGGAATGGCACCATAATCTTATATTTTTAAATAGACTCTATTAGTCTGGAATCCATCTATCAATCTACCCGTCCACCCACATTGCCTTTCCTTCCTTCCTTCCTTCCATCCTTTCTTGCATCCATCTTTCCATTCATCCTATCTATCCATCCACTCATTCATCTCAATTCTACTCTCTAAAGGACTGACAACGATCCTAACCAGCTTGGTTACAATGTGATCTTACACCTCCCTGCAAACCCTTGGTCATGACATCTCATTATCACAATTACTTGTTTGATCATCCATCTTTCCTAATAGGCTGGAGACCTATGTTGGTTTTTGCCTAAACCTAGTACCTAGCAGAGTGTCCAGCACAAATTGGTGCAAACCAGTGATGAACCAATGACGGGAAGACTGCATGAAATCTGGTCATCCCTCTGTGAGCTCCACAGTGCACCCCGCAACACTGCACAGTGATAAGACATACACATAGCTGGCCTCTTCCTTCTATGAGTCCTACAACCAATTCTCTTCTGCTTTCACAGCCTTCCTCCAGGCAGGTATAATTAAATTTCAATTACTAAGTTATAATCTCACTCCTTGAATTGACATTCAGGTCAATGTCACCTTGGGATCTTGGGATTTTGGGTGCTAGCAATAATATTCAACATACATTTAACAAAATTTTCTTTAGTTTCCCTGTATTGAGTCAAAAATATGGAGAAAGGAAGGAAGGAAAGAAAGAAGGAAGGAAGGAAGAAAGGAAGGAAGGAAGGAAGGAAGGAAAGAAGGAAGGAAGAAAGGGAGGAATGAAGGAAGAAGGAAAGAAAGATTCAATCCTGCATTGTTACTTAGGAACAAGAAGTGTTTTCCTCTAATGTTGTCCAAGTGTCATGGGATCGACAGCATTACCATCACCAGGGAGGTTGTTAGGATGCAAGTTTTCAGGTCCCACCTTGGACCTACTGAGTCAGGGAAGCTGGGGAAAGACCTAGCATCTCGTGTTTCAAAAGCCCTCCATATTTATTCTGATGCACGTTCAAGTTTGGGAGGCGCTGCTTGAAGGCAATGATTCCTAATTCTGGATGCTTGTTGGAATCACACGAGGAATTCTAGAAGTAAGTCCCCTGGAGATTCTGGTGTGAGCCAGGACCTAGACCCTCTGCTTTATGATGACAAACCTTGGCCATGGTTTACATCTTGGTAGAGAATGTGCCAGTATACAGCAGGATCACAGAGTCAAAATGAGAACTATTGACTCAGGAGAGGACTTAAAAATTATCTTATTATCAGATGAGAAAACTGAGTCCCAGATAGGTTAATTAACTGTCTAAGGTCACATTGCTGATGTGTGACCCCAGGACTATGGCATCCCCAGGCTAATACTCTCTTGTTGCAAGTTGATACATTTCACCCTAGGTTGCTTCGAATCTCACCCTTTGCCCTTTTTCTTTCTTTCTTTTTTTTTGTTTTGAAGATGTTGGGGGTAGGAGTTTATTAATTTGCTTATTTATTTTTGCTGTGTTGTGTCTTCGTTCCTGTGCGAGGGCTTTCTCTAGTTGCGGCGAGCGGGGGCCACTCTTCATCGCGGTGCATGGGCCTCTCACTATCGCGACCTCTCTTGTTGCGGAGCACAGGCTCCAGACGCGCAGGCTCAGTAGTTGTGGCTCACAGGCCCAGTTGCTCCGCGGCATGTGGGATCCTCCCAGACCAGGGCTCGAACCCGTGTCCCCTGCATTAGCAGGCAGATTCTCAACCACTGCGCCACCAGGGAAGCCCTGCCCTTTTTCTTGAGGACAGATGATGCTTTCTTCATGGCTGTCACTCACTCCCCCACCCCTGTCAAACAGACCCTGCTCCACGGGCATCCCTGCTACCTGAGCTGACGGCTCTGCATCTCCGCATCCCACACTTGGAAGCTCCTCATCTTACCTGTACACCCTGCTCAGGCCAGCCTCCTCCAGGAGCTCTCAGCAGACACCTTCTCCATCCAGCTCACCCCTTCTGCCCGTCCTTCTTGCCGTCTCAGCTTTGTCACTGCTTCATAACATCTCACCGCTTTTGCCCTCTCTGCTGCCGAGCTCCCTTCTGGGACCAGCTTTCTGCGCATGTCCTTTCCTCCAGAGTCAAAGCAAACACACCAGTGTCAGGCAGGCTGAGAGCCCAGAAATGGGGCCACTGTGACATGACCCACGACACCTGAGCCTTTAGGGATGACCTGCAGCATCCCATCGCTCCTCGCACAGCTCCACCCGGGACGGCACGTTTGAGCAGCTGCCTCATGGCAGCGGCACCTTCGTAAGTCATATAACAGGAACTCTCCGTGCCTATCTTTTTTTTTTTGCGGTACGCGGGCCTCTCACTGTTGTGGCCTCTCCCGTTGCAGAGCACAGGCTCCGGACGCGCAGGCTCAGCGACCATGGCTCACGGGCCCAGCTGCTCCGCGGCATGTGGGATCTTCCCAGACCGGGGCACGAACCCGCGTCCGCTGCATCGGCAGGCGGACTCTCAACCACTGCGCCACCAGGGGAGTCCTAAACAACCTTTTTTACCTCTGTCAGAACGAAGATGACAATCACAAGTTGTGACAGTTAACGTTTGTCCTCAAGCAATTCTTACCAAAAGCTGTGAGTGCCTTTCTGACAAAGATAAATGTTACATGATTGCAACCTAGGGAACAAGGAATAGCTACTGTGTCCCGGTAGAAAATCTTATGCCTCCAAATGGTGCCGGCTCGCTGTTTAAAGCTGCTACTAAAGAAGAGAGAAGCGTCTGTCTTTAAGTCCTGAAACTAAATATGGAGTTGTGATTATAAGTTATGATAGTCATTCAGTTCAGTGCCAGGACAGGTTCTAAAAATTGTCCGAACAGTTCGTGTCACCCCCAGATCTTGGTTTCTAACACTGTTCTCCAATACCAGGAACCAGGCCTCCTTGGAAATGGGATTCTAGGACTGAAACAGGAAATACACAAGATGAGCCTGAGCGTTTTGTGGTGCTAGAGGGTAAGGAAGTGCTAAAAAAATAAATTTATGTCAAAGGGGCACAGGAAAACCAATTGAAAGAGCTCCCTATAGCCAAAGCTGGAACAATTCAAACAAGAAAATAAAGAAAGCAGTTTGGGATTATAATCCAAAATAGATAATAAATATTCATGAGCCCATACTGATATAAATGAATGAATGAATGAATAAACGGGAGAGAAGATACAAATCTCCTATCTGTAAGAATTCCAAAAAATTACGTAGCTACCCCATCCTGCAGTAGGGAGATAGAGCTCCCCATGCCTTGAGTGAGGGCTCACATGCTGACAGCCTGCAAAGGGTACATACAGTGTGAAGGCAGTAGTTGCTGCCAGGTTGGGCTCCCTGCAGATGTGCTAGCTGTGGAAACTGCCCTATTGAGTGCTTACGGGCAACAGAGACAGTTTTTTCATCAGATCAGCTCTGTGGAGCGGTTTTGCCCATTATTCCTGGAAACTTGGCCTCCTCATGATTCTGTAAACTACCTAATATCTTTTTTAAAAATTTTATTGAAGTAGAGTTGATTTACAAAGTTGTATTCGTTTCTGCTGTAGAGCAAAGTGACTCAGTCACACATATATATATTCTTTTCCATATTCTTTTCCATTATGGTTTATCTCAAGAAATTGAATACGGTCCCCTGTGCTATACAGTAGGACCTTATTGTTTATCCATCCTATATATCCTAATATCTCTTAAATAAATTCCTTTTATTTAATTAGTTAAAGGCATTTTCTGTTGCATTTCACTAAGAGCATTGATACATTCAGCAAGAAAAAAGGTGGGCACAGAAGGTGGCATGGCATACTTGAAGTATGAGCCCAGAAATTAATATAAACTATGGCAGGAATTGTAATCTATTATTGACTATAAAAATAATCTGTGTGTCTGTGCTTTAAAAGTGGATAAAATAAAGTCTTAAGGGCAATAATAAGAGTGTGGAGTTTTTTAATGGGTAAAAGCATGACAAAATTCTTGCCATAATTTGAGGTAGGATGTAGTTAATTACAATTTGCCAGGAAAAAAAAAAAAACCTTACAGTTAAGTTAAAACTTTATTGGCAATCACTAAATTAATGAAAATATAACCTATGGCTCATCAACAGAGGGAAAAAGGGGGAGAAAGGTGAATATAGAAAACTTCATTAATACAATAACAGGAAGGAAAAAAAGAAAAGAGAAAGAATGATAAGTAGAAAATCAATATAAGATGGGAGAAATTAATCCAAATATATCATAATCTCAATAAATGTATATGGATTAGATTTGCCAGTTAAGATAAGAGGTAAAATATTTTAAAACCTGCCTAATGTTACTTAAAAGAAACACAGGGAAACATAAGGCTGCATAGAAAAGTTTAAATTAGAGGACAGGAAAAGGTATATCTTGCAAAAGTTGACCAAAAAAGTTAGGATAACAATATTAATATTAGACAAAAGAGAACTTAAGGTAAATAGCCTTTGTAGGGGTAACGAAGCACACTATATATTACTAAATATATTATTCTATGTTACTAAAAGGAACAACCCAATCAGAAGAATCACATATTTGTATGCCTTAACCATACTGCCTCAAAATATACTGAATTTTAAGCCTTGAGAGAGATTTCAACACTTGTGTATTAGAAATTGGCATTCAAATATGCAAGACAAAAATTATAACCAGTAAAATTAAAATGAACAGAATTTATATAAAATCTCCCATCACTGCAAACATATAATAGATATTATTTTCAAGAACACAACTAGGATTATATAGACTTGATTATGCATTAAATCGCAAAGATATTTATAATAAATTTCAGAGAATCAATAAAATACAAATCGTATTTGCTAAGCATAAGGCAATTAAACTGGAAATTAAAAATAAAAGAACTTTGTAGATACTTTTTCCTCTCCAGTATGGGGACACATATATATATTTATTTATTTATTTTATTATTATTATTATTTTTGCGGTACGCGGGCCTCTCACTGCTGTGGCCTCTCCCGTTGCGGAGCACAGGTTCCGGACGCGCAGGCTCAGCGGCCATGGCTCACGGGCCCAGCCGCTCCGCGGCATGTGGGATCCTCCCGGACCGGGGCATGAACCCGCGTCCCCTGCATCGGCAGGCGGACTCCCAACCACTGCTCCACCAGGGAAGCCCCCACATATATTTATTAATAACTCATGGATTATGGATTAATTCACATTGAAAATTACAGAGTATCTAAAACTGAACACCATGAAAATACTGTATATTTCAAAACTTGAAGGATATAACTAAATTTGTACTTGGGGTTTAAATTATAGCCTTAATGCATTTATTAAAAATAGAATTCTTAAACAAATGAGTTTTGTTTCAAGTTAAAAGAAAAAGCACTCAAGCCTAAAAAAAATAAAAAGGAAATAAAAACATAAAAGTGGATATTAATAAAATGAAAAATAAAGAAACAAAAAAAGGAATCAACAGAATCAAACCCCAATTTATTAAAATGTCAGTAAAATAACACTGATCATTTAAAAGGAGAAAAGAGACACAAAACACAAATAAGGAATATAAACGGGGCTAGACCAACGGTATGGTAGAATTATTTAAAAATCATGAGACAACTACATGCAACTTTATGCCAACAGATTTGAAAACAGTAAAAATGGAAAATTTCTAGAAGAATACAATTAAAATGTAGGACTCGAGACACATTTCACAGTGTTATACTGCAAAGTACTGAAAAAACAAAACACAGAAAGGAAGACACGTGGTGCCTGGTCTCTCACCACCTCATAGAGCAGCACGCAGGGGGCGGCTGATGCCACTGGCCACTTGGAGTTTTCCTCTCCAGAGAGGGTACTGCTCATCCTCTAATACCTTGTGTGGAGTAACATCAAGAACCATCAGGTGTGTGTGGTATAAACAGAGAAGGCTTGGGTGCCAGGCTCTTGGGGGATGCAGAACAGCTGGACAGGAGTTTTGGGGAATGCAGCTGGTGACTTTGGGAGAAGTTTGCCTGGCAACCACCCTCCACCCCCCCGCCCCCCCCCACCCGGGAATGGAGCTCCACCCCCTGGAGAAATGAACTTCAAACAAAATCCTTTCCAGTGAAAGGGAGAGCATCTGTTTGTCGTTCTGAATCCTGGGTCTCTGAGGCAATTCTGCTTGCTTCTCCTCTGTTACCAACACCAATTCACAAAGAAACTGGAATTCTTATTAAAATAAAACACATTAAAAACAATAAATTGCTTGGTAATCAAAAGATTCCTGTTTAAAAAGACAGCAGGACTGAATGGTTTAATGGTATGTTTTGCCACACTTTCAAAAAATACCTGTTTTAAATAACTGTTTAAGAGACTGAGAAAAGAAAGAAATCCTCCAAGCTCACTGGAAAAATTTTGCATTTATCCTTTCCACCAACTGGACCAGGGGAGTACAAGAAAAGGAAAAGATGGAACCATCTCATTTATGAAGGTAGATATGATCATCTTAAACAAAGTTTTGGCAAATTAAGCTCCACTCTGTATTAAAAAAGCATAATGCAGGTTTAGTCCAGGAATGTATATTTCAAAAGCAGAAAATGTATCATTGTAGTATGCTATACTGAAAGAATAATAAGAAAGCAAAGGAAAATCTCAATAGATGCACCTCGGACAGTCACAACATTCAACACCAATTTGTGATTTTAAAACTCTCATGGAACTGGGAACAAGAAGAAACTTTAAAAGCCTATAGCACCACTAATCCTAATGGATTTGGATTAGGATTAATCTTAACTAACCACTAAGATAGTCTCTAGAAGCATTAGAACTAAAGTCGAGAACAAAGGAAGGATAACCTTTATCATCACAACCATTCAAAAGTGTACTCTGGCTCTTAGCTAAAGAAATAAGAAAAGAAAAAGAAATAATAATTATAGGAATTGGAGAGGAAGACGAAACACTATCTTTATTTGCATATATTATAGTAGTTTATAAAAAAATTCTTAAGAGAAGGTCCAGATGAGCCATGGAGGTTAATAGGAAAGTTTGTCAGGATTGCAGGACAATCAGTGTTTAAAAGGCAATAGCATCCCTATTACCAGTAAATTTAGAATATATAGTAGAAAACCTCCAAACTTCTGCTTCTGGCCACAGGGAAGAAGTAGTCAGAATGACACTCCTGCAGTAGGCAGCTAGAGACCTGGACAACATGAAGAGCACAGCTGTCAGACTCCGGACAACAGACAACACAGGAATAGAGCCCTAAGGAAGGAGCAACCAGTGAGGAGATTGTGTCACCCCCAGGCTCTCTCCCTGGACTGAGGGTCACGGAAAGGGGGACTCCAACAAAATCTGACAATCTGGCTGAGTTGAGGGGCCATGAGACTGGAGTTCATCCACTGCAAAATAACTAGAATTTGTGAGTCAGGGTACCTGAGAGGGGGAGCTACCAGGTAATAAGGTGTGGAAATCTGTGTAAGCAACCCCTTGAGTCTTTGGCTGAAAATCAAACTTTCTTTTTATGGAACATAATTGAAGGTTTATTTTAGGGTATGGATAGAGACATGAGTGTTTATATTTAAGCAAAAAGACTGAACATTAATGACCTAGCCCCCCCGCTAAGGATGAGACACTGATGACGGTGATCCCACACTCAACATTTACAATTTTCATTCCGAGTTGAATTATCCTGTGGCCACTCGGAGAACAGCTGAGGTCATCTCACGTCAAGGGGCTTCCTAGGGTTCCCCTCCCGGGTGACTTCTCACAAGTCAGCAAAGACAGGAATCGCCGAAAGATTTTCCAAAACTAATCCACTCCTAGGTTTTGCATCCAGGAATTTCATATTTTTCCTAATGTTAGAGGTATCCTTAAAGGCATTCTCTCATTCTTTATACTCACAAGTTTTTCTGCAGTGAGTTTTCACAGTTTAAGGAATGTGGGAAAATGGAAGGCTTGGGACTCTCTCTCCAGAATAAATCCTCATGTCTCTTAAAAATTGAGAGTGCATTCCAGGCTTTCCCATGGTAATTGCCCTCGGGATCTCTTCATCTTCTGCTCAGTAGTGGAAACGCCTGTGCTATAGGGTTTTCCACATTCCAAATGTGGGTGTTCCTCTGTAGTGATTCTTCATGTGTGTTCTGAGGGAGGAGAGTTCCTGAAGGCACGTGTGTAGGGTGAAACTTCATGAGGCTGGGTGAGAACAATTTCTGAAAAAACAAGTTTCCAAGCAGTGATTTAAAAAATTTCCCAGAGCTTCCACAGGGCCTAGGACCATTCAAGTTTCCTTTAGCCAGAGTAAAGAGACTTTCTTGAACTCTTGGGGCATCCAATAGAGACTTTGGATAGGCCACACCTATCTTATATAGGATATAAGACAGAAAACCCACCAGAGTACCGTGTTTCCAGGAAGGCCCAAAGGGTGTATGAGTCACCAGTGCAGTGAGAAATGTGCTGGCAGTAGGCAGGGTAAGGTTCCAGGGACACTAAGAAGTACAGAGGTAAGTCTCCTCCATTTGCCAATGTTGATGGCAAGAGATGCCACTAGACCTGGGCCCACCGATAGCAATGGGAACGACAGAAACCCAAAACAATAGATAAGGTGGCAGCACCTAATCACCACAAGTCGGGTGCGTTAAATTATCATCAACGGCAGGCTTGGAAAGGGAGCCAGAGGGCTTAGACTGGCAGAAGATTATGGAGATCTTTATTTGAACATGGCTTCCCAAGGGGAAAATAGGTAGGTAGCCAGCAAGGGTAAAACCAGTTTGTGGAAACAGTGTGATCAAGAATGATGATCAGGGGCTTCCCTGGTGGCGCAGTGGTTGAGAGTCCGCCTGACGATGCAGGGGACACGGGTTCGTGCCCCGGGCCGGGAAGATCCCACATGCCGCGGAGCGGCTGGGCCCGTGAGCCATGGCCAGGAGACTGAAGAAAGTCACCAGTATGAAGTCACATTCTTTACACAGTACCCAGTTTTTGGAACCAGAACCCAGTGACTGAGGGAGAAGTTGGAATTTTCACAACAGTCCTGTGAGACGAGTACCTTAGTTATCCCCGTTTTACTGATGAGGAAACTAAGGCAGGCTGAAATTAATTTTCCCAAGAATCACACAGCTAGGAAAGGGCATAGCTAACACATCCTATGAGCATGAGTGTATGATACTCGCATAAGTGCAGAATTGGTGAATCAAGGACATAAATATTTTAAAATTTAAAATACGCTCTAGATTACATTTTTAAGAGGTTGTAAGATTTCACACTCCCGCCAGCCAAAAGGAAAGCTTATCTCTCCCTTTATCCTCTGTAGACCTGGCTTATCTCATCAATGAGTGAAAAATAGACATTCATATTTTTTTCAGCATCTTTATTGGAGTATAATTGCTCTACAGTGGGGCGTTAGCTTCTGCTGTATAACAAAGTGAATCAGCCATGTATATACACGTACCCCCATATCCCCTCCCTCTTGCGTCTCCCTCCCACCTTCCCTATCCCACCCCTCTAGGTGGTCACAAAGCACCGAGCTGATCTCCCTGTGCTATGCAGCTGCTTCCTGCCAGCCATCCATTCTACATTTGGTAGTGTATATATAGACATTCAGTTTTAATTTCAACTTTTCAAACTTGTTTATTGACTGTGTTGATTTCTTCTTCTATGTATTGCTTGGTCATATTCATTGACTATTTTTATATTTGATTGTAAGTTTTTTGTTCCTCACTTTATAAAAGATTTTTGTAGATTAGTATGATGAATCCTATGTCCATCCTACCTCGTAAATTGTTTTCGTAGCCCATAATTTACTTGTTTACTTTCTTTTTTTTTTTTAATAAGATGTTGGGGGTAGGAGTTTATTAATTTATTTATTTTTGCTGTGTTGGGTCTTCGTTTCTGTGCGAGGGCTTTCTCTAGTTGTGGCAAGTGGGGGCCACTCTTCATTGCGGTGAGCGGGCCTCTCACTATCGCGGCCTTTCGTTGCAGAGCACAGGCTCCAGACGCGCAGGCTCAGTAGTTGTGGCTCACGGGCCTAGTTGCTCCGTGGCATGTGGGATCCTCCCAGACCAGGGCTCGAACCCGTGTCCCCTGCATTAGCAGGCAGATTCTCAACCACTGAGCCACCAGGGAAGCCCACTCGTTTACTTTCTTAGTGATCATTTTGCCATATATAAAGTGTTCATTTCCTCTGCAACCCATCTTCATGTGGTTTCATTCCACTCAAACTGATGCTTTCAGGGTTCCCAGCAGCCTCCACATTGAATTAGTATGGAATTTTCTGTCCTCGTATTCAATCCAGTTATAAATCCTTTATTTAATCTCTCAGAGTCTCAGTTTCCGTTTTTGGATGTGAATATGAGAAAACACTCCCAGCGCTGCAAGTTACTTGCAAAAATTAGAAAGCATTCATGCACAGCACCTAGCACAGTGCCTGCTGTTGTTACTGGTCAAAAGCCTGCCCGTCCACTTGCTGTCTGTGTGCTCTGGCTCCAGCCCCCTGGGAAAAATGCTGCTATTCACAGGAAGAAGAGGGAGGAGGGGAAGGTGAAGGAGGAGGACGAGGGCAAGAAGGAGGGGCATCAGCACTGATGCTGGCCAGATGTATCCCTGGAGTTGTACTAAATGCTTCCAAATATGAATCGCATTAGTAACGATAACGACAACCGTGAACACTTAGGGAGAGGTGACTACCCCCAAACACCTCGCTGCGCGCTGCACGAGGAAGGATGCCGTACAGATGAGGTACCTGGCCTGTCCGGCACCCGTTAAGTGCTATGTATGAATCCGTGGTCACTCTCATCGCCATCGCCACTCTTATTTTACAGGCAACATCTTATGAAACCACTCCTCTGCTTCCAGGCAGATGGGCGGGGAGCAGAAGGACCGACCTGCGCATCCTGTCCCCTATCAAGGGGCCTGGGAAAGCCATCTTTACTGCAGAATGAGTCGGCAGGGACCAGATGGGAACTCATGGAAAGTTCTGCCCCATGGGAGAAGGCCTTGCTGCTGAGACTTCAGTGAAAACTGAGGCCTGGGGGCAGAACCCTGACCAGGAAGCATGGTGCTTTTGGCCCTCACTGAGTGACCCTAACATTTAAAAGTCAAGACAGGGCTTCCCTGGTGGCACAGTGGTTGAGAGTCCGCCTGCCGCCGATGTAGGGGACACGGGTTCGTGCCCCGGTCCGGGAAGATCCCGTGTGCCGCGGAGCGGCTGGGCTCGTGAGCCATGGCCGCTGAGCCTGCGTGTCCGGAGCCTGTGCTCCGCAACGGGAGAGGCTGCCGCAGGGAGAGGCCCGCGTACCGCAATAAATAAATAAATAAATAAAAGTCAAGACAGTTCACCTTGAAATAGGGATTTTCAGCTTCTGTTGACAGTTGTCAACAATGAGCATCTCTCAGTGTTCTTCCACCAGTGACTCCACTCACTTTGGATGCCAGCCTGGCCCTAAAGGTATCTGGGTTCCTGACCCCTGAACCCAGCTCCATGCCCTCAGGAGAAAAGGTCTCCCGTGAAACAGACGTATATATTCTACTAAACAGAGAATTTTTAGAAAACACCTGCTCAGTATTCTCTGTCTGACTCCAGAAGACATAGGTCTGGTTTAATTCTCCCTAAAAAGATGATAAGAAGGGAACAGCCCCAGAAACAAGCTTGTAGATATAAAGAATGGAGACAGATATTATATTCACACTGAGAGGAAAAAAAATCAGGTTCATTACTGAAGGAAATCAACTCAGTAAAGCTGGAGATGAACTTGAGCAAAACCTCATGAGATCACAGAGGAAATGAATAAAGAGATCAAAAAGATGAGAAAAGTATGATAATAGAGGCAGAGGACTAACTAAGGAGATCCAACCATGAATAAAAGCCACTCCCGACAAAGAACACCCTAGATGTGAGTATGATGCAATAATAAAAGGTATTAGAGAAAACTTTCCTGACCTCGAAATGGATTTGTCAACCAGAGGAGGGAGGATTTACAGTTTCTGGGCAACATGAATGAAAAGAGATGGATACCAAGACAAGACTGACGATTATTTTTTTATAACTTCAAAAACAACAAGAGAATCCTTTTGAGCTTACCCTCAAAGAAATGAATGTCAGGTGGGTTGGCCTAAAACGTCTCCCCTGCTCTATTGAATTAAATCTCTATTGCCAAGAGGCAAACATTGGCTGAAGCAAAAATTCATGGGTCAGGAACGACAGGCCCCAGAGCGACACAGCAAACAGCTCATTTGTCAGCTTCTCCAGGGGGAGGGGATGGTTCATCAGCACGGAACAAATTTGGCGACTTACACAGGAAGCAGCTCCTCATGTCTTGGACCCAGGATGCAGTTCTCAGAACAAGACTCTGATGCTTTGACAGGTCAAGCCCACAAGTCTCCCCATCAGATCGTCTGACCTCCACTTTTGACTGATGTCAGGATCTAAAGGCACCTGTCCACCAGCTAGCATGGCCCTTGGGATAGGAATCATACTTTGCAGAAACGTCACCAGGGGCAGAGATACAGTTCCCACTGACATCATGGGGGTGAGGGTGCTGACGTGTCATAGTGAACCAGACGCTTGGCAGGGTGGTTTCATTTGGGCAACACCACATGGGGGACCAGGCTGGATACAGAGCTACAACTGCACCAATTCCAGGCCCCCATGAACCCAATGTGCTCTGCCTGCAAGAGCCTCTTTCCAGAATCGAAAGCACTGATTCTGAACCCCAGCTCTATCCTGGGACGCCCAGTATTTGTGGGCCTTTGCTCTAGAGAAGACAGAAGACCAAGAGGAGTCTTCCGAGTACCTGCTGGATTTCCTATCCCTGCATCCCATCACGTGGACCTCCTCACCATCTACCTGACCTCCCAGACTCCGGGAATGGTCATTCACTTGGAATGTGGCTGGAGGAAGCTGAGGCCCTTTGGACTTGTCCACAAGGCAAAATCTCAGCTAACAGCCCCTGAAGTTGAGGCAATACCAATACTTCTTTCAATGGAGAGCACAGCTGAAGGCTGCCCTGTCTGACCGTTTCTTCAAGATTCCCCTTAATCACGATATTGCCAACCTGTCTTTCTTTCTGTTTACACATTACTTCTTTTCAACTACCTTCCTGTGTTGATATTTTTCTAATTTGAAATGTTTAACTTCAAAGGTTATTTTGGCAGGAGAAAAAGCAATTCGCGTCTGATGTAATTAAGCAATGGCCCATTGATTTACCCACCGCTATACATTATACCTCCTCTTCTCATTTACCATCTTAGTTCCTAATGAGTTTATCCTCAAACAGGTATTTATTGATGCCTTGAGAGCAACAATTCCAACATTTATTTATTGATGACTTGAGAGCAACAATTCCAGAGGCCCCTCCCAATATGAACCACACTGGGCTGAGTTATTCATAAGTTAGATATCGCCCGGGTATTGTGTTTCCTGCTATCTTTACTAAATGAATACAAAAAGAATTGGAATTTGAGAAAAGAACCAGGTTCTGGCTTTCAATATACTGGGAGTGAAACAGTGCTTCTAAGAAAATCAGTTCTATTCTGACAGTTAACACTCAATTCCCACGCAATGTGTGTCATTTAATAAGTAAAGTGCTGCACTTTTTAATGAAGCCAGAAAGATGATGTATGCCGTCTGAAGCACAATTATATCCCCAGATACAGGGAAGGAAATGCTAATTACAAAATAGTTCACATGGCAACCGCTTGATAAATGAAGCTGAGAAAAACAGCCCTAGGCTTCTTACGCATCCTTCTTTGCCTCTGGCAGAGGAAAGAGATTTGAAAAGGCAACTCATCTCATTTTGGGGGTCAGGTGGCCCTTTTTACAAGGTGGGTCTCTTTATAGCCCCAGCTATGCTGGTGGCCGGGACCAACACCAAGGACACAGACAATGAAAGGAGACACCTCACAGAGGAAACACTCTAAATCTCTTCCCGCAGCTTCTTCCTCCAGCTGTTAAGTACCGCCATCTCCAGTTTGCTCCCAGGGATTGCAAAGTCAGGGGCCCTCCATTCCCGGGGCAGTTTGACACCTGGAGCGCTCAGGGAGCCGTAGAAATGAACAGTCTACTCTGGGGTTGGGCTGTGTGTGTTGGGGTGCAGCAAGGTTGTCACTGCTGGTCCTGACACTGCTCTAACTGGTGTGGAAGAGCCAATCTTCCATGGAACCAGGAGATCTCCCAAGAATGCTCAACTCTCCTTACTGTAAACTCTGAGAGGGTCTCTGCCTACCATTTGCCCATCTATGGAGAGTTTCTGTTTTCATGTCTATGAGCTACTTCTTTGTGGGCAGCCAACATCCACTTTGTCCTTCTCAGGCCGTGGGTTATAGACGAGACTCAATCCGTCTCAGACTTAGGACTGAACATGGGTCCTGGAGGAAGCCAGTCAACACTTTGCACCCCCTGATGTCAATGACTGGTTCAGTGATGGACACGTGACCCCGAACAGGCTTATCAGAACCAAGGAGATTCAGTTCCTCAGCTTTTGTTTGAACGATTCGTTGGAGGACTTCTCCTCCAATGTGTATATACAACCTGAAGTTTGAACAGCCATTTTTTAACAATGTGATGTTCCCTTCTCAAATTCCTAAAACTGATAATATCTGCTTCTTTTTTGTACTGTTCAGTCTGACAAGTGTATTGACTATTTAAATAACAAGCTTCTCAGTGGTATTCCCGTCCCCAATTGTATTGATTTCTGTTGTTAACATTATTATTTCTTTTCTTCTGTTTGCATTGTGTTTAATTTGCTCTCCTTTCCCTAGTTCCCTAAAGTATAAGCTTAAATCACTGATTTGAGACTTTTCTTCTTTTCTAACCTAAGCATTGAACACTGTAAATTTCCCTGTAAGTGCTGTTTTGGCTGCATCCTACAAATTTTGACATGGTTTTCATTTTTACTCATTTCAAAATGTAATCTAACTTCTGTTGTGTCATCCTCTTTGACCCATGTATTATTTAGAAGTGTGCTGTTCAATTTCCAAACATTCAGTGATTTTCCAGGCATCATATCTCTGTTGTTGGTTTCTAGTTTGATTCTCTTAAGCTCTGCAGTGGAGACAGGCAGAAGGTCCAGGTGGAGCATCATGTCTTTATCCCAGAGGCTGCAGTTCCTCTCCATCAGGCTGCACCTGGAGGGAAGTTTTCTCATGTCTCTTGACCTACCCCCATCTTTCTGGCGAGCAGCCCGAGAGGTCTGCAGAGAAGAGCCGGCTAGTGGTGGGAATTCCTCTTGTGTCTGCCGCTCTCAGGGGACCTGTGCTCCCACACTGGTCCACACTGGTCCACACTGGTCCACACTGGTCCACACTGGTCCACGCGTGGCCTTTAGCACGTTGTTAAACATCTTAGCTTAATTATTTTTGTCTGGCTTATCTGGCATCCAACTGCTTCTGCCCCAGGTAAGTGAGGGCTTGCGTCCTGTCTCTCCTTATAAGATCTTCCTCCTTACATCTTTTTTTTCCATTCAAAAAAACATGGAGGTAAAATTTATATAATGTGATATTAACCCATTTAATGCATTCAGGGCATTCACAGTATTGTGCAATCATGACCTCTATCTAGTTCCAAAACATTTTCATCCGTCAGAAAGGAAGCCCAAACCCATTTAACAGTCACTCCCCACTCTCCCCTGCCCCAAGCCTCTGGCACACAAGTCTGCTTTCTGTCCCTATGGATATATCTGTTCTTGGTATTTCCTATAAATTGACTCATACAGTATGTGATCTCTTGTGTCTGCATTATTCCTTATATTTTCCTTAGTTTGTCCTGCAACCGCAGCTCTCTGGTGATGTTAGGAAAAGTTATGACTCTGCAGATTATCTGGTGTGTTGTTGTTGTCAAGATGTCTTTTCTTTCTACATCCAAGGCAGAAGCAAAAAAATTCAGCACATCCTTTTTGAAATCTTCCCCAAATCCACATCCTCTCCCTGAGCTGACAGATTTGCTATTGTTACTTAAAGCATCTTCTTAATTAAGTTTTGAGTTTTTTGGTATTTTGTTGTCGTGGAGGAAGAGCCATATGATCATATGTAGAATCTTTCTCCACTTTTGCAAAATCACAGTGAAAGACACTGATGGATTGATTGTCTTATATCCCTGAATATATGTGAGCATCAACTTAATGGATTCTACGTGGGTTTTAGTGTCAAGAAAATGTTTCTTTTCAAAAGCCATGCTGGCTTTGTCTGATCACATAATGAGAAATGTAAAACTTGTCGTAGTTTCCTTATTTCCTTGGCTGTAAAGAGGCTACAATTTAGCTTTCAATTGGATTAACTAATTGATTGTAAGTTTCTGGAATATTTATTTCTCTTCTTTTTCCAAAAGATTTCTTCTTTTTTTAAAATGTAAACTTTATTTTCCTGAAAAAGAAAGTTGTGACACAAACATGCATTTAGTATGATATCAAACATTTGTATTTTAAATATCTATATTTGTAAATCATTTTAAAATTATGAAACATTTAAAATAAAATTATATAAGGCTGCCATGGACATATGCCCTATCAGTACATAGAGGACAAACTTCTCTGTAAGTTTTCTCAAGAAACCTATGATTCGTTACAGTAAAGCAGCCTAACTGTACAGTAAGGCAATTAAAATGTAAATTATTTATGAAAATGCTAGGAAGGAAAGGTAAAGGATTATTCTCATTACTCTTTAAACATCTGTATTGTTAGAACATGTGAGCATGTTTTACTTTTGTTATAATAAAAGAAAGAATGTACAAGGGAAAGAAGAAATAAAAGAATACACAAACATAAATCAATGTAGAGCATAGCTAGCTCCAAGCGCTCAGAAACATGATAGTGAAATTAAACAGCAGTCACTGAGTACCCCTGTCCTTTGCACCTGGAGAATTCCTCCTTTCTGAGTGGTGCCCTTCCATTACCTGAGAGTCACCAACTAATTCCCTGTCTGCCAAGTGTCCAGGCACAGGCTCCCTGCGTGTACGGTTGAAGGAGGCTGTCATGAACGAATTTAAAGATACTTTCCAATCGAAGGTTCTAGATCAGATTTTCACTCTACTGACAATTTCAGACTTGTCTTCTGGGCCCTGAGCATAACAGATCAATGTCAAGACAAATTAAATACATGAGGCCTCTAATAAGCAATATCTCTGGATAAGATGAGCCTGGATTTTAATTCTATTACATAAATTCCATTAAAGAAATCTTCTAAGGAAAGAAGTTATAGTGGGGATTGTTAAAAATGAACAATATTTTCAAAGCAGGCCAAAGAGCTCTAAATTCTCTTTTTAGTTAAAATCATGGACACCTTAACTCTGCCTGTATTTACAAGCATTCACCATACATCTTCCCTCCAATGGCTTCTCTGAGTTCCCACTAACTCTGGAGCCCTTTTTGATCATCTACTTTATTCCTCAGCTCGGTTTTGTAGGCACGCTTCAATAGTTGACACACACGCACACAAAAACCATGGCAACTTTTCTCTCTGGAGCACATTGTTATTGTCCAAAGGCACAGTTCAAACTTGTATCATGAAAGGAGGTATTTTGGGTTCTGCATCATTGTTTGTATTCATGTATAATTCAGGGCTGCCTGACTGCCAGGTTTCCTAGAGTTGCAGAGGATGGGAGATGGGGATGTAGGGTTTGAAAGTCAATCTAAATATTTTAAAGTGAATTGCATAATGGTGTGGGGAGGGGAGCTCAACCAAATGAAACTGTCATGATTGGCATGGTGAAGACTTTCTTTAGGAAATTAAAAGGACATTTGCAGGAGTGTGGGTCATGAGAAACCTGAGTGCACCTGAAATCCTTCATATGGGTGATGGAGTCAAGGTCACCTCACAGACAGCACGCTCCGACCTACAACAGTTGTTTTCATATTGTCCAAGAATTTAAGAGACCCATGATGCTTAATAAGTTTCTGTGCTGTATGCATCCTAGGGCATTAGATGTACTTTATAGTTTTAAAAAACAACAGCTCATGAATAAACAATGGGTCTAATGCAAAACCCCTCAGGCTAAAGATCCAATTCAGAGCCAGCCACTCCTTGCCCTTCCCTCAACACATTTAGAAGAAGCAAATCCTGGGGCTTCCCTGGTGGCGCAGTGGTTGAGAGTCCGCCTGCCGATGCAGAGGACACAGGTTCGTGCCCCGGTCTGGGAGGATCCCACGTGCCGCAGAGCGGCTGGGCCCATGAGCCATGGCTGCTGAGCCTGCGCATCCGGAGCCTGTGCCCCGCAACGGGAGAGGCCACAGCAGTGAGAGGCCCGCGTACCGCAAAAAAAAAAAGCAGCAGCAAATCCTGTTCAACCCGCAGCATCTCTCAGCCAGGAACTTGAAAAGCTGCCTTTCCTCAGCCTTAGAAGCAAATCTATAAAATCTTACAAAGAGAAGGAAAATAATTAGTGGGTGGTAAAATAATAAGTGAGACAAAATAATAATAAATACAATTTTCCAGGCTCTATTTATTTTTTGAAAATAAAAATAACTTTACTTTTATTTTAAAAATAACTTTTATTTTAAACTGTGGTGATGTTTTGGTTCATCCCTCAGTAAAATTTCTTTTTAGTTCTCCAGTATATAATCTTTTCTTTTTTTAGCTCTATTTACAATAGCCTGGAGATGGAAACAAACTAAATGCCCATCATCGGATGAATGGATAAAGAAGATGTGGCACATATATACAATGGAATATTACTCAGCCATAAAAAGAAACGAAATCGAGCTATTTGTAATGAGGTGGATAGACCTAGAGTCTGTCATACAGAGTGAAGTAAGTCAGAAAGAGAAAGCCAAATACTGTATGCTAACACATATACATGGAATTTAAGAAAAAAAAAATGTCATGAAGGACCTAGGGGTAAGACAGGAATAAAGACACAGACCTACTAGAGAACGGACTTGAGGATATGGGGAGGGGGAAGGGTGAGTTGTGACAAAGCGAGAGAGAGGCATGGACATATATACACTAACAAACGTAAGGTAGATAGCTAGTGGAAAGCAGCCGCATAGCACGGGGACATCACCTCGGTGCTTTGCAACCGCCTGGAGGAGTGGGATAGGGAAGGTGGGAGGGAGGGAGACGCAAGAGGGAAGAGATATGGGAACATATGTATATGTATAACTGATTCACTTTGTTATAAAGCAGAAACTAACACACCATTGTAAAGCAATTATACCCCAATAAAGATGTTAAAAAAAAAAAAAAGCAGGCAAAAAAAAAAAAAGTAGCAGGATATGTATGTGAATTTATGAATATTGATGACCTTTGGATCATGGAAGAGTGTTGATTTAATTTAATTTTTTTGTTGTTTTTGTTTATCTTTTAATTTTTTTAATTTATGTTTTTGACATCTTTATTGGCATATAATTGCTTTACAATGGTGTGTTAGTTTCTGCTGTACAACAAAGTGAATCAGCTATATGTATACTTATATCCCCATATCTCCCCCTTCTTGAGCCTACCTCCCACCCTCCCTATCCCACACCACTATGTCCTCACAAAGCATTGAGCTGATCTCCCTGTGCTATATGGCAGTTTTCCACTAGTCCAGGCTCTACTTTAATTCCCACAGTTGGCTTCATGTTACAGGCATGATAGCAGCTGGCCCCAGGTGCCTTTGTGGCAGGAAAGTCCCCTAAAGCCTAAACTGGCTTCCATCCCTGAGATTCTACAAAGGCCCCTGGACTCCTTGTATTTCCTTTGCTGAGGGGAAGGACATCTTTTGAGTAGGGCCTGGAACCTACCATGGGTCACAGACAAGACCTGCAGTTGCTTCCATAGCGTTCTTCCAAAATGAACAGGAGGCACTATTGAAACTGAGCAGGACCCTGGGGAGCCTTCACGGGGACAGACCCCCGTGTCCCCTGCCTCTTGTTTGTAGTAGAGCTTTAGCCTCCTAGGCATTCCCCAAGTTCCAAAGAACAGAGTTAATCAGAGAAGTGAGAAAATGCAAAAACAAAGGAAAACAGTCAAGCAAGACCCAAGAATAATAGTTTAGCCATAAAACAAAGTCAAGGACCTTTAGTTCCTCCTCAAGAGCTATAGCTAATACTTTGAGCCATATTCTTGAGCTGTCTTGCAGATGCTAAAACCCTCACTAGGTGGAAGAAGTTAACTGCTTGCTGACCACCAGCACGTAGACCCCAGACTGGTTGGAACCAAAAGGGTGATGATTGAGATTCCCAAAACATCACCCTATTATCTCTCTACCAACCAATCAGAAGAATGTCCATGAGCTGATCACACACCTACAACCTCACCTCTAATGTTGCTTTTAAAAACCCTTCCCTGAAAGCTATTGGGGAGTTCCAGTCTTTTGAGCCTGAGCTGCCCATTCTCCTTGCTTGGTGCCCGCAGTAAACACTGTACTTGCCTTCACCACAACCTGGTGTCAGTAGATTGGCTTTGCTGCTCATTCAGTGAGAGGACCCAAGTTTTGTTCGGTAACACTACAAGTCTCCCTAAAGGCCTCCTCAACCTTCTAAACTTAGAACTAATGATGCCCAGTAGAGTTGTACAATAGATTTATTTTTATATCTAGAATGAAAATTATTTCACAATTTGAGGTAAAGTTTCCACTACAACTTTCTTAAGAAGCAGTAACAGGTTACTGTAAATTTCCCCTCATGCTTCCCCAGAGCAGAATCCCAAAAGTTTCATGCTTTCAAATTGAGGGACTCTAAGGGTCTTGAGGTTTTAGTCACTTCACAACAAGATCTCCATCAGGGGTGTCCTAGAGCCAGCACCAACCAGCCCCCACTTACAAGAGCAGATTGGGAAATGCTCCAGGATTTGGTGAGCTCCATTACCATTATTACAAATTCAGTGATGCAAATGTACAACTAAGTAAATTGTATTAAGAGAAAAAGTAACAAATGTTCAAAACTCATCCCTTCCTAAATATTTTACAATGGGTTAATTATCTCCACTTTGAGGTTATTTATGTCTTTTGGATCTTTAAGATGGAAATATACAACAGTGTGCTACTGCACCTCTCTTCCCAGCTCTTCATTCAATGATAGATTGAAACTGATCTCTTTAGGAGTATTTACACCAGAGTAATCGGCAAATGCTACAAATCAAGGCTTTCTCCCCCCACTAAAGATCCAGTTGTTAAACATTTACTAGCACACTGCTGATCTCCAACCACAGCATAGGGTTATAATTTTAGGAAGGAGAACATGTTCTGATACCAGATTCCCAGGTACCACACACTGAACTTTCTGCTGGCACAACAAGTGCAGTGCAGGGCTCTTAGTTTCTAGCAGTTGATGGATGGGTGTGCAAACTGAGAGCTTCAAGTCCATCTCATCACAATTGAATGCCTCAGGCTGATGGTCTGAAGGGGCAGAATAGCCAGGAGCGGGACAAGCAGTGCCCGAGAGATGGAGCGGTCTGTTTTTGCACCATATTCGAAACCCAGGTTGGCCAATGTATTTTAGCCTCTGAAACTTTTTTTTAAACAAAGGTTTTTGCAGAGGTGTGATACGTAAATCAGAAGCTGCTCAGTGACAAAGTGGGAAGGGGGCCAGACCCCACTGCCCACTGGCTCTGAATCTCCTTTCTAGCTCGCAGAGGGACTGAAAGGGGAACTCCTCGTCTGCAGGGTGCACAGCTTGGAAACTTCCACCACAAAGAGTGAAAGCTGAGAACAGATGATGTTGATGTTCAAAAACACGCAGCAGCCTTGTTTCCACCCACAGAGGCAGTTTTCCCCAGAGCTGTTTACAGAGGTGGCTGGTTGCCCCTGATAACCTGAGGTTCTCCGCCATGAGGATCTGTTTCAAATGGAAAGAAGGATTTTGTTTAATGACTTCTAGGCCCCAGTGAAAAGCCTGGTTCCCACACTGACAGCAGGGAAGAGGCTTACCCAGAGCCACTCTGGCCCCAGGCACAGCATCCTCCAGGACAAGTGGGTGAGCGTGCACAGGAAGCCAGGAGAGACCGTGGGGATGGTTAAAAGTCTCGGAAATGTCTCATTCAAGTGTGTAGCCGGCACCTTGTGAGAAAAATCCCAGCCTCGCCGACCATCGCAGGGAGATGAGTAAGATCACAGATGAGGCTTTCCTTGGGGCTTCTCGAAAATGATCCAGCACTGTCAGAGGAGCCAGGTGGGGTCTGGGAATGGAGTGAGATTACCCACAGATCTGTCCGCAGAGGAGAGAGAACTGCATACACGTGCGGAACACTTCCCAACACTGACGTGTCCTAACTCTTGACAGTCATCATAAAAGCCACAGGCTTGGTTAATTTGTGGGCTTCATGGTTTTCTTCCAATACTGTAAGGGTCTCTAATTCTGTACATTTAAGGTATAAGAAGAGTCATAGTCCACGCTGTCTTCACAATTACCCATGCATACATAATTCATGGCTTGTGTTTTTTCCCTCAGTTCTAAAGCATCCCGGTATCTAGAATTGACCATGGTTGAATATTTTGCAGATGTGTTTATTTTCTTAGAATCTGCTTAGCCTTCTTCTTCTTTTTTTTTTTTTTACTTTTTATTGGAGTCTAGTTGCTTTACAATGTTGTGTTAGTTTCTACTGTACAGCAAAGTGAATCAGCTATATGTATACACATATACCCCCTTTTTTAGATTTCCTTCCCATTTAGGTCACCACAGAGCACTGAGTAGAGTTCCCCACCCTATACAGTAGATTCTCATACTGCTTAGCCTTCTTGCATCAAGGCTGCGTGTGTTTCTCCATAAGCAGTTCATACTCTTCTGTTGATTGAAACTGATCCAGCCTCTTTATCAAGTCACCATCCATAGAGGCTGGATCCCCTCTCCCACCAACAACCCAATCACTCCCAATTCCTGGGCTCCTGTCCCACTGCCACTGCTGCTGGTGCCAGCTCTTAATGGATAAAGAATGGGATCGGTTGGGTTGAGAAGAGATGGGGGGTTGTGAAGAATAAATCATGTTCCACCCAACTTCCTCATTGTAAATTCCAAAAGAATCACTCTGGTTTTGTACATCAGTCTCTTGTGAGTTGGGATAGTGTGTGTCCCTTTATCCTGTCTGCTCACTTCAGGTAAAATAATCTTTTTTAGGGTAACTGAATTGGGGGCCTCTTTGCAGAGGCAAACTCTGCATTTATTTCATTCTGTCTTTATAGGCGCAGAGTTCTTGTCCCAAAATTTAGGTTCTCAGGGGGTGTGGGAAGATCCACTTAAGCCTAAAGTCCCAGGCTGGACTCTCCACTCCAGTCCAAACATAGAAGCCTGAATTTGAGACACTGACCCGGCTACCAACCTGGTCCCTAACAGGATGGACTTTTATATCCAGTAGGCTAATGTCCCTCCTGAGATGGGCCTCCAGGTAGAAGGAGAAGTGTTGGAAATGGAATCCCACACCCTAGCTCCTTTCACAGACAAACACATCCAATTCCAATTTAAACAGAAACTGAACTAAGAAAAACATTTTATCCCTGAGGATAGGTACACGCAAACAAGGTGAAGCAAAACAAAGAAAACCTGTTCCCCTTGTGTTAAACACCCAGGGCTATTTACCTCTCTCATCATTAACGCCATCTCTGAGAAAGTATTTCCCCAGGGGGCCACTGCTGGTGACTCACAAACCTGCCTCCATTAAGGGAGGAGGGATGTTACAGTCTTTCTTCTATCACAGGCTGCCTCTTGATAGTAAGACGGATGTCCAGGAGGTTACCTGTCCCCCACAGGTGAGCCTAGACCTGAGAACCCTGCCCCATTTTCCCTCAAAAATACAAACCAATTTCATGAGAAATTGACAAAACAAGCAGTGCACCAGCAAGTCTGGATGACACTTTTACTGTTGCAATCCAAATTTGCAGTGTCTAATTAAAAAAACCTTACCTCTTTTGTATAAATATTCCAGAAGACTTCTGTTCAACTTGCAGCTCTGTCCCCTGATTGGTCTTAGATGAATCCAAGAAAAAGTGTTGTCGAACATTAAATTCTCCCAAGATTAGAAACCAATTTAATACGTGTTTACCTATTCTGAACAATAACTCTCATTGATGGTGTAGAAGTGCCAGGTATGACAACATGCTCATTTACAGAGAAAGAGATAGGGCAGGGGTGGGGCTAGGGGTGGAATTATTGACTCTAAAAAAAGAAAACAGGTGGAAAATTAAGAATTGGTGACGGGATGGACAGCCTAACATTTGTCACTACAATTCTATATAAACCCTCTCCTTGCTGGGGTTCTAACAGTAAAAGATCCATGCTCCTCTTTATTTTTCTCTCGTCTTCCTCCACTGTTTCTGCAAAAGCTCGTTACCTTTAAGTTCATGTATTCAGCTCAACCTAATTTAGAAGAAAAGGTAACACTAGCTATCATTTCTTGAGTATGCAGATAACTTAGCCTCTATGATTTCATTAATTCCTCAGACCAGCTCTGCAAGGAGGGATGAGAGGCCTGAGATCATGGTGGTGGGATGACCCAATCACAGCCCTTGGATAAATGGAGCCCAGCACCCATTACGTCACGGCCAGAGGACTCTTGTGGGTACCACACGGGCTTGGCCGGACTACTTCAGTTTGGGGCTTTGAGGAAAAGCACAGGGCGTCTTACCTTCTCCTGGATGTCTCCTCTTGGACGAAGCAAATATGGTAGGTTCTACTGAGGTGAGAAGAAAGGAAGACACAGCCTTGAGTTTATATGAAGTTCAGCTTGAGCTCATTTACTTCCAATGAAATAAATGTTCTAGGGTAGGAAGTATTGAGGGCTGAGAAGAAAACTTTCTTTTTCCTCTAGAAGCTGATCGAAGTTCAGGCGATGGATTAGTCAGAATCAATGTCAACAAAACAATGTGATTCAGTGGTGGCACATGTGTTCATCTGTAAAATGGGAATGTATCATAAACCTGCCTCTCAAAACTGTGGTCAGACTGATGCCTTCAGAACTCCTTGGCGACTTTGGATGGAAGCAATGCCTCGTTGGTCTTTTTGTTTCAACATTCTTGGATTTCACTGTATTCATTAAAGACCCACCAGACCTGGGCATCATGGGTGTAATGGGTGTGCTTGAAAGGCCTCTGAAGAAAGAAGCTCAGTGAACTAGAAATGCACGATATCATTAATTTAGACAATTTGGGCAATTGTCTCTAGACAACTTACCCCCATTACAGCTTATGTTTAAGTGTATTTTTAAACTAATTAATTAATTAATTTAACAAACAGGTCTTGTGCACCTACTGTGTGTCGAGCACCACGCTAGGCACTGGGAATGCAGTAGCAAAAAAAATCTTCACGGGGGCTTCCCTGGTGGCGCAGCGGTTGAGAGTCCGCCTGCCGATGCAGGGGACGCGGGTTCGTGCCCCGGTCCGGGAAGATCCCACGTGCCGCGGAGCGGCTGGGCCCGTGAGCCATGGCCGCGGAGCCTGCGCGTCCGGAGCCTGTGCTCCGCAACGGGAGAGGCCACAACAGTGAGAGGCCCGCGTACCGCAAAAAAAGAAATTAATTATAAATAAAATATATATGAATGGATTTTGCATTTTGATCAATTTAAGAATTTTTTAAAGGGCTGTCAGGCACATTTACGTTCAATTTCTTTTGCTATTTAAAAATTTTTTAAAGGGCTGTCAGACACATTTACGTTCAATTTCTTTTGCTGTTATGTTCTTTTTAATCGTTTCTTTTACAATATTTCCCTTGTCTCTTGCTTTTCCTGTGTGCTGTAAGTCTCATTTCTTTCATCTTTGCAGCTCTATAGAGCATATTTTATGTTAATTAAGACAATGAAGATACAGCCTTTAAGCCACTGGAATAGAGGTGATTGTTGAACTTATGGGACTATTTGATTACCTGAGAAAGAGAGTGAAGCAAAAGAAAAAACTGAGGACATGGGGCAAACTTTGGGGAATGTGTACATTAGACAGAGGGATGGAGCTGTAGCAGAGGTGCTGGAGAGCCCAGATAATGTGAAGCCACAGGTGTAAAGGGGAGAGAGAGCTTCCAGAAGACAAGTCTGGTTACAGGCTCCAAGGCTTCGGGGGGCCAACCAAGGTTTAATGAAGAAAAGATCCTTGAGATCTTGAGGCGTCACCTTTAGCTAAGACGTAGAAGCAAAGGCCAAGGCTCAGCGAGTGCTGAAAAATGATTGTACGTAAACTCCACTATTCTTACAAGACCTTGAACAGGAAATGAGAGGAAAGAAAAAGGCTTACAGCTTCAGGGGACGGCTGCTATAGGGCCATGGAAGAGACCAGGACAGGTATATTCATATTGGAGACAAGACAGATAAGGCAAAGCAGAGAAGGGATCCTTCATGGAGCGTAGTCTGCAAAGACATATGTTAATAGCTTTGGGGTACCGCTGAAGAATGAGCACCGTTCTCCCTTCATTCCTAACTCGAGAATAAGCATTAAGCATGCAATTCATAACAGGCCGGATTCCGTTAAGCTTCCCCTGCTGATGTAAAGGGCTCAGAGCAGGGTCTGCCGGAGCAATCTTGGGGAAAATCACTTTTCAGCACAGGAGGGAATGGGGGTCAACTGCAAGTCAATGGCTGTCATATCTAAATCCAGTGAGTGTCCTGGAAGAGTCTAAGGATGAACAAATACAGCATTTGGGGGTGAGATCCTTCATGTTTCTACCTCATCTGTGTCTCACTCTGTGAGATTTTTAATTTAACCAATATTAACTTGGAAACTGAGTGACCTGTCCAAGGAGGCAGAGTCGTCAGATGATGGGGACAGTGCTCCAATCCTGATTCCTTGGCTCTGAGTTCAGTGCTCTTTTCACAACGTGACACTCCTTTTCAGCACTCATCTCCTCAACAGCCAAGTTCCATAAAGGGGATAGAACAAGAGGGTCTACGTGACAGACCATAAAAGTGACATAACTGTAGGAGCTCCACACTCTTTGGCACGCCATCTCTCACGTTGAGTGATTCACCCAAGTTCACCACCTTTATTCCTGGAGAGAGTGTTCTTGCCAGAAGCCTGCCTCCTTTCCTACAACTAGGGGCCTCTGTAGGACAACCTATAAAACTCCTAATGTCCCATCACCCCTTTCCTGGAGGTTAAAGGCAGCCCTCTTCCCCTCCAGGGCTCTTCCACCATCACAGGAGCCTCTCAGGCAGAAGCCACCCAAAGTGCAAGGGAGAAAGAGGCGGGATGGAGAGAATGGGGTGTGAGAATGACCTCAAATACTATGACTCACAACTCAAACAAAGCCATGTGGGTTTGTTTTAGCCAGTAGCTTTTAAAATAGTCACCAGTATTGCATCATTCTAAGATTTTTTGAAACATAAGATTACACCAAATTCAAATGTCTTTAAATTCAAGTAGAAAACATATATACATAATTTAGAATCCTACAAGGCTCAAAGGTCTGTAGAGCTTGATTTAAAATGTATTTAGAAACTAAAAAGAAATACAAAACCCAGGCAAGTAATCATCTCGAGTGGGAGCTGCTGACACCTGACATTCGAATGAGAAAAAAGTAATGTGGGTGTGTATCTTAACTCCTGCTACAAAGGCTACGTGAGCTGTGAGACCAGCTTCTTTATAAGTTTGTAGCTCATGATCCAGTGGCTCTGAAAATGTCCTCTTTTGGCTCAGTGAGTGGGTATGTCTGCAGCAATAGATTTCTTATGCAAATACAATCTCCGGTTCTAAATTATCTCAGCTAACTGGGATGTTTACTGGATGACATTTCCTTAGCGTTATACATTTGTCCACTCGAGAAATATTTAGAATTAAGCAACTTCAGTTATTAGGATCTTAACTGTCTTCTTTAGAGACAGAAATCTTTTAACTCTAGAAAGATTTAGAATTAAATATAAAAAGGCTTAAGAAAGACAAAACCAAATCTGTACATGATGGGTAACTTAATACGCTTGTATCATTTAAAAGAATGCTGTTTATTGGTGTGATCACCTTCTTTCGCTCATTTACATTACATGATTGATGAGTTAGTTTAGACCCTTCACTTTAATTTGAAATCTTAACAAATGTATCTACAAATTTAGAACATGTGAGAGAACTTCAGGTTTTATACATGTAAATTTAAACAAATTATTGATCTTAGGGAAGATTTTTGTTATTGCATTGCTTTCAAAGATACAGTAATAAGGCATAACTGATTTCTCAACAGGAAGAGTGGGAACCGAAAGGCAATGGAATGGCATCTTGAAAACACTGAAAGAAAACAACTGCTAATGTAGAATTATGTACAAGCAAAACTATTCTTCAAAAGCAAAGGCAAAATAAAAGCAAAGTCAGAGAAACAGATACTGAGAGAAGTTATCTCCAACTGATATAAACTAAAAGAAATCTTAAAAGGAGTTCTTTAGGCAGAAGGCGAATGATTCCAGGCAGAAGCACAGTAAAACAAGAAGGAATGATGAGCACTGCACGGGGTGAATATGTGGGTAAATGTTAAAATATCGCTTACTGTATCAAACAAATGATAATGTATCGTGGGATTTAAAATATAAAATCAAAATCCGTAGTAACAATATCACAAAAGTCAGGTAGGGTAAACGGATTGAAAGTGTTGTAAGGTCTTTGCATTATGCTGGAAAGGATAAAAATGCTGATACGTATTAGATCTTAATAAGTGAAGGATGTATATAATAATCTCTATGTTAACCACTGAAAGAATAATAAAAGAAGGTACATCAAAAATGTTAATAGAAAAGAATGAGGGAATAATCGTTGATTATCCAAAGGAGACATAAAGGGAAAGAAAGAACAAAGAACAATTTTCCACTATATATACTTTCCAGCAGATTTTATATTTCTACTAACTTTGCCCTCCTTTTTCTATTGTAATAATTATCCTACCTGTGACCTGATCTCTGTGAACACCACCTATCTTTCTACACTTTTTCTCATTTAATGTTTATAAAAACCTTGGAAGTTAGGTACTGTTATGTATATTTTACTAGTAATGAGACAAGTGAGTTCAAGTAACTTGCCCAAGAAATAGAAACCAGTAAGAATTTTTATCTTAAACCATAACCTCACACTAATCTGTCCCCACAGAAACTCAGGGGAATGGGACAGCATACAGGACAATGGTGGTTCGGTAGACCAAGCCCTTTGGGACTGTTCTGACTTGTGATCCACTTGGCACCAGGCATCTAAATTCAACAGACACTTACTCAATTTATTAAAGGAGTACCATGCTAGATTCTAGAAATATCCAAACTACTTAACCTCACTGGCCACTCTAGCTGAAAGCAGAAGAATGAGGTTGCTAGGGTTTTTTTTTAATTATTAAACTTTTTATTCTGAGATAACTATAGCTTCATAGGCACTTGTAAGAAATGATACAGAGAGATCCTGTGTACTTTTTACCTAGTTTGCCCCAATGGTACCATCTTGCAAGACCATAATACAATATCACAAAGAGTATATTGACATTGATACAGCCAAGATGCACATTTCCATCACCAGATCCTCATGTTGCCCTGGTATAGCCACACCCACTTCCCTCCTTCCTACTCCTCAACCCCTGGCAACCATGAATCCGTTCTCCATTCTATAATTTTGTCACTTCAAGAATGTTACATAGTGGAGTCATATGGTGTGTAAGCTTCTGAGATAGGCTTTTTTTTACTCAACATGATTCCTTAGAGATTCATCCAGGTTGTTACATGTATCAATAGTTTCTTCTTTTTTTATTGCTTAGTATATTCCATGGCATGGATGTACCATAGTTTGTTCAGCCATTTCCATGTTAAAGAACACCTGGGTTTTTTTCCAGTTTTGGGCTATTACAAATCAAGCTGCTATGAACATTTATTTGTCTACAGATTTTTGTGTGTATGTTTTCATTTCTCTTGGATAAATGCCCAAGAGTGCAACTGATAGGTTATAGTTGCATGTTTAGCTTTTTAAGAAACTCCTGAGCTGCTTTCTAGAGCGGATATACCATTTGGCACTCCCACCGGCAATGTGTGAGTGATACAGTTTCCCCACATCCGTTTGGTATTGCCACCATTTTCATGTCAGATACCTCGAACGAACCTGTCATTTCGATTTCGACATCTATTGATTACTTTCATTCGATCTGAAGTCTTCCTGGCTCTTGATGAGTGATTTCCATTGAAACCTGGATGTGTAGTGTAGTATGTTCTGAGCCATTGTGTCTTAGTTAAACCTGTTTTTGCTGGCTTCCTCTGACATTGCACCAGTAGGGAAGCAGGGGTGCTACCTTGCCTTGGATACCTGAGTGGGGAGGGCTCCTTGTTACTGTTGGAGGTGAGGGAGTTCTAGCACTTGCAGGTCTCCCTTGATGTCTCCCTGGCTGGGACACAGTAATGCCTTGTTATGGCTTCACTGACACCAAGGGGAGGGTGGCATCATTACCACTGGATGGTAGAGAAAACCCTGACTCTCCCAGTGGGGAGAGGGTTGGGCTCCTCATTACTTCTGGGTGGGAAGGAAAGTCCAGCTTCTTACTCAGCCTTCTCTGAAACCACCCTGAGGGAGTGTTGGAGCCTTTTCTGTCTTGATAGGTTGCCCTTTCCTGGTCCCTTGGCCAGAGAAAATAGGCTTTTGTTGGGGATTTTGTTTGTCTGCGCCTTTCCAAATTACTGGCTTCTCAGCCCCAAATCTGGGCTATATGAGGCAAAAAGGGAACCTGGGAAATTGGTTCTGGTCTTCCTTCTCTCCACCTTTCAGAATCTCCTTTATGTGTATTTTATATATAGTGTCCAGCGTTTTTAGTTGTATTTGGTAAGCAGAATAGTATACCTACTCCAGTTTCACAGAAGTGGAAGTTGGGCAAGAACTAAGTTTTTAAGGGTTCTGCCCACCAATTCTGACGTGGGGTGAGGGTAGGGTTTCCAACCACCAGCAAGCAATGCTCCCACACCAACTGGCTATCCTCACTCCAATTCCATTCTGACACTGTCTACCTGGAGAAAGCGTCAGATCTCACAGGTTAGGGGATCAGTCCTACAAGACTGCCAGTCACAAACCCAGGTTGTCACCTGGGTCACCTGTGCTCCTGACCAACGGTTATAAATTGGAAGTGTTAACAAACCCCCCCCAACCCTTGTGTTGGGTATAATTTGCTAGAGCGGCTCACAGAACTCAGAGAAACACTCTACTTACTAGATTACCGGTTTATTGTAAAAGGAAACTATGCACAGGTCAAGGTCTGGGCAAAGGACACAGAGCTCCCATACCCTCTCCCAGAGCTCCACTCTTCCCACCTCTCCACCTGTTCACGCACCTGGAAGCTCGCTGAACCCTGTCCTTTTGGGTTTTTATAGAGGCTTCATTACATAGGCATGATTGATTAAATCATTAGCCATTGGTGATTGAACTCAACCTTCAGCCCCTCTCCTCTCCCCCTAGGCCAGCTTTACCTGGTAACCCGTCCCCATCCCAGGTGTTTTCCAAAAGTCACCTCATTAATGTAACAGAAGACACGTTTATAGCTCTCATCACTTAGAAAATGACAGAGGTTTTCGGAGCTCTGTGCCAGGAGAGGGACAAAGACCAAATATATGTTTCTTATTATAAATCCCAATATCAGTGTTAAAAGTTCATTTTAACCCTAAAAGCATCCATGGCACCTCTGACGGACGGGAGCATTTAGCCCCAGCAAAGAAGAGGGAGGAAATGGTTATGTTGTCCTTCTTGGGGTCATTCTTGACATTGACTGTTCAGTGTTCAGTCCCCTCCTTCCTCAGCAGCCTCTAGAGCAACACAATAAATGCCCACCAGCATGAATTGCTTGGATGTCTGGAAATCAGCATTTCCAATTCGACTCCAACTTCTTCTAATGAGTCTCAAGCTGTCTTTATGGCAGGTTTAAGCCCGATTTGTCACTGCACTATCTATCAAGTCAGAGAAGTTAGCTGTGATACTCTTGTCCTGAAAGAGGGAAAGGATGTGGTCCTAGAATGGACATCAGCAGCCTTCAACCAAGGTCCACACTACCACTAAGTAGCCATGTGACCTGGGCCCTCCACGTGACTTGATTCCCTCAGTTTTAAATATATATCCCCATACCCTCCTACAGACCTTGGATTTCGTTGCATAGGATAGAGGAGCCCCAGGCATATATGTGATATAACAACCAAAAACATGACAAAGGGTTTGAAGCCAATCTTGAGCTGAGTTACACTTATATGCTAGTTTCCACAGGGTCAATCCATTTTCAGTGGGTTCAGTGGACAGGGTTTATATTTACAGGAACAAGGGGTTATGCAAGTCCTGTGCTCAGGAGAAACTGGTAGGTCACACCCCTTTGCACTTATCAGCATTAACAATTGGCGATGTCTCTTTTCAGAGAGGGTGGTCCAACACCCCTCCCCATTCTCTTGGTAAGAGAAGCCCTGTTACGCGGAGCCCATGCCTTATGGATTATGAGATGAGCCCATTCTTCTCCATTGTAGAAGCCACATGACCCAGGCCTGACCAATCAGAGTAGCCCATTTTCCTGGCTGCAGTGACTGGTGAAGAAAGGGCATGTGACCGCAGCTGGGCCAATCACAGTCTTTTCTAAGTCCTGATGTGCAAACCTAAAAGAGAGATTGACAGCCTGGGGCTGCCAATGCCTACCGCTCCTGCCCGGCGGAGAGAGACCCCCTAAGGGTGGGTCCACACAGAAGACAAGGTGGCTGAGAGTAGGACTGAGGGCGATGCTATGGTTGGGGGAGTTCCTATGAGGAATTTCCTTACATTTATTCTAATTCCAAGATTTATTTTCCACGGGGAACTTGGGAGGAGTGGTTTGTTAATAGTGAGCTCGCTAGAAACAGCCAAGAGAAGTCTTCATATTCTCCCAGCTCTTCCTGAGTGTGAATGAATCCATTTCCAAGTTCAAGAACAACAATCAAGAACAAACCTGTCCTCTCAGGCAAAGGCTTAACTGTGTGGCCAGAGCATTGATTCTCTGAAAGCAGTTCATCTCCTGTTTCTGAAAGACCATCGAACCTGTGGCTCTTTCTAGATATCACCTTGCTCCAGGCCCAGACCTTCAGGCCAGGAAGCACCACCTTGACTTAAAGGGAGAAGAGCTTACAGAACCCGTGTGTACCTTGGAGGAAACCCCATCTCCAATCGCATCCAAATTCTAGCAGACTAACTGCTTGAATTCCATACTCCCAAGAACCCAGGGCTCTGTCCATTTAATAAGGCAAGTTCTTCTAAGAAAAGTGAGACAAAGACAATTTTATAAAGTGTCATTTTCATGAGAGAGAGAAAGATACTATAATTTCAGATCCTGGATGCGGACTGGTTACTTTCATTAACTCCCTGGTCATACCAGAAATATAAGCAAAAGTGTTAGTGAAATCAATCTAAATCAATCCTTGCACTGGGAGAGAGAAGCATGGCTGTGTATTGTGCATGAGATCTCCGAATTTCTCTTCTGCAGAACAAGTTGATTGTACTACATAGGGATGGCAAAGGGGTTTCAATTCTTGCATCAACTCAGGACAGTTGGTGGGGCTGCTCGGTGAACAAAGAGTAGGGAGGTGCATGTGGCCTCAGTAGGACAGGGCCTGCTCAGTGATGACTCCATGGAGATGAGCAGTACGGAATATGCAGTGGTGCACCTGAGGGCTAGGTTACCTTACACGTCTCCTCAAGCCCAGTTGGCTCTTAGGAGTCTCTCTGATTCTACAGATGAAGCGTTGATGCTACATGAGTCCCATGTTCCCTCCAAGAGCACAAAATCCCCTGTTTCATTAACAGGCAGACCACAGAAATCTCCTTCCTGAGAGTCTTTTGTCATCGGACCCCAAGCTGAAAGCTATGCATGATCGGCTTGCAAATGACCCAAGAATCACCATTTTACTCTATCTCAGGCAGGCTTGCTCTCGGGGTCTTGGCTCTGGAGAAGTAATGGAAACTCATGGGAGGTTTCAGGTGCTATTTTTCCAACACCCTCCTTCTACAAATTTCAACCGACGGATGCCAGGAATGAGGTGGGATCCAAGCAGAGCTCTCACCGGCTGAGCAGAGCCTAACAAGGGCCAAATGCAAACCCTCTTTAAACTATGTTGGAAGCCCCCTTCGTCCTGAGCCCAGGATGGAGGGTCGTACACCTCTCCCTTCAATTGTCGGCAGCGGGGCCTTCCTGGTCCGGCAAGGTTGCAGGTGAAGACCCTGCACGCAAGGGAGCAGAGCTGGATCTCCCTGGGCAGGACCTTGCCGTTTGCTCACTGGTGGAGAGAAACAAAATACAGGCTCCCCCAGGTCTTACAGGTTGGGAACTGGGAGAGAAAAGCTGGTCTGCCTTTCTGACACATCCCAGAGTAAAATGAGCCAATCAAGCACATCCACTCTGAGGGATGCGGCAGGACTAAAGATTTCACTCCAGATCTTCTCAGAGCCAGGAGCTGGGCGGAAGTTCTCGTTTTGGGGGCAGGAGGAAGAACACGGGAGAGGAAGCAAAGTGTTTCCCCTACACGAGTCAACAGTGGCTTAAAGCGATGAGTCCAGGATCCCTTGTGCTCTGACAGTCAGGGGTCGCTTGTGCTGTGTGACACGTGAGGCAGGGAAGCCAGGGTTAGTCCCCTCCCTGCTGAACCCCGACACGAAGCAGAGTCCTGACCCCATCTCACCGCCAGCCATGAAGTTCCCTTACAGGAGCCTCTTGGAATGTGAATAGTGGGGGCCGACCTCTCTTCTCCACAGCAG
Organism: Pseudorca crassidens; assembly: GCF_039906515.1. Lineage (NCBI taxonomy): Eukaryota > Metazoa > Chordata > Mammalia > Artiodactyla > Delphinidae > Pseudorca > Pseudorca crassidens. The sequence continues at coordinate 5,942,234 of NC_090301.1, read as the reverse complement.
GAAGAGGAAGTAGGCCAGGTACCAGAGGGTCTGAGGCAGTGTCCTGTGCAGGCAAGATTCCAGATGGTTCTACTCTGGTAACACCCCTGTTATGCACCTTTACGAAGGCCATTAAAATCATATTCCTGATACACAGGAAAAGTCTTCCAAACTCAGAAATAAGGCACAAAAGATGACCTCATTGCCTTTCAGTATCAGGCTGAATGATTCTCTGATGAGCTTGTCTGAAGGTCGACTCTCAGGGAACATACCGGTTTGATTAATAGCTCGTTATGGACAGGTTACCTGAGGAAAACTGATGAGGTATAATGACTGATCCATTAAACAAGATGACCCTGAAGGGTAGAGTTTAATTGCCCTATAGGAATAGTAACCGGTTTTGTGTCTAAAACACCAAGCACTTTTTCAGCGTCCCTCTCCCCACTGACGAGATGTCTCCTGTCCACACAGACTCTTTGTTATCCACTGTTTTTTTCCATCTGTGAGTTCAAAACGACTCTCCTATGGGATTGCTATCTATTTGTATTAGAATTATGATTTTAACTACTTAAGAATTCTCCTTAATCAAGGATTTGTAATAATTTCTGAAAACGCTTAAAATATAATATTAATTTACAAATCTCTCCGTAGAACTAAACGCAACCTCTTTTTTGCATTTTTATTTATCCACCTCTGTATCCAGTTCTTTATGCATCTGTCCACAGTCTGTCCATTCATAACTACCTATTAGAGAACATAGCATCTGATGTCAAACTGTTGGGCTCAGTAAGGCTCTGCTCCTTACTAATCCCATGGCTTTGGGTAAGACATATATGTGAAAGGGTGTGTTTCCTCATTTGAAAATGGGAGTATCCGGGGGCTGCGGAGGAAGGTAAAAGAGAATGCTCATATAAAGCATTTGCAGTAGCGCCTGGTTCCTGTCCCAAATCAGTATGAAGTTTCATTACTATCTATAAATCCAGAGATAACTATGTAGTAAAAATGGGGAGGAAGTTTGACAAAAAATAAACAAGGGTTATCTTGGGACTCGTGGTGTCAGCTCTTGACAAGGACTTGGAAATCACCTTCCTGTCCTTATAACAAGAAAATGCTGGACAAACGGAAAAGGAATGCCTGACCTTGGACCCGTGCGAGGACTGAGGTTGCAAGGCAGACTGCCACCCTAGATCTGGAGAAACAGGAGCATCCCGGGGCTGAAGGTGAGCTCAGCTTCTCTGGACCAGGAGCTGCTGGAACAGTAAACGGATAGGATGCTTAAGTGGGAATTTTGATGACTTGCTGGAGGCTGCGTATGTGCTACCGGGAGAGAGAGAAACTTTTGGAGGCTGCGGGCTTGGGGGCTCTCACACTTTTGTGGGTTTTAGCTGCGGAACTCTACCGGTTCTCACGGTGAAGATCTGAGAAAGATCTCTTGGCTTTGGCGGGGAGAAGGGAAGAGTAAGCATCGTGAACTATGCTCAGACATTTCTTAATGAAGGCATCCTCCCCAAGGAAAAAGACTTTGCCAGAGCTTCTGAAACATTATCGCAACTGTGGGAAATGAATTCCTCCCACTCAAGTCCCCATTAGCTTTCTTGTCTCACATCCAAGGCGGGAAGAAAACATAGACAACACGGGTCAGGGCTTCACAGGAACAGATTGAGAATGGCCCAGCCAGGGGAAGGAGTCAGGGGCAGGGGAAAAGCCACACCACTAGAGCGATAAGTGCAAGGGTCCACTGAGACCCAGGTCCACTGGGAGACTGGGATTCAATCCTAAAATTATAGAACACTCCTCCCCACCCCCACACCAATAGGCCCCCAGGATAATAACAGTGGATGACAGAGGAAAGAGCTGAGGACACAAGCTCTCTGAGAAGGATGCTTAGGGAAGCCCAAGGTCAAGAGGGGAGACAGAGGGAGAGAAAGAAACGAAAAACGGAAAACAGTTACAAACATGGCACGTGTTAATCCAACTATAGGAATAATCACTTAATTTTTTTTCACAATTTTTGTAACTGATTTTATACATTTTTGTGCTTCTATCCCATTTCTGACAGTTGCAATATCTTTTTCCTCTAGGAAGTTTCCTCTGTCCCCTCTCATTGTGACTTTTCCTCTCCTTTTTGCGATATAGTTATACTTGATGAAGAAAAAAAAAAATACATATGTTTGCTGACCTGGTAAAAACAAAAGCCATGATCCCCAACCACTTAAGCCAGGGGTCTAAAGTCAATCAGTGCTGCATGCAGATTCTATAGGGAAATGAGGAAGGCAACTCAGCCGACCCAGGAGAATAGCAGAGGCAAAAGTCTTGCCAAAGACTCCATATGGTGGCGCCCCGGGAAGTGATATATACACCTATGCCAAGATGGGTAACACGCACTTTCTCATCATTTATTCATCAATAATCACTTTAAACGTGAATGGCCTAAGTAGGTCAATTAAAAGATGGATTGTTAGAATGGATTTAAAAAAAAAAAAAAAAACCGAGACCTAGCTATACTCTGTCTACAAGAAACCCACTTTAAATACAAAAATTAGGGCTAAAAGTAACAGGTGGAGAAAGATAGCCTATGCTGTCACTAATCAGAAGAAAGCTGGAATTGCTCTGTTCATTTCAGATAAATTTCCTAACTTCAGGGCCAGAAAATTATCAGGGATAGAGTAGGGCATTTCATACTGAAAAGGAGTGAATTCTTAAGAAGACATAAGCCTAAGGACAAGCTATGCACCTAACAGCAGAGCATCAGAGTATGTGAGGACCTTCTCCGGTTGATGTGCTTTGAGTCATTTTATTTTTTTTTTCCAGAAACTCTCCAGCAAATCTGCGTTAGTTAAAAAAAAGCCAACCTCACTACTTCTGCACGTTGCTTGCTGCCCCTCCCGTGATGGAAAGTGCAGTTCGGCTGGAATAGCTGTGGCGACAGCAGCCCCGGAGGTCAGACGTCCGTTTGAAGATATTTCAAGAGCTAGTCTTTGCACTTGCAAGTTCACCTTGTCTGGGAGGAGAAAGCAGGAGCTCATCCTGAACAGATGGCCTCTCCGGGGGTAGAAATCTGCGGCTCCCCGCCGCAGAAATCTTGGAATATCGTCGTTTAAAAACCAATTTTCCACCGCAGGCTCCCCTGTCAATTCAAGACCGGGGGCTGCGGAGGAAGGTAAAAGAGAACGCGCATATAAAGCATTTGCACGAAGAAGTTTCAGGGAAGCATTTGAGCACCCAGCGCACGCAAGCGGAACCACAGAGTGAGGAGTGGATGCCCGGAAACGTGTCTCCTGCACGCACTTGACCTTTAGAAGGACTTAACATTAACACAAGGACAGCAGCCAGTCTGTAGGTGCAGGAGGGGTTGCGCGGCTGGTGGCTGGGCCGCCCAGCTCCTTGCTGCCTGTTCCTGGGAGTCAGATGGTGCTAATTAAACAGCACAACTGTTTCCGGGGGTGTTTATAATTCCCGAGAGGTCTGAAACTTTGAGCTGTGATACCAAATCCCAGCTCCGGTGAAAAACAACAAACCCTTGTCCTCAGAAAAAGCTATCCAATGTCCTGTCTTACTAAATGACAACACTGGATTTTTACATTTGGGGTCATATACCTTATATACTAAAATTATGGTAAATAGGAAAACTTGAGAAATAAACATATGAGGTTAAGATAGGTTTCTGGCCAACCGAGAGTTAATCAAAAGATGTTTTGTCTTAGTTCATGTTGAGAAAAAAAAGTATTCCTGCTTTTTTCCCCAACTTAGCTTGCCTCCAATTTGCTTTTTAGTTATTGTGGAATTAAGTCCTTGCAGTCAGTGATTTACCATTGTGGTTGCCACGCTATGTATACCTTTTTCAGCATACATCTCCGTCAATGAGAACGGAAGAATTCAATGAATATACACTAATCCCAGGATTTATCATAAATTTTAGAAATCCCGTATATCGATGTATTTAGTTATAATCCCACTTTATCCCAAAAGTAGATTGCAAGTATTTCCAAATCAGTGAGGGCATCACTCGACCATGACAGATACAGCCTTTTCATCCAAACACATCCAGCAGCCTTAGCTGAGAACATACATTCACCCTCTGTGCCTATTTAAGCCGCTGCAGCAGCTCTGCACACAGCCTCCAGGCACGTACTGAGGGTTTAGTGAACAGAAGCCTGCCAAGACCCTGCCCCCTCCCTCCACTTACACAGGTGCGTGCACCTCATAAAGCTTCTCTTCTTGTCCATGCCTGCCTGCTGTAAATTCACTATCTCATCTGGTTTCAAGCTTCGGTCCTCAAAGAGTTGAAAATCATTCCTTCATTTACAAACACCCACCAGGCAGCCTCTGTGTGCCAGACGATGTTTTAGGCACCAAAGATGCAGTGACCATGACTCTGTAGGTCTCTGCTTTGTGGGACTTCCATTCTAGCCGGAGAAGGTGGGTGATGATCCGTTCAATGAATGACTGAACGATCACTGGCAACACGATGAGCACTAAAAGGGAATTATGCACGGGCGGGGCAAAGAAACGGGGGATGGGGCAGGTAACGCTGCCTCGGGGAAGATGCTCAGAGGAGAGGCTTATGGAAAAGGGATGGAAGCACTGAGCTGAGGATGCCGAGAAGCCCATCCTGCAAGGACTGGGAGGAAGAAGGAGGAGCTGCGAGCTGAGGTGCTGCGTGCACGGCAGGCTAGCCCCACTGTGCCCCAAAGAGAAGGAGGAGTCTGCACATGGTTTGCGTAGCTCTGTTACTCAACATACAAACCATGAAGACTTTAGACAGTGTGGAACTTGAGACACACATGGGCATGTGCGAATTGCCAGGGGAAGGTCAACTGATTGTCAACAAAAAGGCCTCCTGAGATGCCATTACTTTGGCAACTGTGCAGTGAAGGCCTGGCCTCTGCCCTCCTCTGTCTGTGGAGCTCCCTCCCCCATCGCGGGCACTACCCAGGAGGACAGGGGAAGGAAGTGGCCTGAACCCATGGGGGATGGGAGAGGGGGATGGTGCCTCAGCTTCCCCCTCACTTCTGTCCAAGAAAGAATAGAGAGGGAGAGCAAGGTGGTCCTTCCAGGACCATCTCCACCCTTTCCTTGCTCTGGGGAAGGGCCGCAGAATCCACGGGAGCTCCGCGTGGGGTGTGAGGGTGCGAGGTTGGCATCTAGCCCCTGGCTTTCACCATGCCACCTCAGCGCCACCCGAGGAGAGCTGTGACAGGGAAGGGAGCGCTGGGCATCGGACCCCAACATTGGGCGGCATATGTGAGTATACACCACGGAGCAAGCCTCTTATCTGAAGACTCCTGAAGGTGAGACACATCCCCAGGATTAGGGCGTGAAGGCGTTGTCGTGAATGTGCCTGCCGAGAAGATGTCAAGGGTCTCGGTACCCCTGTGTCTCTCGGAGAGCACCAAAGGGGGCCTCAGGGGTTCCCATGGTGTCTCCCGGGGAAGCCCTGCGGCTTCAAAGGGGTAGAAGTCATAGGACTGTGTGGGACTCAGTCAAGGCATGGAGCCCACCTTGGAGAAGGGCCAGAGCCCTGGCTGCCATGGTGGCGCTCCGAGGAGAGGGGCACGCAGCGGGTGCTTCTCCACGAAGCCTGTGCAGGGCTGGTGCCACACCCACCCAAGATCAACCCACTTAGGTCAAGAGCACAACTTTGGGGGTTCACTGGCCTTTCCCTGCCATGGTCGCAGGGCAACACTCACGTGAGCACAGTTAGGGCTCGGCTGCTGGAAGCCTTGGGGTGGGGGCAGGAGGAGGGCCTGGAGAGTCATTAGAGGAGAGCCCGGTCCCGTGAACTGGGACCACCAGTCCTGATTTTGAATGAAAGGTGAGCTGCAGGTGTGAAATGCTCCAGCTGCTGGGTTTCAAAGAGAAATGATAGCAATGATGACAGGAAAAGAGACCATCACTTCACGTTTGTACCGCAGCAAGTGACTTGCCCCGGTCGCTGAGTTAAACTCCTCAGGTTCCTTTATCTAAGCGCCCCCGGATCATGCTGCCGCCCCACGGGCACTGTCCTCTTTAGACAGGCTGATACCGCAGCTCCCGGTGTGTCTTTGCACGTGTCTGCTGTTATCCTTTATGCATGGATTTTTCATTTTAATCTCAGGGCTTGGGAAGTTGTCTGCTTTGATAGCAGCATGGACACATAGTTTGACAACGTCATGATTTTTTTAAAAAGCAGGCCACCCCTAGCCCTGCCTGTAGGGTTGTTTTGGGATTTCTGACCATGATGCTGCCCAGGTACCAGGGGGAACCCCATGCCCCTTGCAGAGCTTGGCCGTGGGACGGAGCCTGGCCTGGCCTGGGTTGATTACTTTACCTCTGTCTTTCTCTTTTGCAAAGTTTTAATTCAATGTGTCTATTTTACTTAGTCTATTCTTTGAGCTTCTGGTGTTGGCATGTTATTTTGTTTATATTGACCTCTTTGAAGCAGGTTTTGGTTTCTCAATTAGTTCATGGTTTTTTTTAAAAAAATATTTATTTATTTAATTGCACTGGGTCTTAGTTGCAGCAGGTGGGCTCCTTAGTTGTGGCATGCGAACTCTTAGTTGTGGCATGATGTGGGATCTAGCTCCCTGACCGGGTATCGAACCGGTCGTGAATGTGCCTGCCGAGAAGATGGGAGCACGGAGTCTTAACCACTGTGCCACCAGAGAAACCCCAGTTCATGGCTTTTTTATTTTACCTTCAGCTTACTGTTTCAATATTTTGGCTACAGACCTCTCATCTTTGATACAAACTTGTTTGCCCCTTTGCCTGTGGTCTCAGGTTTCTGGTCACCCCTTCTCTGTAGAGTTTTACTTATTTTTGTTGTAGTTACCCACAATACCCCCATCATTTTAATTATCCATTTATCATTTAATTCATCCTATTATTGTTTAATTATTATATAGAGATTTTGTTCTTGATTTGGGGAATTCTGGTTATGGAAGCGTGGTGGCAGGGTGACAGAGATGGGCAACTGTCATCTGGCTCTGAACAACACCAGGCCCGTTTTATCAGGAAGTCGAATGAAAATACAGAGAACGGCCCCTTGTCACCTTTGCCCAGGATCCCAGAAGTGGGTCCCGTGATAGCGACTGGGCAACATTTATTCCCATGATCGCCAGAAAAAAGCAGAATCGAAAGAATCTGGTTTTAGAATTCTGGTCTTTTGAAAATGTATAATATAAAATTCAGAGCACTTCCCTGGCGGTTCAGTGGTTAGGACTCCTCGCTTTCACTGCCGAGGTGTGGGCTCAATCCCTGGGTGGGGAACTAAGATCCCACAAGTCCCACGGCGCGGCCAAAAAACAAACAAAAACCAAAACAAAATTCAGGAGGGAAAATACTGGCATGTTAGTGTCTGATCTTTGACCTTAGCCAGAAAAGGAGGCTCCTACCTCACCAGGGATCGACACAATTTCATTCTGGTCACTTGGACAACAAACCTTAGACTAGGTCCAATAGTACCATTCTGGAATTCTGTAAGTACCGTTCTTTAATTCCTAACACAGGTAAAGGCCTTCAGAAATCTTGCAAACGAGCCACAGTGTTGAAACGTCAGCGTTTTCCAATCTGCCTACGTGAGTACTTATAATTGTCAAATGTTTTGCTACGGAGTGTGACGGCGATTAAGATGGTAAGAAAAATGATCATAGCCGTAAAAGGGGAGAAAATTGAAGTGCCGTGCACTCTACAGACAGAAAATGGAAAACTAAATGGGTCTGATTCTCACTTTGGCGGTTCGAGGGGAAATTTCTTGAATTAATGAAGGGAAGTAAAATTAGATAGGATGAGAAATTGGCTCATGAATTGGAAAGCATCAGTCTGTGTCCTGTGTAATATGCAATTCCAGACAGCGGTTAGCATCGTCACATTGCTGTCACATCATCTCAATTGAGTCTTCGAAGTTTTATCACACAAAGATGAAAAATTTTATAGGCAAAACATACTAGCAGAAAGAGCACTGGGTTGTAACAAAAATAAAAACAGTTTCGGCATGGTCAGCACCGCCCTAAACATCTTCAGGTGACTGTGTTACTTCCTTCTCTCAACAGCTCTGTTGCTACAAACAAGAATATGAAATCAGAAGCTTAAGCTCCTTGTACAAGATCACACGGCTAGTCACTGGCAAAACCAGGATGTCTGAAAACAGGTGCTTTCTGCTTGGCCCTGCCTTTCCCGACATTCTCAGCCCAGTTCAGCCACATACGAGCTCTCAGTTAGGGCCCACCTGCTGTGAGCAGGACACCGCTTGAAGTGGGGTTGAGGGCTGGACAGGCTGTCGCATCTCATGGGGCCCCTAGGAAGCAGCAATTCATGGTATCAGCTAGCCTGACATTAGTGAGGTCATTTCATTTCCTAAGTGTCCAGTTTCTTTATGTGTGGACTGAGGAATTTTTAACCACTAAGTGATTCGGAACTAAGAGTATGCGACAAAATCACCTGTAAACCTTTAAAAGCTGTAGTTACTGGGGCCCTACTCTAAACCGACCGAATCAAATTTGGGTTGAGGCCTACAATGTGGAATTTAGAAACTCCTTCTCAGACAATTTGAATTCAAACCTGTATTTTAAGAACCATCCAACATGCTGACTCCCAATTTCCTTCTGGCTCTCACGTTCTAGTTTTATCTTTAGAAGGTCTTTGACTGTCTCTCCATTATCCAGCATTTACACTTGCGTGCTGGCAGCAAAATGCCTGCTGACGTTACATCGCCAGGTGTTCAATACCTTCTAAAATACAGAACGGGGCTTCCCTGGTGGCGCAGTGGTTGAGAGTCCGCCTGCCAATGCAGGGGACACGGGTTCATGCCCTGGTCCGGGAAGATCCCACGTGCCGCGGAGCAACTAAGCTCGTGAGCCACAATTACTGAGCCTGAGCTCTAGAGCCCACGAGCCACAGCTACTGAGCCCATGTGCCACAACTACTGAAGCCCACGTGCCTAGAGCCCCTGCTTGCCACAACTAGAGAAAGCCTGCATGCAGCAAGGAAGACCCAATGCAGCCATAAGTAAATAAATTTACAAAAAATTAAAAAAATACAGAACAATTAGCCGACTTTACATGGGGTGGACATGTTGAGACTCTCACTGAGCAGAACGCATAGCTAACAAGAGCCTTCTGTGTCAGGCAAGGAAGTGAAGGCACCAATGACCTAGAAGCGTTGTCAAGGTCATCTGCAGCTTGTTTTCCCAGCGCCATTTCAGGGACTTGGACCAGCAGTACTAACCCAATGAGTCCCTGGTACGACGTCTCTCAACCAAAGAAATTCCAGTTCCAAAGACATCTCTGGGGAATAGGTTTCTTCCAAGAAAAAGGATGAGGTATTTGGCCCAAGGTGATAGGGAAGCAAGATTAGGAATTTACAGAAATCATTGGGCAGGAAGTGAACTTCTTTAGACCGTGTAGCTGGGGATATGAACCAAGCTGTACTGGTTCTTGGAAGGGCAGAGAAGCTGCCCATGTCATCCGGGTTGTGTGCACACAATGTTTCAGGAAATGTTTGCAGAGGTGATTAACGTCAAACCCTGAGTGCTTCACAAGTAACCACGGACTTTGTAATAAAGAGGGAAATAAAACACAATGAGCACAGAATCTCACCTCCACACAAAAATCCGTGGAAAATATACTTCAGAATAAGGGAAAATATTGTGGCAAGTTACAATTCAAATTAGTACTGGATGGATTTTATTTTTCGTGTTAGGTTTTTTTCCTTCTCTGCTTCTGTAAAGGGAGTCTGTGAGCACAGGGATTGCCTTCCTTTGATATATCCCTTTGACATCAAAACTGGCACATGGGATGGAATAAAGGTTAACGACTGGCACTGCAGTGAGGAAAATACATGAATGCTAGTGTAGAAATCCATGCATCATCTTTTTACTGTCTCCATAGTTTTGCCTTTTCCAGGATGTCACATAGTCGGAATCATACAGTACGGAGACTTTTCACATTTGATTTCTTTTACTTAGTCATATGCATTTAAGGTTCCTCCATGTCTTTTCATGGCTTGATAGCTCATTTCTTTTTTTTTTTTTGCGGTACGCGGGCCTCTCACTGTTGTGGCCTCTCCCGCTGCGGAGCACAGGCTCCAGACGCGCAGGCTCAGCGACCATGGCTCACGGACCCAGCCGCTCCGCGGCATGTGGGATCTTCCTGGACCGGGGCACGAACCCGTGTCCCCTGCATCGGCAGGCGGACTCTCAACCACTGCGCCACCAGGGAGGCCCTCATTTCGTTTTAGTGCTGAGTAATATTTCATTGTATGGATGGACTGCCGTTTATTTATCTATTTGTCTAGTAAAGGGCATCTTGGTTGCTTCTGAGTTTGGGCAACTATGAATAAAGCTGCTATGAACATCTATGTGCAGGTTTTTTTGGACACAAGTTTTCAACTCCTTTAGGTAAATACCCAGGAGTACACCTGCTGGATCATATGATAAGAATATGTTTAGTTTTGCAAGAAACCCTTGAACTGTCTTCTAAAGTGGCCATACCGTTTTGCATTTCCACCAGCAATGCATGAGAGTTCCTGTTGCTCCACAGTCTTGCCAACATTTGGTGTTGTCAGTGTTCCAAATTTTGGCCATTCTAATAGGTGTGTAGTGTTTCCGTGTCATTTTTCCTTTGCAGAATTGTGCTATCTAACTTGTGCTGTCATGTGCTGGGGGTCCCACTCTGGAGCTCATCCTGGAGGATCTCTGTGGAGCTGGGGCTAAGTGCAACGAGCAGAGAGGGCTCGTCTTCACTTCATGCATAGATGTCCATCAGGCAGCCCTATCTGAAAGTGTATCCTGGCCGACATGAAAGCTATTGGTGAAACTATCAAAAGGCATTCACCGATCCTTTATGGATATGAGGTATGTCGGTAAGGACTGGGGAGGCCATCCCATGAACGTGTGGGCAGGTCTCCCCTGAAACGTTGCTATGTCCACATCCCAGAGTACAGGAAAAGCAACATTCCTGCTGAGCCCAAGACTGGTATTAAGTCCCTTGACCTCTCAGAGAGAAAACAAGGATGGAGAGACTGTTGGCTCAAGCCTTTCTTCCTCCCCATCTCCCTCCCCATCCCCGCTTTTCACGTTTATCTAGGGAGAGGTGGGTAAAGTGAATGAAATCATCCCTCAGACCTTAGCAAGAAGTTAAAGGTCAAGCACAAGGTATGGATTTTCTCTTTGGGAGTTTTCCTTTTACTAGCTTGGCTGAATTCCCAGACCACCTCTCCTTGGCTTTTCTAAGTTCCCTTTGTCTTCTCCCCAGGTGGCTGAGGTTAGAAGTTCACATGTGAGCATCCCTGACGTTTGGGTGGCCTGAGATGGACACCCAGGGCCAACAACGTCTCAGCCTCAGAATGAAATGGTTTCTCTGGCCTAATCTTTCAGGTCAAGGTTGGTTCACCATCTGCTTCACACTTTCTCAGCCCAAAGACTCTGTTGGAGCTTAGCATGTGGGATCAGAGCTACAGCTAATGACACATTGATCCCCTGAGATTGACCTCTGAGTATATGCCCCCCTCAGAGACCTCTTGGGAAGGGGAGAGGTGGAATTAGGGTGCTTCTGGGCCCACTGGCCCATAATCTTATAATCTCACCTCCAACCCCACAAATACCAGCCCTGATCCCCTACCTCAGATAAGAATGCTCCACCCACAGCCCAGAGTAGAGGCGGGCGACTGCGGACACCAGCTCACGGTCCACTTCTTTCTAAGAACAGGATGAGGAGGTGTCCTGGGAAGGTCCTGTTCTAAAGCTGTGAGGGTACTTTCTTCGGAAAGCCCAAAGATTTTGTCATACAGAAGAGATATAGAATTGAGGATTGCGTCTGAGTGAGGCCAAAATACACTTCAGACTCATTTTCCGAGACTGTAAAACCCTTCTTGAGAAGCTTTGTAGGAGTTTCCATGTGATCGAGCTCATCTAATCCGAATTACTAGATTGTTTTCTGTTCACTTATCACCATTCTTAGCAGTGCTCAGGAGGACAAAACAAAACAGACACCCCTGGGAAGCAAATCAAACATGCCATACTGCAAGGCAGCATCTATCCCCACCTCACGTCAGGGGTGATGCGCAGATCCTGCCCCCCAGTGGTTCCCTGGGAAAGCTAACAACCTCAGAAGACCCCCCCCCAAGTTGTAAGAATACAGTATGGCCCACACTGAGGTCTCAGCATGACCCCACTGGGAGAGCTGGATGTGCTTGTGAACATCTGGCACCTCCTAGAGGTGAGGTAGCCCGCATCTGAACAACCCAAGAGAAGGGAGCAGTCCCATCACCTCCCAGCACTGCCCCTTCATGATGTCATCATCAGGCCGGGCTGCAGGTGAGTCCTTTCATTATTTATCTTTCCTCCAAAATAAAGGGTGCCAGAACTTCAAGTGTCTTTCATTAATCCGAGTAGGTACAAAACCAGCGAGTTCCATGAGAAATAGCTTCAGGACAATGCAACAAATATTGACTTCCTTCAATTCCCCATGGCAGGATGGTCACCGAGCCTCCATCAGTCCTCAACACAGTGATAAGTGATGCCTATTACTTTCCTGATAGAGTTTTGATGTGTGTCCTCATTGGTGAAAACTGAGTAAATGAATAGGAAGGCTGACTTCCAATCCCTCAGTAGGACAAGGCTAAATAATAGGGTGGTTCAATCACCTTCAGATAGACTGGCAAGAAGGATGGTTGTCAAAATGAAGAAGGGCAGCATGCATTGATAAATTATTCTACTTTTTGCAGTTGTCCTACTTTTAGTGGTCAGCACCTCCTGAACTTGTATTTGCTCATCACTGGGGCTGAAGCCTGGAGAAAAAGGGGCCGGGGAGGGGGTGGGCGGGAGGGTAGGGAAGGCCAGTAAGAGCTCACCGTTGTCCATAGCTATTTGCTGTATTTTCTTCCTGGGCCAAATACCAACACACTTGTGTCCCGAAGAAAAGGCAGAGACTGTTTAACCAGCAAAATTAGCAGGTTTTCCTCCTGCTGTTCTCAATGGATTGCTTATTCTTGCAAAGCCGAAACATGCTGCTCCAGCGTGCTCTCTAAACAAATGCCGTGCAGTCGATCCTGAATGTGACGGCACGTGGAGACACCTGGGGGGCTCGCTACAAATACAGATTCCCCGTGCCGGGATTCTGATCCAGCTGGTCTCCCTGGGGCCCAGGAATCTGAATGCTGAGTAAGCACATCTGGTGACTTGAAGTGCTGGAGTCCAGGTACAGCAAGTTTACTTCCCTACATTAGCATTTTAGACTAGAAAAAAAGAAGCCAGCGATCATCTAACTCAGCCTCTTTGTTTTGCAGAGAAATAACATTGAATCTGAGAGATCAAGCCTGGTTTGATCAGGCAAGGCTGAGACGCTGTTAATTCTCTGCAGAGAATCTCTTGCCTCTGGACTGAATTTAGACTTAGGACTGTTTCTGTAAAGGCTTAGAAACAAATATCCTTGCAGAAAAAAAAAAAAAAAAAAGGGTTACTAGGAGTCATCTATATAGAAAGAAGCCTTTGTTTAGGAAAGATGGCTTTGAAAAAGCAAATGTTAGTGAAAGAGGCTCTATCAGAGGAAGACCCGGGGCAAATCCGGCCCAGAGCACAAGGACCATGCTTTGTCCAGCCATCTGCAGTCTGTGTCTGAAGGCCCCTTGAAGAAGCAGGAGCTCCAATGGCTAATGGATTTTGGACTCCGAAAGAGAAACAAAACAAAAGGACTGCAGTCTGAAAGCAATTCTTGAAGAGAAAGAGACCTATTGATGTGTATGCCTCCCAAATGGAGCTTAATTAGGCCACACACACAAATGCGCTGGGGGTGGGGGGACACCCCAAAATCCAGTTCCTGTCTTTATTTCTAGATCCAGGAGGAAGCCTGAGTAACTTAAGCTGCCTCATTGGCACTACAAGGACACACAGATATTAGGACAACAATGATGGTGCCCTTCGATTACCCGTAATGACATGTAAACACATAACTGAACAACTCTGGTCCCTGTGCCCACCCTTCACCCCAATTCTTATTGAACCACAGGTTCCAGACCTGGAACAGACCTTTCTGGTTGTTTTTTTTTTTTTGGCTTCACTGTGTGGCTTATGGGATCTTAGTTTCCCCAACAGGGATTGAACCCGGGCCCTCGGCACTGAAAGCACGGAGTCCTAACCACTGGACCTCCAGACAATTCCCGGAACAGACCTTTCTAAGCTCCTCATCCGTGGGCCTGTCAGGTAGCGATATACAGGTTGTGGGCTCAGTGTGGACCGATGGAGACCTAGCTGAAGGGGAATATAATTATTTCCATAATTTGGGGCCTTTACACTTCCATTCCACTGAAACTGTACCTTGAACCAGGGGTCCTTGAAGAATTCTTAGCAAAGTGAAATAGGACAGAGTAGGGCTTCCCACAGTTTGAATGGTTTGTGGACCGACTGAAATCTTTGAGTTCACCGCTTTAATCATTTAAAAATATCTGCAGTTCACTCATCCATGGATTTCTAACCCCAGGTCCCACTATACAGAGTTGACAAAGTTGAGGTCCAGTGATTTGACTGCAGGTAGTTAGTGGCAGAGCTGGACAGGACCCAGGTGTCCAACCTGCATCTTTCCCCATCAACGTGCACTCTTGATGATGCATCTTCTATCAATGTTAATTTCAGAATTGTTAGATCTTTCCTGAGTAAACCATGGCATCTCATCTTCCCCATGTTTGTATGGAATCTTCTGGAAGATTTTGATATACCTCTGTAGCAAACACACCTCCGTGTGCCCCCCAATGTGTCACGACCTATGTAATCCCCTCCCCCGATTGTGGATGCAACCTGTGACTTGCTTCTGGAATAGGTTATGTTGTATGAAATAATCACTCCCATGGTTATGTTACGATATATGAGACTCCCTCACAGGCAACTACAGTAAAAGGTTCTCCTGTTGGTCTAAAGAAGTGAGCTGCCAGGCTGTGAGAGGACCAAGTGGCAAGGAACTGCTGCAGCCTCTTGGTGCTTGTGCTGAGAGCAGCCCAGTTAATGGCCAGCTAGAAAACAGGACATCAGTCCTGCATCCACAAGGACTGCATTCTGCCCACAACCACGTGAGCTTGGAGAGCACCCCAGCTCCTAAGAGGGGTGCAGCCTTTGAGACCCTGAATAGAGGACCCAGTTATGCCCTGCCCAGTTGCCTGACCTACAGGAACTGGGAGAGAATAAAGGTAGAGTTGACTCTCATTATTCACGATGGTTGTGTTCTATGACGTCACCATGAGACATGAACTCGTGCTGTTGCTCCGGAGAAACACAGGTGTAGGTTCTTGGCAGACTCTGGTCACACCATTTTCATCAGCTGATCAGCAGCATAACCTTGTTTTATGTGTGTTTCTGTTTAATATACATGTTGACCCATTAACATTGAATCCACAGCCAACAGCACAATAACTCAGGCCTGAGCAAAACCCATCTAACACATATATTTTCTCCACAAGGCACATCACAGCCTTCTTGTGCTCAGGACACTAGACAGCACTCCCGCACTCTGCTTGGGACCATTTTAAACAGCGAAATTACCAACAAAGAGCACAAAAAATGCAAAAACCATGACATTAAGCAGACCACAGAAAGGACTCTTGTTTGCAGTGTGAGAGCTGAAAAAGAAAGCAAGACGTAGCCCCCTTTCACCTCCGCTGGGAACGTGTGCCTCCAGCGACTCAAATTTTTCCCACTCTGCAAATGTTTGCAGATGACTGTGAAAGCACAGTGATGATTGATTTTTCGAGGTTCCAAATAAATTTCATTTGATCTGTGTTAAAATTTTAGCAGATGATGAATCCGCAAATCATGAGGATAGACTGTAGGTTTAAGGTGCTGAATTCATGGTAATTTCTTATGTGGTAACAGCTAGCTAATTCAGTCTCTAACTTCAGTTAAGCACATCCCCAACTTCCTTTACCGTTCACCGTACTCTGAATGTGACTCTTGTTCTATCTATATGAGGATATTATATAAATCCTCTTCTTCTGACATAACCTTTCAGTGGTGTGTTTTATTAACCATTCCCAGAACCTCTCAGCATTAGAAAAGTACCAGGTGTTGGAAGGCTTTGCTGTACTTCATTAATATATAGTCTCCATAACAGACACATCTCATTGCCTCAGCCTGGCTTACATATTAGGCCAAACCTTTATTCTTAAAATTAAATGGTTCTAACCTTCTTCTTATTCTGTAAGAACACTTTTTTTTCCTTTTCCAGGAATCCCACCCCCTCCCTCAGGGATCAAAGAATTCAAGAGCTCACTCTTGAATCCATGCACCGGTCATGCACCGGTCAAGTTCACAAGGGTGGAGAGAAAATCAGGAAAGCTGTCCTGTTATCTGGCCACCCCAGCCCTCGGCTGTTGCTGTGTGGGCTGCTGTGTGGTTCCTAAAGCCCCAGCTCCCTGGCCACCGGCCTCTTCCCCTTTGTTCCTTACCATGTTTCTGCAGCAAGCTGGATTGACACCTCAATAAGACTGAAGCAGGGCCTCCCCTCTCCCACAACTGGCCCCTCAGTGCAGACACACCTGCCACTGGGCAGGACCTACAATACCCGGCAGGCCACATGTCCTGACTTGTTATGCAGAACTGCAGCTCAGGGATCCCCGATGCCATACCTATAGCCCAGCCTCTGCTCCCTCGCCAGTAACTCAGCTGGTTGGGTTGACTCACGTGCGTGGAGCCGTTGCTTCGGCCCAGGCTCGTAGGGAGGAACAGGGAGGCTCTGCTCCAAATTGCTTTCTAATCTCAGTTCAGCTTTGTCTCTGAGACCCCCATCTAACTCTCCCAATACATACCACCCCCTCCTCACCTGCCCCTTCTCAATCAATCCTCCAACCCACTCGCGCAAATCCCGATTATGTAAAAGGTTCTTGGAGCAGGACAAACATTTCTACGATGGACGGCACCGCGGCAGCAGAAAGGTGAAAAGGTTACCTTTAGCAAAGAGGAAGAACCGTCAGATTGTCCACACAATTATTGTAGCCGTGTCTCCCCATCCCAAGGGCTAAGATTGCTTTCGTTGTTTCCCCCTATTGCTACGTTAATGATTATCATCTGCTTCAATACAGCAAAACAGAAGGAGAATTAATGATCCATTTCATGTAAGCACTCACTGCATCTCGGCACAAGCTTACAGAGTAGCCTCAGAAAATAAATTACACAGGCCTGCTATATGCTTGCAGAATGCAGGGAAGATCCAATAAAGCCATAATTTTCCCTTCTTTCAAGCCTCTGCACAAAATATGTAGTTTTCCACTTCAGTTGATTTCCCCGGGGTTTCATACTGGTGGTGACTGATTTTTTTCTTCTATCATTATCAATCGATGCTATGTTCTCAGATCATTGAACATTAATGATGTTCCAATTCCATTTACAGACAGCTGTAAAAGGTTAAATTTGGAGAATGAGAGACAATACATAAAAAGCATTCTGAAGCATGTTAGCACTTTTGCCTAAAAAAATGAAGATAATTGTAATAAATTATAACAATTCTGCTTAAGATTTCATTATGATATGACTTTGAGATTGCTTCTTTCAGAATTTGATAACTGAAATGAATCTTAAAGCAATAAAAGGAATCAGAGAATAAAAACAGAAGAAAATCATTGACATAAAAAATATATAACCATGGGATCCTTCAGGAAAAAAAGAAGAATAGCGCAAATCCATGTACCAGTGATAACTGTCAACCCAATCATTAACTCATTTGCATGACTTTAAGATACATCACCTGCTTGTAATATTCCACCTGGCTTCCTGCTCCAGAATTCTTCCTCTCTCCATGGACGAAGTAATCTGACATTATTCTCATTTGACTCTTTACCCTAGACTTCTCCTTAATGGCTATCTTCCAAACTATATTAAGAACTGTCACACAATGGCATTCTAAAAATTATCTGAACCACTCATGAAAATCAAAAGGTAAAGTAGTACTCTCCAAAATATTTCCTTAGTATTTTATTTATACTTCACCTTTTCCCAAAAAGTGTTTGGGACATCTCACTATTATACATATAATGAAATACACTTTTTTAAGTAAGGGAAGTAAACAGTGCGAATAATGGGGAAAAGGATAAAAAAGTAAGACAAAGTCTGTGTACCTGTATTAGTCAGCAAGTGCTGCAAGACTGCTGTGTAATGAACAATGACAGAATCTCAGTGGCATTCACCTAAAAACATCTTTCTCACTCAGTTTATGAGTCAGCTAGGGGCTGCTCTTACTTCAGGCTCCCGTGGTTCTGCTCCAGGAGCCTCCCATCCTCCTTCTGGGACCCAGGGCCATTTAGGGCACATTCTTCTCTCTGCTATGACTAAAGCACAGGAAGGCAAATGGAAATGTGCGATGCCTCTTAAGGCCTAGGCTCAGAACTGGCAATTATCACTTTCAGTTTCCAAATCTTACAGTCTTGCATGAGTTCTTCTCATGGGTAAACTCTGAACCAAAACTGCACAAGGAAAGGGATTCTGGGAAATGTAGTTTCCAGACTTAGACACATATGGCAGTGGTAGGGATGTAGTGGTGGTGATGGTGACAATGTGGAGGTGGTGGTGGTGATGCTGCTGCTGGTGATGGTGGTGGTGGTGCTGGTGGTGATAATGATGGTGGTGGTGATGGGGGTGGTGGTGGTGGTGGTGCTGGTAGTGGTGGTGCTGGTGGTGGTGATGCTGGTGGTGGTGGTAATAATGATGGGGGTGGTGATGGGGGTAGTGGTGGTTGTGTTGCTGCTGGTGGTGGTGATGCTGGTGGTGGTGGTAGTGGTGGTGATAAGCTGACAGTAGATAATCTGGCATGATAAGAAAAGTGTTCAATCCCTGAGCACTTTTCTAGAGACAGGCTAAAAAATTTACCTTTGCAATTTTCAGAAATCCATGCAAAGGGGAAAGGATCAGCTCCATGATCAAAAAGGCCATAAGATGTACCTTAGGGTGAAGTCATTTATGATTCATTGTGGAGCAAGCCCTTCCATATGATGTTTTATAACCTTCATCAGTTTTTTGAGTCACTCCTACACTTTACCTAATAATTCCACTGTTCTCTCTTTCCATGACCCTTACATCCTATCATTTCTCTCTTATTTTCCCTCTCTCTATTCTTTGGGAGAGATTTCTTTGACTTTATTTTTTTAGTCCCTAAAAGGTGTTCTTGTTTTTTCTTTTTCACATCATCTTGTTCTTGGTATATGAACTCAACATTTAAATCTCCTTATTAATTGGAGTATTGTTCTTGGTTTTCATTTTGTAACCGGAATTACCCTGTTTCTTCTGGGATCTATTTTTTTATTCCTTGGCCCAGGCCTTTCTCAGTTGAGGTTCTAGATCTCCTTATCTTCTGGTGAATCTTGGTTCTCTGTTTAAGCTCGTGAAAAAAGCTGGGTCTCTGGTATTGGTTCTCTCTGCTGATGGTCCGTGTGGTTACAGTATCAATTATTTTAGAAATCAGACTGCAGGGTTTTTGCCTGGGTAACTACAGGTCGCCTATTCTATGAAAGGGGGAGTAGGGGTGCTAAGTAAACCTCTCAGAACATCGATAACCCTGCTGCACCCCCCTTAACATGCTCCAGGGAGTGTCTTTTCATCAGTCAGTGCATTTCCACCGGACAAGTAGTATCTGATTCTCCGTTAAATAATCCATAACTTCTCGATTAACCTTTGCCAACTTCATATAGTCAGATTCCTTCTCTAATAATAGAGCTAAATGGGCTACAAATGAACACAGCCTTACAGTATTTTTAATATTTGTAAAAGCTACTTCCCCTCATCATACTTCCACTTCCAAATATATAAAATTTATCCTGATCACTTTATTCTTCCAAATTAACTTTGGAATTGTTTTGGTGAGTTTCTCCAAACATATGATAGAGACTTTGTTTGGAATTATTTTAATGATGTAAAGTTTTGGGAAATTCTGTCATCAAAAGAGTTAGTCTTATCCAGGACACGTTATATAACATAGTGTTATTGTACATTTCTTGGTAAGAGTAATAATACTATTTATATTAATAATTATTCTATTTTCTTAGTGGTTATAGAGACTATAAAGACTTGATTTTTATTTATTACTTTCCTATTTAGCCACTGAATTCTATCAACAATCTACGTATTACTTTGATAATCTGAGAGTGTTTGCATATGATCATATTGGCTGTAAATAATTATACTTTCATCTTCTTCGTATCGAGTGTATGTTCTTTATTTCTAGCCTATGTCCAGAGCCTCTAAAACAACGTTGGACTATAATGGCGGTAATAGCGGTTCTCGTTTCTCACTTTGTTTTGCTGTGATTTCTCATTATTCCTTGATTACTCCTGACAGAGACGTCTATTGACTTTGCAAATAAATCACTTTTTGTTTTACTTATTAATCCCACCACTTTTCTAATTTATGAATTTCTGCTTTTATCGAATTCACGTTCTTTCTAATTCCCTGGAATAAGTGATTATTTATCTATTTATTTTCTTTTGTATCTGGTAATGAAATAATTTAGTTTTAAAAACCAACCTCTCCAGATACCTCTGACAGCCTTAGTACCGTCCTCATTTTTATGATTTTCTAAATCATCTGAAATAATATTTGGTGGCATATTCATTATTTGTGAGTGCTTTTACTTTATTTGTAATATCTAAGTAATTATTCTTTCTAAGTATGATAAATTTTGAATTTTAGAAGACAGTCGGCAAACACTTTTTGCTTTGAGGTGTTTATAAAGCCAAGTTGATGCTCACTTGTGTAAATGTTTCATGAACGCTGGGAAGTAAATAGTCCCATAGATGCGACCTTGATCTTTACATTTAATTCCTACTCTTATCATTGGGATACGCTGAGTA
The DNA here is from genome assembly GCF_039906515.1 of Pseudorca crassidens. Classification (NCBI taxonomy): domain Eukaryota; kingdom Metazoa; phylum Chordata; class Mammalia; order Artiodactyla; family Delphinidae; genus Pseudorca; species Pseudorca crassidens. Next base: position 5,921,459 of record NC_090301.1, on the reverse strand, counting down.
ATGGCTCCCAAAGCTATTCACGTCCTAACCCCTGGAACCTGAGAATATTACTTTATACGACAAAAGAGATTTTGCAAGTGTGATTAAGTTAAGAATCTCGAGATGGGGAGATTACCTTGAATTATCTAGGTAGGCCTTAACTGCAATCACAGTATCGTTATAAGAGGGAGACAGAAAGAGATTCAAAACAGAAGAGGGAGGCAAAGTGATGAGTGAAGAAGGATGCTGTGCTGCTGGCTTTGAGGTTGGAGGAAAGGGTCACAAGCCTAGGGAAGCAGCTGCAGAGCTGGAACAGGCAAGGAATCAGATTCTTCTCCCGGGACCTCCAGAGGGAGTACAGCTCTCCTGACACCTTATGTCAGCAGTGAACCTGATTACCGCCTCTGACCTCCAGAACTGTGAGAGAGTAAATGCATGCTCTTTTAAGGCACCAAGTCTGTGGAAGTTTCTTAACAGCAGCCACAGGCAATGAATACAGTCAGATAACTTTATTTCCTTTCCGTTGATCTCTCATAGACTGATGGTATTGATAATTCTCCCCAATGATTGTATTTGTGATCATTCCTTCTTGACTTTTAAAGTATTCATTTACGAATGCCAATACTACGTTTATCAGTACCTGAAGGCTAATGACTGTTGCCAGTATTATTACCTTTCACAACATAACACGACTTATTGGAAATCTAAGGCTTCTTGATTACTGTCATATTTTCTCATATAAATTTTTTTAAATAGAACTATAACTGGCTTACAATATTAAAGGAGTTTCAGGTGTGCAACACAGTGATTCAATATTTTTATACATTACAAATGATCGCCACTATGTCTAGTTACCGTCTATTACTATACAGTTATTACAATGTTATTGACTGTATTTCCCATGTTGTACATTACATCCCTGTGACTTATTCATTTTATAACTGAAAGTTTGTACCTCTTAATCTCCCTCATCCAGTTCACTCCTCCCCCCCGCACCCCTCCCCTCTGACAACCACTTGCTTGTTCTCTGTATCTATGAGTGTGTTTCTGTTTTGTTATGTTTGTTCATTTGTTTTGTTTTTTAGATGCCACATATAGGTGAGATCATACAATATTTGTCTTTCTTGGTCTGACTTATTTCACTTAGCATAATACCCTCTAGATCCATCCATGTTGTTGAAAATGGCAAGATTTCATTCCTTTTTTAATGGCTGAGTAGTATTCCATTGTGCATTGTGTGTGTGTGTGTGTGTATATATATATATGTATATATGTATATATATGTGTATATGTATATATACCACATCTTCTTTATCCAGTCATCTATCAATGAGCACTTAGGTTGCTGCCATATCTTGGCTGCTGTAAGTAATGCTGCAATGAACATAGAGGTGAATATACCTCTTTGAATTAGTGTTTTTATTTTCTTGATGTTGAAATTGTCATCCTTCCTTTCTGCTATGTAAGCTAGCCTCACTCTCTCTTTGCCTTGTCCTTTATTTTAAATTGCAAAAGAGCTCTCCTTCATGTCTATCTCTTGTATCACGTAGTCAATTTTTGCTTCCTGTCACAAGACTTTTCTTTGAAACAGTAGAGTTAAAACTTTCAATATTTATTATCATAACTGAAATCTTTGACCTATGTCTCTCACCTTGCTTTATTGCAGCTTCCTTTTTCATTTTGCAATACTTTTAATTTTAAAAGTATTAAAAGTATGGCTACTTTTAATTGTTTTTCAAATATCTGTTTAAATGTATAATCCCCTAATTATCTAAGTCAAGAATAAAGCAGGGCTTCCCTGGTGGTGCAGTGGTTGAGAGTCCGCCTGCCGATGCAGGGGACATGGGTTCGTACCCTGGTCCAGGAAGATCCCACATGCCGTGGAGTGGCTGGGCCCATGAGCCACGGCCACTGAGCCTGTGCGTCCGGAGCCTGTGCTCTGCAACGGGAGAGGCCACAACAGTGAGGTCTGCGTACCGCAAAAAAAAAAAAAAAGAATAAAGCAATTACCTTGGCTCCTTCTTACATAAGACAACATATATTAACCTTGATCCTTTTCCTATGCTCTCAATTATTTCCTAGTCTTTGTTAAATTAATTTTGCATTATCAATCTAGACTGAATTATATTACCATTGCTAATTTTAGTAATTCAAATTAAAAACTGTTTTTTTTTTCTTCTCTTTTGCGGCCATTTTTACATAACTTATTTTTTCATTCAACAAATACCTACTGAGGACCTACTATGTGCCAGGCACTGAGCAAAGAGCTGTAGAAAAGCGTGATCAGGATGCACACACCTCTGCCTGGTCCTCAGGGACCGTGGTGCTGTGCAATCTTCGTGTTCAACCACTGCAGCCCTCACCCCACCCTGCACTCTAGCCTCACTGGACGTGATTTGGACCTTCAGAACCACCATGCCCTCTCTGGCTCCTATGATATCGGGCTTGCTCTTCACTGGGATCAGTGTTCTTTCTTCCCGCTGTTCTTTAGCGTAAATCCTCTTCAGCCACAGGTTCAAGCCAGATTTTACTTTCTCCAAGAAAAGCCGTCCTGTGACCCTGGGCCAGACCTCCCACTTGTATCCTGTGTCCCTCACCGAGACACCATGTCCCCACGTCACCAGGCCACCTGTCCTGCTGGTGTGTGTTTGCCTGTTTATCTCCTCTGAACCTCTGGGCTGTGAGCTCCACATAAACCTGTTTGGCTTTGTTCAAAGTTTTATTTATTATCAGCGTGCCTGAAACCTTGTAGCCATTCACTAAATGTTTATTAACTAACAGAGTAAATAAAGTGTTTGTTTAAAAAAATAATTGTTAAGCAACCTAAGTGTCCATCGACAGATGAACAGATAAAGAAAATGTGGCATATATATACAATGGAATATTACTCAGTCATAAAAAAGAATGAAATAAAGCCATCTGCAGCAACATGGATGGACCTAGAAATGATCATACTAGGTGAAGTAAGCCACACAGAGATATGATATGATATGATATCGCTTATATGTGGACTCTGAAAGAAAAAAAATACAACTGACCTTATTTCCAAAGCATAAAGAGACTCACAGGCACAGAACACAAATTTATGGTTACCAAAGGGGAAAGGGGGCTGGGGGGAGGGATAAATTAGGAGGCTGGGATTAACAGATACACACTACTATGCATAAAATAGATAACCAGCAAGGACCTACTACATAGCTCAGGGAACTATACTCGATATTATGTAATAACCTATAAGGGAAAAGAATCTAAAAAAAAGAATATATATGTATAACTGAATCACTGTGCTGTACATCTGAAACTTGGACAATATTGTAAATCAACTATACTTCAAGAAAAAATTTAAAAAAATAAAAATAGTCCCTCCAAACTGCAGGTCCAGTGGGGGCCTTCATTTTCAAAGCTGTAAGATGCTTTTATTTTCAAGGTATCTTTTTTTTTTTTTTTTTTTTGCGGTACGCGGGCCTGTCACTGCTGTGGCCTCTCCCGCTGCGGAGCACAGGCTCCAGACGCACAGGCTCAGCGGCCATTGCTCACGGGCCCAGCCGCTCCGTGGCATGTGGGGTCTTCCCGGACTGGAGCACGAACCCGTGTCCCCTGCATCGGCAGGCGGACTCTCAACCACTGCGCCACCAGGGAAGCCCCCAAGGTATCTTAATGCGAAGTGGAAGAGAACTTATCAGGCCTGGTCAGGTAGCTCTACGTGAACCATGAAATCTCTGTCCTCGTTTACAGGGAAGGAAGAGGAATCTGCAGAGGGTCCCTCAAATCCCTCTGCTGTGGCAGCACCAGAGCGAGGGCCAGCACCTCCTGACTTAGCCCAGGAATGACACGGAAAATTTCACACGTGTCTTTCTGCCACCCCTGTGCCACCCTTTCCCCGCCCTGGTCTCCCGCCCTGTCTGTTACATTGGTGTTTCTCTTGGTTGATGTTTCTTATCTCATGGCTTCTGTGGTCCAGAGTTAGGAGACAGTTCACACCAGGTGTGGTTCGTATTTGTTCTCTGGGACCTGAATTCACACACGAAGGACCTGGCAGGCCCCGAGCTCTGGAGCAGTGCGCTGTGTCCCAGGGCTCCCTCCGGTCAGAATGTGAGGGGCGGGAGGCAGGATGGCAGGGGCCGAGTGAACAAGGGGGTCCCAGGACCGATTAGGTAGCCATCAGGCTCTGATGCTCTTTCCGGACGCTGGGAGGATTGTGTGAGCTGGGGCTGCACCCGGGATCAGCGGGAGCCTTGGGCGGGTGGAAGGGATGGTGAAGCATTCACAGCAGTGTCCGCAGGGAAAGGGGTGTCACCTGTCCGCCAGTCACAGTGAGAGGAGTAGCCACCCTTTGGATGTCGGATGCTCTCACGTGTCCACCCTTCATAAAGCACAGGGGCCTGGTGTGTCGTTGTCAGGAAGAAAATGAAGACAACGCCACCCCCAGTTGGGAGTCTCTGGATGGATAGGAAAGGCCACCCTGAATTCTGAGCATCTCAGCATCCGGGCAGCAGGCTGGTGCAACCTCTCTGTTGTCCCAGCTGCAGCCGCAAACCAGCGCACAGCCTTGAGGTCATGCCCAGCAGCTTGGCCATTCACCACGAGGCAAACTCAGGCAGGAGATACACCTGTCTCAGTTCCTGCTTCTGGAAAGTCCAGAAAATACATCATGGGATTCCCGGAGGGTTAAATAAGATAACAACATAAGGCACCTGACACAGGAATTGCTCCTGAACAGGGGATGGTTCCCAGTTCCACTCCGTGCCACCCAGGCTGAGCCCTCGCTGACCCCAGAACACACAGAGGCCGAATGATTTGCAGTAGATAAAAGAGATCAGCCGCAGCTAAGCTTCAATTTCTAAACCTTTTGAACAGGAAACCCGAGCCGAGAGGACGTTTGAATTGGCTCATCGCAAAAAAAACAACATTTGCTCAAGGTTAGCTCCTGCGTTATGAATTTTTAACCTCCCATAAATCAAACTGTAAACATGGACAAAGGCTGAACTTCCTGTGTCAGGACCAAAATAGAAGCCTCCTCCGTCTCTTAAACAATTCTGATGATGTTTCCATAACCAAATCATGCTGAGATGAATAGCTGGAATATTTATATTTAGGTCCTAAAGTATAATGTAAAAGAAAGGGAAATAGTCTATCTTTGCAGCATTGGAGTCATGCCATGGTTTCCACTTGCAAAGACAACTCAAAGACCAGGCTGTGTGTGGGGGGGGCAGGGTTTTGCTTCTCCACATTCATTGCTTTTCCCCAAAGCTGTTGTGGACAGGTCCCCACTACTGAATGATTAATAGCAAAGCCCCCAGGGGACTCAGTCCTTAGCAAGGTTTAAGGTGGATCCCTTTGTGAAAGCATTATACTGAGAAATATACACAGTTTAAAAGATCCATCCGACAGAAGCTTATTAACTGCAGAGGACAATACTGTAATTAAATAATGCTTCCATTAAGTTGACAAATGCATCTCTAGCAACTCCTATGAGTTACAAACTTAGAAGAACATAGAAAGAGTTTTAAAATGACATATATAAAAACAAGCAAGAGAGTTTTCTTTTCAATCCAGCAGAAAAGGAAGATAGGAAAGCAGCTGATTTACTGGAAAGCAGAAAGAAGCAGGAGCGTGAAAGCTTTACAAGCAAATGTTACAGACTTCTAGAAGCAGGCAAGCCGTCACCACAAAAGGTGGAGCTGGAGATGACCTTCAAAGGACAATAACGGTTTTCATAGGAAAAATGGAGCTGCAGAGGCCAAGAAAATTGTGGCTAATGTGAAACTGGCGGTGGAGTGTGTGGTGAAAATACGTGATAAGAGGCTGGAGAAATAGATTGGAGGCCAGGACGGAAGCAGCTTGGGTTTCAGACTCAAGTTAGAGCCTTATGGGAAATCGGAGGCTTTTAAAAGCATTTAACAAGAAGGTTGATATGATATCAGAGGTGTGATATCATTTATTCATTTACTTCACAAATATTTACTGAGATCCTCAACGAGGGACAAAGTGGTGGGAAATGAAACTCGCAGGACTCTGGCCCCGTGGACCTTACAGTCTCGTGGGGTGACAAGCATTAACGAATAAACCCGTAAGTTCATGTATAACTAGAAGCAGAAGTGAGCACTGGATGAGAAGGTACAGGGGTGGTGTCCAAGGGCAGAAAGGAGCCCTGAGTTATCCTGAGGTCAGGGGGACGGGGAAGAAGGCATCCATCGTGAAGAACTGACGTCACACTGAGTCCTTAGGGGTCCACAGGAGTTGGAGGATGGAGTATGTGTTCGGGTGGGGCTGCAACTCTAGTTGGGAACATTCCAAGTACTAAGAGTGAAGACCCTCTGGCAGATGAAGAGGTTGGAATATTCAAGAAATCAAAAGAAAAGAGACTAGCATACATGGTGATTCTGGAGTGATGGGGGTGTCTGCAGGGCCCTGCAAGGCACACTGAGGTTTTAAATAAGTGCAACAGGAAGCCACTAAGGGTGTGGAAGGGTAGAGTCTGGTTTGTTCTATAAGGTACTCGGGCTTTGCCTGGAGAGTGGATCACAGCGACACAAATTTGAAAGCCATTGTCACGGTCCAAAAAGACAAGTGGGCGGTGCTGGTGGACCGGGAGAGAACGGGACAGTTTGAGACCTGCTTCAAAAGCAGAACTGACAGCCCACGTTGATGGGCTGGGTGTTGGGAGCTGAAGAAGAGGAAAGAGTCCAAGTTAGCTCCATGTCCTGATTTGAGTAACTGAGAGGAAGGTGGCAACAATTCCCAGAGATGGAGAAGCCTAAAGTAATTTTAACATTTAGGGGGCAGGGGAAACAGATCAAGAAATTAGCCTGGGATTTGGGAACGCTGAAAACCTATGAGGCATCCAGTGTCAAGTTCAAGTAAACCATTCAAAATACAGAAGAGGAGCTAAGAAAACAAATCAGTCATCTGGGAGGAGGGCAGAGAAGAGACGGCAGCTATGCAGGGCAGTTTTCCATCTCTGCTTCCCGTGTCCGGGCTGTGCCCCAGCTGGCCACACCAGGAAACCCAAAGGTGGTCACCTGCCCAGCCTATCACAAAGCTCCCCAGACACATCACCTTTAAGCTGTGGTCCAGGTTCGCCAGCACCTTCGCCTCCCACAGAAGGACCTAGAACTTCAGGAAGAAAACCTGCGAGCTCTTGGTCTCGCTTCCCTTTGCAGTGGGTTATCCTCCCCCAAACCCGGGCCCCCAGGCAAACGCTGACTTACTTTCTGTCACTGTAGCTTAGCTGTTGCCTCTTTCACTCCTGAGTTCTTTTGACATGACTATAGTAACCTGTGACGGTTTCCTACTTCTGTGTGTGTGTATTGGCTGCACTGGGTCTTCATTGCTGCGTGTGGGCTTTCTCTAGTCGTGGCGAGCGGGGGCTACTCTTCGTTGCGGTGCACAGGTTCCAGGCGCGCGGGCTTCAGTAGTCGCGGCACATAGGCTCAATAGTTGCGACACACGGGCTCTAGAGCACACGGGCCTCAGTAGTTGCGGTGCGTGGGCTCAGTAGTTGGGGCTTGTGGGCTTAGTTGCTCTGTGGCATGTGGGATCTTCCCCAGACCAGGGATAGAAACCTTGTCCCCTGCATTGGCAGGCGGATTCTCAACCACTGTGCTACCAGGGAAGTCCGATGGTTTCCTTACTTGATGTTATGACAAGTTCTAGACTCATCCTGCATTTTTCTAGCCCCAGAATCTGTTTGGATTCCCAGGATTTACCACAGTTTATTCCACTGGTCGCCTATTCATGAATTTATGTTTTATAGTCTTCTTTTATTGCTAACAGGATTACAGTCGTCTCTCTCTCATCTGTCTTTTTGTATTTTTGCCAGAAAAACATATTTTTGAGTACTTAGTACACTCCAGGCCTTAATGATACAGCAGTGGAAAAAAAAAAAAAAGACCCCAAATCCCTGCCCCCACGGGGGAAGAAAGGCAGCCAGTAAGGATGGAATCTCCTGGGATACGGTAAGGGCGACGGGAAAAGCAAGGCAGCATAGAGGAGAGTGGAGAGTGTGGGATGGGAGGTTTCTAGTCTCCACAGGCCTCTGTGTCAGCTGAGGTAAGGCATCTCCGATAATATGACAATTCAGAGAAACCAGGAGGAAGTGAGGGGTGAGCCACAAAGGCAGGTGGCGGAAGAGCATTCCACGAAGAGGGGGAACAGCAACTGCAAAGCGGAGCACACCGGGTAAAGGAAAATCAAGAGGCTGGGACACGGTGAGTGAGGGCATACTTGGCAGGAGATGAGGCCAGAGATGTGGCTGTGGACTGACCACGAGGAAAGTGGGGGAGGTACGGTACATTCCAGAATGTGGGACAGCTGGCACAGGACGGTAGGGACTGCACAAGGGCCATGGCACCCAGAGACAAGTGCTTTGCCTATAGCACCCCCAGGCAGCCGCCTAGTGCCTTTTGTGACCCTTGCCCTCCCTGCTCCTCAGAGGTCAGGGGTCGGAGAATGTCAGGAAAGCCGCTGTGGGAACACAGAGGACACCCTACAGCAGCGGGGAGTAACTATGGACTCCTCCGCACCCGCCCGCCGAAGCTGTCTGCTCATTCAGCGCCGGGCTTGCCTTGCATGCCTCAGGAAGCTCCCGTTGGCTTGCTGACCTGGCTGCAGTGTTCCCCCAGCTCACACTTTCTATTCCTTTAGGTGATTAAAAGTAATTCCCCACCAACTCCACATGCTACAGCCCTGGGTGAGAGGTGCCCCTCCTGACTCGCCCCTGGGCCCCCACCCGACTGGGATGCGAGACTCTCTCTGCCACCACTCACTCCCTCAGTGCACACCTGTAGGCTAGACAAGGTCATAGGTCACCAGGTGAGCATGACCATGGCAGAAGCAGGAGCCCCGCTGAAGGGAGAAATTGAAATAAAGCCCCAAAAGTGGGCTCTCTGACCTTTGAACCATCGTGGTCTCCATTTCCTCCTTTAAAGGGATGGGGAGAAGCCCATGTCTGTAAACAGGAGTGATGTGTGGATTAAATGTTTCCTGTTAATACACGTGATGCACTCGGAGCCGTGCTAACACACACCCTGTGCAGAAAAGGTGTTACATGTTGACAATTATTTTTCTTATCATAACCATACTTGGAAAAGTCAGAAAACCGAACTGTAACGAAAGCTTCATAAAAGTCTGGGAACTCTGTGCCGTTCTGATGGGCTCATTTATTTCCTCCTGGGGGCATGAGTAAAATGTCCCAGCAATCCAAAGGGCTAGTGAGCTAAGCGTGAAGGAGCAGCAAGGTTGGGGTGACCATATCTGACTCCACTTCAGCAGAGAACTGCGGGGATCAGTGAGTAGTGTTAATACTCTCAAGAAGTTTCGTACCAGAGAGGGGAGAGCTGAGATGATGTCAGAGGGTGACGCAGCATCCAGGGAGAGATGCATGGGCATCTCTTAAAGGTGGATCCCTCAGAGCAGCATCAGGATAAACAAGACTGTGGCAGGGTCTTCAATTCAAACAGAGAGAAACCAATGCAGGGGACTTTGTGATGGGGGTGAGGGAAGAGGTGAGGACCCAGAAGGGGCTAGGGATTAACCCAGGGGTCAGCATGGGAAGTCACTGTCACCCTAGGCTGGAGGGACAGAGGTGACAGCTGGGGCTGTGGGAAGGGAGCCTGGTGGCGCTGCCCAGTGGGAGCTGAGTGGGGTGAGGGGAGCTGAGTCTGGTGGGATCGGCTGAGCAGAGCGGAGGACGCATCCCCGGCGCCTCCCCTCCCCTGATGCTCTCTAATCTTCCACCAGGGCCTCTGCGTGGCCAGCCTGCCCAGAAGCCAGAGGCAGGGGACCCTGGCCACGAGGTCCCTGTGACCCCAGCAAGTGGAGTCTTTGAGTCAAGGCCGATGCCACACTGTAAGAAGCCGTGGGTTTGCAGGGGCCGGAGCTGAGGGGGTGAGAAGCAGAGACCAGGACGGCCCTGGGAAAAAGGGATGGAGGAGGTGGGGCCACAGGGGTGGGGGAAGAGCTGTATCGTCCTTCGGAGGTGAAGGGGACCTGGGCTCGTGTCCTCCTGTTTCCTGCACTTAGAGCAAAGCTCACGGGCCAACGTGGGAGCAGAGAGCGGCTGCCCGGGAAGCCAACACACCTCCGTGAGGGTTCACCGCCACCCATGGGGACACGCTGGCAAGGAGAGCAGAGAAGGGGGCGCTGGCCAGTGCTTGGAGCCCACCCACCCCTGGGCCCAAGAAACTGAAGCCAGAGAACAAGGTTCACACACCCCAAGGAGCAGGATTAGCCTGGAATTGGGTTCAGAAGATGCCCGGGACCAGGTCCCTGCCGGCTAGACTTTGCCTGTTGTGGCAGGAGGCGAAGGGTGCTCCGGGTAAGTCCCCAGTGGAAGGATCCCTTCAGATCCCCCATCACCACCCTAAACCAAGCCCAACTTGCCCCTGGCACTGCCTCCTGACCCCACCACCAGCCACTGCTCCCTGATTGGCCCTGCCCAGCCAGATGTGACTCCCACGTGCACCCACACATTCAGATATGCACAAACACGCACCCACGAACACTCACACACTTGCACACGCACACTCACACACACCCTTGCACTTACACACTCTTGCACACGCACCATCCCGCACACACATCCTTACACTCACACACTTGCACACGCATCCTCTCATACACTTGCACATGCATCCTTACGCTCACACACTTGCCCATGCATCCTCTCACACACTTGCACACGCACCCTTGCACCCACACACTCTTGCACACACATCATCCCACACACTCGCACACATCCTTACACTCACACACTTGCATTTGTGTGCTTGCTCCCGCAGCGTGCACACTTGCTTGCACACCCACACGCCTGCACACATTCACATGCTTGCATTGTCAGCCCTGTACACACACCCTTCCTCTCGCTAACACACTCACTTGACAAACACTCCCACTCCATCCACCTGCAGTCAGCTGTCCCACGGGACACGCCCCTCCTTCAAGGCTCTGCACTGATCCCCGAGGACCTTCCCTAGAAGTCCTGGGAAGACCACATCCCTCTTCTTGGAGACCTTGTCACTGCCGCAGTTTCACCTTTGTTCATGGGGTTATGGGATGAATTTCTGACCTGCCTTTTGAGCCAAGGTGAGCTGCGGAAGGACAGCCCTGCTGCTGCCACCAACCCCTCATTTCATGCCCAGCGTGCACAGTGTGGACACATGGTGTTTGACAAACTTATGATGGATGGATGGATGGATGGATGGATGAAGCCAGACAGGCTGGGAGTAGGGGAAAGGCCAGAGGCAAAGAGAAACTCAGACACATAAACGGGGGGCGGTGGATGTGTGAAGCGGTGAAACTTCTGTTATCTGCAGATCTGGCGTGGGAAGGGGAGAGGCCGGTCAGTGTTCAGCTCCCTCTAAGGGGGTGGGTGGGGGCAGCCACGTCCCCTGAGGCTGCCTGTGGTTGGGCACCTGCTTTGGGGGGGCGAGGGAAAGTGATGCCACCTGAGGGGGAGGGAGAGCTGGGAGGAAAGCTGGAGGGGGCAGCAGGGCAAGGGGCCAGCCCAGGCAAGGACCCTCTGGGACCTTTGAGCATCCGTCTCTGCTCTCCCTCCAATGTCTGCACCCCTGTCATGCAAGCCCTCCCGGGAAGTACCCCCCACTCACTAGTGAACGGCCTAATGGACTTATATTGGTGGTGGGAGGGGAGACAGAGAGATTGAGTCTCGCTGGGGGCTGGTGAGGATGAGCCTGGTTTGCGTTTCTCCACAAAGACCAGGGTGGACTTTCTAAGTATATGGACAGTGATGTCGGTTCTTAAAACCTCGTGGAAATCAGTACAAGTGTCTTCCTGGGAAATTTGCTACGTCTGTCCCTAAAATAAATTTGATCCAAAAGGAAAGTAGGCAGCAGAATGTAAAAGTTATTTTCACTTTGTTATCGTACCAATGTTTCTTCCTTTTTACCCTAGATTCTCTAGTGGTACTGGCTTGTTTTGAGTTTACAGATGACTAGGATATAGACCATCATCATCTAGCTGAAAAATTGCATCTTCTACTCCAATGGTCCTCAATCTTCCCTGTGCGTCGGAAGCGCTGGGGGAATTTTCAAAACCTGCAGGTGCCCGGCTTCGTCCCCGGAGGTTCAGGATGGATTCATCTGGGCTGGGGCAGCTGTGCTTTTAAAAAGCTCCCAGGTCCCAGGTGCTTCGAATGTGCATCAAGGCTGAAAACTGGTGTCTAAGCTGATGTCATTTTGATACCAACCAGGGTTCTTGGCCTTCCCCAATCAAAAGAAATTGACTAGAGGCCAGACAAGAAATTCAGACAAGGCTTTATTGGGGCCCCTGTTACAGCACGGGGAGCGAGAACAAACAACAGGTTCCCTTGCTTGCCCACTCCTGGAGGGGGCGGGGCGAGCTTGTTTCTTATAGGGGGTGAGGGTAGGGGTGTGTCCAGGGGTCAGGCCAGAGGGGTGGCTTGGGTGTTTTGCCCACCCCTTAGGTGGTGTTGTGTGCCGGGGGCGTGCTCAGCGCCCTGCTTTTGCTCCGGGCTCTTCAAAAGTGGCAGTAGGGTTATTTTTGGTCTCTTTGTATCTTTTGTCCAGAATTTGCCCCAACTGCACATGCACACAGTTATTTTTGGTCCCATATAGTTTCCTTGTATTTTGTTGCCGGAGGAGAGGTTTATCCAGGTGCAAGCACTGCAGCAAAGGGTCCCAGGTCCCAGCCTGTCTCAGTTTCACCCAAAGCCTCAGTGGTTGTTTAGATGCTCATACACTTCGGCTAAGAACAAGCTTCTAGAAAAGACACAGACAAACCCTCAATGCAGTCACGAGGGCAGACCAAGTGTTTTGAGTTCATCAGTAGTTTAGTCCAATAACTTTGGAAGTATTTCTTTTTACAAATCAAATGTAACAATATTTAAGGTGGATGACTTGGTAGCAGAGGGGTACCAAGGGAGTTTGGTTTATTAATAATAGAGCAGAGAAATGAGGATAGAAACTCTAAGAGTGTGTCCATGCTTAAATATTTGTAACTGTTTCTATATAATTTCCATTAACTCAAGTTGTTTTTCTTGTTCAAATCCAATGAGATCCAAAAGCGATGAGTTCTTTGTAATCTGGACAGATGCTGAGAACACCATGGCCTCTTTTCCCTTGTAAAGTATTAGGTCTTTACTACTTCAATATAAGCTGTAGACACAGGCTTCACAAATACAATCACATAATTTTTCTTCATATTCAAGAAAAATTGAGCTTTCTTTTGAGAGAACATGCCACTGAAGAATCCAGTTTCTGTAGAGAAAAAAAAAAGCAGGGCGGCGGTGGGGGGTGGGGTGGTTCTGCTTCGTCTCAAATTGCTTTGGCCACGATTAGATTTCAGTGTGAAAAACTGGGGCAACTTGTTCAGCGTGAGACGGGAGGGGGAGATGCAGAGCTGCTGGGAACTGAGTAATCCTGAGATGATTGATCATCAGACCTCCTTAGCCCCGCTCCCAGGTATGACAAGGGGTCGGGGGAGCAGGTGATGCCCAGGTGCTGACCACCCACCCAGAGCTCCCCCAAAGTCTCAGCAAACGGGTACCTGTGAACAAGATGGAAGTGCACCTGGATACGAGCCCTGTCCCCACATCTCACCTATGTCGTCATACTCCAGGTGACACCGTTCCTGGTAAACTAGCATTAATTCCACCATTGCTCACCTTGCTTCTTGCCCTACCTTTTAGGAACTTAATATCCAAGATGAACCGGTTTGCAGGGCAGAAATAGAGACACAGCTGTAGAGAACAAATGTACGGACACCAAGAGGGGAAAGCGGCGGGTGGGTGGGGGTGGGATGAACTGGGAGATTGGGATTGACGTGCATCCGCTAATATTTATAAAATGGATAACTAATAAGATCCTGCTGTATAAAAAAATAAAATTTAAAAAATTTAAAAACAACAACAAAAAAACCCCAAAGTGCTAACTAATGCATATTTATCTGTACATTTTTCATTGCCTCTCCACCCCACCAGAGTGAACCCCTCATGGGGGAGGTGTCAGGACTGTCTTATCCATGTATATATCCCCCAAACCTAACACAGAGCTTGACATATGAGAACATTCATCTATTAAATGAATCCATTTGCATTCGAATATCTATGTTCGCACAGAAATCTATGTATATCTTTGGGGGGAATGTGACTGGACACACCAGCAAACAGCCCATTTGCACTCTGTCTTCATGGGCTCTATGTATAAGAAGAAACTGTTTAGGACTCACTCAAAATCCCCATTTTTGGTGGCTCCGACTTAAGATAAACAAGATCTCAAAAAAGAAAAAAAAATTGCCCAAGTGAGAACTAGCTGTTTTTTCTCTTTGGGCTTTTTTTCCCCCCTAATGAAACCTCTCGAGAAATTCAGTCTTCTAGTGGAATTCATTGTCTTGTTTATTGTGCTCAACACAAGTAGGTTTCCTTTGCCTCCTCCCATAGATCTGTTTCTAAAGAGGTTGACATTTCCTCCAGTTTTTTTTTTAATAAATTTTATTTATTTATTTATTTATTTATTTTTGGCTGCGTTGTGTCTTTGTTGCTGTGCGCGGGTTTTCTCTAGTTGTGGCGAGTGGGGGCTACTCTTCGTTGCAGTGCACGGGCTTCTCATTGCGGTGGCTTCTCTTGTTGTGGAGCACGGGCTCTAGGCGCGCGAGCTTCAGTAGTTGCAGCACGTGGGCTCAGTAGTTGTGGCTCGAGGGCTCTAGAGCACAGGCTCAGTAGCTGTGGTGCATGGGCTTCGTTGTTCCGCGGCATGTGGGATCTTCCCGAACCAGGGCTCAAACCCATGTCCCCTGCATTGGCAGGCGGATTCTTAAGCGCTGCGCCACCAGGGAAGTCCCTTCCTCCAGTTCTGAATGGTCATCAGTGCTTTTCTTCTACAGTCGATAAGACAAGCCATCCACAGATATTCCTGTGTATCATGTCATTTCCTCCAGTGGAGTAGCAGTATCCTACACTCAACACGAGGGGCTGTGGGGGCAGAGGTCAATGTCTGAATCGTTAGCACCTGTGAATATGTCACCTTATACGGCAAAAGGGACTTTTCGAATGTGATTAAATTAAGGGTCTTGAATAGGGAGATTATGCTGGATTATACAGGTGGACCCAATGTCGTCATGAGGGTCCTCATAAGAGGGAGGCAGGAGAGTCAGAGAAAGTGGTGTGAGGACAGAAGCAGAGGTGACAGAGAGACAGAAAGAGAGGGAGATTTAAGGATGCTTCACTCCTGGCCTTGACCACGGAGGAAGCGGCCACAAGCCAAGGAATGTAGGGGCGTTCGAAGCTGGGAAGGCAAGGAAACAAATTTTCCCTTAGAGCCTGGAGAAGGAGAACAGCCTGCCGACCCATTTTAAATTCCTCACCTCCAGAACGGCAAGGAAGTAAATTGCCACTTGGGAAGACACCACGTCCGTCACCAAGGAGCCCCTAACATACCCCCAAAGTTCCAGGGGCCACATGCAACAGCATTTTCCTCAGGCTGCACTCAGCCATGGACCTCTGCCGTACTCCTTGAGGAAACAGAAAAATGTCTTTTCCCCAATTCTTTTGTACTTTGTCATCTGTCTTTGGGAAAATAACCCCATACATTTTCGCCTGCACCACCTCTTCCCCAAATTCCCTCCTCACTGGCCTTGCCAATTACTCAGGTAAATAGACAGCATGGGAAGGGGGGGTGCAGGACATCATCAGCCTCGTGGTCAAAGTCAATGTAAGCTCAGGATCAAGCTGGGCATGTGTGTTCACATGTGCACGTGAGTGTACGTGTTACATAACTGTTATCCTGTGGTGAGCACAATTTTATGTGAGTTGCTGCTTTCTGCCATGTAAGATTATATTACGAATATTCCTACTTGTAAATTTTTGGAACCGTTTTAAATTATTGTACATATTCCAATGTGTTGATATGTCATGATTTGTCTCTCCTCACTGGGCACCTGGCTACTTTGTATGTTTTTTCATTTAAAATAATCCTTCCAGGAATGTCTTTCCATGTCAACTGTTGTTATGTGCCTTGGGGTGAAATTAATGGGTCAGAGGGCATTTAAATTTTAAGCCATAACTCTGATTATAGAATAAAATGTCTAAACGCAGTACAGAATTGCCAAGCAAAGCAAGTGTGGTTATTCTTTGGGGGCTCAGGACGGTCCCCTCAGAATCATAGCGGGTGGATGGCTGTCTTACACTTAACTGTGTATGTGCACATATATATGATATTTGTGATATATATGAAATGTGACATGTATAACATGATATATAAATATATATCTTAGAAACACTTTTGCTAGAATAACCCCAGCAGCTTTAGCTCTCAAGTCTTCCCGCTTCACCCAAGAGATTTGTCTCATGAGTGGTGGGAATAGATTCTGCGGAATTACAGTCGGAGGATGCAGCCTCCAGGGATGGCGGTCAGCAACTGATCCAGAGGAAAGCCCTTTGGGGTGTCCGGGAAAGCTCAGCATTGCAACAGCACAGAGCTGACCACCAGTCGATTATGTCCTGAACCTTGGGATTCAGCCCAGGATGTGTTCAATTGCTAGAAATGTCATGGCTATCGTCAGCTTTTTGGCAAGAAGATGCACATTCCTTCCAGAAGTTCAGGGAACGCCTTTGTCCCTATAAAACAGATACAAAGTCCAAAACAATGGAACAACTGGACGATTTTCAAGTCACTACACTCAGCACGTTCTGTTGATTCCTCTCACGTCTGCCTTTTTATTGAGATGTGTAAAATTATGATGTGATCTCTCGACTTGGAAACCTAACTTATATGCACCAGGGGACTCAATAAGGAATTCTTATATCTTCAAGAGCATCAAATAGTACCCAGACACCACTTAGGCTAGCATGCATGTGAGAATTGCTGGTACATGAAAGTAGACTACTAAAGGCTTCATTTGTTTCCTTCAGTAAATATTCATTGGATGCTGAGTCTGTGCAAAGCCCTGTACCAGACCCGGAAGATGCAGTCAAGGAACACCAGCGTGGTCCCTGCCACCACCATGTACCCTGGGCACTTCATCAACAGCAGGATTATGACCTGATCCTAAGCACGAAGACCATTGCTATTAACCTTCATAATAACGTCCTGCAGAAATAAAAATGGGGCAGGCACTCTTGTTTTATGACACAACTCACTCCCATCCCCCACATCCTTCCACAGAGGGGTCCCACCTTGCCCTGGCAGTCTGTCCCGTCCCATGTTTTATTCCAATCTAAAATGCCAACCTGCCCCTTCCCCACCGGCAGTCAGCACACAGCCCACACTGCAAGGCTGTGCTCTAAGCGGAGCCTCGCCGAGACTCCAGGCAGAAATAGTCACTTCGTACGTGCCTCTGCTGGCGCTTGCTACGTCCATACAGGGAGCCTGTGGCTCTACCTGTCTTCCTCTCGGTCCCTCTCCAGATGCGAGCTAATTGAGGACTTGGAATTCATCATTTATGCCTAGTGCCTCCTGGTTGAATGAATGAGTGAGGGAATGAATGAAGACTATGTGATACGTACACACTTTATCCACAAAGAACATTTTCTTCCATCGTTATTAATAGAAACTGGGACTTGAGTTGTCTTTCTAGTAGGAGACACTTGCCTGACCCCTGCACTGCCTTAAGAACAGGAGGATCCGTACATAAGATGCTTGGCTGCAAAGGTATAACCTGCGTCCACGAGGCTGAGAAGGACCAGCGGCCTGGGACAGCCTTGGGTCCATAGTCCTGGGCTCACCGCCCCAGTGTGCTGACAAACAGGACCCAGAAAAATTGTGCCTCAAAGCATGAGACAACAAATCAATCATGTCACCCTTCTACAGAAGTAGACTTATTAAATGTAACCCACACATTATCTGGGCCTCTACCCCTGAGAGATTTGGTTGAACTTAACCCATCCCAGCGCCATAGCATGTGACTGGCTGGAACCCTCACCTGATTTCCCTGCTTCTCTCTCCTCTGTGTCCCTGTGACCTCACAGGCTAGCACCAACGGACCCTGAGACACAGAATCCTGCCTCTTCAGCAGTTTCGCTTGTGAACTCCATTCACATCAAGTGTTTTGTGATTTTTGTTTGACGTGTACTGAAGATTTTATTTGTCAGAGAAGCAGTCCCATGCACACCACACAGAGACCATCTCCTGAATTTCCGTACTGCTTTCCCTCCTCTCTTCCCCCTTCCTTCCAGGAAAAGCAAGACACTCCCCACCTGATTTGGGCCCCATAGTTGGGTCTATCCTGTATCCTCAGTCCCTTTAAGGTATTAGCTTCTACCCACAGTCAGGGCGTTAATAAAATTCCTCTGAACAAATGCAGAGCTCGCTCTCATTCTCTCATTACAGACTTTTGGTGATTTGCAGTTTCTCCGTCTCACTTAAACCAATACGCAGTGGAGCTTACCTGTTCCCCTTCCCCCCATCCACAGGACTATTCTTTAGAAATCGCTGTAAGTAAAAATAGTATGATTGTTGGGAAACAATGACTATTTTCATGTTTCTGCATGGTCACGGCTTTCTGAGTAGAGTAGTGGCAACCCTAGTGGAAGATGTTTGAATAGCAATGAGCATTGGAAGTTGAAGGTCATGACCCCTGGGGAGATTGACAGCTCTCTGGCCCCTGGAGACAGGTGTAGACATTCCAAAGGATAATGGACCTGGAGACCTTCCTGTTCTCTCCTGGAGAGCAGAGCGTTTGTTTCTATCCCAGAACACAAGTTCTCTTTCTCTCTGGGTTGGGAGAAGACGAGCAGCTGTACCTGCAGCTCTTATATCAGCTTCAAGATTCAGAGTCTTGGAGTCCCTCTCCTGTGGTACAAACCCCCAGATACGCACAGCACATCTGGATCTCAGCACAGCTCCCTGAGGGAGGCTGGAGCATGGGGTGCTGGCACGAAGATGACCGGGTCAGTAATTAAAAATCCAGAAACCTTGTGTTTCCAATCAGGATAAATAAATAAGTCTAGATATAAAAACATGCATGTATGAGGGCATCCACTTGTTTTCCAATTTGACGGAAGATGGATCTCTTAATTTGAACTGCATTATTCCTTAGATAAGTATTCTAGCATGGGGTAGAGGGGTGTGTGAAGGAAAAAACAGGGGAGAGATCATTCAAATCGCGGCAAATATAATTTATGGCGATGTATCATGTATTCCGTTAAATCTAAGATACTAATAATTATAAGATGAGCCATAATTTTATGTATCATTAAGAAAGAAAGAAAGAAAGTGTCAATTAAACTGTGAAACAATGTCTTCTGGCACCTTGGAATTTTTATGCTATTGAAAAAACTCTTTAAGGCTTATTTAGATTTAGATGTTTATCCTATAAGGGGCATAATTTGGTTAAGGTACTCCTAAAACTTGTTCACATTTACAGTCTAACACTTACAGAGTTCTTTCCAGTTTAGTGTCATCAATGTTCATGTTGCTGAAACATTTTTTTCTTTTTTTTTAATGCTTGGGTTTTCCTTTCAATTATGCAGGTTTTAATACTGGAACTCTCTGGATCTCACCAGAAGGTGTCAATGACAGGCTGTCAGGCAACAACCAGCGCTTAAATTACTTTTTCAAGTGCCCAACTAATGTGTTGTTGACTGAAACACTGGGAGGTCACCATGGTCCAAACAGTCCATCAGAAGTAAATGCAGTTTCACTTCACAACTGTGCAGTCAATGACAAAGATACCCTAACTGTTGTCAGGACAACAGAGACTGTAGGAAGCCACCAAATTAGCATGCATCCCAATTTCAAACGTGAGATGTAAAGGAATGTGCATCTTTGAATCAAGTAAATATGGTATCTGAGATAATCTTGGCCTTAAAAATAGAAGAGGGGAGAAGAAACGGTAGTGGCAATTGAATGAAATTATTCCACTAGCAATTTGAAGAAACATATCTGATAATCACCATTAATTATCACAGTCGAGATTTTGAAGATAACTTGAGCCAATTTCTGAACTCTCCTTTCTCCTAAAATTCCCAATAAATGATTAATGTCCCCAAAGACTTAGATATATGAAAAGTATATGGGCTGGAAAACAGAACACTATATAACCAAGCTAGTGACTTTGAGGGTTTGATGTGGGGTAGATGTAGATAGAAGCTGGAATTGATATGAGATACGGTAGAGATAGAAGTAGGTTGAGGGTATCCCAGCCACTCTGATTCCACACCTTCGAGAGTGAAGTCCACCTAGACAGTAACTGGACAGGATGCTAATGGAAGAAATGTTCACATATTGAGGTCTGGGGAAGTCATTCTGGCTTATACATGAGTTAACTTGAATTTTATGCTAACTAAAGCAGCCTGTTTGTGGCCTCTCAAACATACATTGTACATCTGCTTTAATCGTTAAAGAAAATGATGCATTGACCAGAAATGAAGAATGTCTGTGTTGAAAATAAAGATTAAATGCCTCCCTTCCTGGGACACCAATGCTGGTCCTGTTTCAATGATAAAACTCCCTTCCCAGGTGCCAAGGCCATATGGTCTGGCTACTGTCTGGTTGTTTTTTTGTTTGCTTTTTGAAACCTTGAAGTAATGTATCCCTGACTTATTTGTTGTCCTTTGTTCTAACAAGATATAAAACTGTGCTGAAAACCATGCTTTTCCCAAGCAATTTCTCAGAGTTATCTGAGAAGCTGTCTCCTGTGGCTATAGTTCTCAGTTTGGCTCAAATGAAACTCTTTTCTATTCCTATTATAGATTGTTTATTGATTATTTCTGTCGACATTGCCCTCAAATCTCCAAACGCAGAGCAGCAGGGACCAACCATTAGAGCAAGATGGCGGCCGATCTGTGGGGAACAGACGCACTGAGCACAGCAAGGGCTCTGGGGTCCTCACCCCGAACCAGCTCAGTTCTGCTGCTAGCCGTCTCTGAGGCAGAAGTGAGGATACTCTGCAACCACACAGGGACAGGAAACTTTTCTGGGGGCCCCAGCACTACACTGCTTGGCCAAGAACCTGCCTCTCCAAGAGGGGAAAACCCACGTCTGATTGCTCACCGGCCATCTCCAGAACCCCCGCAGTAAATGGCACTGAGCAGGTACTCAGGGGCTGTTGATTTCATTCATTTCACCTATATTTACTGAGAGCCCAGAGAAGGCCAAGCATTGGTTGAACTCCTGGGAATTCAGGAATGAACTGAGCGTCTGAGTCCCCCGTAGTGAGGATTATGTTCTCACAGAGGCCACAAACAGCTGAGTAGGTCCTGAGACAGCGACTGATGAATATCTGGAAATTCAGAGAAGCAGGTGAGGGAGTGAGAGTTTAGGGTAAAGATGACAGAGGTTGCTGCTTAAATAAAATGGCGAGAATCACACTCACACAAGTGCTATGGGTCTAACCTCCATAGTCATGAAAACCCACACTCCCCAACACCTATTTCGCTTAAGACTGAAGATTTGAACACATACACACAGGATCTATGAAATCCGCCACCTCAAAGCCCTGCTGTGAACAAACACTCTCTGATGAGAATTCAAAGCAGGAAAATCACCAGATGTACAAGAGACGAAGGAGTTACAGGGAAGGGCACGATTCTGATGAATTAGAACAAATGTCCCCTAGGACGTGGACTTGCTCCAAGGAGCGGGACAGAATTATCTCCAAAGTGTCTTTTAATACATAATTTTTACTCTCAATGCAATTGAAGAGACAAGGCAGTTTTGGAAAGAGAACATTATCCAGAGGTCTGTGAAAATTTCTTGCAGTAGAAAAGCTATTACCAAATTTTAAAACACAATAAAAGAGTTTAATAAGGTATCCAGTTTACAAAAATAAATCTATAAAAATCAAAAGCTTTTGTTTTACACCAATAATAACCTGGCAGAAAATGTAATGGGAGGAAAATTCCATACACAGTCATAACAATAAAAACAAAATACCCAGGAACAATTCTCCTGAGGTGTGTTGAAGTCCTAGACGAATGCTTTAAAATTTATTTGCAGACAGGAAGACATATCATGTTCCTTAAAGGGAGCAGTTAATATGTGGTTTGAATTTTCTGTGTTGTAACTCTCATTACACTTGTATTAATTTGTTCTGGCATCTGTATTCCCTACGATGCTGTTAAGCTCAATGATGCCAAAGACTCCATGTCATTCCCTGCTGTGTTCTAGTGCATGTCCAAGCTCCTGGATCATAGCATGTGCTCAATAAATACTGGCTGGATTAAGGAGTGGAGATGGACATGGCCACAAATCCAAGTTCCTTTAAAGAAACCTCTAGAGAATCCAACTTGACCCCTGGAGTCCAGAAGAACGATTCCAAACCACAGTGGT
Source organism: Pseudorca crassidens (assembly GCF_039906515.1). Classification (NCBI taxonomy): domain Eukaryota; kingdom Metazoa; phylum Chordata; class Mammalia; order Artiodactyla; family Delphinidae; genus Pseudorca; species Pseudorca crassidens. The sequence continues at coordinate 5,899,233 of NC_090301.1, read as the reverse complement.
TCTCAGACAATTATGAATTTATTTTTCCCAACATGGTATTCCTGGAACCTTGACCAAGAGTGTAAATATTAACCTCTTAGATATCATTCCTGGCCTTGGGTAAAAGTGGCAAAGGACACACCCCACAAAAATGACCATTCCCCTGATCCTGTGAAGCAGCAAGAAGGCCTCCTCTGACTCCGTGGTAGTGCTGGGGGCCAATGAGGCTCCTTGGAATGTTCTAGAGACTTCCTTGGAGAACAGGAAACGCCTTCAAGACTTCCAAAGTTGATTACGTTAATGGTAATGGAAGGAAACATTTGTTATCTGAAACGAAACCTGAAGCTGATAACCACAGCCCTGTCTGCTGAGACGGTGGGAATCGAGAATATAATCCACATAGCGGTGGAACTAAGTCTCTCTACCCCCTTCTTCTTGAGGACATTGGTAAAGGAGGGGCAAAGAGGACCACTTGAAGTGGATGCCCCATCACGTAGAGAGGACACTGAGCAGTCTGTGGGCTGCAGAGAAAGGTTCAGAGCCTCGCTTCGGGGTAAAAAACAGAGAGCACAACCGTTCTGCATATTAAAAGGGGGAAAGATCTGGGGGTTTGCTGCAAGCGGGGAGAGCACCCAAGCAGAGGAGAAAGGAGAGAGCAAACAGGTGGGAGGACACAGGAGTCCAGGTTGGTGACAATAGTCAGGGACTTTAGAAACCAGAAGTCCCAGGGCTCACTTAAGCCAGGCATAGAAACAGATGGTTCTAGAAGTCAAGAAAATGAGCTGAACCTCATACCTGGATCTGCACAAAGGATAGGTAGCAGCCGTGGCAGGGAAGAGCTCAGCGAGGTTTGATTTCTGCCAAAGGTCAACACAATGTGAAGAAATCACAAGAAGACTTAGGACGAAGGCTTGAGAGGACAACCGGATTACTTAGCGAAACTTGCAATGAAGTTCCAGGAAAGCTCATCGCCTCCAAAGCCACCCCAACAGCAGGTCTGTTCTCCGTGCAGAAGGCGGCAGTCGCTCTGCTCCACTCTGCAGAACAGACCACCCGCAGAGCTCAAGCCTGGCAGGGGCTTTGCAAGGACCCGATTCATTTCCAATCTGGAGCTTGCCCATAAATTACCGAGAGACAGGCAGGATAGGAAACACAGCAGATAAGGACTGATGCAAAGAGTTGGGGGTGTTTGGACTAAAAAGAGAAGTTCTGGGAGGATGAGAAAATCATCTCCAAAACCAGGACGGGAATGTGCTTATTATTTGTTTTGATTCGGGAGGGCGAAATTGGAGTCAGAAGATAGAAGCAGCGGGAAGAAATAACCTGGCCCAATGCAAGTGGGCCATTCCTGCCATTCGAGAAGCCTGGATATGAGAGTGACATCCTGTGGACAATGGCAGAGAAGGCAGAGGAGGTCAGAGCCCAACCTCCAGTGCTTTGTGGGGAGAGTCGGGGTACAGTGTCCAAGCTGAAATAGGGTGAGGTGTTGCATGTGATTCCCTGATTCTAACTCCCCAAGTATCCCGCATGAACACCACCCGCAGAGCCCACCATGGGAGAGGAGATCCTCACAGGCGGGAAACAGCTCCCTGCAGCAGGGTGACCAAACCCTTTGGAGATTATTTCTAGAGTAAGAACAGATGCCTTTGAGTGAACACAGGGACAGGCAGACAGAGACCCTTATCAAGTGGGCTCCTCCCGTGGGTTGAGGTTTCCAAAGCATCTCCTTTCCCGAGTCACTGACTTAATGGCAGAGAATTGGGGGAACAGGCGGTGCTCCCCTGCACAGAGTAACTGTCCTTGTTCTCAGATGTCCCCAAGCAGCACGTGTGCTGAGAGCCAACAGGCCTGGGTGGGTGGGGGCTGCAGAACGAGAAAGCCTGAGGGATCCACTGGGGGGCCTCCACACACTGGATGGGTTGGATGCTGGGAAGATCTTTCCTCACCTCCAGTACATCAAGGGCCATGGGAAGTGGCTTCAGAATTAGTGACCTCAGACTGTGTCAAGCAGTTACAATGAGAGCATTGGTACCTTCCACATGAGGAAGCTGGACAAAAAGCCTGGTCCCCTTGCCTGGAGTGACCATCCAGGGATCGTGGGACCAACAGCAGGACACCCAGAGACTTGGATTTCAGAGAGCAGAATTCATGGTCATGGTCAACATGAGAGCACCCTCAGCCTGGGCCTAAAAGAGAAGTAGACTCTGGTGCAGAGATTCCAAGCATCACTGAGGACCCCCTATGAAAAGCCAATGCTTTGACCTTTCTGTGTCGCTAACACCCCTGGTCTTACTTTGTGCATTCCCCTTACCTACCCTGTGTCTGGAAAACTGGGTTATATAACTTTTGAGCTTCATAAAGGGTTCTAAACAGCACGCTCCAGGGTGAAGCCAGGCTTTCCAATGACCCAAGGTGAGGAAGAACAGAACAGCTAAACAGGATTTGGAAGTTCCAGAGAGTAGATTGAGCAACAATATTTAGAACTCCGCCATATACAATTTTCTGGATCCTTGAATACAATAGCACAGGGAAAATGGGGTTTATGTAGCTACTCATGGCTTAGATGGGTATAAAAAGAGTATTGTCTTCAAATTTACTGCCTCATAGTAAGGGAAATGCTGCAGCAAAAGTATCTCATCACCATGAGGCTGACTTGAAGCTCTTTTAACAGGATGGAGTTAAAAAGAGTCTAAAAGAGGGACGTGAACCATGTAGTTTGCCCTCATTGCTCCAGCTATTATACTTCAAGTGACATGTTTATTTCTTTTCAAATGAAAATTAGAAGCTAAAATTTTCTCAAGCACAAAACAGCTGAGTTTAGAGAGGGTTTGATTAATTAAGCAAGTAAACACGTCACAAAAACACTCTACCATTTGGCTAAAAAGACAGTCACTGCCCAGGAGATTGCTGGGACTGTAATAGTGAAAAACACCATGTCACTAAGAGTGCGTCGGAGGAAGGCAGACTGGATTCCATAATCAAATCTGTCATTTTAGAGAAAGGCTACTCTTCTCTTAACACAGACATTAATTGAATACAAGATGGCTCTGAGGCTGTGTTTTCAATCTACGGTTCAAATCATCTTTAGCCCCACAGCTTTGGGAAGAAGACAGGAGTCTTTAGAGAAGAGCATTGTGCCCCTCCAAAAAGTATACAGATCCAAGATTTTGCAGGGGACAAAATTCAACTCTAAATAACTTACGTGGAAAAGGAAAATTAATAGCTCACAAACCCTTAGGACAGAGTGAGGCCAGCAATAGCTCTGCTGCTTTCAAGTTCCCTCTCTCTCTCTCTCTCTCTCTCTCTCTCACACATACACACACACACACACACACACACACACACCATCTCTCTTTCTGAGTTGCCCTCATTCCCTCAGGTCAGCTGGCCAAGGAAGTCTATCGTACAGCTCAGAGCTCTCTATCCCCCATAAGCCTTGCAGCCTTATACCTCCTAACCAGAGATGGCAAAGACTTCTCCCCACTTACAGTTTTTTAAAGCTCAGGGAAAGACTAGTTGGGCAGCTGAGGTCACAAACCCACCGCTGGACCCATCACCAAGACCGGGAGCATGGGTACTCTGATTGCAGCCCCACCAGAACCCCATGATTGGAGCGGGAGGAAGAGAAGGTCCCTGGAGGAGGAGGTGATCTTCCTCAGCGACAGAACATTGCTACAGCACGCTGGCAAATTCCTCTTGAGCTTTTCTTCCAGGAGGACAGACACAAAGGGCAAAGCAGTGGCGCCAATTCAGTGGCCAGCTGGGCTGTCCAAGATGGCGGCCACCAAGCCACGTGTGGTTATTGACCCTTGAAATGTGCATGGAATGTGCTGTAAGTGTAAATACACAATGGATTTCCAAGACATAGTGGGAAGTGAATGAAAATATCTCACTAATAATGGTTTCTATTGATTACATATTGAAATGATAATCTTTTGGATATATTAGATTCAGTAAAACATATTGTTGAAATTAATTTTACCGGGCTTCTTTTTTACTTTTTTTAACGTGGCTACTAGAAAATTCTAAATTACATAATCAGCTCATATTCTATTTCTATTGGGGATGGCTCCTCTAAGATTGAGGACCTTGCTCTGACCACCTGAAGCCAGCATATCTAGCCAGTGCTAGGTATACAGAGGGAGAGCAGGATGGAATTGACTCTTACTTACACAAGCATGTCATTAGGGTCTCGTGTGTTTGGTTCAGTGACGTGATATTTTTTTTTGCTCTAGTCAGAGTCCCTGCTCTGGTACCCCTAAGCCATGCCTTTAAGAGACTCATACCAAAGATCAGCATCTGTTTTTTCGGGGAGGCACAAAGTGACAACCAACATACACAGTTATGAATCTTTGTCTGGGTTTCAAACCCGTATGTAAATCCATAGGCTAGCAAGTCTTCACGCCATCCCATAATGCAGGTTGAGCTGGCTGAAGGGAGATTCAGGGTAAAGTGTGCTTTTTTCAATGTCATTGTGTCACAGAGATTTTAGATTGTAGATTCAGCTACTGTAGACTCTGATGAAACCAAACAGCTTCTCTGTTTGATACCAGCCCGTTTTCTACGTGTGACCTGTTTTTCTGTGGGAAGCCAACGTAGGGTGGTGAAGGGAATGAAAGTCTGGGTTGGAAAATTCATCGTCTTCCACTGAGAAAGCTTTCGATGGGAAACAAATTTAGAGGTTACAGCCTTGATCTCTGTGTCCAAAAAACACACAGGACTTTGCATACATTACCAAGTTCCCCTCCCGGCACCCCAGGAGAGGAAGAGGGCAGGTCTCTCCCTTCTGCTTGACAGGAGGAGGATTTAGACATGTCTATTTTAGTCAAAGCCTGCCCCTAAAGCTTGTGACCTAAAAGAAGCCCTCCAACCTTCTGCCTGCTGGGTTCTGTCTCAGTTATGTAATAAGGTATTCAAGGACACTTCAAAAAATGCTTCCAAATGCAAACTACAGCAAACCCTGCTGAAACCCGTCCAGGGGGCTGCCCGCTCTAGAGAAAATAAAATGCAAACTTTGCCATGGCCTCTAAGACCCTGCAGACTCTGACCACGGTTTGCCCCTGCAGCTCATCTCCTACTGCTCTTTACACTCTTTGGCCATATGCCTCACTGTTCCTTGAAGAGATGGAGCTGATCCTGCCACAGGGCATCCACCTTCTCCTGGGCAGTGCCCTCTGTTGGGGCTCTCTTCCCACGGACCCTCTCTTCCTCGCCTCTTCACAGGGGACTTCTCAGATCAACTCTAAATTAGTACACCACCACTCCACCTCCAGCCAGACTCTAATTCATTAGCTAATCCTATTTTCTTTGGGACACATAGATTTCTAGATGAATCCTCTTTCATCTGCCTAGCAGTTTATTGTCTACCTTAACCTGACAAAGGGTAAGCTGTTTGAGGGCAGTGACCCTGTTGGAGATTGTTTTCTCCTAGATTCCCGGTATCCCCAGCTGTGCATGATAGGGAAATGAATGAGATTTACATACACACGCGCACACACACACACACACACACACACACACACACACACACGGAGGGGAGGATGGGACTATATTGATATCGATAGACGTGGTACCTAAGGGAATGTAAGACAGGTATTATGGGTTGAATTATGTCCCCTCCCATCCCCTTCATATGTCGAAGTCCTAACCTCCAGCAGCTCAGAACGTGATCTTATTTGGAAAAATGGTCATTGCAGATGAAATTAATTAAGAGGAGATCATACTGGAGTAGGGTGGACCCTTAATCCACTAGGACTAGTGTCCTTATAAAAAGGGGAAATTTTGAGACAAAAAGCACACAGGAAGAAGGTCACATGAAGGTGAAGGCAGAAATTGGGCTGATGCTTCTACAGGCCAAGGATTTTCTGCAAACCTCCAGAAACCAGACGACAGGATCAGACAGATTCTCCCTCACAGCCTCAGAAGTAACCAACCCTGCTAACACCGACTTCTAGCCTCCAGAATTGTGAGACAATAAGTTAGTTCTTTAAGCCATCCAGTTTGCGGTACTTTGTTATGTCAGCCCTAGAAAACTAACACAGTGGTTCCAATGAGATTCAAGTAACAGGTTTAAATGCTTTATTATGGTGCATGGGCATGTATCAATCCTCTTCTTCTTACCCCAGTTGGCAGCTAGAAAAAAATCACCCTTGTCCCAAAGGAGCAGAGTAGGCAGTAGGTTGAAAAGTTGTGATCAGACTATATTGTTGAGAGTTTTATCCGGTGACCTGTTCCATCATGACAAGCCATGTGGTCACATCTCTTTTGCCAGCCCTAGATGGCCTCCAACCTCTGCTTATCAGATGAAGTCCCAACTCAATAAGCGAAAGTATCTTAAAGATGCTCTGACACATATATGTGCTCTATAGACATGAGTTCCCTTCTTTCCTCTCCCTGCAGCAGAACAAACCCATTCCTAAGGCATGTCTTGTATTGCCAGCCCCTATGAACTACTATGATCATTTATTCAAATAGTCATTCGCTCATGAAACATTTATTTAAGGTTTACTATATGCTAGTTTCCATGCAGGGTCATAAGAATATAAAGGCAAAGAGTACAGTCTCTCTACACTGAAGATTTTGTATCCTCCACAAGCACAAGTAAATAGTGCAGGCAAGGAAGTGACATGACATGCGCAGACTGCCATGATAAATGCAATGTGGCGGTGGGGGACAAAAGAGGAGTGTCTCCCAGCCCACAAGATGTAGCTAGCTTATAGCACCTCGGACCACCTCCTGAGAAGTGGAACAGCAATGTGAAAGAGTATCTGGGGCTTCCCTGGTGGCGCAGTGGTTGAGAGTCCGCCTGCCGATGCAGGGGACGCGGGTTCGTGCCCCGGTCCGGGAAGATCCCACATGCCGCGGAGCGGCTGGGCCCGTGAGCCATGGCCGCTGAACCTGCGCATCCGGAGCCTGTGCTCCACAACGGGAGAGGCCACAACAGTGAGAGGCCCGCGTACTGCAAAAAAAAAAACCCAAAAAAACAAAAAATTTCAAGGGGGCCCAGTTTTAGGGGGACACCCCCCCGCCTGACATGACTGGGAAGAAGCCATTATCAGGTTCTCACTGTGAAGATGCCTTCTTGCATGCCTTCCTGCTTCCGGCAAAGAGAGATAAAAAGTAACCATTCTGAAATATTCCCGTAGCATTCTGTTCTTACCGAAGGTTGGCTGCCTTCAAAAGAAATTATTTAACCAGAGCCTAACTTCTGTTTTCCCAGGGCCTAATTAGCCTAAGGGAAAGGAAATACCCAACTCAGGCTCCCTGAAAGACCTAGAGCTAATCACAGGACTACAAGATGTTTCCCCACCTTCCGTCCCCCATGGAACCAGCACATCAATGGGGCTCCTGTATAAGAATGGCGGATTAAAACTAAAAGAACTGCAAGCCTTCAACTCTACTTAAGGAGTCTCTAGGAAAAACCAAAGACAACAGGGAGACACGATCAAGGACGCTAGATGAAGTTTAACCTCTGCCATCACAGCTACAGCAAACAGTACCATGGCCTCTGCCTCCTAGCTGATGGCAGGCGCCACGTGCCACAAAATATAAACCTCCTAGTAAAGATCTGTATTCCTTTGGCCCAACACATCATGTCGAGCTTTTGACAAAAAGTCACAAGATGTGCTAAAAGGCAAAAAATAGTCTGAAGAGACAGAGCAAGCGTGGGGACCCAGCTCAGATGTGGCAGAGATTTGGGAATTATCAGGTCAGGAATTTAAAATAATTATAGTTAATATGCTAATAGTTTTAATGGAAAAAGTAAACAACATGCAAGAAGAGCTAGGTTATATAAGCAGAGAGATGGAAACCCTAAAAAAGGAATCGAAAAGGAAATGCTCGAAATCGAAAACACAAAGAAGAATGCTTTTGAAGGGCTTACCAGCCGACTGTACGCGACCAAGGAAAGAATCAGTGAGCCTGAAGATATGTCAATGGAAACTTCCAAAACGGAAATGAAAAGAAGAAAAAGAATAAACAAGATGGAACAGAATATACAAGAACTGTGGGACAATTACAAAAGGTGAAAAATATTATGTATAATAACAATTCCATTTGTGACAGCATTCAGAAACATTACATACCCAAGAATAACTCAGACAAAAGATTGCAAGCCCTCCACATAGAAAATCACAAAACATTATTGAGAAACAGTAAAGAAGATAAATAAATGAAAAATATGACATGTTCATGAATTGTAAGACTAAAAATTGAAAGGTGTCCGTTTTTCTCAAGCTTATCTACAGATTCAGGACAATTCTGATTAAAAACCCCAGAAAGTTTTATTTCTATGAAAACTGATAAACCAATTATATAACTTTTATGAAATGTAAGGTCTAAGAGCAGCAAACACAATTTCAGGGAACAAAGTTGAGACTTGAATAACCAGCTATATCAAGATTTATTATAAAGTTCAGGAACCTAAGACACAAATAGATTAATAGAACAGAATAAGAAGTTCAAAAACAGACCACACAAAGTAGTTTTATTTATGAGAAAGGTTACATTTCAAAGCAGGGGGAGAGGATGATCTTTTCAATAAATGATTAATTGGGTGTCTATATATATATATATATTTTGCTGTACACGGGCCTCTCACTGTTGTGGCCTCTCCTGTTGCAGAGCACAGGCTCCGCGGCCATGGCTCACAGGCCCAGCCGCTCCGCAGCTTGTGGGATCCTCCTGGACCAGGGCACGAACCCATGTGCCCTGCATCGGCAGGCGGACTCTCAACCACTGCGCCACCAGGGAAGTCCGGGTGTCTATATTTTTAAAGCGAGTCTTTATTCCTACTTAAATCTTGAACAAAAATCAGTTATATTTGGACTATAGATATAAATGTGAAGGGTTAAAAATCTTTCTAGAAGATAATTTAAGAGAATGTAAGAGAACATCTTCATGATCTTGGGTAGCAAAAATTCCTTTAGCGGGTTACAGTAAGTATTAAACATACTAGAAAAAATAATAAAAATTAGACTACATTAAAATTAAGAAATTCTGTTCAACAAAGGCAACAATAAAAGAATGAAAAGGAAAGCCACTGAGTGGAGAAAACATTTGCAATACGTATGTTGGACAGAGAACTTGAATGTAGAATAGTTAAGGAAGTTTTCAAAACCATTTTTAAAAGAAAAAGGTAAAAAGCAGACAACCTAATAGAATACCGGGCAGAAAACTGAATTTAACTTTGCAGAAGATATAAAATGCCCAATAAATGTATAAAAAGGTGCTCAACATTGTCAGTCATCAGGAAAAAAATGCAAATTAAAACAACAAGATAGCTCTATACCCCATCAAAATGACAAAAATTAAAATGGCAGGACAACTGTTGGCCAGAATGTAGAGCAACGGAACTCTCATATACTGCTGGTGGGAATGTACCTTAGCACATGGCAGAAGTGTAGTCTGGAAATTTCTTTAGAAGTATCTACTATAATTGAACATATGCATACCCCATGACATAGCCATTCTTCTATCAAGTGTACAACCAACTGATTTTGTACAAATATGCACAAAATGATATGTACAAATATATTCATAGCAATGTTATTCATAATAACGCCACTCCAGAAACAAGTATCCAAGTACCCATCAATACCGGAATGGATAAATGAACTGGTGTGTGTCACAGAATGAAATTCTACATGATAATCAACACAAATGAACTACAGCTCCATGCAGCTCTATCAGTGAAGCTCACAGATATAAGAGTAACTGAAATAAATCAGATACAGCCATTTATATAAAATTCTAAAACAGGCAAAACCAAGCTAGGCTGACAGATTGAGAACAGTGGCTATTTTTGGAAGGTAAATGCCTGAAAGGAGACACTAGGGGGTCTTGGGTACTGGTGCTGTGCTGTAGCTTATCTGTGTGCCAGTTGCACTGGTGTGATCAGCTTGTGGGAATTTATCAGGCTGCAGTCTCATGGTATGTGCACTTTTCTGTGTGTATATTATATTTTCACTTAAAAAATGTATTTAATGAACAAAAGTGAAGGGTCAACTGCAGATGTCCAGCCAGGACCAAACCACCCAGCTGGCCCACAGACTCATGAGCAATAATAAATTGTTGTTTTAAGATACTAAGCTAGGGCTTCCCTGGTGGCACAGTGGTTGAGAGTCCGCCTGCCGATGCAGGGGACACGGGTTTGTGCCCTGGTCCGGGAAGATCCCACATGCCGCGGAGAGGCTAGGCCCGTGAGCCATGGCCGCTGAGCCTGCGCGTCCGGAGCCTGTGCTCCGTAACGGGAGAGGCCACAACAGTGAGAGGCCCGCGTACTGCAAAAAAAAAAAAAAAGAAAAAAGAAAGATACTAAGCTAAATAGTTTGATACCAGAAATAGTTAACTGATTAAACAACCCCCAGGGGAGGCTTTCACATAAACTATTGCTACAATAAAAATGGAGCCCCCTACGGTTTACTGTGTGACCTACACACCATAAGCAGGGTCCCTGCAAAGCAGGCAGGCATGTTAGCTTGTCTGATCCCATTACCAGCTCTTCTCCCTTGTCTTCCTTTTCTGTACACGCTATAAATGCTACAGCTGATGCCTCAGTGTCCTTTGCAGCTATGTGTGGCCACATGACATGATTCGGCCAGTTAGATATAAGCAGAAATCTGCTAGTAACTCTTCTCTTCCTCTCTCTTCCTACTGTGCGTGTGATACCTGGAGCAGTCACAGCCATTTCTGAGGTAGAATGGGTACCTTAGGGCATCAAAGAATAGAGTTGCCAGATTTAGCCCCCAAAAATGATAATAATAATTAATAATATAAAAGAAATACAAGAAGCCCAGGTGAATTTGAATTTCAAATGAAGAGAGAATCATTTTTCAGTAGAAGCATCTCCCACACATATCACTGTTCCAAACTCTATCACTGAGCTGCACATCAGCCCAGGGGCACCTGTCCAGAGACTTCCCGTGCATGACTGAAACCCCAATTTGATTACACTTCTGAGGTCGGGAGGGTTTCCTCTCACTCTCAGCTGAATGCAGTCCTAACTGATATTTTCAATCTGACAGACAAATGATGGACTCTGCAGGTCCATCGGGCTTCATTAGCACCCCTTTCCTTTCAATACTACATAAACATTTTTCCGGCACTTTCTATCGGCCACTGGTGTGAGTGAGAAATCTGACAGCAATCCCATTTTCTTTTATTTTTGTAAATAACAGTTCTTTCCCTTTGGAAGCTTCTAAGATTTTCTGCTCAGCCCTGAAGGGCAGTGGCCAACCTAGGCCTATGGGTATCTCAGTTGACTGTTTTCATCTGTAGATTCAAGTCTTCCACAGTTTGGGAAGTTTTTTCCGGCATGTTTACCGTTAATGCCTTCCCTATGCTGTTACTCTATCATTTGTATATTAGCTTTCATGGTTCTAGTAGGCAAGTTTCTTATTTTGTTTCCCCTTATGATTTTTATCTCTAAACATGTTTCCCTGGGTTTTGAGATATATGTCTTCCACTTCATCTTTCAGACCACTAATTTGTGTCTAAATGGAGGATGACATCCCTTTGAAGATATGTACTTAATTTTTTAATTCAAACATAATTCTTTGGTTCCAGTCCATGCTATAATTGAATCTCTTAAGTGCCTTTACTGGTTTCTAGTCAAGCTGCCATCTGCCTTCTGCAGCAGGACCATTTCTGAGCAAGCTGATGGCTCATTCTTCCTCCCCCAGTTATTGCTAAGATGCCTTGTTTTTCTCCCTTGCCTAGTTGCAGCTCCCTTCACCTTTGGAGCCATGCCTAGCTGCTGGGGGACCTCAGTGGTAGTCGCCCACAGATGGCAGGAACACAGTACACTCTGCTCCCGTGGGCCCATGGTGTAGAGCTGGAGGTGCTCGGGTCCCTGCCTGCAGCTGGGAAGTAGCACCTGGCTCCTGACCTTCCCTCTGCAAGGCTGATGCTCTCTTCGTCTCAGAGGCAGAGCTCACCTGGTCAGCTTCTCTGAGGCTCCTTGCGACCAGGGAGACCAGTGGGTCCCCCAAAATGGACCATACAACACTGGCTAGCTCCATCCTTCCAGATGCACTCAAGGGTCTCATGAGTTGGCACTGTCGAGCCCAAGGCTCACTCCAGGGCTCTCCTTAGGTGCCCAGGCTCTCTGTGGCCCAGAGAGGACCAGACTCCAGCCTTCCGTAGCCTTTGGGCCTCCCTTACACCTTGTGGCCCTTGCCTCCACTGAGTTCAGGAAAGGTAGTTCATAGCTGAACTGAGAGATTGTGAGAAAAATGTATCAGGGGTAAGTTTTTTCACCACCATCTTCCCCAAAATGTCCCACACTTTTTATTCTAAAGTTTTGATCTTTGTATAATTTTGTATTACATTTTTAATCAGAAAAAAATAAATATTTTTAATACCAAAAGGAGCTTTGGTTAAAGCATAATAAAAAGAGAAACAAATATATTCGACTTCATTCAATCAGGATTTTAAGATTTCTTACTTCCAAGATCATGTCTAGCAAAAGACTGGAAACCACTGTGTCCAGCAGTCAGGGACCAGTTGAGTAAACCATGGTATAGCCACACACAGGGAATACTATGCCTACAAAACTGTGAAAAATGATAAAGATCTGTGTGCACCGACACGGAGGACACCAAGGTTTAATGGTAAGAGAAAAAACATGGTGCAGAACATTGCATCATGTTTTTTCTGGAAAGAGCCAGATAGTAAATACTTTAGGCTTGCAGGTCATACATATTCTCTGTTACAACCTCTCAACTCTGCTATGTTAGCAAGAAAGCAGTCACAGACAATATATAAACTAATGAGCGTGACTGCGTACCAATAAAACCTTATTTACAAATACACGTAGCAGGCTGGATTTGGCCCGTGGGGTATAATTTGCCAATTTCTGGCATAACAGACACTCCCTAAGGTGAACTCAGTGAGCCACAACTTTGTATAAAAGTCTACTTTTCTTGAACGCACAGAGTCTGACTTACTCCTTGGCCAATGCAGTATGGCAAAGGTGAAGGGACTTGGTGAATGTAATTAAGATCCCAAATCAGCTGTTTCTTAGTTAATCAAATAGGGAGACTATCCTGGGAGGTCCTAACCTAATTAAGTAAAATCCCTTAAAAGAGGCTTTTCTTTAGGTTAGAGATTCTCTCTTTTACTGGCTTTGAAGGAGAAACCCACCACAATTTCATGGCTGCAAAGAAATTGTCAGCCAACAGCTTGAGGGAGGTTGGAAGCAGATCTTTCCCCAGTCGAGCCTCTGATGAAAATGCAACCCAGCTAACATGTTGATTGACACTTTGTGAGCCCCTGTGCAGAGAACCCAGCTAAGCCCACCCAGACTCCTGACCCACAGAAGCCATGAGATAATAAATATGCATTGTTTTAAGTCACTAAGTTTGTGCTAATTTGTTGCATGGCCCAGAAAATTAATATGCCTGTTGTATAGAGTCTGCATTTATTTATGTAAGAAACAAAGAATTAATATATATTCATATATGCTTAAATTTTTATAAAGAAACACTAGAAGGGTAAATAAGAAATTCATAAACAGAATTACCCACAAGGTGAGGGAGAAATGGGTGTGTCCAGAGGGGGTAGCAAGACTTTTTAGGCCAGAACGTTTTGTATTGTTTGGATATTTAAATCAGCTAAATATATGATCTTTTCAAAAAGTGAAGTTAGATTTTACAAAGTCTCCTGCTTTCCTATTTAGTAATCAAAGACTATTTTTCAGATTTGTACTTTTGATATTTTACAGTTACTGTTTATGTTCACCTTGATTCTTTTCTGTACCCAAACTACTACTATGACCTGTTTCTTTTCCTTCCAAATGTCTTCTTTTAATCTCAAATTGCCATCTTCAAAAGAATACTTGACCTTCCTCATTGCTGTTCTCCCAGCACTCAGTGCTGGCCTGGGGGACACCCCAATAAATGCTTGCTGAATGAATGAATGAACCATGGTGACCGTCATCTTGGTGTTTCTTTACCTACCAAACCCACGTGAACAAATTCTGGTTACAAAACCCCCTCCCCCTGCAGTCCAGATTTCACTCTTCACTTGAAATGAAGCATCTCCACAGAACAAGCTGCCTGGCCGCCTCCTTACCGCCCACCTACCATCAAGAGATGTTGATGAAACATGATTGCTAAAGCATTTTAAACATCTTTCGGGAATATGTCATGCAGAGAAGACATAGTGATGGCAATAACAAAACACAGGCATCTGCTCATCTCTGGGTCAATTTCTGAAAACAACTTTCCGTTTTTCTAGCATGCTCACTCCCAGCTGAGCCATCTCGCTGCAGTCATGGCACACAGGGACAGAGGTAGAAGACTGTGGCCCAGCCTCCCTGCCCCCTTCCCCCACTCCAGGCTCAGTCTGCCCTGATGAGCACTTATTTTAGGAGGTGAGATGCCCTGCTCTCCGGCCAACATTCGGACAAGCAGACCTCTGCCCTGTTCTAAAGACAGAGACCCCAATGCATGAATGTTTCCCTACAACCCAGAACCTGAATTTCTTCCTTTTATTCCCCTAAATGGACTGGACTCCAGCCTCTCTCCTTAGCCCATGATGGTTCTCTGGAGCCAGAAGGAGGGTGGTGGGAGTTGAAGAGAGAGAAAAAGAAAGACAAAGGACAGGTTGAGCTAAAGCACCAGGAACCCAGAAAGGCTCCCTTGAGTGTGGATGAGAGGTGAGGGGTCAGGCTGCCCACAAGGTTCCACTGGGCTCAGGCAAGGAGCCCTCCCCGCCTGAGTGAAAAGTGACACGGTCTCAGATGTGAGGGTGCGCCTGGGAGTGGAGAAACCTGCTGGCACACGTGCCCACACGCATATACACACACACACACGCACACACAGGTTTTCTCCCCAGTTAGGTGCTTTACAATGCTAACCACAGGCCAGCCGATCTGTCCCATCAATAGCAGGTGCATTGGAGCCCCACGGGCACCCCAGGGATAACTGCACCCCCGGGAACACTTGTCTGAATGATTACCAAGCTCCCGCCCCGTGCGCCTCAGCCTGTTGGCAATGCCTGTCTAAGCCCTGGTACCTTGTGCTGTTTTTTTAGGCCTGAGCATCCCTCAAGCTCCTGGAACCCACGGAGAGAACAGTCCCTGGTTAGAGCCTGGGGGTGGGAGTGGGGGAACATTACAAGATGCCCCCAGGTGGCAATAAATGATGCCCAACAGAATCAAAAGTACCGATAATGAGGAGAAAATGCTCTCAGTACATTGTTAAGTTAAAAAAAAAAGGAGCACTTTACAAAAGAGCATGTGCTACAAGCCCACTTTCTAAATATATCTTTTTACAGTACCTTAAGTTTCCTTGGAACTCCAGACTCACTGCATCTCCACACGCATGTCTACCAGCATTTCACACATGACAGGTCCTAGACTGAGGTGGGACTCACCCTTCCAGCTGCTCCTCCCCCAGCCCCCCATGTCAGGAAAATGTGGCCCCCTTCTTCCTGATGTTTAAAGCCATCATGACTCCTCTTTCTCTCTCACCAGGTGCCCAATCTATCAGTTGATATGAACTTGAAATAACCTCCTGAAAAATAGATTGCAACAAAGATAAACAACATAGGAGACAATAAATAAGAAAATTAGAGGCTCAATCTATGAGGTCTAACAGCCTAAGAAGTCCAATTGGTATTCCAGGGAGGGAGACAGGCAGAAAATGAATGAGAAGTAATTACTTTTTAAAAAACTGATATTAAATGTTCCAAGAAGTGACAGATCTGAGTTTCTAGATTGCAGGGTTTTTCACAAGTACTCAGCACAAATGAATGAAAATAGATCCACACCAAAGCCCACTACCGGGAAGTTTAGAACCTAGGAATGAAGAAACGATTCTAACACTTGCCAGAAGGAAAATTCAGGTCGCCAAAAGGGAGTCAGGAACTGAAACAGCATTAAATTTCAAAAGAGCAGCTACAGAATTAAAGAGAAAGTGGAGTGATGCCTTCAAACTTCTAAGAAGAAATGATTTCTAACCTAGAATTCTATACCAAGCCAATCAGGTTTAAGGACAGAATAAAACTTTTTCAGACATGCAAGTTCTCCAACAGCTTTTACTGCCAAGGACACTTTGATAGGAAACTATTGCAGGATGTGTTCCACCAAAACAAAGGAGTAAACCACAAAAAAACAGAGAAGGGCTCTAGAAAGCAGGGGCCCAACATAGGAGAGAGGAGAAGGTATTCCCAGACGATGGTAAAAAAGAAAAGAGCCCAGGACAGCCATTGTGCAGTAGGACTGAAAAATAACCAGATGAACAGCAAGAGGACTGAAGATGAGAGAACCCTCCAAGAAAAACGTGAACCTGGGAGATTATCAGTGTTTCTCTACATGGAGTTCCAACAGAGTTTGAGAGTAAATTACTGACATACACAGAAACCAGAAGAGACAAGGTAGTTATTAACTCCAGGAAAAATAAAAAGCCATATAAGAAAGAAAATGATATCACAGGACATGATGTGTTTTAGCTGTGAATGACATAAATATTGCCAAAATATAGCCAAGATCATAAGATTGCAGAGTGCCAATCCGAGAAACTGTAGCATTACATGTTGAGAGGGTCAGGAGGAACACAGGAGCTGGTGTAAGAGAGCCAAAGGGTCCTCTTCTTTCACAGAGGGAAGTCATTACATAATGTCAAAATTTTTAAATCAACCAAGGGCAGTATATCCTTGTTATTTAGAAATATGGAAGAACAGGAAAAACGAAGACAGCTAAAATTGCTGAAACTGATTACTTCTTGGGAGTGGACATGGGGGTGAGAAAGAGAGGGACAGAGGACCATTGTTTGTATCCTGAGCCTTGTGGTACCATTGGACCCTTTAAACTATGTGCACGTATTAATTTGATAAAAATTTAATACTAAGTCACAATGGAAATCACCATGCATAGACCCAAAATCAAGAAGAACTTCAATTTCAAAGAAAGAAAGAACAAAGTACAAAATTAAAATCAGCAAGAGGAACAGGGAAATTAATCTAACTTATTTTCTCCTTGGTGAATAGGTTTTGTTGCCAGTGATTTGTTTTGCTCCTTTTATGCAAATCCTGAGACATCACAATACAAGTTTGAAGGCTTTACATAAATCAAGCATATGTATTACTCACTGCTGTGTCTTAACACCTGGCCTAGTGCCTGGCATCTAGTAGCTTCTCAAGGAACAGTTGTTGACTTGAATTAAAGAGACCTGATCTTGTTTGAGTCTGACTTTCCTCAGATTTTTTTCAAGGGTCCCCTTAAGAACCCTCTCCATGAAAAGCATTTTTTAATTTTCTGTATAACTTCACAAAGACATTAGTCATTAACTTGCTTAATGTTCCTTTCAGAAGGATCCACAAGATAAATTCTTCTCTGAATTTAAAACCCCCGAAACCCATCGTCTGATGAAACGGTATCTCGCAATGAGAATTATATAACCACACTTTTGCCTTAGCTCCTAGGGCTGCAAGTCTCGCGTCTTCCCCAGGTAGGTTAATAACTCGGGGCTCCTTCAAGTGCATAAGGACTCTTGCTGATGCTTGTTCAGGAGATGGAGAGACTGAGTTTCTTCCTTTTCTAAGGTGATGATTTTAAATAGATATTTATTCTCAAGAACATGAATTCTATTTTCCACTTTTTTTACAGACCTGATAGTGGGAAAGTTTGCCCTTCTTTTCCTGAATGGACATCCAAGTATCAGAATGCCCAACTAAAATACTGCCACTGTGCGGACTTGGCAATAAATTATGTTCTTCATATATTTGATTAGCTGGGTGGGATATGTGTTTACTGGCCTTAATGATGGATCCAGAACCATCACAAGGAGATTGGCCCCTCAGAAGCCCTAGGGCATCCCCCCTATGCATGGCCCTGCCATCTAGACAGACTTGTGAGTTTGGGTTGGCAAAATACTCTCCAGATCTTTCTTTTTGGAAACTCCTGCTGTCAAATAGACTGACTCATCTTAATGATTTCATTGCACTTGTCTTGAAGTTTCTTATCTTCCTACTGTGGCTTCTTATTGAAAGGATTTGAGTGAGGTGCTGGGAGACACTTGTCTCCGTGCTTCTCATCTTCAGCCTGTGCCTCTTAGGCATGAACTCAATACCTTCCTTTCTCAAACGACATCCTTCATCTTGAGCGTTCATAAGCTTGCTCTCTTGGCCTGTACTCAACCTGTCAGACCCACCGGGCTTGCCATTGGACTCGTTGTCATTGCCAATGTGAGGAGTGTCGTGAACTGCCAAGCAGGTTGTCCTTGGTCATTGCTCTCACTTTCATAAACCTGAGTGAGTTCACCAGGCTGGTTGTCTGACAAAAGGTGAAAATCTGCACTGCGTGGTGGCACACCAGATCAGGACAGTTGCGATTCCACCAGAGGTTTCCCTTCCGAGGGGCAGATCTTCAAGCAAAAAAAAAAAAAAAGAAAGAAACTAAAACATTTTCAGATTTATCTCAGATAATAGGGCAATCTAGATAGCTTCACCTAAGTGGTAGCATCTTGCCATTGAGAAGTCCCGCATAGGTTTCTTATTCTTGGATATATGGACAGGGTGCCTGCCAGAACAATGTCATGGACCTGAGGCTTGCTCTTCTTGCCATTTGAAAGGTCTAGTCAACAGAAGCATTCAATTCTTAAGTTGAGGACAATTACGTAGAATCAGTCTCTTCATGAGGGACTCAATCTTAACCATGATTGAGGTGCTTGCAATGAGAGTGCAGAGGTAATGACAGTCCTACTGTCTTGGCAATGAAACAATTTACTATCGAATTGTTGACTTCTTCTTCACCCAAATGGACCAGATGATTTGACCTGAAAGATTCCATCATCAGAAGGGAGGACAGAAACATCAAAATGGCATTTCCAAGACCCAAGATCAATATAACTCTTTTAATACCAACCTTCTTGTTCGAGCCATAAGCAGAGGCAGGGTAATTTGGATCACTGTTGACTCTGAGCACAGTGAGGTTATGCTGGGTCCATAAAAGAGCCATTAAAGTAAGCTAGACCTGTGATGACAGGAGGGTAACAATCCTCCCGAAGGTAGCTCCTACCATGTCCTTCCTCTTTTCTATAAACATAGAAGAGACCTTCTCCAGATGGAAGCTTTTGTTCTCTCCCTTGTACACCACCTGGGACCACTGACTTCCTGTGTCATTAACACACACCAACTGTCATCACCACCACCATTATCACCACTGCCATTACCACCACCATTTGTACCACTACCACCAGCACCATCACCACCAGCACCATCACCAGCACCATTACCACCACCACCAAATAAGCCCCAAATATCCAAACAGATCTTTGTGATGAAATGGTTCTGGTAGGTTTCACTGCAGTTTGATTCATTGCACCATGACTAATCATTGAATCAATTGTTGGTGTAGGCCAGAATGCTTGGGGTGGTCCAGTTTCTCCAACTATTGCTATGATCTCCATGTTCTCTGGCTGGAAAAAATCCACATAGGAACTTATGGTGCCATGATCTTCAACAACGTCAGATCCATCTAATATCATTACAAATTCCTAACCAGGAAAGCACCAGGCTTCAGGGAGGATGAGCTCGGCTGATTCAAAAGTGGTGTGAAAAAATAGAAGCTCTGCTATGTGGAATAAACAAAAGCTGATTTCTGATAATGAAAAATTTTATACCTCTTTATATTCTAAATTAGGTATTTGTTTCACACTGGTTATAACATAGCACTTCAGCTATTTGAAATTATTTTGTGTCTGACAGTTTTTCTATCACTCATAACTGGATTACATTAATAGTAGTTACTGAGACTAGACATGATTCTATACTGTAACAAAGTCTTGTTCAAAGTAGGCTCAGAAATCCTTTTTCTTATTTCTGCATTTTATGTTGTCAGATTGTTTCCCAGCATTTAATAGCTCTTTTTCTCTTTTCTTTTATAATTTTCCTACCAGGACTGATCTTTTAAGGGAAATATTATGTTTTCTATGTAGAAAATAACGCAAATGATCGTTCCTACTAAACAGAACTACACCATTTGTTATTTGATTCCAGGCTTTCTGGAGACTACAACAGCTCACTTCAACCAAATTTCTGATTGTTGGACTCAAGTTAGAGGCAAGACGCCTTGTTGAACAAAGATCTCAACAAAGATAGGTCAAATCCAAGGAGAAAACATTTGCCATGTTCTGTTTTGTTTACCCCATGAAGGTGACATATGCTTCTGCAGGAACAGCATGTATTTACATCCTTCACCTATGTTAAGAGTTACATATGCAAACCTGAGTTAACTGCACCATATTTCCAATTTATTCCAGGGATGTTTAACTTTTTTTTTTTAAAGACACCAATTGTACTTGAACATTTGTTACTTTTTTTTTTTTAATGTATTTTTGACTGTGTTGGGTCTTCGTTTCTGTGCAAGGGCTTTCTCTGGTTGCGGCGAGCGGGGGCCACTCTTCATTGCGGTGCGTGGGCCTCTCACTATCGCGGCCTCTCTTGTTGTGGAGCACAGGCTCCAGACGCGCAGGCTCAGTAGTTGTGGCTCACGGGCCCAGTTGCTCCGCGGCATGTGGGATCCTCCCAGACCAGGGCTCGAACCTGTGTTCCCTGTATTAGCAGGCAGATTCTCAACCACTGCGCCACCAGGGAAGCCCGATGTTTAACTTTTATATGAATAGGTCCTTGCTTTTTAATCTGTCTCTGCTTAGGAGAACAGAGCCTGGTGCATATGAAATCCTTAGTCATTGTTAGCTATATAGTTGTGGTTATTATCTTGTTTCTTTGCCATTCTGTTTTGCTCTTTCCCTCTCATTCTTAGTGTTGAGTTTCCTCACTCTCTTGTTCCCTCCTGTTATTTATTCTTTGTATATTGTATATCCTGAGAGAAATGATGTGAGTGTCAGCAACAGGGTTGGTGAAAATGGATGTTCATGGAGTATACATCGTGGCAGAAAATGTGGAATCTAAGGAAGGGCCGGTGGGGCCTACTAATGGACTCATTGGTCAGGAAGCTATCCCTGTGGTGGAGGCCAAAGAGATTTCCCAACGACTCTCCTTCTTATCAGAGGATCTTAAGCTACAGTGGGAGTTTAACACCTGACTTCACCTACAATGGTAGGAGGCTGGTGAGTTAGCTCAATCATACCATCTAATCATAAGGAGGGAGCAAAGTACATAGCATGTTCATGAATTGGCCAGCAGTAAGTACAACCAGAGTTTGTCCTGAAATGAAGAGATACAGAATAATGGAGGTCTAGAATGTGGTGGCCTTAAATTTATTACAAAGAGTTTTAATTTGATATGGTAGACATTGATAACAAAGTTCTCAAAGTTATGGAAGGGGAAGAAGAAGAAGCAGAGGGAGAGGGAGGGGGAGGAGAGGGAGGAGGAGGTCGAGATGTAGAAACATTATTAAAATGAAAATGCACCAGGTCGAAGGTAAGAATTTCATTGTGTAACAATATGGTAAAATTGATGCTAAATTATTTGACCAGAGTAGAGGCACACTGGAGTTTCAGGAATTATACCAAGGAGTGGGGAAGAGGTAAGAGAAGTGAATATGTGTAGACTTGAGCAGAAGATGAGTCACTGAGCAATAGAAGAGTGTGTGGAGAAGGAATAGTGGTCAGGAGAGGAGGACAGCCATGATGCCCCTTCCTAGTTCTACAAGGAAGGGTGACCAGAACTGGCTTCCACCTAATAGGTGCTTGATAAATGGGTCATTGAGGAAAATTTAGATTTAAGCTGGTAGGTAGGAAACCCTTTCAGGAAACAGAGGGAGGGCAGGAAGGAGTGTAGTCTTCAGAAAGTGGAAACGTGACCAAGTAGGTACCACATATAAATTAAGAATGTGGGCCCTCTCTTAGAGTTACATTGCCAGGGCTCTACTCCTGGTTTAAACACCTAACCAAGTTACTTATCCTCCCTTAAGGCTCAGTTTCCTTATCAGTAAAATAATAATGATGATGATGGTAGTAGTGGTGATAGGTCATGATGAAGACCATGATAGATGATAATACCTACTTTATAGGCTTGTTTATAGGTATTATCAATACCTATATCAATACCTTGTTTATAGGTATTATCAATACCTTTATAGGCTTGTGAAGATTGCATGAGACAAAATGTGAAAACACTTAGCACAGTTTTGGCACAAAAATGCATGACAGCTACCTCCTGGGAAAAGAGGAGAAGGGGGAAATTTTTGAAGCTTTGTGTAATGTGCAGCCATTACAGGAATGAAACTGGCAGATCAGGAGGATATGGGCAGGGTTAGGGAGCAACAGCAGAGGATCTAAGAAAACTGTGAGCCAGCAGAGTTTTTAATTCAAGGGACATGGAAAACTATTCAGCCCCAAGTGTCAAGCTGGAGTATTGAGAAGGAGGTTCTCAAATAACTCTTGTCCCAAATGCTGTAACCCAGTTGTTATTTTTTGAAACTAACTTATTAAAACATTCATTCACTTATACTACCAATGTTTATTGAATACCTGCTCTCTGCTCTGCTAGATCCGGAGAACACAAAGCAAAATGGATGGACACAGTTCTTGTCATCCTGGTGCTTACCATCTTAACAAAAAATAAAGAAAAGCACAAAGGTATTTATTTCTGAAGTATGACCCAATAATACTGGAATTTCCCAATCCTCTGCTGAGACAAATAAATGACAACGTCCTGAATACAATAATTTAGATATAATTTTTAATACATTGGTAGGATCACAAAAACGTAAGACATATAGATTGGGTTGAATAGTGTCCTCCAAAATTTCATGCCCACCCAGAACCCGTGAATATGAGCTTATCTGGAAATAGGCAGATGTAATCAAGTTAAGATGAGGTCATACTGGATTAGAGTGGTCCCTAACCCAGTGACTGGTGTTCTTATAAGAAGAGGGAAATTTGGACACAGAGAGACACAGACACAGAGGGAAGATGGCCATATGAAGAGGGAGGTAGAGATTGTAGTTGTGCTATCACAGCCAATGAATGCCAAGGGATTGCTGTCACACCCCAGAAGCTAGGAAGAAGCAAGGGAGGATTCTACCCTGGAGACTTTGGAGGGAGCATGGCCCTATTGACACCTTGATTTTGGACTTCTAGTCTCCAGAACTGTGAGAGAATAAACTCTTGCTGTTTTAAGCCGCTTGATTTGTGGTAATGTTACAGCAGCCCTGAAAAACTAACACAACAGAAATTGGCAACTCTAAGAGGTAGCTGGAGCATGAGAGCAGCATTTAAGGGCACTAGTAAAATCAAAGTGAACTAGACCGTCAGTTCCCAGGCCTCAGAGAATGTAGTGAACCAGAGAAAAAGCCCAGGAACCTCTCAAGGTGATAAATTGAATAGGAATCTCCGCTCAGTGCATAAAAGTGCATAAAAGGACCCCATACGTATATGGATAAACCAACAATAAATCTGCCCCCATCAAAGGGCACTGATGGGAAATTGTCCTCAAAAGTGGTGCTGGTTGAAGAGGGGGGGGAAAAGCCCAACCAGAAAATTTGTAGTAATAAACTAGCCCTCATACAGTTTGAAGTCTGAAATCACACCACCTGGATGTGGATAGTCCGAAAACTCTTAAACTGAGAATTAAGGTTAAAATAACTTGAAGTTGGCAACCCTCTTCAGCATCTGCAGAAGCATGTGCAAGTTTGTTCTGGTGCAGTCACCATCTGCCAGGTCTCAAGGAACTCCTAAAAATAAATAAAGTTCCAAGGAAGGAGCTCACTTTCAAATATCACAAAACACAAAAAGAAACAAGGCAACATGACCCAGAGAAAGCAGAATCCTCAACCAACTGAGTCAGACATGCAAAGACTTCAGCCACTGAATGAGCTAACATAGTGGATAAAATTAGTAGTTTAATCAATTTAAGGAAATGAAAGAAAATTGAAGATATGAATTAGGTACAAGAGGCTGAACTATGAACAAGGATAATTAGAAAGCAAAACTGAACTTATGTAAGTAAAATTACAATAATTCAAATTAAAAATTCAATTAGACACAGCTAAAGAGAGAACTAGTGAGCTAAAAGATAGACAGGAAGAAATCACCAGAGTAGAGACACTAAGAATTGGTAAAGAGAAGTTAGGAACCATAGAAGATGTTGTGAAAAAAATTGACCATGCAGTTAAGCACAGTTCTGTAAAGAAAAAACACAGATGTTTACAATATTTGAAAAGATAATAGCTGAATGAGTTCCAAACCAGGATCGATAAGAAATCCACACCTAACAAATCATAGTGCAATTTTCAGTTCACCAAAGACAAAGAAATAAAAGCCAAGTGCTTTCAAAAGGATGACAAATTGGGGTGACCACAGATTTCCCAACAGCAGTAATGATAAAAAATAGCTAGAAGGCAGTAGGATGATATCTTCAGTAAACTGGGAGAAAGTAATAGTAAATAAAATTTTATATCCTGTGGAAAGAAAAAAATAGCTTTCAAGAATGAGGAAAATAGAAGTCATTTTCAGATAATGAAAAACTGAGAAAGTTTACTACCATCAAAACTTCACTAGAGGAAAATATAACAAATGTACTTCAGGCAGAAGGAAAGTAATTTCACATGGTATGAAATGAAAAAAAAATTATAAGCAAAGATGCTGACAAATATGTAGATGAATCGAAACAAAATTGACTGCATAAAAGAATAATAATTTCTTCAGGGATTAAAAATTTTTCAAAGATAGAACTCATATGCATAATTTGTCATTTGGGAGGGGAATAATTGGAGTTGAACTGTTCTAATGCCCTTATAATGGTCAGGATTTTGAAAAAGCAGATATTCACATTAAAATTAATTTCTCAAGTAAACAAAACAGAAGAGAAATAAAGTATATAACTAACAAACTAGTAGAGGGGGAGAAATGAAATAAGAAAAACTACTCAATGATAAATTCAGAGCAAGAAAGGAGGGAGAAAACAGAAAAATCTAAATATATAGAAAGCACAAATGAAGACGTTAAAAGTAAATCCAATTATATCAATTACTACAATTTGAAAATAGGGTTGGATACATCAGGTTTAAAGAAAATGGCATATTATATTTTTAGATCAGATTTTTTTTTTTAGGCCAGCTACCTCTTTTTATGAGACACACTAAATGGTATGGCTACCAAAAGATTGAAAGTAAAATGTTAAAAAAAAGATATACCAGGAAAATATTAAACAAAAAATAAACTAGAATATGTAATTGATAACAGATAAACTAAGCCTTAAGGCAAAAGAAGTGTTACTGGAAATAAGGTTACTGTATAAAGCTACCAGTACAATTCACTAGGCAGATGTACCTATTAACAGAGCTTAAAAATACAGAAAAACACTGCCAGAACTACAAAAAAAAGAAAATATCCACTATCATAGTGGGAGATTTTAACATACCTCTCCCAGGAATTAACTGAAAAACCACTCAAAATGGTTGACTCTGGGACTGTGGCCTGGAAAATATAAGTCCGAAATATCTTATTGTGCCAAAAAATAGGGAAGTGCTTAAGGAATGATCAGTTCATGTCAAAAGAACAAAAGAGCCACTTTGAGGGGGCTCCCACTGGCCAGGTCTGGGACAGTTTGAGCAAAAGAAAAACATTATAGTAATGGATTCAAAGTCTTTGAGTAAACTAGGAATCTATTATGCATATTAATTAGTAATTCATTCATTAGTAAAAGAGCAAGAGAAGCTCTGTCTTCCAGCAGAATGCCAGCTAACAAATCCAAAAGAAATCATAGAATTAGAAAATCACTGTTTGGTAACGAAGATAGTAATAATTGATTCAGGCAAAAAGCATCAACAGACGCTAAATCTGGAGGGAAAAAGTCTGATGAGGAATAAAATATTTATAGTCTCAAAGTATCTCCCCACAGGATATTTATTAGTTACTTAATCAACACATTCGTCATACATATTAATTAACTATAGAGCAGAGAAACCTGACAAACATCATCTTAATCAGTTGATAAGAAACGTTAACATCCCCAGTAATGGTACACACTGCCAATGTGTGCCTCCTGATTTGAGCCACTGAGAAGGACACAGCATCACTTCTGTGAGATTCCTGCCTAAAACGCATCCCCCGAATCCAATCATGAGATAACTCGATACAAACATAAACTGAGAGAATTGTACAAATAAGAGCCTGGACTTCAAGATTGTCAAGGTCAGGAAAAGATGAAACAGAATGGAGGAACTGAAGAGGCATGACCACCCAATGCAGTGTGTGACCCTGGGTTGGCTCCTGACCCATGAAGGACATTGTTGGGGCCATTAGTCAGGGTCTGGAGGGTTTGGTGGTGTAAATGTACCAATGTCGATTTTCTGATGTGGACAGCTGAGGCTTGTATGTAGGAGAGTGCCCTTGCACGGAGGAAGCATCCGAAGGTATTAAGGGATGCTTTTCCCTCATGTCTGCAACGTATTCCCCTCATGGCCACTGCCAACTGAGAGGGACAGATGCTCTTGGCCATTCTAGAACGCCATCACCTTGACGTTCTCTTCTATCTCCATTTTATTCTTACAATGAGCACCCTCCCCAATGTCAATAAATATGCTCACTGGAGAGTTAAGAATTCAGTTTGACTTTCCAAACACCCAAGACTGATTTTGCCATGTGCTAATATGGAAATAAGTGAGGAGAGAAAGTGGAAACCTTAGGAGCGATGGAAATAATCCTTCAGAGCAAAAGCACCCAGTCCTCTCACTTTGCAAAATGCCTCTGCCATTCTTTCCTCAGCCGTAGGTCTGAAACAAAATGAGTCTTCTTGCTTTAAAGGAAAGTAGCCTTTGTGCAGTATGACCTCCAAAACATTGGGTACGCTCCCTCAGGAGAGAATTTCTACCACCTCCTAGGCAGCGTGGCGTGATAGAGAAGAGACCCGGAGTTCCCAGCCCAGGTCACCCGATTCTCAGCTGGGAGACTTGCCATCAGGGACCCTCTCTGTCAGAGGTCACTTCCTCATCTAGAAAGCGGGTTAATCGTATACAATTGGCCTCAGAAGGTTAGCTGTGGGGCTCAAATACAGCAACACAGGGAGCGTGCCTGGTAACTATTAAGCACTCTGTAAATTATACCTCTTTTTATTCTCATTTAGTTATTTGGATACTTTTTTATTGAACATATATATATATAATATATGTGTGTATTGATATATATATAACATATAATATATATACATATATATACACACATATATATTCTTTTTCTATTAGGATACATTTTATTTTTCCCAAATCATTTGGGGAAGAAAAGACGCCTGAGGTGCTAATGTTTTCATTCAGCCTGTTGTACTGTTTTATAAACTATCACTAAGACAAAACTTTTTAAAAACAGCGTTCTGAATATAATGAATATTAGTGTAACTTTGTAACGCTGCTCCGTACAGCATTTAATAACTGGTCTTGTGTCATCTTGGGGTGTTTTTTCCTCTTTATTTTATGAATTATGTTCTCATCTGACATCGAATAAGTACCAAGCAACACTGCGGCTCTCACCTTGGGCAGGACCCACCAAGAAACATGACACTAGTTACATTATGCGTTGCTTGTATATATTGATACTTAGTCTCTGTAAATTGTATAGAAATCTGGGAAAAGATGCTGGGTTGAAAGGGAGACATCCTCCTCACCCAATACCTTTCTCATCTTTGAAATTTTATACCATATAAATCTCATACTGTTTTTAAAAAATCAGCAAAATTAGTTTTTAAAGACGATATTTTCATTTAGAAACCCTAATCCTGACACCTTCGGGAAACTTTTGCCACCCCCTAATTTGAGTCATGAGTGTAGACATCACACTTCATCTTTAT
The DNA here is from genome assembly GCF_039906515.1 of Pseudorca crassidens. Classification (NCBI taxonomy): domain Eukaryota; kingdom Metazoa; phylum Chordata; class Mammalia; order Artiodactyla; family Delphinidae; genus Pseudorca; species Pseudorca crassidens. The sequence continues at coordinate 5,871,501 of NC_090301.1, read as the reverse complement.
CCAAACTTGAGTAAGTGTATATATATATATATATATATATTTTTTTTTTTTTTTTTTTTTTTTGCAGTACGCAGACCTCTCACTGTTGTGGCCTCTCCCGTTGCAGAGCACAGGCTCCAGACGCGCAGGCTTAGCGGCCATGTCTCACGGGCCCAGTCGCTCCGCGGCACGTGGGATCTTCCCGGACCGGGGCACGAACCCGCGTCCCCTGCAGCGGCAGGCAGACTCTCAACCACTGCTCCACCAGGGAGGCCCCATTAAATGTATAATTTTAGAACTTTTACATGACTGAGTCAGCAGGCAATGAAAGTGAAAAAGTGAAACAGAAGCACCAAATGTTAACGTGCATCTCAAAAAGAAGATGTTGACGTATCCTGCTGAGACAATGAGCACGTCGAAAAATGTGTAAGGAATGACAGGCAAATGTAGAAGCTTTCATAGAAGCCCGAGGTCTCACGGGGGCCCATTTAGATATTGGCTCAGGGTTTACCATGTGCTTGATGTAAAAATCTGAAGAGTTTGTGGTTGGGGAAGGATTACAGTACAATAATACTGTCTGTGGCTATAATTAAGATCTTCTCTAATTAGCTAACCATCTTGCTGGGGCTTGTAACAATTAGAGGTGCAGGATAGCACAGGAATCTCTCATGGGTGCGTACACGTGTGTGCACATGAAGTTCCGAATCAGCAAACTAACCAGTTGAAAGTTTTCCAAAGAGCACCGGGCCCCATCGTTCTGACGACAAAACGAAAGTCCAGAGAGCGAGAAAGAAGGGAGTTACTGAATGGGAAAGGCAGAGCTGCTCAAAGGAAAGGAACTTCTGTCGCTTTGAGGTGTGAGGAGATGATTCAGGGAACCAGTCTCACTCAGAAAGCCCGACTGAGAAGCAAATCTCCCGTGCACATGAGAACTGGAGGGGAAACCCATAACTGCTGCTTAAGAGTGACGGGCCAAGAAGACCACAGCCACGGGAGAGAAAACCAGTCTTGCCAGGGATGCAAGACCCAGCCTCCCCAGACACCTTTACTTGCTTTTTTTTTAAAACTGTGCAAGATGTTCATTTATTATGTCCATGATTCCACAAACATTTATTAAGCATCTGCTGTGTGCTCTGCTATGTGTTCTAGAGCCTGGGGATACAGCCATGAGCAAAATGAAACCAATCTCTGCTCTCCTGGAACTTCATTCAAAAATGTGTGTGTGTGTGTGTAGACCCTAACTTTGCTCACTCCCTTCTCGGTCCTTGCTCCCAGTGGCCCTGAGGGCCCCTCAGATGCCTTTACTTGCATTCAGGGCTCGAGAGGGAGTCCCAGACAACGCTGTCCCTCCTCAGCTACACCCATCGTAATCCACACCATCTTCATCTCTTACTCAAAACCTGTCCCCCTGCTTCTTCCCTGACCCCTAAGATACTCTCACCACGGCGTCCAGAGGGATCCTTCAAAAACCTAAATCCCTCCTCTGCTCCTCAGCCTGCACGGCTCCCCACTTTCCTTAGAGAAGAATTAAGTCTTTAAGTCTTTTCAACAGCCTCGCAAGCGCTTGGCAATCTTACCCGCTTCTTCCTGGCCTCATCTCCTCTGTCTCCCCAACACTCACTTCACTCCATCCCCGCTGGCCTCCCTGCTGTCTCTCGGACAAGCGGGGCATGGGCAGCCACAAGGCCTTTGCACTGGTTGTTCCCTCTGCCTGGAATGCACTTCCCCAAGATAGCCACATGGCTCAGACCCTCACCTTCTTCATGTCTCTTCTCAGATGCTACCTTTCAATCAGGCCAACCTGCCCACCCAACACAAAATTGCAGCCCACACCCCTACCCTTGCTCTCCTAATCCTCTTAGCTCCGATCTACTTTTTCTGTCTTCTATAATCCTTACTGCCTGCAAATATGCTATATACTTTCTGTATTGAACGGGTTGTCTCTCTGCCCTTGCTAAAATATAAGCTCCCCAAGAGTAGGGAAACTTTTTTCCCACCGATGGACTCAGGTGCTTGATCAGGGCTTGGGACCAAGAGGAAAGTTGATAAATATTTGGTGGTTTATATGCAGTAGTTACGGCAGGCCAGGAAACATTCGTTTTCATGAGTTTCAACTCCCTTAAAGCTTATACCAAGGCAGAGCCTCATTATTAAGTATCTGTTCAGCTGGCCTCTTCTGAGCGTGGTAATATACATGTCCCATATATCAGATATTCATGAGAGGGCTGGGGAGGGGACTGTACCAGCTGGAGCAAAATGTCAGAAACATAATTGCTATGGGGAGCTCACTAGTTTGGGTCTAATGAGAACAAGTATTTGTAGAGTGTTTTGCAGTTTACAAAGAACCTGCACATTCGGTTCCTCATCGAAGCCTCTCTGCATCCCCGTGAATGACACATCAGTGTGGTTGGACACGCTTCACCTGTGATAAAACTGCTGTTTGGAGGGGCCCAAGGTCACCCAAAGAGCAAAGACTCAGGCAGAACGGAGATATGGTCTCGGAACAGTTTGGACCACGCTGTGCCCCTGCCTCACTGAAATAATCCCCACCCACGTGAGTATTAGCAGGATTAACCATTCAGGGAACATTTGTTGCTGTTATTGTTTTTTTGGGCTCACCTGTTTACCTTCCACTGTAGAATAAAACCCAGAGGCAGAGACCCCCACTAAACCAATGTGTGATGTAGCGAATTATTTTACAATGAATCTTGTAACCACCTCCTGGGTGAGGACATAGAACTTGGTAGCACCGCCCCCCCGCCAAGTCCCTGGATCACACAGCATCCCCACACATCGCCGTGCTCACAGGGGATGAAAGAATATCCCATAATCACCCCTAGGCTTTATTCCTTCTCATACACACACCTCAGAACTCTACCACGCGCATCACCAACAATAAAGGCTAAGACAGCGGAGAGACTTCCCCCACCTCCCGCTGCTTTTCAATGGTTGTGCTGGGTCTTAGTCGTCAGACCACACTGGCCCTACACACCATACGATACGCCCTCCCTTTTAACCTTCACTCAGCCTTAGTCCTAGAAGCATGGAGGTGATCAATGCTCACCACCAGTCCTACGACGGTCATTCTGGTGGTTTGAAAGTCATTCTTTGGTGGTCTTCTTGGAAAGGGCTCGTAGGAGCCATCGTCCTTTTTCATAACAGTTTATTGTGCCCTTTATACTTGACAGCCAGTTTATTGGATATAAAATCCTGTATTTTCATTGCTTTCCTTGAGTATATTAAATACATCACTCCATTTTCTTTGAGCACAAAGCGATATAGTAAAAACTTCTAACAAAAATAGAATTTTCTTTCCCTTCTATATGAAGTCCTCCCTTTGCCTGGTTGCCCAGAGAGTTTCTTTTTTCCTTTCTTTAAAAATCCAATAATTTTATTAGCAGGTCTTGGTGTTGGTTGTTCTGTATTGATAGTCTCAGCCCACAGAGAGTTTTTCTAACACGTCATTTCAAGTATATATTTTTTTAATTTTAAGAAAACTTTCTTGAGGGGGAATCATTGATACTAAGTTTTGGTCGTCCTCTCCGTAAACTCCTGTTACCCATACTTTAGATCCTCTTTGCCTGTCTTCAATATTGGCCACTTTCTCTCCAATACTTTCTATCTCCTTCTTCATTCCTTTATGAGTTAAAACATTTTCCACTTTCCACTTCCCATTTCTCTAAAGGCACTGTTTGTTGTATTCATTTGTTCTTGTTTTCCTTCCAGTTTTATCTTCATAACAAAATGATTTTCCTTCTTATTTCTAATTCCTTCTTAAATTATGTCACCTCATTCTGAGTTTTTCTCACTTATATCTTGTATCCTTTTCTTAGTATCTCTGAGCTTATTCTGAAAAAGCATGTTGCAATTTTGACCTGTTTACTTTGAGCTTTTTTTTTTTTTTTTTTTTGTACGGGGACCTCTCACTGTTGTGGCCTCTCCTGTTGCGGAGCACAGGCTCCGGACGTGCAGGCTCAGCGGCCATGGCTCACGGGCCCAGCCGCTCCACGGAATGTGGGATCCTTCCGGACCGGGGCACGAACCCGCGTCCCCTGCATCGGCAGGCGGACTCTCAACTACTGCGCCACCAGGGAAGCCCTATTTTGAGCATTTTTGTTCCAGTATACAAGGATGTTATTCTGCTTCTTAATCTCTTCTTTTTCTTACAGTGACTTTGTATGGAATTTGACCTTATGCTTTTCTGCTGCTCATTTTTGTGTGAATTTGTTTATCCTGCATTTAAGACTTGTTAGGGTCCTACACTGTGTGTGCATGTATATATATTTATATATTATTATATATAAATATATATATATGGATGGAGCTGCTGTCTGAGGTTCTTCTGGCTTTGTTTCCCTCCCCTATTTTTATCTGAATGAACTTTCCCCTTCATCCCTGTGTCCTCATCCTGCTCAGTTTTGATTCTGCTCTCGCAGTTTCTCCTCAGTGAGCTTCCTATACTGAAAGGGAGCTCTGGCTGCTCCATTTCTGGCATTCAGGGGAGCCCAGACTGATCAGCACAATCAGATCCCACTGAGGGCTCTGGGCATTTATCCACTCTTGCAGCAGGGGAGAGATTCTTTTTTCCTTAGTACAGTCTAATCTACTCTTCTCAAATTGTCCTGCCACGCTTTCCAGTGAACACCTGTTGGCTATTTAGTGGGGTCTCCTTTGCGAAGGTCATTTGACATCCTGTTCCTTCACTCTGCTTCACCCACACAGACACTGATAATACCTAGACCTTGTAGCTGTTGGTAATACGTTCTCACTGACTGAATTTTGGAGAGTATTGGAATACCTCATTACCTAGCTTTGCTGTAAACCTTGTCTATCCACTTTAGTTTTGCTTTCCAGATGTCTGTTTATATGTGGGATTCGAAAAGATCTAAAAAATTGTGCTGCCATTTCCTGAGAATTGTCCATTTGCTTTTTAAAGGATGAGTGCTTAACCAAATTCGAAATTGGTAGAATATGTATGTTACGTTTCGTTATGTTCTGTTATACATACATATATATTTATTATATTCTCAGGAATACTTCTATTTTTCTATAAGCCAATGAAATCCTCCTTAATCCCTCCGCCATCCAGTAATCAAGGACAGAGCTTCTTAGCTCTAATGTGCATATAACCCACCCGGAAACTTTGTTAAAATGCTAGTTCTGGTCCAGTGTATCTGCAGGTAGACCAGAGCTTCCGCATCTCTTCCTGCTCCCAGGTCATGTCAGGGCTGGTTGTGCACAGACCACAACTAAGGATGAAAGTCTGGGCGTCAGCAACTGTCAGCACACTTCTGGAAGATTGTCAATACACACCATATATGATTTTCATGAAGGATCACTCGGTAATTTCGCCAAATAGGCACTACCCTTGTAAGAGCTGCTTATTCTTTTTAATTATAAAAGAAACTGAAATTCAATACCAATTACTCTGAGACAGTCTTACGCTACACAATATCACAAACATTCTCTTGTTTAACCCTTCCAATTCTAATTTTTATAAATGGTAAAGTGTGAAAAAGTTAATTTGCACTTTGGCTGGAATTGGGAGGCAAACCTGAATTTTTTCTTTTTTGTGTGTGTGTAACATTTTTTTTAACATCTTTATTGGAGTATAATTGCTTTACAATGGTGTGTTAGTTTCTGTTTTATAACAAAGTGAATCAGCTATACATATACTTATATCCCCATATCTCTTCCCTCTTGCGTCTCTCTCCCACTCTCCCTATCCCACCCCTCTAGATGGTGACAAAGCACTGAGCTGACCTCCCTGTGTTATGCGGCTGCTTCCCACTAGCTAGCTATTTTACATTTGGTAGTATATATAAGTCCATGCCACTCTCTCACTTCATTCCAGCTTACCCTTCATCTTCCCTGTGTCCTCAAGTCCATTCTTTATGTCTGCATCTTTTGTTGGCATATAGTTGCTTTTGGTAATCTCTCATGATCCTTTGTATTTCTGCAGTGTCAGTTGTTACTTCTCCTTTTTCATTTGTAATTCTATTGATTTGAGTGCTCTCCCTTTTTTTCTTGATAACTCTGGCTAATGGTTTATCCGTTTTGTTTATCGTCTCAAAGAACCAGCTTTTAGTTTTACTGATATTTGCTATCGTTTCCTTCATTTCTTTTCATTTATTTCTGATCTGATCCTTATGATTTCATTCCTTCTGCTAAGGTTGGGTTTTTTTTGTTCTTCTTTCTCTAATTGCTTTAGGTATAAGGTTAGGTTGTGTATTTGAGATGTTTTTTTGTTTCTTCATGTAGGATTGTATTGCTATAAACTTCCTTCTTAGAACTGCTTTTGCTGCATCCCATAGGTTTTGGGTCGTTGTGTTTTCATTGTCATTTTTTTCTAGGTATTTTTTGATTTCCTCTTTGATTTCTTCAGTGATCTCTTGCTTGTTAAGTAGTGTATTGTTTAGCCTCCATGTGTTTGTATTTTCTACAAATCTTTTCCTATAATTGATATCTAGTCTCATAGCATTGTGGTTGGAAAAGATACTTGATATGATTTCAATTTTCTTAAATTTACCAAGGCTTGATTTGTGACCCCAAGATATGATCTATCCTGGAGAATGTTCCATGAGCACTTGAGAAGAAAGAGTATTGTGTTGTTTTTGGATGGACTGTCCTATAAAGATCGATTAAGTCCATCTTGTTTAATATATCATTGAAAGGTTGTGTTTTGGGACTTCCCTGGTGGTGCAGTGGTTAAGAATCTGCCTGCCAATGCAGGGGACACAGGTTTGAGCCCTGGTCCGGGAAGATTCCACATGCTGTGGAGCAACTAAGTCTGTGCACCACAACTACTGAGCCTGTGCTCTAGAACCCATGAGCCACAACTACTGAGCCAGAGTGCCACAACTACTGAAGCCCATGCAATCTAGGGCCTGTGCTCTGCAACAAAGAGAAGTCACCACAATTAGAAGCCCGTGCACCGCTACAAAAAGGAGACCTCACTCGCCACAACTAGAGAAAGCCAGCGTGCAGCAACAAACACACAACACAGCCAAAAATAAATAAATTAATAAACTTATTTCTTAAAATAAATAAATAAATAAGCCTTGTGTTTCCTTATTTATTTTCATTTTGGATGATCTGTCCATTGGTGAAAGTGGGGTGTTAAAGTCCCCTACTATGATTGTGTGACTGTCAATTTCCCCTTTTATGGCTGTTAGCATTTGCCTTTGTATTGAGGTGTTCCTATGTTGGGTGCATAAATATTTACAATTGTTATATCTTCTTCTTGGATTGATCCCTTGATCGTTTTGTAGTGTCCTTCTTTGTCTCTTGTAATAGTCTTTCTTTTAAAGTCATTTTGTCTGATATGAGAATTGCGACTCCAGCTTTCTTTTGATTTCCAGTTGCACGGAATATCTTCTTCCACTCCTTCACTTTCAGTCTGTATGTGTCCCTAGGTCTGAAGTGGGCCTCTTGTAGACAGCATATATATGGGTTTTGTTTTTGTATCCATTCAGCCAGTCTATGTCTTTTGGTTGGAGTATTTAATCTATTTACATTTAAGGGAGTTATTGATATGTATGTTCCTATTACCGTTTTCTTACTTGTTTTGAGTTTGTTATTGTAGGTCTTTTCCTTCTCTTGTGTTTCCTGCTTAGAGAAGTTCCATTAGCATTTGTTGTAAAGCTGGTTTGGTGGTGCTGAATTCTCTTAGCTTTTGCTTGTCTGTAAAGGTTTTAATTTCTCTGTCATTCTGAATGAGATCCTTGCTGGGTAGAGTAATCTTGGTTGTACATTTTTCCTTTTCATCACTTTAAATATGTCCTCCCAGTCCCTTCTGGCTTGCAGAGTTTCTGCTGAAAGTTCAGCTCTTAACCTTATGGGGATTCCTTTACATGTTATTTGTTGTCTTTCCCTTGCTGCTTTTAATATGTTTTCTTTGTGTTTAATTTTTTATAGTTTGATTAATATGTGTCTTGTCATGTTTCTCCTTGGATTTATCTGCTTTGGGGCTCTCTACACTTCCTGGACTTGATTGACTATTTCCTTTTCCATATTAGGGAAGTTTTCAACTATAATCTCTTCAAATATATTTTCAGTCCCTTTCTTTTTCTCTTCTTCTTCTGGGACCCCTACAGTTCAAATGTTGGTGCATTTAATGTTGTCCCAGAGGTCTCTGAGACTGTCCTTAATTCTTTTCATTCTTTTTTCTTTATTCTGCTCTGTGGTAGTTATTTCCACTATTTTATCTTCCAAGTCACTTATCCGTTCTTCTGCCTCAGTTATTCTGCTATTGATTTCTTCTAAAGAATTTTTAATTTCATTTATCATGTTGTTCATCATCATTTGTTTGCTCTTTAGTTCTTCTAGGTCCTTGTTAAACGTTTCTTGTATTTTCTCCATTCTATTTCCAAGATTTTGGATCATCTTTACTATCATTACTCTGAATTCTTTTTCAGGTAGACTACCTATTTCCTCTTCATTTGTTTGGTCTGGTGGGTTTTTACCTTGCTCCTTCATCTGCTGAGTGTTTCTCTGTCTTCTCATTTTACTTAACTTACTGTGTTTGGGATCTCCTTTTCACAGGCTGCAGGTTCGTAGTTCCCGTTGTTTTCGGTGTCTGTCCCCAGTGGGTGAGGTTGGTTCAGTGGGTTGTGTAGGCTTCCTGGTGGAGGGGACTAGTGACTGTGTTCTGGTGGATGAGGATAGATCTTGTCTTTCTGGTGGGCAGGACTGCGTCTGGTGGTGTGTTTTGGGGTGTCTGTGACCTTATTATGATTTTAGGCAGCCTCTCTGCTAATGGGCGGGGTTGTGTTCCCGTCTTGCTATTTGTTTGGCATAGGGTGACCAGCACTGGAGTTTGTTGGTCGTTGAGTGGAGCTGGGTCTTAACATTGAGATGGAGATGTCTGGAAGAGTTTTTGCCATTTGATACTACATGGAGCCAGGATGTCTCTGGTGGACAAATGTCCTGAACTCAGCTCTCCCACCTCAGAGGCACAGACCTGACACCTGGCCGGAGCACCAAGGCTATGTCAGCCACACAGCCAAGTATGTGGGGAGTTTCTTGCCTTTTGGGAAGTCTGAGGTCTTTTGCCAGCATTCAGTAGGTGTTCTGTAGGAGTTGTTCCACATGTGGATGTATTTCTGATGTATTTGTGGGGTGGAAGGTGATCTCCACGTCTTATTCTTCTGCCATCTTGAAGGTCTCTCCACAAATCTGAATTTTTGACTCCCTTTTCCCGTCTCCTTCTTGGGCATCATGCTTCATCTTACTTGGAAATACACAATTTCCTATTTTGGTCTTTGTCATCTTTACCCAATATTTTCTTTATTTTGATCCAAAATACTGTTGAATGTTTTAACAAATTCTCTCCACTCGTTGCCACATGTACATCAGTTTGGAGGTACTGCTTTATGACTTCAGCTTCGTATTGCCCAGAGCAATGCAGCTCTGGTTACCATGGCTGCTCTTTAGAAAGTGAGAAAACCAATATGTGACATGAAAACATTTGTTCTGGTTAAATGACTAGTCTCAAGGTATCACAGTGTCTCTTCTCATTACTTGAAGCTGAAGTAAATTTTATTTTAAAACACAGCATGTGTACCGATGTGATCTCTTCCTTTGCCATCTAGATTCATATTGAATACATTATGTTAATTGGCTCAGCAAAGAATGGAGGGAGGCATAGGGAATAGCAGTGTTTCATAATTGGAAAGAAAAGGAGCCATGCCAGTTTTGTAAAATACCACATTAATTATTAAACAAATTAACAGAGAGTCATGGAATTCCAAAAATAGACTGCAGCAGATGGAGGTGCTCCTTGGAGCTCACTACTTTTGAGTTGCAGTTTCTTTGACAGAAGCAAGGTTAAGCCTTGTTCACTGTAAGAAGTTGGCCCCTGCTGTGCACACCATAGCCACCTCCCAGGAGGGTGTCTGTCTACTTGCCCATCTCCAACCCCACCTCTAGGGTCTGATTGTGTGGGTATGATGGGGCCTTGGGAACAGCATTTAGAATGAGAACTCCAGTGATTCTGATGCTCAGCCAGAGTAGGAAATCGCTGTTAGCAGGATCTCCATGGAGGGCACACCCCAGGACACCAAGCTCTGGGAAGAAAGCCTGGCTGATTGCATGGCCATCCCACCATGGGGTGTGACAAAAATGCCACTTTGCCTGCATCTCCCACCATCCCATCCAACTTTGCTCAGCAGAGGTAGATTCTTTTGCCTCTGACTGTAAACTCTGGCTGGTCCATAGGCTTCCTTTCACTTTTATATAATTGATGGTCCCAGTCCTGCAGCCATTATAGCTTTGCAGCTCAGATACAGGAATGATGGATTCTAGGAATTCAAATTTTGAGATAACCCATATATTAGTTTTCCAGGGCTGCCGTAACAATGCCCCACAAACTGGGTGGCTTACACAACAGTTTAGGTTTCATAGTTCTAGAGCCGGGAAGTCTGAAATCAAGATGTCAGCAGGGTTGGTTCCTTTGGAGGGGTAGGAGGGAAGGTTCTGTTGCAGGCCTCTCTCCTCAGCTTATAAATGGTCATCTCCTCCCCTCACCCTCCAGCCCCCATGGTCTTTCCTCTGTGCTTGTCTCTGTGTCCAAAGGTCCCCTCTTTAAAAGGACACCAGTCATATTGAATTAAGGGCACCCTCCCCAAAGACCTCATCTTAACTCAATCATCTGCAAAGATCCTACTTCAAAATAAGGTCACTTTCACATAAACTGGGGGTTAGGACCTCAACATTTTGGAGGGAAACCTAATTCAGCTGGTAACAACCAATTAGGCCACTGTGAGTGAAAAGATCAGTGTGATCTTAAGAGTAAGTTACAAACTTTAGAAAACATGGGCTAGAAGCCATTTAAGTCTGATTGAATTGGATGTATTCACAATTCATTGCATAATTGCATTACCTTGTTGCTGGTTCTTGCTCTGAAGGCCCGTTGATAAGCTGATGACTACCCCACTTTGTTCACTAAGTGATGAGTTTAGGAATACCTCTTACCCAGAACGAGTAAATATTCTTTCCCCTAGACACAATAACTTCCAAGCACTCTCGGGCACACTGTGATTAGGAAAGCTAATTAGCATGGAACATGTAAACTGGCATAAAGTTAGTATTTGCCAGTGAATCAGGTAAATTCCTGACTTTTTGAGTTTCCATCTGGGTGAAGCTCTTGGCCTGGGGCTTGGCTCCTGGTGAGTGAAGCTGGAGGGAGCAGTCACTTCCCCTACTCCTCCTCCTGTGCCCTATGCCCCCTGTCCGCTGCTCAGTGCCACAGGGACCATGTCAGACTCCTGCTCTCCCTCCTGGATGCTGGCTTTCACAGCCATCTGTAGCTGTGCTGGGCTCCCTCTTTGTGTGAAGTCTGCAGAAATCCTGAGAGAAATTCACAGGTCCCCCCAACCCCAGACCAGGGCTGGCAGAGGGTGGAGCTGGGGCAGCACCATGGTTCCCGGCCTGAGCACAGCTGCAGAGGGAGAGAGCAGAAATCCTTCTCAGGGATTTCAAAGAGTACAGCTATTCTGGATGTTTCCATCAACTGCACGAGGTTTATTTTATAGCTGACACTTGCCAGCTTTCCCATCAGACCTCCCTGGCCTCCTGTGCACCAATCCGATTCAGTAACAGAACCACACCGACCGTAAACCCAAGTCCTGCTAGACTCTACCTCCTCCTGCCCCTCAGCCAATCTGTCATCTAAGGTTGGCTCTCTGACCACACCCACCTCTTCTTGTGCTCCGCCCACCACCTTCATTCAGCCTTCCTCTACTCCCTCTGAACTACTGCAGTAGCCTCCTACCGTGCCCCCCTGGGGGCAGCACACCGTATCACCTCCTTTCTTCCAGCAGGATCAGGTTCTTGGAGGGGGAGACTCCTGCACTACCTAGTTGTGAGATCTTGGGCAAGATTCCAACCCTCTGTGCCCCAGTTGTCTCACCTGTAAGTTGAGGATGATGATGATTATAATACCTACATCGCAGGGTTACTGTGAGGAGTAAATGAGATATGTAAACCACTTCACACAGTAAGTGCTCAGTTAAATGTATCTATTCTTAGACGCCTTCTCAGTGTGACCCTAAAGCATCAGCTCCATATTTCTTATCACACATAAAACAGTTATTTTTATATCTTTTTACCCCCATTAGAGTATAAGCCCAGGAAGGTTGTGCCTCTCTCTTATTCCTTTTGCTTACCCAGTACTTAGTATCATGCCCAGAATACACTAGGTCCTCAGTAAATAGTTGAAAGATGAATGTATGGAAGAATGGAGTCATGGAAGAATGAATCCCAACATTTGAACCATCAGTGCTCTTTATCCTGTTTAGTTGTAAAAGCTCAAATTTATTTCTGGCTTAAAATGAATGACCTATAAATGTTAGGAGACTAAAAGAGGTTTTTGAAAGTTAATATGTAGACATAGAAGTAAATGTTGACCCTGTAGAAATGTTTCCACTCTTAATTACAGTGGTTGCTATCTTTCCTGCTATAATAATAGTGTTCTCCTTAAGCAAAGCCTTTTTAGAAATTCTTTATATAAAGGCACATGATTTTTAAAACAAAATCCTGTATTCTGTATTATGCAAATTGTAATCTTTTCATCCCAGTCATGTCTTTTAATAATAAAGATTAAGGTTTATGTGTAAAATACAAGAACCACAGTTTTCATATGAAGGCAAAAACTACCTGAATTACCTTCAAACTAATTCAAACAAGGAAAGACATTTTTAAGATGAAAACAGTGTAAAATATTCCATTTTTCTGAAATCCATCTTTAATATTCATCATGGCCCATTTTATGTGCCAATTTGTCTGTGCCACGGCGCCCAGTTTTTGGTCAAACACAAGTCTAGACGTTGCTGCAAAGGTATTTTTTTAGATGTGATTAACATTTAAATCAGTGGACTTTGAGTAAAGCAGATGACCCTCCATCATGTGGGTGGGCCTTGTCCAATCAGTTGAAGATCTTAAGGGAAAAGACTGAGGTCCCCTGAAGAGAAAGGTATTCTACCACCAAATGTCCTTCAGACTTCAGCTGCACCATCTTCCCTTTCCCTGGGTCTCCAGCTTCAGGCCTGCCCTGTAGAATTTGGACTTGTCAGCCCCTGTAATCTCATGAGCCAATTCCTTAATATAAAGTAAATCTCTCTCTCTCGCTCTCTCTTTCTCCCTTTATACACACACACATACACACATCCAACTATTGATTCTGTTTCCCTGTAAAATCCTGACTAATATAATATCCTTTGTAAAATTTTAAATGAGAGGTTTTTTTTTTCTTTTCATTTGCATAAACAATGAAAACTTAATTTGGGGGTATTCCTACTCAGTGTGTAGAAATGGAAGAGAACCCCATCAGTATGGCAGGGCCATGACTCAGTTTGGATTACCTACCCTCTAGGTTGTCTAATCCACATTCATTAAGAGCCTATCCCCTGCAGGCACAGCACTGGCTTTTAGGTTGCCTACTAGTAAATTCCACTGAAATCATCAAAATGACCACTAGACATGAATCATCATCATGTTTTACTAGGATTGCTGAGGGCTTTGGAGTAAAATGATAGTAGCCCTGCAAACATCTACGTGCACCACAAAGTGAGGGGAGCCCCTCAGCTTTTCCTGCCGCCACTTCTGGCTCAGTCAGCAGAGGGTACTGCCCACTTGTCTGCCCCTCTGGGAAACACTCCTCCCAATCACGTGGTTCTAAGGGAAGCTGCCATCTTTCTTCTGATCCCAAATCCCCGGCTACAGCAATGGTCCAGGGACACAAGGGCCACATCTGGCGGGTCACAGAGCTCCAAACACAGGCGACTAGTCCAGGACTAGGGACTTACATAACATGGTTCAAGTAGCCTTTCCCTGGGATTTTCTAACAGGAAATAACAGATGGGACATTCGTTTTTTAAACTTTCTAGTGACGACAAAAAATTCAATATTAAAGCAAATGTCAGGCACGGGAGCCCCCTCTTCCTGCCTCAAGCCACTCACTGGAACTCAGCAGTCTCACAGGGAAGCCAAGTGACCAAAGGAGGAGACAAGCGTTTCCATGAAATCCTAAGACAAGGTTCCTGGAAGATCCTTGGGAGCCCTCAAGGAAGGGTTATGTTTCCATCTGTTGCCTCTGGACCTCTAAAAGCAGTTTAGTCTGAGTCAATACAGCCCAGTTCTCCTATATCACCTGTCAGGTACTCTTATTTTCTCTTAAGTTCACACGAAACCAACTCAAAATTTTGGCTGAATCTCTTCCCTCCCTGAATGAACTGAAGTGAATTGAGGGACACAGAGCTTCTATGCTGGCATGAAGTCACACGGGGCCGTAGTAGCCGCTACATTTAGCTGCTGACACATTTCCACTCCTCACCCCTGGACGCAGAGGGGGGTTAGGCCCTAGGACCACAGCAGCAATTATGAGGTCAGTAACTGGGGTGCAATACATGCACCCCAATGTTCACAGCAGCACTATTCACAATAGCCAAGACGTGGAAGCAACCTAAATGTCCATCGACAGATGAAAGGATAAAGATGTGATATATATACATACACATACACACACACACACATATACACAATGGAATATTAGTCATAAAAAAGAATGAAATAATGCCATTTGCAGCAACATGGATGGACCTAGAGATTATCATACTAAGTGAAGTAAGTGAGACAGAGAAAGACAAATATCATATGATATCACTTACATGCGGAATCTAAAAAAAAGTGATGCAAATGAACTTATTTATGAAACAAATAGACTCACAGGCATGGAAAACAAACGTACGGTTACCAGAGGGGATAGTGGCATAGGGAGAGAGTTTGGGATTAACATATACACACTATTATATATAAAATAAACAACAAGGACCTACTGTATAGCACAGGGAACTATATCAATGTCTTATAATAACCTATAATGGAAAAGAATCTGAAAAAGAACAGATATATAACTGAATCACTTTGCTGTGCACCTGAAGCTTGCACAACATTGTAAATTAGCTATTCTTCAATTTTAAAAAAATGGTTATGGAAATAAAACACATGACCCCAGTAGAGTCTATTTCCCAGGATTAATGTACAGATGCCAGGAGCAGTGATTACTGTCTCCTGGGGTTGCAAGGCTGGAAGGCTCTGAAGGTGGGTCTCACCATGATCCTCCCCCAAGAACAAGGTGCTTCTGCATCTGGAGCAGGTGAAGCCAGGTGGGGAAATGCAGCGGTCAGAGAAAACAGCCTGTGAGCAGCCCTGCTCACTGAGGTCCTCCTTCCCCTTTGCTGTACCGGCTCTTCAGCCCCACCAGTTCTCACAGAGCCCCACTTCTATTCCTGAGACCGTAAACCTACTTGTACCTCAGGTCTAATAGAACCCCTGACTCGTCCCCTGGAGCTGCACTTCTATCGAGGAGACTTGCCCAGTAGAACTGGCCCTGCAGGTGGACATCTGCCTGAGATGCTCTCCACTTTTGCTACACTCCACGTCCTCCATCACCTGCCCCATGGAACACAGGTATGACACATACTTTAGGGACAATACAGTAATGTAAAATTAATTTTAAATAATGATGCTCATCTCTCTTAGAATGCACCTAATTAATTACGGGGCCATGCCTTTACTTTTTCAAGCCAAGAGAAGACTGAACTAGGCTTCCTTTCTTTCTCCCACTTGAAAGTCTCCCAAGATCCCCATGCTTATAGCCTCCCACCATCCAGGGCAGGAATTTCTCAAAGACCTTTCACTGCTGTAAGGATTTTAGGCCTCAGAGAGGGCTTTAGGTATTACTGTTTGAAAGCAGATGCTCTTTCTTTCTTTCTTTTTTTTACTTAGTGTCTGTGTCACTTTTTTTCTGAATTTTTGAATTTTATTTTATTTTTTTATACAGCAGGTTCTTATTAGTCATCAATTTTATACACATCAGTGTACACATGTCAATCCCAATGGCCCAGTTCGTCACACCACCACCCTCGTCCCCCTGCAGCTTTCCCCGCTTGGTGTCCATACCTTTGTTCTCTACACCTGTGTCTCAATTTCTCCCCTGCAAACTGGTTCATCTGTACCATTTTTCTAGGTTCCATATATATGCGTTAATATACAATATTTGTTTTTCTCTTTCTGACTTACTTAACTCTGTATGACAGTCTCTAGATCCATCCACGTCTCAACAAATGACCCAATTTTGTTCCTTTTTATGGCTGAGTAATATTCCGTTGTATATATGTACCACATCATCTTTATCTATTGGTCTGTTGGCATTTAGGTTGTTTCCATGACCTGGCTACTGTAAATAGTGCTGCAACGAACATTGGAGTGCATGTGTCTTTTTGAATTATGGTCTTCTCTGGGTATATGCCCAGTAGTGGGATTGCTGGGTCATATGGTAATTCTATTTTTAGTTTTTTGAGAAACCTCCATACTGTTCTCCATAGTGGCTGTATCAATTTACATTCCCACCAACAGTGTAAGAGGGTTCCCTTTTCTCCACACCCTCTCCAGCATTTGTTGTTTATAGATTTTCTGATGATGCCCATTCTAACTGGTGTGAGGTGATACCTCATTGTAGTTTTGATTTGCATTTCTCTAATAATTAGTGATGCTGAGCAGCTTTTCATGTGCTTCTTGGCCATCTGTATATCTTCTTTGGAGAAATGTCTGTTTAGGACTTCTGCCCATTTTTGGATTGGGTTGTTTGTTTTTTTTAATATTGAACTGCATGAGCTGTTTATATATTTTAGAGATTAATCCTTTGTCCATTGATTCATTTGCAAATATTTTCTCCCATTCTGAGGGTTGTCTTTTCATCTTGTTTATGGTTTCCTTTGCTGTGCAAAAGCTTTTATGCCTCATTAGGTCCCATTTGTTTATTTTTGTTTTTATTTCCATTACTTTAGGAAGTGGATCAAAAAAGATCTTGCCATGATTTATGTCAAAGAGTGTTCTTCCTAAGTTTTCCTCTAAGAGTTTTATAGTATATCGTCTTACATTTAGGTCTCTAATCCATTTTGAGTTTATTTTTGTGTATGGTGTTAGGGAGTGTTCTAATTTCATTCTTTTATATGTAGCTGTCCAGTTTTCCCAGCACCACTTAATTAAGAGGCTGGCTCTTCTCCATTGTATATCCTTGCCTCCTTTGTCATAGATTAGTTGACATTGGTGCGTGGGTTTACCTCTGGGCTTTCTATCTTGTTCCATTGATCTATGTTTCTCTTTTTGTGCCGGTACCATATTGTCTTGATTACTGTAGCTTTGTAGTATAGTCTGAAGTCAAGGAGTCTGATTCCTCCAGCTCCGTTTTTTTCCCTCAAGACTGCTTTTGCTATTTGGGGTCTTTTGTGTCTCCATACAAATTTTAAGATGACGTGTTCTAGTTCCATAAAAACTGCCATTGGCAATTTGATAGGGATTGCATTGAATCTGTAGACTGCTTTGGGTAGTATAGTCATTCTCACAATATTGATTCTTCCAACCCAAGAACATGGTATATCTCTCCATCTGTTGGTATCATCTTTAATTTCTTTCATCAGTGTCATAGTTTTCTGCATACAGGTCTTTTGTCTCCCTAGGTAGGTTTATTCCTAAGTATTTTATTCATTTTGTTGCAATGGTAAATGGGCGTGTTTCCTTAATTTCTCTTTCAGATTGTTCATCATTAGTGTATAGGAATGCAAGAGATTTCTGTGCATTAATTTTGTATCCTGCAACTTTCCCAAATTCATTGATTAGCTCTAGTAGTTTTCTGGTGGCATCTTTAGGATTCTCTATGTATAGAATCATGTCATCTGCAAACAGTTACAGTTTTACCTCTTCTTTTCTGATTTGGATTCCTTTTATTTCTTTTTCTTCTCTGATTGCCATGGCTAGGATTTCCAAAGCTATGTTGAATAATAGTGGCGAGAGTGGACATCCTTGTCTTGTTCCTGATCTTAGAGGAAATGCTTTCAGTTTTTCACCATTGAGAATGTTTGCTGTGGGTTTGTCGTATATGGCCTTTATTATGTTGAGGTAGGTTCCCTCTATGCTCACTATCTGGAGAGTTTTTATCATAAATCGGTGTTGAATTTTGTCAAAAGCTTTTTCTGCATCTATTGAGATGATCAAATGGTTTTTTTTCTTCAATTTGTTAATATGGTGTATCACATTGATTGATTTGCGTATATTGAAGAATCCTTGAATCCCTGGGATAAATCCCACTTGATCATGCTGTATGATCCTTTTACTGTGTTGCTGGATTCTGTTTGCTAGTATTTTGTTGAGGATTTTTGCATCTATATTTATCAGTGATATTGTTCTGTAATTTTCTTTTTTGTAGTACCTTTGTCTGATTTTGGTGTCAGGGTGATGGTGGCCTCATAGAATGAGTTTGGGTGTGTTCCTGCCTCCACAATTTTTTGGAAGAGTTTGAGAAGGATGGGTGTTAGTTGTTTTCTAAATGTTTGATAGAATTCACCTGTGAAGCCATCTGCTCCTGGACTTTTGTTTGTTGGAAGATTTTTAATCACAGCTTCAAGTACATAACTTGTGATTGGTCTGTTCATGTTTTCTTTTTCTTCCTGGTTCAGTCTTGGAAGGTTATACCTTTCTAAGAATTTGTCCATTTCTTCCAGGTTGTCCATTTTATTGGCATAGAGTTGTTTGTAGTAGTCTCTTAGGATGCTTTGTATTTCTTCAGTGTTTGTTGTAACTTCTCCTTTTTCATTTCTAATTTTATTTATTTGAGTCCTCTCCCTCTTTTACTTGATGAGTCTGGCTAATGGTTTATCAACTTTGCTTATCTTCTCCAAGAACCAGATTTTAGTTTTATTGATCTTTGTTATTGTTTTCTTTGTTTCTATTTCATTTATTTCTGCTCTGATCATGATGATTTCTTTCCCTCCGCTAACTTTGGGTTTTGTTTGTTCTTCTTTCTCTAGTTACTTCAGGTGTAAGGTTAGATTGTTTATTTGAGATTTTTCCTGTTTCTTGAGGTAGGCTTGTATAGCTATAAATTTCCCTCTTAGAACTGCTTTTGCTGCATCCCATAGGTTTTGGATCATCGTGTTTTCATTGTCATTTGTCTGTAGGTATTTTTTTATTTCCTCTTTGATTTCTTCAGTGATCTCTTGGTTATTTAGTAATGTATTGTTTAGCCTCCATGTGTTTGTGTTTTTTACGTTTTTTTCCCTGTAATTGATTTCTAATCTCATAGCGTTGTGGTCAGAAAAGATGCTTGATATGATTTCAATTTTCTTAAATTTACTGAGGCTTGATTTGTGACCCAAGATGTGATCTATCCTGGAGACTGTTCCATGTGCACTTGAGAAGAAAGTGTAATCTGCTGTTTTTGGATGGAATGTCCTATAAATATCAATTAAATCTATCTGGTCTATTGTGTCATTTAAAGCTTCTGTTTCCTTATTCATTTTCATTTTTGATGATCTGTCCATTGGTGTAAGTGAGGTGTTAAAGTCCCCCACTATTATTGTGTTACTGTCGGTTTCCTCTTTTATAGCTGTTAGCAGTTGCCTTATGTATTGAGGTGCTCCTATGTTGGGTGCATATATATTTATAATTGTTATATTTTCTTCTTGGGTTGATTCCCTGATCATTATGTAGTGTCCTTCCTTGGCTCTTGTAACATTCTTTATTTTAAAGTCTATTTTATCTGATATGAGCATAGCTACTCCAGCTTTCTTTTGATTTCCATTTGCATGGAATATCTTTTTCCATCCCCTCACTTTCAGTCTGAATGTGTCCCTATGTCTGAAGTGGGTCTCTTGTAGACAACATATATATGGGTCTTGTTTTTGTATCCATTCAGCGAGCCTGTGTCTTTTGGTTGTAGCATTTAAACCATTCAGTTTAAGGTAATTATCGATATGTATGTTCCTAGGACGATTTTCTTAATTGTTTTGGGGTTTTTTTGTAGGTCCTTTTCTTCTCTTGTGTTTCCCACTTAGAGAAGTTCCTTTAGCATTTGTTGTGGAGCTGGTTTGGTGGTGCTGAATTCTCTTAGCTTTTGCTTATCTGTAAGGCTTTTGATTTCTCCATCAAATCTGAATGAGATCTTTGCCGGGTAGAGTAATCTTGGTTGTAGGTTCTTCCCTTTCATCACTTTAAGTATATCATGCCACTCCCTTCTGGCTTGTAGAGTTTGTGCTGAGAAATCAGCTGTTAAGCTTATGGGAGTTCCCTTGTATGTTATTTGTCATTTTTCCCTTGCTTCTTTTCATAATTTTTCTTTGTCTTTGATTTTTGCCAGTTTGATTACTATGTGTCTTGGCATGTTTCTCCTTGGGTTTATCCTGTATAGGACTCTCTGTGCTTCCTGGACTTGGGTGGCTATTTCCTTTACAATCTTAGGGAAGTTTTCTACTATAATCTCTTCAAATATTTTCTCTGGCCCTTTCTCTCTCTCTTCTCCTTCTGGGACCCCTATAATGTGAATGTTGTTGTGTTTAATGTTGTCCCAGAGATCTCTTAGTCTCTCTTCATTTCTTTTCATTCTTTTTTCTTTATTCTGTTCCACAGCAGTGAATTCCACCATTCTGTCTTCCAGGTCACTTATCCGTTCTTCTGCCTCAGTTATTCTGCTATTGATTCCTTCCAGTGTAGTTTTCATTTCAGTTATTGTATTGTTCATCTCTGTTTGTTCTTTAATTCTTCATCTCTGTTTGTTCTTTAATTCTTCTAGGTCTTTGTTAAACATTTCTTGCATCTTCTCGATCTTTGCCTCCATTCTTTTTCTGAGGTCCTGGATCATCTTCACTATCATTATTATGGATTCTTTTTCTGGAAGGTTGCCTAGCTCCACTTCATTTACTTGTTTTTCTGGGGTTTTATCTTGTTTCTTCATCTGGTACATAGCCCTCTGCCTTTTCATCTTGTCTATCTTTCTGTGAATGTGGTTTTTGTTCCACAGGCTGCAAGATTGTAGTTCTTCTTGCTTCTCACAGATGTTCTTTCTGTTGTCTTGCTTTTCCTCTCCCTTCCCCCCACCGACCTCTGCACCTCAGCAGGAAAATGCACAGGCCTGGAGAGGGAGACCCCACCCCTGCACCGCCCTGCGCAGGTGCTGGCTGGGGAGCTGGGCACCAACAGGAGAGTGAGGGGTGCTCGAACACTCTTCATGCAGCTGCCAGTGGTACCCGTGACCCTTCCCACAGCCTCTCTGAGGGCCTGACCAGCTGCAGCTGCTGGGAGCACAGTAGACCTTTGTGAAAACCAGCAAATGAGTGAATCAAAGGAGCAGGGATTAGAGCCAGTGTGCCAGTTGGACGTGCATGTGGAGCTCATTGGAGAACTGCCGAGTCCCCTTTCTCCACTGCACTGTGTGTGTCTGTAACCCAGAACACACCCTTGCAAAACGGGAACAGCAAAGTGGCAGCTGCACAGAGCCCCCTGCTGTAACCCAGCTCCTACACCATGCTGTCACCACGCTCTGCCCCATGTTTGTGTTCACTCATCTCCTATCAAACCCAAGGTGGGTCTCCTATCCACCCCATGGACACACACCCATTCTGAAATAAGGAAGCCCACATCCTCAAAGCTAAGCCAGTTCACCCAGCTGGTGCATGATGGAGCTGGGATCAGTGTCAGACCCATCCACCCCACTGCCTGAGTTCTGTGCCTCCCAACTGGGTCCCCTGTTGGCCATCATTCTCTTGGTCTCGGGACCCCCACTTGGAGATGGGTGTCATTATTCCTGTGAGGTGTGGATGGCTCTACAATGGGGATGGTTCTCACAGGGGAGCAGGGGAGATTTTGGTCCCCAGGGGATATCTGGCAATGTCTGGAGACACCTCCACAACGTGGGGGTGGTGCTAGAGTTTGCTACTGGTATCTAGTGGGTAACAGTCAGGGATGCCAGTAAACAACCTACAGTGCACAGGACAGCCCCTAAAATAAAGACGTCTTCTGCCCGAAATGGCCATCGTGCTGAGGTTGAGAAAACTGCCCTATAAGATCCCTCCATAACTAAGCCCCTACTGGTTTCCCAAATTAGCCGAAAACATGGTTAAGGGAGAGCACAGACTGCTTTCACTAATTGTTCATTCATTTGACCAGTATTTACTGAGTGCCAGCTATGGGCCAAGCACTCCTCTAACTGCTGGAGACTTAACAGTGAACCAGACAGATCTGCTCACCTGGAGCAGATATTCTAAGCAGGGCTGAGGGGAAAGACAGACACAAAATGAATCAACAAACAGAAAAATGGCAGATGCTGATAAGAGCTATTTGGAGAATTGCAACAAGGTGGTGTAGTAGGGAGGGATGAGGTGTCTGATTTTGATCTGGTGGTCAAAGTGGTCCCCTGCAGGAGTGACATTTAAGCTGAACCACAAGGAGATGCCAGCCACTGATGTATCAGGAAGAGAGTTTTCTAGGCAGAGGCGAGAGTGATTGCAAAGATTCAAGAGAGGAAGGGGTTTGTTGTGTCTGAGGAACAGACAAACGCCAACATAGGAAAGGAAGGCAGGAGGGAGGCAGGTGGGACAAATGTCACCTGGGTGTGAGGGGATCCACTGGAGGGTCTGATAGGAGACTGATGGGCTCTGGTCTGTTTCCAGAGATGGCCCACTGATGTAGATGGGCTAGAAGAGAGCAGGGAAGTCCGTTAGATGGTTACCAGGTAATCCAGGGGGAGTGATGGGGGCGTGGATGGTGTGGTGAGAGTGGGATAAAAGGAAGTGCAGAGATGGGGGACGGGGGGAGGATTTCAAGAACGAGGAGTTCTTTAGGGAGGGGTGAGGGCAGGACAGGAATCCAAGGTAAGTCCTGTATGCAGCCTGGGCAAAGGAGACCTGGACGAGAAGCAAGTTGGGGTGCAGTTCAAACTGAGCAGTTGGTTTTAGCCAGTTCAGCTTCAGATGCGCACGTGATCCCCCTGTGGACCTGTAAGCAGGCAGCTGGATCTCATCAGTGGACTGGAGTTCCCAGAGGATGGAGCTGGAGAGAAGGGCTTAGGAGCTTCTCAGGAATTACTGAAATGAATCCTCCCCCCACCCCCATTTGGTTTTTGCCACTGAATGGGGTACTGATGGGGTGAGACCATGCCGGGAGCAGGCGAGGTCATCTCCCAGAATGCCATGCCTGCCATTGAGTTCTTTCTAAATGTAACAGGCAACTTCTTTTCCTTCTATACCCTTGAATATGTGCAAACTGCCTTCTACAAAAGGCCAGCTCTGGGCTCTGAGGTCCCGTAATGAACAGGAGAGCAGGAATATTGAGGAGGGATGGGAGGCAGGGTCATGGGGAGGAAGGACATGAGCAGCTCTCATCCAATGCTGGGACCTCTGCACACTCACTGACACTTACAGGGACTTATCCCCAGAGGAGAGCGGACAGTCCTCTGGCACACTTGACTGAGCACAGTGACTTGCAGCTCCTGGAAATCTGCACATGTGCCTGGAATTATGGAACGTGCCTGGCCTGTCTTGAGGAAGCAGCTTCCCTGACCTAATTTATAATAATGCTGACAATGACCGTGGCTGGATCCCAGAGGCAGCACCATGGCCTCCACCCTTTTGATGGTCCCCAGGTACCCCCCACCAGATCTCCTGCCCTCTCACATGTGGCTTCCTGGACAAGAGAGGCAAGAGTGGCTCTCTCACCCTCAGGGACTAATTTCTTAGAATTAATGACCTTTTAAAAGAGAAAGAGCTCAGCTTTGTCACTCTAATACAATGGTTCCTGAATTCTTCAGGGAATTAGCTAGGTCTTATTCCTGCTTCAAAGACAAGCAGCTGAGAGAGGCAGAAATGGGAATGGGGAAGAAAGAATCTGAACATTTTCTGACTGCCCACTGCATACCAGGTGTTGTATTTGGTGAAGATGTGTTTCCTCACTGAAGTCTCACAGTAACTCTTCCAGGTGGGTGTTGTCTGGGTTAGACTAGAGATTCAGAGAGGTTGAGTAACTTGCTCAAGTAATGTAAAAATAATAGGAAGGAAAATGCTCTCAACCTTGGGGTCTTCAAAGACGCCTGTGACCCCTCTGCTGCCACCCTGATGGTTCCAGCAAGCTGTCACATTTACCTCATGACAAGGTCCTGTTTTGGGAACTGTGACTGAAGAACTACTTGTCTCCAGGAAAATTTCTGCTGACCAATCTCAGCCACTCTTGGGCCCAATTCAGTCGTCGCGAGATAGTCACGGATGCTCAGCTCAGGTGCTGCCATCTCTCTGCCAGACTGACGGTGGTGGGAAGTTTGGGTTGGGGCCACCACGTTCTTATCACGTCACATCAACACTAGCTCTGCTCAGACCCACCTGCCACAACCCTCATCTTGATTTGAAGATCAATATCTAGATTGCAAGGCCTAGAAAGGCTTACGTTACCTACTTAGCTGTCTGTTTGCCTTTGGGTTAGCGAGGTTCCATTTTCAGTCAAGTAGAACATGATCAACAATACAGATTGTTTAAAATGGCCAACTTTCTGCACTTCAAAGCATTTGGGGGGGAAATAAAATCACTATCCCTGATGAGGTAGAGAATATTGTCAGGAACGTTTGACTCAAATGAAGACCATGGATCAACACTCTTCCAGGTTAAGTCAAAAAGTATGTAAAAGCCACTCTGAACCAATGCAGCTTTCTCTGATGCATTTGCAAAGCTTTCTCAGTGAATCTCATTGTGAGATAAAATTTTTTATTTTATTTAACAAACAAATCTGTGCCAGATATGTTCTAAGTCATATACATATATTAATTCAAGAGTCCACATAATAAAACTGAAAAGTAGGTACTTTTGTAGGAAACACAGGCAAAGAACTACCCAAATTCACCAGCAGGTGGGTGGTGTTGCCAGCATCCAAGCTCAGGCTGCACTCTGCTATATCTAAAATGAAAAGAAAAACAGCTCCAAAAATGTCCCTCTTTCTTAAACAAATTGCAGAGAACCATACTTCAATATTCTTAATTACTTCCCCCAACCCTATTCCAACATTCCTTACACACATAACTCTGCCCTCAGGACTAACAATCACCAAATTCACTCTTTTGGCTTGGGAAAATATTCTGTAACCTATTAATAAATGTGTCTCCTTTTTAGATTAAATTATTACTCATAGTACACAGATCAAAATGGCTCTATTTGATCTTTGGCAAAAGATCAAATAGGGCCAACTTATCTGTTAAGATGTTGGAGTGAAAAGATTATCTCTGACAGATGAAAACAATTAGATGTAAGTATAGGCTGTAATAAATTACTCCATGAGAAAGTAGACACCTTTTTTATTCCAAGACCTCTGACTAGTATCAAGAGTAGATTAAATGCATTCCTTTAGGGGAAATATATGCTATCAGAAAGTTCTGCAGAGTCTGATGAATTGATATTCATTGGAATGAAAGTGGAGAAGATCCTCTATGTTAAGAATGTTTCTCCTAAGTTATTAGTATCCATTTATCATACCATCTAGCATATCTGAAGCCCTGGATTATACATTTTACCACCCTTTGCTACTTTTATTTATTCCCTTTTCATGTGCATTCTCCTGTCGCTGCTTACCCAGCCTGGATCCCACTGTTCAGCAAATAAATGACCATTGTATTAAAAACTCCTACTCTCTGTATCCCTGTCCTTCTGCTATATACTCCCAGCAAATGCCACACCCTGTCCTAGCTCTGCAGCCTGACAACTTAGTTCTTTTGTCTCAATTCCTAACCATCCTAAGCTGCAGATTCAGGACACAGCCAGTTCATGTTCTCCAGCCCCTGTGGACCTGAGTGCTCTTCTCAGTTCATTTACTTGTTCTTGGTTATCTACTGTCATGGGCAGAAAAATGGCCCCAAAGTTGCCCCTGTCCTAATCCCCAAAACCTGGAATATGCTACATTGCATGGCAAAAACTAAAAAAAAAAAAAACTTTGCAGATGTGATTAAGTTAAGGAACTAGAGATGGGGGAGTTTATCCTGGATTATTTGATGAGCCAGTGTAATCACAAGTATCCTCATAAGAGGAAAACAGGAGGGTCAGAGTCAGAGAAGGAGAAGTGATGATGGAAGCAGGTCAGAGAAAGAGAGAGAGATATTAGAAGATGTGATACTACTAGTTTTGAAGCTGGAGGATGTGGCACTGAGCCAAGGAATGTAGACCTCCTTTAGAATCTGGAAAAGTCTAGAAAACATCCTCCCCTAGAGTCCACAAGGAACACAGCCCTGCTGACACCTTGATTTTAGCCCAGTACACCCTATTTGAACTTCTCATCTCCAGGAACTTAAAAGAATAAATTTGTGTTGTTAAAGCCACTAAGTTTATTGAAATTTGTTAGAGCAGCAGTAGGAAATAGCACAATTATTCTTCCCATACCTCTAGAAAATACCCAAAACATCACCTCTCTCTTCACCAGTCAGTTCTAGATCCTCATTTCTCAACAGACCACCCCACCTACGATTTCACAAGGAAATATAGTAAGTCAGATATTCCTTCATCAGTTAGTCACAGATCCCTTCCCCCATCCCCACACAGACACACAAACACATTACATTCTTTCTTTACCCTGCCTTTTGTAAAGAACCATAAGTTGGTTTCATTGATCTTTCTGTATAGTTTGTCTATTTTCAATTTTATCAATTCTGCTTTTATATTTACTAGTGCTTTCCTTCTGCTTGCCTTGGGATTAGTTTACCTGTTTTTCTAATTTCTTACATTTCTTAAAGTGGAAATATAGGTTATTGGCTCGAGACCTTTCTTTTTGCTTAATATAAGCACTTAATGCTATTAATTTCCCTCTAAGCACTGCTTTAGCTGCATCCCACAAATCTTGATATGCTGTGTTTTCATTCCAATTAAGTTCAAAATATTTTCCAATACCCTTTGTGACTTCCTTTTTGACTCATGGTTATTTAAATGCTTCTGGTTTAATTTGAAAATATTTGAGGTTTTCCCAGATACTTTCTATTAATATCTAGTTTAATTCCATTATGACCTGAGAAACCCTCCCTTTTCATACCTTTATTTTTCTCTCTGTCAATATATGTGTTCATGCCCTACCCATTCTTAAAAAGAGACCGATCCTTTGATCTTGCTTTGTCATACCTATTATTCTCTAACTCCCTTTCACACTTGCTATCTCCCCACCTTCCCTTCCATTCACATCTGAACCATCTAAGTACCTTTTGATATCTTCCTGCTTTCCTAAGCCTGGGGCTGTAGACTCTCATTGGTTTCATAAGCTTCTCTAGCCTTCTAAGAATCGTTCTTTTTGTTTAAAATAGCCAGCATTCATTTCATTTGCTTCTAATCAGGAATCCTTACTAGTGTTGCTTAAAAGTACCAGAAATGTATCCCTCGGCCACAGCATGTCATAAATCCTCTCCCAGTTTCAGCATCTCTTCACTATGGCAACCATATCTTGTGAAATATAGCAGCAGATATAGAGGCACAGTGAACAGCAGCCAAGTGAGGAGAGCATTTCAAGAAGGAGGAGGTAATGAACTAGGGCACATTCTTTTGAGAGGTCACGTAAGGTGAAGGCTAAAAATGACCATTTGGTTTGGCAATGTGGAGGTCAACAGTGGGGTGGCCACATAATTCATCACACAAAACGAGGCCTTTTTGAGAGTGAAAGGAGTCACCATTAATTAATTGGCTATAAGCCAACACCGTAACAGGCAAACTGAGACATATGGTCTTCTTTTTCCAAGCATAGTGCCTTGAAAGAGTGGTTTTGGTGGAGCAGTAGGTTGAAAACACAACTGGTGTGTGTGGAGAAGAGAATGGGAAGTGAGGAAGGAGACAGCTCTTTTGAAGAGGAAGAGAATAAAGAGCAGCTGAGAACTGGGGTGGGTAAGAGGAGGAGGAATGTGGGGTATGATTTTTATTTTCTTTCTCTTTGTTTTAAGATGAGACATATTATACCGTGTTTTCATTTTGATAAGAATTATCCAATAGACAGGGAGAAATGGGATAATAACAGGAAGGAATTTCTTGAGAAGTGAAAGGGAAGAGATGCAGTGGATGAGAGGGGCTGGCTGCAGACAGCAATGGAGACACTCCATCCACTTGAACAAAAGAGGTGTCTGCTGTGGGTTGAATTGTGTCCCCGCAAAAGATATTTCGTAGTCCTAACCTCCAGTGTCTGTGAATGTGACCTTATTTGAAAATAGGACCTTTGAAGATGTAATTATTAAAACGAGGTCATACTCCATTGGAATTAGGATTAGGTGGGCCGTAATCCAATCTGGTTAATGTCCATGTGATGACAGAGGCAGAGATTTGAGTGATGAATCTACAAGCCAGAACACCAAGGACTTCTGGCAACGCCAGAAGGGAAGAGAAAGGCATGGAATAGAGTCTCTCCTAGAGCCTTCAGGGAGAGTATGGTCCTTCTGACACTTTGATTTCTGAACTGTGAAAGGATACGTTCCTGTTGTTTAAAAGTACCCAGTTTGCAGTACTTTGTTACAGCTGCCCCAGGAAAGTAACAAAGCATTAGAGCAGGGTTCTGATCCAGGGGGGCTGGGAAACAATAATGAGAAGATGAGGTTGCTTCCTTGTGATGAAGTAAGAAGGAAATGCTACACCTCCTATGTGTCAGCTAGGGGAAAGGTGAAGGTGAAATACCCTAGGACAGAGAAGAGAGACGATTAGCACCCTGGTTAAGAGATAATGAAAGACAATGACAAAGGATAACAAGAGTGCCTCGTGTGGGCAAAGAAGAAGGTTATAGGCAAACTGTCCTCCCTCCCCAGGTAAGCAAGCAGCCCAGAAAAACACTCATAAGTGATTGTGCCTACAATCACCCTCAGTAGTGACCACCTGCTTCCCCATGAAACTCTTCCCTCCTTGATTCCTTAAAGCTTCACTCTCCTTTTTCTCTCCTCCCTTCTGACCATCACATCTTTGTCTCTGTCTCAGGGCTCTTCTCCCCCCAACCTAGCCCCAACCAGCATTGCCCTTACACTCTGCTTTGGGCCCTGTTTTGCTCACTGCTTACTGGTCAACAGCAAGGGCACTGATGGTCCCACAGAGAGAAGCTCTCTGAGGGGGCCCAAGTTGAATGCACAAGGCTGTGGTCTCTCCTTCCCTCCCCAAAAGAGTTCCTCCACATTCTACCTCTGCTTCCATGAGGTTCAGTCAAGTGAAGACTCAGAACACTTCCTCCCAGGCACCTTTTCTGAGTCAACTTCTTGAGGAGGTTCTTCAGCAAAACAAGTGGAAAATTCGAGAAAATAAGACAGATCCTAGAGCACGATGTAGTGAAAGAAAGTCCGAGGTGACAAATAAAGAGAAACAGGTGAAGCTTGGAGGCGGAGTCTAAGGCTTCTGGGAGCCAATGGCAGCATTTTGGACCAGTGACAGCGCCAAAGGGGAGCCAGGGATGCTGCATGGGCTGGGGGGTCCTGGGAGGAGGGTGGGAGTTGAGGTGTGAATCTCAGTAAGGATGAAAACTTCCTAGTGAAGGCAAGTCTGAGAGACCAAGCACTGGGAGACCAGGTAAAGATGTCTGGCGGGGAGGATCCATGACCAGAAGGCTGCACCCTTGGCTGGGATTTTAATCCCTCAAGCACTTGTTTTGGGGGCAGATGAGACCCACTCAAAGGTGGAACCCAGCTGTGGCTCTCCTGAAACAAGCAGGCTCTGGACCAGCCATTGGGGGGCTGCTCACCCACACTCAGCTCTGTGCACAAGCCCTGGGGAGCTTTTACGACACTTGTAGACACCAGTGAGGTGTCACCCATGGGGGTATTGGCAAACTTCCCGAGGTCCCATTGTTCTCTGGTAACCCAGCCAAGCCTCTATCCGCAGGAGGACAGAACTGGGCTCCCCGCAGGCTCACCTCCTTCCGGGAGCCTGAATCACTCCATTAATGACAAAATGGTTCAGGGCTCAGAACCACCTGGTTTGAATTTCTCTAGCTCTGTAATCTTTAGCTCCCACTCCGCCGCACCACCCACCTCCCATCTCTGCTGCTGCTCTGACATTAACATCTGTTCTCACTCACCTGTTGGCTTTCTTAGATCCCCCTCCTTCTCTGCGGGATTCGCTTTGCCATCCTGTTAAAGCTGCACCCCAGTGATCTCTGAGCAGTTGACCGGCCCTGTGACACAGCCAGCACTCAGCAGGAGAAAGTTCCCAGAACCCTTGCGCCAGCTACAAATTGGTACTTGCCACCTGCCTGTACAAGCATTACATCACAGGCTGCTGCAACCACCGACTTTCAGCACCCCCTGAAAGGAGCTCAGGGTGGAGACCAGCAATGAGGCACTCTGAACTGGCAGAACAGGTCTTCAGATAGATATTTTCAGGAGGAGATTTTATGAGCCCAGTTCTTGCATCTCCTTGTATCTAGAAAAGCACTAAAATCCTTCATGGTGACGTCTGCTCCTCGTGACTAGCAGAAACCTTCACGAGACTAGTAGCAACCTTCTGCAAAAATGTGCGCTCGAGGGCTTCCCTGGTGGCGCAGTGGTTGAGAGTCTGCCTGCCGATGCAGGGGACGCGGGTTCGTGCCCCGGGCCAGGAGGATCCCACATGCCGCGGAGCGGCTGGGCCCGTGAGCCATGGCCGCTGAGCCTGCGCGTCCAGAGCCTGTGCTCCGCAACGGGAGAGGCTACAGCAGTGAGAGGCCCGCGTACCGCAAAAAAAAAAAAAACAAAACTATATATATATATATATGTATATATATATATATATGTGTGTGCTCGATTATGTGTACTCCCCGTCCAGCAAAATCACATGTATGCTGACCTTCCTCCCACCTCAAACAGTCCTCAGTTTGCCCCAAATAAAACTTAACTCACAACTCTCATGTTGTGCATTTTTTCTTCAGTCGACACTTGCTTCGTTCACAGCAGACTCCCTGGGCCACTTCATCTTAGCTCCTGCTTTGTTTTGTAAAATATGCAAGAGGATGTTTTGTAAACAATTATAAAATAGACTGGATTTCCTTCTTTATTTTCCTCTCCTTCCCTCCCTCCCCCTTGCTCCCTCTTCTTGCCTCCCAGCTCCCATCTCCAACGCCTTTCTCAGTGAGCACCCTCACACTTGCACACGATCCCTCACACCTGCACACATCCCTTACACCTGTACACACACCTTCATACCTGCACATACACCCTCACACCTGCACACACACACCCCACACATGCACACACCCCATCAACCTGTACACACCCCCTCACACCTGCACATACCCCCTCACACCTGTACACACCCCTCACACCTGCACACACACCCCACACATGCACACACCCCATCAATTTGTACACACACCCTCACACCTGCACACACAGCTTCACACCTATACACATACCCTCACACCTGCACATACCCCCTCACACCTGCACACACACCTTCACACCTGCACACACACCCACACCTGCAGGCACACTCATTCGTGAGCCTGGGGCTCCGTGCTGGGAAGACAAAGACGATTCCAGGCACTCACCATCCCGTGAGGCAGAGGGAACCTCCCCAGAGCCTCGCTGGACTGTTTGGTGACCAGATACTCTTCGAGCTCAGCGCCCCCAGGACCAGGAACGTGGTTTTAAACTCATGACACACCTCCCATCACTTTGAGGGTGATGCTGCGTTTTGGAGTATTTCATCCCCCCAAAATCCAGCAAATGGTCACTTCCAGGGCTTCCCTGAAGCAGTAACCCCTGTAAAGGGGGCAGGTTGTAAAGCACAGGCCCGCAGCCTCCCTCACTGCACTTGGGTACCACATCTGCCTCCCCGGGGCACCCCAGAGGGGAGAAAGGCCAACGGAGCAGGGCTGGCCCTGCAGAGCCCTGCATCCCTGTGTGTGTCACACGCCCACACTCACACCCAGAGCAGCAGTGAGAGCCCCATAACTGAGATGCAGCAGCTAATGAGGCACTTTATAAGCAACGGGATCCATTGGAAAGCTGACTTGACCGTGGAAGAGAGATGTAACAAAATAATTAGGTTTGACAAAAATGCCCGTGAGCAAGAGAGAATGGGACAGGGCTGACAGCTTGAATCAGTTACTTAAAAACGCAGAAGCTGGGGCTTGGGAGCCTCAGGACTCTCCCCCTGTCTGGCTCCGCTGGCTCTGAGACCACCTTGGGGACAGGACACGTATTACAAGATTTAAAACACCTCTAAGATGTGAGCCTGATGGAACTGGGTCATCTCTGCCACAGAAGTCCCAGGACAGACTGACCACTGTCCCACACCTGGTCCTGGGGCCGGGGCACAGCCCCTGCCTTGGGGAAGGGTCTAGCATGCAGATCTCAAAGCAGCCAGGGACAATGTGGTCCACAGTGTGGATGCAACCTGATTGGGGAGCCCATCAGATCTGGGTGTGGCACCAAAGACGGGGTTCAGGGGTACAAAAGAGTGTGGTTAAGAGCTGACACAAAAGGACAGGAACCAGGGAGACCAGGGCAAGTGGGAAGGGGGTGTGTGTACAGGTGCGAGGGAGTGCGGGCAGGTGGGAGGGTGTAGGTACAGGTGGGAGGGGTGTGCGGGTATAAGGGTGGATCACGGAGAAGGGGGTTGTAGGTGGGAGCTGGGAGGCAAGAAGAGGGAGGAAGAGGGAGGGAGGGAAGGAAAGGGAAAAAAGAAGGAAATCCAGGCTATTTCATAAATATTTACAAAACATCCTCTTGCATATTTTACAAGAATAAATCCTCTTCGTAACATTTCAGTGTGTTCAGGATGCACTGCCTGGTGAGCCTTCGGGCTCCCAAGCCCACCACGTTATTCCCTCGTCCGGCCCGGGGCTGGGTTTCAGTTAACTCCAGGGAAAGCTTAACATCACCTCCAGCGCTGGTTTTCAGGGGTGAAGATTAAATTAAGAAATAGGACAGGGTTTCCCTGGTGGTGCAGTGGTTGAGAGTCTGCCTGCCGATGCAGGGGACACGGGTTCGTGCCCCGGTCCGGGAAGATCCCACATGCCGCGGAGCGGCTGGGCCCGTGAGCCATGGCCGCTGAGCCTGTGCATCTGGAGCCTGTGCTCCACAACGGGAGAGGCCACAACTGTGAGAGGCCCGCATACCGCAAAAAAAAAAAAGAAACAGGACGTAAAGTTGGACTCTAATAAGGAGGAAGGACCCACCAGAGATTTTAAATGCTAATTGCACATGCAGGTGACCTGCAGCGGGAGGAACAGAGCTTCCGTTTCCTGTGAAGCATCTCTCCTTCAGATCCTTTTGTGTATCCACGTGATCGTCCATAACAAAGCTGAGGGTAAATTATAGAAAAGATCATCCTAGGGATGTCGTAATCCCACAGGAGCTGGGCCACGGAGGAACCTACTTTTTATTTATTTTTTTTAACTGCTTTTTTATTTATTTATTTATTTTTGGCTGTGTTGGGTCTTCGTTTCTGCATGAGGGCTTTCTCTAGTTGCGGCGAGCGGGGGCCACTCTTCATCGCGGTACGCAGGCCTCTCACTGTTGTGGCCTCTCGCGTTGCGGAGCACAGGCTCTGGATGCGCAGGCTCAGCGGCCATGGCTCACGGGCCCAGCCGCTCTGCGGCATGTGGGATCTTCCCAGACCGGGGCTCAAACCCGTGTCCCCGGCATCGGCAGGCGGACTCTCAACCACTGCGCCACCAGGGAAGCCCCGGAGGAACCTACTTTTGAAAGAAGGTCAGAAAAGCCGGGGAGGATTTCCTTCTCCTTCCCCAGCTGCGAGTCTGGACCCCACATGGGGCGGTGACTCGGGAGATGCCTGGCAACATCTTTCCTTCCTACGAAGGCTCACCCTCTTTTCCAAGACTCCTGGAGAAAGAAGTTTGTTTGTGACTTTCAGATGTTCTCGGTTAATAAGAGTGAGAAGTGTCCCCCTTCGGATCGCCTGACTTGCCCGTTGGGACCAGCCAGTTGACAATATAACCTGAACTCCAGGACCTCACTGGCAGGCAGCCGAAAATCAACCAAACCGACAGCAAAGTGAAGCTCGCAAAGGCCCCCCACTCCTCCCGAGAGCCCTGGCTCCGGATCCCAGCCCCTCCTCCAAACTTCCCTCCCCCACTTCTGGGAGCCCCAGGGCTCTGTGCTCGGGGTGCTGCTTTCCACCCCAGAGGTCCTCCGCAGGCATCTGGCCACTGGGATGCCGCATGTGAACACTGACCCCAGTGACGACCCCAACCCCAGGGCACCAAGGCCACCCGAGGAGTCCCTCTGATAGGAATCACGTGTCCTCAAAGACAGGGAGGGTGTCCTGGGGGCCCCTCAGCAGCACTGCTTTGCCTCCACAACTCAGGCCCCTGGGGAGCAGTGCCTTCAACATCATCCCTTGTGGCTCAAATGTGGCCCGTGGGGCTGAGCTGGGGAAGAGAAGGGACCCCACATTCCCCTCCTGCCCTGTCCCCACCTGAGCCCTCACTCAGCCCCTCCCCTCTCCTTCCCCCTTAGAGAGCAACCCATGAAAAAACAGCTGCCTGGGATATACCAGGGCCTCTGGCGCTCCATGGCTAGACCCTGGTTAAGCTGTGTCCACATGGCTGGTCCACGAAGCAAAAAGAGCCTTTGTTAGAAGTGGGGCGGGGAGAGCAGGGGACCAAGTCAGAAGACCCCTGCGCATCTCCCACAACAGTAACCCCTGGGCAGCCCTGTGACCTTGGACTCAGAGAGGTGGGCCAGGT
The DNA here is from genome assembly GCF_039906515.1 of Pseudorca crassidens. Classification (NCBI taxonomy): domain Eukaryota; kingdom Metazoa; phylum Chordata; class Mammalia; order Artiodactyla; family Delphinidae; genus Pseudorca; species Pseudorca crassidens. The sequence continues at coordinate 5,837,031 of NC_090301.1, read as the reverse complement.
GCTGCTTGCCATACCTGCCCTGCAAGTGTGGGGAGTGGTGTACAGAGAAGATACTCCTTGGGCAAACCACGCAGAAATCCTAAGGTCCTACACACATGCTAGCCATTGCCCGGATTAATAATGACACTGATAATCATAGCAATAGTAATAGGTCAGAATACTCTGGGGAAAACCTCATTAGAGGAACTTACTCCCTCTGTTGTATGGAAAGGTGTCTAAAGACACCTCCAGGTGTTGGAAGAGGACAAACTCCCCCTCCCCTCTCCCCAGAACAGGAACTAAATACAATGCGGGTGGCCAGGGTGGGCCCCGTCTGAAATGTGGTACAACTGGGCGGTGCTTAAATTGTCCGGGGAGGGGGACTTCTTTGGTAAAAATACAACTTAATGGAATCCATCATTGTATTACTTTGCTAGGGCTACTGAAACAAAATACAGTAGGCGGCTGTATTTCCTCACAGTTCTGGAGGCTTGAAATCCAAGATCAAGGCATGGGCAGGGTTCGTTCCTTCTGAGGCCTCCCTCTTTGGCTTGCAGACGGCTGTCTTCTTGCTGTGTCCTCACGTGGTCTGCTTTCTGTGCATGTCTGTGTCCTAATCTCCTCCTCTTACAAGGACACCGGTCATACTGGGTTACGCCCCACCCATATGACCTCATTTAACCTTAATTACCTCTTTAAAGACCCCATTTCCAAATCCAGTCACACTCTGAGGTACTGGGGGTTAGGACTTCAATATATGAATTTGGGAGTGGACACTACATAACAATCATTATTATTTAATATTTCCACAACCAAGTAAAAAGGTTATTAAAGATAAAGAAACTGAGACCAAGAAAATGTCTCTAACTGCCTGGGGCTTTTAGGACTCCCTGCCCACTGGGGGGAGTGGTCAGGGGACACTGCAGCTATGCCAAGGTCAAAGTCTCCCAGGGTGGTCCAGCCAATGACTGGGGGGTAGGGGAGCTTGGCCATTTCCACCAACGAGGGCCTCCCCTAACGGGCAGGTCTGCTCCGGGCCTTCCAGACAGGCAGGGACTTTGTAGGGTCTGCACGGTGCGTGGGCTGAGAGCTTTCCCCGCAGTGCCCCTACCTCTCTTTTCGCAGTTGTTTGTCCCCAATAAGCCTTTTGAGCGCCTCCCTCTATCTCGGCTGCCACAGATGGTAACAGACCCCAGACTGTCCGACCACCCCTGGTCGTGGGAAGATACACCACACAGAACAACTTCCCCGTCATGCTCAGTCATCCTTAGAGGTGCTGGTTGGTGGGCAGGGGTGGGGTGTCAGGCATGCACTGCGTACCATACACCCCTTAAAAATATTGGAAATTGCTCAAAACTGATACTCTCACCTACACTGGGCTTGCATAGACGTTTTCTGGAGTGATGCAATGGAATCGGTCACAGTGACCGGGGCAGGAGACACCAGGGTGCAGTGGGCTGGGTGGGAGGAATTTTCTATTCCTGAGGCCTGGATTCTTTGTGAAGACTCAAGCTTAGGAACCCTCAGCACAGCCCCCTTTCAAGGCCCTGGGAGAGGGGATGGGGGTCCCAATGTGCTCCTAAGGACCTATGCTTTTGTGAGAGCTGCCAAAGTTTTTCTTCTTAAAGAGGGGCCCTGGAATTGTCTAAACTTCAGACCCCACAAAACTGAGCTCCACCCCCACTTTTCACAAACATCCTTCCCTACACGTTAACATGTTACCACGGGCACGTGTTACAGCTTAACCGTGTTTTCGTCGCTATGTTACAACCCAGAATGAACAGGAGTGGATGAAGAAAGGGAGGGAAATTAACATACAGTTCAACCACTAGAAAGAAAGACCTTGGCAGAGCAAAGAAGGGAAACACGGGAGACTGAAAAGGGTTTTTACAAATCAAACACCGAAACGAAATGACTCCTCAAAACTCCCGGGAGTGGTGGTATTTGCTGTGGAGGAAAAACACGGGGGTTGCTTTCCTGGGTGATGCCATGTAAGGTTCCATGAGAAACAGCAATGAAACCGACAGTCAAAGCATGTTTCCTGACCTCCCTTCACATCCTGCAGGGAACGTTGGCCCACAGGCAGGGAACAACAGAATGCTGAAATGGGGAAAAGCAGAGCTGCCAGGACGGCAAGTTGTGCTCAGGCCACCTGCCCAGTGATTCACACGCCCGCCCTGGGGCTGAGAGTGGCTCAGAGACCTTGCTTCCCTACCGTCACCGGGATCCCAGGCCCACCAGCCCTGCAGATGTCTGGGGCCATTGAGAGGAAGATAATTGCCCCCATTACGTTTCCTTTTACGAAGCCCTTCAGAAGTGGTTTTCCCTAGAAGAGTAGCAGAGCTTTCCAATAAATACGCTTTCTTGTAATTCTCATGCAAGTCAGGGTGGTGAGGCAGACCCCCTTGGTGTCCAGTTTTCTCAAGCAGTGAAAACAATCATCAGACTGTTCTAGACCCAGCTGCACCCCAACCAACTAAACAAGTGACTTAGGGCTTCTGACTTAACCCCTCCTGTCTCAGTTTCTCCATCCTTAAAAAGGAATCATGACATTTTTTGAGAAGCTCAAAAGAAATCACGCTTCTGAGAGAGCCGTAAAAACCAGAGTGCGTTCCAAACATTAAGACTTTATCATTCACAGCTTTGTGGGGTTTTTTTTTTACATCTTTATAGAAGTATAATTGCTTTACAATGGTGTGTTAGTTTCTGCTTTATAACAAAGTGAATCAGTTATACATATACATATGTTCCCATATCTCTTCCCTCTTGCGTCTCCCTCCCTCCCACCCTCCCTATCCCACCCCTCTAGGCGGTCACAAACCACCCAGCTGATCTCCCTGTGCTGTGAGGCTGCTTCCCACTAGCTATCTATTTTACGTTTGGTAGTGTATATATGTCCATGCCACTCTCTCACTTTGTCACAGCTTACCCTTCCCCCTCCCCACATACCCTGAGAAAACCATAATTCAAAAAGCGTCATGTACGACAATGTTCATTGTAGCTCTATTTACAATAGCCCGGAGATGGAAGCAACCTAAGTGCCCATCATCGGATGAATGGATAAAGAAGATGTGGCACAGCTTTGTGTTTTGATGTGGAAATTTTGGTTGTAACTTAACCCAGAATTATGCTGGAGCCAAGAGCAAGTCTTCTAGATAAATTCCCTCTGAGGAGATCATCATTCTGCTGTAAAGGCTGTGTCTCGTCTGATATTCCCTCATTTCTATGCATGTACCCCTAGGTCTTCCACATCTTTCAAACTCTTTGATCAGGCTAATACTCACCTTGCCCATATTTCACATCTTTCCTCTTCATAATTCAGCCCTGCCTACTAGATTCATTGCTCCATTCAGCAAATTGTACAGAACTTCTTGCATCCCCACTGCTAGACCAGAGACGCATGGGGAAAACATCCAGACAGACGCTGGTTATGAAGCAGTGAAGTAACGGCTGACATGGGGCCGGGCACCCCGGGCCCTGGGAACACCAAGGAGGGCGTGATCAGGGCACAGGCTCAGATTTTATTAGTTTTAGTTTCTTCTTATTTCTCTTCCCCAAAACCTGGGAATTTGCACAGATCTTTGAGGTGACCAAATCTGGATGAGTTTGTTGAAAATGGATTAGAAAGCAGAGACATAATTTGAAATAAATGAATCACTTAGAAGGAAAAACATATTCCAGGTCTAATGTACAATTAAAGAGTTGGTGATCCAAGGACACTTCCTCTATTCTAGAGTATTCTAGAGAGGAATAGAAGAAGACATGACTCAGAGTGAAAGCAAAGCCCAATAGATAGCACAGGTAAACTAGACCTAGAAAGATGGTCGGCAAACGGGAATCTTTCACCATTTGAGACCAAGGTCATTCTTGAGGATTTATGCACCAAAGTTTTCAGTTTGTAGGATTAAGAGAGCCTTATAAGTCAGTTGTGTATTAGATCACTTGCAAAAGCTTTTTAAAGTCAGGCATTGTGTGTGATGTGAAGTTATTGTTCTGAGAACACATCATTGGAGAAAAAGTCCTTATCTGACCAAAACAAATAGACTGGACCATCAATGTTGATGTCGCTGCTTGATGGTTCTGGAAGTGACACAACTCTAAAAGCACGATCACCCACTGTTAACGAAAAATTAAATGAGAGGCCATACTTAGTGCAACACATAAAAAGCCCAGCCAGGGAAAGACTCATGTGAGTTCCCCCCTAGCAGGACATTCCTCCCTCTTCTGCCCACTCTGGGAAATTGAATCTCGACCCTACTTGCCAGTGAGGGCCCCCTGATCAGGACCCTCCCCCTTATCCCAAGATCTGGGTTCAGATCCCAGCTCTGTTACTCCCCAGCCCTATGAGCTAATTTTTGACTTCTCCAAACCTTCATTTTCTCAACTAAACTAGAGATAATGGTGCTTGGTCTCAGGGTTGCTATGGGAATTCATCGTGACACTGTGTGCTTAGCCCAGTGGCATTACGAAAGTGCTCAATAAAAGTTAAATACTGAGGCTTCCCTGGTGGCACAGTGGTTGAGGGTCTGCCTGCCGATGCAGGGGACACGGGTTCGTGCCCCGGTCCGGGAGGATCCCTCATGCCGCGGAGCGGCTGGGCCCGTGAGCCATGGCCGCTGAGCCTGCGCGTCCGGAGCCTGTGCTCCACAGCGGGAGAGGCCACAACAGTGAGAGGCCCGCGTGCCACCCCCCCCAAAAAAAATAAGATAAATATTATTATAAAAGATAGATAGATATTATTATCAATTAATGTTTCCTGAAGGAGTCCCCTGAATGCAAAGTGTTGCCAAGATTGTAGAAAGGATTAGTATTGCAAGAAGGGTATACGTTAAACATCTCATCTAAGTATGATAATGGCCAAGACAGAGGGCAAATTCTTAACAAAAGAAATCCCCCCACCCAGCTCCTGCCAAGCAGATCCTCTTCCGAGTCCCTCCTTCTAACTCTATTTAAATTATGGTGTCCTTCTGAGCGTCCTCGCACCAAGAATTTAATACAGATATAGCCCTTTCCTTCTCACTCTTGCTCTCTCTCTCTCTCTCTCAGGTGCTTGATGTTCACAATTTAAGTACAGCCTCCAAGTCTTCGCCACAGACGTTTCCAGAGCTTTGGATTCCTGAACCCTGAAGGCTGCTGCACAGACCTACATAGCATGCAAACCTGGGGAGTTTCACTCTTCCCCCATGAGGGCTCGGAGGAAGACTGGCTGTCTCTGGTCTTCCTCACCTTCAAGAACCCTGGGTGGAACAGAGTAATTCGATGCACTGCTCATTGTGTCTTTGTGTTTTTGCTTGTTTTATTGGGAAGAGAATTTCCAGATGAGGTGCTGCGTTCCTCAGTCTCACAGGGGCCCCTCTTCCTTCCTGTGTGTCTCTTCACCAAGCACTTGCCACGCTTCCCCCAGCAACAGCAGCCTGAGATTTTGCCTGAAAGAGTAGAGCTGATGCTTATTTAAACACTTACTTAAAAGCTGTTCTTGTGCTGTTGACCATCAATATGGTCAACATCTGGGCTAGAAGCACGTAGATGGGCCAATGGAAGTGCACAAGGAGTATGAAGATCTTTGGGTCCCATGCTAACGCCCACCAGAGAGCACCCCACATAGAAAAGGCACTAAACAGCCCAGCAGAGGGATAACTCAGCCAGTTAAAGTCAGCCAGCCTCTGTCATTAGCCACCCCAGCACCGGCCCAATGGGTTCACAAAAGGAATGGCAGCAGTGACAGAAATGGAGGCGATGCATGACTCAACAGCTGTTTCATCCAGCCTGTGCAGCCACCAAATCTGCCAGCAACAGAAACCAACGCTGAGCCCCTGATGGGGCACCATTTCAGTCCCACCAACCGTCTGGGGGTAAGTTGATTACATTGAGACCCTGACACCCTGGAAAGGCATTTGTCTTGACTGCAGTTGACATGAATTCGGTATGTGTTTGCCATTATCTGCAAGGCCTCAGCCAACATTGTCTGGGGACTTGGAAATGTTCAATCCATCTATATAAGACACTACACTCCATCACTCTGAACCAAGGGCTGTATGTTAAAGCAAAGGAGGGCCCAGTACCATAGGATCCAATGGTCCTATCCTGTATAGCATCACCCAGAGCCTCCTGGCCTGAGAGAAGGTTGAATGGCCTTTGTAGGGTAAAGCTGAGGTTCCATCTTGGAGATGATACCTTTCAAGGATGGGACTCCATCTTCCTGGACTCAATATCCACCCTTAAACAACAAGCATTATATGGTAACGTATCCCCGGTAGGTAGACCATGCAGCTTCAGGAACCAATACGTACAACTAGGAGTAGCTCCACTTACCATCATTCCCAGTGACCCACTTGGGGGAATATGTGTTTCCTTCTTCATAATTTTAGGATCTGTGAGTGTAGAGGTCCTGGTTCTCCGAGGTGAAAAGCTTCTACCAAGAAACACAGCAAGAGTCCTATTAAGCTTTAAGATCCAGCTGCCCCTTCTCTTCCAGGTCTTTGTGACAAGAAAGCAGCAAGCAAGGAGAGGAGTCTTCATAATGGCCCTGGTCTTCACAGTCAGCAGGAGGCTGGTTTACCGTCACACAGTAGGTTTAAGAGAAGAATATGCTTGGCAGCCGAGCAATCCTCTGGTATTTCCCTGCCAAAGCTTGGTGGTAAATGGACAAGCCCAGCAGCCATGGCCTAAGCAGAGCATGGGGACCAGGGTTCAACCCACTTAGAGATGTGTGTCTCGGTCACCCTCTGCAGGTGAACCATGCAGACAAACAGGCACCATCCTAGGGTGGGGCACTTCCTAATGGGAGTAGAACAGTTGAGTATCATGATGAGTATCAGTGGAGGCCTCAAGACCAGCCACAGCAAGGTGGGTATTGTCTGTCCCACTAACCTTCCTCTTCTGAGACTCCCCTGGAAGTCAGACCAACCAAGATCCCAGAGGAGCTGTTCCCAGATTGGTAACGTGGTTATATGAAACACGTGGCTTCAGCATGTGGGGTGGACCGTAGCGGATCCTGTGATGGGACACCCTGATCCCCCTTCAGGACTGGGGCCTTACTTCCCCCAGCAGCTGAAGTCATGGCTGATAATGACTCACTGCCGAGTCCCTCTATGGAAATCTCCCCCAGCAGCCCGGAGCTGCTGAGATCAAGGTCACACTCCTTCCTGAGGACAGCCTGCATCCAATGACTAGTGGATGCAAAGGTACAAGGCTCAGCCCATGGGTTCGATTCAGGACAACTCTGAATGCCATCCCAGCCCCAGAGCTTCCCGTAGGGTAAGCTGAGGCCTCCGCTGCAACTGCGTTGCTGTTCAACCTCTCCCTCTGCCCAGCCTGAGCCCATCATGCTCCTCAAGATACGTCCTGCACCCAAACTCTATCAGGCTCTAGAGGAACCTCACCTGAGACACCTGGGCAAGGAGCCACTGCCCTCTGTTATTCCAGTTCATCAATAAGACCCTTGCCAGAGTATCAGGTTAACATTGACCCCCTACCGCATATAAAACACTGCACTTAGTAGGTCTGGGGGATACAAAGACATTTATTTCAGTTCAACCAACATACAGTAAGCACTTTTACTGTAACAAGGTGAGGTACTTGAGATAAAAACAAGAAAAAAAAACATCCTTCCCTCCTGGAGGTAACGCTCTGGTTGGGGAGGGGGCAGACCACCAGATGGCTTATGCACAAGGCTAGAACGGAGAAGAAAGAAAAGGCAGCACAGGTTTTTGGAAGGCTCAAGGTCAGGAAAGCTCACATCTCGCTTTGGCCACCTTCACCCTATCTGCGATTACTCCCAGCATGCAACACATTCTGCTCATCGCAAACCTCTCTTAACTTCACAAACAGTAGTTGAGGACCACACAGCAGAGTCGTCTCAAGTGCAGGCAGCTGTCCCCTGGGATCGGATACTCAAGGTCTCTGATCAAAGTCTCAGGCAAAGGGGAGCAGAGCTCTGCCAGCGGGAATGAGCCTCCTGGGAGAAACGAGAGCCGGTCCTAGGAGGACCACTGAACGCCAAGTTCCACAGTGACCTCCATTCCTGTGATGACTTAGCAGCTCAGGTCCTTAGTGGGCATCAAGGAAAGTTCGGTGGGGAACGCACTCAAGGGCAAGCAGTGTGGAGGAGTAGAACCCTAGGGCAGCTATTGTCTTTGCATCTGATGGGGTCCAGCCTTGGAAAAGAGAAAGCTTTCTTATCCCACCAGTTAACAAAGGCACCACCCCTTCTGAAATAAGACCCACAGAAGCCATTTGGCTTACTTAAGCACACGGAACTTGGTAACTGAGAATGTGAAGATGCCACACACAGAATCCATCTCTCTGTTCCATGATTTCCCCTTGAATCCCTGTTGTCCCCTCTGGGGATGGAATTGAGCTGGGATGGTTCAGACAAGGAGTAACAGCCAGGAAGAAGATTTCCAAAGCTAGCATCTACACCCCAGGTCTTCAATAAGCCAGAGATTTTCTTCTAATCTGCTGGTGAGCCGCAGCCCAAGCATCGAAGAGTAGGTACATCCTGAAATAAGGTGCACAGGGCATGCATTTCCTCAAGCTGCTGTAACAGCTGACCACAAACTCGGAGGTTTACAACACAAATGTACTCTCTTACAGTTCTAGAAGCCAGAAGTTCAAATCAGGGTGTCAGCAGGGCCACACTCCCTAGGAAGGCACTGGAGGAGAATCTTTCCTTGTCTTGCCCAGCTGCTGGCAGCTCCAGGCATCCCTTGGCTTGTGGCTGCCTCACTCCAACCTCTGTCTCCATCTTCACCTGGCCTTCCCTTTGTGTTCTCCTCTGATAAGGAGACTTATTGTATTTAGGTTCCCCCAGTTAATCCAGGATGATATCTCAGGATCCTGAACTTTATACCTGCAAAGACCCTTTTCCCAAATAAGGTCACATTTATAGGTATTGGGGACGAGAATGTGGACATATCTTTTGGGGGCCACCATTCAACCCAGAACACATAGTAACCTTACTACACGTGGTAGCTTACTGGGGAGTCCAACAGAAGTGTTAAGTGTTTTGTTTTTCTTTTTTAACGCTAAAGACATTAACACCCTCTGCACATAAAGACTCTTTCCAAGGTCCCCCTGCAGCCAGATGTGGCCTTGTTACTAAATGCTGGTCGGCAAGGTGTAAACAGAAGTGTCGAATGGCAGCTTCCAGGAAACATTCTTAAAAGACAGCTAGACCAAGCCTTTTTACTTCTTGTTCCATTAAGCAGCCTGAAATGTAGATGCACTGAAAGTCTGGTGGCCGTTTTCACCCATGAGGATGAGGGCTACATCCTCTGGTGGCAGAGCAATGCTTTGGAAGGAATCCATGTCTCCCCAGACCTCATGGAGCCCCCTACTCGGGCTGGACTCCCTCCCCCTGAACCGCAAGAAAGGAAGAAACTTCTCTCTTGTTTCAGACCTCTTCTATTTGGGTTTCTCTGATGTATGTGGCCAGATCTAATCTCAGCTAAACAAGGACCCACCTATAGTTGGAGGGACAGTCTCAGAAATACAGTGGACTAGGAGAGCCACTGTGGATCGTACCCCCTTTCCAAAATAGTCTTCTGCCGTGCACGAGATCTGATTTCAACGTCTCCAGAAATCTAGGATGTCCTGAATCGCTCTCTGGCTGCTTTTCCAGGATGAAGACCTGGACTCCAGGACTGGCCCAGGACCACCCATGGCAGTCCCTGCAAAACCAGGTCCTATGGCCAGGAAAAGGAAGATCCATTTCTCTACCAAACTAAGTCAGGGCACCATCAGGGAACGAAATGGATCAGATGGGGTTTGGAAGATGCCTTTCATTCTTCCCACTTGTTGACACCCAAGACTCTACATCCCTGAAGGTCCATCTTTGCAAATATTTGGACTTTCAAAGTCTGCTCCAGTCTTCCCTGGAGCATCAATTACAAAGGCCCAACGTGTGTCCCATTGATGGCGAATCTCCTTGCAGGACTCCCCAGTAAGCAGGAACTGTTCCCTTCACATGGACTAGCAATAGACAGGATGATGTGCACAAGGGCTCCAAACACCATAGGCTCATGGACCCCAAGTGAGGGCCATGCTTGGTTGGATGCTCTGCTGTTGCCATCTTGAAATTCTTAATCATTTCTGAACTGGGGCCCTGCATTTTTATTTTGCACTGGGATGCACAAATTATGTAGCCAGTTTCTCAAATGTGTACCAGGTTCTCCCAGGACTTAGGAAATATCTTCTCATAGATGGTACATATGAGGCTTGTTCACCCATTTCTCCACTTTTGGTCACTGGAGATATAAAAACACCCCCTGTTCAAATGCCCAGTGCCAGGAGACCTGTGTGACCAGAAAACCAAATAACACATACAAGTCAGACAGATGGGACCATTTGTATTTAGACAGCCGGGCACCCTCTAACCATAACACTCTTGAAGTGTTGATAAGGTTTTCCCCGTTCGGTAGATGGAAGGACTGAGAACAGGGAGGGACCCTCACCACTGAACAGTGCCTGGAACCCATTAGGGGTTCATTAAATCTTTACTGAATATTGAAATATTGTTTGTGAGATGTCCTTACTTTGTTGCATTGAAGGCAGATTTTGAGATGAGATAACAGGTGACCTACACAACACTGGGCACGAAATGCTTGAACATCAACTATTCATTCAACAAATGTTTACTGGGCCCCCTCCATATACCAGGACCATGCCAGGTGCGAGGGTGCCATAAGAGGCCCCGAGTGCAGCTCCTGGGCACCGTCTGCTGGTATTACATGTGATGCACCATGGTCCGCCTGGATGAGGGATCCATTTTCAGTTGGGACCTCGAATCAAAAAACTCCCTGTCTTCCCGAAGGGAATGAAGAGATTAAACAAAGCCCTCCATCACCATAGTCCAGGAACATGCATTGACTGTGGCAGGTAACACTGACACATGAACAAAGATTACTAAATGAGAAAGAGAGGTTACTTTGGTGAAAACAAGTCAAGTATTCCACCAGCCCTTCTGCAGAGCAGACTGTGGGGAGCCTGCACGGTGATCTATTGATTTCTGCTTCAAGTGAACTTTGAGCTATGGCATTACAGCCAAGGCTAAAAATTAGTCCCAAGTAGCTAGAAGGAGGCTTTTTTTAAAGTACTATATTTTTAGCACAATCTCTACTGAATGAGAACAATGGGAAACAGAGAGAAAATCAGCAGAAATTGGGAGACGAGAAAACGAGATGGCTCAGCAGTGAGATAATCCCTTTGCCACATGGTTCAAGGCTTGTCACGGCCTCAATGAAAGACACCCACCAGGCAGGACACACACTTGCCCAGCCACGGAGGACCTTGGTGAAGACTCTGGTACCCAGAATCAAGCAAAATCCCCCTAAGGATCCTGTCTTCACAAGACATCGCTATGGGTGTCTGTCATTCATTTTAAACTGGCACCTTCACAGGAAGTGAAACACATCCAAAGTATCCAAAAGACCAGAAATACAAATTTAATAAAATTGATAAAAATGATTATTTTTCAAATTGCAGAATTCATTTATTACAAAGTTATCATCTTCCTAATACTTTTCCTGTCTTCATCTGAGAATCCCATCTCCCTGAGAAAGTCTAAGCCATTTCTCTCTCCAATATAAGTGAAAAGTACCTCCTTTTAAAAAAAGTTCCATTTATTTAATTATCAGTAACATTGGACATATTTTCATAAGTTTATCACCCATGTGAATTTCTTCTTTTTTGTGAATTTTCTCCTTCCAGATTTCACCGGTTTTTCTTTGGGTTATTTTTTTTATTGATTTTTCTGTCAGATATGCTTCAAATATTTTCTCCAGTTCTTGTGGGTCTGATAAATGTTTAGCATCTTGTACCATTCAGAAGTTTGGGGATGTTATTGTTTTATTTTGGTTCAGTTTGGTTTTTAAGTTTTACGCAGTCCTGTATTAATAATTTCAGCCTTGGTCTCGTGCTAAGAATGGCTCTTCTCAACCCAGAATTAAAAAGAGGCTTTGTTTTGCTTCCTTCCAGGCTAAGAGGTTATTTTATTTGTTTGTTTTTGTTAGGGAGAAGGGAGCTGTTTGTTGTTAATTGACTCGTTCATTCAAAAGCATGAATCATTGCTCCCATAGCAAGAAACAAACTCGGGTAAGTAGGTGGCTCAGACTTCGTGTGAGTGAAGATCACTGTGGCCTTTCAGTGGAGGAGGCTGGAGCAATTAGGTGTCCAGGGCAAGTCCCACGTCCAGTGACCGCAAGAGGAATTTGGAACATAGACCCCTTAGAGCGACTTGCTTCCTGTTTCAGATACGCCAGATGCCATTCCCAAAGCTGCATGACCACGACAAGTCAGCTCTGAAATTGTTTTGACATTTGTAAACAGCAACAAAACTCCAAATGACTTTTCCAATCATTTTGCTGTTGTTTCCTGGAATTCTGTTTCACTGAACGTTGCTTGAATAAGATAGGTTTATAAAATATTCTGGGATGCAAAGATTTTCAACTTAATGGAATTTGAACTACAATGGATTTTTTTTTAAGGATCCACAAAACAGTAATTCTCCCCGCTGCCCACTGAGAAAATGTATTCATTCATTCAAAAACAAAATTAAACTATATGTTTTGAACACATACCCTATATCACAAACTGTGGTCAACTGATTGCAAATATGGCCCCTGTGTCCACGTCCTTTGCAGTATGGCATGGCAGGCTCTCCTATCAAGAAGTGTCTATTCCCCTGCCCTCGAATCTGGGCTGGCCTCGTGACTAGCTTCGGTAAATAGAGTGTGTCAAAGATAATACCGTTTATGGGGGCCTGGGGGATTCCCTTTCTCTCGAAACCCTGCCATCGTGAGATGCTAACAAGCCCAGGCTAGTCTGCTGGAGGAATATGAGGGGCCTCGTGCAGCAAAGCCAGTCATCCTAGTGGTCCCTGCAGAGGTCCCAGCAGAGTTCAGTAGAGCCACTGAGCTCAGCTCAGCTCAGGTCAACAGAATGGCGCAGTCCATCTGTAGACATCTGAGCAAAAATTAAAGTTTATCGTTGAATGTCACTGAAGCTTTCTGGTCATTTATTACCTCACATCATTGTGTCAATAATCAATTAATACTAATATTGATATTGATGATTCTGAAATGTATATCAACGGTGTATATTCAAGAAGGAGAAGCTCAACCAACCCCTGCCCTCCAGGAAGGGGCAGTCTAGTGGGGAACACAGACCTGCGAGGCAGCGCCCAGGATACAGTATGTTGTGCCTGTGACAGCTGTAACAGCTATGACACTATGAAGCTGTGACAGCATCTTCTGGTGACACGGAAAGGGGATGCCCTCAAGGGTCAGGGGATCAGAGAAGACTTCCCAGGGCAGGGGCATCAGTCTTGAAGGAGGTCTTTGACTTTGCCTGTTCAAAGGCACAAACAGCGTGGCATTTTAGTATAACTGTGGTAAAGAACAGAGCAGCACAGTGACCTCACTTGCAGTTTCCTGGAGGCCCTGAAAAATCTCAGGTCTCTGAGCTCCACCTCAGAGTTTCTGATTCGGGAAGTTAGGGTGGGGCCCATGGATCTGCACTTCTAACCAGTGTCCAGGCGGCGCTGGTACTGCTGGGCTGAGAACCACAGGTTTAGTGGTTAAGAGCACAGAGTCCGGACTGCACCAAATGAACCTGAGTTCCAGTTCTGCTTGTCTCTGCCAGACTGTGAGACTTTGAGAAAGTGACTCAGTTTCTCTGTCTCAGTTTCCTCCACCAAAAAGTGATGGTACTGATCACCATGGAGATTGGATGTGAGCGTTACGTGAGTTAATGCATTAAAAGCACTTAGCACAGAGCTGAGTGCACAGGAACATTCAGGAACCAGGAGCAATCACATATATTATGTGAATTATTACTACGGCGATTCCTGAGCACCGCTGGAACACAGAGGAGTGACCGCACGTGGCAGGGAGGGGTGAGTGGACGGCCAAGAGGGGTCCCAGGTTTGCATTGTATTCCATAGGTTATACTGAGCCATAGAGGGCGTATGGGGTGGGAGGGTGTAACACAATTAGATTCATGTTTCAGAAAGATCATCTGGGCAGCGGAGCAGGGTATGAGTTGGTGGAAGAAGGTGAGCTGTTGGAAAGGCATCGGGTGGTCTCTGCACCCACCTTGATGAGTGATGGGAAAGGGCATGTGCAGGTGAGAGGCACCTGCCCCTCCTTTAACAAACCAGGAGTGGTGCTATAGAAAGTCCTTCTGTGTTGACCCCTGCATGTGCCTGCCACTTGGACATCTGATGGGCATGTCACACTGAACATGGTCAAACAGACCCCTGGTCGCTCCCTGCGGCCAGCTCTGCCCAATTCAGGAAACGGACACCAAGGTACCAAGAGGGCCAAAAGCCTCAGACTCCTCTCTCCCTCCTCTCCCTCCTCTCTCCCTCCTCTCCCTCCTCTCTCCCTCCTCTCCCTCCTCTCTCCCTCCTCTCCCTCCTCTCTCCCTCCTCTCCCTCCTCTCTCCCTCCTCTCCCTCCTCTCTCCCTCCTCTCCCTCCTCTCTCCCTTCTCTCCCTCCTCTCTCAACTACAAACTACAAACTATTTTTTGTAGATGAACCTATCTACAAAACAGAAACAGACCCACAGACATAGAGAACACACTTGTGGTTGCCAAGGGGGAGGGGGTCTGGGGAGGGATGGAGTGGGAGGTTGGGGTTAGCAGACGTAAGCTGTTACATGCAGAATGGATAAACAACAAGGTCCTACTGTACAGCATAGAGAACTATATTCAATATCCTATGAAAAACCATAATGGAAAAGAATATAAAAAAACAAATGTATAGGGACTTCCCTGGTGGTGCAGTGGTTAAGACTCTGCACTCCCAATGCAGGGGGCCCGGGTTTGATCCCTGGTCAGGCAACTAGATCCCACATGCATACTGCAACTGAGAGTTCGCATGTCACAACTAAGGAGCCTGTGAGCTGCAACTAAGGAGCACACATGCCACAACCAAGACCTGGCACAACCAACTAAATAAAAATAAATTTAACAAAAAAGAATGTATATATATATATATATATATATATATATATATATATATATAACTGAATCAATTAGTATGCATATTGGTATCATTTTCACTCTACCACCTAATTATGGTTACTTCCCACACACAATTATGTCGAGAGGTCAGGAAAGCGCAGGGTTGGGGAGCAGGAGGGCTGAGTTTCTGTGTGAGCTCAGCAGCTCTCTAGCTATATGAGCAAGACGAAGCCATCCAACCTCAGTGGGCCTTTGCCACCTCGCTGTAAACAAGGAGAGAACTGCACCAATGACTTCTAAGATCTCTCTCAACATGTTTATTTATGTTCCAGGCCAGGTTAGGATGACATTCGGGGGGGGGGAAAATCCCATTAGATGCTCAATATACAGAACACATTAGTGAAATATTACTATGAAAAGAGAAGTTGACCAGTTGTCCCCAGCCAGGGCCACCCACAGGTCACAGTACCTTCTGTTGGTTAAAACATTTCAAACAGAAAGAACCCCAGGAAAGGACCCACCCTATGCAGAATTCCTCAGAAGCAGTGAGGGTGATTCTGCCTTTGCTGGGTCCATCAATACCTGTGTGACTCTCCCTGGACTCCTCCCTCCTGTGGCTCCCACGACCCATGTAGACACATCTGGGTTGTGGACAGTCCTCTGTGTCCATTTCTCCATTAGCCCCAGGTGTCTGGCATCCACCATGCTGCTGGGACCCCTCTGGGTTCCCTCTTAGACAAGACCAAGTTGACTCACACCAGTGCCTCTTCTGCATGACCCATGCCAAGTCATCAGGAAATATTGTGGAGGCCAGTCCCAGCTTGGCCCCCTCGCTGATGGTTATAGGCTCCCGGGGCTTTCTCAGGCCCCAAAGCCCAAGCACCTGGTTCTCCCGACTGCAGAGAACCCACTGCAGACCACCAAATGTCCTCATGAACTCTCTCGTCACTAAGGGTGAACTACCCCCTCCCCACTTAAGGGAAAAGGAAGGAGGGGTGGGATGAAGGTGAAACATACAAAATGCAGCAGTTCTCTTCAAGGAAATCTCTTCACTCATTTATTTTTCCCCATCGGATCCCTTGGTACATCCTTAATCCTAGATGAGTGCTTAGGACTCGTGAAACATATTTTTAAAAGACTCTCTTGTGTAAATTCCGTCTGACCTCATAGGCCGTTTGGTCCATGATATCTATCACACTGGAACGTGTGATAGATAACCACATGCTTCATTAAACGTGCTGTGCATATGTCATAAGTCAGGGAAATATGTCATAAACTTAGGAGGCAGATGCTGTAGCAGACACGGTGGATTGCCTACCCAAATTGACTTTCCACGCCCATTCTTGCTGGCATAGTTATTCAGCATGCTCCCTGCAGGCTTCCAAGATCCCAGGGAAGGGGCATTTCCCCAGATGGAAGGTGAGGAGTACCCGGAATCCCATTTCCCTGTCCGTCTTTGCGACTGAAGCTAGCGTGGAACCCAGGTCTGGTCCTTGAGATGGAGGAGGAATCTACCAGGAGCTCCAGGAAAAAAATCTTCCAGGCTCTTCAAAAGAGACAACCAGGATAAACAAAATGTGTTGTGCCCATACGATGGACTCTTATTTGGCCATAAGGAGGAATGATACCTGCTATAACAGGGATGAACTTAAAAACAGGATGCTACGCGAAAGAAGCCAAACACAAAAGCCACCTCCTCCTGTATATGAAATATACAGGAAAAGCAGACCTATAGAGACAGAAACACAGCAGTGGTCATCGTGGCCTGGACAGAAGGGAGAACGTGCAGTGACTGTTAAACGTGCTGTTTGGGGTGATGAAAACATTCTGCAGCAAGACGGAGGTGACGGTTGCACAACACTGTGAATGTACTAAATGCTAATGATCGTACCCTTTAAAATGGTTAAAATGGTGAATTCTGTGTTTTTTTAATTTTATATTGAAGTATAGTTGATTTACAATGTTGTGTTAGTTTCAGGTGTACAGCAAAGTGATTCAGTTATACATATACCCGTGTTATGTGTGTTTTATTGCAACTTGGAGCAAGGAGGGAACCAGGAAGAAGCAGGTGTTTCCCTGATGTCCTTGCAGCAGTGAAGGACGGCCACGTGACCCTGGGCACACACTGGGCTCCAGCCCAGTGGCCGAGGATGGCTGAGCACAGAGATGCAGAGAGACGGGGACCCTGATGTCTATGCTGAGCCCATCACACTCAGTTCGGAACATCTCCACCTCTGGGTTTCTTATTATGGAAGATTTTTTTTAATGTGCCACGTAAAAGCAGCGCTCATTGGAATAATTATCATGTCTTTTCGGACCGCTACACAATTGCCTTCTCGACTAACTGCGGATCGCAAAAAATAGTTTGCCAGGAAATATTCCCTTGAATTCCCAGAGGACAAGATATTTCTTTCCAGTCCCCTTGAGAAAGTCTCTACCCAAACAGCAGAACTAAAGACCAAATTTGATTTCACCTCCATTCCAGATATGATTAAACTAATTTTGTTATAGAGGGAGGGAAGGGGTCAGGAACACAGGAGTTGAACAGAGCTGGCAAGGTTTAATTTCTTGTTTGTTTCCTGCAGCCTCTGGACGTTTCTGAGGTCCTTCAAGGGTATGAATACATCCTGCAGAAATCATGGAGTAAATGGTACCCTTATGGCCCGAAAGACTTCAGTGTGGCTGATTTGCTGCCCAGGTGAGATATAAATGCTGAGAGAAGTTGCTCTCAATGTCTGGAGGCTGCAGCTAAGAACTAATGCTATTTAGCTTGCATCAATCCTCACAGCCATCTATCCAACCATCCCTCTATTCAGTGACCCCAAATAAAATTAGTTTTACGTCATTTAAATTTGGAGATCAAAACTAAGTTTGCAACTTAGAGTGAGAGCCTTCAACAAGGGAAAGAAAAAAAGATCTGGTCCCGTGGGAATTCACATGAAATTGTTCTAGCAGTACGATGGTCTGGAAGATCACCAGCGAGCGGGAGAGGAAAGAAAGGCTGGTGTGAGACGACATGATAAGAGCCCAGCGGAGTCCTGCCGTAGCCGATAAAACCGTTCCCAAAGGATTCAAGAGCAGCTCATTTTGCCCGGAAGGGCCCAGAAATCAGCTACTCAGGGAAACACATACAGTTACTGGGAGGTGAGAGTTCTCATGATTTTATTTTCTTCTTTATATTTTTTCCTGATCTGTTGATATGTCCCACAATAAACACGGATTATTTTTCAAAATAAGAAAAACATCTTACTTTTTAAAATATTTTTAATTCATACTGTCTACAAGATGTTGGGAAAATAGGTTTTGAAGGACGTTTGGATAAGAAAGGTAAATTCTTTCCTATCTTCTTGTGTTTTTTAAACTTTTTTTAAAACATGTTTTGAGATGTTCAGGTTTTTCTGGGATGTGTGATTTCTCAGGATAGCAATTGGATCCCCCAGGCGGGTCTGCCTACAGCTCGCTGCCTGAAGCCTCAGTTGAAATGGATGTAAAACATTTATTTTACCTAAACGGACAGTTTTCAGCCCATTGAACAAAATCAGGGAAACACATGTTTCAGAGTTTGATGTTTAAATAAAACCATAAACGTACTGGGTGGAGAAGGGGGATGTTGCCCCTTTCTTGCATTCAAAGGACCTGAAATTTGAGGTATTCCCTGTGATAAATAATGTCTCAGCAACTCTGGGTGAGAGAATATTCTACAGACCCATTATGGCCTCTTTAACCACAAAGCAGGAGAGGAGGACCACAAGATGATTTCCTACGTGGAGACGTTCATATTTAGCATTTTGCTTTGCCAGAGAATTCTTTCCTCAATTTAGTGTAAACAAAAATGTCAGCCACACCCTGCAGTAAAAACCCATCAAGCTTTGCTCCTCTCTGTGCATTAGGAAAGGAAAACTCTCTCTCCGTCTGCCAAGTATTTTGTTTCCTTTAAAACTTGGAAGTGCGCAGATTTTCGCAGCTGTCCAAAGCCACCTTTATGAATAAAATACTTTTCATATGAAAATAATTAACGAAATTAATAATAATAAAGCTTAAATATAAGATCTGCATAAGAATAACCTCCTCGGAGCACCTCCTCCCAGGATGGCTTCATAGGGGAAATGGCAGGATCCTGGCCACCCACATAGAACCTTGATTAACAGAGCATGTGTGTACGTGTGTGGCTGTGTGTGTGTGTAAAATTTCAAAGCTGTTGATTTCAAATCTGAGAATCTCCCCGCTCCCCATCACCATTAACTCTCACCATGTGCTATGTCTTCGTTGACTCAGTTTCTGAAGCAGGAGGAGGAGGTCCTACTCCCATCCCAGGGATCTCTGAGTGAGCCGTCCTTGCCAGGAGCTTCCTCACCAGTCATCTGCACCATTTGGAGGGAACTGAGAAGTTCGTTATCCTCTCGAGTAGATTGAATTGTGTCCCCCAAAAGTTGTCTCCAAGTCCTAACTCCCAGGACCTGTGAATGTGACCTTATTTAGAAATAGTGTCTTTGTAGATGCAAGGACCTCGAGATGAGCCCAAACTGGATTTAGGGTGGGCTCTAAACCCTATGCCTGATGTCCTTACAAGAGAAAGGAGCAGAGATTGAAAACATAGAGACAGAGGAGAAGCTCAAGGGAGAGGGAATGTGAAGACAGAGGCAGCGAGCCAAGAGATGCATCTACAGGCCAGGGATTGGCAGCTGCCACCAGAAGTGGGAGAAAAGTATAAAATGGATTCTTCCTCTGAGCAACCAGAAGGAACCAACACTGCCAACACCTTGATTGGGGGTTTATGGCCACCAGAACTGTGAAAGAATATATTTCTGTTGTTTTAAGCCACAGAGTTGTGGTAAGTTGTTTCTCAGCTTAAAGAAGTGAATGCACTCTCTGACATAGAAGCTGGTGGTTCAGCCACAGTCTCCAAACCCTGGGTTATTCCACCTCCTTTTAGCTGCCAGCTCCACCCAGAGCTCAGCCCCCTCCTTCCATCCCACCTGCTCAGGTCTCTTCTGCTGTGTTTCTCCTACCTGCCAGTATAAGCCTTGGCTGCATCAGAATTACAGGGGGAGTTTTTAAACAATACGAGACCAGGATGGCACCAAAGATAAATTAAATAAGACTGTATTGAGGTGGGGGGTGGAGGGTGAGAGTGAGGCCTGAACACCTGAATTTTGTAACAGCCTCCAGTGCTGATCATTTCAGCTGAAGTACAGGACCCTGTACCAGCTCTGGGGCCTCCAGCTGGCATCCACCCTACTCCCCATCCCATATTGCCCACTGAGGTCTCTTCCACAACCACACTGGTGTAGCTCCCTGCACCTATGGGATTCAAATTTGAGGTTGCATAAGAATTTCCTGGGTAGTCCATCAAAGCGCAAATTCCCAGGCTCCTACCCACAAAGACAATTCTGTAAATCTGGTGTAGGTCCAAGAATATGAATTTTTAACAATCTTAAACTTTGTTGAACATTAGAATCTCCTTGGGAGCTTTACCCAAAAAAACCAGTGTCCAATTGAATCAGAAACACTGTGGGAAAGACACAGGCATCAGAATTGTAAAAAATTTTCAGCTGATTCCAACTTTTAGCCAAGCTTGAGACCCACTGTCTCAAGAAGTGCCTACTGAGTGCCAGCTACAGTGATGAATGAAGTAGATGATTCATGCTGGCAGGGAGGCCAGATGTTATTAATCATTTAAATATACAATAAATATACAATTCTAAACTGTACTGAGTACTCTGATGGAAAAGAATGCAGTACTATAAGATAGACTGGTATGGGACCAGGGACTGCCTCTCTGAGCAGAAGAGATAACAAGTGGAGTGTGGGGACCACAGCATCCCAAGTAGAGAGAACAGCACATGCAAAGGCCCTGGGGCAGGGGGACATTTGAGTAACCAAGGAAACGCTTGTGTGGCTGAAAGGCAGTTAGCCAAGTAAAGGAATGGGAGTGACTTTACTCAGAAGGGAGAAAAATAGAACAGGAACAGTTCTGAAGTGTGGGAAGGTGAAGGCAGACCAAGCTAGCTGAGTTGGATGTGCAGGGTTTGAGCTGTGTGTGCATTACCCAAATAGAGATGATACGCAAGCAGTGAGATACACTCGTCTGCACCAGAGCTGGAGACCCAAATCTAGCAGTCTTCACCCTGTAGAAGATATTGCAGCCATGGGTTACATCAACTTACTTAAGAATCATCTTAGATGCCCCCTTTTCCCTACCTGTGTACCCCAGACCAATCAATTACAGTCTTCTTTTTTTTTTTTTTTCAGCCCCACTGCGTGGCACGTGGGATCTTAATTCCCCAACCAGGTATCCAACCCATGCCCCCTGCAGTGGAAACTTGGAGTCCTAACCACTGGACCACCAGGGAAGTCCCAATTAAAGAGTCTTTTTGATTCCATCTACCTCCCAGGTTCACCCTCTCCTCTCAATCACCAGTATGTCTGCCCTGCTGTTAATCAAACTCCTGACTCAGTTTCTCCTTTTCCTAATCCATCCTTCACACCAATCCAGAGCAAGCTGATCTGATCTTATCCCTCCTTTGCTAGCAACTTTTCCACAGCTCAGAGTCACCTATAGAACAAAATATGCCATCCTTGGCATAATGGCCAAAGGCCTTTGTTATCCGACCTCTGCTTGCTTGTCCAGCCTTGTCTGCACTACCCCAGACCCTCAGATACCCTGCTCCCCAACCTCGCTGAGCTACTAGCTGTCATTGGCTGCCCTCCTGAGTTTCCCAATAAGGCAGCATCTTGTTATATGCGTGTCTCCCTCTGTCTGTAAAGACCTCCAACATGCCTAGAATTTTGTCAGCTCGGCACCTCTCTTCTCCTTTTTGGGAGATGTCCTTTTACAACCTCCAACAGGTGATACAGGTGGGAGCTGTTACCCTCCGGCAGACCCGGCCCTGCAGCACAGGGTAGACCCATGGCCAACCTGAACCATCACAGCTCCTCCTAGGACTTTGGAACTTGGGGTCAGAGGGAGAGAGAGGTCAGTACCTTTCTGACATGAAGATGAACAGGATATGGTAATGGGGAGCTGTCAGCAGCCTCATTCTCCACGAGGTGGAGAAAGCCCATCTCCAGGGTGAAGTACTGAGGCTGATGTCGGTGAAGAGAAGCAGGAGGATGGTCCGGCAGACTCACTGGAGGCCCAGCTCAGGTGTGTGTGAGGCCATGTGATCCTTCCAACATTCTCCATTTACACCTAAGCTGGTCTGAATTAGATAACCGTCCCTTGCAGGCTTAACACGTGAATCATACAGCATTGGTGGAGGAGAAGAGTGAAGGAAGTTTGGGGGCAGGTGGGCACAGCCCCTATAGATGAGCAAGCTCAATACAAGATAGTCACAGAGCCCAGAAGAGGTCCTGGGGTGGCCACTCAGCTTCTGGGATCCTGAAACCTCTGAGCCCTTAATCCCCCAAAGCTGGGGCTGCTCATCTACCTAGCAAGCAAGGGTTCCCTCACTGAGCCCCCATACGGTCCAATGATGGACATGTTCCAAAAAGACAATAGTGACAGGTGAATAGCGGAATGCCTCAGGCTTGTCCCTGAAACCCTCACCCTTCCAGACACTGATACCTTCTCCTGCCTGGGATCTGCCCTCACGTGGCCATTGGGGCGTCCCATCTCCTGTTCCCCTTCAATTATCAGTCCCAAATCCACCAGCTTCATTTCCTGGTATGTGACACTCGTGGTCCCCCTTATATAAGTTTCCTTGGATATCTACCTCCGTGGATGAGCAGTGATCCATGCGTGGGTGCCACCCTCGTGGCTCAGGATGGAGGGTGGAGAGGGCAAGGTTGGACAGAGGCTCGAACTGGACTGTGTGGTGGTCCTGAGGTCTGTTCCCATGCCCTGGGTGCAGAGGCCACGTGTCCAGGAGCTTTCTTCAGCCATGCCGAGGCCAGGCCTGTCCTTCTGAGCCTTCCAGAACCCAATTCTTTGCCCAGTGGTAGAATTCCCACCCACACAGCACAGCTGATCTGCACAAAAGGAAATGAATTCAAGCCGTTGTGAGTTGAAGAAAATCTCTTAGAAAAATTTTGCCTTAAAGAATTAGATTTTAATGTCACATCGATAATTAATCTTTTCCTGACTTGAGAAGTTTTCTGTCCTATTTAACACCATGTCTTTGCATCTTTGTATCTGTTGTACCTAATTATAAAGCATAGGTCACAAGAAATGGGTTCTCAAGAAATGCCCTCGAGCAACAACTCCTGGCAAATCAGCTATAAAAGACTGGTAGAAATAGTCACTCCTGGGAAGATGGAGGTTGTCTGCTGGGCTTTTAAGTATGTGAAGGTCACATAGACATCTTAAATGCAACAGATCTGAAATCAAACTACCATGGACTAATCAACCCTTTGCACACCTGTTGTTCCCACCCCAAATTGCTTTGCCAAGTCAGGCATCTCAAATCCAATGCCAGATCCCACTGAGGTTACAGCGCCCAATCCTCTCCTCTGCCCACCTCCATGCTATCAGGAAATCCTCTTCTGTCCCTACCTGGCCATGTGACATTCCTGGTTGAAACACTCTGATGGATCTTTGTCACCCACAAGATAAATTCCAAACTACCATCTCTTGACACACAAAACCCTCCATAACTTAGCTACTGCCTCTCCTTTCAACCCTGCCACCCAGGGTGACCATCTGTCCCAGTTTTCCCAGGACTAAGGAGGTTCCCAGGATGTGGGACCTTCAGTTCTAAAACCAGGAAAATCCAAGGCAAATGCAGACAAATTGCTTTCCACTCTAGAAATACTGAACTGCCTGTAGTTCTGTTATGGGCTGAATGCTTGTGTCCCACCCCCTAAAATCCCTATGTTGAAGCCTTAAGACCCCATGTGATGGTAGCTGAGATGGAGCCTTTGGGAGGTAAATAGGTTTGGATGAGGTCATGAGGGTGGGGCCCCCATGATGGGATTAGTGCCCTTATAAGGAAAGGAAGACAGAGATCTCTCTCCCCTTCCACAGGCACACACTGAGGAAGGGTACTGTGAGCACACATTGAGAAAGTGGCTGTCTACAAGCCAGGAAGCAGATTTCACCAGAAACCAAATCAGCCAGCACCTTGATCCTGGACTTCCAGCCTCTAGAACTGTGAGAAATTTGTGTCATTGTTTATGGCCCCAGGCCAAGGTATTCTGTTACAGCAGCCTGAACTGACTGAGACAAGTTCCCTATTACCCAGCTATGATTTTCCAACATGAAGTGTTGCTTTGTGCTGTTCAGTCAGCCTGCACCTTTTCCCTAGTCCTGCTTTTTACCTGATTAACTGCTATTTATGCTTCAAGACTCAGTAAAGGAGGCTTCTCAGCCTGGAAGTGTTTCTTGGCTTCATGCTGGCACCTCTACTCTGTACCCATGGAGGTGTGGAGGTGCAGCTGTCACGGTACTGTCCTTGGGTGGAACACTTTCCCTGTGTGTCTGGCCCTCATCAGAGGGGAAGTAATCACAGGCTGGACCTGTGTCCCAATCATCCTGTATCCACAGCCCAGCCCAGCATCTGACATGTAGGAAGTGGTCAATCAGTGATTGAATCTGTTATCTGGGACACCCATGTATAAATGTTTATTTTAAAAAGTGCTATTTCCAATTCAACAAACTTCCCAACCCTAATTAGCACTTTGGCCATTTTGAATACAGGAACTTTCCAATTTAGCTTTTCACATGCCAGCGACCAGGAGGAGGCTGATCCAGAATTGACCAAAGGCCCTGGAATAACCTCTGTGTCTACATCACACTTGATGATTGATTTTGGAAATGTGCTATCAGATGCTTAATTTACTGCACATTTTCTTTGGGACTGAGATATCCAGTAAAACATGTTTTAAATGTGATTATGATAACACATCCTTGTTATAAGCTTAAAGGATATAATAAATGTAAAGGTACTTTAAGATATGTAAACACTGATATAAACATAGCACATTATTACTAAGGTTTTCATCATCAGAATTATTGTGGGGTGGGCTCCTGGAACATCCCCCAGAAAACTGAGCATCCGGGGAGGTGTAGAATTGACATGGTTCCTCCATTCATTAGCACGTGGCTCACACAAGTAATGTCACTGTTCTCAGCCTCCAGCTCCATCAAAAATAAGTGGGGACTATAACATCTGTCTCATAGGGTTGGGGTGAAAATGAAATGTTAGTGTCTGAACAAAGCCTAGAGCTCCAGAGGGGAACAGTGTTGGTGATGGTGCTGGAAGGGGATGGCACTGGGATGGTGTTGGTTTGGGATGGTAGTCATGTTAATGATGACGGTGCTGATGATGTTGGTGCTGGTGATGATGGTGGTGCTGGTGATAAGATGGTGATGATGGTGCTTGTGATGGTGGTGTTGGGATGGTGGGTCTGAAAACTGTCAGATGGCCTTGACAAGGCTCAGTGTTCTGCTCATAAAGAAGGTGGCCAGTAAATGTTTTCTGACTGAATAAATGAAACAAGTGACTTGGGGGTCCTTTTATTCCACTATACTTTGTCACCATTTTAAATTCAACAGGCTAGAAAGACAAATATCATATGATATCACTTGTATGTAGAAACTTTAAAAAAATGATACAAATGAACTTATTTACAAAACAGAAATGAACTCACAGACATAGAAAACAAACTTACGATTACCATAGGGGAAAGTGGAGGTGGGAGGGATAAATTAGGAGTTTGGGATTAACATATACACACCACTATATATAAAATGGGTAAACAACAAGGACCTACTATACAGCAAAAGGAACTATACTCAATATCTTGTAATAACCTATAATGGAAAAGAATCTGAAAAAAAATATGTGTGTGTGTGTGTCTGTGGATACATATATATAAAATGGAATCACTTTGTTGTATAACTGAAACTAACACAACATTGTAAATTAACTATACTTCAATTTTAAAAGTTTTTGAAAAAGAAAAGAGAAAAGAAAACTTCAACAGGCTCAATGACGTGTAATATTATCAGAGTCCAAACTACATTAAAAATCAATGTTAAGCGAAGACAAGCTTTCCAGGACCTGATTTTCCTACTAGATAATGATTACTTCAACTAAAATCTGGTTACATATGTTGGAGATCTTTAATGTTTTCCCTTCTCTTTTTTCTTTTGCCCAGGTGTGATCTCACCTTGTTGTATAAGCCCTATTGTGCAATTCAGAGGACTTTCTGATGCTGACCTAGTGCAGATGCTCAGTTCCTCTGAGCCAGGATGCACTTGAATATTGTAAGAGAGAGATGATCTTGAAGAAACCTTTCTTTTCCCCTGAGCTCCAGTTTGGAGCAGTGACTAGAAAAAAGTCCAAGCTCAGTTCTAAAATTAGAATTAGACATGTTCAATTAAATCTAAATTTTGGCAAAGAATGGATTTCAAGTCACAGTTAAACTCTGAGAATAAACAAGAAGTCACCAAAGGCATGTGACTGCTCCTTGGCCAGACCTTGGGGTCACTGCCCATGTCTGTGAACCAGATGTAGTACCGTTGTTCCACCAGCTGGTTTTTCCCAACCAAACGCTCACACAATTAATGATCGGCGTTATGCTTCCTCTCCTCCCCTGCTAGCAGCTCTGTTTAGCAATGTCCAGACTCATTCCTCAGATGCTTATGTGAGAGCAAATCTAATCAAATCCAGATGAGAAAAATATGTCTAAAAAGGAAGGAAGTGATTTAGTGGCACACTTGAAGACTTACATGCAAATGTATTGACATTAGTCTGTGCATAGAAATTATAATATTTCCATGATTCTCACATGGGAATTGTACTAAAAGCGTCTGCACACCAGGAGTATGAGACTGTAAGACAGTGTCATAACATGGAACCCACTGCCAGGTACAGAATAAATTAGGTGTGTTTGTGTGGCATTTATACATAAGGCTTTATTAATAATGAGATCTCATTGCATATGTATAAGCATATGTGTTGTCAATTGACTTCCTCAAAAATGCCTGTTATTGGTATTATTTAAATCAAGACCATCAAACTGGGCTGCAGAAAGAGCCCAGTCTTCTAAATGGAGAAAAAAACACTACATATACACACAGAAATCTCCAGGAACAGCCAAAGAAATCATAACCAAAGTTGCTTAATTGAAAGTTCATCCTTGACTTGAGAAATGAATGTAATTTTGATTTTTGGTTACATCTGTCCTCTATTGATCTACTGCTTCACTAATTATTTCTTGAGCACCTACTCTGTGCCAGGCACTGTTCTATTAATAGTATAATTCTTCCTTTGGCATTTGTTACATTGTAAAAAGAACTTCCTGCAAAGAATAAACTATGATATGTGATTAAGTTCAAGTTACTGTCTCAAAAGCTTATTAATCAACAGTATGAAGGCAAGTGTACAGACGCCTTCAACATTCTTCACTTTCCTAGTTTATGATATTAAGTTTAGAGATGTGGAAATACTTATGTCCTTTTGTCTAAAAATGACATCATTTCCTACAGCGAGAGCCACTTTTAGGAGCATTACCAACTCTGATGCACTTGGACCTTTGTGTCTTTTTATTTCTCCTGTCGAGATACAATCCCCTCCAAACTATTTCCCTCTTTCTAAACATTTCTCTCCAGACATTCTGAGCTTAATTGTATCTGAGAAATAGAGCTGAGAGAACTCACAAATGGCCAGGAGTCTAAAATCTTGATTTGTCATCTTAATTCTGCCACTTACTCTACTGGGACCTTACATTGTATGAGAGGGCAATTCCTTAAAGAAGAGATGTCCCACCTTAGAACGATATCCTGGGGTCTATCACTGGGACATCAGGTAAGACAAGAACCAGGAGTGATTTTTCACCACTAAACTGGAGAGTATCTGGAGTTGATGCATGCAATTCATTACCGGCATCCCTGGAGGCTGGAGCAACCCTCTGGGAAAATCATTCACATTTCACAAGTCACAGAAGTCTTGATTCATTCGATATCAGCCATTTCAGTCCTGGGAAAAGTTCCTTTGGAAACAACATCTCTAAAAGTAAGTGATACGTTCATAAAGATGCCCGCTCCAGAACGTCACTGCTCAGGGAGCTCTAATTGAAACTGAATCCCCCTAAAACTGAGTTTTCTTGCTGAGTTTATGACGAATTTCTGTCCAAAACTTTATTCTTTTTCTTGTCCTGCCCCTGTTCCCTTCAGGATTGAGGAATATCAAAGAAAAGGGGGAACTGAAAACAAGCAGGACCCTTTGGGGCCCTCCCAGGTACAAAAACCTCTTCATTCCTTGTTTGTAGAAAAAATGGCTTACTCTCCTATGCCTTCTCCGAGTTCCAGAGAGCATGCTCAAGTATGAGAACAATAGAGTCACAGGACTTCCATGTCCTCCTGAAGGGATATAGATAACAATCTGACACATATCTTTGAGTTGTTCTGCAGAAACTAACACCCCCCACCACCCAGGTGGAGGATGGTGACTCCATGCTGACCACAAGTACTGAGACCCCAGCCTGGTTGGAACCAGAAGGTTGAGATTCCTGAAACACCACTCTGTCACCTCACCAACAACAAATCAGAAGAAAGTCCATGAGCTATTCACACATCCTATGACCCTGGTCCCTAACACTGTCTCCAGAAACTCTTGCCTGAAAGCCATCAGGGAGTTTAGGTCTTCTGAGCATGAGCTGCCCATTCTCCTTGTTTGGCACCCTGAAAATAAACCCTTACTTTGCTGCAAACACCTGCTGTTAGAGCTTGGCTTTCTGTGCTGGAGGCACACAAGCCCTGGTTGGATAGCATTACCATTGATTGAATTCTTCAATTCCACTGCAGTGCTGCCAAGACTTGGTGAATTTTAAGGGCACTTACCTTCTCATAGTCACTGCAGTCCTCAGGCTCTTGCTTCTGCACATGCTGTCCTCATTAACATCATGTCCACTCTGACAGGAGCCTCAGTGTCTTCCTCATTGACACACCTACATGCACATATGCACAGACACATGCACATGGCTTCCAAGAGTTCATGAGTGAGTACAATGGCAATTATAGAAGACTGACATGGGTGGGGACAGGACAGTGTGTCACAACCACAGAGCCAACTTTGAATTGACAAGTGGGTATCCTGCTTTTAAAATATCCTTTGGCCCCTCACGAGGCCATTGAAGAATTTCCACTCAATCCTCTTGTGTTTTTGTCCTTTCCCATCTGACTTCCTCAACTCCTCCTACCTAGTGTTACACCTCCTCCCAGTCTGAAAATAATTCTCCCATTACCCCAGGATTCACTCCCCTCCTACAGCCAAATTCTGGTCCCACCTTCCTCTGTTCACCCACGTCAGCAAGGTGCCCAGCAAGGTGCAAAGTGCTTCCATATACAGGATCCACCAGAAAGCAGCGGTGGTTATACGGGGAAACTTATTCCTCCTTTACAGATGTCCTGTGGAGCATTTCTTACAATTGCTAAACAGTGAAAAGAACTCAGATGATCAATAACAATAACGCAAACATTTAAAAATCAATTACACTAGTGGTTGCCTAGGGCTGGGAGGAGGAGGAGGGTTGGAAGTGATAGGTAAAGAGCATGAGGTTTCTCTTTGGAGTGATGCAAATGCTGTAAAATTTTGGTGATGGTTGAACAGGTCTGTGACTGTGCTAAACAACATAGTCAACAACTGAGTTCTGCATTTTAAATGAGCAAATCATATGCTATACAAATTATATCTCAATAAAGCTGTGACCAAAAATAACTATACTCTATTCTCATGATAAAATAGTATATAACAAATAAAATGTGAGATTGTGAAGATCCTGTTGACCTCCACCCCCAGGACAGCCTGTGCTTTGATCTTTTTGAGGTCTTGCCTTTCCTGTTTGTCATCTGCCTACTATACTTACCTGTTCATCTTTAAGACTCAGCTTCTATTACAACTTATTGGACCCCACTCTATGCTTTGGCAATGGCTTTAGGACTGAAATGCACAGGCTTGGAGTCCAGGAATATTTGGATTTGATTTCCTTTCTGGACCATTCAAGAGCCTTGAGCAACCCAGCTTAAACATTGGCTTTGCCTAAGGGACACACTGCATCCATGTCATCACTATGTTGCATCCCTGCCCTGCCTGGGGCCAGCCTAGGGCAAAGTCAAACAGGTGTTCAGAGCACAACATTTAAGGAGGCACTCAGTCTCAGGAGTGCAAGTGCAGAGCCAGCCCCTGAATCAGTGCCTCCTTAAGAGAGAGGTGCTCAGGTTGGAAAAATTTAAAGAGATATTCACTTTCATGTATAGATGGTGCATTTGCAAGGGCCTGAGAATAAGTGCCTCCTTAAATGTTGTGCCCAAAGTGTCTCTATTCTTACTGATCCCAGGTACCCAGAAGGTAACAAATCAGATACTAGACAAGCAGGGTGAGTGTTTGTAATGATCTATTATTCCTTTGTTAACACCTTCATAATCATACTTTTTTCAGCTAACAAATTAAATATGCCTAACAATTTTCACATTTAAGATCCCAAACTTTGTTGAGCAAACTTTATTTTGAGGTCATAGGAACAGAGTATGGTCAGCAGCACAAACAACCAATTTTTCCCTTTAACTAAAATTCAAGAGATATGATAGGGTTCTTGGATGGTTCCTTAAATGTATGCTTCTCCTGCTGGGGCCACTGAAGAAATATTGAAATATATCACCTGCCCCCTGTCCCCACTTGGGGAATTTCAGGCTGTTCCAATGGTCAGCTACAGTTCTACAGAAGCTATGCACATATAATTTATACCAGCAGAGTAGAGCACACAGGTTATCTCCCCACAAATCACTTCCTTTGGTGGAAGATGTCTCTTCCATTCTACTTGGTTTCAGTGTCGCTTGGAATCCCATTCCTGGCTTTAAGGATCATCATGTGACCTGGCCTGGCCAATCACTATTCATTATACCCCTCCATGCAGTGGGCATGTGACCCAGCAGAACCAACTAGAATCCTGCATGAAAACTGGCATATGCACATGGTGGAGATGGGGGTGGCCTCTCTTCCTGCAGGGATCTCAAGCTTAGAGCTTATCGTTATAAGACCTTGTGAGCCAGCAGCTGCCAGTGGCCATTCTTACCACCATGTTCTGCTGGAGAATAAAATCATTCCTGAGGAGAGCAGAGCCAAAAGATGGAGGTAGAGACGGAGCCCTGTGATGGTCCAGCTGTGTCTGAAATCTGGTATCCCTAGACTTTTACATATGAGACAATTATGGTGGGGGTAGGGGTTTTGTTTTCCTTTGCTTGAGGTAATCTGAGTTGTATTTCTGTCTGTTTTAGTTGCAACTAAAGAGAGTCTAGACTGGTAAAGCAAATTGAGGTCAAGATCTTATTCATTCAGTATTTCTTATGCTCTGTCTTTCTTGACTCCTTCGTTTTCTTCTGCTTCCTATATTCTCACCATCATCAGCATTCTCTTTCTTTCTCAATCCAGTAAGTCCCAGGCCAGGTTATATCCATGATCACCTAGACCATTACCTGAGGGACCACTAGAATATCTGGCTTCACACATGGGGTTCTAAATTCAGAGTATTGTGTTGTAAACACTAACCTGTTTATTTCCTCCAATGAGTAAAAGCTCTACAGCTCAATTCCTTCAGAGAGAACACTAGCCATGATGGTTCACGTCCAAGGGTCTTGTGATGACTGCTAGAGTGTAGGTTTTCCCCTTCCAGTGTATACCTAGGTTAATTGATGATAGCATTTATTAGCTGAAAACATACTGGGCAGAGCTATCTAATTCAGTTTAAGTGTAAATAGAGGAAAAGTATGTACCCCAAGGGTCTCTTGTAATTTTTATCTTTTCTTCCAAGATTTTGAAAGATTAAGCTTGCTTCAAAAGGAGCAATGTGAATAAATATAGATGCATTTTTGAAGAAATGGAAATGAATACTAAACGTTTGCAGTTAATGTTTGAGAAGCCAGATTAGTAAATCCACTCATTTAAGGATCTCAAACAAAAGTGGATATCCTTATAGATCAGTGAAAACCCTTTCCTCTTTAGATATAAAATGGATTTTCTTAAAGATTACAAAAGTTATTTAAAGGCAACATTTAAGGCCACAACAGTCGTGGAGTATTAAAAAAAAAAGCATCATCAAATTATTCATGGGGATAATAAAAGATCTTAAATTTCCAAGAGAAGGGAGTGGACATTCTGTTCCATGCCGTTCTATGGGAAGCACACCACCACGGATCTTTGGAGAAGGCACCGAGCATGAGATTAGCTGTGAGTGAAGACTCGGAAGAGAGTCTTTTCATGGCTCCAATTGACTAAGACCATTTGGCTGGATAAATGCCGTAAGCCGAGGAGTCCATCGAAGGAAGTGAGATCCAGAGTCAAAAGTAGGAAGAGAACCGATTGTGAATGACCTTGAACACCAACGTAAGGATTTGGACTCCTTCCTTCGGGGAGTGGGGAGCCATTGGAGACTCTGGGTCCAGGTCTAATGTGTGAACAGTGGTGTTTTAGGAAGATGAAGCCGGTTGCAGAGAGCAGTAGATAACAGAGAGACAAGAAATGATGGGGGACGCATCAGAACTGGATGGTACAGTGTGGTCAGCTGAGCCAGGTTCCTCTAGGCTGTGAGCCAAGGGATCCCTGGGCTGCATGGACATGAGCTGGTGGTTTGTGTGAGAGACGGGGAGGGAGGAGATTTTGTGCTTGAGCCCCTAGAGATGGAAAGGTGAACCAGAGAGGAAAGCAGCAGGAAGAGAGGAGAGCAGCAAGATCTCTCTTCTCCAGCCCAACCCCAAGAAGAAGAAGCAGGGCTGCAAGCAGATCCCAGAAGACCTGCTTCTGGGAGGGCCTTTGCAAGGATCTGGGGAACTGGGTGAAACATAATTAGGAAGGAGACCCCACCTTCCTCTTGCAGGTGGTCACCAGCCACTGTACAGAGGAGACTCCAGCCTGCATGGGGGCTGATGCCTCCACATTAGGGGCCCTCACTCACCAAAAGAATACAAAATTACAATATAATAGAACACAAAAGCAAGTACCTATTTGGAATGAAATGAGAAATTATAATAAAATACAACTGTTAAATAACCAACAAACAACACACAATCCAGAATAAAAATATTTTATTAACTACTGGACGTGCTTGTATAATGGTTTTCTTTTTCCAGGTTTTTTTCGCTGTACGCACTCATTGCCTTTTCAACCTGTCAGCAACTTTATAATATCATTTTCTTTAGAAAGAAAAAAAGATAAGTTAGTCTTTGTTGTAGCCTGGTTGAACAAAACTAGTTTGGGGTTTGTTTTTTTTAATAGCGATAGTTTAGGAAAGTTTCAGCTTCTCAAATCTTCATTGGTAATGTCATATACATTTTCAGAAATGTTATCAAATCTGCAGATATTTCCATAAAATTTATATTAAATATGAGTTGTAAGAGATAGTTTGGGGTATTTCAGAGTATCTAATCTAGTAAATTATGATAAGTATTATTTGAATTGATGCACTAACAAGCTTGTCACCAACAATGTAAATTTGAATATATATATATATAGTGGAATATATATATGAGGCGGCTGTGACACAGGGACACAAGAGAAGTTGGAAACAGACAGCTGTCTTAACTAATTGTCATCAAAATATCTTAGTTTAGCAAATCTTCAAATACATATGACCATGTGAACACAAAGCGAGGACACCTTCAGCATCTTCCAAGGGTCTCCATGTAAGCAAAACTGTTTCACTAGCCTCAACAGTGATGCCATCTCTGGTCACACAGCTTTACTGCCATGGGAGAAGGATGGCCAACCGATAAGAGGATGAGCTAGGGGAGCAGCAGAGCCTTCCAGAAAAGACTCACGCAGAAGAACGTGTGACTCAGTCACTGGGAATCCTGGGAGGGACCCGTGGGTGGGCTGCGGTCCCAGTTATGCAGATGGAGGTAACAAGACAGTGGCAGGTAAGTTATCACCATGGACGTGAAACTTGCAGAAATTCAAGATGCAATCACAGCAATCCCAGTGATGAGGCCGTAGGGTTGGAACCATCACTGTCGCCAAGCAACGTTAGAAAGGAATGGATTCGGGACACCGTGCAAACGAGAGCTTCTGGCTGAGTGGGGAGGGGGAGGAGGGCTCTTTCGTCCTGATGTGGAGAGGGTCGTGGTGAAAGCCTCCTGGCTGCCGTGCCCAGTCGCTGGTAAGGAGCAGCCCCGGGAAGGACAGCCTCCCACAAGCTCACTGACAGATTAGAGTGCAGCCCTGCGCCACCGTGTTCTCGGAAATCTGCCAGCCACCTGCTCGCGGCCATTGTGCTCAGGTGATGCTGAGACGCTCCCCCCACCCAACAACGCGGGACAGGGAGCAAGGGAGAGCCAGGCGCACTGAGTTCTTAGCTCCTTCACTCACTCCGGGGACCTTCAGGAAGTTAATTAGCATCTCTGAACCTCAGTTCCCGCAGCTATAAAATAGGGATAAAACAGTATCAGTCTTGGGCTTCCCTGGTGGCGCAGTGGTTGAGAGTCCGCCTGCCGATGCAGGGAACAGGGGTTCGTGCCCCGGTCCGGAAAGATCCCACATGCCGCGGAGCGGCTAGTCCCGTGAGCCATGGCTGCTGCGCCTGCGCGTCCGGAGCCTGTGCTCTGCAACGGGAGAGGCCACAGCAGTGAGAGGCCCGCGTACCGCAAAAAACAAACAAAAAAACAGTATCAGTCTCCAAGGGCCGTAGTGAGGATTAGCTGAGGTAGTAAACATGGAGTCAGTCAGTAAAGGTTGCAAACAACTCTGAAGCTCTTGTTCCTGCAGGCCTGGCATTGTTCTAGGCAGGACAGGTCTGCGAGCTTAATCAGTGCAGAGCTCAGGCTTCTGATGGGGTGTGTGGGTGTGGTTGGAGGGCAGGCCCCTTCCTCTCCCTTTGGATGTGGGCGAGACAGCCACCTTACAACCAAGGGTGGCCACCTTGTTTTTCTGATATAAACCTCTGAGAATTGTGATTTGCATGGCTTACAATACAGAGGTTAATTATTTAGTAAATATGGATGTCCCTGAACTTTACACCTTTTAGGGAAGGGTTACCTATACTTTTCTTG
The DNA here is from genome assembly GCF_039906515.1 of Pseudorca crassidens. Lineage (NCBI taxonomy): Eukaryota > Metazoa > Chordata > Mammalia > Artiodactyla > Delphinidae > Pseudorca > Pseudorca crassidens. The sequence goes on along the minus strand of NC_090301.1, from coordinate 5,802,106 downwards.
GATAGCTGTGAAGATGTCTTTATTTCAGTCATTTCAAATAATACTTACGACTTCTATCTATTGCTATTATAGATACAACAAGATTTTAATAACTGCCGGTTTTTTCATCCTTAAAAACAATTGACACTATTTAAAATTTAGACGGATCCTCTGTCTTCCTTTAATATGACATTTTAGTACATGTAATACTTTAATGATTCCCTGAACACTTACCTAATGGTGACCGGTAGGAATGTTTTAAATCAATGGACGTTCATATGTTGTTATTACATATTTATGTTTTGGGGCCACTAGTTTAGATTTTCCCATGACTTCTCACTGGGCATTCATCTGCTCCATTACCTGCAGTGGGCCCCGTTCTCGAAGAGGGCAAGCCCTTCCCGTTTAGGAGCCAGAGCCCATTCCTCCTGGGCTCATGGTAGCTGCTGAGTAACATGTTGCCGGAGACTGGTCGTGGTCATCACACCCTGTGGAAGATTCACGCCCTGCTTTGCGTTGAAATCCCACCGTGAGCTTTGCCTGTGTTGCTCCACAGTCTTCATAACTGTCGGTTTTGACAACCACGTGATAGACCATGACTATGAAATGCTGACATTTAATTAACCATTCCAATGTTGTTAGACCTCCAGAGCTTCTACTTTGGGGCCATCATAAATGATGCTCTGAGGAGCATCTCCACGTCTGTAGCTTTTCCCAGGCCGTCAAATTCTAAATTACCTATGAGCACGGAGGCAAGGAACGCAGGTCAAGGGCGTGTGTCTCCCCTCTGACCGAGTGACGTCCCCTCTCCAGGGGTGCCCTCCTCTGACATGTGGAGGAGGAGGTGTCTCACACCCTGTTGAGGCAGCCCCATCACCACCTGTCCCTCTGCTGCTCCAAATCAGGGCCAGGCAGCCCCCGCCAGGTTTCTCGCCCAAGTTGCTTTGCTCTGCTGCACGCTCCCCTCCCTTGTCCCCTGAATCACCCCAGTGCGAGACTGGTAGCGGCCCACCACGAGGCAGCAAACGAGTCACATTAAACGCCAGCCTCCCTGACGCAGAAACATCATCCCAGGCCTTTACGACCGGTGATGCTCCCTGCTGCTGCTTTCCGCCGGTCCTGGCCTCTGCTGAGCACCGCTGGCCCTCCCTCTCTCCTCCTGGGCCCTCCCTCTGCCCCCACCCCGGGCCAGACTCCCTCCCCCTCAGTTCTTGTTAGCACAGTTTAGACACACACACACACACACACACACACACACACACACACACTGCTCTACAGGCATTTTCCAAAACAAAGTAGGATGTGGTGGGTGGGAAATCCAGGGGCTTTAGCAGCTGTCAGTTTTGAGATCAGAGTTTTCTTTATTGGGAGCAAATCTAGAAGCATGCTTTTGCCTCTCTTGGCCAGCACGAATCCCAGGTCTTGCACCTCTCTTTCGTGTCCGAGGTCAATGTAGATGTCAAGCCACAGAGTGAGTCCTGGGAAGGAAGGAGATGCTGCCCGATGTGTGTCAGCCTTTGGCCGTGGAGCCCTGGCTAGCGGGGTGCTCAGTAGGACGGGAGACGTACCTCCCAGACAGGAGTTCCTACCGCTCCTCTCACACACAGGGATCTGCAAGCACTTTGTCACGTGATCGCTAACTGGGGAGCACCTGCAGCCTTTCCCCTCCCTGCGCTGGACGTGTTTATAACAGAAGTTACAGCAGCGTAAGAAAACCCGGATGGTGGGGAGATATTTACAAGGCAAGAGCGCCTCTTCCCTTCTGTTCATTAGCTTGGGAGACCGAGGAACAACATTTGTTAAGTATTCTTAAGGGGCCTGCACTCTGTCCTGGTTCCCTGAGCTGAGTCCAGCGCCCGGTGCACGATCATTTCACAGACAGGCATCTGGCACTCAGAGAGGTGACAATCAAAGAGGCGTAAACAGAGGGGCCAGAGCTCAACCCCAACCACTCCACCATCCTGCCACCATCCTTGCCAGTGGCGCTTTCAAAGTCTCCCAGCATCAGCAGGCGGGTTACTGCATACCCGCTATTGTGGCAGTTATACTGATTATTAGGCAAATCTTGTTGAAGAGAGATTTCTCTTTCAATTGCAATAAGGATCAAGAATGCATAGTGTGGGCTTCCCTGGTGGCACAGTGGTTAAGAATCTGCCTGCCAACGCAGGCGACACGGGTTCAATCCCTGGCCCGGGAAGATCCCATGTGCTGTGGGGCAACTAAGCCTGTGAGCCAGAACTACTGAGCCCACGTGCCACAACTACTGAAGCCTGCGCACCTTGCTTCACAACAAGAGATGCCACCGCAATAAGAAGCCCGCGCACCGCAACAAAGTGTAGCCCCCGCTCGCTGCAACTAGAGAAAGCCCACGTGCAGCAACAGAGACCCAATGCAGCCAACAATAAAATTAATAAAATAATTTATTTTTTTAAAAAAAGAATGTATAGTGTATAATTCCCCATGTACTCAGCAGAGGAACTTATATTTAAGTCAATTCCAAGCCAAATAATTAAATGCAAACCCTTAAGATACATCCATTCTTTGTGCTATTCTTCCATTAACACAAATAGATACACACTCACAGACACACACTCTCACTCTGAATATTGATGACAGAAAGAAAGAATTAAGAATTCTGCAAATAAACAACGTGTTTCCGGAGAGCTAAAAAAAACAAAAATCATTAAAATAATGTGTTCTATAATTTGGCTTCACGCTTGTTTTCGAGAATCCATTAAGATTACAAATGCAAGTGGATTCTGACTCTATAGGCTACTTGGTGAAGTGTGTTTTCATTCGCTTTGGAGTGAAGTTCATCAAAATCACCTTCAGAAGATGACTTCGCAGAGGCTCAAAGGAAAGAGCATCATACAGCCTTTATGAAGTGTATTTTATGTTCAACAATCCAACCTGGATGGTTCTTTTAAAACAAACACAGCGCGGTTGGCCATCAGATTTCCGATCACGCTCAGCAGCCTCCGGAAAGAAAAGCCCAGGAGTGTATTAGTACTGTGAGGACGCAGGACCGCAGGTAATGGGGCAGATGTCTGTGGGGAAGAAAAGCAAAGCCTGCTTCTGGTAAACTGATTAGGTCAAGACACTGGATCATTGATCATTAGCTGAAAGTTCTCCTGAAGCACATGCCAGCCCTTCACACCAGAATTGATTAGGCAACCCCGTGTTTATTTTTATAGCAAAGCCAAAATGCTGCCACAGTTTGTTTGGCAGAATCCAGGCCAACACAGTACTAGGCTTTGAGAAACGTTAGGTAGTTTCTTCCTCAGGAAGGGGCTGTAGGAGTGGATAATGCAGTGGTGAATGTGACACTGTCCCCTGGGCAGGTGCCGGGTCCCCACCAAGTTCTGGCCAGCTCCTCAGGGGAGTAGGAGTCCCCTGGAAAAATGAGAACAAACGGCAAACACCCCCCTCTCTGCCACCAGGCTCCACAGGTGGAGTCTTCAGAAGCCTTGAGCAGACATGAGAGACTTATTCCCCATTTCAATAATCTGCAAACATGCTTTGCAGGAAAACGTGTCCTGTGTGGAACACTAGCTGTGTTTATGGAGCGTGGTTGGGACACGGGATTTTCCTAATTCTCTAGTCCTCAGAACAGGGTGGGCAAGAAGAGATGCAAACGCATAGGATTACGCAGTCAAATACAATCATGGGAACTGAAGCACGACCCTCTCCAGGACACTCACAAAGCAACTGCTCATATGCAGAGGTCTGAGAAGGTTTGCAGTAAAGAGACCCAGCTAACCGTTTCCAAACTTAGGTGACAGAGAAGCCCACACTCGTGTCCTAAGGCTCTCGGGGTCAAGACCACCCAAGATGGAAGACCTGGGGGGCAGGTCCAGGGCCCTTTCCCTTCCCTCCTGAGTGGCCTTGACATTGGAGGCTTTTCTGGCCGTTCAAGGAGTTAATGAACTTGAAGCAAACACTCAAAAGCCCTACACAGGGAACTATATTCAATATCTTGTAATAAACTATAATGGAAAAGAATCCAAAAAAAGAACATACATATATATTTTATATATATGTATATATTAAAATGTATATAAATATATATAAAATATATATGTATAAATATATATGTATAAATATATATATGTAAAAAACGGAATCACTGTGCTGTATACCTGAAACTAACACAACATTGTAAATTACCTATAGTTCAATTAAAAAAAAAACCTATGCAATTCTATGTAAAGACTCCCTTGACAAAGTGAAGACTCCTTTGGTAACATACGTTTTCACCTCCTAAATTACACGTTTGCTTTGAAACAAACGGGCACAGCTGCTGCCTGGTGGCCACAAGGAGATGTCTTTTGCTTACTCCTCAGAATGCCGGAGTTTTGTCCTGGAAACGGGCCTTTTCACCAACAGGGCATATTTGCCTTTAGACCTTCACTCCTTTGGGGAAGTTGGCTTTTCTGGAGCCTCTGGATTGGCCTGGGTTCTGCAGAGGAAAGAAGGGCGGGTCCTTCACACAGTTCAAGGTGTGCCCTGAGGCCCAGGCCCTGGAACGCGAGATGCTCTCCTCTTCTCCTGGGTCTCCTGCAGTTCCAGTTCATGCGTTGCTGGTTCTATGTGTGGCCCCATGTCCTTAAGCCTCACTTTGAAAACCACAGCTGTCATGTGAAAAGCAGAGGGCAGAGGTCTGTGAAGATGGGCTGCAGGTGGGAGCCCTCCTCGGAGCCACGGGACAGCGGGGCCCGCCTGTTCTCACTCTCCCTGGTCCCTAGGAGGTCCTGGCCAGGCTGTGCTGCCTGCAGTCAGGACGGATGACTCACACTCCAGGAATTCTTCACTTTACTTGAAAGTCCAGCCAGGGAGAGGAAACTCCCTTGCATCTGGCATCCTTCTGGGGCACATAGGGGACCGTGACTCTCTCCCATACTGGGAGGGGAAGGAATGTTATTATTCGTCACAAAGCTACAGATGTATCTGTTTCCTGAGGTTCCTATGTATTCTGTTGGAGATGGAAAATACTGAGTGAGAATAAAGTTTCATTTATTCCTTTTCTCCAAGTCTGCACTCTAGGAGAAAAGAACTTGTGAATAAGAATGGACCTCAGGGTTGAGCTCCAAAGACTTGCATTCCTTGTTGATTTCTTTTTTTTTTAATTCTTTAATTTTTTATTGAAGCATAGTGGATTTACATTCTTGTTGATTTCTTAAACAAAATTTCAAATGGTTGATATGAACAGAACATTCCGAAAGCATTTGTGATGGTCACATATACCTACAAATTCTCTATCATACCCAGCAAATTAAAAATAGCACTGATAATTCTAGAAAGCTGGCCCTGCTATACTATTGCTCACCCTCAAACTAGAGCTCTGGGGTCCATTCAAGGGAGGGTTCTTACAGGCGTACGACAAGAGGACTCAGCATGCAGTAACGCAGATTAAAGAAATCCTCACACGAGCCCCCACATCTAGTTCTGGAACCCAAGCCAGGAGTAGTTGCTGCAGAAACTCTGTGCAGCATGAAGTGGGCTCATTGCTGGCTGTTTTCTTGCTTATCAGTACCCAATACCAAGCCCAGAACCAACTTGGCTTTGCACAAGCTTGTACCCAGAACCGTATCAGAACTTATAATCAAATAGGCAGGAATTGTGTAAGCTCATTGTTACATTGTTGGTAGCTTGAAATAGACTTTGGTGGGAGTCACAAAAATTGGCAAATGATATAAATCATGCCTCTTTTTTTTTTTTTTTTTTTTTTTGAGATGATTCACCAGCACACAATGGCCTCAGCTAGAGAAGAAGGAAACAGATCTGGCCAAAGGGCAGACCTTTTAAGACAAGTCACTGCATTTTAAAGGGTGTGAGCAACCCAGACTTGCTTTGAAGGGCTCACCGTGCCTGGAGACGGGGCTTCATGGGTGGAAGACAGAAATGACGTTGTATGGGCCACCAGCAAGCCCCAGAGGTAGGACCAGGAACCTGAGGCTTTCCTCTCCACAGAGTAAGAGTCATGAAATGATATGATCTGTTCCTTGCAGTGCTGTGGGAAATTAGGAGGAGCTGGGGTCATGCTTGGGTGGAGCAGGGCAGGGAAGACACCTACCCAGCCTGGAGGAAGCCACCCTTGTTCAGACAACCTGTTGATGTGGTGAGAAAGAGCCAGAGCACAGCTGTGAATCAGGTACGTTTGGAGTCAGGATCTTCCTAGAAATGCACAAGAAAGGAAACGTGGTAAAAGACAGGATTGTCTAAAGCCATACTAGCTAAGGACATAGAGTATTACTCATTTGAGCCTTGAAAGGTCATACAGCCATCGGTGACCAGAGAGCTCAGGGACGTTCAGGTTACTAACCACACGTATGATCATGTTAATTGTGTTCATGGAGGGTTCCCTCCACTCCAGGCACTATTTTGAGAGCTTTACATGGACCATCTCAACAAATCTTCACAGAATCAGCACAGAATAGCACTTGCTTACCCCATTTCACAGATGAGGAAACTGAGGCATAGATTTGTTTCAGCTACAAGGTACAAGAGTCAAGATTAGGGCTTCCCTGGTGGCGCAGTGGTTGAGAGTCTGCCTGCTGATGCAGGGGACGTGGGTTCGTGCCACGGTCCGGGAATATCCCACATGCCACGGAGCGGCTGGGCCTGTGAGCCATGGCTGCTGGGCCTGCGCGTCTGGAGCCTGTGCTCTGCAACGGGAAGAGGCCACAACAGTGAGAGGCCTGTGTACCGCAAAAAAAAAAAAAAAAAAGAGTCAAGATTAGAACTCAGGCGGTTTGATCCAAAGCCGGTATGACCCAGCAATCCCACTACTGGGCATATACCCTGAGAAAACCATAATTCAAAAAGAGTCATGTACCAATATGTTCAATGCAGCTCTATTTACAATAGCCCGGAGATGGAAACAACCTAAGTGTCCATCATCAGATGAATGGATAAAGAAGATGTGGTACATATATACAATGGAATATTACTCAGCCATAAAAAGAAACGAAATTGAGCTATTTGTAATGAGGTGGATGGACCTAGAGTCTGTCATACAGAGTGAAGTAAGTCAGAAAGAGAAAGACAAATACCGTATGCTAACACATATATATGGAATTTAAGGAAAAAAATGTCATGAAGAACCTAGGGGTAAGACAGGAATAAAGACACAGACCTACTAGAGAATGGACTTGAGGATATGGGGAGGAGGAAGGGTAAGCTGTGACAAAGCGAGAGAGAGGCATGGACATATATACACTACCAAACGTAAGGTAGATAGCTAGTGGGAAGCAGCCGCATAGTGCAGGGAGATCAGCTCGGTGCTTTGTGACCGCCTGGAGGGGTGGGATAGGGAGGGTGGGAGGGAGGGAGACGCAAGAGGGAAGAGATATAGGAACATATGTATATGTATAACTGATTCACTTTGTTATAAAGCAGAAACTAACACACCATTGTAAAGCAATTATACTCCAATAAAGATGTAAAAAAACAAACAAACAAAGCCGGCACTCTTAGGATGCTACTTAGGATTTGCTGGGCTCTGCTTCCCTGAAGCTTCCATCAGCTGGTCCGGACCCAGCCCTCTAGGGTCCACCAACCTCTGCAACCCTTCAGATATTTGAAGACGACTGTCCAACTCCTTGAGTCTTCTTCTGTCCTCCAGGATAAACATCCTTGGCTCACTCGGTGGCTTCCTCTGGGACATGGCTCGGATCCGTCCCCCAGCCTGGTGAACACAGCGTGGTGAACTCACACCACACCCTCTATGTGCAGGACCAGAAGTAGATTGCAGACACCATGCTCTTTGTTCTAAAATCCTCGACCTCTTGAAAAAAACAAGCTACAGAACAATTTGTCAGTAGGTTCCATTTTTGTACAATGGCTATTTATACATATAGAGTAATATACATGTGTACGTGCACAGTTATTAATATGCCCAGATAAAAGCCTCTGGAAGGAGAAATATCTGTGCCCCTTATGTTACACGTAGGTGGTGAGGCTGGGGATGGGGACAAAGATTGGGGAATTTCACACTTTACACACTTCTATATTCATTGAAGTTTTCACAATAATTATGTATTATTTTAAAAATGAAGATACAAAAATATTGACTTCTGGAAGTCATTCAATGACTCTTTTTTTAAAAAAAATGCTCTTTAAACATTATATTTTATAAATGCTAAAGTAGCATCTGCAAGAAACCAGGCAGAACCTCATTCATCTAATCACGTCGTTCTGTATAAAATGATTTAATTAGAATTCAACTCGTTCTTCTTCCCAAAAGGTCAAGATGAAAATTTGAAATTTGTGGTCCCCAGATCCCGCTGTGGTCTTCTGGCAGCAAAGTGGTTTCCCAAAGATGTGACAGACGCCGCCATCCCCGGGCAAGTCCAGGTCTCAGGACCATGCGTCCGTCAGCTTCGTGCGTCCTTGGCCGTTTCCCAGCCTGCATTGCTGAGGGAATAACAGACCAACCTACAATGTCCACAAGTCCTTTCAAAAGTGGCGCCACTGACTCGTCCCCTTCATCTGCTTCTGAGGATGCTCTAAGACTCCTAAGCCGACAGAGCAGAGCCCAGCGTGGAAAAGAGGACAGAACTCCCAATAGGCTTTTTGCAGGCACACCCACGAAGCTTTGCAGTGGACAAAGCAAGTGTTGAACATTCTGGAGCTGACAGGGCAAGATGATGAACGCTTCCTAAGTCTTTACACAAGCCATGGCGCTGCTTGGGTGGGTGGCATTACCTTTTGATGGCTCCGGAAACCAAGGTTCATGGAGGGGAAGTGAGGGGCCCCGGTTCATACCATTGGGACCAACCTATGTTCTTCCAGCCCCAGCTGCATATTTGAGCGAGAATGTGAGCGGTCTGGAGCCTAACTCAAACACCACTGGGGGCGCTAAACTGTGTCTACCTCTGTGCTAAGCAATTTGGAATGATTGTCAACATTTAAAATTCTTACGTTCTTTGACACTTTCCCTTCCAGGAGTTTATGGAACACATATACCCGTGTGTTGAAATGATACATGTCCAGGCACATTCACTGTAGCATTATTTGTGTTGAGAAAAATTGGGGAAAAAAACAACTAAATATCCTTGAAGAAAGAATATTCAAATAAAGTCATGTAAAATGAAATCTGTGCAACCTTTTAAAGAAGAGGGAAGCAGACTGATGTGAAATGAATGCTAAGAGACAGCCCTAAGTGTCAGAGTAGGAAAGGTGTCCGGAAAGTATGCAGAGTTGTGGGTACACAAAGAGGGGTGAAGAGATTCATGCTTAGGATGCGTTTCTTTATACTCGAACCATCTCTAGAAGATGATGCAAGAAACGGGATACAGTGATTGCCAGTGGGGACAGGAAACAGGGCGATTGGGGCCAGTAGAAGGGGCCTGAAATGTACTCTCTACCCCTTTTATATCTTCTGAATTTGGTACATTTTGCCTATTTAAATTTTTAAAAATAATTACAGAAAGAAGGAATGTCTTGGTTTATGAACTTTGGCCAGCTCTCCAGACCCGTCCTGTGGTTTCACTGGATGAGAGCGGCTTTGCCACCAGGACCGTGACAAGAGCAAAGAGGGGTCTGAGAAGAGGTGCCTGGAATCCTGCTCCTGGGAAAAGGATGAATGGGATTCAAGCATAAGAGTTATGGTGACTCATGGAATCCCAAATTGGAACAGGCCTCAGTGTCCTGAAACCCAAATCCCTCCACAGTACCCCAACATGGACCTCTGGCTGGGACACCTATGTCTAAGAAGTCATGATGCCTAGTTTATGTTTGCCACAAGCATTAGTGAGAAAGGCACAAGAAAACACCTCACACTGGGCCTGGCACATAGTACGTGTTCATTAAAAGGTTGTCGTATTGAACGTGACTCATACAGAACGTTCCATACTGGAGGGCAGGGAGATGCCCCCTCCAGGATCCTGCACATTTCACCTGTCTTAGGTGCTTTCCACTGTGCTGTCTTGCAGTGGCCCTACATTATCCCACTGATAGGGAGCTATCGTTTTCTTAACTTCACGTTTAATTTGCCTTGAAATTTTCAGAGGCATAAATGTAAATAGAGATGAGCATCTTTTGCACATGGCATGTTGCTTTTCATGCATCCTTTTTGCAGGAGCACAAATAGTCAACCAAAGGAGTGAACTTTTGGGGGATGGGGAGACAGCTGTTCATGAACAATAATACATGACCATGAGATTGACATTTCCTTCTAAAAACAAGCCTGCAAAAGAAATGGGTATGGGAAGGAAGGGGAGCAAATATGAATATAAGCAAATAGGAGCCTCAGGTGAAAAAGTGCTAAAGATTTGTCTGGATGGAAGAACCAGACTCTACTTATGTCATCGATCCCAAATCCACCTCTGGGACAATCAGAGTCCTGAAACATTTGGAGACCTTTACACAATATTTTGGCGAAAAGCAAAACTAGCAAAAAGCCTGGTATTTCAAAAGAGTAAAGAGGTATAACATCAAAATGCAGAAAGTTTCCATCACCTCTGTCCCCAGAGGAACATTTTACCGTTGGAAGAAAGAGAGAGGGCAGGCATTTTACAGGCAGAAGAGACGGCAGCCGCCCCCCGCATGTGGCGCCTGGGGTGATGGGAAGAACGGGAGCTTTGCTGGGAGGAGGGGGTGTGACGATGGCTGGTGACATTGGGCAAGGTGATGTCACCTCCCTGAGCCCCTGTGCTCCCAATGCATGAGTTTACAGTGAGAATTAGGAGCTGTGTGCTCTAGTATGTCAGTTTCCATCGTTAGCTTCCCTCTTTCATTAAACCTAGTCTTGCTGATGGACCCCAGGCCAGACGGAGGCTCGCTGTGGGCCCTCGGTGCACAGACTCAGGTGCTGGCTCCTGAGGGGGTTTCTTGGGTCCGTCGCCGAGATCAGGGGCTGGAGGATGCCAGCACTACCTGCTCTCCATGAGGTTCCCTCCTTGTGAGGCCAAACTCAAAAGCAATGGCCAAAGAGGAAACATGACTGTACCAAGAGCTGCTCAGTATGCCTAAGAGCCCCTCGGGACTCACTCTGGGTTGGTCTCTTCCAAGGGCTTTGTGTGACACTCTCAGGTGATGCATCCCGTGATGTGGCCGCACTTCTCAGATGAGGACGCATCAGATACTCCCACTCAGGCCACTCAGGTAAGAGTTAAAATTAAATGTCTGGATTAGGCTTATATCTAGACCCTGGGACCAGCCAAGTGTCCTGCAGGGAAGGGAGAATGAGAGAAGGAAGGCCATGGAGGGCTAGCAGGCCTGGACCCTGACACCTGGCCAGTCCTGCCAGGGTGGCAGGAAGGAGAGAGAAGGACTCAAGAGGAGGACCTTTAGCACAGTGACTGGCCAGGGTCCCATGGCCGGTTTGGGCTGGTCAGGGAAGTGACTTCTTCTGCTGGTGAGAGCAGATGAAAGCCCAAATATCAACCTGCATGTGTGGATATCCTAGCCCATTCGGGCTGCTATAACAGAATACCACAGCCTAGGTGGCCCATAAACAACAGAAACGTATTCCTCACAGTTCTGGAGGCTAGAGGTCTAAGGTCAAGATGGCTGCATGAACAAGTTCTGGTGAAGGGCTGCTCTGGTTCATAGCCAGCGTCTTCTCCCTCTGTCCTCACGTGGTGGAGGGAGTGAGGAAGTTCTGTGGGTCTCTTTTGTAAAGGGCACTAATCCCATTCATGGGGGCTCCACCCTCACGACCAATCACCTCCCAAAGTCTCCACCTCTTAATACCATCCCCTTGGGGGTAGGATTTTCTGATGGATGTCCAGGTTTGGATCAGAGACCAAGTCCCAAGTTTCCTCCTTACTCAGGCAAACATGCTACAACATTGTTCTGACACTCAATGTCTCCATCTGCAAATTGGGGATAACAAATCCTATGGTAAAATAGGATTATAAATTTCAAAGTGCTTCACAGAGTCACCAGCCCTAAGTTGGGTGCCCGCTGGCCACAGCTCAGGTAGGCTGCTATTCTCCTAGGAGTCTCCAGCCCCACCCAGGGTTTGGAATTGACCTTTGTTGTATCCTTGGAGGATTCTTCTGCCCACTCAGATCATGGCGACCTCTCTTCAGCTCACCCAAGATCTGGAAATCCCAATTCATTCTCCTTACCCCACTCAGCTTCTGGACAGTGGGCTCTGCCCTGTGCCTTTCATCTCTTCACTAAGAATGTTTTGGAAGGAAAGTGCTTTGCAGTACGACCTGACCCACTCTCCCAGGCCAGGCTGTGGAGGTATGAGTATAGAACAAACTCCAAAGACAGATATCTTTATAAGCACCAGAAATTATTTTTCAGACTGATTTTTTTATTGAAGTAGAATTGATTTATAATATCATGTTAGTTTCAGGTATACAGCACAGTGATTCAGTTTTATATATATACTCTTTTTCAGACTCTTTTCCCTTATAGGTTATTACAAAACATTGAGTATAGTTCCCTGTGCTATAACAGTAGGTCCTTGTTGGTTATCTATTTTATATATAGGAGTGTATATCTGCTAATTCCAATTTCCTAATTTATCCTTCCCCCCCACACCTTTCCCCTTTGGTAACCATAAGTTTGTTTTTTAAGTCTGTGAATCTCTTTCTGTTTTATAAATAAGTTCATTTGTATCTTTTTTTTCATAACTTCATCTTTCTCTTTCTGACTTACTTTGCTTAGTATGATAATCTCTAGGTCCACCCATGTTGCTGCAAATGGCATTATTTCATTCTTTTTTATGGCCGAGTAATATTCCATCATATATATATATATATATATATATATATATATATATATATATATATATATATATATATATATATCACATCTCCTTTATCCATTCATCTGTCAATGGACACTTAGGTTGCTTTTATGTCTTGGCTATTGTAAATAGTGCTGCAATGAATAGTGTGGTACATGTATCTTTTCAAGTTAGAGTTTTCTCTGGATATATGTCCAAGAGTGGCTTTGCAGGATCGTATGGTAGCTCTATTTTTACTTTTTTAAGGGACTCCAGACTGTTCTCCACAGTGGCTGCACCAGTTTACATTCCCACCAACAGTGTAGGAGGGTTCCCTTTTCTCCACACCCTCTCCAGCACTTATTATTTGTAGACTTTTTGATGATGGCCATTCTGCCCAGAGTGAAGCACCAGAAATTTTAATTTGTGTTCTTTGGAAACCTCAGAACTACTCACTATTTGGGTTTTTCAATTTCATCTTACTTTTTTTTTTTTTTTTTTTTTTAATGCTGTACGCAGGCCTCTCACTGTTGTGGCCTCTCCCGTTGCGGAGCACAGGCTCCGGACGCGCAGGCTCAGCGGCCATGGCTCACGGGCCCAGCCGCTCCGCGGCATAGGGGATCTTCCCAGACCGGGGCACGAACCCGTGTCCCCTGCATCGGCAGGCGGACTCTCAACCACTGCGCCACCGGGGAAGCCCTGCCTTAAAATTTTTAGCGAAGAATTTGGACCACTATACATTTGTTGCAATATAACTCAATAGTATTTGAAATATACCTTTATAAACATCTATAGGATCATCCTATGATGGTGTCAACCTCCAGCATCCCTCCTTGCAGTAGTTTACACAAATTCCTTGCTGTTCTTTCCTTCAACATGTGGAGCTTAATTCTCCTCCCTGTGAATGAGGATTGGAATAAGAGACTCCCTTCTAATGACTAGAATACAGTAGAAGTGATGGTATGCCACTTCTCAGATTAGCTTATGAAAAGACTGGCTTCCGCCTTGGACACACACCATCTCTCATCCTCTTCTTCTTGGACCGTTCGCTCTGGGGGAAGGCAGCTGCTAGGCTATGAGCTGCCCTGCGCAGGGGATCAAAGTTGAGGAACTATGGTTTGGGGGAGACCTCAGCTCAACAACTCGTGCAGACCTGAGGCTTAACAGCAACCCCAGGAGTCAGCCTGGAACCAGGTCCTTCAGGCCCATTTGAGCCGTAAGATGAGGTCTCAGCCCAGGGCAACAGCTTGGCTAAAGCTTCGTGAAGCACCCAGTTAAGCTGCTCCCAGATCCCTGATCCACAGAGTCTGAGATAATAGGTGTTTGTTGTTTCAGGCTGTGAAGTTTGCGGTAATTTGTGCTGCAGCAGTAGATGGCTAACACACCTCTCAGTGTTCTCCACCGTAGCAGCCTATTTCTTTCCTCATCACACTTTATCATGAGCTGCTGTTTTATTTAGTTTTTAATTTGTTTGCTGTTTATCTTCTTCTCCTCCTGTGAGGGGGGAGCCAATGGGCATATTCAGAGTTGTACTCACATTACTTGATGCAGGGCCTGGCCCACAGATGCTGAATAGACACTGAACAATAGAAAGAGAGAAGAAGGACAATTATTCTGAACACAGAACCAGGGAGGCAGTGAGGGTTCAGGCTCAGGGCTAATAAAGCACTTATAATAATCTGAAAGCCTCAAATCCCAGAGAGTAAATACCCCTCTCCCCTGACCTGGTCCAGGTGGTCCCCAGGCCTTGTGGACTCTGCCCCCTGTCTCACTTGGGTGTGTCCTCTCCCCTCCACCCTGACTGCCCTCACTCACTCCCAGCGCCATCATTCCCCACCAGTGTCTTCATGGGTCTCCCTGTTCCCACCCACCCACCCGTGCCGATTAATCCATTCTGAACACCGAATTGTGCAGCGTGGCAGAGGGGAGGGTAAAGGGAGGTCGAGGATCTTTCTCCAGGATCTTAAATGAACCTATAGCCATCACCCTGCCCCCAAATTAAGAACCAGTGGTTCAGAATGAGATCTCGACTCCTATTACGCCCCCTTCAATAAAATGACAAGGAGGACGTCAAACAAAAGTATTGTCAGTTCTAAAGAGAGTGAAGCTATAGCTCCCCTCCTGGGCAGAAGGGTAAGTCAGTCATCCTTCCAGAAAGTAGTTTAGCCAGAGGTTCAAAAGACTTTGAACTACCATCCTCTGCCATCCAGTAAGACCTCCTAAGGACCAGCCTTAAGGTGCATCCTGGGACCGCAGCAGAGACTTGAATAAAGATCTTTACACAAAGATGGCAGCACAGTTTGCTTTTAGGAGAGTGTAAGAAACCTAGGTACCCCGCAACAGAAGAAAACTTAAATAAATTAGAATAGAGCCGTTAAATGAATGTTATTCACCCAGTGAAACTATCCTTCCATGTTTTCAATGACATAAGAAAATGCTCGCAATATAATATACTAAGATGTTATATACGTATAAAATCTAACATACACATATACAACGACTGAAAAAAACACATCCAATTGTTGCCGGTGATTATCTCTGAATAAGCAAGTGATGGGGGATTTTTTTTCCATCTTTATGGTTCTATGTATGGCCCACATTTTCTACATTGAGCATGGATTCAGCTAAGAATTATAATTTTCTGAAGTGAAAAACAGGGAGGCATAGGGAGGAAGAAAATCTGAAATCACATCTGAGACCCCGGATGGCTTTGTCCTTGCCGCACACCTGCAGTTGTGCCACCATGACTGGCCGTCAAGTTCACGAGGAAACGGAAGTCCAGGGGAAGGGGGTTCCCAGGTTCTGCCTGTCCAGCCCCTCAACTTCAGAGAAGGGCCCTCAGTGCTGTCATTCAACAAGGCAGCCTGTTAGGAACAACGTTAGAACCTTATTGACTTAAGACAGTGAAGGATTTTTTCAGCTCAATCTTACGGGGGGTGGGGGGCGGGGGTGGCGGAGGTGCATGGCAGGGGACAGGATCCTGCAGGGGAGATTCTTTGGGCCAGGCCTGGAAGTGGGGTTGGACCCTTCTGCCCGTGTTGCATCAGCCCCATCTCAGTCGTGTGGCTCCCACTACCTATACGGGCAGGACGCCCAGGAGGGGAAGCCAGCACAGGTCTTCCTGAGCTTCCTATCCTGGGCCTAAACGAACCTCTACATGCAGACTGGCACCTCCGCCACGTCCACCGGGGCTGTGGAGTCCTGCGCTTGGGAGAGGGAAGCCGGGAGCCCAGCACCGTCGATCGACACCTCCCGGCTGAACGCTGGACAGAATCCACAGTCTATCAGGCAGACAGCGTCTATTTCTGGGTCCGTTGCTCGGGACAGCCTGCACCCAGGTCCCTGTCAGGCCTTCCACGGCCAGGGTCCCTCTGCTGCAAAGACAGCCTCCCACTTACTGATCTAATTTCCAACATTTTACTGAAAGGCAAGGGTGGATTTGGATGACATATCAAGAGAAAAGAAGAAGCTGGATGATTGAGAACCAAGCTTTTCTCATTGCAGAGTGCTCCGGGCCACTTAGGGGAAATAAGAAACCTTGCACGCCCTCACCAACAGCTCTCCTCCCCCCCTTTGCTCTCATCCCTCCCACAGCCGGCCGCAGAGGAGGGGCAGGGACAGGCCATCTCATCTGCACAGAGACTGAAATGTGCACAGTCCTCCCAACCATGCGGGCATCACCCAAGTGAAATCCCAAAGGAACAAGATGGAAGAGAAGGTGTGGGATGTGGGTGAGTTAATACTGAGCCCGTAGCAAACTCAGGCAAGAACTGGACATCAGATTGAACTACATTTGTTGTTTAAACCTGGCTGGAGGACCCTAAGATTCCCTACTAAGGAGAAGGCTTTCGATGTCAAATCTCTCTTTAAAGTCTAATAGGGTCCTCAAAGACGCAGATATGACCCACAGATGAGATTCAGTAAATGCATCCCAAGCTCCAAAGGCAAGCTGCTTCCACCGGCACACAGAGCTCCAGCCCTGGAGCTGGAACAAGGGAAGCCTCAGCAGAAGGGGCCAAGTGCACAGGAGACAGACCGTGAGAACCACATGGCCAGCAGCCAGGGCTGGGCTTCCCAAGTAAGCTCGCGAGGAAAGGCCCAGATGCAGTGCCTCTCAAATTTCCCACCCAAGTCTTCCAAAGACAGAACAGCGAACACACATATAGAGGCTGGAGCAACAGCCCTAAAGAGCTGGACTAAAGTCAATTTCATTATTTATATTTAAAATTCCTGGGAACACATTATCCAATTCCATATATATTCCATATCTACTTAATAGCATCCAAAAGATTACCATCAAGCAATTAATGTGCTGTGTGTTTCCTGAGGGCTTCATCTTATACTTAGTCTGCCACCTACCACTCCAAGTGTGGGCCTCCATATCTGGCAGCCTCAGCATCCCCCGGGAGCAGTAGGAAATGCAGCATCTTGGCTCCCTCCCAGCCAAGAGAATCAGAATCTGCATTTTAACCAGATCCTGGAGCGACTCATTCACATGTCAAGATTTGAGAAAAGTTGCTCTGCCTCGAGCTCCAAGGAGTGTGGACACTGTAGTTTGAGAGGCAGAGCTGCATAGAATTTTCTAGAAGTTTTGTTTGTGATTCTCCATCCTACAACTCTCTAGCTCAGTATGCAGTTTAATTTTGTCCAGAGCACTTATTTATGTCTCTGTGTGTGTGTTTAGAATGTAAACTTCATGAAGCAGGATCTTTGGCAGACCTGTGCACAGAGAATCTTGCCTATAGTAAATGCTCATTAAAAGGATTTTGAGGGAATCAATCTAAACTGGAGGTGGAGGGAAGGGTTGGATTGTAAAAAGTAAATCGGGTGTCAGTCTCTTTATGGGAATTTCCCTATAAAAAAATAATGGTATTTCCCTTCTGAAATGAAAAGCAAAAAGTCATATTGGAATGTCCACACAGAAACCTGTACCTAAATGTTTGTAGCAACTGTATTCATAATAGCCAAAAACTGGAAACAACCCAGATATCCTTCAATGGGTGAGTGAGTTAACACACGGTAGTACATCGATACCATGGAATAGACTCAGCAACGAAAAGGACTGAACTACTGATACACACACAGCTCAGGTGGATCTCAAGGCAATTACACTGAAGAAAAAAGCCCATCTCTAACAGGATATTGCTATAGATTGAATGTTTGTGTTTCCCCCAAAATTCATATGCTGAAATCCTAACTCCCAAGGTGACGATATGAGGAGGTGGGGCATTTGGGAAGTGATTAGGTCATGGGAACAGAGCTCTGATGAATGGAATTAGTGTCCTTATAAAAGAGACCCAGGGAGCTCCCTTGCCCCCTCCACTATGTGAGGACACAGCAAGAAGACAGCCATCTGTGAACCAGGAAGAGTGTCCTCAGCAGACACCAAATCTGCCTGAGCCTTGGTCTTGGACTTCCCAGTTTCTAGGACTGTTTCTGTTTTTATAAGCCACCCAGTTTATGGTACTTTGTTATGGCAGCCCTAAGAGACTAAGACAGGTACATACAACATGATGTTATTTACAGACTAGTGGCTGCATGGGGTTAGCGGGAGAGGATGGCTGTGACTATGAAGGGACAGCAGGAGAGATCTCTGGGATGATGGGACAGCCTGTTTCTTGACTGGGGTGGTGATTACACATCCACACAGGTGATAAAGTTGTATAGAACCGCACGTGTTCACACACACACAGAGGAGTGCCTGTGAAACTGATGAAATCTGAATAAGGTCAGATTATAAGGTGGATTGTAGCTATGTCAATTTCCTGGTTTTGCTACTGTACTATAAATATATAAGGTGTTACCATTGGGGGAAACTGGATGAAGGGTACAGGGGACCACTCTGTACTATTTTTGCCACTCCCTATGAATCTATAATTATTTCAAAATAAAAAGTTAAAAAGATCATATTGAAGGATTCATGGCATACATAGGGACTATGCCTTGTTTTAAAACATTTAATTAATGAGAGATAATTTTATACTATTCAGCATGACCTAACCATAGAAGTGTTTTGATTTCTACTGTACAAAACATGTGTCTCTAAATAAGAGAGAGCAGTTGAGCCAAAAGTAATCAAGTGTCTGCTTTCACCTGGATTTAGAAGTAAGTAATCCTCACGAGGGATTAGATTCTTACTTTTCACAGCCAGTCCTGGGGCAGGGGCCTAGGGAACTGCCCACTCAGACAGAGGACAGCAGAACAGGCCAAGAAGGCTGCACCTGGTTTGGGGTGCTGGGGGAGGCCGCCATTGTCCAATGGTGTCTGAGACCCACTGCGAGTCCATGACTCAAGCAACAGAAAATAGCATGGTGGGCAACCATTGCCTTGTCCAAGAGGTGGACCACCAGCTCCATCAGCAGCCACATCTGTCCTGAGGAAGGAGTACCAACTGGAGAGTCTCTCCCTGATTTAAACCATCAGTGGGAATGAGATGAGGGAGGCAACTGGCGACCTTCATTTGCCCTTTCCTTCTGTTCACGACTAAATAGAGTCTTCTCCCTCTTCTTCATCTGGGTACAGAGTTCTCACCTGGGTGAAAATGTGTGTGGCCCTGAGGAAATGAATGGAAGCTCTAAAATGAACTCAAGCTATTTCTAAAGCCATTACAACAAAGGGAGGGCTTGAGAACCCAAGAGCCTGCAGGGGCGGGACAGGAAAGGGGGTGAAGTGGGCCCAGTGGGCTATGTGACGCCCAAGAGAACCAGCCCCAGCTGCCTGCCCCTCCAGGACCCTGAGCTACCGAATTGCCCAACTTCTCAAGACAAGCCAGAAACCTGGATCTTTATGTGAAATGTACTGTTTTAATTGTAATTAAAATGTTTAAGACACCACATGTGCCAACATCTTGCCTGTTTCTATCAGCCCGCACCCCTGCCCCTGAGGAAGGCAAGGGCCATGAGGGGGCCAAGAGGACAGCCCATGGCCAGGAGACACCAGCTCTACATTTGTGGCCCCGGATACCTTCATTCTCAAGCTTTTGGAACAGCAGAGGCAGAGGAAATCTCGTGCCTGGGGGGAAGGAAGGCAGAGTGAGGAGTGGTGAGGGTTTGGACCAGCTCCATTCTCAAGGAAAAAAAAGCAAAGTTTAGAAACAAAATGTATTAACATGTGAGCACTTCTAACCTCTGGAATCCCGTCATCCTTCTAGTCCGAGAGGGGAGGGCCCTGCTGGCCGAGGCCCGGGACAAGGGGGGGTGGCGGGGGGAGTGGGGGCACAGCAGAATCCTCAAACTGAGAAAACTGAGGGCTTTGCAAAATTGTTGTCAGGAATTAGGATGAGGTCAGCTTCACCATTTTTCAGGAAGCTCAGGTAAATCGGGAATGACTTTTGGCCACGACACTGTGTGTTCGAATTCAGTAAGGATTGCTGAGACCAGGCCAGTGGGGCTAGGCTGGGAATTAGTCTGTTTCCTGTATTGAAATTCTTTCTGTTCTATCTGAGAATGGAAGGCAAGGGTGTTTTTCCCATAGTCTGCAAGTCTAGGGACATTTTCTGTGCAATTTAAGCCTCCAGGACTTGCCCATTCTTCCCAGTAGTGACTATCTTATAAATGACTGTGTCATTCAGAATCATTGAGGTTAAGGATGGACAGGGCAGCTGGCCCCGTCCAGAAGTCTGGGGACAAGGGGAACCCCCAATTTATTGAAGGACAGAAGACTGGTGTGGGGAGAGGGCACAGTGTCAGGAAAAGCTAAATTCACAGCTGGCATGGGGCCCTGGCAGGGTTGTCTAGAAAGCTGCTGGGACTACTTGACAGGAGCCCATTCTGAGAAGGGATTGTCAGGACAGCCTCTTGGGACAGAATTTTCCCCAAAGACGGCCGGGAGGCAAGGTCAGCCTGGAACAAAGCCTTAGTCATCAGAGTCCGCAGACTCTGTGCCAGCCCAGGTGACCTTGATCCGGTCCATAGACATCTGGCCGAAATCCGGGGGAGGAGACTTGCCCCAAGACAGGAAGAGGGGTCCTCGTCACCATCAGTCAGACCTGGGGGCGCAGAAGAGGAGAGGGGCTTTGCTCCTCAGGGGCAGCCCCCTGGGAAGGGGCCGCGGGGTCAGCAGAGGGACTGGAAGAGCTGGGAGGGCTGGGAAGCAGCTGGTGCCAAGGAGGGGCCCGAGTCACAGGTTCTTAAAGTACAAATGGGGCATCTCCTGGAGACCTCCAGAATGAGCTGGTGGAGGGGACAAGGCCATCAAACAGCAGGCAGGGAGAAGAAAATACATGCCTAAGCGTGAAAATTACACACATGTTAACTTCAGTCTTGGGGCCAAGAAGGAGCAGAATGCAGGAATAGCCCAGGGGTGCCCCAGGGATGTCCCAGCATGACTGTCGCACTTCACTGAGGTCGCAGCTCTCCGAGGGCAGGTATTCCTGTCTCTTTTGTTTAAGGCTGACTCTCCAGAGGCTAGGAAAGTGCCTGGTATACGATGATGTCGATATTTATCGGTTGAATATGTTTCCCAGAGAGTGTCACCACCTCAGACCCCGTGCGAAAAGAGAGGCTGACAAAGAGGACAATGTGACCTTTCCCTCAGGTGACATTTTTAAAAATAGAGAGAAGAGAGGAGGCCCCTTGGGAAAGGCGTGGCGATGGCCGAGCACAGGGATGGATAGAGCACGTAACATCAGGGCATCGTCTCAGGCAGGGACAGAGGGCAGAGCTACCAGCACCAGGCATCCCCCTCCTCCTGCCGACGTGTCAGACCCTCAGGCGCTGACACTTCATAAATATTAATGACCTCTGGCTCAGCAGTTTCTGAATATTCCTAAATTTGAACTCTGCCTTGACAGTTCCTGGGACAAGGAGCCAGGCTGAATGCAGATGCGGCCTTTTTTGCAGTTTTAGAAAACGTTGAGCTTAATTCTATTATTATTTTAGCCTTCCCACCCATACCTCAACGTTTGCATTTCTACTGAGTTACTCCTGACACGGTCTGGTGGCAATGTCACACGCCCATGTCAGGCCACGTCCCCAGCACTGAGGTGACCCTCTCTTTCCCACTCACACTGGCATCTCTAACATCTGCCACGTCTAATTCCAAGAGGAAGAAACAGCCTGAGTTCTGACGGAGAACCAGCCGGTGCGGACTCTGGACTCACGTGGACCAAAGGTCAGCTCAAGTTTTTGCCCGTAAATGTCGCTGATTTGGATAAGTTACTTGGTTTGACCAAGTCTCCCTTCAACATCTCTAAAGTGTGGGAAATAAAATCCGGATCAGTTTCTAATCCCCACGGTAACAATGATCACAAACATGGTGGATTCGAACAACCCAAACTTATTATCTTCCCATCTAGGAGGCCAGGAGGCTAAAATGGGTCTCCTTGGGCCGAGGCCTAGGTGTTAGCAGGCCATGCTCCTTTGGAGGCTCTGGGGGAGAACCTGTGTTCTTGCCTTTTCCAACTTCCAGAAGCCGCCCACCTTCCTAGCCTGGTGGTCTCATCCTCCACCTTCAAAGCCAGTAGCTGCTGGTCCGGCCTTTCTCACATGACGTCACTGACTTTACTGCCTGCTGCTTCTGTTTATAAGGACCCTGGGGATTACAGTGGGCCCATCTGGATAATCTAAGACAAGCTCCCTATTTTAAGATAAATGGATTAGCAGTCTTAATCCCCTTTGCCTTGTAAGGTCACATCGTCACAGGTTCTGGACATGAGGACACAGACATCTGTAGGTGATTGCCATCCTGTCCACGGTGTGGTGGTGAGGCCCACGTGAGGGCCAGCTGCGCCATGCTGGCCACGTGCTGAGCAGATTTCTCAGGAAGCTGGATACACTGGGGCACACGAACACCATGAAGATGGAGGACTCCCACCATCTTACCCTGTCCTCATCCCGGTAAAGGCTCCCATCCAACTTTGCCCACCCAGCCTGCCAATCAGGAAACGCAGTCACCTGCCGTGTCTCAGCCACACTCCCTTTTGCCTTTGTCTGCCTGGAATACAAACGACAGACACACTCTATGCCCAGACCCCCTACTTCATGTTCCACCCTAACCCGCCCGCAGCGATGACACTGACTAGGCTCCCTAATGGACACATCAAACTGCACATCCACCAACCTCCCCTTCAACATTTGGGAGCCAAGCCCCAGGATCGCTCCTGGAGCAGACACCCGCCCTTCTGTGCCTTGAAGTAACGCAGCCTCGCTCTCAGGAGCCAAGTGCGTGGTCAGCCTCTTCCGTGAACAATAAGGACGCAGGAAGCCCCCGTGTGGACGGGAGTCAGCCAGGTTGTACAATAATTCCCAGCTTTGACTCTCTCTGAGTCCTTCCTCCCAGTGGCTGTTCTTACAGTCCTCAGACCTTTCCCTCAAGCCATCCTTAGCCCTTTTTCAAAGCCTGAACAATTCCTAACTACAGGACACCTTATTTCCAGGTGACCTTTCTCTTAATATATGCACCGTCACCATGCCAGTCTCTGGAGCCCTTACGTAACTAAAGGTTCTGCTAAAACCCTCCACTAAAAGGGCTGCGGAAAGGAATAAATTCTGCAGTGTTCTTAATTATCATCGACACACAACCTGAAGGACATAACAGGAAAGAAGAAGCTTGGTCATGACCACCTCAGATTGTTGACTTTAATTATTTCAGCAGACGGTGTAGCCCCAGGGGAGGTTGTGAGTCTGAACTAAGTCGTTGCTGGGTTTGAGTCACTGTGCTGCCACTTTCAACCGGGGTGACCCTGAGCTGCTTAGGCTCTCCAAACCTCATTTTTCTCATCTGTAAATTGTTGGGAATAACCCAATATGCAGTATTAGGGTTAGAAGAAAGGAGAGAGGAGACACCCACCAAAGTTACCACATCTGGTATGAAATTCTGTTCCGATTGCCTATTGCTGCATCTCCAACTCCCCCAAACACAGTGGATTAAACGGCAACCATTTTATTGTATCTCGCAGGTTCTGTGAGCCAGGAATTGTGGTCTGGCTTGGCTAGGAGAGTCCTGTGCTCCTCACGCTGTCGGCTGATGTCTCGTGATCAGCTGGCGATGCCTGGGCTGGAGGGCGCAGAGCGGCTTCACTGAGAAATAGCTGAGCTCACTATTCACAGTGGTTATGTTTTATAAAACTGCCAGGAACCCTGGATACGGATGGCTCCTGGGGGAATTTCAGGGTTAGGTCCCAACATTTCTGTCAACTGAGCAACACGTACGTACCCTTGTTTTATAAGTGTTTCTGTTTAAAGACACTATTTAATCTATAGTTCTTCAAAATAATTCATTAGATTCATTATCATGATAATTTAGTGGTATGTCTTTATTCTAAACACTCAAACCCTAGCTGGGGCAGGTTCAGCATCCTCCCAACGCTGGGGAACGTGACCTGAATATTCTTTGACGCCAGCCTCACCACGAGCCGTCCGCTACACTGTTTGTGATCCGTCATTATTTCATGAGTTCACAAATTTAGCCACTTTTCCATCTTTTCTATAAATTCATACCTACTGTAACATGTGAACACTGGCGCAACTTCTGGAAAGATGGGCAAACGTCCTCTTCCTTTGCCGAGGTGCACCATATTGTGGGTTCGTTAACACTGACCTCACGGCTAACAGCACTAAACGAAAGTCACCTAACATGAGTCTTTTCTCTGTAAGGCACAGCACAACGTTCCTGCACTTAGGACACTAGATAGCACTTCAGCACAAGGCTTGGGGCTACTTTAAATGGCAACATCCCCAACACAAAGCACAAAAATGCCGAAAATGCAGCAACAAATGGACCACGAAAAGGGTCTTTGTTTCCCATGTGCGATGGACTCAGCTGGGACGTGCACGTGTGTTGCCACTCTGGGCACATCCCCGAAGGCCCACAAAGATGCTGCAAGTGTGGACTTGGGGTTACAAATACATTTTAGTGAGTAGGATGACACAAATTTGTAGTCTGCGAAAAATGAGAATGGATTCTTTCTGGTGTTTCTGTGGGAATGGTGGACAGCTGCAGTCCGCTGGGACTGTCCACCCAGGCGTCAACATGGCGGCCTCCCCAGCATGGCGGCCTGGGGCGATTGGACCTCTTACGTAGCGGCTGCTTCCCTCAGGGTGGGTCCTAAGAGATGGAGGAGGAACCGCATGGCCCCCCCGGACCCGGCTTTGAAAGTCACACGGAGGTACTTCTGCCACATTCTGTTGGTCGCAAGGGAGCCCAGCTTCAAGGAGAGGAGGTTTGGACTCCACATCTTGCGGGGGCAATGTTGTGAAGGCCATCTTTGGAAAACACAGTCTGCCAGCGGGCTGGAAAAAAACACTAGCTATTATTTGATACAAAACAACCACAACAAAAGATGTTTCAACCAAGCGCCCACAAGCGTAGAAGTAATTACTCAGAAAGCTTGCTTTCATAATCATCTCTTACCTCATAAGACTCCAACAACTAGTGCACGCTCAGCCCCTGCTCCATCTTTAAGGGAAAGATAGATGGGAGCTAAGGGGAGTGCCAAGGAGCCAGAGAGTCTTATAATCCAGGGCTCTGAAAACCTTAGAGGTCTTTAGGGCCAATTAGGACATAGGCTAGTCCCGGCCAAGTGCCAGGAATTCACGTCTGAACCACAGTGATCTGGAACACTGGTTTACTCAGAAACAAACACCTGGAGAGTGCGTTAAAAAAAATATAGGGCTTCCCTGGTGGCGCAGTGGTTGAGAGTCCGTCTGCCGATGCAGGGGACATGGGCTCGTGCCCCGGTCCGGGAAGATCCCACGTGCCGCGGAGCGGCTGGGCCCGTGAGCCATGGCCGCTGAGCCTGCGCGTCCGGAGCCTGTGCTCCGCAACGGGAGGGGCCACAGCAGTGAGAAGCCCGCGTACCACAAAAAAAAAAAAAAAAAAAAAGAATAAGACTTTAAAAAAAACAAGGACAAATGGCATGAAGGGTGTGAATAGATACTTCATGGAAAAGAATACAAAGGGCGGTTGGTGCAATGAAAATACACTGAACGTCACTCATAATAAGAAAAGCAAATTAAAGCTACACTGGAATTCAAAAGTGTAATAACCGGCGTCTGGCAAGGGTCTCAAGAGAGAAACACTTTCATATGCAGCTGATGGGAGTGAAGTGTGTACAGTCCCTTGGAAGAGCAATTTGACCATATCTATCAAAATTATAAATCAGTTCCCTTTGTCCATCCATTCTATTGGGGAATTTATCTGACAGAGCTACCCACGGAGGAATGAAATGATACACTGCAGCTTTGTTTGTAGTAGTAAAATATTGGAAGCAACCCAAACATCTATCAGTAGGGCATTGATCATATAATGATACATCCATTTTGCCACTCTGTGAAATACTACATAGCTGTAAGAAAAAAAAATAGCATGCTAAAACTCTCTAGGTGCGACATGGAAACAACTCCGGGATATATTGTTAAGTGAAAAAAAGCAAGAAGAACAATGTGCATATCACGCCACCATTTTGGTAAAAAAAGGGGGAATGGAAGATAAGACTTGTGTATTTGTATTTGCTCGTAGGTCTCTACAAGGATCCATGAGATTTGAACTTGACATTGGAGCCAGGCTTGAAGGACGACATGGATCAGAGGTAATTTTCACTGTGTACCATTTGGGTTTCTGAGCGTTAACGTTTGTAAATGCATTGATCGTTTAAATGTTAATTAAATCAAAAGTAGTATTTAATAATTAAAATTTCTGAAGTTCCAAATTGCAAACAATAGACGTCTCCTCAGTAAGATAAGGAGAAGGACAGGATGCTTAATGGAGAAGTGTCTTCCTGCTGATACAAAATTTCAGCCTGGGAAACACAGACAAGAAGCCTGTTAGAGGGGAAACTAATATGAAAGTCAGATGCAGTTAACTAGTTTAGAAGCACAGTTTAAGTAACCTTAGCTTTAATTTCTAAGTAAAATACATTTCAGTTCTGATATTGAGACATAATCGGTTTATTGTCAGCTCTCTGTATTTGTTTTCCCTTATTTTCCTCTTGCAAAATTGGAGGCAGGGAGGGCTTAAGTAATGTCTGTAAGTAAGTTAATTGTGTTACCATGTATTCATAGAATTCTGTGGCATGTTTAGCAGAAAAAGCTTACCAAAAACAGGTCCATAATTTCACATTAAATATGTCTTTTTTCAAATGCTTCTAATTGCACTATGTTTTGAGTATGAGGCATCTGATACCAAAAAAACATAGTTGTTATCGTTGGGTCAAAATTCATTAAAAGGGGCAGTTCTTGAATGTCATTATTCTGTATTGGTCCCTTAAGAAATTACCAGGTTTAAAATATTTAGAACATAAGTCCAGCACAAAAGCATTGCCTTTTAGTTACACAAATCTGCATCCTACCTTTAGAAATGGTCTGTCCTACTTGCTCAGTTAACAAAAGGACCAAATCATTTATCATCCACTTGGGGCACTTTTCAGAGCTAAAAGGGACACTCAATATTTCCATGGGACAAAGACGTAAGCCAGGCTACCAAAGCAGACAGAGGCGCTTTACCTATGTGGCATTCATAATAAATGTGAACCACAAAATATTTACTAGGCTGTTTTGATTGCCATGAATTGTGTCTTTCCAATTATCATACAGATTGCTTCCAAGAAGCACAGTTTGAAATCTTTTCTGTAGAGACACATAGAACAGACCTGAATCGGTTCACAAACCTCTGCAAATCTGAGAGGTCTATCCACCAAAGCAGCTCACTTTCGTCAAAATTAATGATGTGTCCACAATGACTAATGACTGCCTTGGTAAATGTGGTGAAGCATTGCAAAAGTTACTCTTGCTATCGTTTATTCCAATTTATTGCACCTGATTCGTTTCCTAATCTGGAATTCATTCGTGCATTTTAAAAATTACTGTGTGATATTACTTTCAAGGAGATTATCTTTATATTTTAATTTCTCCCCATTCATCACACAATAGATCTTCCCCAGTGTGTCAAGGTAGTAAGAGTTCAGACGTTTCATTCTTAGAATTACATCTCCCAAGGGCAAGTCAACCAATGTCAGAAAGATTCAGTCCAGCTTGCGTTGTATGAGCTAAAGTCATAGTTTGAATCATTCCACAGATTTTGCCAATTCATCCTCTTCATATAGACATACCCCAAAGCCTTTTCTTCTGTTTTAAAATGAGAATAATACTGTTGTCCTAGTTTTGTTAGTCCTCCTGACGCAGAGTCCCGGAAGTGCTTGAGGACATACGTAAATCCCTTGAAATCACTGGCACCATGTTTTGCGTTTGTGTGTATGCATTTCTTTTCTCGCAAAAAACTGTTTGTAGCATTCGTCACATTCTTGGAGGGGTTACCTGAGGACTCGGGAAGGTTAAAATAGACACTGCTGGGTCAGGAGGGCAGCTTTCCTCTGGGTGTTTATTGGACAGACAGAGGTGCCCACCTAAGTGGAAATTTTCTCACTAGATTTTTACATCAACAGAAACGGCCTGTGGTCATACACTCTCCCGGGCAGCCCGGCACCCCAGGTCATGCTGCAGCTGGCCTCTCCTGGCCTGCCCCACCCTTAGGTTGTTCATATGCACCAAATACACGTGGCTCATTTTCCTCCTGATTTAAGCCTTTGCATAATGGACCCAGTGTACTCTTGCACTCCTGACCCAACAGCTGAGATTAGGAGAGTCAAGGGACTTCCCTGGTGGTCCAGTGGGTAAGACTCTGCACTCCTAATGCAGGGGGCCTGGGTTCTATCCCTGGTCGGGGAACTAGATCCCGCATGCATGCCACAACTAAGAGTCTGCATGCCCCAACGAAGACCCTGAGCAGCCTAAATAAATAAAAAGAAATATTCTCCTAAAAAAAATAAAGAAGAGTCAAAACCTCTTTTCAGTGACCTTCTCCTATATTCTTATTTCTCCTGTACCAGAAAGGAAATTTCTTCCTGTCCATGTCCCCCCAATGTGTTGCTGATATGTTAAAGTCAACGTATTCTGTGTTATAGTAAACCTAAGACTTGCCTTTCTAAATCTGTTTTGACAGAGGATATTTGGTTAAAGAGAGAAGACACTGGCCGTATTATACAAGTCAAAGGAAAAAAACTTCCAAGAAGTTACTCTGGACTCTATGAAATTCTAATCTTTCTTTAAACTTTTCATGGCCTTAAGACATGGAAACAAACTAAGTGTCCATCAACACATGAATGGATAAAGAAGATGTGGTATATATATATATATATATATATATATATATATATATATATATATATACACAATGGAATACTACTCAGCCATAAAAAAGAATGAGATAATGCCATTTGCAGCAACACGGATAGACCTAGAGATTGTCATAATAAGCAAAGTAAGTCAGAAAGAGAAAGACTAACATCATATGGTATCATTTATATGTGGAATCTAAAGTATGACACAAATGAACTTATCTACAAAACAAAAACAGACACACAGAGATAGAGAACAGACTTGTGGTTGCCAAGGGGGAGGGGGCGTGGGGGAGGGATGGATTGGGAGTTTGGGATTAGCTGATACAAACTATTATATTTAGAATGGATAAACAAGGTCCCACTGTATAGCACAGGGAACTGTATTCAATATCCTGTGATAAACCATAGTAAAAAAGAATATGAAAAAGAATATATATATGTATAACCGAATCACTTTGCTGTACAGCAGAAATTAACACAACATTGTAAATCAACTCTATTTCAATAAAGTTTTTTAAAAAATAAGAAAACAAGCTTATGGTTACCAAAGGGGGAAGGGGGTGGGGAGGAATAAATTAGGAGTTTGGGATTAATATATACACACCACTATATATAAAATAGATAACCAGCAAGGACCTACTGTATAACACAGGGAACTGTACTCAATATTTTATAATAACCTATAAGGGAAAAGAATCTGAAAAAAAAAGATATATATGTATGCATAACTGAATCACTTTGCTGTACACCTGAAACAAACACAACATTGTAAATCAACTAGACTTCAATTTAAAAATTAAATAATAATGATAAACTTCTCATGGCCTTGGATATAATAAATCTTTATGGAAGGACCTAAGTTCGCTCATTAGATCTGGTAATGGGGACAGGTGGGGACACTGCTGCCTTGGCTGGAAAGCACTGGAGATGTTGATTAGCACTTTCCCCATTGTTGGCAGGTTCAGAGGGTCTAAACTATGCTCTCCTCGGCCTCCTTCTGAATGGACTCCATGCAGTGTCCCCTCTCAGTTCACTGAAAAGCTCAGACTAAGTCGCTTACCTGGGGAGGGCTCCCTGCCCGTCAGCCTCAGGATGACAGTCTAAGGAACAGGCCGACACCGTCCTTTAAAACCCACTCTTGTTCTGTGTTTCATCCTCTTACAGAGAATTCGCCCAGAACAACAAAAGACCGTTTGTAGTTCTAACGGTTTTTCCCTGGCCTCTGACCCTGGGGACAACACTGTTTTCTCTGCGCAATAAAGAAAGTGTCTGTGCATAATGGCTGTGACTTCTCCCTCTCTCTTTGAGTTGCATGGATTAGGGATTAAATGCTCAGTGAATGCGGCCCCTCTTAGGCTCTGTCTCAAATTCTCAGGAACTTGCCCCATTTTATGTCGGTAACTTTGCTTTCTTTAAAAAAAAAAAAAAAACAGAGACTATAATCAGAGCCCAGCTTCGGCGCCGCCGAGGGGCAGGGGAGGACAATTGGTGCTGAAACTTCTTTGGGGTTTTTAGTCAAAGGCCAGCAACATCTCCATAAGAGTCAGGTCAATAGCTCAGGGCCTGACTTGACTCTGACAGCACAGTGCATGGTGTGAAGTTGTTTTCTCACAGGAGGGTGTGAAGAAATGTCCACTGGAGTCTACATTGTAGCTGTTCTTTTCTTTCCCGTTTAAATTGAGCATCTTCTGACTGCCGAGAGCCACGAGTCAGAAATCCATCTTCATTTGCCCTCTTGTTTCTCATTTAGAGGGTCACGCATCCGTCCCCATGATATTTGAAAAACATTCTGGTCCTCTGCCTCTTAATGACCATCTAATGTGTCATCCTCTTAAATATAACCAATTTCTGTACCTTCTTTAACTCCGAAATGTTTCCAAATCAATTGCCTCGATAAACCTCATGATGTCCTATTTCAAATGGCATAAAAGGCCAGAGCAGAGTTTGCTTGCCGTCTGAATCTGTTACATAAAAATCTCAGCTAGGTAATTTTCCACTTTGGATTACCCAGGACAACGTCTCAGGAAACGCAAAAAAAAAAAGGAGTATTTGCCAAGCACACTAAGGTAATTGTTTCTGCCTTACACGTAACGACATTCTGCAAATATATAACAGCTTCTCATCAAAGTTGATCTATGTTTAAAAATAGAGGCTGATGTCTCTGGGTCCCTGCCTGAATAGACAGATGTGGGCTCCCGGGACTCGGCAGGGAAAGAAAGAGAAGGGGCGTTGATTGAGTCTTTCCGGTGTTCTTATACTTTGACCCCATTTAATTCTCACAACAGCCCCAGAACTTGGTATTATTATTTTCCTATTACACATGAGGAAACTGAGGCTCAGAGAAGTTCCACACCTTGTTTGAGGTCATTCCAGCCAGCAGAGTCCAGATTTAAACCAGATATGGCCATGTCCCCAGGTGAGGAGTAAAGGACGGTTTCTCGGGACCCATAACCTTGAACAATAAGCCAACTTCCTGCTGGCTAATCTAGCGTGTGGCTTACAAATTGGAGTATTAAGTAGTCAGAGAGAGAAAGACCCATCCATGAAACAGTGGCCAAGGCTATCTTCAGATATGACCTGAAGCCGGTCTTCAGGTGACATCTGGGTGGGCCTTGGTGACCCTGTAGTACAGCTTGAGAAGGTTTGGCCAGGAGGCACTGAGACCTCAAGATACACCCGGGGCAGAAAAGAGACACTGAAATAAGGGAGCCGTCTCTTCACTGGGCTGATCTGAACTGTGTCCTCGGAGGTGGGAAGATCACACTGGAGCCAAGGACAGAACATGGCAGGATGTCTCTCCGGAAAAGTGCAGAGAAAGGGGGGGACAAGGGGGTGTCAGAGAAAGGCCCAAGACTCAGGGAAAGCCAACGGTATTGCGGAAAATCAGAGGACAAGCTCAGAGGTGGACTGGACAGACCCAGTGGGAGTGGTGGGTGCCCAGCTGCTGAGCTAAGGTGGGAAGATGGGTGAGGGCGTGTTCCCAGGACACCCCACATGGTCCTGCATCACCTTGGAAACTTGGCAGGACAAAGCCTTCAAGCGCTGCACCTCGGCCACAGCAACTGCCCGGTTCTGGGGACACAGGATGAGGTGGGAAGGCACTGGAAGCCTGTTGTCAGTTGGGTGGGAAACTAGAAAAGAAACAGACATTTCCTATCACCAAATAGAAAACTAGGAGTCGGAGAAGAAGAGTTGAGGCTTTTCCTTCGGGAAAGGTGTCCCAGCACTGGCCTTGTGTCCCAACCAGGCTGGGGAGGGTGCTGCTTCCAGTAATGGGCCCGCCTGGCATAACTACAAAGCACAACGTGTACCTGAAGCTTGGGTAGGATCATGATACGTCAGACTGAGAGAATGGAGCGGATGGGTGTGGAAATACGAGGAACGGAGGTGAAAAGCTTGGAAAACACAATGGGCGTTTGGGTAGATGGAGCCAAACAGCTTTTCAGGTGCAGGCTACACCTCTGGAGGACGGGAGAGAGGTGCACAGAGAGGACAGGTGAGCAGGGCTGAGGCGGGCTCTATAAACAACGTCTCAGCCATCGCATCCTTCCTCGGGCTGCGCAGGAGGGTTTCGTGTGCACACTGAGAGACTGAATCTTCAGGAAGGTGAGCCAGATGGGATTCTCTCACCCTCTCTGACAAGGAGACAGCGCCGCCCCAATTAAGCATTCCATCTGCTGAGTCATCAGGTCTGAGCTCCCCTCCAAGCAAAGTGCAGACGCTGCCCGAGCAACACCTACGTGCCCGGGGCCTTCGGAAAGCGGGGAGGAGGGCGGGCATGGGGTGCTTCCTGAGATTTTCCTGGACAGGATGCAAAACTTCAGCATGTCAACATCTGTTGTTGCTTTCAAGGTACCGGCAAGCACGTTTCTGAGATTTTTCCTGATTTGCCTTAAAGGAAAATTATTGACTTGTCTTTCTGCTGTCTGGCACAGAAACATTATTCTCTCCATTTTGCTACATTTGTCTCTTTTCTGGTGTTTATGGGGATTTTTGACTAATATTTTCATTTGCTAGAGGTGCTTTTAAATTTGCACCCATGAAGAACAAACACCTTTTCACCTCTGCATTTCTACCATTCAGCTGTCCCCTCGCTTTACCTGTCCAAATGCACTGACCTTTATCTCTAGGCAGTTATTTTTGTCTCACAATCATTTTCTCTCAGAATTCTAGGGACACAACTCCGCTGTTGTCTAGAGTTTGATGCAGATTTCTGTGGAGAAGTCTGAAGCCAGGGTGATTTTTGGTTCTTTTGGGATTACTTATATTGTTGTTGTTTCGTGGGGGGTTTTCTTCCTGTTTGTCATGAGTCCGTTCTTTATGCCTGAAATTTGAAAGTGTCAGTACACCAAGCCTAAATGTCGGGCTCCTTTAACTAATTTTGCCTTGTATTTGATGAGCATTTTCAATCTGAAAGTCCAATTCCTTCTGTAGCTCAAGAAAGTTTCTCTTTGTTTAATGCTTCTTTTCTGTTTGTTCTATGCTTTCCAACACACATATGAGGCTTCCCTGAACTGTCATCTTTGTCCCTTTTTTCCTCTCATCATTTTCACTTCCTCATCCGTTTCATATCCTTGCCTTTCATTTTTAGGTACAGGAGAACTTCTCACATGTATCCTCCTCTTAACCAATCAGATTTTCTGTTTGTTTCAACAAACATTCAATCTGTTTCTCAATGTTTCCATTTAGGATTTTTAAAATTTTGCTACTGTGTTTTTCATCTTTCCTGATCTCACTGGCCTTTCTCTATGGCTGTCTGTTCACCTTTCACAGGTGCAATATCTTCCTGAATGTTTCAAGGGATACACAGTAGAAACTGTGTCATATTTTCTCCAATTCCCTGCAGACTCTATTTCATTGGAAAACATTTGCTCTGGCTTCTTTGGAAGTAGCTTGTTGCATTGACTAGTGATTTCTCTATAATATTCCTTTATAAAGCTATGTTTTCTTATCTTTATTAGTTCTTGTAAATGGTAATCCCTGACTGCTTACTATTGGGAATCAACATAGAGTCTGACACATATTGTTTTCAACCCTTCCAGATTCTCTGGGCTCAATGAAACTTAAAAGCATTTACAGGGATTTAGTTAGCTAGATCAGGTACTCGGCATTGTGTAGAGACTACTGAACCAGTGGCTGTAGCAACACAGAGCATCACTTCATTACCAGAGGGCCTCTTCCCATGTTCCTTCTGACACCCAGCAACTAATACTAGAGCACAAATCCTGAGATTCGTGCTCCCAAAGTATTGTGACTTTTCCAAAAATATCTTGATTTATGAATACAAATTAAATAGTACCTATAATCCACCGCATCAACAGACTAAAGAAACATCACATGATTATGTCAACAGATGCAGAAAAAGCATTTGACAAAATCTAACACCCATTCATGACTAGAACTGTCAGTAAACTAGGAATAGAGGGGAACCTTCTCAACTTGACAAAAACTGTCTACCAAAAACCTACAGCTAATATCACAATTAATGGTGAGCAACTAGAAGCTTGCCCACTAAGATTGAAGCAAGGATATTCCCTCTCATTACTCCTTTTCAACACCATACTGGAAGTTCTTGCTAATGCAATAAGGGAAGAAAAGGAAATAAAAGGTATACAGATTAGGAAGGAAGACATAAAACTGTGCTTGTTTGTTGATGTCTTGACCATCTACGTAGAAAATCTGAAAGAACTGACCAAAGAACTCTTGGAACTAATACGGCATTATGGCAAGCTTGTAGGATAAAAAGTTAAGCGATAGTATAGTACACAAACTATACTATTGTACCATAAAGGGATAATACTACACATGCTATTTTGTAACTTGCTTTTTTTCACTTAATGGCATACCTGAAACATCTTTATATTTCAGTACATGGAGGTCTTCTTCATTCTTTTTTATGTATGTATAGCATTGTAATGGATGTATAGCATTGTAATGGATGTATAGTATTCCATTAGATAATACCAAATTCACTTGCCCAGTCCCATACTGATGGCATTCAGGTTGCTTCAGAATTCATTGCTTGGTTGGTTGGTTCTCGCTTGCAGTATGATATCACGGACCCCGTTATTATTTCAGTATTCCCTTAAATCTTTCCAAAACACACACTAGGGCTTTTACAGAAATGTCTCCAATCTATTCATTTATGTAAATAAAACATTTCAGAGTAATCATGGTAACAGTGATTACCTCTGAGGAGTGAGAACGGAGCTGGGGTTCGTGTGGTAGGAATGTGTTAATATATTTCACTTTATATCGTTTTCTACTATCAGAGTCTTTATAATTAAATGCAATGCTTTTCTAATCTTATTTAAAACATATACATAAATAATGCTGCAATAACAGCAGTCCAAGCTGTTTTTCTTCTTTAAGGCTATGTCTCAAGGAAATTCGACGTTCGATTACTGGGTTATATGGCATGCTTAGGAGCTGCGCCAATTCCCATGGTCTGGAGGGATTTCAGAGGTGCAGCGTTCTGCAGGTGGTTCCCACCATTATGGAAGAACAGAAGCAACTGTGTACAGCTGAGTTGTGTCTAATAGTGAAAGTTTCACTCATGCAGCTAAGGTGGGAGATTTGGTCTTAAAATCCATTAGAAAAGAATCAGTTGGTGGAAACGCTGGAAAGGGTGCTCCACGGTGCAGCTGCATCCTTGCCTAGTGGTTGCTCCGGATGAAAACCCCAAGGAGAGAGTCAATGACTATCTCTTCTTGTGGAAGTTCGGAGAGGACGTTGGTGCATTAAAGCGGGGGCAGAACGGACATGTAACTCAAAAGTCCAGGGCAGGTTTTGTTCAGACTGGGCTCCTGCCTGTTACTTAGAGACTCTCTCTGTTCCACCCTTTTCTGTCTTTGGCTTTGCCTCACAGCAGGCTTCTCTCAAAGTCATAAGAAGCCTTCCACAGAAGCCAGGGCTTCAGCTGCTCTGCTCACATCCAGAGGGAGAAAAATACATGGCTGAGCTTTGCACTGACTGGGCCAGTCCGTGGCCAAGTGACTGACACCTGCTGATAAACTTCGGCCAGCAGTTGTCAAAACCAATCACATGGCAGGAGGAGGAACAGGTAACTCTAATTGGCTCAGGTCAATCAAGACACGCCCCTAGAGCCCTGGAGAAGCCAATCCCAACCAAGCCTGGCTGCTGCACAGTGAGAGAGGTGGCCAGGCATGGCAGTGAGAAAGTCAGTCTGTGACCCACATAGTATTTTCCACGGATGGAAAGGAGAAAATGACCGTCTTGTGCTGAGCCTATATTGTGTACCAGGCATGGAGCAAGAGGCTTTTATTATTTAATTTAATCCTCGCAACAATCCTTTAAGATTGGCATTGCTAATCTTTATTTCACAGACAAAGAAAACTTCAGCTCAGAGAGTTTGAGTCATTTGCCTAAGGTCACACAGCTAATAGGCATCGAAGCTTATCTCACCAATTTCATATGCTGCTTGGCACAGTTTGCTCATGACCCTGAAGTGCATCCAAGTTCAGCATGATAAATACCTTTTAGATCCTATTCCCTTGAGGTCTTTTTTTTAAAATTGTTTAAAAGTCATGTGGATTTTTTGGAATATATACATATATAGTTAAGATTAAATCAGAAGGAAAAGCAAAAATTTGTTTTATTTTTTCCGATTAAGCATCTTCTAGCAGTTGAAATATTTGGTTTGTGTTATCAGATTCCAGCCTAGAACCAGGTCATAGCTATGAATCATAGCTGATGTAATGTGCGTCTTTGTCGAGCTATTATGCATTTCCCAGGTGCACTGCACTTGACTGTAGGAAATCAGATCCCTGCCCTGGTCTCTGGTGAGCAATTATGACATCAGGAACTGGTGCTTGGATACCAAATCACCCTGGCCTTGCAGAGCTGCTAATATTTACTCTCTGTGGAAACTGGTGGAGAAACCCTGAGTCTAGATTTGCACTTTTCCCCTGAAAGAAGAGGGGCTATTGAGAGTGCCGTAGCCTCTGGGTTGGTGAGTCTTCCTGAAGTTCCCGGGGAACTCCACGGGAGCCACATTGCCTGCAAGCACGGGGCTTGCTGCTCTGTTCCTAGCGTTTGAGATTGGACCAATAGTCCCTGATTGCAATTCCGGTTGAGGGGAGGTTAGGAGGTAGTGTGAGGGTGGACAGGTAGGTGGGGGTGGGTACCTGGGCTAGTGCACAGGCACGAACCCCGATGTGGACGTCATGACTGCCAGGTAGGGGAGGATTTCCGTGCAGCAACCTGAGAAAACAGCCAGAGAGAGGTTTATGCATCTTTAGTGATTTGTGCCCAGGAAGAACTAAAGTTAGAGCCTCCTGCCTATAAAAGAGGAGTGATGTCACAGATCTGCACATCTAAATAACAAATAAAGGCAAAAATGAAAAAACAAAAACGACTTGAAGTCCTAAAATTTCATTAAGATCCAGTTTTCTTCAGAGAGACTGCGTGGAAATTCTGTTGTTGGCATCATTAATTGTGCTAAGCATCACCTGAAATGCTTCAATACCTTCAAATCATTTCACTGTTTTTGCCTTTACTCAAAATAATGGGTTACTTTCTAATTAATGTGAAGCCTAGTATGTAAAAGATGTAGTTTAGACCAATAAAAAGGGAGGGAACACCCATTTAACAGTTTCTCAGAAGCAATTAAAAAATGACACTCTTAAGTTTTACAGGCTGAGGAAACATCATGCCCCAAACTTGGCATGATATTGTTTTAAAACATAGCAATGCAACAAGTACCCCACGGATGAGGAGAGGTAAGGAAGACTGCCAAAATAGTGCAGCATTAGGACTTCCCTGGTGGCGCAGTGGTTAAGAATCCGCCTGCCAATGCAGGGGACAGAGGTTCGAGCCCTGGTCCTGGAAGATCCCACATGCCGCGGAGCACCTAAGCCTGTGCGCCATAACTACTGAGCCTGAGCTCTAGAGCCCACGAGCCACAGCTACTGAGCCCGTGTGTGCCACAACTACTGAAGCCCGTGTGCCTAGAGCCTGTGCTCCACAACAAGAGAAGTCACCGCAATGAGAAGCCCACGCACCGCAACAAAGAGCAGCCCCCGCTCTTTGTGCGCAGCAAGGAAGACCCAACACAGCCAAAAATAAATTAACTAATTTATTTAAAATGTTTAAAAAAATTACAGCATTAAAAAATTGCCTTTCCCTCTAAGAAAAACTCCCCAGAAGCAGCCATAGTTCTGTCGTGTGACCCTTGGCCCACAGTCTGATGAGACCCTGCGATGCGGCTCCCTGCCGGGGGCGCTGCCTATTTGCAGGACCCATTGCAAAACAGATTCTCTTGTTCAAAAAGCAAGTGGATGTATACATATAGGTGATTCCCTTTGTTGTAGAGCAGAAACTAATACAACATTGTAAAGCAATTATACTCCAATAAAGATGAAAAGAAAAAGGAAAAAGCCCACCGTGAGATACCATCTCCTGCCCACGAAGATGGCTATCATTGAAAAGATGGACAACAGTAACTGTTGGAAAGGATGTATAGACATTGGAACCCTCATATACTACATCGCTGATAGAAAGGCGAAATAGTGCAGCTGCTTTGGAAAACAGTCTGACAGTTCCTCAAAAGATTAATTCACTTCTGGATATATATCCAAGAGAAACGTAAATATATATCCACAAAAACTTGTACACAGATGTTTGTAGCTGCATTATTCATTATAGCCAAGAAGTGAAAGAGCTTAAATACCCATGAAGTGATGAGTCGATAAATGAAATCTGGCATTGGCCGTGAAAAGAAGGAAAGCACTAATGCATGCTACCACGTGGGCGAAGCTGGGAAAATTATGTTAAGTGAAACAAACCAGTCACCAGGACCACATATTGCTATATTCCACTTACACGAAATGTCTAAATTAGGCAAATCCAGGGTCCAAATATATTGGTGGTCGCCTAGGGCTGGGAGGGCTGGGGAGGTGTGGAGAATGACTGATAATGGATACGGTTTCTCTTGGGGGTGATGAAAATATTCTAAAATAGATTATGGTGGCAGTTGTACCACAATACACTGAAATATACTAAATATGTCTACTAAAACCATGGAAATGTACACTTTAAATAGGTAAATCGTAAGTATGTGAATTGAATCTCAACAAAGCCTATATAAAAAAATATATTTTTTTAAAAAAGGAGGTGGAAAGTACCATTAAACATAATAAAACATAGAGCTTTTCCCTTTTCTTCCACAGTCTCTCCCTCGACTTATCATGGTGTGTTTAATTTGCTCTTTAAGGTCGTGTTAAGTAAAGAAAAAATAAAATTTTTACCATGAATTTTACCATTTCTCTTTATATTGTGCAATTCCTATTGAAATGCAAATATAAGAGCGTTTAACCGAGATGCTAAATAGCCAAAGTTACACATTTTGTATTTTGTATCTTGAACATGCGGACGTATTTCCTTCTTACCAGAACACTGAAAACTGCAAAACATGAACTCAACCGTTTCTATTTCACTTCTTGATACACCATATTCTACTGATGCTCTCTGCTTTTGCTTTACTGATGAGTATGGAAGGACTGAAAAATAAAAATAAAAGGCTCCCTTCTCCTGTCCTTTCCTTCTATGGCATCAATTCCAGCATAGGTTGACTAAGACAGGAAAGTAACATAAGTCAGAAAGGGTATGATAGGATTCCTCGGTCATTTGTGTTTCTCACATCGACTTCTTGCATCTGAAGCAAATGTAATAAGGAAAAACAAATCTGACTCTGTATGGGATCTGTTTCTTTTACTTTAACCCTTGTATTCAATTGCTTTTGCTTCCAGTTAAGCATGTTGCCTAGAGCCTGAAATATACAGGATAGCTCATTCTCAAGGCTCTGACCTTTAAGGATGTAACACTTTTCCATTCATATAGAGATAAAAAGTTGCAGAACAGAGATTAACATTTGTCTTGTTGGAGGTTTACAGGAAAGTCCTTACCTGACCTACCTGGACAGTTGCAAAAACAAAGGATGCTGACACCAAGAAGTTTGCAATGACCAACCACACCCCTCCCTCACCTAGCCTTCAAAGGTGCTTTGCTGAAACTCTTTGGGGAGTTTGGAGTTTTGGGGGCACAAGCCAGCTGTCTCCTTGCACGGCACTGCAACAAACCTTTCTCTGCTCCAAACTCAGATGTTTTTGTTTGTTTGGACTCACTGTGCGTTGGGCACATGAACACAAGTTCTAGATCTGACGGAATGTATGGCCTCTGGGGGTCATCTGGGGCTCCCTCCCCTTGCTCAGTCATAGATGCTGCAAGATGACCACCATGCGTCATGGTGCCACGGGAATTCTGTTCTCATGGGGCGTCACAAATGCAATGTGTGAATGGGGACACACATATTGTGTGTGTCTCCTCTGCTCACATATGTGCGCCATCGTCCCATTGGGTTTCACCTCAAAATACAAGTTCAAACATAAAATTGTTAATTTTGAGTAGCAAAGCATTAAACCAACCATAGGGACCCCCTGAGAGCAGGTGGTATGTCCACAGAGCTGGCCCTGCCCCTCGGTAACAAGAATCAGAGTAATTAGCTTGGCCAATCAGGTCCTCACTCTTGGGAGTTTAAACAGAGATGTAACAATGGGGGAAGCATCATCACTAAGTACCAAGAGAAGAATCCAGAGAAGAAAATATCTGAAGCACCATAAAGACTGTTCATAAACTTCTGGGACCAAGGTATTTTCCTTAGCTTGTGATGACCTTCCGTTTCCATCTCTGTGTGGTCCGAGCTCTACTACCATTTCTGCATTTCTATTGAGGTCTGGATATGCTGAAATTTTGGTTTTTACCACACTTATCCTTGTAACATAGCTCTCATTACTCAGCATAATTTGACTAAGTCTATGTTCCTTGCCGCTAAAAGCCTGATAAACAGTTAAGGTAAATGGTTGCCTGCTGTACACCTGATACAAACACAACACTGTAAATCAACTATACTCCAATATAAAATAAATTTTTTTTAATTTAAAGCAGTAAGTGGTTGCTATTGATACTATAATTTTTTAACAAGACAGAGAAAGACAGCCAGAGTTTAGATAAATGAACCCCAGGAATGAGTATGTCAATGTCCCCAGCACATTAGGTGAGATGCTACCTGTTCAAATATCAAATTCTCTTCTTAGGCAAATGGAGATGAAACTATGACAGTAGTTCTCAGATTATCTAACTGACGTAAATAAATAAATATGTATCAGGGTATTCTTCCTGAGTTATAAAAGCAAAGCATTACAAACAACCTAAATGTCCAACAATGTAGGTTTGGCTATAAATAGATTTTATCATTTGGGTGATGTTTTTTC
The DNA here is from genome assembly GCF_039906515.1 of Pseudorca crassidens. Classification (NCBI taxonomy): domain Eukaryota; kingdom Metazoa; phylum Chordata; class Mammalia; order Artiodactyla; family Delphinidae; genus Pseudorca; species Pseudorca crassidens. Next base: position 5,761,035 of record NC_090301.1, on the reverse strand, counting down.
AGGCAGTGAAAAGGATGTTTTTAAAAGAATATTTAGCAGTGTACATGTCAAGATCACCATAACACAACTGAAAAAGCAGAATAAATATGTGTACTTAACATTACCAATTATGTTCTGAAAGTGTGAATATATATTTATTTACTTGTTTATATGAATAGAACAAGGCCAGAAAGTAACAAGCTATTTATGTCTGGACTATAGGATTAAGAGTTTCTTCTATTTTCCATTTAGTAATGTTTAGGTTTTTTTTAATATATTTTAAGCTTTGATAAAGAATTAATAAATTTCTCCAAAATTCCAATAAATTTCCGTCAATATAATTCCACACTCAAAAACTAACTTTATAATTGTGGTCTGACCTCTCATGCAGTGAAGTATGGTGATTAAGAGGATGTGTTTCTGAAGTCAAACAGCTCTTGGCTCAGAAAAGTCTACCACTTTCTAGCGATTTGACCTTGGGCAAGAAATCGCAATCCACCTGCTTCCTTGTCTGTAAGATGAGGTTTTTAATAAATGAGTCCTTTCAGGTTCATTCTAAGGATTAAATGAGATGATTCATTCCCTTCAATGATTATTGCTCATTCTGTTCATTGTGTATCCCACTGAGCAGGGTGATAGCAACCGGCACATAGCAACTGCTCAGTAAATCTTGAGTGAATGAATGGGCAGGTCCGAACACACATGCATGTGGAACGAATGATCACGGAGTCATAACAAGCATCAGACCAATACAATTTTATTTTTCTACATTTTGGGGCTGACATTTGTGTAGCTTGTGATATGTAAAAATGAATATCAACTTTTAAAACCTCCCACTTTCTTTTCCTAAAAATCTTAACGGTGTTTTGTGTTTTGTCTTTAGGCTTTCATTGTGTTGGCAATCTAAGTTGACATCATAACTGATATTACTTCTGTTTTATCAATTTTAAATTAACTTTGGTTATTTGGGATTTAATAAGTAACCTATTGACCGGGCTGAAAAATTTAAGTGATTTGAAAATGATTTAGAGGCAAAATTCTCCCTTCCTCTCCTGTTGCCTTCTCTCCACTTTCTATCACTCTCTCCAAAGAGATAAATAACCGTTATCAATCCCTTAGATACTTTTCCTGGGACTTTTCAATATATATATCTACAGTCAATTAAATTATGTCCAAGTCCTAATGCCCAGTACCCGTGAATGTGACCTTATTGGGAAATAAGGTCTTTGCAGATGTAATCAAGTTAAGGATCTAAAAGTGAGGTCATCCTAGATTTAGGATGACCCTTAAATCCAAAGATAGGTGCCATTTCAAGAGAAGAGAAAGGTGACCGTGTGAAGACACAGGCAGAGATTGGAGTGATGCTGCCATAAGCCAAGGAACACCTGGAGCCCCAGACGGAACATGGTCCTGCTGACACCTGTTTTTTTTTTCCTAAGAATTCTTTGTGTGTGTGTGTGTTTTTAAATTTATTTATTTTTGATTGTGTTGGGTCTTTGTTGCTGCACACGGGCTTTCTCTAGTTGTGGCGAGCGGGGGCTACTCTTCGTTGTGGTGCGCAGGCTTCTCATTGCGGTGGCTTCTCTTGTTGCAGAGCATGGGCTCTAGGTGCGTGGGCTTCACTAGTTGTGGCTCACAGGCTCTAGAGCACAGGCTCAGTACTTGTGGCGCACGGGCTTAGTTGCTCCGTGGCATGTGGGATCTTGCCGGACCGGGACTCAAACCCGTGTCCCCTGCATTGGCAGGTAGATTCTTAACCACTGTGCCACCAGGGAAGTCCCTGGTCCTGCTGACATCTTGATTTTGGATCTCTGACCTCCAGAATTGTAAAAGAATAAATTTAGGTGTTTTTAAGCCAGGGGGTTTTGGGTAATTTGTTACGGCAGCCCTAGGAAACTAATAAAAACATCTAAGCAGTATAAAAATATTCTTTGACCTTCGTTTACTATTTAACAGTGGTTCTTAGAGTTTTGATGTGTTATCTACACTGCTGTCATCAAAGTCAAAACCCTGAATAACTTTTACACCACAGGAAAGTTGGAAGAAAAATATTTTCTACTTTTTAATAGTGCTGGGGCTTAATTATACGTTTCTTGAATTGCAGCTTCAGGGAATTTCCAAATACATAATTTAGCCTTCCTCTACTGTATGAACTATTCTACTGGAACAAACAAGATTAGGGCCATTATATTCAGTTCATCTTACCCAGAAGGTAGAAGCAGTAATTCATACATTCAGAGAAAGGGAGAGAGAATTTGCCTAAAGTGGCCAATTTTAATTTCTGCATTTTCTAGATTTTAGCACTGGGTTAAGCTCTAGTCAATATGCTGAAAATAAATGTGTGTTGCTTGGAGCCGAAGCAGAAAATTGTGAGTCTCGTGAAGAGTGCCAGGCGTTCACCTTCTTGTCGCTAGATGGTGGGATGGGGAGAAAGGGGTAAACGGGATTGAGGCAGTTAGAGCCGTGAGGAGTTCCCCCGGGGTGGGGAGGGGCCTTGGGAGGGCAGCGGTTTGCCAAGTAGGACAGAAGGACTTCGACACTTTAACAACTGGCTCTGTGTTCCAGTGCCTGTCAGTTGAATACAGTACCAGGGATGTTAGCACAAACAACACACTTGCCAAATGCTTTCACACCACACATTCTGATTCCACACAGTTATCTCAGAGATAACTGCTACCCCATTTCACAGATGTAACCACCGAAGCCCCAGCATATAAAATGACCCTCCCAGGATGGCCCCAGTAATAAGTTGTGCATGCAGGCCCTGAACCAATATTTTAGGATTTGAAATTCAGCCCTCTCTTCATTAAACAACAGCTCCTTTTTTTTTTTTTTTTTTTTTTTTTTTTTGGCTGCGTTGGGTCTTCGTTGCTGCACACGTGCTTTCTCTCTAGTTGTGGCGAGTGGGGGCTACTCTTCCTTGTGGCACACGGGCTTCTCATTGCGGTGGCTTCTCTTGTTGCGAAGCACGGGTTCTAGGCACACGGGCTTCAGTAGTTGTGGCTCGCGGGCTCAGTAGTTGTGGCGCACAGGCTTAGTTGCTCCGCGGTGAGATCTTCCCAGACCAGGGCTTGAACTGGTGTCCCCTGCATTGGCAGGTGGATTCTTAATCACTACGCCACCAGGGAAGTCCACAGCTACTTTTTAAATGGCAGTAAATCTTCCTTGACCAAGCAGACGACCAAGCTGGTTTCCATTTCGGATGAGAGAACCAAAGAAAGCCCCACTGAGCCAGAGAAGAACCAGAAGGGGTACCAGCATCGAGGATGCCTTGGGAGCTGTGGGAAGGGTCAGCTTCTCACACGAAGAACCTTCGGGATGTATCATGGATGAATCTGAAGATCACGGCAGGGGTGGGTGAGGCGCGTGTACAGCACTCCTCAGCAAATTACCTGCTCAACGTGGATATCTGGGTCAAGAAAATGTGTCTGCTTTACCCAAAACACAGCAGAACGTGATAACCCAAAATGTCAAACAAAAAATTTCAAAGGGGGTTTATATTCATATATGATGACATCCAAAATAGCTTATTGTACAGTAGAATAGGATTGAGGAGGGCATATCCTTGCATTTGAAACTGACCACAAAAAACACAGTTTATCTCTTTCAGGGGGGAACCATGGGGGTGACGTGACCCGAGGCCTCGGGGGAGGTAGGTCTCGTGTTCCTGTGCTGCTGGGTGCTGATGAGGGCATCTCTGAAGGTCAGGTCTAAAGACAAACAATTGGCCGGTGCCCTTGTATCAGGAGATGCCCGGGTTATGACTGAGGCTTGCATCTCCTTCTATTGATTTGCAGGCAGAGGAAATGAAGCATCTCTCTCTCCCGCTCTCTCTCTCTCTCTCTCTCCCTCTCCCTCCCTCTCCCTCCCTCTCCCTCCCTCTCTCTCCCTCTCTCTCCCTCTCTCTGTCCCTCTCTCTCTCTCTCTCTCTCTCTCTCTCTCTCTAACTCCAGTGGGTCTGGCAGTTGCCAGAACTGAAGTATGACGTGTGCTGTGTGTGCACTTCTGCGCGCTGCATTTGCATATTTTATTCCTGTTTTAAGGCTGAATAATGGATTCAGGTCCTGAGCAGTAGAAACACTACATAAATGATTATCCAGGCTGTGCTCAGTTCTGTGCTCAGGTGAACTTTGCCCCACTTTTGTTACTGCTGCCGCTGTCCTCGGAAAATAAACCCAAGGCACACACATCTGAGGACGGAGACCTGGGGGCTCGGAGGAGGTAAGGAGAGGCTGGTCCAAACCATCGGATGTTTTTCCTGATGGCCAAGGAGCTCGTCGTCTGTGGAATGTGAAATAGCAGAGGACAATGGCATCGCTCTACTAAACCTGAGAGTGAGTTTAAGGCTGCTGTTTGCTGGGAAGAACTGCCCATGGGTGTCACGTGACACTGGGGTTTAGATGACCTCCTAGGGTCACACAGCAAATGAGACATGTAATCATGACCATGAGTTAGGAACAAATTTATTTTTGAACCATCTGAGTATTAATGACCTACCTTGTGTTCTGTTTCCTGCTGAGGACTAGAGAGAGAAATTGAAGAGTCTCCACCTAAAAAAGCAAAGTAAATTAACTACATGTTGCTAAAACTAATAATAAATTAACATGAAAGAGTCAATGATGGAAATGATGTGAAATCCAGGATTTGCTTCAAAATAACTGCAGGGAGGAGGGGACTGGGTGGGGTAGAGAGGAAGTGAGACTAAGTCATGAGTTAATCATTGTTGAAGTTTGGGTTTGGGTACATAAGTGTTCTTTCTCTCAAGTTGTATGTTCTTTTGAAGCTTTCCACTATAAAAGGTTTTTTTTTAAGTATCCCATTTACAACAAGAAGCAACAAACACAGTAAATTAAACCTTCCAAGAAATGTACCTATATAAAAAAAAAAATCTGTAACACCTAACTGAAAAACCTAAGGACTCAAATAGAGAAACAGAATATTCCTGGATGGGAATTTTTGTTATCATAATGACGTCAATTTTCACTCTAAGTAATCTGTAAATTTAATGTCATTCCAATTCAAATTCCTGTAGGATTTATTGGAACTTGATTCTCAAATTCATACAGAAAAGAAAATATGCAAAAATAGCAATGACATTTTAAAAAGAAAAAGAATGAAAAGGAAATTATCCTATCAAGTATCAAAATACATTACAAATCTATAATTAAAATAGTGTGATATTGGCATAAGAAAGGACATGTATTCATAGAACAAAATAGAGAATTCAGAAATAGACACATGTAGATATGAAAATCTGGTTTAATACAGAGATAACATTTCAAATCTTTTCCCACATGTAGATATGAAAATCTGGTTTAATACAGAGATAACATTTCAAATCTTTTCCCTCCTGGGGATAAATTCAGGTTTTCACTTGGAAAATAATGTACTTATAAATATTTGTCTATATGTCAATATACTTATATGTTGATATATTTATGTATAGACTATTTCTGCATTTCTATATCTTGCAAAATTACATATGTATTTTAAATACTTATTTTATATTTTTATACATTTTGTTTGAAAAATAGTTTATTATATTTGTTTATATATTCTACGTAGATAAATTTTTTTTTCCTTCCAGTTTTATTGAGCTATTATTCACATACAGCACTGCATAAGTTTCAGGTGTACCACATAATTATATGACTTACATACATCATGAAACCACTATCACAATAAGTTTAGTGAATATCCATCATCTCTTATAGATACGAAATGAAAGAAACAAAGTTTTCCTTGTGATGGGAGCTCTTAGGGTCTCCTCACTCAGCAGCTTTCATGTATAATGCACAGCAGTGTTCATTCTATTTAGCCTGTGGTGCACTGCATCCCTAGTACTTATTTATCTTACAGCTGTAAGTTTGTGCCCTTTGACCACCTTCATCCAGTTCCCCCTCTTTCCACCCCCCGCTTCTGATAACAACAATCTGATCTCTTTCTCTTTTTTTCTTTTATTTGTTTTTTATACAGCAGCTTCTTATTAGTCGTCCATTTTATACACAACAGCATATACATGTCAATCCCAATCTCCTAATTCATCCCACCAAAGACTAAAAATAAAGGTGAACAAAACATTTCCAGCTGTATGGCACTTATAACGTGCACACATAATGTAGACTATATATAGTATATATACGTGCATGCATATGCTTATGTACGTATATATGTGTGTGTGTTTTGTATATATGTATGTATGTATTTGTACATGACAGTATGAGGAGATGTAAATATCTGGTGGGGGAGGTGAGGAGGGCTCCTCCGGGGGAGACCTTACAAGGAAGAGGCTAGTCCAGCCCAGGCAGAGCAGCCCTGAGAGCCCATGTGGGAGGCCTGGAGGCTCCCCAGGGTCAAGATGTCATAACAGTTCAGTGTGACAACAGAAAGTGGTCCACGGCAGGGAGGGGCCCGCAGCAGGGTGGAAGTAAGTGGTAGAGCCCAAGCTTGACTGTCAAGGGTGTAAGACTAATCCTAACTTGAGAGGGAGCCAGCAAATATCACCGAAAGGAGGACAGAGTGGGGACACGACCGGGTGGATGCTAGCAGGACCCTCTGGAGGACAGCTCGGAGACACAGGAACCAGAGACAAGCAGCTATGTCTGGAAGTCATTGCAGTGACCTGATCTAGACCAGAGGCCAAGAGCTTGGAGAGGAGGGATGGAGGCCAAGTTCAGGTGAGAAGCCTGGCTACCGACGGGAAGAGGGAAGAGGAAGTCGGGATAGGACGGGGTCACAGCCGGGTGCCCATGGCAATCACCAGGGAGTGTCTTGCTTCTTAAACAATAGTGCAAGGACATTGCTACTTCTGCCAGGAGCCCTGTGGGTGATCCCACCAACCAGCTGGAGTTGAGAGCCACTGAGGTGTTGGGCCAAGGTGGCTGGAGGGGGTTCTGAACTGAGACAAAGAACGAGGAAGAAGAGGTAACTGGAGGAAGCCAGATGGGCTGAGTTTGCAGTGCCTGCATCAGGTCCTCCTGGAGAGGCTGGTTCATCCACAGGTGGGGGGAGCCACCAGGAGGAGCTTCTGTCAGGTGTGATGGCATCTGTCTTAGGGAGCTCAGGCCACTGTGACAGAATACCAGAGACCAGGTGGCTTAAGCAGCAGGCTCTATTTCCTCACAGTCCTGGAGGCTGGACGCTCAAGCGCAAGGTGTGGGCAGGGCTGGTTTCTGGTGAGACCCTCTCGTTGGTTTGCAGGTGGCGCCTTCTCGCCACACCCTCACGTGGTCTGACCTCTGCGCACGCACATACCTGGCTTCTCTTTGTGTCCTAATCTCCTCTTCTTATGAGGTCACCAGTCACATCAGATTAGGGCCCATCCTGACGGCCTTGTTTTAACTTAATCACCCGTTTAAAGGCCTCATCTCTAAATACAGTCACATTCCGAGATCCTGGGGGTTGAATTTGGGGGGCACATAATTGAGCCGGTGAAAGCATCTTAGTGGTAGACAAATTAACCAGAGGCAGCTTTGTTCCCTGAGCCCCGAAGAGGCCAGCCGCCAACAGGTTCCATCTGATCAGGAGCCGGTGACATTCTTGTTTGGAGGGGGAGGGGCTCTTGCTGGGTGTGTATAGTTACCCTCCCCTCGGCCCACCCCCACCAGACCACGGATGAATGGGAGGCGAAGGTCTGATGACTGCATCTCACCAGGGGAATAAAGAACATGCTTTTATTTCCTCAAAGTCAAAACAAGAACAGGGCTTCCCTGGTGGCGCAGTGGTTGAGAGTCCACCTGCCAATGCAGGGGACGCAGGTTCGTGCCCCGGTCCGCAAAGATCCCACATGCCGTGGAGGGGCTGGGCCCGTGAACCATGGCCGCTGAGCCTGCGCATCCGGAGCCTGTGCTCCGCAACGGGAGAGGCTGCAACAGTGAGAGGCCCGGTACTGTCACTATCTTTGTTTCTAAGATGAAAAGCGTGTTTGGTCTGGAGGCGTGACCTGCTGGAGGTCTCTCGGGCTGGGAAGTGGTGACGCCAGGCCTTGACCTCGGCCCATCTGACTCTCCAGAGCCCGTGACTTTAAACCCCATACTGCAAACAGTATTTCTTTTGCTTAGAAACATTTCTAATTCTTTTAGAACCTCTTAAAGAAGTTCTTAAGGAATTCTTGGGTCAAAGAGGTGATCTTGTGTCAAAGTTTTCGAATTGTTTCTTCTCCCTGTGACTCTGAAAGCCCTTGACAGTCTTACAGACGTGACAGTGGAGAGCAGCCCAGCTTGCATGTTCCCTGTGTGGCCTTACAGCAAGAACACGTGTAGTTTTCTCAGGTAGCCTCAACAGCGAGACAGAGAAGCAGAGCAGAAATGGTGGGCCCAGAGGTGGCTCAGAAAAGAGGTGGTGATGACCGATGAAGGGCCTTTTGATTACCGTCTCCCAGCAACACCCAGGGGACTGTTCCTGAGAATGAACTGGGCTAAGTGACATGATGCAGGGGTTGCAAAGCGGTCCACACCTGGTGGTGCCGGAACAGATGCTGGGGGGAATAGAGAAGTCTCCCTGGGCATCACAGCATGAACATGGGGAGAACAGAGCATCAGGGGAGTCATCACAGAGATCCATGTCTTTGTTCACTGTCAGCCAGGGACCAGTCGCTCTCAAGGATAGAATGTCACCACTTGGTGGAAGATGGGTGGTTTGCAACTTCCTGTAAGAAACATCACTATCATCCTGTGACACTGCCTCCATATTCCACTTGGAAAGACAGGCATACAGTCAGTATATTCCAAAGAGATTAATTACCTGGGGAAGTTGTTTTTAAAAAACAATAAAAATTATACAGAAATCGGTGCTACCCACACTGGGCCTTGTAATAATAATAATATGTACAGGATTTCAGCTGAGGGGGTGGAGTCCTTTTTTTATATATATAAAAATTTATTTTTTTTTTATGGCTGCATTGGGTCTTTGTTGCTGCGCGCAGGCTTTCTCTAGTTGCGGCGAGCGGGGGCTACTCTTCGTTGTGGTGCGCAGGCTTCTCATTGCGGCGGCTTCTCTTGTTGCGGAGCACGGGCTCTAGGCGCGCAGGCTTCAGTAGTTGTGGCACACAGGTTCAGTAGTTGTGCCTCACGGGCTCTAGAGCGCAGGCTCAGTAGTTGTGACGCACGGGCTTAGTTGCTCTGCGGCATGTGGGATCTTCCCGGACCAAGGCTCGAACCCATGTCCCCTGCAGTAACAGGTGGATTCTTAACCACTGCGCCACCAGGGAAGTCCCGGGGTGGCGGTCTTGAAATGCAAGTCTGTGACCCAGAGAAGCAGAAGTGCATACAGCCTATAAAGTTATCTGCTGAGGAAATGTTATGTTAAATATATTCTCTGAATATCCTCTTCTTATCTCCAGTGTGCAAACAGATGGAAATCATCAGGTATCTTTGGAAATAACCTCCAAGTTGGAAACACCTGGGTATTGCAGAAAATTGAACGAATTCACTGAAGGAAAAAATTACCTTACTTTTCATATATTGCCAACCAGGACAAGTATACTCAAATAAAATGAAAGTTCTTTCAGCGGCTGCCACAGGAAGCCATTAAAGAAAAATGTGGGCACCCTCATAGCAGAAACAAGTTTGTTTTTTAAGGTCAAAATATATGAATTGAAAAGAATAATCTTTATTGCTAAACAGATATGCTCTCAGTCCTCCCCTGACTGACATCGTTTATGGATATTTTCTCCACTTGGTGCCCAAACTATAATTGCCCTTGGACTTTCCCTGGCCACCCGTACAAGTGTGGTCAAGCACAAGGCCAGCTTCCTGTGGGCAGATGGGCGAGGCAAGAAGGATCGGAGGCTGGCACAGTCACTCCCCATTCTGGGCAGGGGGTGTGGGATGGGAGGGGAGGCGTGCACCTAGCTCCATTATAAGTCACTTTGAGCTCATCTCTTGTTAGAAAACACACATCTTTCCTAACGGAATGGGCAACTAAGACCTATAATAATAGATGCTGTAAATATGTATAAACATCAGTTATCTTGAATTTCAAATATTCTTCTAGGACAAAAATGGATATATTTTCCTTATTATTCATTCAAATAAATTCTAGTCTGTTTGTGTGATAATGAATTTCTCACCCTTTCTGCGCTGACTCATTCCGCTTGCTGGAGCATTTCTTGTTTCTCCTCCTGAAAGGACCCAGTGAGAGCCTGGAATCAAGACTGCTGGAAGGAGGCGCAGCTGTTGAGATTGAAGACAAGTACGAACCACTGTCTTCTTTTCAAGTTACCACCAGGTCTGGGTCTCGAGCCACCAGAGGCCCTGGGGACCCAGGGAACATCCATCCTGTATTCTGCACCATGTATGTCCTTGTACCACATTGGGTGCTTCAACACTAATGTTGGAAAGTTTGAGATCATAAGACGAATAATCATTAACCCAGACAAAATGTTTGGAGTTTCCCTGGTTGAAACAAGTCAGGTGGAACTCACAAGAGGGATCACGGGAGAAGGCCCCGCAGGAAAGGGTGAGTTGACATTCATACCAGGCAAACTCGGGATGGATGAAGGGGTCTCAACACTCAGTGCAGAGCTGCTGTAAATAATCTGTGCCTTTCTTCTTTTTAGCCTCTACAGATAACACTCCCTAACGTTTCAGCTTGACCATCTGCAGCATTGACAAAAAACTTGCAGAGAGCTATTATTTATTAAATATTTCAATGAGTGATATTATAATAACACTATAGTTCATTGTCTCCATATGAAAAATGAGGGAAAATGAGGACAAGAAAGTCTGTTACTTCTAGGTAACACAAGGAAAAGCTGGAATGCAGACTCAGCTTTTCTACATGATGTGCAGGCAGCTTAGCCTGTTCTCTGAATAAGACCTCCCCAGAGAGTGGGTCACGCTCGTGACACTCTCTGCTGTGTCCATCCCCTACGCTTAGTATGAGCTCAATACATAATACCAGCAAATTGCAATCAGTGTGAAAGCAACACCTTGCTTGGTCCATGGAGTCACATCCAAGGATGCAAAGAGGTGAAAGGAGTTCAGGTCTTTACTTCAGTGTCTCCAAAATGCCAAAGGGAAACAGACAACACGGAGAAGCCAGCTTTCTTTAATGTCCTTGCCTTTTCTCTGTCGTTATTCCCTTGCTCCAAAACCAACTACAGCTCCCTCAGATGTCATTCTTCTCCAGATAAGCCCCTCGAAATGCTTTCTCTGCAATCTGGCCACCATTACTCCTGTCCTTCTCTTCTCCCTGCTATTCTACCAGAACTTGTAGATTCTCTTTCCAATAGACACACTATCTCTTTCAAAATCCTGACTACTTTCTCTATGCTCTGAGCTCTGAAAACACACACAGAGTAGCCAAACTGGAAAAAAGAAAGTAGTAGGTACAGCAAGAATTTTCCCACGCAGAATGGTGGGGATCACATGGTGGACTCTGACATGGAGATATTCTCTATTTTGTTTCGGGTCAGCCACCATCTCTGGGCTCTCTGCCCTGGAGACACCTGCAGAGACCTCAGCCAAAAGGAGCTGCTTTAGGGAGTTAGAGGCACCCATTATTTTATTTGTCTGTTTGCTTTGTTCTGGTTTTGTTTTGCAGAAGGGTTTGACTTGCATTTGTTGTTTCGTTCACATGAAAGATTTCTGTTTAATATTCTAATTTTGAAAGTCTTATATTTGCCTGTTGTAGTATAGTCTACACTATGAAATCTAGCTCTCTTACTGTTTGTCTTTTAAATTATCTCTTTACTGTCCTGGTTCTATCTTTATCTTGTTTATCATTGTCATGGGTTGAATTATGTCCCATCCCCCCAAATTCATATGTTGAAGTCCTAAACCCCAGTATGTCAGAATGTGATGGTATTTGGAAATGGGGTCGTTGCAGATGTAATTAGTTAAGAGGAGGTCATGCTGGAGTAGGATGGGCCTAAAATGACTGGTGTCCTTATAAAAAGGGGACATTTTGACACAGAGATGCATGCAGGGAGAAGGCCAGGTGAACATGAAAGCTGAGATCAGGATGACATTTCTGAAAGCCAAAGAACACCAAAAGTTGCCAGCAAACCACCAGAAGCAGGGGAGAGGCCTGGGACAGATTCTCCTCAGAGCCTTAGAAGAAACCAGTCCTACTGACACCTTGATCTCAGACTTCCAGCCTCCAGAACTGAAAGACAATACATTTCTGTTGTTTAAGCCCCCAGTATGTGATACTGTGTTATGACAGCCTTAGCAAACTTATGCAATCATTTTAAAGTATTTTATAGGTTTTTTTCACTTTTTTTTCAACCCTTGCATATAGTCTTGCCATTATTACATCCCTGTTGTTTCTTAAAGTCTGATTTTATCTATCTGAACATATGAATCTTTTATTATTTCAGACTTCATCTCTCTTGCTCTCTTTATTTTGTTTGTGTTATTATTGGGCCAGACGTTATCTTTTGCCTCTGGGCCTCTCAATAATTTGCACATTGGTTTTACTAACTTTGTCACCACCATCAACATGATTTCTTCTCACGCTGTACTTTGTATGATGTTCACGAGAACGGTGGCTATCACAGTGTGTACCCCACAAGCACCTGGCATGCTTGGTACCTTTTTCCCTTTCTCTCTGCTCCCCAGTTTCCCTTCATGAATCTTTCATCTCCTTCAATGATGATTCTCTAAAATTTTTCACCTTGTTTATCTCGAGACTCTCAAGACAAAAATTTTCTCCTAGGACCATTATGATTCTCCTTGCACAGAAGAAACATTCGGTGATTGGAACGTGTGGTTTTCAGACATCATACACCATCAAGGCCCTTTTGGAAGAGGAGCCACTTCACAGGCCCCGAGCTCAGGCAGCCCGCACCAGGTTTAATGTTCTGCTCTTGCATCTAGAACTTCCTTGTTTCTGCACTAGGCCATGCAACTTATGTAGCTAGTTTTGTTTGGAGAGGAGTCTTTTCTAAAATCCATACCCTCATATCACTGGATGCTGAGAAAATTGCACACACTTTGTGCCCTATGGCAGCAGGTCCACCAGGAAAGGACCGTCCCTGTGAGGCTTGGGCAGGATGTCGCTGAATTTCCCGCTTGGTTTTCATGGAAGGAAGCCCGGTAGAGACTCTGTGATCAGGCTGTTTAAGGCGTTCCTAGGCAGCCTGCCTTGAAAGTGGTATGTTTCCAGTAGGATTGGAATGCATCAATATGCAAAAATATGTTTTTGCAATCTCCAATGCCTGAAGGAGAAGATGGAACAAAAAAGAATCCTATAGTACGTTGAAGGGCTGTTGGATGCCATTTCAGCTCTCAAAGATCACCCAGGCCCACAGAATTGGTAAACTTCAGGCCCCCAGCCCCCCTGCACCTGTGTCTCCTGTACACCCTATATCACAATGCCTCTCCCCTCACTTCTGCCCACAGACCAGTCTCAGCTTCAACCACTGGTTTACAGTCCATCTTGACTAACTTCCTGCCCTAAGTCCCTCCCAGAGTCAAGGCCCATCTTGAACCTCTGGTTAGATCACTCTCTCCCTCCTGTTCTTTCCAGACCCCTTCCCTTTGTGCCCAGGATGTAGCAGGACAGAATCCTAGAAACACAGCTCCTTTCTCTAAGTGGATTCCACGCAGAATCTCTCATTGTTCTGCTAGGACTGTCAGCAAACCTCCTCACTACCCTTCTCCCTGGATTTCTCACCGCTGAACAAAGCCAGCCTCACCAACCCATTTGGTGGGGGGGGGGGGGGGCGTCCCTCGCTGAACAAAGGGCTGACCGTAACACAGATTCCCAGCATGCCCCAGTAGGTGCAAAAAGCAAAGCAGAACAGTACTTGTCAATGTGGAAAATGTGTTTGTGTTGTCTCCAAAGTCTGAAAGGAAACTTTTTTTTTTTAAATACTGTAAGAGCTATCGGATCTTTCTCTTTCATACCCAAAATTTCATAAATATTTTGTTCTTGTTCTAACAAAGAAGAAAATTGTATTTCACATGCCAGATATTGTAAAGTTCATCTGAGAAATAAATTCTTAAGACTATCTGTATCATTCTTGAAAAATAAAGATGGTGACGTGAGACATACTCTAAAGAATATTATAAAGCAAAACAATGACGACCAACAGTACAACGATGGCCCAGAAACAATTAAACAAAATGGAAATGACGAAAACACATGTTACAGATAAAGGTAACATATGATAAAGGTAAAATTGCAAATTAGTAAGGAAATGAAAGATGTTTTTCATCAAAATCATATTTGTACAATTGGCTAAGGTTTTGGGAGATATGATTAAGTCCTTACTTTTCATCTTAAACCAAAATGAATTCCTGACAGATGAAGAATTTGTATCCTTAAAAATTTATCCAAAGCCATAAAAATAAGAGAAAAAAATACTGGTGAAAGACATATTACATGAAAGTGAAATGGGGACTTAGAAACTCAACACCAAAAGCAGACAGGGAGGTCACCGGGATGGTTTCAACCAGGACTGCCAGACATTTACGAGGCCAGAAACACAGCGTACACGTGACGGCCTGCATATCACACGTGTAAATATCTGCAACTTATAAAACAAATTAACACGTTGTTAAGTTAAATATGATGTATCCTTTTAACCTGACAAATATACTATCACAGCAAACAACAAAAGCAAAAAAAATTTGCATAAAGCCATGGTGTTTATATGACTGGAAGTTGGCAAAATATCAGAATCCAAACTTAACCATTATTGCATTGTGTCTGGATGTTCTATCGCCAAGCCAGCAGTATCTGGGGAAGTCATACAACAAATGTGTGTATAATTAACATGTTATATTTATTCAATAAAATTATTTTCTTGTTTTCACTTCTCAAAAATCACTATATTATTTTTTCTGCATAATTTGCACTCCATTGATACTAATGATTTAAAGGATTAAAAAGTAAAATTTAATTGCATACCAAATATACAAAATTTGAACTATTTTCTTCAAAATAGAAACTGAATGAAGATAAAACATCTAAAATTATTTTCGTGAATTTTCAAAGAATATTTTTCTTCTAAGATATTCAAGATTTTAATTAAAATTAAAAGGCAAAGTTTCTACCATATGACCCAGCAATCCCACTCTTGGGCATATACCCGGAAAAAATCATAATTCAAAAAGATACATGCACCCCAATGTTCACTGGAGCACTATTTACAATAGCCAGGATGTGGAAGCAACCTAAATGTCCAGCAACAGAGGAATGGGTAAAGAAGATGTGGTACATCTATGTACACTGGTGTACATCCATTGTACACAGTGTACATCCATTGTACATTGGTACAATGGAATATTACTCAACCATAAAAGGAACGAAATTGTACCATTTTCAGAGACATGGATGGACCTAGACACTGTCATACAGAGGGAAGTAAGTCAGAAAGAGAAAAACAAATATCATATAGTATTGCTTATATGTGGAATCTAGAAAAATGATACAGATACACAGATGTAGAGAACAAACATATGGATACCAAGGGGGTAAAAAGGGGGATGAACTGGGAGATTGGGATTGATATATATACACTACTGATACTATGTATAAAATAGATGACTAATGAGAACCTACTGTGCAGCACAGGGAACTCTACCCGATGCTCTGTGGTGACCTAAATGGGAAGGAAATCCAAAAAAGAGGGGATCTATGTATACGTATAGCTGATTCACTTTGCTGTACAGCAGAAACTAACACAACATTGTAAAGCAACTATACTCCAATAAAAAATTAATTAAAAAATTAAAAGGCAAAGTTTAAACTCATGGTTACAAGAATTTTAAATCACTATTATCTATGCAGAACTGAAACTTCAAATTTATTTTTATTAAATCTTACTAAATATTTTAATAAAACAAAAGCATTTGCAAGTCCAACATTCGCTGTTCTGGTTGTGAATAGAAAGAAACGGAATCATCCTTTACACCCGTTGTATTTACACGTATGTGTGTGTATATGTGTATGATATTAATCCTTACAGAGAGCAATGTGTGTGTATATATATATATATATATATATATATATATATATATATATATGGAGACAGAGAGACTATGAATTATTCAGTATTGCAACATGTTCCTTGGCCACCATGTGCAACTGTAAATAGAAAGACCTCCAAAAAAAAAAAAAAAAGACCTCCAGATTCAAGAATTTGCACACACAAAGAGGCAAGAAAGTGGGCACTCAATCCAACAATTAAATTGTATTTTGATATGCCAGACTATATTTATTTCATACTCTCCAAGAGGCAGGGTTTGACCAGTCTGTCTTTTTTCTCCCCAGAGCACTTGTGTCACTCTGCTCTCCCCACTCGGGAGCAGCTGCTCTTCCCAACTTTAGCTGCACACAGCACACACACCATCCTAGTATGGAGACACAGTCCCCTTTGTTTTAAGGACATGAGCAAGAGGTGAGAAAGTTTTCTAGGAAGCTGAATGATGTTAGTCAAAAGAGCTGTTATTTAGGGTACGGACCCCACTGTACCAGTCCCTAAGAGGCATTGGCTTTGATAACACACCCAGTCCCTAAGAGGCATTGGCTTTGATGACAATGAAAAATCACCTTCTCATAAAACAAACTGGAACCCATGAATAAAGTCAAAAAAACGAACTAGTGAACTCAAATATATGTGTGTCACATACACAACAAACCAATGCTTAATAGCATTACTATGCAAAAAAAACAAATTGTACAAATGGTTTCACAAGTGTTCCCAATGTAAGATGTGTAAGGATAATGACACCAAACAATTCATGAAAGAACGACTATAGAAGACAAACTATATATATAAACGCATGTATAAAATATATAAATATATTTTAAAATAGATAACATATAAATAGATATATATAATTCAAGCTTAACAATAGGCCTTACCTTCCTGGTAAAAGAGCCATGGCGGAGATCCTGGGCAACCTCAAGGGTGCTATTTGCAGGTTTAGGAGAAGACCTGCCTTTTGAGAAAAGCAAGGATGGGAGCCCACAAGGAAGTGGGGCTGGGAAATCTGTAAGGGCACCAAGGATGCTATTTCAGGCAGCAGAGTGATGGCAGTGTTCAAAGGCCACAGAGCAATCCAGAAGGGGAGGGGCTTCCTTACTTCACCTTTGGGGTCCGGAGAGGCAGGGAAAGACAGGCTGCCCCGGCGTTTGCTGTTGTCAAGGTGATGGAGAGTAACCATCACCAGCGTGGCTCCAAGGGCCCATGATGTGTGAGGAGCTGTGCCAGACACTTTCAGGGGGCACTTGTTTGATATCTGACAGCCTTTTTCTCATTTGTCCTGAGAAAAAATATAGTCCATGGCCCTCGAGAGGTCACCAGGGATCTCTAAAAGAGCGAGTCAGAAAACTGATGGCTTTGCCAAAAACAGATTTGCAAATCCGGGACCCGATGCTATTTTAAATAGCCTTGGCCTCTACTAGCACAGAAATTAAACTCACCAGCTTTGCCTTGGAGTTATTGGACTCTATATCTAAAACGTCACTTCTTCTTTCATAAAACACCTAGCCAAGAATTTTCTGCTGCCGTTATTAATTTAAATGATCAATAAACATTTAACTAGAATCTTAGGACAAACAGCCAGTGAGACTAAAAATGAATTATTTTTATTTGCCACTAGCTGCTAAACAAAGGACTTTACAAGTCATTGTTAAAAAGAGATATTACAAGAGCCAAGTCTTGGAAACCACCCCCATTTTCCACTATATCATAGAATTATGTATTAAGTAATAGAGGCTCAAATAACATCAGAACACACTTTTTTCTAAGTCATCCTTTTCATAGCCACATTCTCACTGGAATACTATGCTAAAGACAGTGGTACTAATTTTATCCTAGATTTAACTAAACTGAGATAATTACAACCCTAAATTTTAGTTTTACAAAAAAGGGCTGTTTTCCATTGATCCAGTAGATTCTTGCCCTCTGCTTCTCTCCTGGGCTCCCATACATATTGCCATCTCTACTCCATAGAGAAGTTCTCCCTGGTAATAGCATTTGATCCTGGAAATAACAGACAAATTGAAAACAAAAGGGTTAATTGCTTGCCTCCTTCAAAGGTGGTCTCTAAAGCAGAATTTCTGGATTACATGTGAAATTGTTTTTGTTAAATAAACACCAGCTAGAAAAACCAGGAAGAGTGTATGTTTATACCTTCTTGAGTCTGAAATAGCAGGACGTGGAGGGCATTTGCTCTAAAAAGTGCTCCCAAGGTCAGTTTCTTCTGCCTCCCAGAAGCTTCACTGATAGAAGGTCAATGTCCCCTTTTAAGCCATGCAGATTCCAAGGCCTTAAAAGTCCTGCCTCTCTCTCTTTTTTTTCTTCATGGGGGGGGCGGATATCACTTTTATTAGTTTTGGTCACATAATACTTTTTAAAAAAAAATTTATTGGAGTATAGTTGCTTTACAAATCAACAGAGGAATGGATAAAGAAGATGTGGTACATATATACAATGGAATATTACTCAGCCGTAAAAAGGAGCGAAATTGGGTCATTTGTAGAGACATGGATGGACCTAGAGACTGCCATACAGAGTGAAGTAAGTCAGAAAGAGGAAAACAAATATTGTATATTAACACATGTATGTGGAATCTAAAAAAATGGTAAAGATGATCTTATTTGCAAAGCAGAAATAGAGACACAGATGTAGAGAACAAACGTACGGACACCTGCCTCTCTCTCCATTGCTCTTCTCCAGCCGCTCATCTAAGTTTTGATTACTAATATTGTTATTGTTGCTGTTGTTGTTACTTGCACTGTGCTGATCTACCATGGAGTTAGAGAGATTGAAGAATTTTTGTAAAAACAGCTGACACGGTGTAGGCATAACCAGACTTCCAATACACGTAGACAAATGCATAATTTTAATCACATGAGTTTTGCTAAGATTGCAAAAAATTTCTGAGACACTGTTTCCCCATGGGTCACACCGCTGGTGTTCACGTGTGGCTGTACTTCAGCAATTGGTCTGAACTCACATCACACCCCACGCTTCTGTTTTCTAATAATAAGCCTGGTAACTGATTCACTTTGCTGTACAGCAAAAACTACCACAACATTGTAAAGCAACTCCAATAAAAATTAACAAAAAAAAAAAATGAGAAGAAGAAGCCTGGGAGTGCAGGCACATAGTAGGCACTTGTTACATATCTGTTTAATGAATGTGCACAATCTAGTTGTGAGATCTCGAACTGCTAACTCATTATGGTCAATTCTGCGGGAGAGAAGCCCTTGGCTTTGGCACTAGACTCTGCACTGGGGCAAGGCAGATGCTGGGGGATCTTACAGAGATGCTCCGTCCAGTGGGAACCACCAGGTGGAAGGGATGTAAAGGTATCCAGACATGGCTCAGGAAATCTACGGCAAGATCATGGGGTGGGAGGCTTGCTGATATGGGATGGAAAATGGTCAACATCAGTCAGGAAGTTATCACTGGTCTGTAGAGGGAGGGGACCACAAGGATGTGTTAGATTTCAGTTCCCGAGATGGGCACATCCAGCACCCACGGGACAGGGTCATAAGTGAAGTGGGACAGACACTAGACCCATCACAGGAGGGAAAATAAGGACCAAATCCAAGGTCCAGGTGGAATTACCTGGATCTGCAATGGGTCCAGTCTCTTGGGGCTCAGGAATAAAGGAGGATTCATTTATAACGGCCGTCTGGTCAGAGTGACGCTTGCTGCGAAAGGGAAACCTTGCTCAGCCTCTCAGGGTTGGTCTGGACAAGTTAAAATATCTGACCACATAGGAAAAGGGAGGATGGAATGTCCCTATAACCCCAGCTAAAGAAAGAAGAGGAACTTGGAGTCTGGGCTACAGAAGAAGTGGGAACGGCCCTAGAAAATACGATTAAACAGAAATCATTCCTCCAAGGCTATAAAATCATTTCATTTGACCCAGTGATTGTAAAACCCCTATTGTAAAAACAGGGAGAAAGGGAAGGAGGCAATAATTAGTATTTGTTCCCAAACTCAATTGCTTTCAAAATCAGATTTCTGTTCAGTCAGTGAATAGTGCATATACCAAGAGAAGAAAATCACAAACGAACTTTGCTTAAAAACCTGTTACTGTGGACTCTCAGTTCTTGAATCACACCTATTAGTTCCTACTGTTGTTAGGGAAAATTGTAAAAGACTTTAAAGTGGGGGAAAAAATTACTGTGTGTCCCGTCTAGCACACCCTTCCAAGGCCCCTGTTCACTGTCTTTGAATTATTTTACAACTTTGTAAGTTTTAGAAAATTGACACTAATACAAATTATTTTTGCCCCTAAAAATGTAAATTATTTGCACGTGGCGTAATGCAATTGATTACTGACCCGTTTGCATCTATCTGTAGGATCTTTTCTGTATCTCTTATCTGCCGTTATACGTGTGGCACTTGGAATTCTCCTTTGAACAGGTCGTAACATCTCACTGGCTCCCTCATTTATTGATGAGTTAAATAGCAGGAAGTGTTTCTCCTAAATCAGTATGACTCATGTTTATATCTCTTTTGAAAGATTCTCTTTTAATACTGCAAAACAGTTGAGAATACTCAGTCATATGGAAAGATAAAAGGTTGAAGTTACATGTACTGGAACATGAACGAATAAAGTAAAAAAACAAACAAACAAAAAACAAAAAACAGCATTTGTGACAGAAGAACTGTGAACTGGTCATTTGAAGATCTGGGCTACAGTCTCAGGGCTGGCGTTGATCGTGAGGCCCTGGGTAAGTCCGTGTAAAGGGGACTCTGGGACTCAGATTCCCCTCGGGGGCAATGAAGGTGAACTACACTAGCTCTGATTTCTGTGATTCCACCCCATTAAATTCAACTGGATTTGGCTTTGAACATGGGGCTTATAATCAATTAAAAAGGTAAAATCCTAAAGCACGGATCTAAATCATCAAATATTGGGTTGAAAAAGTTTTCTCAATATAAAGCAAAAACCTCTGTTTACCCATCACTAAACAGGAGTGCGGGCTGCTGTCAGCAGGCAGGCTACACTCTGAACACACCTGAGAAAGAGCTGCCAGGATGACCAACTGGACTCTGGTCACTTAAAAGGGGCACATGGGGGCTTCCCTGGTGGCGCAGTGGTTGAGAGTCCGCCTGCCGATGCAGGGGACGCGGGTTCGTGCCCCGGTCCGGGAAGATCCCACATGCCGTGGAGTGGCTGGGCCCGTGAGCCGTGGCCGCTGAGCCTGTGCGTCCGAAGCCTGTGCTCCGCAACGGGAGAGGTCGCATCAGTGAGAGGCCTGCCTACCGAAAAAAAAAAAAAGGGGGCACATGGGAAGGAGGGGCATGGCTGTGCCCACAGCCCAGGCTTCAGTGACCAGCAGTGATGATGTCCAGCAGAGACGTTTCAATGCAATTACCCTACAGTAGAAAGAGCAACCATCCTGACCTACAAATTATCATTAGTCAACCAAATAATCAACAGACGTGACGGCCCTTGCAAATTTCAATTTGAAATAAAGGAATAATAAAGGTATAACTGAATTGATGAATTGAAGCACATTAGCTTTGAATATATACATTTGTATATGTGCGTGTTTACATATTCAGATATACATACTTTCATGTATATATACATATAAATATTCAAAACAGCTAACAGTGAAATGTTCCAAATATCTCTGAAAATTTTTTTTTAATATCTTTATTGGAGTATAATTGCTTTACAATGGTGTGTTACTTTCTGCTTTATAACAAGGTGGATCAGTTATACATATACATACATCTGCATATCTCCTCCCTCTTGTGTCTCCCTCCCACCCTCCCTATCCCACTCCTCTAGGTGGTCACAAAGCACTGAGCTGATGTCCCTGGGCTATGCAGCTGCTTCCCACTAGCTATCTATTTTACATTTGGTAGTGTATATATGTCCATGCCACTCTCTCACTTTGTCCCAGCTTACCCTTCCCCCTCACCATGTCCTCAAGTCAATTCTCTATCTCTATGTCTTTATTCCTGTCCTGCCACTAGGTTCTTCAGAACTTTTTTTTTTTTAGACTCCATATATATGTGTTTGCATATGGTATTTGTTTTTCTCTTTCTGACTTACTTCACTCTGTATGACAGTCTCTAGGTCCAGCCACCTCACTACAAATAACTCAATTTTGTTTCATTTTATGGCTGAGAAATATTCCATTGTATATATGTGCCACATCTTCTTTATGCATTCATCTGTCGATGGACACTTAGGTTGCTTCCATGTCCTGGCTATTGTAAATAGAGCTGCAGTGAACATTGTGGTACATGACTCTTTTTGAAATATGGTTTTCTCAGGGTATATGCCCAGTACTGGGATTGCTGGGTCGTATGGTAGTTCTATTTTTAGTTTTTTAAGGAACCTCCACACTGTTCTCCATAGTGATGTATCAATTTACATTCCCACCAACAGTGCAAGAGAGTTCCCTTTTCTCCACACCCTCTCCAGCATTTATTGTTTCTAGATTTTTTGATGATGGCCATTCTGACTGGTGTGACGTGATATCTCATTGTAGTTTTGATTTGCATTTCTCTAATGATTAGTGATGTTGAGCATCCTTTCATGTGTTGGTTGGTAGTCTGTATATCTTCTCTGGATAAATGTCTATTTAAGTCTT
Source organism: Pseudorca crassidens (assembly GCF_039906515.1). Classification (NCBI taxonomy): domain Eukaryota; kingdom Metazoa; phylum Chordata; class Mammalia; order Artiodactyla; family Delphinidae; genus Pseudorca; species Pseudorca crassidens. Next base: position 5,738,523 of record NC_090301.1, on the reverse strand, counting down.
CTGCCCATTTTGGATTGGGTTGTTTGTTTTTTTGATATTGAGCTGCATGAGCTGCTTGTATATTTTGGACGTTAATCCTTTGTCAATTGCTTCATTTGCAAATATTTTCTCCCATTCTGAGTGTTGGCTTTTTGTCTTGTTTATGGTTTCCTTTGCTGTGCAAAAGCTTTTAAGTTTAATTAGGCCCCATTTGTTTATTTTTGTTTTTATTTCCATTTCTCTGGAAGGTGAGTCAATAAGGATCTTGCTGAGGTGTATGTCATGAAGTGTTCTGCCTATGTTTTCCTGTAAGAGTTTTATAGTGTCTGGCCTTACATTTAGGTCTTTAATCCATTTTGAGTTTGTTTTTGTATATGGTGTTAGGGAGTGTTTTAATTTCATTCTTTCTATGTAGCTGTCCAGTTTTCCCAGCACCACTTACTGAAGAGGCTGTCTTTTCTCCATTGTATATTCTTGCCTCCTTTATCAAAGATAAGGTGACCATATGTGTGTGGGTTTATCTCTGGGCTTTCTATCCTGTTCCATTGATCTATATTTCTGTTTTTGTGCCAGTACCATACTGTCTTGATTACTGTAGCTTTGTAGTATAGTCTGAAGTCCGGGAGCCTGATTCCTCCAGCTCCATTTTTCTTTCTCAAGATTGCTTTGGCTATTCAGGGTCTTTTGTGTTTCCATACAAATTGTGAAATTTTTTGTTCTAGTTCTATGAAAAATGCCCTTGGTAGTTTGATAGGGATTGCATTGAATCTGTAGATTGCTTTGGGTAGTAGAGTCATTTTCACAATGTTGATTCTTCCAATCCAAGAACATGGTGTATCTCTCCATCTGTTTGTATCATCTTTAATTTCTTTCATCACTGTCTTACAGTTTTCTGTATACAGGTCTTTTGTCTCCTTAGGTAGGTTTATTCCTGGGTATTTTATTCTTTTTTTTGCAGTGGTAAATGGGAGTGTTTCCTTAATTTCTCTTTCAGATTTTTCATCATTAGTGTATAGGAATGCAAGAGATTTCTGTGCATTAATTTTGTATCCTGCTACTTTACCAAATTAATTGACTACCTCTAGTAGTTTTCTGGTAGCATCGTTAAGATTCTCTATGTGTAGTATCATGTCATCTGCAAACAGTGACAGTTTTACTCCTTCTTTTCTGATTTGGATTCTTTTTATTTCTTTTTCTTCTCTGATTGCTGTGGCTAACGCTTCCAAAACTATGTTGAATAATAGTGGTGAGAGTGGGCAACCTTATCTTGTTCCTGATCTTAGTGGAAATGGTTTCAGTTTTTCACCACTGAGAACAATGTTGGCTGTGGGTTTGTCATATATGGCCTTTATTATGTTGAGGTAAGTTCCCTCTATGCCTACTTTCTGCAGGGTTTTTATCATAAATGGGTATTGAATTTTGTCAAAAGGTTTTTCTGCATCTAGTGAGATGATCATATGGTTTTCCTCCTTCAATTTGTTAATATGGTGTATCACATTGATTGACTTGCTTATATTGAAGAATCCTTTCATTCCTGGGATAAACCCCACTTGATCATGGTGTATGATCCTTTTAATGTTCTGTTGGATTCTGTTTGCTAGTATTTTGTTGAGGATTTTTGCATCTATGTTCATCAGTGATATTGGCCTGTAGTTTTCTTTTTTTGTGGCATCTTTGTCTGGTTTTGGTATCAGGGTGATGGTCGCCTTGTAGAATGAATTTGGCATAGGGTGTCCAGTACTGTAGCTTGCTGATCGTTGAGTGGAGCTGGGTCTTAGCGTTGAGATGGAGATCTCTGGGAGAGCTTTCACTGTTTGATATTACATGGGACCAGGAAGTGTCTGGTGGACCAATGTCCTGAACTCGGCTCTCCCACCTCAGAGGCTCAGGCCTGACACCAGCCAGAACACCAAGACCCTGTCAGCCACACAGCTCAGAAGAAAAGGGAGGAAAAAAGAAAGAAAGAAAGAAAATAAATAAATAAATAAAATAAAGTTCTTAAAATAGAAAAGATTTATTAAAAATAAAAAAATTTAAAAGTAATTTTAAAAAAAGGAGAGAAAGAAGAGAGCAACCAAACCAAAAAACAAATCCACCAATGATAAAAAGCACTAAAAACTATACTAAAAAAAAACCCACAAAAAATGGACAGTCAGAACCCTAGGACAAATGACAAAAGCAAAGCTATACAGACAAAATCACACAAAGAAGTATACACATACACATTCACAAAAAGAGCAAAAAGAAAAAATATATATATAAAAAAAATTTTAAAAAGAAGAGAGCAACCAAATTAATAAACAAATCTACCAATGATAATAAGCTCTAAATACTAAACTAAGATAAACATAAAACCAGAAACAAGTTAGAGGCAGAAAGCAAACCCCAAGTCTACAGTTGCTCTCAAAGTCCACCGCCTCAATTTTGGGATGATTTGTTGTCTATTCATGTATTCCACAGATGCAGGTACATCAAGTTGATTGTGGAGATTTAATCCGCTGCTTCTGAGGCTGCTGGGAGAGATTTCCCTTTCTCTTCTTTGTTCACAAAGCTCCTGGGGCTCAGCTTGGATTTGGCCCCGCCTCTGCGTGTAGGTCGCCTGAGGGCGTCTTTTGGGATGTCTGAGGTCTTCTGCCAGCACTCAGTAGGTGTTCTGTAGGAGTTGTTCCATATGTAGATGTAGTTTTGATGTACCGGTGGGGAGGAAGGTGATCTCCACGTCTTACTCCTCCACCATCTTGAAGGCACCCCCTATGAAATTTTTAAAAATTATTTATTTTCAAACCTCATTGAGTACTTAGTGGTCCAGATTTAACTTGGCAGAGAAGGGGAGCAGTGGGTGTAAAGATCCTGTTACCCAGCTGGCCACCGCTTTGGGACAAGATGACTGAGTGTCTCACGGGACAGTTTTAGAGAGACTCTTTTTTTTTTATTGGAGTATATTTGCTTTACAACGTTGTGTTGGTTTCTGCTGTACAACAAAATGAATCAGCTATATGTACTCTGAAGAGTGACTGCAGATCCAAACTGTCCAACCAGAGGGAGGCGTGGAGAAAAATGGATCCTCCAGCCTCCACCCCTGTTGGTCAAAACTTGTTCATCAGAGCATCACGGCCCTGAACTTTCGGGTTGGGGCACGCATGACACTGGTGGTTCCCCCATGGTCCATCCTTGGTGACAGCAGGGATGCCCAGAGACAGGAGATGAGATATTGGGTGTGACAAGGGGCACTGTCCAATCCTGCCCTCAGGCCACACGAAGGATTGGAGCAACCACCTCAGTGGTCCCTAAGGTGACAGTGGCCTGGATCCCCTCATTGCCAGGGCCACTCTCATCAGAAAGCACGGCAAGCACACAGACCTGCGGAGGTGCGTAACCACATCCCTAACACACAGCAAAGTTCTCAGAGTCTTTATGCATAATTCTATCTTGGCTTCATTTACTATCTTTCTTTTTTTTCCATGAGAAAAATGTCCAGTCACTTCTGTATTCATGGTTCAAATGAGCAGCCTCCCTTTTTTTATTCCTTTCCCTTTGCCTCATGAATCAACGTGAAATATACTTTCAAACAACTCTTTAAGGAGAGTCATATTTTCAGCATATTCACTAACCTAACCTAGGAAAAATCACATCTTATAGAGGAAAGTTCACTGTCATAAGTTTAAATTGTCCCTCGAGCCCCAAAATTCCTGGTCCTAGAACCTGTGTATCTTTTACGACTCGCTTCTTAACAGGCCTTAAATCTTCCATAAAGAAGGAGTCATTAAATAGGGAAATGCTAACCAGCAGATGGGTCTCATTTTCCCTTGTCTGGTGGAGTGCATATTTCTACCTGGATTAACGGCAGTCCCTCTAACCCAGAGCTGTCTTTCCAAGTCCCGTTTGACATACGCCTACAGCCACATCCAGTGGAAGCCGTGAAGTCGGGGTCCTTCTCCTTTCTGCTTCTTTTGCTGTTCCTTTTGATCTCTAATTGTAGGTGTCACACTTAGAGTACTCTTCACTGATGCAAAAATGTGGTGAAGAGCAAATAAGAGCTTCTGGCACATGTCCACTGTAGTATGGCGAATGACTCAGCATCATGAATGACAAAGAGCTACACAGGTAAGGGATCCAGATAACACCACCCTGGAGAGAAGTTTCTGATCCCAATAATGATCATTCATAGAATTTGTTGTTGTTCTGGCCACTGTCTGCTATGTCAGCTCCCAGCCCACCTCACCCCCCCCCCCCGTCATTGCTGGGAATCCCCCAATGGAAACGTCGTGGAGACCACAGACAGAGTCTGGTCTCCATGGTGATGTGCAGCTAAGTGTCCAGCCATGGATAGACAAACTCACATTCAAGTTGAGGTTCCATGGTTCCCCTTCCTGAGTAAAACTTTGCTGTCCTTTGCCAATGTTTCTTTCCTGGCCCAAGGATCCTTTTTTGCTTGGAGAGGTGGGATAAGGGGCAATCTTTGCAATGGGCTCTCAGTAGCCCTCCTGGCATCAGCTCCCAGCTTCCCTAACTCTTCAACAAGGTTTGGCTGAGCAGGCGATTCCCTTAAGAGACGTCACTGGGGCCTCATGAGACCCCTTGCATCAGCCATGGTCTGTGCAAAAAGCAGGCTCCTTGCCACGGAGCTCAGCTCCACCCAGTTGTAAAGAACCTCAAGCGTGGAGTATCCTGAGTCACGGCTGGGTGGTCAGCAGGTCGTAGGATCCCTAGCAGAGGACTGTGCCTCAGGGGACAAGAAGGTTCAGCCCATAGCCTGGATCTGCTCCCAGAGTGACCAACTGGTCCTGGTTTGCCCAGGACGTGTCCTGAGAACTGACTTAGTTTTGGGCAAACAAGAAAACTAGTCACCATACCTGCATTTTTTGTGTCCTTCTTCCCTACCTTAGAGACCCTGGGTTGATGGTGGGAGGCCTTTCCTAGCTTTTTTCCCAAAGGCCTCAGAGTATTCCAAAGAGAAAGTATCTCCTTCATGAAACAGCCTTACCCCTCGTTCAAAATCAGTATGTATGCCCCACCACCATGAGAACTCCATCCTCATCTACTCCTGCAACCTCTATCAGGACACAGAAGTTTCCCTCTTCTGGTGGTATTGCAATAACCAAACTATAACTCCCCTTCAAGCAAGCTGCCACCTCAGGCCCTTTGCACTAGCTCCTCTTTCTGAAATAGTCTCTCTGCTTTCAAACCTTCACATGGTCTATGTTCAGACCTCCACACAAGGTTACCTCCTTAGGGTGGTCTTCCACAATCACATGTCTAAAAGCACATGTGCCCATTACTCTCCATATTCATATTCTGCTTCATCTGTCCTCATAGGTTTGTTATCACCTGTACTTTATACATCTAATTATTTGCTTAATAGATGTCTTCTCCACTAAAATGGAATCTGTACTAGGAAAGGGAGTAACTACTCTCTTCACTACTGTGACTCAAAGCTCAGAATAGTATTTGCAACATAGTAAGTGCACAATTAAAAAACACTGGCTTGATGTATAGACGTTAGTGTCCCTCCGTCTCTTGGATTACAGATAGAGTTGCTTTAAATCACTCTCCATATATTATATAATAGTCCAATGACCCCTCCTCCCCCAAGCCTTCTCCAGGTTTTCTAGGGAGGTCTAGATATTCCATGGATACTTCTGGTTCTTAACCTCTGGGATTTCCAACAATTCAATTTTGGTCCCTTGTCTCCATGCTCCTTGGGCTGTCTCTCTTCTGATGGCATTGAACTTCAGCCTTTTAAATTGGATTCGTCCATAAAACATTTAGAAAAGGCATTTGTGTTAAGGAAGATGGAAATAGTTATGTTGTGGCAGTGCTAGCAACTTAAAAAGTGATACTGATAGAACAAATAGACAGAAAATGAGTAAAAATATAGGAGACCTGAACAACACTGCAAACCAACATAACATAATTGACTTTGCTAGAAAAGTCCACCCCCAAAATGCAGTTCTTTACATTCTTCACAATTATTTACAAAACATTCTTTACAAATGAATACAGCATTCACAAAGAAAAACCTTGTGCTGTCCATAAAGCAAGCCTTAATAAATACAGAAGGACTGAAATCACAGAGTGTGTTCTCTAAACATGATGGAATTAAATTAGAAATCCATCAGAAAAAGAAATCTGGAAAACTTCCAAACATGTGGAAGTTAAATAACACATTTTTAAATAACCCATTGGTTTAAGGAAAAAGAAGAGATACAAGAAAATATTTCCAAATGAATGAAAATAAAAATACAATATGTCAAAACTGCACTTATAAAGGAATTTATAGCTTAAATGCTTATATTAGAAAAGTTTAAGTCTAATAACAATTATTTAATCTTCCAACATAAGGGAAAAATTAAGAGCATTAGAACCAAAATAAGTAGAAGAAATTAAAAAATGAGTAAAAATGAATAAAATTGCAAACAGATAAATAACAGGGAATACTGATAAAACTAAAAGCTGATTTTTGAAAAAGAATTATTAAAATGGATAAACCTTAGCTAAAGTCATTAAGAAAACAAAAACATACAAATTAATATCAGAAATAACAAAGAAGACATTGCTATAGATATTAGAGATATTAAAAGAATAATAAGGAAATATCATGAACATTTTCATGCCAATAATAACTTAGATAAATTCCTTGAAAAACACAAATAACCAAAACTGACAAAATAAAAAATATAAAATCTGAGTAGCTCTATATCTATTAAAGAGATTGAGGGCTTCCCTGGTGGCGCAGTGGTTGAGCGTCCACCTGCCGATGCAGGGGACGCGGGTTCGTGCCCCGGTCCGGGAAGATCCCACATGCCGCGGAGCGGCTGGGCCCGTGAGCCATGGCCGCTGAGCCTGCGCGTCCGGAGCCTGTGCTCCGCAACGGGAAAGGCCACAACGGTGAGAGGCCCGCGTACCGCAAAAAAGAAAAAAAAAAAAAAAGAGATTGAGTTCAAAGCAATAAAAATTATTTCCATAAAGAAAACACCAGACAAATGGCTTTATTGCTGAATGTTAGAGAAACTTTAGGAAGGAAATAAGACCAGCTCCATACATTTGTTTGGAAAATAGAAAAATAGTAAACATTCCCCAATTCACTTTGTGAGGCTTGTGTTACCCTCATACCAAAACCAAAAAAGACATTAAAAAAAGGAAAAGTACAGACATATATCCTTTAGGAACATAGATACAACCATCTTTGTTAGCAAATTGAACCCAGTAACAAGGAAACTACATCATGATCAGTTGGGTTTATTCCAGGAATGAAAGGTTGATTTAACATTTTAAAATCAATCAACATAATTTATTAACAGAATAAAATATTCTGAATACATTCAGAATAAATTGAAGAGAGGCAAAAGAAATAAAAAGAATTTAACACAATCTAATACTCATTCATGATTTTAAAAAAATACCCTCGGGCTTCCCTGGTGGCGCAGTGGTTGAGAATCTGCCTGCCAGTGAAGGGGACACGGGTTCGAGCCCAGGTCTGGGAAGACCCCACATGCCACGGGGCAACTGGGCCTGTGAGCCACAACTACTGAGCCTGCGCATCTGGAGGCTGTGCTCCACAAGAAGAGAGGCCGTGGGCTTCCCTGGTGGCGCAATGGTTGAGAGTCCGCCTGCCGATGCAGGGGACGCGGGTTCGTGCCCCGGTCCGGGAAGATCCCACATGCCGCGGAGCGGCTGGGCCCGTGAGCCATGGCCGCTGAGCCTGCGCGTCCGGAGCCTGTGCTCCACAACGGGAGAGGCCACAACAGTGAGAGGCCCGCGTACCGCAAAAAAAAAAAAAAAAAAAAAAGAAGAGAGGCCGTGACAGTGAGAGGCCCGCGCACCGCTGTGAAGAGTGGCCCCCGCTCGCCACAACTAGAGAAAGCCCTTGCACAGAAACGAAGACCCAACACAGCCAAAAATAAATAAATAAAAATAAATAAATTTATTTTTTAAAAGAACACATAAAAAACACCCTCAACAAACTGAGAATAGAAGCATCCCTTCCCAAGCTGATAAAGGGCATCTATTAAAAGCTACAGCTCACACTGTACTTAATGGTGAGAAACTGGACGCTTTCCCCTTATACTGGGAACAAGGCAAGTGTTTTCACTATCACCAGTCTTGTTCCGCTTTGTCCTTGAGTTTCTAGCCAATGCAACAAGAAAATAAAATGAAATAAAAGTATAAAATTGGAAAAGAAGGGCTTCCCTGGTGGCACAGTGGTTGAGAGCCCGCCTGCCGATGCAGGGGAAACGGGTTTGTGCCCCGGACCGGGAAGATCCCACATGCCGCGGAGCGGCTGGGCCCGTGAGCCATGGCCGCTGAGCCTACGCGTCCGGAGCCTGTGCCCCGCAACGGGAGAGGCCGCAACAGTGAAAGGCCCGTGTACCGCAAAAAAAAAAAAAAAAAAAAAAAAAATTGGAAAAGAAGAAGTAAAGCTGTTTTGTTTGCAGATCATTCATAGGGAAAGTCCAAAGATCTGATGATAACAAAGCTATTAAAACTACTAAGTGAATTTAGCAAGATCACAGGATAAAGTAACAATACGTATGTGAAAAGCAATTGAATTTCTATATACCAGCAACAAATAATTGGAAAATAAAATTTGAAACAAAAACAACACCATTTACAAGAGCATCAAAAAACTATGGAATACTGAGGGAGAAATTTAACAAACTACGTGCAAGATCTCTACGCTGGAAATTACAAAGTGCTGCTGCACATAATTAAAAGAGACCGAAATAAATAAAGAGGTATATCAGGCTAATGAACTGGATAATCCAATATTGTTAAAACGTCAAACGTCCGCAGAGTGATCTATAGGTTTAATGCAATCCCAACCAAAATCCCAACAAGCATTTTGGGAGCTGGGATTCTACAAGCCAATTCTACAATTTATTTGGAAATGCGAAGAATCTAGAATAGCCAAAACAATACTGGAAAAAGAATGGGTTGAAGAGCTAACACTGCCTGATTTCAAGACTTATTATAAATACTTATGTATGTATATTTTTATAATATTAAATTCGTTTTTAAAAATTTAACGGCCAATGTGCCAATTCTTAGAAGTCCTCTACCTATTTTCACAACTTAGCTTCTAGCATAGTTGCCTACATCACTCACCTTCCCTTAGTCCTCTCATCCATTTTTTCCTGCATATCCTTTTAAAATGAAGCAGATTAGCTAACTTTTTGTCTCTCTGTACTTTACCATCCAATACTCTCAGGGTTTTAGATTTTCAAGTGGCTTATCACACTATTTTCTTCAACAGGCAGCTATTTTCCCAAGAAAAATTCTAGTCCTAATTCTTAAGCTAGTAAAATTTACACCTTCCTACAGGTATGGAGGATGATAGATAGATAGATAGATAGATAGATAGATAGATGATAGATAGATGGAAATGTAGACTTTCCTTAACAATAATGAATTTTCAAGATTTCAGGATAACATGATGCTAATTATTTCACTCTCTGTTAGAAGCTTCCAGTTTCTATGGTGATATAGTACCTCCAGCCATACCTGCCTGTTTGAGATCCCTTATAATTGGACTAAGATATTTGATATCAAATCCTTGACACACACACAGCTCAGTGAACAGTACATCATTTTGACCATGCATTTTACGGTGAAAGATAAATGGTTATGCATTCAGATGGTACATTAAACACATTTGTGGGATGTTAAATATTCAGAAAATAGGAATGCAGGGTTAGCACTCTTCAGGGCTCACTCAGAGTCATCCACAGTAAAACAGGGTGGTATAAACAGCCTCCATCTCAAAGTCCATTTTATTTATTATTATTTATTTTTTTTTGGCCACGCCACGCGGCATATGGGATCTTAGTTCCCCGACCAGGGATGGAACCGGAGGCCCCTGCATTGGAAGTGTCAAGTCTTAACCACTGGACCACCTGGGAAGTCCCTCAAGTCCATTTTAGAGGGCAAATTCCTGGAAATACCAGGGGAGACATATTTAAGACTTGCTTCTCAACATAATCTCGAGTCATAAATTCTGTTACTAGAACAACAAGACTCCAATATACATCGTTTTATATTCAGTCTAATTTAGGAAACAAAGTAGGAGGAATCATGAGCATTTTGTAATTTGTTCCTGGTGTGTTTTCCATTTTTCTAGAAAATGCATTCATCTGTATGAATTTTGTCATGGGGGAATTAAAAAGAAGACAAGAAAAGTAGATCTCAAGTGTCCACAGGTGGCCTCAGGGGTTCTCCGGCTAGTCCTTCACGACCGAGCTGGGCACACTGAGAAACGTGTTCGAGTCCCATGCCAGACTGGGGCACAAAAGACACGCTCCCCATGACCTGCTGGAAAACCTGTAATTCCCAGGGAAAACTCAAGGAGCCAGCTCTTCCATCAGTGAGAGCTGCCCGGTCTGTCTGGCCTGCCCATATCAGATCCTGGATATACAGCTGGGTCAAGAGCACATCACTGGGACAAAGCATTTACAGTGAAACTCCACGGCTCACCGTTGTTCAGAGACAAAGGCAGTGAAGAAAGACAACTGAGCTGATGGTGGGCGCCCACAAGGAGCTCAGCTCTAGGGCCAAGCAATGGAGGGCAGCGGGTGGTGCTCAACCCCCCACGGGGCTGCGAGACGGAGAATCATCCAGGTTTCCCAACAACATCCTCAAAGTGGCCGAAGCTAAAAACAACATCAACCACACAGGTGCTCCATTAACCCAGCGCACCCTGTGGTCCGCTCTCCAGCCCTGAGGTGATACTTTCTGAACCCCACGTCTGGGGTGAGTCCTGTCTGTGTAAAGAGATGGTATTTAACATTCTCTGTGAACACGTGACCTTGAAAGGAGAGGAGACCTTGTGCTCTGAGAGGAGAGAAGCAAATCGAATTAAAATTGGCTGGAACTTTACCCCGTGTAGACATTGTTCTCGGCCCTTCAGAGGGTTCTGGTTACTAAAATAATCCCTAATACTGAACAGATGAAAAGAAAGCATGAGAAAAGTTGAATAATTAAAATTCTAAATAGCGGCTAAACAATTGGGTGGATACCCTATGGCAGTTGAGGAATAATTGCTAGGTGAATTTTAAAGATAAAATTGCTATTTGAAGAATACTGAATTTTAGACATACTCCTATAGACATCTAGAAGACATATTTTTCAGCAGAATGAGTAATTAGGATAAATTCATTTAGTGGTCAGTTTCACTAGATCTTGATGACATCACTCATTATTAGAGCCTTCATAAATTATTACATTTCCATTTACTTGGACACAGTGCTGGTTTCTGTTTGTCTGTTTTGTTGTTTTTAATTGAAGTGTAGTTGATTTTCAATGTTGTGTTAGCTTCAGGTGTGCAGCAACGTGATGCAGTTTTATATACATTATATTCTTTTGCAGATTATTTTCCATCACAGGTTATTACAAGATATTGAATACAGTCTCTGTGCCAGACAGTAGGTCCTTGTTGTTTATCAATTTCATATATAGTGGTGTGTATCTGTTCATCCCAAGCTCCTAATTTATCCCTCCCAGCCCCTCACCCCTGTCTGTTTTTAACTAACACGCAACTAAGGGAGCGCAGAGTATCCAATTCGTGGATTTCTATAATGAACATTAAGTTCTAGGTTTCCTTGTATAGACATTTTGGACACATTTCTTGTGGTTGGCTACAGCTTGCTCACCACAAGTGGGAATGCCCGTTCAGTGTAACACTGACCTAAGAAAATAGAATTGGGCAGGACGATTGGTTGGAGACACACAGACTCAATCTAAAGCTAAAAATAAAGACCGTTAGGTTTTGCACCCATTTTGCATTGTCTTCTTGTTACCCCCTCCATTAGCACAAATAATTTAGTTGTATAAAGTACATCGAAACTATTATGAATCTTGTAATCAACGATTTCCTTAGCTCTGCTTAAAGGTTTCCATTTCCAATCAGACATCCAGCACCTTTCCCAGAACTGCCTCCTTCACCTCAGAGAGAAAGAAAAGAGCTGGAAGCATTTCTGGAAAACAAGTGACATAATGCAGGCGTCCTCAAGCTTGGCTCCCCCAGGTACACTGACCAGATGACGCTCACAGGCGTGAACACAGTGACACAGTCACTGACACAGTCCCGGGGCTTTGCCCGGGTGTAGGAGCAAGACCCTGCTTGCTGGCTGTCATTCCAACCCTCCACCCCTTCCAGTAAAACAAAACACATGTGAGTCAGTGAGGATTCCATCCTGGAAGTAGCATCTCTGACTTGTTGTAAAGTTAAGTCATTCACCAACTTTAGTCCTTTACACGTTGCCTGTAACAAATGACTTGGAGTACACCAGGCAGGCAGGCTACCCCCGCGTGTTGCAACAGCCCAGATGAAACGAGCTGACCCAGAGTATAGAATAAAACAACCTCGTCATCTTAAGTGACACACTCCAAAAAAAAAAAAAGGCAGTTATTTTACAAGCAACTAAACACATTAAATCTAAGCCCAACGTCTCCTAGGGAGGTGGGGATAGGCACACTGAAGAATTTCTTCTCTTTTACCAAGTACAGTACTGAAAGGCACCCAGCTCTGGGAAGATCACATTTTCCAAGCCCCAGATTGGAACACATCTGCTGCAGATGGTCAAAAAACAGACTAAATATTTAAATTCAAGATGGTCCTGTAAAATCTAAGATGGGGTGAAGTCAGGGAAGCACTGAGATGCTCAGCCCAAATGGGGACAGAAGTGGACAGTTAGGGATGGAAAGAGACCCAGAGAAGAATGGAGGGAGCTGCCCGATCCACGTGAGCATGAGGTGTGCGTGGTAGGTGCGTCTTTGTGCCTGGCGAGGCAGCACGGGGCTGTGTCCACCAGCCTGCACTGCTGTGAACCAAAAATTAGAGTCCCCAGTCCTGAGTCTCACGTTTCACTCTCCTCTTTGGGACTAACAGGAGAGCCCCTCCAGAGAATCTGCGTGCATCTATTCTTGGATAAGTATTTCTAAACATTGGAACAACTGCACAAAACATGACCGCATCAGATCTACTCAGAAAATAGCAGCGAAGCCAACAGCCAAACAAACTTTCACCTCGGTTGTCAAAGTCACTCCGGTCCCGTGAACGCAGAGTTGCTCTCGCCTGTTCCGAGCACTTTTCTAAACAGAGCATTGTAAGAGGATTCCTAAGAAGTAAATATTTAGAAGGCATATTGGCCGATAAAAATATTTCATTAATAAATATTTAGGGAAGTGAAAGTGTTTCTGTAAATGGGACGAAGATGAGCAATTCTTACGTCAAGAGGAAAATCTTTAGTTGGTAATAAGCGGTGAATCTATTTTAATTCTTGATTTTGGGAATCCGAACTTACTCAACAAAGTGGAAGACATTCCAAAACCTTAGGAAACTAAAATGCCTGCAAAAGTTAAGCTTTGGGGAAGCAAAACAAAGGGATGCAGACAACTGAAGGGCAGGGGATGGGTTTTGTGGAGACAGAAGTGTTCCAGAATGATCTCTGTGAGAGAAGATGGCCAAATGGAATACACACACACACACACACACACACACACACACGCAGTTATGTTTTGTCATTTTGTACTGTTTTTTAGAAATGTATTTCAATGAGCAAATTATTTGGAAGTTGCCTTGCATGTTCTGATGCTGTTATGTAACACAGGAAGGTTCCTGACTATAATGTCATCATTCATATATTCTCTCATACAACCAGGACTGACTGAGCATCAGACACTGTGACAGAGGGTGGCACACAAAGGCAAACACACCCAAGCACAGGCTTTGCCCTCCTGAACTTAGAGACAAGGAAACAGAAGTAAGCCTGGAACGAAAACAATCCGGTGAGCGACTTGTGACATCTTGTGATGGAGGGACTCAGGCTGACCGACCATCCTGGTTTGCCTGAGACTGTCCCAGTTCAGTGCCAAAAGTCACTCAGTCTCGGGCAAACTGGAAATTGGTTGGTCACCTAGCAGGTAGGAGTGGCCACTGCTGGGAAGGGGTGGTGAGCAGACAATTGTATGGAGTGGATAGGATGGATCCGGGCCTGAGGTGTAAATTAGGGGTGGTTAGCCCATGACTGATAATGAACTAGGTGCAGGGAGAGAAGATGAGTTCTCTCTCATCAAAGTGAACTGACCTCCACTTTCCTGGGGATGCTTCTCACATGAAACTTGTTGACAGTTACTAACATATCTTCCCTCACTTCCTTTTCAGTTGCAGTTTACCTGATATGTGTTTGCCTCTACGTACCACTTCTTTCATCATCATATTTTAGGCCTGATTTTGTAAGGAGCATATCATGTTTTTTTTGGTTTTTTAATTCAATTGTCCTCTTTAACTTAGAGAAATAACCCATTTTTACTCAGCATCATCATTTATACTCCAACTTGCTTCTGTCTTCTTGTTTTATGCTCTTTTCTTTGTTTTCTGATTGTTTGCTTTCTAGTCTATTTTGTTTGGATAGGTTTTTGTGTTTCCTTTTTTTTCTTTTGTGATACTAAACTTTGTGATCTGTAGGGCAAATAGCCTTTTAACTCCGTTAATTGTCACATCATAGATTTTTAAAATGCAGTTAAAATTCATTCTTAACCTTAAGGGAAACCAGCCACCAAAGTCAGCAGGTAGGCAGACATTGTAATATCCCTTGAGGAAGGCAGTGGGTTTGTTTAAAAATTACCTTTATTTCAGTATTTAACTCTGCTCACCCTCTGCTCTTTCCAGCCATGATTTCCTCAATTTTGAGTTCTATTTTAGGGCTGATTTTTATTTTATTCCACTATTTTTTAAATTTCTTTAATTCCATTACTTCTTTAATTATTGGTTTTGCTCCATCTCCATTCTGCACTCTCTTTCTGAAAGGCTATGATCTGTAATCTTTAGAGCTGTCCTTCATATAGTTTTTCTTTCTCTCTTAGTTTAGTCAGCTCAGGCTACTCTGACAAATACCACAGACTAGGTGACTTAAACAATAGACTTTTATGTCTCACAGTTCTGGAGGCTGGAAGTCTGAGATCATGGAACCAGCTCTGTCAGGTGAGGTGTGAACCCTCTTCCTGGTTTGCAGATGGCCACCTCCTCACTGTGTCTGCACATGGTGGAGAGCAGAGAGATGAGGAAGCCCTCTAGGGTATCTCTTATAAGGGCACTAATCCCACAATGAGGGCTCCACCCTCATGACCTAATGACCTCCCAAAGCCCCCATCTCCAAATACCATCACCTTGTGGGTTAAGGTTTCAACATATGAATTTTAGGGGGACAAAAACACACACTTACACTCCCCTTTATAAGACAATGGGCTGTGCTTCTTCTATTTGCTTCTAGCAGCACTGTCCCTGGCAGAAAATAGATATTTACAGAAGTCAATTTTGTCAGCATACCACTTAAAAGGAAATCAGGAGCAGCAGAAGGGATGAAGCAGGAGGAGACTCTAATCTTGACTTGACCTCAGAGGGATGAATATTGAAGAAAGCAGAGGCAGAGCCACCATGGTCCCTCCCATCACCCACCTTTGTGACCACCATCCCAAATGCTTCCACCTCTGAAATGGTGCCCCCAGACTCCCATTCAGACTGCACCCTCTCATCTGTCTGGCTGCTGCCCTTAAAACCAACATACAGCAAGTTGAAAAAAATTGGTCACCCTCTTGTTAGTGTCCTCGTGTCCTTATTCATTCAGTCCAATTTCTTGAGAAAGTCCTGAGCACTGTCACCCGCCTTCACTTCTTGTGCCTTGCCCAATCCCCTGCAGTCTGCCCTCTTCCCCCCTGCCACTCTGCCAGGCCATCACTAAAGTGACCCATGATCTTCCCGTGGCCAAGCCAATGTTTTCCTGCATTCATCTTTTTAGTCATCTCTCTGACATTTGACACTGCCAAACCCTTTCTCTTACTAGAAATATTTTCACTATTTTCCTTGAGAGACCCTTATCTACCCTGACTTCCTTTCTATGACTTTGTCTGTCCCTTCTTAGGCTTCTCTTAACTACTCTTTGGATACTCATTCATTCACTCAACAAATATTTATGGAGCACCAACTATTGGCCGGTGGATAGAGCAGTGACAATAGTCTCTTCTCTAGTGGAACTTACAATCCGATGTGGGGGGAGGGAGGAAGAGCAAGGAGCGAGTGATGAATGAGTAAGTATGTCATCTGATGTCAAAGGGTCATAAGTTCTAGGCAGCAAAATAAATCAAGGCAAAGCTAATAGAGGGTAACAGTGGGATGGGGTCTTTCATTGGATTAAGGTGATCAGAGAAGACCTCTCCAAGGAGACATTTCCTCAGAGCTGGAATAATGGGAGCGAGTGACCAATGTGAAGACCTGGGGGACCGTGCATCTGGAAAATAGAAGAGCAAGTCCAAAGATGCTGAGGTAGGTGTCTATTAGGCATGTTCCAAGAGCAGCAGGGGGAATATGGTGGGAGAAGGAAGACGAGAGGGAAAGTGAAAGCCAAGGTGTCCAGGGGTAAATGACAAAGGGACCTGCACACCAAGGAGGAAGACCAGTGTTCTCCAGGGAGCTGCCATTAGCCTTTTTTCTCTGTATATTTTCAGAGAGGGACATCATCCAAGCCTAGAACTTCCATTACCACCTTCATCCCAGTGAAGCCAAGTCTACTCCAGCTCAAACTTCGCAGTGAAAAATCAGATCCTAGTTAAGGCAGCTCTACTCAGATGTGCCATATGCATCTCAGACTCAACATGTCCAAACGTGATTACATCATTTCCCCCCAGAATTTCTCCTCATCCAGGATTTGCCGTGCCAGGAAAGGAGTCATGGTCCACTGAGGCCACCAGGCTCAACTTGAGGCCTCTCTCCAGATCCCTCCTCCCTCATCCCCCCCACGCAACCACCAAACTGTATAGTTTCTGCTCCTTTAGATCTACCACCTCCACCTGTGCCCTCTGCCTTGTTACAATGTCACCATCCTGGTCCTAGTACTCAGCGCTTCTCGCCACAAATGTAACAATCAGTTAACTGTTCTTCTGACCTAAATCTGATCCTCTTCTGGTCCCTCCTGTATATGCCTGACAGAGGAGACATTTGAAGAACTGATTTCACTATATTCCTACCCTGCTTTAAGTCTAGAGTTTTTAGTCCAAATCACTTGGAAAGGGGATCTGTCCATTATTTGACTCTTAAGTGTACTCCTCCCCAGCACACACACACGCACACGCACACACACTCTTCCATCCCACCCCTGAGTCACCAGTGAGCCCTGGCTTTATCTCTTGCTGTTCTGTATCCCCATGCCTTCCCCCACCCGCCTCCCTTGTTCCTCTGCTTATAATGCCTGGAACCTCTTCAATTAATTTATGCCTATCATTCTTCAAAATACATCCCCAGCTGGTTAAGTAAATGCCGGCACATCCATATAAAGAAACACTATTCTCATTAAACAGAAGGAGGCAGAGCTCTGTAAACTGCTTCAGAAGCATCTGTAGGATATTCTGTTTATGCAAAAAAGCAAGCTGCAGAATGTTGTGCATGGGATGCTATCATTTGTGGGCAAAAAAAGAATATTAGAAATACAATAGCAGAAGTAAAGATAATTTGGTAAAATATTTGAAAAAGAAAATGAAGGTGATATCTTTTAAAAACAGAGCACACAAGAGGGAGGGGATATGGGGATATATGTACATGTCTAGCTGATTCACTTTGTTATACAGCAGAAACTAACACAACATTGTAAAGCAATTATACTCCAATAAAGATGTTAAAAAAAAAAGAATAAAAGCCACACACACACACAAAAAGAGAAAAAAACAGAGCAAAAGGACAAAGAGATAGAAAATAGGTGGGGGTAAAATATAAGAAAAACAGGTCATCAATCCAGGAAGTCAAACATCTGAATAATAGGAGCTCCTGAAAGAGAAAATGGAGTGACTATCGGTTTATTAAAGAAAAAAAATCAGAAAAATTTCCCACAATTTAGAGATATGTGTTTCCAGATTGAAAGGGCTGTTAAATTATCCATCACAAACCAGAATAGATGAAAAACATCAAGAGAGAGCTCAAGAAATTTCACAACCTAGAAACAAAGAAGTTTCTAAGTACATTGAGAGAGAGAAAAAATATACATCCATAACATGGGCTCTGCACATTAGATGTAAAAACCGTTGGTCTCTCTGGATGAAGTGATAAAGTTCTTGTTAACAGATAACTTACTTATGCATGGTTTCCTGGGTTTTCCCTTCTCTTTGGTTGCCAGGGAGCACAGAGTTCAATTCTAGACTCAATTGCAGGCACTCTGATCGGTCAAGTTTTGCTAGGGGAAAAACTACTTCCATCTTTAAATAATATTTCAAGACTCTTAAACATTTATTTTCCTTTTAATCGCTTTATGGTCTATGTATTATTTATCATAAACTGTCTAAATCCTTTGGGAGACACATGGGCATGAAAAATAAGCCTGAAGGAAGATCTCCCTTCTTTCCATCACACCTTTTCAGGTGTGTCCAGCCCCTGATGGGGGCTTACCTGCATCCCAGGGCACCTCTGTTGATGGTAGCCACCCCTTGTTCTGAACTGTTCTTTCTTCCCTCTGAACCATTGATGATCTTCTTTTGCAATGGTTGTCATGTTTGGGGAAAGGAGAAAGAAAAACAACCAACCTAGACTTTTTAATGTAGTTACTTATTGTTTGTTTCCTCTACCAGATTTTTAATGCTGTGAGTGCATACTCCCAGCTATATTCCCCATGGTTACAACAACCCCTGGCACATAGAAAACTCTTCTATTAATCCACTGGGCTGTCATGCAAAATATCTAAGACTGGGTTGCTTCAATAAGAGGTGTTTATTTTCTCACAGTTCTGAAGGTTGGAAGTCCAAGATCAAGGTGTGGAAAATGTGGTTTCTTGTGAGAGCTCTCTTCCTGGCTTGCAGACGGTCACCTTCTCACTGTGTCTTCACATGGCCTTTCCTTGGCTTGGAAAGGGAGAGCTTTCTGGTGTCTCTTCCCTTCTTATAAGGACACCAATCCTCTTAGATTAGGGCCCCACCCTCATGACCTCATTTAACCTCAATTAACTCCCTAAAGCCTCTGTCACCAAATACAGTCAGTTAGGGCTACAACTTGGGAATATGGTGCATGGGGGACACAATTCAGCCCATACAGCTCTTCAATATTTGTTAAGTGAATAAATGAAGCTAGAATCTTGGAGCTTGAGGGGACTTCAGAGATGGTCTGGGCCATCTGCTTATTTGACCCAAACTTAGAGAGGAAAAGTAAACCATTCATGGTCACAGAGGCAGTGGTGGCCACACCTAGGACTACAGGTCTCACTTGCTAGGAAGCAGTAGCAGGTGCAACAGTGGCTGGTGAAGAACATCTGATGTTAAACAGACCTGGGTTCAAGTCTCCACTGTGCCACTTCCTAGCTATGTGTGATCTTGAGCACCTATTTAATCATTTAGAATGACTTTTGTAAAAATGAAAATAATATGAGGTCAAGCATGTAGCATAACATCTGGCCTGCTAGAAGCACTCAAGAACTGTGAGTCAAGTTTGACTCAGTGTTTCTTGGGGAAGAACTGCCTTGGAAAGCGTGCTCGGGATCCTATGATGATGGAGATCATCTGTGCCTTTGACTCTTTGCAGCTGCCTGTGAAGCTAGACCCAGAGGTGAGGGGATCAGAGAGTCCCCAAGCTCAGGCTAGGTGGTCCACCTGCACGGTGCAGAGCAGAATAAACGGCAGGAGGAGCTTCCCATGGAAACAACTGATAAAGACTTGGAATCCAAAGCTGGATGCTGAGCAAGTGTGTAAACAGAGTGCCAATCACCTGGGCCTAAGAGTCCTCATCTGAGAGATGTAGTACCAAGGACCTAGCCACAGGATCCTAGTGCAGATGGAATAGATCAGCTCAGGGCTTCCCTGGTGGTGCAGTGGTTGAGAGTCCGCCTGCCGATGCGGGGCACACGGGTTCATGCCCCAGTCCGGGAAGATCCCACATGCTGCGGAGCGGCTGGGCCCGTGGGCCATGGCCACTGAGCCTGCGCGTCCAGAGCCTGTGCTCCGCAACGGAAGAGGCCACAACAGTGAGAGGCCCGCGTACCGCAAAACAAAAAAACAACAACAAAAAATAGATCAGCTCAGCAAAGAACTAAGAAACAACACAGGAACCAGCATCTGGCTCCCTTAAGGCCACACCCTGGCCTCTAGGAGGAAGAACCAGAAATGGGTACCAGACACCTGGGCATCTTTTTGTGTGTGCAGTATATGGTTATACACTTATAACATGTGACAGTTCTTGATCCATACTTCAAGAGCAAGTGCTTTTGCTGCTGTCTAAAAGAGTCTCTAATATATTCGACTCAGAAACAGATGGCTCCCCTCCCCCATCTCTGAAAGTTTAGATTCTTATGCTCAGAGTGGAAACAAAAAAGCCCCACGGGCCCTCTTTCTAAGTGCTTCTGGACAGAGAATCTATCGGACTGCTGTCTCGTGACGGTTCTCTCTGAACATACCTGGTTATCTGGAGAGAGGGCAGATCAACTGCCGCTTGCCCTCTGCCCTCCCCTAACCCTAATTTGGCCTTGTCTGGGGGACAGTGGCGGAAGCCCCTCAGGCTGATACGCTGAACAATCAGCTCAAAGGGAGGCACTGGAGCCCGGGTGGGGGTCACCCCAGGGCCAAGCCCAGAGCAGGCCACCTCCCAGCACCATCCTCTCCTCCTGTGTAGTGGTTCTGAGGACACTTGACTTGCTGCTGACCTGACAGCTTCCAGATTTACTTCCAGGACGTTCAGATAAGCAATAAGGTCTGCTGGTGTCTGGGGAAGAATGAATCATGAAGTCAAGACTGAGGGCTTCCCTGGTGGCGCAGTGGTTGAGAGTCCACCTGCCGATGCAGGGGACGCGGGTTCGTGTCCCGGTCCGGGAGGATCCCATGTGCCGCGGAGCGGCTGGAACCGTGACCCATGGCCGCTGAGCCTGCGCGTCCGGAGTCTGTGCTCTGCAACGGGAGAGGCTGCAACAGTGAGAGGCCCGCGAACCACAAAAACAAAAAGACTGAGACTGTTGTGGAGGCCCAATGAGCATGACCTCCGTTGATGACAAGTGGACTGGAGAAATAGAGCCCGTGCACTCGTCAGTGGCTGGAATCTCAGATTTTAGAGTGGGGCAGACCCAGAGTCAAAGTCTATGTCTATTCTTAGTCGGAGTTATTCAAATTCTCTGAGTCTCTGTTTCTGGATTAACCATGTGGTACTTTGACACCTGGGGCCAATTCCTCGACATAGTAAACAACTTGCCCTGAAGCATGCTTTTCAAATGCAGAGCAACCAGTCCAGAGTTCACACTCGACCACCTCATTTACTAGGCCCTCACATTCCAGGCTATTATCCACCTGCCCTAATTACACTAGGGCCAGATAGCAGACAGCTAGGGGCAGCTCTATGCCCCAGAACCTGCTGCAATTATTCAAAATAGCCAGTCCAAGCCTGCTTACCCTGCCATGCCCATTCTTTCCTTGGAAAGCACAGTACAGCTTTCTTGCCCACATCCCCCTACTCCCTCTGCCTCCCACCAAAGCCTGGTGCCTCTCCATATGGCCCTGTGTGCCACGTCTCCTGTTTCTAGGGAACTGTGAGTATAATAGGCTTCTTTGTCTTTGTCACTTCCGCATCTGCATGTCCTAGCATACATGATTAGGACAAATCCTGGGTACCCTGAAAACAGTTTCCATAACTTCAGAGTGGGGAGGATGAGGATTATGCCCACCTTCTAGGGCTGCTGTGGGGACTGAGCATAGTCACCCACCTAAGGTGCTGGCGCGAGGCCCCTGCCAGGACTGATACACTGTGGCAATTATTACCATCTTTATTACCTGAAAACCTCTACATCCCAGGGCCACGCTTCCAGAAAAAGTGACAGGTTTATGTCCTGTTGGCTGACTTGTTCTGTGTCCATACCTAAGATTTGGAGTGTTTTTTTTTTTTTTAATTTATTTTATTTATTTATTTTTGGCTGTGTTGGGTCTTCGTTGCTGTACGTGGGCTTTCCCTAGTTGTGGCGAGCGGGGGCTACTCTTCGTTGTGGTGTGCAGTCTTCTCACTGTGGTGGCTTCTCTTGCTGCGGAGCACGGGCTCTAGGCGCACAGGCTTCAGTAGTTGCAGCTCACGCGCTCAGTAGTTGTGGCTCGCGGGCTTGGTCACTCTGCGGCATGTGGGATCTTCCCGGACCAGGGCTCGAACTCGTGCCCCCTGCATTGGCAGGCAGATTCTCAACCACTGCTCCACCAGGGAAGCCCCAGATTTGGAAGTTCTGATTGGCAGGGCCTGGAGCTGGGGGTGGGGTGAGCCCTACTAGAAGCACACATATGAGAGTATGATTCCCTGAAAGAAACTGAGGGGGTTTAAATGGTAGATAAGATAATCCAAGCACACACTAGAAGCCAGTAGTTCAAATGGTTGTTGTTAACTTTTGAAGGGTTAAAAACCACATGATGACCAGAACTTTATCTCTATCCAGTGAGAAACATTCTATTTAAATAGTCACCTCAAGTCCATTTTTCTCTCTGACCCCAAAAAAAGACTATGAAAACAAAAATGTGGCTAAGATGGGTACAATGTGAAGAAAAGCTTCTTATCACAGAAGAGAAAAAGAGAAAGGAAAGAAGAAGAAAGGAAAGGAGGGAGGGAGGGAGGGAAGGAGAAGAATGCTCTTCTTAAAATCTTATACATAGAAAAACCCACTCCACCAGGAGACATAACAGAAAAACAGAAGAAAAACTTTGCTAAGGAATCTGTGTCCACATCAATTCTCTGTCATTAGGAAGAGAGTCTAACGCTGCTTGTGGCCGTTCATGCTCTATAAAAATTGAAGAATGTATGTTGATAGTTGAGTTTTATGAAAGACTTGGTGGGTTTTGGACCAAGGTACTATTTTCCAGTGTAATTCTCTTTTTCGTACAAACAATGAATTCTCATAAACAATGACTTCCCCCTGGAAGGTTTTAGACACCTAGGATTCTAAGGATTCTAAGGCTCTCCTTCCCGCCATGCTGACATATTTGAAATCCACCCAAGGGTCTTTCCCGAAGGACTCCAGAACATAAAGCAGTGGACTACGTGTTTTACTGCAAGGGCACTGCGAAAAGGAATCAGCACTCCCTACAGCAGCAGTGCAACAATTTTCACTGGTTCTGGAAAATTCTAATCCCAATTTGAACCTATATTTAAGCCTAATTTAAACTCATGTTGATATGACCAGTAGGAACTGATTTTTTTGAAAAAGAAGAAACCAGCATGCCCCTGGTCACGTGGAAAGCCATGTGCACACAATAGGGACAAGTCCAGGCAAATCTCAGACCTCCAGGCAGACTTTTCTGCTCTTCGTGCTGCTTCCTAAGCACCGCTTGCAATTCCCAAACTGACCTCACCCTTAAATTCTCAAACTGACTGAATTTTGTTAAACTCTCATAGTTTGACATTGAAATATTCACTGTGGTGAGGACAGCCTTATGCAATTGGGATTCTGTGCTGTGCAGGACACCCCAGGATTGGAGCTAGCCTGTCTGTCCAGCCACAGCGTCCCTGGGGTCACACATCCCACCTGGCACGACACGCAGTAAACAGCTTGTTTCCTTCCCAGAGCAGGTTCTGCTTGGGACTCTGCCCCTCTTCCCGGCTTCTAAGCCTAAGACAAATTATACTTGCCCTGAGGGTGCCCACCCCGACCTGCGTCCAGGCTGGGTCAGGTGGCTGCCCTGTGTGCACCCTGACACCTAACTGACTGCTTAACATCCTACAGAGTAATTTCTTGTTCCCACAGCTGTCTGATTCTTAGATAAAAGGATCTAGGTTGTACTTATGTTCTTATCCCGGGCTCCTAGCACACTGCCTGCTATATAATAAGAATTCTAGACATATTTGTTAAATAAGTAACTGAATAAATGAGGAAGGAAATGAATATTTATTTAGAAGTATTTCTAGAAGTTTCCAGAAAGCCACAGAACTCCTTTCAGCTGACTTTTTTGTCTATCTCCCTTCTGGATTCTGCACATGCACCTGTGACATCCTAGTCATGCCCCTGTGCGTATGAATTCATTAAGGACACCCAGCAGGATGGAGGGCTCAGTGTCACAGCATTTTAGGGTGGGAAGGACAGAGGCTTCCGAGAATGGCAAATAGGTCACCCAACGTTTTCTGACCAAACAGAGACTCTCTTGCAGCTCGTGACTTGTTGAATTCTGAGCTGAGTGGGGGAGCAGCTGAGGATGGAGCAGCATCTGAACGCCCCTTGATTCCCCGCATCCCTGCACCGTCGCTGGGCTTTGGGGGCCCAGCACCTGTGAACCTCTCCACCGACACCTCTCACGGTTCTCCACCTCACTCTTTCATTCCAACTGCACTGCTGTCATGGCAGTTCCAGAGGGGCATGAAGCTTTTTCTAGCCTCTGTGAACTAAAATATTGCCTGTTGTATCAGTAAACAAAGGAGGTTGCAGTCATCAAGCCATCACATTAACGCTGCCCTGATGGTGAGCCCCGAGGGAACTCTGAATGGAGGCAGGATGCCCCCCCCCCATCGAATCATCAGGCTGCAGCCACCCATCCCACGCATGGTGCACCCGGGGAGACTCAGGATAAGAGAGCACAGGATGCTGGCCCCAGATAGCTGAGGTGCGTATCAAAGGAATGACTTCAGTGCGCCCAGACCCTTGCACCTGCCCATTCGTAAAAATGCACTACGTTCCTTGACGAGATACCTGGTTTTCCTTTATTAACAGTAATCTTTTGATGTTCCGACTATCTGGTCTTTGTTGCAAAAACTCCTATATATCCTGGCTCCCTCCACCGCCCTTGCCTCGTCAGAACAGTTTCTTAGCGTCATCTGAGATGCTGTGTCCTGGGCTTGAAGTCCTCGGAATGTCTGCCAAATAAAACATAACACTCAAATTTTAGATTGTGCCATTTTTTTCCATCGACACCTCAGAGTCTTCGCATATGCTGTTCTCTCTGCCTGGCGTGCCCCTCCCTGATTTCTTTCACTTTGGGTCTGATGTCCCCTCCCCTGAGGGCCCTCTCTAGCTGTCCTACCTAAGTCAGGCGTCTCATTATCTCTTGGCTCAAGTGATGTCCTTTAGAGCATGTGCCACCCACAGGCCTGTCCCTCTCCTTCTGTCTCAAACCACCACTGGACTCTCAGCACCGAGAGAGCAGAGCTGATGCTGTCTCGCCCAACCTCCGATTCTCAGGGCTGAGCCCAGGGCCTAGCACACATGTGCTCAATAAATATTTCTCAAGTGCACAACTGTCACTCTTTAGGCTTGTGGCTCATGCCGGGAGCATCTTCTCCCTCAACTGAAATCCACAGAGGGTACTCAGCCAGGCTAGGGTTTTCCCAAGGACCCCCTCTTCACATTCGGAGTCAGAAACAGCAAATTTGCAATTCCATTCGGCCACGTTGATGATATAGATTCCACTGGAAAAATACCATGTGCCTCACGCTCGTCTTTTCTCCCTTAGCTGGTGTGTTTTGGATCTTTTTATTCTCTTTTCCCCATGACGTGGCCATTTGGTCATTACTGATTTCACTTCACCAAAAGAACATTATTCTTTGGATTCCCTTGTTGAGAATGTCCTTGTACAGAGAAAGGTACTTTCACCATGAGCCCACCTGAGATTTCTGGGTAGTTACTTCCTAATGTGAAGAATATTTTTACAGGTGGCTAGAATGCTGCAACGTTAGCAAGCTTTGGT
Organism: Pseudorca crassidens; assembly: GCF_039906515.1. Taxonomy (NCBI): domain Eukaryota; kingdom Metazoa; phylum Chordata; class Mammalia; order Artiodactyla; family Delphinidae; genus Pseudorca; species Pseudorca crassidens. The sequence continues at coordinate 5,712,894 of NC_090301.1, read as the reverse complement.
AGAGTTCAGGGCAGTATACATCCCTTAGGAGTTATTCTTGTTTGAGCTGCTATTTCTGGCTGTGCTGTATGTACTTTGGGAAGCCCCAGGAATGAATCTTTGGTGGTGATGGTTGGCCACACCACCGCTGCCTTAAAAAGCGCTGCCATATTGACGGTCCAAATCCACTCCAGCCTCCTCTAACTTCACTTTCCTACACACAGGAGACTTCCTAAAACGGCATTTTCTCCGATACACTGAGTACATGCCGTAATAGAGGAGCCCACACTCCTGGAGAAATTTGGCAGGTGAAGTCATTTTGTGAAGTCTGAAGGTCACTTTCTTGGACTCTCTCATCAACACTTTTCCCTCAGGGTAATGAGGTCGGCTCCTTGGGAACTAAGGTGGCTGGCAAAAAGGTATGTCTATGTACAGCTGATAAAAAACCAGGAATGAAAGAATAACTTGTAAGTGTGTGTGTGTATACATGATAACAATAGCTTATATTTATAAATGCTGTATGCTCTACGCTGAGCAATCTTCACAAAATATTTCATTTAATCCTTGCAAGTATTGTGCCCATCTCAAGATGAGAAAACACCCAGCCATTAAGTGGTGGGGCTGGCATTCGACCCCAGGCAGCTTGATTTCAGTACTCTATTTATTTGTGCATATGTACATTCCTATATGTATATGTACACACACCCACATCACACACATGTATCATATATACATACACACATGCTCACATATATGTAAATGCTTAAGAAAAGTTTCTGGGTGGACACAGTACTCTGTTAACTGTGGGAAAGGGTATGAAATTGGGGGTCGATGCCTACTTGTTACCCTACTCCTCTAATCATTTGAATCCTTTGAAACAAACATGGATTATTTCTGTACTTAAAAAACCAAGTTATCGATTTTGCTGAATGTCTCCACTAGAAATGCTTACTGAGTCACTGAATGTTAAGTATGGCTCATGTTTTTTTCTTTTCTTTTGCCTTTGGAAGGGCAAGTAGGAAAAACTGGCAGGATGAGAAAGCATAAAGTTAACAGGAGCAGCATCTTGAGACCTCCTTGCCTTCCAGAACAGCAAAGACAGAACAGTCCACAGACAACTTACCCCTGGCCATGGGACACTGTCTCTCCAGCTCATTCCTGCCTCAAATCCAAGATCTTCGGCAGTAAGAGAGTACAAGAGAATCTGTTCATGTCTTTTTCGCAACTCTCTTTAAACATTCTGACTTCCAGGGCTTCCCTGGTGGTGCAGTGGTTGAGAGTCTGTCTGCCGATGCAGGGGACGCGGGTTCGTGCCCCGGTCTGGGAAGATCCCACATGCCGCGGAGCGGCTGGGCCCGTGAGCCATGGCCGCTGAGCCTGCGCATCCGGAGCCTGTGCTCCGCAACGGGAGAGGCCACAGCGGTGAGAGGCCCGCGTACCGCAAAAAGCAAAAACAAACAAAACATTCTGACTTCCATAAATTCATCCTCTCGAAGGATGCCGGCTGGTTTGAAGATGCTCATGGCACCACAATACCAAGTGCTGGGTTGGGACAGCTGTGGATACCATGAGACATGCTATTTGTCCCTCAAGGTGAATGGAGCAGGTGCTTTGCTTATCTGCACTGTACCCTGTACCGCAATTTGTTCTTTGTGAATTTTTTTTTTTTTTTTTTTTTTTTTTTTTTTTGCGGTACGCGGGCCTCTCGCTGTTGCGGCCTTTCCCGTTGCGGAGTACAGGCCCCGGACGCACAGGCTCAGCGGCCATGGCTCACGGGCCCAGCCGCTCCGCGGCATGTGGGATGTTCCCGGACCGGGGCACGAACCCGCGTCCCCTGCATCGGCAGGCGGACTCTCAACCACTGCGCCACCAGGGAAGCCCTCTTTGTGAATTTTAACACCTCTTCCTCCCTCACTGATCAGTGAACTCAGCTTTTCCCAGACTGGACCTTGACTTTCTCATTTGATTGTTTTTGTGTTTTGCCCTTGCAAACTTTTCCATGCGTTGGGCCATTTGTGTGCTTCTGGGAATTGTCTTTTCATACCCTTTGTCCATTCTCTACTGGCCTGTCTTGTTCAGCGCTTTACAGGCATTTTTACACAGTAAGGCTATCAGTCGTTGGGAAAAGCAGTAATGATAGTAGCCAAAGCATAACGAATGCTACTCTGCGCCAGGTCCTCCGCTACGCGCTTTGCATGCTCCACTGAATTTTCATTCTCATCTAGGAACCTCAGTCACAGAGATTCAAGCCCAGCAGTCTGGCTCCCAGGTTAGTGCTCCAAACGTGTTCTTATACCACTAAGGACATCCTGGGCCCTCACACACCCTAGACACCCTTCTCCTCTCCGAGGTTTTTCTACCTGTCCTTTCAGGGTGACTGCTTCCTTTTGAAATCTGCAACATATATTTTAGGGCTAATTGTATCCATTTTCAGAAATTCAATTGTCCTAACACATAGATGACACCCAAATCAGAACACCAGTCTCCACCCTTCCAGATCCATGTCTCTATCTTCCTGTGTCTCCTTCTGAAAATTCAACACGGACTTCAAGTTGAGGTGGTAGAAAACCAGATCCCTGAGGTAAAGGGAGGTCTCCAAGCCCAACGGAGCTGCAAGGGCTTGGGATCCAGAAAATACTGGGTTTAAATTTAGACTCACGCCCCAAGGGATCATGACACAGTACATAGGTCTAAAGTCACCTACAAAATGGGAATAGTAATACTCTTGGCTTTGCTAGGTAATGGTGATGAATGACTCAAGGAGTGTCTAGTTCTGGCCACGGAACAACAAATGTTGGCGTTTCTCCTGCTAAAGACCTGTGCTTCCCTCTGATTTCTGCGTTGCAGGGGGCTTCCAGGCCTGCAGTAGGGTAGTTGGTGGTCCCCGAAGTGGTTAGAGCCCAACCTCTGGAGTGGCCTCGGGTCAAATTCTGGTTCTACCAGTTTGTTGCTGTCAAATTAATTCTCCAAGGTTCAGGCTACTCATGTGTGAAATGGACTAAGGAGGGTAGCCAAGTGTGGGATTTCTTGAGGATTAAATGTTCCAGTCCATGGAAAGTGCTTGCCACACAGTAAGTGGTGCGTTCATTCACAGAGCATTTATTGAGTACCTGCTACGTGCCAGGCATGTTCTAGGCGCTGGTGACCCAGCGGTGTACCAGCCATTGAAAGTGTAAATGGCTAGACGCTATGTATTCCATTTGCGATCTGCTTCGCAGGAAGTTCTTTGTAATTCTCGATGCGACTGCCTTTTTCTAGTTCTTACTTCTTAAACTTTGCGCTGGTCCGCAGTCTCGCACCTGCTTTTTTTCCACGGTCCTAGACAAGTGTATTGTAAGAAGGATTTTGAGAATTAGGCGCCACCGTCCGCGGCCTGGTCAACGCCAGCTTGCGGATCCAAACCTCACCCAGGGGTCTCCGCTTGGGGCTCCCAGTGAAGGAGTGGGAGGATGGAGATGCCAGGGGCTTATGAGCGCTGCCAAAATGTCGATATGCAACAGCCACTTCTAGATTTGCTCGGTATCAAGGACCACGATCCCGGAGGCGCCCGGCCGCCTGGACCTCGCTCCCTTGCCGGCGCCTAAAGGAGGAAGAGGAGGAGACGCCCAGGCCGGATCCCCGCCGGGGCTCGGGGAGACGCGGCGCCAGACCTAGCCTGCGCGCTCTCCCCCGCCCGGCCTCCCCGCGCGCCCCGGCTCGGCCACGCCCCTCAGCCCTCGCCCCGCCCCCCGCGGACCACACCCCACCCCCGCCTACCGGCCGCCGCCGCTTGCCCCTCCCCCAGCCTCCAGGCGACAAAGGCTCGGCCCCACCCCCTGCTTTTCCACCCCTCACCCCCGCCCTCCCCTCGGCAGCTTCAGATAGGCCCCGCCCCTCCACTATAGCCTCGCCCACTAATTATTCACACCCCGCCCCGCCTTTCGGCCGCCTTCTAGACCCCACCCCCTCTGAGCTTGCCCCTCCCCCTGCTAGTCCACACTCCGCCCCTGCCTCCCGGAGGTCCAGGCTAGGACCCGTCACCTCCTTCTCCAGGTTTTCCTCTCACCCCAGTCTCCCCAGGGGGCTCGGCTCAGACTCTGCCCCCGCCGCCCAAGGCCCAGCGCCGGCGCAGGACCACCCCTCGCCCGCGGCCCCGCCTCCGAACCCCCGCCCCCTGGACCCGGTCCGGGTCGGGAGACCACCCCTGCAGCTGGCTCCCTGGTCCTGGTCTCCCGCGCCCCGCCCCCGCCCCCGCGGCCCCGCCCCGGTGCGGGGACCACCCTCCGCCCGCGGAGGCGGGGGCCAAGCGCTCGGGGCACTCTCGGCTGTCCCGGCCCTTCGCCGCCACCGCCGCCGCGCGGTGGTTCCCGCGGATCCGCGCGCGCCGCCGGCCGGGAGAGCTCTCAGACCGCGAGGCGAGCCTCAGGAACCCGTGGGACGCAATGCGAGCCAGGTAGGCAGGCTGCACCCCGGGCTGTCCCCTGCGGGCCGCTCCAGCCCCGCTCCCAGCCTCCCTCCCGCGGCGCCTGCTGGGGCTCGGCGGGTTTGCACGCCTCGCGGGCGCTGCTCGTTCCCCTGCCGCCTGAGTTCGGGGCTCCGGGGTACCCGGGCGCGGCTGGCGCCGGACGGCTTCGGGAAGCCTCTCGCGCTCCTCGTGCTCCCCAGGGACCCAGTCACCCCGACGCAGGCGGGCGAGCCGGGGTTACGGGCCCGGAGCGGCACTCATGGCCCCCGCGTACGCCCGGGGGATCCCTCTCCCCTGGCCCTTGCAGTTCCCGAGGCTGGCCCTGAAGGGTGGCCCGCCTCGGCGACCGGACGCGTCCTCGGGGCGCTCGGCTCGGGGGGCTTGGGCGCTCTGAGGGCTGGAGGGGCCGGGGCTTCCTCTGGCGCGGCCCTGGGGAGGAGGGAAGGGCGCGCGGTCCCGGGTTAAACTTGGTGACAATGCATATTTCAACTTCTTCGGAGACCTTTCATTTTAGGATGGAAATGAAAACCCCGATTTCTGGCTTAGCCGTCCGGGGACCGAGCAGCCGCGAGGTGACAGCGCCGGCGGCGGGCGGGTGGGGACGGCCGGCAGAGACGCACGTTGCTGAGTGGAGTTTCCCGGGAAGCCCGCTCCGCGGTGCGGATTGGTGGTCTGTAGGATCCCTGCCTTGGAGTGCGGCGACTCCTAGCCCGGGGCCGGTCGTGCAGCCAGTGGGACCAGGCCGCGCTGGCCCTTCCCCGGGGTGTTGGGCGGCCGGCGGTGCCGCCAGGGGGGCGCAGCGGGACGGCGGCCGGGCTTCCTGCGTGCGGAGAGGCCGGTGGAGCCTCACCGGTCAATGAGATTTAAAAAGGGAACGCCGGGCTGGATTTTATCCGTGCTTATTCTTTCCAAGTTAGTGCAGCAGATCGGTACCGTGTGCTTTGTCAGTAGTAAGAAGTTCGCATAACTTTTGTTCCGATCACAAAAGCAATATATTCTCTGGGTAGAAATCAGAAGTATAAACAGTAAAACAAACCATCATTGATCCCACAGTTCCTACCGGCCTCAGTATTTACACTCTTTGATAGTCACATTTCACAGGCTTGCCGATCTAATCGATAAGTTTACCAGTGGAGCCTCTCTTGACTAAATGAAAGCAATCCCTTTGTGCAACTCTCCCCTTCCCACCCTTCTAAATGGGTTTGTCTCCGAGCACCAAAGTTTGGGTGTATCGGCCAGGCTCCCTCCTCAGGCTGAGTCCCCTTTCCAGTGTGTGGTGTTCTCCATGCCTTCTGTAGGCTGGAGGTGGAGAGAGAAGCCAGCAGTCGGCTAGACCACTGGCTCAGACTGGATCGGCTGTGGTTTTGGTTCCTTGCCTTGAAAAAATGAAGGTAATGATTCTCAGTCTGCTGCTCAGAGCACCATAAAAGTTAATGGGTGGTTTGCAAAGCGTTTTGACACCCTTGGGTGGACAGCCGCCGTACTTTGCGGGGCGGGGGTGTCCCTTGCTTTCGTCATCAAATAAAACAATCTATCTCCTACTTGGCCATCCTGACCAGGAAACGGGCGCCAGGAGTGACTGGTGGGGTCTGGAGAAGGTTCCTGGTTCCCTGCTCAGTACAGTCGGCCCAGGCTAAGCCCCTCAGAAAATGGGGGGCTTGGAAGGAGACAGAACTCCCCAGTCCACCTTCCCTGCCTGCTTTCTGCACGTGGGCAGATGTGTAAGGGGGCTTTGACGTTCAGACGGGCCCCAGGATTCACAGGCCTGATGCCCGGCCATCCAGAATGCCGAGGCCTGCTGATCCGAGAGGGAACAGTTAGTTCTGGGAGCAGGGCTCAGGCTGTGAGCAGCCCTGGCTTCCTAGGCATTTGTTTTATGGCTCCCTTGTTTACGAAACGAACAATGACTAGCTCAGATCTGCGGTGCCTGAGAAGCTTCTGTGAGCTTTAATTTTTTTCCTGTTGTCCCAAGCCTCTGGCATCGTGCTTTACGGGGCTTTTTAAACAATTGGGAGAAACTCGTATCATTTGTTAGCGTCTGATACCGAAAGCCGGAGGTGCCACACAGGTTGCCTTTTGTTCCCCTTGCAAAGCCGCCGGGAACGAAGCTCCTCTTTCTTTAGCAGGTCTCCAGGGCTCCAGTTGTCATTTGATAGTTTCATTTTTTTTTATTGTCGCTCCCACCAGCACTCTGTTCTGCCCAATGTCTAGTAGCTGACCACAGCCCAGACACAGGGGGGACCCAGAAAATGGTCTGGGCAAGTTGCTGTTAAGTGTCCTTCCGGGGCTCATCAGCTCTTAGTACTGTGCCCCGAATTTTCTCCGCGTAGGGGGGAAAGGGGGAGTCTTCCTGGATTTTCTTCTCTGCTGCTCTTTGCTAACTGGATTTCTGGTTACCCAGCAGCCTGGAATTGTTTTCCTGCCGGCTGCTTCAACAGACCTTTTTCTTATTCTCATGGTTCTAGTGTGAGGATAAGACTTGCTAACGTCAATGGGGTTTGCACCCCGGGTTCTGGGAGGCCACTCTTGAGTTTAAATCCTGGCACTCAGGCCTGTGAAGTGTGGGAGGGTGTGTGCGCTTCCTTCTTCCCGGGGAGGAGGCCAGCTGGCTTCCCTCAGCTTCTTAAGGGGAGCCCTTGGCCCGAACAAGGTTAGGAGTTAACCGCTGTGCTGGGCCCTGGCTGACCTCACCCCATGCTCGGGGCAAACCTCCATGGCTCCGTGTTTGAGGAACCAGCCGCGTGCCTGCCCGATACTCAACTGAGGAGAAGCCGTTGTTCAGCCAGTGGGCCTTGCTCCATCCACGTGGGTTTCCCTTAGCTTTGTTATTTTCAAATTCGACACCCGAATTGGGCCACGTTGCAGTTTTTCTTCTGAGAATTGGATTCAGGCCCCTGGGATATTTCCTAAGGCCCTGGAGATGGACACTAGGACTTCTTTGCCCTGAGGTCACTGCCTGATAACCAGGAACTAGGAAGGGTCACCGTGTAGCTAAGTAGACTTCACCGTGACTGCGTGGCCCGGAGGGGAACCCGGGGGCCATCCAGTGTTGCACTGGGCTTCCAGCGAGCTGGGTCCCCCGCCTCCCCAGCTGTTTGCACAATAGAAGTCCCATGTTCTCCCATCACACCCTGGAGAGTAACAAAAAAATAGTTCAGCCAGCCCTCACACACAAGGGAACCATCCAGCTACTTACTCAGGGTCTTCCGGGAGCCCGAGCTTGCTTCTCCGTGGGCCCCAAGGGCATCGTGTGTTACTGGACCACGTGTCTGATGCCATGAGTATCAGCGTCTCAGGGGAAAGGGTGTTGTGGTGTTCAGCCTTTAGAAGGCAAGAGAATGCCGAAGGTATTTTAGAAACAGGGTGTGTGATGTGTTTCTAGGAAGGGTGAAATTCCTTATCGTGCCTCACTGCTTCCCATCCACCAGGTGTACAAAGTAGCTTCCCAAACCTTCAGTAAGAAGATGTGGGCTTGTGGGGATAGAATGGTGTACTGAGTTCAACTAATTTAAGTCGAGATTCGGGGTGTTTTTTAATGGGCATAGCTTGCTGAGGGTTTGTGATAGACCAGGTCCGGCGTGCACGCTTTTTTTTTTTGCGGTACGCGGGCCTCTCACTGTTGTGGCCTCTCCCGTTCGGAGCACAGGCTCCGGACGCGCAGGCTCAGCGGCCATGGCTCATGGGCCCAGCCTCTCCGCGGCATGTGGGATGTTCCCGGACCGGGGCACGAACCCGTGTCCCCTGCATCGGCAGACAGACTCTCAACCACTGCGCCACCAGGGAAGCCCCGGTGTGCACACTTTTATCCTTGCAAAAACAGCTAGGGGTTCCATTTTACAGGGAAGCTAGAATTGAAGTCGTTGCTCCAATCTAATCGTCCCAGTAAGTGCTTGATTTGATTCTGGACCTGCCTGGGCCCAGAGCTCTTCATCATAACTCCCAGTGTGCCAGAACGAAAGAAACAGGTCACAACTTCGGGAGCGTGAAGACACAGGGATGGAGATAGCAGAGTGCCTGCCTCCCTTACACAATGACCAAAAAAAGGTGATGAAATCTTTAAAACCCTAGGAATCTTCGTCGTCTAAATGGAAAGTAACCCGTTTGCACCTTTGCTCCCCGGGAGCCGTGCCCTTGCGCCCGGTCTGCAAGGTAAAGTTTGATGTATTTGGAAGATTGCGATTTTGGAGGTGGGACAACTCAGACAGAATCTGCTCTGAAGTTTGTCCTCGTACCATGAAAAGAGGGTATTCTGGGCAGATGAGGGCAGAATAAGATTAAGGTTATGGAAAGGCTGTTGAGTAAATGTAAGCTAAGGGTCCGCCTTCCACTTTACAATCAAATAAAGGATATACTAATGAGATTATTCCTACCTGCTCCATCAAAGCTAGGTCTTCGGGGAACTCTCAGAGCTGATGCCTGGTAGCCCAACTCTTCTGAACAAATTGAAAAGAATCCTTTCCGAGAAAGGATTTTTGTGGTTCCGTATTCTTACTAGATCTCCCTCTCATCTCTCTCCCCTTCCCTGTTCTCCCAGTCTGCTTCACTGAGGACAACCCTGCCCTGTTCTTATGAAACAGGGAAGCCTCCTAAGCTCTGTAGGCCTGGAAGGAATTCACATGTTCCCTTTCGTGGCTTTTTCCATGTTGCAGGTCCCTGAGCCCGAAGTGTGCTGGGCAACCTGCTCCCCGGAAAAAAAACAAAGCGTCTTGATGGTAGCATCCGTCAACTGCCCTGGTGTAAATCCTCCCACCATGGCTGATTTCAAGCTGCCAGTCGGGCCTGGCAATATTACTGAGTATTTGACAATCTGTGTAGCCAGTTAGAGTGGGCTGCAGCTTGCCTTTCATCGCACTGAGCTCAGCAGCTCAGCCCCCCTTGTAGAATGGATGGAATGGTTGCCTGGGCTTCTGCTTGGACCATGGCTGCCCAGGAGCTAGACGTACTGAGAGGATTTGGATGTCATCGAGTAGCCTCATTTGGCCAGCAAGAGTAGAGTGCTTCAAAACTCAGACTCCACATTAAAATCACCTGGGGTATTTTAAAAGCTGCCCAGTGGAATGGGCATTCTGTGTGTATCCAGGGTTGAACTCCACGGATGTAGGGAATTTGCGCAAGAAGAAAATTAGAGGTGTGGTTTGAGATTAGGCATGGCAGACCCTGTATGTGAGGCCAAGGAGTTGAACGTTTTCCGTGTGGGGTGAGGGAAGGTTTTCCAGCAGAAGCCTCGGAGTGGAGGAAGGGCCCACATGTTCCCAGTTGCCAGTCGCCAGTCTGACTCCGGTGGCCCCTCCGCGGTGGCGGACGACATTGTTTTGCCTTGGTTGCTTCTGCTGGTCTGGAACGGAGACGGGTCTTTGCGGAGGAAGGGGGGGTTCAGGATGAAGTGAGAGAGCGCTCCTTGGGGAGATGGCTCCTTGGGTGGGTTTGGTGAGTTGACCTCGGATGTCGCAGCAGACAGCCGGCATCTAGGGGAGCTTCCCAGGACCGTCCGAGTGAAGAAAGGAGAAGCTCAACGGCTGAGGGCTCTTCACGCGTCTGAGCTTGGTTGCTCACGTAAGCTGATTACTTTCTCTCTGTCGTAATTAGCAGTCCAATTATTTAAAATGTAAGCGCTTCCTTGAGAGGCAGCGGGCGCGTGGGAAGGGGAGTGTCACTGAACTTCGGAGCCAGGCCTGTGAGCAGGAAGGGGCCAGCCAGGCCCGCAGGTGCAGACTTAAGGAGGCATCACCCTTGGGTTGTACACACGCAGTGTCCTCCCTGCTGGTCAGGGGTCACCCGTGTGAGAGAGGGCTGGCTCGGGCCTCACTTCCCTAGAGCCGAACCCGTGATCGTGGAAGAGCTCGCTGCAGCCTTGAGTGTGGAGTGGGCCTGGGAGCACGCTTCTCAGTCACCCCATGAAGATGGGGCGGGAAGGCCAAGGGGGCGGGGGAAAGAAGCAGCTGGAGGTGGGAGAATGTGTGCCGCGTGTCCCTGAAGCCGAGGAGAAGGTTGGGGGGTGGGGGAAGGGAGCCCCGTGCAAACAGGACAGTTCTGGTTACAAATCATCAGAGAATTAACCCCCGGAAGTCTAGGGGCCACTGGGTTTGGCTTGTTAGGGCCATGTGACTGTGGTAGTGGGGAAGCTTCTAGAAAACCAAGGACAAGGGGTATAGGCCACTGAGTTAGTGATAAAAGAAAAAGGACTGTCTTTTGAGGATATCAAGGCAGGAAGGATCCAGAGCTGAGTCAGAGGGCCTGGGATGCTCCGGGCTGCGGAGGCCTGGCTGGGGGCTGACGGGGTGTTAGGACCAGCGCGGAGCGATGGAGGGTCCAGTGAGGGGGTGTGGGCGGCCCCGTGGACTGTCAGGGATAGAGGTGGGTGTGAGTGGTTGTCATTGGGAGCAACTGGTTAGAAGACTCCCTCACCCCCGTGCCTTTTCGCCAGCCTTTTTTGGGGGTTGGCTGGGGGCCTCATTTGCCCCTAAGTCCCAGCTCCCTGAGGCTCCTCAAGGAAGGCTTTCCTGACTGCCCAGGCCAGGAGCTGACCGCTGCTTCCTCACCTGTCCGTTGTCCCCCTAGGCGGGGCTCTGCTAGGCATGGGGCTGCGTCTTTATCTCTGCATCCTCGCTGCACAGACAGCACATTCGGTGAGTGAAGAGGGACCAGCCAGGATGAAGACCGAGGGTGGTGCCCCACCAAGGGACCGGACAGCCGCAGCGCTGAGAGCCTTCTTAGACATCTTCACAGCTAAAAATGACGCTAAAGGATAGAAGTAATTTCTGTGAATAATGATCAGCTGACTTGTAAACGCTGTCCAGTGGCCCCCTCGCAGCTCTGCCCTTTACCGTTTCATTGAGTCCGGCTTCCCGCCTTTGTTTACCCGTTCATGCTGTGGCCCTTTTGGGAAGGATTTTAATGTTTATAGCTTTCGGATACAGAGAAATACAGCTCTTCCTCAACTTAGGATGGGGTCGTGTCCCGATAAATCCATCGTACGCTGAAAATATCGTCAGTTGAAAGTGCATTTAATTACACCTAAACTACCCAACATCATAGTTTAGCCTTCTCTAACTTAAACGTTCTCCAAACGCTTAGAGTAGCCGACAGTTGGGCAGAATCATCGAACACAAAACCTGTTTGGTAATCGAGTTTTGAATATCTCACGTAATTGATTGAATATTGTACAGAAAGTGAAAAACAGAATGATGGTCGGGGTGCAGAATCATTTTAAGCGTGTCGGTTCCTGGCCCCGGTGATCACTCCCTGCCCTGCCCAGCATCATGAGAAAGCGTCAAACCCACATACGCTAGCTTCCAGAAAAGGGCAAAATTCAAAATTCGAAGTACTGTTTCTACTGAATGCATAGTGCTTTCACACCCTCGTAAAGTCAAGAGATGTAAGTCAGGGACCATCTGTAAATGGAGTATCTGAAAAATACAGGTACCTTTAAGCGTTTAAAATTACCCTGAGAATCGTCGTTTTGACAAGTGGTGTCAGATATTTGTATACGTCCCTTACAGAAGTAGAAAATAAAGGTCCGTGTTTGAATTTAACTGGGAATAATGGTTGGAGCTGGTGTATTGACCGCCCATATAAGTAATGCGTGTGAAGGGCTGGGCCAGGGCCCGTGGTCCAGGGCCCCTCGGCGGCCTGTGGTGGCGGTAGTGATGGTGTAAAAGCAGTCACCTACTATGGTCCGGTCTCACTTTTCCTCCCCATCATCCCGTCCCAAATATCCTCTTGCAGAAGTTGTGGGTTTCCCCCTTGTGGCTTCGGAAGTCAGCGTTTCCGACATTTCTAGGAGGGCAGCTCTATTCTGGCTTTGTGCCGTTCAGCAGCCTTTTGGCTGCCTCACTTTAGGTGTTGGATTAGGAAACCAACGTTTCAAATTTTGGTCACATTTCAGGCCCATGTTGGAGTCTTCTGTACATGGCTCTTTCTTTTCCGTCAATCAAATATGAAGCGACATGATTTGCACAACTGAAATTCATTGTAGGTGATTCAAGAATTAAGTGACTAACCGTCCATCGTGTTCTTCTAAACACTGTTGTTTGTACCCAATGCATCGTCAGGGAACAGAAATAGCTGAAATAAGTTTTCACGGACTGGAAGGTGACAAGTGAGGAGAGGGGTGGAGTCAGCAAGTGACACCCCAGTCCGAGACCTGGGATCCAGAATGGCCCTGGCTGGTAGGCTGGGGGGACCAGCAGCCAGTGGCTGGAGGCCTCTGTGCCTCTTTGCAAGAAGGCCTTACCTGCCCTAGCTACCTTGGGGGGTGGGGGAGGGAGGTGAAGCATCTTGTGTTCAACATACGTCCTTTCTAGATATATGAATTGTATGGGAAGAGGGAAAGAGTTTGCTGTGATTTTTCATTCTTTTCTTAAAAAAACCCTGTCTGCTTAAGTCCCCCCCACCCCCCCACAGTTACTCAAGTAATCGTATGTTCATCTTAGAAACCTTAGAAAATGCAAAAGGAGAAAAAAGTTTCATCAGTGGAATTCTGCCACTCACGGTAACTGCTCTGGGCATTTTTGTGTCTTTCAGGTATTTTCACATGTAAATCTAGACTCTTCCAAACAAAACAGGATGGTGGAGTGGGAACTTGTTTTTAGTTCACTAGATACCTGATGTGTAGTAATCCTTCAATCAGTCATTCATTGTTGAATGAACATTATGCTTTTTATTGAAAATTGTTGACATATCTCCAGATCAATAAGTACAGGTTTGCATCCTGTACTTTGCGTCACATTTGTTCGGGGATGCACCCTCTTTAACAAGTCTGCATTCATGGGCAGTTTCCAGTGACTTTGAAATTATAAACAGCACTGCAGTGAACATCTTTCAATACATGCAAGCTGCTTCTTCCAATGAGTTTTGTTCTTTTATCCTTAAAATGTATAAAGAACTTGTAACTATATTAATGGTTGAGTGAACTGTATAATTGCTGCTCAGAAAAGCATGTCCAAAGGTAGTGATATTCAGGAAAGTTCCATCAGTGGAAGGTATTAAGTACTTTGAAGAAGACTTGGTGAACTTTGAGACCAGTCTTAGCCTTGCTGGGACTCCTTTGGGGGGAACTGATTTCTGATCAAGAGTGCTAATGTTCTCTGCATCGTGAGCTTCGCGGGCAGGGGTTGGAAGTGCACATCTCAATTTTAGGGAGAGCACATACATGCCACTTTCAGAAACAGTAACATATGGGGGAAACCGTGTGTCCTAAAACCTAGGAGATGCTTCTGGGGGGCGTCTTCAGGGCTCACTCCTTCCCAGAAGCGGACGAGTCCGATTTCCACGCGTTCAGCTTCAGGAACTGGCACTCCAAGCTCCCCAGGGTCCTGTCACTGGGCGTTGAGTGATTCCTGGAGCTGCGTCCCTTGATGAGCTGCAGTTTGATTTGGCACACGGTGACGGCACAGACTTGCTTTTTGAGACCTTTGGGTTCAGTCAGAGGAGAAAGTACTTAGTACCTTCCGCTGATGGTAAGGCTGTAATTTTGATTTCTAGCTGTGGTCTGGTGTCACAGAACTTCTTCATTCTGCCAGGAGAGGGAAGCTGAGTTAAGGGCGGAATATTTGTTGGCCTGTGTCCTGCGTGTGGTTCTGCAGGGGGCCTGGCTGCCTCCTCTGTCCTGGCTCCGAGGTATCCATGAGTCATTGTTCACTGGTGTTAGATGAGGCGGCACTTTTCGGGCTGTCCTTTCGTGCTGGCTGGGTGCCAGGTCCACCTCATGGAGTTTTGGGGGGCTTGAGAGCCGGGCCCTCTTGTAACTCTCTGGGACGTTGCCCTAGCCGCCCCCCCCCCGCCCCCCGTTAGCTCGTATTTGACTTGAACTCATTCATTCCCTCCCTCACTCCGAATCCAGTGTGTGCCAGATGGGCTGTGGGGGACTGGGGGGATGGAGAGACCACCAGGGACAGCCTCTGTGCAGGGAATCGGCCACCAGTGCCCCAGGAGAGGAGGTCAAGTTTCCCCGGGTGTGCTGGCGTTCGGGACTGGCTCCCCAAAGAAGCCCTACTAAGTAGGGGGACTGGAAGGAATTGGGTGGTGCCCACAGGGGGGACTTGGGGGCAGCGGGTGGTTGAGTGAGTGCCAGGAACCGATAGGGGTGCCAGCTTTCTGGGAGCACCGGGTGGGGATCTGAGGCAGGGGGCAGGTGGCTGGAAGGGCAGGTCCTTCTGGGCTTCAGTCAGCTTTGAACTTTTATCTCAGGCCACCAGGAAGACGATTACACGTGTGAGCCTGACTTGCAAGGGGCCCGGGAGGTGAGCTGATGACCGTGCCTTCCTCTCACAGCCCTGATGCCCCACAGCCACCTTGGGTTCCCCTCCTGGGGCTCCTGGCGCCCCACTCTGCAACCCACACGGGGCACCTCTCCCTCCTGACCTGCTGTGAGAGTCTCACAGAATCATCCGATGGATTAAATGACCAACGTGTTCAGTTTTAAGAGTTACGCTTCTTACCCAAAATGACACTTAGAAACTGAGCCAACTGTCGGGTCGTTAAAAGAGTCCCAGCATCTTATATTCCAGAAAGGAAAAGGTACTGATGAAGGTGTGGAGATTTTCCAGATAAAACAACGTCAGAGGGACCCAGTGAGACAGATGATAGCAACTTGCCCTGGTCAGTTGAGTCCCTGGCGGTCTCTGAGCGTGGCTGTCCCCCCAGGACACGGCTCGGGAGCACAGGCAGGGCCAGTCCTGGTTTTCCTTGTCAGGTTGCAAACCTCACCAGGCCGGGCAGTCATTCCCCTCCTGACATCCCCCTTCTCTACCCGACTTGAGTTGGTCGCTGCAGAGTTTGCTGGCCTTGTGGAGGATTTCTGTATTTAACCCACGTTAACCTGGCTAATCCTGTGTCTACTTCTGGGGAAAAACTTCTGCTCCAGTCGGACAACCAGCTGTCCTCAACTTGCTCGGGGTAACACCGTGACTTTATCAAGGTTAAAAGGGACAGAACTGAAAGCTGGAAAATGATGTCATAAACACCACTTTTTCTGTCATTAGTGAAATTGTCAAGAAGTTGGCTGCTTGCTAAATTGAGGGTCATTATTGTTCTGGAAAGAAGCGGGGTTATTTTGATGAGCAGGAAAATGGAAAGACTAGCAGTGATTCCCTTGGGGGTCCGGTGTTGGCAGCCTGAGAGTAACAGGTGAGTAAGGCATTCAGGACACGCCGTTACGGCTTAGCAGATGACTGTAAATTAGGCATAAGGGGAAAACTTGAGCGTGTGTGACTTTGAATATGTCAGGTTGTTTGCGGTTGTCCTTTGCCTTCAGGTTTTAGTGCTGGGAATTGAGATGGGCAGCTCCGTAGAGCTTGCACACAGGGCTGGAAGGGAGTGAACAGAAATAACAGTGGTTTGGGTGTGAAAATTGGTGGGCGGGTCTGGGGCTGTCATCTCCCACCCAACCGCAAGCCCCTCCGTTGTCTTTAACAAAACAAAGTAAACTGTAAATTTAACATGCTTTGGGGAGAAAAAGGAGAAATGATGGCTAATATTTGTAAAACACCTACCGGCAGTCAGCATACCAGGTCCTCTCACTCACACATGAGATCCTCCCAAAACGCAGAGGGGTAGGTGGCCTTGTTCACGTCTTAACCGATGATGAAACTGAAACCAAGAGGATAGTTATTGTGTCCATGGACACAGCGAGTATCGGAATATACCAGGGAGTAAACTTTTATGTGGTCTCTATGCCTGGATATTAACTGAGGGGGTTATTGACCCAAAACATGAATGCCAGGCCGTACATGCAGCTGTCCCATTGTGGATACGTGGACTGTTGGAGTGGGAGGATTAAGTGATTGAAAATGACACAGAACCAGACGTTGCCCTGGAGGGTATTCATTCACGAGCACCTGTCAGATCAGCGCTGCCACACGCCTCCCACTTCTCGCCCCTGTGGGCCCGTCTTAGACAGCGGCATCTTGTTTTTAATGTTATATCGACATCCTGCATTTGAGGATGCCTGTGCCTTGACTCTCTCATCTTCCTCTGAATTACAAGGATCAGAAACCTCGGAAATAGTTCTTTTCATTGATGGCAAATGGTGCCCGTATCAAACTAATGTACACATTGCCTGTCCGTGGAGAAAGCATACATGCTCTCCTTAACGAAGCTGACATTACCCTTGATAATAGGAGTAGTACAAAGATACGTAATCCCACTTTGCTAACAAACTGTGTTTTCGTATCCCCTCTCCTTTGGGTCCTTGTCTGGCGTTCTTGCGTAGCACCTTTATGCTGTGCTCATAACGATGGTAATAATTAGGACACCAGTAGCATATGCCGTATGCCAGCCAACGTCTTCAGCATTTTACCTCTAAACTATTCATCTTTCCATCCTATGATGGGAGGGACACTTAGCATGTCTGGATCACAGGGAAGCTAGGGTGCCAAAGGGGAAGGGACTTGTCTGACCCATGAGTGCAGAAGCCAGGATTTGGGTCTGAGCCATCAACTTTTACCTGTTCTGCCCCACACCGGGGGCCAGGTCTCCCCCAGGCGGGGAAATCCTGGGGCCAACAAGGTGCTTATGGGAACCAGGCCGGGGGCGGGGGGCAGACGGGTCAGGGAACGTGAGGTCTCAGGTGAGATGAGGATGGGCAGGTAACAGCCAGGTGGCTCGTCTGACGGGGACGATTCCCGACCCCCAGCCGGAGCCAAGGCTTGAGCACAGGAGAGAGACCTTAATGCTGGGGGGCGGCAGGGGAGCTGGGTAGGTGGGGGGGGGTCTCAATCCACCCCCCCTCCCCCGCCACTGCACTGTCACACTTGGCACACATGTGAGCCCTCCTGCTGTGGCCCAGTCCTCTCCTGCCTCCTTCAAAGCTGTCGTTTATCAAGATCTGCGCCCATCAGGCCCTGTGCCAGACATTCGGTCAAGGTGTCTTCGTGACTCTGCGTGGTAAATGTTTTAGAGGTAAATCTTTGTACCTAAAGAGCTTGTACTCAAGTAACTCTGTTTTATGGTGCTTTTCTGATTAGCCATGACATGTTCAACTAAGAATTAGTGCAGTATGGGAAGCTCCCTGCTTACCGTCATGGTGCCTCCGGTTTTCCTGCCTGCCAGCCATGGAGGAGCCGCACTGGACTTCCCTCCGTCAAGCGAGGGTGGCCATCTGGTCCTCTGGGACCCATCCATCCACGGCTGACGGGATGAAAGGTGGGCTTTGGTCCACCAAGGGATCTGGGACCCCGGTTACCTTGGTGACCACAGTGATGACTGATGAAAGGTTCCAGATCTTGCCTCATTGGCTGCTTGAACTCATGGGGGGATATTTGGAAGTAGCAACATCAGTAGAACCATTGGTGGGCCGTGGGGTGGGTGGGTTTACAGCGGTGTTTCCGTGCTATGGTACTCTGGAGAAGCACCTGAGTGCCTGGCGCCAGGTGGACCCCAATGCCGTCCTTGTTGTTTTCTAAGGCATCTCTCGTTTCTATTTTAATATCCTCTTTAACCCAAGAGTTATTTGTTTAAGTATTTAATTTTTTTCCTTGTCTATTTTCCCCTTTTTCCTCCCTCTTACTTTCTAGTTAACTTCTGGTTTGACTGCACTGGGGCCAGGGGCTGTCCCATACAGTTTTCTAATTTGGAGAGTTTTTCGGGTGTCAAGAATGCTTCTGAGTGTTTGCGAATGTTCCTTGGATACTCGCACGGCCTTTTGCATTTTCTCCAGGACGTGGAGGTGGGTGTGGATCATTTAAGTTATGCTCGTTGATTATGTTATGTTTCATGTTGTAACCAGATGATGCTCTGTCCGCTGCGCTGTCAGATTCGAGGGTCGGGCTCCTGTTTCCCGACGTGACTGCGGTTTTGTCAAGTTCTCTGGATCAACTCTAGCAGCTTCTCCTTCGTACGTGTTAGTTGTTCTTTCAGCATAATTGGATCTTTTGATCGCTTCACCATTTTGTCAATCAAAAAATGCGCTTGTGTGTGTATTCAGTGTTTGTGGCCTGAATTTTACCTTTTCTGATACCGCTTTACTGTCACCCCTTCTGGGTCATTTTCAGGTGTGTTTCATGCAGAGACAAATGCTTCTCCTCACTGGGTTAGAGCCCCTTCCTGGGTGATTCACGTTTGTTGTACTAACTCGTACGCTCGGTTCCATTGCTGCCCTGTTCCTTGAAGGGCTTGCTTCTCGTGTCCTCTTGCTGACTGTGGTTTGGAAGGCAGACCCGTGGCCCGTGGCTTAGTTGCATTCATTGAAAAGGAGAAATTCCTGCTGTAAGTGCCTGGTGCGTGTTGAGAGCCGTGTCAGGACTCGGGTCTGCTGCTCCCCGGACAAAGTGAGCGTTTCAGCCAGGCTTCCTCCCCCAGGTCCCCTCTTCCCAGGGTCCATGGGCGCCGTTTTCCTCCTGTGACGTTGCATCAGTGATGCTGCCGAGTTCTCTGGTTCTCTAATCAGTTGGGGTTTGCAGTCTTGAGTGTGCTTTGATTTTGTGTAACACTTGGATCTGGGGATGACTGAGGTGCAGTCAGAGCCTGGCCTGTAGACTTTCGGGGCCCCCTCCCCAGCGCTCGGTCCCTTCTGTGCGTCTGGGAGGTTGTGTGTTGTCACGTGGACAGGGTTTCGGTGGGACCCCGTGGTCACATGGCACTGGGTGCTGGCCTCAGTTGTGCCTGGCGTGGCTCTGTGACCTGCCTTTGCCTGGGAGGCGGACCCCCACCCCACCCCGTCCTTGCTGCTCATTCCTTGGTTCCCTCAGCAGACACGCCTGGTGGCTTCAGCGTGCTGGACACGGTTCAGCGTGCTGGACACGGTTTGCCCTTTGCCAAGAACTGAGAACACAAGCTGATCGTGTTTCTTCCTGACCTGCACACTCCGAGGCCTTCCTGGTTTCACAGAGTAAGCCTGAGCTCTTCAGCACGGCATTGGGTCTGGAAGGCCGGCCTTCGAGCTTTCTGTCTGGCCTGCCCGTCTCTGCAGCTGCCCGCTGGTCCCTGAGATGCCACAGTGGTCCCCAACCTGATGCGTGTGGACCCTCCTCCTCAGGCCTTCAGGCTAAATGTCACACACACACACACACACACACACACACACTCTCTCTCTCTCTCTCTCTCTCTCTCTCTCTCTCTCACTCACTCACTGTAACCCCTAACGTCTTCCTGTGTTAGCTCCAGCTACGTTGGTCACAACCGTTGCAGTCATTGGTATTGAGGACTGGCCTGCATGCCATCCTTCCTTTCTCCTGAACTTAAGGGGGGGTCTTGGTGAACCTCTGTACCTCAGCTGGGCTTCTCTCGTGCTCCGAGCGTCACACTCACCTGTGAGGGTTGCTCAGGTCCCTCCCTTAGAGTCAGTTGGCCTTGGGCTGGGCCCCTTGCGTCCTTCGTTTTAAAAGCATCCTAGGTGACTCTATGCCCAGCTTAGAGTGACCCCCATTGGAACCCATGTCTTGAATGGCATCATTCCTTAGATGATGGTTTTTCAAAAATGTCACGGTGCTTATTAAATTGTTTTATCGTCAGAATAGAGTGCTTTTGTGACAATTCCAAATATTACCGACACCTGGCAAGTGAAAAGTGAGTCACTCGTCCCCACTGGAGCAGGCTGTGTCTCTGCTTTTAACCACCTTCCTCGGGCTAATTCCATTGTGTTGTGGATTCTTCTGCCGACCTGTATCGCTCAGGTTTCCGAGTCTGTATTCCCAAGCGGGGCTTAGGTATAGTTTCCTTTCTGGTTTGTTAGCTTTAGGGGTCAGGATCACTTTTTGCCTCGTAAAGCGATTGGCAAGGAGACTTTTTTTAAACTGCTTTGGGCCTGTCTTGTGGGGCCCCAGGCTCCAGTGGAAAGGAGTTCCATGTGTGCTGCCGCGGGGCGTGGCCAGACTGAAATTCCAGAAACTACGTGAAGAAAACAAAATAGGCTACTGTATAGGACCTCCCTCTCTTTTCTTTTTTTTTTTTTGCGGTACGCGGGCCTCTCACTGCTATGGCCTCTCCCGTTGCGGAGCACAGGCTCCGGACGCGCAGGCTCAGCGGCCATGGCTCACGGGCCCAGCCGCTCCGCGGCATGTGGGATCTTCCCGGACCGGGGCACGAACCTGTGTCCCCTGCATCGGCAGGCGGGCTCTCAACCACTGCGCCACCAGGGAAGCCCCCTCCCTCTCTTTTTAAAAATTTTATTTATTTTGAATTGTGGTTTAAAAAAAAAAACCTAGTAAAACATTTACCATCTTAACAGTTCTTTAAAGTGTACAGTTGAGTAGTGTAAATTGTATTCACATGGTGGTACAACAGGTCTTTAAAACTTTTTCGTCTTGCAAAACTGAAACTTACCCATTAAACGTTTCCCCATTTCCCCCTCTCCCCTAGCACCACCTGATAACTAACCACCGTTCTACTTTCTGTTTCTGTGACTTTGACTCTTACACAGCCCAGATAAGTGGAATCATATAGTGTTTGTCTTTTTGTGACTGGTGTTTGTTTCACTTATAATGTCCTCAAGGTTCATCCAGGTTGTAGCACGTGACAACTGCCTTCCTTCTTAAGGCTGAAAGATATTCTGTTATATGGAGAGACCGCAATTTGTTTATCCATCCCTGTGTTCTTGGACATTTGTTTTGTACCTCTCGGCCATTGCAAATCACGCTACTGTGAATGTGGGTGGGCAGATATCTCTTTGAGATGCTGCTTCCACTTTCTTTGGACAGATACCCCGAGGTGGGGTTACTTTATCATAGGATAGTTTTATGTCTAACTTTCTGAGGATCCTCCATACCATTTTCCACGGCGGTTGTACCAGTTTACATTCCCACCAACGCCGCACAAGGGTTCCAGTTTCTCCATGCTCGTCCACACTTGTCAGTTTCCGTTTTTTGCCCGTAGCCAGCCTAAGGGGTGTGAGGTGACGGCCCATGGTTTTGATTTGCATTCTCTAAAGATTCGTGTACTGAGCATCTTTTCCTACGCTTATTGGCTTAGCCTGCCCTTTTTAAACAGTATTTAGTTAGATTTTCTTTACAGCGTTTTTGAGGCGCCTTTTTCTTTATAGGTACTTGTGGTAAAAATGAAAACTCAAGTGGATTGATGCAGAGTTTGAGGGATTCTCCCACGTACATGTGCTGGGGGAGCTTATTTCTGAATAGACCATCTAGAAGGGGGAATTCCTTGTGAAAAGTGGGCACACCCCCGCTCCCACCCCCCCCTTCCCCGCATTCATCCCAGAAAGCCACGTTCCCCTTTGCGGGTTGTTTAAAGAGTCGATATAGTTCAAGTGTGTTGTGACGACTGTCACCCTGTAGACTTGAAATGTAAGAATTGAAGCCACCCAGTGCCTCTGAAAGAGGGGCCATCGGTTGTCTTCTCTGTTTCTTTACAAGTAATCCATGCTTATCACAGATTTGGAAAATACAGCCTGCAGGAGAAATGAAAGGTCATCTGACTGCCTGTCACCCCATCACTGTCACACGGATGTGGTGTTAGGAACGGGGTCACTCATGCTCACTCCTGCAGCCTTTTTTCACTCGGCAGCTGTGCGGAACAGCGTTCTCTGGCCACACCAGTGTCACCCATGCCACGCGGCTCCTTAGCCGTCCCTGGGACGAGTTGAGTGCCGTGGTCTGAGGAGGTGATGTCAGCACTTCTTCACGACCCCTGCATTGATTGAAAGCAGTAGCTCACCCACTCCTGTGCATTCCAGTTTGGACATCTCCCTCCCAGCCTCGCTGCCTAAGGTGGAATTGTAGCAGGCGTCTTCCGGCAGGAGAAGCACCTTCCCTTCGCTTCTCTGCAGGATGAGCTGCAGGTTGGTAGTTTCGGTGCTCTGTTCCGAAACGGAGCCGGCAAGGAGCTATCTCATCACTGCCTGTTCTGCGGTGGCACCAGGCTGAAAGCGATTCCAGCTTCCGGAGAAGAAATGCACGTTACACACCCTCTGGGACAGGGAGGCTGCCTCGCCCCTTCAGCTGGACGCTTCCCAGAGACCCCTCCTTTTTCTGAAGCCCGAATTTGGGGGCTGTAGCTCGCACTGCCCACCCGAGTGCGAGCCAATCTCGAAGTGTTTTTCCTGCGTCCACTTTGGTAGGTGTGCTTTGGAACCTTCGAGAAGGAATGTTTTCACTTACCTCAGTGGGTCAGCTCCTCACCTGGGGGAAGGTCAGTTGGAGATTCGGGAAAGGCGTGAACTGGATCCTTTGCTGCCCCCTAAAATGTGCAGTGTGGGAGGCGGGTAGGGTGGGCGGCCCTGTGGACTCGCAGCCCTTGGCTAACAGTTAACCTGAAGTGCAACTCTGGGTTTGCCAGGCCCGCTGGGAGCCCAGAAGCTTCTGGAATCTTTAGCTCCACTTGGCCCTGAGGCTCCTGCCTTGATGGGCTGGCCCTTCAGCTGCTCTGCGAGGCTGGAGCTCTGCTCCCTCGCTGCGTGGACCAGCTTCCTTAGCTCAGAAAGAGTGAGGGGTTCCTGCCCAGCACAGCTGCTCCGGCTTCTCTGTAGCCCCCCCACTGGCTTCCCCGTTCACTGGCAGGTACTGGGTTGCTTTTGGCCGCTGGGTGGGAGGAGGGGCAGGAATGAGGTGGCTCTGAGCCAGTCTGTGTGCCCACCCCGGGGCACGCAGCTCATCCTTAGCCGCTCAGGCCTGCTGCCCGAGACACGTGGTGATTTGCGATGGGGATAATCGTAAAACTTAACCCCGATCACAGGCGCGTGTGGAGTGTGCCTGGCTCACATCTCAGCCCAGCTGGTAGCGGCCTGGCCCCCCGAGGAGACAGGGCAGGGACGTGGGTGTGCGTTGGCTGGGGGTACGGTGATTCCTTGGGACTGGCTTGGTGCAGAGCTGGCCGTGCCTGCCAGTGTCCAGCAGCTCTGCTGTGGAGAGCTCTTCGGGAGAAAGGAGCTTGGTTTGGGTTGAGTTGTTTTCCCCAACAGGAATCCTTCCGGCCTGTGAGCTCTGAGGCAGCGCAGTACTGAGCCCTCTGCCCGCAGCTGCTGCCCCTTGTCACTTTCACAGTTGGAAAAACTTCCCTGGGGAAGTTCAGTCACGTGCCAAGGCCACCGTGGCAGACCTGAACCCAGACGTCCTGCTGCCCCCGAGCTTGGGGCCCCTTCCATCCAGGGCCTGAATTCATCTTGTAACCAGCTTTTACCTTCCTTTGCCTGGAGGCTCATGCCTGGTTCTAGAATCCTACCTAGGAAGCAGGCACTGTGAGCCTCTTCATGCAGCGTTTGGGGAAACCGAGGCATCAAGAAGTTCCCCCAAACTTTGAGGGTCAAAAATCGAACAAAAGTGGTTTGACTTGGAGGCTTCTCTCTTCCCTCCCCACCCCCCAGCCACTTTGCTGCTTCTCTTCCAGAAAGGAGCTAAAAGAGGATGTGTTTCTTTCCTCCCGTCTCATCCTCGGGGCTCCTCCACCCAAAGTTTCCAGGTCGCACACAGACGCTGAGCAATTCTCTAAACTGATTGATGACTCCAGAGCACAGGGGTCTGGGGCAGAGTTCAGTGTCAGGGACAGTGTATGTCCCCATACGTGCCGGCGTCTCCTAGGGTTCGGGGCCCAGCTCTCATCCAGTGACCCCTCTGAAGGACGCCCACAGACTTGAGGGACCTCATCAGGTAATCCATCCATCCGTGCAGGGGGGCCCTCCAGGTCACCTGGCCAGGTATGTATAAAGGCCCAAACAGGACAGGTGGTATTTGGGCCCTTCTCCTAGAAATTGCTTTTTTATCAATACAGGCCTGGTTTTCACCTCTATTTATTTATCCAGGCCTCTCAGGTTGTGACTTCCTGTTGATGTTATAGTCAGCTGAAAGTTCTGAGTCGCCAGCTTAAATCCTCAGGAGAGCGGAGGGCAGTGTGTGTGTGGTTGAGAAGCCTTTACATAGAGCTTCCTGCAGCCGTGCTAGGCTTTTGTTCTCTTGCACTTGGGCTGAGCACTTCTGTTGCTTGTTTTATAATAAATAGAAAAGCTTGTATTTTTGGCCCTTCTGGCTGGCAATGGATGTAGGGGGACTTTCAGCGGAGAAGGAGGGAGGGACCTGGAGAAGGGGGCTCATAGAGGCCAGGCCAGGTGACCAAGGTTGACATCACCAGTATTAAGTCCTGTTGACAGTACATGCCCTTGATACGGTGTGATGAGGGTACTTCACCTCTGCCCCCTTCGTCCCCTGAATCCACAAACCTAGTCTCACCATGAAAAAAACCATCAGACACATTCCAGCTGAGGGACACTTACAAGCTACCTGCCTGGTCCTGCTCAAAACTGTCAAGGTCGTTGAAAACAAAGAGCGTCTATGGAATTGTCACAGCCCAGAGGAGCCTCAGGAGACAGGGCTGAATGTCATGTGGCACTTGGATGGGATCCTGGAGCAAAAGAAGGACATTAGGGAGAAACTAAGGGAATCTGAACAAAGGACGGACTTTAGATCGTAATAACGTGTCATCCTCATTCGTTGGCGAACGGGCTGTCCTAGTGCACGATTTAATCATTGGGAAATTAGGTGTTGGTTGGCGTATGGGAATGCCCTGTGCTATCTTTTCTGTAAATCTAAACCTATTCTGAAAGAAAGTTTATTTTAGAAAAGAGACAAAGCAGCGGAAGGGAAGGCCAGTGGGTGGCAGGGGTTCCATGGCACGGCTCTCAGGCCAGGAATGGCCCTCTGCTCTTGCATCTGCTTTGCACAGTGACCGCAGCTGGTGTCCGGAGGGTGCCCTGCAGCGCCGGCCAGTGGTACCGGCCCCCCCCCTGCCAGGGAGAAGCCCAGGCCTCCACACCGGGGCTAGTAGCTGCCTTTTCTGCCAAACATGGTGCCCAGCCCCCTCGAGGTCAGGCCATGGCCTGTCTCTTCCGGCCAGCGTGTTCTTTGTTCTCTCCTGGACCAGACTTTGAACGGTGAGCTGCTCTCCCAGCCAGCGAGGCAGCCGGCTTCCAAACACAAACACGGGTCATCTCTGCCAGGTGAACTTGAGAAAGGCAGCAGAGCAGCGGGAACAATGGGCCTGTGTATAAACTGCTCTCAAATTCAGAATGTGGAGCATTAGGCTGGCGGTGGGAGTTGCAGTGGTGACCGAGGGTCCCCCTAATCCTGTTAGCGGCTCAGGGGTTGATGCATGGAAAATGGCATGAGATGGTGAGAGTGTCTCTCCTCCGAAGATGGCTGGTTAAAGCATGCACGGCTGCATCGAGGCATCTGCTCCTTTAGATATTCTCTGCTGATGCGGTGAGTCAGGGCTCAGGGAGTGAGCGCTGTTACACGCCCAGCACTGGGAAAGTCACTGAACGCACATGCACACGCATACACACGCACGCGGGCACAGGGCCCCTGCATGCCCTGGAGCTTGGAATCTTCTTAGGCCAGAAGGCTTTCCTAGAGGACCGAGCTCCAGGACGGCGTGGGGACAAATGTCCACATCTCCAGCTGGACCTGCCGTCCTCCGGCCAATCTTACGTGCCCAGGAATCGCCCGGGCGTTCCTGACCAGCTCCTGAGTGACAGGAAGGAGGTGGCCGGCGTGGGGACCGCACTCTGAGTGGCAGAGGCTCAGTCTGGGCTGGTGGGGGGTGACTTCTGCAAGGAGTGGGGTTCGTGCTTCTCCTTGGGGGCCGGGACTGCAATGTTTTCAGGTGGATACATCGGGAGGTAAGCCTGAACGTGAGAACAGGGATGAGATTCAGCTGGCAAGCGACCAGGGGCTGGCAGGTGGGAGAGCAGGAGAGATGGCAGCCGTCCTGGGCGGCCCTTGTGTGCACACGTGGTCCCTCATCGGAGAGTAAAACCGCGAGCGCCTATGTAGCGTCGACCGAGGACCCGGAGCTGTTCTAAGCGCTTCACGTGTACCATGCGCTCCCCGCAGCAGCCTGCGAGTTGGATGTCCATTTGGATGCCGTTTTTGCGCCTTTTTATTTATTTATTTTAATTAATTTTTTTGCCATGCCGTGCAGCATGAGGGATCTCAGTTCCCTGATCAGGGATCGAACTCGTGCCGCCTGCAGTGGAAGCGCAGAATCCTAACCACTGGACTGCCAGGGAGGCCCCTTTCGCACCTTTTTAGAGATGAGGGCAGGTCTGCTCCTTGCTTTAGTCCCACTGGTGGGACGAGGGTGGGAGCTGCGCCTCTGGACCCCGGGCAACCCACCCAGCCCGGCACCCGCTCAGGTAGGGTTTCCCAGCCGATGTGTTTACACGGACGAGCATCAAACCGGAGCTTAGGGTCCCTGCGCTGGGTGAGCTCCGGGTCCTGGGAACTTCTGGGGTCACCCTTCTCTCAGACGAGCGCTGGGTCCGGAGGCTCTCGTACATGATGGACGTAGAGCCGGGATGGCCGCTTTGGTGTTCTGACCCCACCAGGGGCCTCTTCCTTGCTGTCTGGGCTTTCCCAAAGGTTCTCTCTTCACTCTTTGCTTCCCAAACTCAGGTGTGCCGATCTCATCCCCCGTTTGAGATAATACCACCACATTCCCCAGGCCTTCCTGGAAAAAACTCCTCCAGATTCCTTACACGCTTCGGGTGTGCTGTGAAAACACCTTTTCTGGGCTTTTCAGCTCTTCAGTGCAAGCAGGCTGTGCAGCTTGTGGAGGATTTTCTACAGAGAGCCTGATTTTTCGGTACTGAATGTTCCCTGTGCCTCTGCCGGCTGTGGGACAGGAGCCCCAGGAGCAGGGTGGCCGCCTTGCCGTGGTCCTCGGGCTTTGCTCTCACGGCCAAGAGCAGCTTCACCTTCCTTCCTCACTCCATCTGGAACGTGCTTTGTCACTCATTCATTCAACAAGTATTTGAGAGCCCGCTGCGTCCGGGGGTGTAGGGCGTGGGCAAAGGGCAGGGCTCCCTGCACAGTCTGCTTTCCGTCCGTGGGCAGCAGGGACCAGATACCCTTTCCCTGCACCTCACGACCCCCCAGGCCCAGCTGGCGTGCACTTACTTGGCCGTGTGTGCTCACCGAACAGGGTCACCCTGTGCGCTGACCTCTGGCTGGGCTCCTTCCCTGCTGCAGGCTGCAGTCTCGCCCATCAGCCCGCGTAGAAAGTTCTTTTGTTCCATGATATTGCCATGATTGAATCCATGCCGTAGCCAAACAGGATGTGGTCTGGGTCACTCCCAACTTCCAGCAACCAAAGGTTCTTGTTTTCTGCTGCCTGAAGAGGGACAAACCCCACAATCACAGGGCATTTCAGGGCCCTGTGGGGAGCCCTGGATTAATGAAGAGCCCAGCTCAGCAGCGTCTAGGACCTGCGCCTTTAATTGCAGGGGAGTGAGTGGGAAGAGCTGGGGTGAATTCTGAGAGTCCTAATCCAGCCCGGGAGGACATGGCTTCCAGGTGAAGCTGGAGGCCTGTGAGTTTGGTTTGGGAGGAGGACTTCTAGGTGGGGCCCTACTTCAGGTCACAGCTGGTCTGTTTCTCTGCAGGGCGAGGCGAACGGGAAGCAGTGGCTCCATCCCCAGCCCTGCAGTGCTTTGCCCCTTCTATTCCGTGGGGTATCAGGGGCCAAGCCATGTGGTCCCTAAATCTTGAATAGATACAAATAAAACTTAAATATCTGGGATGAATAGCAAATTGCAGAAACAGTGAACACTTGTATAGACTGGTATAGCCTCTACCAAGGCCAAGAAGTGGAACTTTACCCTTGACTTTGAAGTTCTGTTGCCCCTCCCCAATCCCGACACCCTCTCACCTGCCCCCTTCCGAATGTGTTTTATCTGATATGCCCTATAGGTGTTCAAAGTAGTCCCTCAGGAATTTTGTGGTTGTCATTCCCTTGCTATTTATAGTTGTACAGCATAGCTAGCATCGTCTCCTTAAGCAATATCGTTTGTCTTTCACGTCTTCTCATTTATGTAAATGGAGCCACGCGCTCTCTGTCTGTGGCTGGCCATCCCTAACGTGGCCCCTGTGGTCCCCACCTGCAGGCATTCACAGCCTTGTGTCATCCTCCCCGGGATGTGGCCAGCCTAGCAACCTGCTTCTAACTGACGGAATTCGTCCAAAGTGATGGGTGTCCCTGCCCCGAACAGGCTACGTAAGATTATAACGTCCTTCTTGAGAACGGACTTTCTCTCTGGCTAGCTTTGGCGAAGCAAGCTTCCATATAGAGGGGCCCACATGGCAAGGAGCTGAGGCCCTCAGTCCAACAGCCAGCCAGGGACCGAGTGCTGCCATGAAGCATGGGAGTGTAGGAGGAGAACCTTCCCCAGTCGAGCCTTCAGTGAGACCCCAGCCCGGCCTAGGCGTTGACCGCAGCCTGAAGCAAAGGACCCAGCTAAGTCACACCTGGATTCCTGTTTGTGGTCTTTTGTTACCCAGCAGTAGGTAACTGATGGACGCCCTTCTGAGTGTTCCCTCCTGGCTCGCGTGTTCTTGAGGTCCACAGCTGCAGTTCTCTGACATGGTTTTCCGTGTACTGGACCTCAGTTTCCTTATTCCTTCTGCTCTTGGGGATCAGAGCTCTTTTCAGCACTTTGCTGTTACAAGTCACCTTTTCAGCACAGCATCTCTGTACCCATCTATGGGACAAATCTGGCCATGGGATGGAGGGTGTCCCCTTCACGTCCCACCAACCACATTCCAGGTCATTCATGTGGTGCCACGTCCTCACCGTCCCTCCATCCCTGACGTTGTCTGACTGTTCGTTTTGGGAGGAGGCCTGACGGAGGTGAGAGGGCTTTTAATTTATGCTTTCTTCATTATCAGCCATAAACTAAGGTTTATTGGCCGCTCCAGTTTCTTCTGATCTGAAGATCGTTTTCATGGTTTTTCCTATTTTTCTTACCGTATCGTAGTTCTTTGAATTTTCTGGAAGATAAGCCTTTCTTGGCTGTGAGCATTGCAAACATTGCCTCCCAGTTTACTTGCCCACACGGGCTTCAGAAATCCAGCGAGGCACTTCCCGAATCCAGTCCTGGGCGATAATTTGCAGAACTGTTTTCCAGGCGTTTCCAGTTCTGGCCCATGGGTCCTCGGTCTTGGCCAAGGCGTCGCGGCTGGGAGATTAGGTCCCACTTATTGCAATTATTTGTTGCTGCCTTCGCAAGGCGTCTCTCCCTTTCTGTTCCCCTCTTGGCTCACCCTCTGGTCTGGGAGGCTTTCCTGCTCCAACTGCTTGCTTTAGTCTCTTAGTCATTTTTGGAGAAAATCTGAGTCAGCACTGGACGTCGGGCGGGCGCGGGGTGCACTTCCTCCCGGCCCTGCAGCTTTAAATCTGCATTTCACTGTGGCCCCTGGAGGTGGGTGTTTTTACTGAAGGAACGCGGGGTCTGGGGAGCCTGGGCGCAGCCTGTTTAGAACGAATGCATTCCTGGAGGAAGTTAAAATTAGAAAAAGCGGCTACACTTCCTGCCATTCAGCCACAGTTGGCTGGTGTTTGTTTGCACAAGGATTCTTCTGGTAACAATCTGGGGTCGGTTTCTGGTGGAATGCGAGGTGAAGTCATGATTTTCAGGATGGAGGTGATTCGTTTCCATGGCAATCTTTGTTGTCAGAATCACGACTTTGTTTGTGGTTTCTTGTAGAATTATGCCAGCATGAAAAAATATGCTTGAAACAACTCCTTTTTATAGCTAGCAAGAAAGGTTTTCTTTTTTGAGAAAGCTCTTTAATGGGAAGTTGATACCGTGGAGTGCATCTCTTTGTCAGTGAACTCTGGAAGGAGAGGACCTGGACCCATGGGGGCTTGGCTCACCCTGCCCCCTTCCAGGGTGGCCACCTCCCACCTCTCCTCCCCTTGAGGTTGGACTTCTTGGGGGGCCCCCTCTGATTGGCACAGCCTGGGGGCCCACCCTCACACCCCCCTTCCTCCAGGTTTAGCAAGTAAAAATGTACTACATCCCAGTATGTTTGACTCTTTGGGACATACTTAGAGTAATAAAATTATTTGTTGTGTATCTGAAATTCAAATTTAACTGGGTGTCCTGGATTTTATCTGGAGGCCCTAACACCTCCCCCACCTCACCCCCGGTGATACCTTGTGGTCCTCGGGCTTGGTCTCTCTTGGTCTCTCCCAGATGAGGAGGGATGTCGCCTGCTCTTGGCTGGCTGGTGACACCTGTGGCTTTTCCAGGGTTGTCCCTTTTGTGTTTGGACACTTATTCGTGCCGGCGCTGGGCCGGTCGCTCTCACCTGCTGGGGTAAAGCTTGCGGTCAGGCGGTCATGGACCATGCTGCGCCCATTTTATGGACGGAGGGCGTGCCGGACGGCTCGAGTAGCTCATAAACGTCAGAGTCCTCCTGCTTTGTCACTCGAAGCCCAGAGGCTGGAGGGCACAGGAGAAATGGAGCATCATCTTCCCTGGAGAACAGAAGTGCTCATCAGAGGCTCACACCCAGGGAACCAGAGGCATCACAAGCTCACCTGCACCGGACTGCCCGGAAGTGCCGTTCCTTAACGGGCTGGGGGGGTGGGGGCGTGCATGTCACCAAGACCTGGAATGACAGGTCTCTTTGTGGGAGCCCTGGCTAGCCACTGGGCCTTGAAGGAGGAGGTGGGATGTGTGTGTAGGAGTTTTCTGGTGGGCGGCTGATCTGGCCGGAGTGAAGGGAATTGGCAGTGGGTGCTAAGGAGGTTGGTGGGATGGGGCCAAGCTGGGGAGAGCTTAAGCCGGGGCAGAGAAGCCTGGCCCCCAGGTGGGGTGGTGGCAGGAGGCAGAAGGGCACTTCGTGTTCATGGGTAGGGGAATAATCGCTGAAGGTGAGGGAGCCGGAGTATGCATGGTGTAGGTGCGGCTGGGACCATCCGGGAGATAGCTGATCATTTGCTCCAAAACTGGGGTGCAGATCACAGGTACCTGGGGGGACTTTTCTTTTATGTTCAGGCAGCAGGTACTCAGAGCATCTTACCTCGTGCTCCGTGCAGTGGCTGGGATGCAACACTGAGTCAGGAGGGTGGATTCCTGCCCATGGACCCTACAGATGAGCTCGTGAAAGATACAGATGCTGATTCCTCGAGGGGATTCTGTAGCAATTTGCTGAGTGCCTGCTGTGTTCCAGGTGGTTCCGGATGTACAGCATGGACTCCTTGCCTTCAAGGAGCATTTTCTCTGGTGGAGGAGAAAGGAAATAAACAGGTGATAAACAAAGAATGTTGGAAGTGATCCCTGAAGCCAGGTGGAGGCATGGGCGGAAAAGCTGTGTTGTTTTGAGAGGGTGTGTAGTAGGCTGAATAATGGCCCCCCAGGGGTAGTCACATGCTAATTCCCAGAACCTGTGCATGTGACTTTAGATGGCAAAAAGGACTTGGCAGGTGTGATAATTTAAGGATCTTGAGACGAGAGATTACCCCGTATATCCGGAGGGGCCCTGAATGTAACGTAATGACCGTTGTCATTTTATGAGAGAGGCAGAGGGAGATGTGATTACGGAGCAGAAGGCCATGTGATGAGACAGAGACAGAGTGATGGGCTTTGAAGATGGAGGAAGGGGCCACCCGCCGGGAATCCAGGTGGCCGCTAGGATGCCAGCAGGGAAACGGCTTCTCCCTTTAGAGCCTCCACAAAGCACCAGACCCAGCAATACCTTGACTTTCGCCCAGTGAAACTGGTTTCAGATTTCTGGCCTCCAGACGGTAAGAATAAATTGTTCTTAAGTCACCAAGTTTGTGGCAGTTCGTAACAGTAGCCTAGGAAAGTAACACAGAAGCCTGGGGGTTTGAGGAGGTGACATTCGAGCAGAGCCCTCGGTGTGGGTGACCGAAGGTCCTCACTCATGATGCTTTCAGAAGGTGGGGGTGGGCTTCCCTGCTGACCTGTGCGCTGGGACCACGGGGCCTGAACCGGGATACAGGCCCAGCTTAGAGTCAGAAGTTCCTTGGGAACCATGAACTCTGATGGCCTCCAGCCTGGACCTGCGTGAGCCGCAGTGCCTTTTTACGTTTTTAATGTAAAAATGTCAGTCGGGATATAAATACCCTTTGCTTTTCTCCAGTTTTAGCTGAGTGTAAGTGTATCTTATTAATGGAACCAAATATTTCCTTGGCTTTCTAAATCGGGAATTTCTAACAGTACGAAATAGCCCACCGGCTTTGACCAGAAATGACCAGGGATGTGCACACGCATCACTCAGCTGGGCTTGTGTCTTGACCAGAAGGCCCCCAGTGGCCTAGTGCGAGCTTGACGTTGGCCGTCTGTTCTCGTTTGGGACCCTCGAATGCAGAGCCTGAGGCGAGGACTTGGGGATTGGTATTCTGGGGAGAGGTGGTCCCCAGAAGCAGGAATGGGATGCAGGAGGGCGACATAAGGAAGTTGGGGAAGCAAGTGCAGGGTGAGTTACTGCTGAGCTCGTGGTCCCCGTGACTGCTGGGGACGCTCCCGAGGAACCTTAGCGTCGTCCCTCTGGAGGACAGGGGCTGTCCTGGGGAGCGTGTCCCTGCAGGCTGAGTGAGGGCTGTGGGCCTGGCTGCTGTGGAGGGGTTGTAGCCGCCCATTTGGAGGGCATCTTGACAGCACACCAAGGGGGTAACTGATTGCACACAAGTCCAGTACGGTGTGGCCTCCACGAAATCCAGGCTTGACTGTTCCCTGTGGGTCGTGAGAAAGGCAGGTATTTCAGCCCCGCCCAGCGAGAGCTGAGACAGCCTCCAAGGTCTGTCCTCACGACTGTCAGTCACCAGCAAAGCAAAGGGTTTTCAGAAGATCATCGGAGAAATTTCGGGTGTGTGTGGGGAGTGATGGGGACCCAGAGGTACTGAGCACCTCACCCGCAGAAGGACTTTTGACCCCTGTGCGTAGCATCCTCTCGATACCTGTTTGGAGCCCAGTCGGCCCAGATGGTACCCCCTCCATGTCCCAGGAACCCCTTCTCCACCCAGGGGTTCTCTCTCCATCTAGTTCTGTACTCACACCAGCAGCTTTACGTCCTGGCATCTTCTGTTTTCAGCCTTAGGTACCTGCTTTCTCTTAAACTTCCATTCTAGAGCGCAGGACCCACGTGTTGTATTTATGTTGTCCATCCCTCTGTAGCTTGCAAGGAACAGAGCCGGAGTGAGGATTTGGGAGACGGCGGAGGGATCTGTTGACACTCTAACCTCATGTCCCTCAAAACCAAACGAGCACCAGCCAGGAGAGCTTGAACTGTGTTTAAAGTGGTGTTATCCTTTTACACCTAACTGGTGGTTGCTTGTGACGAAGGTAAGGATAAGTAGGTATGCAGAGCAGTCAGTGGGAGGAGAGACTCATCACAGAGCTTCAGATGGCTCTGGCGGGGAGTGAGGGATGGTAAACACGACCCACCTCCCATGTCGCATAATAACTACCTGGGCTGGAGGGTTCTGACCAGGACCTGATTCCACACTTGCGCACGCGTTCCAGCCTGTAGTTAGGAGCTGGGGGATGGGAGAGATATGACCCCATGGAGCTGCGCCCTTTGCCCAGCCTTGCTGGGGGTGGGGAAGTGTGGTCCCCCAGCCCTGTGTCCACTAATGCAAGCATCTGCCCAAATGCCCACCACTCCAGTGGAGAGCCGGCCATTGAAATGGCTTCTTCAAGTTGTTTTGTTTTTTTTTTTTAAACTTTTTTGGGGAAGATTGCATTTTTTTAAAAAGTCTCGTTCAAAAAGTAGGATATTCCGAGGTTGGGGACTGCCTTGCATTTCTGCGTAACATTGTGCTTATCTCAAAGAAGTGATTAAGAAGCTGAGGATTCACTTTGGGGGAAAAAAATAAAAATACAGAATGGTCCTCTTATAACCAGAATCAGGTCTCGGGCTTCCGAAAATGTTTGTTGCAGTGATTCTGTTTCTGACCCAGTTTCTACCTGTCTTTGAGAGCAGGACTTGTTATCTAAAAGTAGGGGGTGGTCTGTGATATTGCAATACATAGCGGATTAACGAATGACCAATCACTCGATGCTCTTATAAAGCAGGTATTCCGCCCTTTCTCCACCGCTTCGACTAGGCTTATGGAACTGAAATTAGCCCTCTTTGCAAAGCTCAGCGGGGAAGGGGCCTCTCGGGGGCCTTATTCTGGGTGAGTCGGGCGTGGAGGGGAATTTGGGTCGGCTGGAAAGGCCCGCTAGGGAGGCTCCAGCTGCAATTCCCCCCTCCTGCCTCTTTCACAGTTGCTAAGGTGAGAGGTTGCCTGGGTGAAGGTCCCCAGGAAGAAGAATCCAATAGGTCAGAGGGTGGGTGGTCCTCATCGTGACAGCTCTGCCCAGCTCTGCCCGAGGTCAGGAGGGGTGAGCCAGCAGGAGGGCAGCTTTGAGGAAGGAGGTAGCTGTTGGGATTCTGGCAGAAAGGGACCAGCGCTGGACACCACGTGTGCAGGGGCCGAGGCTGCCACTCACACAGGCCGGGTAATTCCCCGCCCCACCCAGCACCGAGGAACAAGGGTACACGTCCCGGGGTCACACGTTCAGGGGCCGAGCTGGGATCTGAGGCCCTGTTCCAACAGAGGCTGAGCTTCCACCACCGACTTGTCCCAGGATTTTCAGCCTCTTCTGCGTGTGTCGGGAGGCTCTCTCTGTGCCATCTCCCGGGACTGGCGCAGAAACTCCCTTCCTGTGGCTCATATCAGGCAGGATACTGCACTTCTTCCTACTATAGTAGACTTGGGAAGGGGGCGTGTGGTTCTAATTGCTGTCTTGGAAGAAGGAAAGAAGGAAGGCGTTCAGTGTTGGAACCCAGGCCGGCATGTTATACCCTCACGTGGAGACATCTGCTCTGACTGCAGCCTGCTTTGTCTTTTTCTTTTTTAATATTTTCTTTTTGTATTTTTTGGCCAAGCCACGTGACATGTGGGACCCTAGTTCCCTGATCAGGGATCGAACCCGCGCCTCCTACATGGAAAGCACAGAGTCTTAACCGCTGGACTGCCAGGGAAGTCCCTGCAATCTCCTTTTTCTGCCTTTGTTTTCTCTGCACTGGACTGTTAGTCTGTTCATCAAGGTCATGGGGGCTGCTTTGCACCGGGGGTTATGATCCCAGCTTCCCACTTCTTGACCTCGATCAGTCATTGAAACCCTTGTTGAACCTCAGTTCCCTCGTCTGCTGAAAAGGACACGGTGATGCCGGCCTTGCCCACCTCCAACCACCAGGAGGCCAGATGGAGAAGCACCTTGTCAGCTACCGTGCATGATATCAGTGGTTTTCACAGTGTGGTCGAGGGACCAGCTGCACCAGCAGCACCTGGGTGCAAGTTAGAAATGTATATTCTCAGGCCCGGCTCAGGCCTCGGCGGGTGGAGACCGGCAGTCTGGGTCTGAACAAACCCTCTAGGTGAGTCTGATACGTGCCCGTGTTTGAGAACCACTGCTTTGTTCACGTGTAAGAAGTTAAGTTCTCAGCCATTTATGCCATAAGCATTTCGTGAGTTTTCCGCTGTGTATTTGGCTTAAATCTCTGGACTTTTATGTTTCAAGGAAGAGAAAGGCAGGGTCCCTGCCCTCGAGGTGGTCCATAGGCTAGTAGAAGAGAAGGAAAGAGTATACTTTCATGTGATACGGAGAAAAAAGATGATAAAGTAGGAAAAAAGAGAGAAAAGAGTAATCTCTCGCGTGATATGAGAGCCCTTTTACACTTGAGGAAGCCAAGGCCCAGAGTCAACTTAGGTCATGGAGCAAAGGTCGTCAGGCCAGTGAAGGGCGGCGCTGACCTGTGAGCCCACAGGTCTGACTGGGGACCATCTCAGAAGCCTCCGTTTCCAGGCTGCCTTTCTTCAGGTGGAAGCTCCCACACCCAGCCCCGGGCTGGCGCCGGCTCCCCGATTATTCAAAGGAGGAGGTTACGGTCAGCATCAAACACATATATATGGAATCTAAGAAAAAAAAAATGTCACGAAGAACCTAGAGGCAAGAAGGTAATAAAGACGGACTTGAGGCTATGGGGAGGGGGAAGGGTAAGCTGTGACAAAGTGAGAGAGTGACATGGACACATATGCACCACCAGACGTAAGGGAGATAGCTAGTGGGAAGCAGCCGCATAGCACAGGGAGATCAGCTCGGTGCTTTGTGACCACCTAGAGGGGTGGGATAGGGAGGGTGGGAGGGAGGGAGACGCAAGAGGGAGGGGATATGGGGATATATGTATATGTATACCTGATTCACTTTGTTATACAGCAGAAACTAACACACTATTGTAAAGCAATTATACTCCAATAAAGATGTAAAAAACAAACAAAAGAAAACCCTAGGACTTACCCCGGCAGCATTTTTTTTGCCGTACGAGAGCCTCTCACTGCTGTGGCCTCTCCCGTTGCAGAGGCTCCGGACGTGCAGGCTCGGCGGCCATGGCTCACGGCCCCAGCCGCTCCGCGGCATGTGGGATCTTCCCGGACCGGGGCACGAACCCGTGTCCCCTGCATCGGCAGGAGGACTCTCAACCACTGCGCCACCAGGGAAGCCCCCTCATCAGCTTTTAAGTGGTGATCATCAAGACATTGGATTTAAGCCTCCAGCCCAGCTGGGAGCCCAGAACTGTGCCCCGGGTCAGATTGTAGAAGTCCCTAAGTCATTGGTCAGTGAGTAGAAGAAGTTAGTCTAAGCCTGGAAGAAATAGAATTTTTTTTTTTTTTTAATGGAAAAAGCCAGTGTATGTGGATCTTCCGGTCTTCCTATATGGGGTGAAGGTCTTTCTCCGAGTGTGCGTTTCATGGCTGTGTCTGGCATGGACCACAACCTAGTACATCCTCTTGATTCCCCATTTAAAGTTAAGTGACAACACAAAGGCTGGCAAAGCTGTCTGAGTCCAGAGTTCTTCTGGAGTTTTATTGTTTTTTCCTTAAATGTTTAACGTGGTCTAGTTTACCAGCCTGTTTTTAAGCGATTCCCCATTATCGAGTCTTTTACAAAATATTCCACCTGATGAGTCCTGGAAACTGCTCATCTCACATAATTATTTATGTGATAATTAAATCCATTAAAATGTCCGTAACAAGGCCCACCAGCTCCATCCAGTGGGAGCAGAAGCCTAAAGGAGGAGGAGACTGCAGCCTTCTGGCCACAGGTGTGGGCGTCCACATACCTGAGAGACCTCTTCCCCGCCCTGCCAGGGAGGAAGGATGCTCAGAAACGCCGGCCGCGCACAATGAACTAAACCACCCACTTGATACCATGTCAGGCACCAGGTGGGAACCCACAGATGTACAGGGTGAAACCACTGTGGGCGTCTGGTTGATGTGTGTCTCAGTAATACCCCCTTTGTGCTTCATATTCAATATTGGTTTCATACACGAGAGAGGAAAGGGTATTCCTTACCGCACCATCTATACCATTTGAAATGTGGTGAAATTTTAGGAGAGGTAGGTGAACCAGTTCCGTATTCTGTGTAAGAAGATTCTGCCCCGTAGATCAGGCACGATTTCACTAGGCCGCATCACCCACCACGTACCTAAATACCGTTTCAGTGAACAGTTTTACTAGTGTTTATTTTGTTAGCATTAAATACAAAGGTCAGTCTGCAGAAGCGTGATTTTTCTCAGTTTTGTCAATTGGTGGCCTTGTAGTTTCTTCCATAAACAATGAAAAACCGAGGGTGAAGTCCACGGCCAGGCCCCAGGACCCCGACGTGCCTTGAGCATCCCATAGAGCTACAGTGGTGCTAACCTGCGCTCAGGGCTGGGGCCCGGGAACCCTCCTCACTGGAGGTTGGAGCCAGCTCCAGTAAACAGTTTCCAGTGGATGAGTTTACCTTTGGGCCATTCCTGTTTCCGCTACCTGGCCAGCCCTCGGCCATTCGGCTCCGCACCTGCCGCGGGTGCCGCCCACTTCTCTGTGGCTTGCGCCTACCCCGGCCTGGCCCTCTGCCCCGTGGCCTGTGTAGGGCTGGTGTAGAGCAGGGGCCGGCCCACTTCTACTGTAAAAGGCCAGGCAGTAAGTGTTTCGGTCATTGACACACAAAAGAACCACAGGCAAACCGTAAAGGAACGACGGGTGTGCCTGTGTTCAATAATACTATATTTCTGGACCCTGTGACCTGAATTTCATATAGTTTTTATGTCATGAAATAGTCTTGATTTTCTCCTCCAGCTGTTGAAAACTGTTCTTCATTCACGGGCAGAGACGTGTGTCGCGCTGGGTTTGGCCTCTGCTGTGTGCTTTAGCGCTGCTACTTTGGTGTTTCCAGGTGTGGTGGGTCGGGGTGGGCGAGAACCGAGCCCTGCCGCGGAGAGATCTAGTCTAGCTATTGTCAGATGCGGGATGGAAAGGATGCTTTGGCTGGTGGATCCGTCTGTCTCCATCGTGACGGTTGGAAACCTAAGGAAAACGCTTCCTGGTTTTCCAGTCTCCCCAAAACCCCCCTGGAAACGCTTCCCCTCCAGCTTTGAAGAACTGTGTTGGGCGTCTGCGTGGATATAGGGCCACTGAGCGCATACTGGGATCGTAGGAACAAAGCACGCAGGTGTGGGTGTTCAGTGACATCAAAGGACCACGTAGGTCCTGCCCCGAGAGCCTTGGTCCTGCAGCACGGACGGCTCTCGTGGGGTTAACACAGGCCAAGCTGTCGGTCCAGGTGGATCCGGGGTTACAGAGCATTTTTGAACCTGTCACTTTCAGCTCTGAAGACAGGCAGCATGGTGAGAATTCCTAACCCCGTTTTGCAGATAGGTTGTATTAGTTTGCCAGGGTGCTGTAACAGATGACCACAAGCGGGGGTGCTTAAACACCGGAAATGTATTGTCTCCCAGTTCTGGAGGCTGGAACTCTAAGACTGAGTGTCCGCGGGGTTGGTTCCTTCTGAAGCTGTCCCAGGGAAGCTGTCCCAGGCCTCTCTCCGGCTTCTGGTGGTTTGCTGGCAACCCTTGGCATCACCCTGACCCCTGCCTTCATGTGGAGTTTTCCCTGTGTGTGTGTATCTGCCTCCAAGTTTACCCCTTTGTAAAGACACCAGTCATATTGGGTTTAGAGTCACCCTAACGACCTCATTATAACTTGATTACCCCTATAAAGACCCTTCCTCCAAATATGGTCACATTCTGAGGGTCTGGGGGTCAGGGCTTCAACATAGGCGTGGGCTGGGGGGCATAATTTGATTCATGACATAGGGCAAGTGGAGAGAATGGCTGAGTGTCTTGTTGGGGCCTGTCCCGGGGTGAGAATTGAAGACAGGGCCGTCATCTCTGTCTTTGTTGGAATAGAGTCTACTGTCTACGTTTCTTGAACCTCTAAGTTTACCTACGGAGCTTTCCAGACTTCCTCAGGTAGGATTAACTCTGTAGGTACATCGTCAGCCGAGATTGTAAGCTGTGGCTAAAACAACTGCTAAGTGATGCGTGAGGGTGCCCTCAGTGCTGTTCTCACTGGACCGCACTCATGCTTGGAGGCTCTGGAAGACAACAGAGTCTTCTCAGCATTGCTTTTTACAGCTCTCTGGTTCTCGGAGATTTCCCCCAAACTTCGGCTAATAAAAGCACTGATGTGTCTGGAAACAAACGAGAAGATCAGGGAATTAGGCACGTTCTGCACTCCAGAGCTTTGGGCTAACTTGGTCCACATACACTAAGTCCCGTGTTTTCTTTTGGGGGCCATGGGGACTGATGGGCCCCCTGGTGACTGGCGGCTCCCTCTTTGGGCGAAGGACCACACCCCTGTCCTGTCAGGAAAGCTGGTCTTTGTGCAGAAGCCTGGGGCTTCCAGAGAGGTAGAGCCTGGAGCTGGGGAGGTGGAAAGGGGCCAGCCGGTCCTGTTCACCTAATGCCCCCCACCCTGGACCTCATCGGCATGACTGTTCACGACCAGAGTTGTGAACACCGAGTGGGTAGAGCGCTCCAGGTGTGCACTCGTACCTGCCCATGGCCCATCCAGGAACCTGCCAGGGTCCATTTGAGGGAATAGAGCTCAGCTTCAGGGCCTTTGGGCTGTAAACAGAAGCTCTGTACCCAGGAGCCTGCTGGAGTAGACAAGAGAAAAGCCCAGTGGCTCCCTAGGCCCTTGCCCCAGGTGCTGAGCGGCCCGGCGCCTAAAGCCGCAGTGAATGAGGATGCTGCAAGAGGACTGAGAGGGGAAACATACTTTTCTCTTCAGAAAGACCTGGCGGCGGTCTGCTCTGGTTCCGCAGAGTGTACGGTCACGCTCTGTGTCTGGGAGATGGGCTTTAGCGTGAGCAGTAACGTGGATGCCAGAGGCCAAGGCTGTTAGCTGCACGGAGATGTTCTTTGCAGGGAGACCCCGTGGCCTCGCCAGCCCCCAGCCACTTCTTGCCCTTCCTGAAGGGCCTGCAGATGGACCCGTGCAGGGGTCAGAGGCCCAGCAGTGTGGGCCCCTGGTCGGGATGTAGGGTAGATAGAAAGTCCCATCCCCCAGCCTAGTTACGGGGGCTTTGGGGTTTATAAAGGAAAGGAGACATCCAAGCTTTTAGGCTGGTATAGTGACTTGAAAACAAAAAAGAATACAATAAATGCATACTATTCTCACCATAGAACAAAGTGGAAAGCTTAGAGAAGTCAGGAAAAGCAGACAAAAACCATGAACCCACTTCGGAGAGGCTGCCTCTGCAATGTTTCACCTGCCCCGGGCCTTTTCAGTGCCTCCGCCCCCTTAATACAACGAGGTTCCCACCTGCTCTGTCTTGACAGTCTTTGGGGTACCGCGAGTCATCTGATGACACCCCGCGGTCCTTGGACCCGAGAGCAGTGTGGCGGACGCATCCAAAATCCACGCGATGGGTGGACAGCGGCCTCTGAGTCCTGAACATTCTCCCTCATTCCCGCATTTTCTCATCTTCTCAGGATCTAAACTTTTGTCACATTTGAATATATTTCCTCGGTCGTTGCTGCCTTTTTCGTGGCGTTCATCGATTTCACTGGAGTTTTTGCTTTTGCCTTTGTGGTTTCGTACATTGCTTGTGCGCTTAGGTCGGTCTCTACCTCGAGAGTTAACTGTACACCTGCCGGATTTTCTCTTTGCTTCTGGTTGGTTTCCTTCCGTGCCTCCCTCTCCCTCCCTCTGGGCTTTCAGTACATGCGGAATTCATTGAACCGTGGAAGTCCCAAGGGGAAACGATGTTCTGAGGACGGGCCAGCTGCCCCGGCATCTCAGGGGGTAATTCTTGCCCTCTGGTGATGCTCCTTGTAATTGCATGTGAATCATTTTCGCAGCCGAGGGTCAGTTCTGGGCTGTCTGTTCCGGCAAGGACAGTGATTTAGGGAAGGTATCCAGGATGAAATTTCCTCCTGTTTCACAGTCTGGCCAGGTGCAGCGTTCCTGTAAAGCTCGGAGCAGCTCTGTTACTGCCGTCCAGAACATTGGGGTGGCGGGGGGCTGCCATGCGGTGGTGGTACCTTCAATTCCACCATCCATCAGCATCCTTGTTTAAGGAATCTGTCACGGACATGGCCTCCATGGTTACTTGTTAGTAACCACCTCCTAAATGACCAGCAAGTGGGGAGGAAACCCCACTGCTGGGAAGGCACCAGGAATACATCTTTTGGGTTCAGCTGATAAGATTATTCTGTTGAGCCAACACTGCCCGTCTCTGCAGCAGAAGTAACAGCAGGTGAGGAAGACGGTGCAGCATCCGGGAGACACAAGCAAAAAAAAGCCCTTGTGGCAGGCTGGGCTCCCAGAAGCCAACGGTGACACAGGTCACCATGCAGGTTTACTGTGACGCCCTCTTGGGGTCGGCCCCCTTGGAAGAGACTGGGGGTTGGGGGCAGAGGGAAGCCCTTGGAGACCCCACAGACACTCCGGCCCTGGGACTGCACTTCCTACTCGTCCGGGTTGGGAGAGGGGTGGCGGGCATCCTTTCACCCCTTCGTAGCCGCCCCAGGGCGGGGCCATGATCTGGGGGGAGGAGTGCCTCTTTCCAGGAGGCAGTTCTGGGAAGCCGGCCACACTCCCAGCAGCCGGGGTGCAAAGGGGTCCCGGTGCCCCATCCCAGCCATCCACTGCCGTCCTCACCTTCCCGATAAATGCAGTTTAGAACATAATCTGCTCTTGGTGTGGAAGAGTCTTGGAGGGAAGAGGTGGAAATGAGTTCTTCAGCTGAACGAGACTCTAAATCTTAGTCATGTTTCCCCCTTTTGTCTGGTAGCATCTTCCTCCTGTGGACAGAAGGCCAGGCCCTGGGACTGGTCCTCTGACGTCGCTGGGCCCGGTTGCAAGGCGTCTGATGAGCAGCCGGACTGGGGCCTGCCGCATGGAGGTGGCTGTGTCGTGACCGAGAGGCACAGACCCGTGTTGGGAGATGGGCCCCGTGTGCCCGCAGAGCTTCGGGAGGGAGAGGTCCCTTCCCCATGACCCTTCTCAGCCCTTCCCGGCTCTGCAGCCCTGTCTTCACATCCTCGTCAGCTGTCCGTGTCCCCACGTGGGAAGGTCAGATGTCGCCGGTGTGCCTGGCACCGGCGATTTCCCAGAACAGCCCCTGGTTTCTGTTTACCTCCGCGACGTTCCTCTCTGTGGCCACCGGTGGAACGTTCTCGCTCTCCCCAGAAACCAGCCGGGCAGCTTGTCCTCCTCCCGGAACAGCCTGGGGACGGAGGAGCCCAGGTTGGCTGTCCTGTGTGTTTACACAAAGGAGTTATTCTTAAAACCTAAGAGGTTCTGAGTTTCCCGAACAATGGCCACCAGTGACGAGGTGCGCGCGTTTGGCTGTGTGGGTCTGGGAGAGGTTAGTCCTGGGAAGGAGTGCGATGGCAGAAAATGTTAACAGGAAGCATTAGCCCGTGTTCAGGAGTAAGAATGGGAGGCATCTGGCAACTCCCAGCAGAAGGGAGCGTAAAGGGTGGCCGGGTAGAATGTTCGGGGATACGTTCTCAGCCGTTTTTGATCTTTATTCCTGCGGCTGGCAATACGAGTAGGAAAAGCCATCTTTTGTAAAATCAGTTGAGTAAGATCATCTACATAATACAGTGCAGACTTCATGTGTTTAAAAAAAATGAGACTTTCCTCTCCAGGTGAAAGGAGTGGGTATAAATTAAAGGGGTCATTTGCAGACCCGGGGTGAAGAGGGGAGTTGAGACGGAACAGCTCAGAGGCTGCTTCCTTTCAGGGTCAGGTTTGAATGATAAAAGCCGTTCCAAATAAAGTGCTTGAATTAGTGAAGGTTATTCTTTACGTCCTGGGCGCCTCCTGTTCACCTGGGGGAAGATGATTGGCTTTGGTTCAACTTTCTTCCCTCCCCACCTTTTATATCACATTTCTTTGTTTTCCGGTATCAGCCTGGGCTTTAGGACCGAAAGAATGTTTGGGGACATTTGCAGGTTGTGACCCGGGGACTTTTAATGGTGAGTGAGGAATTCAGGGGTGTTCTTGTCCCTGGGCTAATCCTCACCCCGCTGAGGTCTTAGAGACTTAAAATATTTCTGCCCAGGAAGCAGCCCTGGAGGCTGTGGTCTGTTTGGGTTGCAGTGAAACCCAGTGAAAGGCATCCACATTCCTCACATTCTTTTGGACTGGCATGGGCCTGAACGCTGGGGTTTCTGAAGTCCAGCAAGCAAGTATGCAGCTGGGTTCTTTTCTGTAGATAAACGTGATAGATGCCAGC
The DNA here is from genome assembly GCF_039906515.1 of Pseudorca crassidens. NCBI lineage: Eukaryota > Metazoa > Chordata > Mammalia > Artiodactyla > Delphinidae > Pseudorca > Pseudorca crassidens. The sequence continues at coordinate 5,669,157 of NC_090301.1, read as the reverse complement.
GGTGGTGCGGCAGGGCTCCCTGCCTGACCCCCACAGGATCCCACCTCTGCGTTTGCATTGGGGGTCTGGTGCAGAGCCCCTCCTGAGCAAAGCAGAAAAGGAGGTCAGTGGGGCCCCACCTGGGACCCCTCTCTGGCTCTGGCACTCCCCTGGGTGTCATTTATGTGGTTTGCTTTTTCCGGCACTGAGCCAGGATACCCGGGGCAGCAGGACCTCTGGGAAGAGGAAACAGGAGGTTGAGGTGGACAGCCTTCCATCTCAAGATGAGCTGGAGCAGTGCCCGCTGTTCTCCTCTTGTCCTTAGGGGTTCCTGGGAGTCTGGAGGATCACCTCTGCTTGCCTTGGAGATGACAGATGGGCCCTGTGAGGAATTTAGGGGAGTGGGCATGTGTCTCCCAGCATTTAAAGAGACCACCCACTGGCTGTGACCAAAATGGGATCTTGACATCTGGCCAATTTGTGTGGCTTTTTTTCCTCCAGAAACATAAATGCAGTGTTTCCTCTTTGCTTCTTAACATTCAAGATCTGATTTATCTCAAGTTCATTGTGAGGCAGAGCTTCCCAGGGTTTTGCTGGTGCCTAATTTTGTGATTTGAATATAATTCCCCCTCTGTTATCACTGTCAGGAGTAGTTTATTGAAGGGCCGGTGGAAGCTGCTATTCAAGGTGATGGACCAGGTGAGGGAGCAGGAAAGATGCCTGGCTCCAGTTCCCGTCACTTTAAGACCCCTGTGAAGGACCAGTGTAACCGGCAAGTAACAACTTGGCCCGACAGCTCCTTGGGGGGGGGGTGTGCCAGCCAAGGAGGAACTCTGTGGGGAGACGGAGGTCAAGGCTGGTTCCCGTGATCCTGCCAGTGGCCGTGGAAGCGGGAGCTCCAGCCTCCGCTCACCCTCCTCTGGCGTATCTCCTCCAGCCCAGGAACACTCCATATGTCCTGCCCATTTTACAGACAAGAAGTGAGGTCAGAGAGTGCCTCATTCAAGTCCAAGTTCAGAGAGTTATTAATAAGCCTGTGTGTGTGCCCCAAGTCCTCCTTCCTTGTTGGGAGGACACATGAGCTACGTGGGCCAGTATCCCCGAGTCCCATTCCGGCCGGTAGCTGTCAACTGTGAGTCAGAAACGTGAGCCACGTAGGTAATTTTTAGAGTCAAAATAAACAGATGGAATTAAAGTTTTTCTCTTAGAACGGTATATTTCCTTCGAACAGGATACAGTTAGGAAGTAAGCTGGCTGATCTCAAAGGCTGGTGCTGTCCAGCTGCCTGGACTTGTCCACGCTTCCTGTCAGGGGACTCTGGCTGGGCACCGTCTGGACCACATGTACAGTCACTGACAAATTCTTGCTCTGCAGGGGTTACTTTTCAGACCCGGGATCTCCGCAGTTTCTGATTGTGTGAGTTTGTCTTGTTTTTTGATCTGAAATTCACACAGCATTCAATTGACCATTTAAAAGGGTACAGATTGGTTGGCATGTAGCGCATTCACAGTGTTGTGTGACCACCACCTGTCTCTGGTCTCAAAACATTTTCATCACCCCAGAAGAAGACCGCCCTCCCCATTAAGTAACTACTACCATTGCCCCCTGTCCCCATGCCCTGGCCACCACTAACTGGTTTACTTTTGAGGTTTGAATTGGGGGCCGGTCTATGTGTAAGGGAGATCCTGGCTTTCAGGTGTCCTCAGGACAGAGCAACCAAGGCTGGCCTCCCAGGCCTGCAGGGCCCCTCTGGAGGTGAGGTCTGACATCACAGTGGTCGGCAGGTGATCCACTGGGGGGATGGGGACCCGGCCACGCACTGCCTGAATGTAAGGCAGCGCTCAGCCTCTTTCAAAACCTCTGTATGAATAAGCCTCACGTAAGTGCTGCCTCATTAAATAAAGGCTGCAGTTGACTGTGAGGTCAGGTGCCACGGAGTGAAGCCTGGAGAATGCGGGTGGGTGAGAAACCCACGCGCTCCCCCAGAAACGGCGTCTGCATCCTTACAGGTCTTGTGTTTTAATCTCATCACCAGCCTGCCTCTTCACCCTTCTTAAAAGCAGGCGTGTCATTAGGACTGCTGAGACATTTTTAACATACTTGAGGCTCTGGAGATAAAAGAGGTGAGTCAAAGAAAGATTCCACTGTTGTTTATTCCCAGAGCCTTCCAGTCTGTCGATGAAACCTGCTTAGACTACAAAGAACTTCCCAATCTAATCAGAAAACCCCAGTTTCCCTATCTCTGGCTGGAGTTTTCCCCTTTTGTTCATTATTTAAAGTTGACTGGGCTGGCTGCAATTTAGGAAGGACTGAGTGACTGTATTTCATTCTTGGGTCAGAAAAATGTCTATGCAGAGAGCTTATCGCATTGGTCTTTTCCAAGCAGAGACAAATTTCAGTTAGGAGCACATAAGCATTCTGCATCAATTAATTTCCTTGTCCTCGGTTTCCTCATCTGTAAAGATGGAGCCAGTCTCAGAAGGTTCTCAGAGATAAAAAGGAATCGAATATGCACTCAAAACTTGCTCAAGAGAAAAAGTGGGAGGATTGTTGGAAAGATCCAGAGATCAAGCCCCCAGATCACAGAAGACCTGGGAACCGGGATCTGAGAAGTGAAACTGCTCTTCAGGAATCGAATTGCATGTTCCCCTGTCACCCGGCCTCTGCTGCTCAGCCAGTGCGCACCTGGCCCAGGAATGCCCACCAGCCAGCACGTCCCATGCAGGACGTGCCCCTGGGCCACTTCTGACTTTCTCAACTCCCTGCTCTTAGAAGTGGGTTGGGCCCCGCTGACCCTTTTGAGCTGGTCCTCAGTTGCTGGGTCGGCAGGCAGACAGTGGATTGGTTCACCTATACGTGGTATCTGCTGCTGACCCATCGGAGGGGACGGGGCCATGGGGTGTCCAGGCTGGGGGTGTGCCTGGACCGGGCAGTGAAACCCCCAGGAGAGTGAGGAGGCGGCTCGAGGGCTCAGTAGTTGCAGCGCGCGCGGGCTCAGCTGCCCCTGTTGACCACCCGCACAGCATCTCCGATTTTCAGGTATGAATCAGAGCAAACCCAGGTCAGCTACAGTCCAAAGGTGATTTTCATAAGCCAGGTCCTCCCCATTCTGTAAAGGAGCAAATATCATTGGGACTGAACAAAAAGCAACAGAAATAATAACCAGATAAAGGAAAGAAGAGTTTCATCTGGGCTTGGGCTGAACACTCTTGGTCAAGGGCAGACCTTCAGGCTCTCAGTCAGACCCAACACGGGCTTATCTCCCGGTCACCTTATCTCCAAGCCGGTCTTAGGCCTTCCTCCAAGTCAGGGGTTTCGAGGGCAAAAATCATTTGAGGACTCTGATAAGGGCTATGGGCTTTCCCTTTAGAAACTCAGCTATACCTGTAAAGTTGTACCTATCATTTTGGGGTCTTGAGGACCCTCTAAATGGACTGACAGCTAGAGGTCCATAAACCCCACGGGGACACACCTGTTACTGATGAAGACTGTGTTCAATGGGCCAAGGCCCAGACCATCGGGCTCCATCAGAGGACACCCCAGGGATCTCTAGATTCCCAGTGGACCTAATGTAACTTAAGAACCAGGCCTCCATCTGCTTGGGCATAAATATTTGTCACGAGGCAGGTTTGCATATGTCGCTAGGAAGTAGTTTGCTCTCCTTGGGATGCTAAGTTTTGGTAGACATTCTTCAGGGTACCACTCAAGAGTGGGCCTCAGAGTGAATCTCACTAAGCTCCGGTTGATGGGGTCCTGGCCACAGGGTGTGGCCTGGACTCTGAAACAAGCCCGTCCGCATGCAGATCTCAGTCAGTAAAGCTGTGTGGCTCTGCCCACTGGCCCTCAGTGGTGCCTTAGTTTGCTCTTCTGCAGAATGGGGATGGGGGCTGCAGTTAGGGGAGGGCGGTGCCTTCACAGTTCGCTCCCACATCGTGGTGGAGCAGTGGATCTGGTGTCTTGAAGGTGAACCCACAGGGGTGAGGACGAGGGCCCGCAGGCTGGGAGGCCTGAGTCTCTGCATCCAGGTGCCTCCAGGCCCCCATCCCGTCCTCCCGCAGCTTGCTTTGACTGCCCCAGTCTGTTCCCATCTTTGCTGAGCGCGTTTGAGTTGCGTGTTCAGAGTCCACCCCGCTGCCCCCCCACCCCACCCCCGATTCCCCGCACCTGTCCCTACTGGGGATGCCTTGCACTAGTGGGACCACACTGCCTGGGGGCTCTGGGTCAGCACCCTTGCCCAGCGGCTGCCTCCTGGCCGTAACTGGGGTGCAGTTCGCCTTGGTTCCTCCTGTTATGGCTTCTTCCCTTTGCTGGACCAGCCTCCCTCCTGACCACATGTAGGGGTTTTTTTCTCCATCCCTTAGTAGTTTACCCCGCTTATAACAAAGCTATATCTCAACGTGTACAATGTTTTAAGTAAAGGTATCTTTGCAGACTATTTTCCGTGCACACACACTTTAGCCCGAATTGGGTTTCTGGTGGGCACGTTTTCAGGTGTCCCGATGTGGTGGTACTTAGTGTATTCACGAAGTTGCACCACCACCACCTCTAGTTCCAAAGCCTTTCACCAACCCAACAGGATACCTGGGAACAGCCACGGGGCATCCCTCCCATCGCTGCTGGCAGCCACTGACCTGCTTTCTGTCTGTCTTGATTTACCTCTTCCGGGTATTTCTTATAAGCGGGACCGCACAATACGTGACTTTTTGTGACTGTCTTCTTCCATTTATCGTAGTGTGTTCAAGGTTCACCCACGTTGCGGCATGTGTCAGAATGTCCTTCCTTTTCGCACTGAGTGATATTCGCCGTATGGAGGGACCCCGCTGTGTGGGTCTGTTCATCTGTCACCGGATGCTCGGGTTGTTTCTGCCTTTGGGCTGTTGTGAATAGCGCTGCTAGGATCCATCGCCCTGTGATGTTCTGACTTAATTGTAAGAGCCATCTTCTCTCATTTCCAAGTTCTTGTCGAGACCCTAGTTTTAGACTCCGGCTCCCTGCCCCCACCAGCCCTGTCCCTCCACCTGCACGCCTGTCCCTGGCATCTTATGGGTCTCCAAGAGCCAGGGCTTGCCCTGGACTTGAAGTCGCCCTTGGCATGGACTGGCTTGGGTCACTGTCATGCGGTGGCAGGTCCTGTGGATTCACCCATCTGTGAGCTAACACGGCAGTGCCGGGAAGGGCTGCTCTACTGAGTGAGGGGCATCAGGCCAGGCGTCTCTCCAGATGTGGCCCCTCGGTCGCCTGCATCAGGACCGCAGGGAGACTTGTTGCGAGAAAGCAGCCTCCTGGGCCTCGCATGCGGTGACTGCCTTGGGGCTGCCCCTCGTGCTCTTTCCACACCTGCGGGGGAATGGGGGTGTTGGCCCGGGGGGTTCATCTGAAATCAGTGCATCAGGTGGGCTCCCTTGCCTCCAGTAGAAAGGCGGGCGGGGGGTGGGGAGGTTGGAGCAGCCCTTCCCTGGCTCCCCAGATTCCAGTACCTTCCTCCCCCTCCACCACCCCCCTGCTGTCACTACCCTGGGGCATTCCTGCAACCTCCCACCTTGCTGTCATTGTCCCTTTACTAAATTCAACTCAAATGGTGCTAATCTGAGTGACAGCTCAGCCTGTCTGTCCCTACCCAGTGAGAACCTCAAGGTGGGCCCAGGAGCCTGTATCCTGCGAGGGAGGGGTTTTGACCTCCGGGTGGGTGGGGAGCGGGTAGATTCCCTGCCGCTGTCCGGCTCCAGCCCTCTGGCTCCGACCCTAATCCTGTCCTGGGCTGGCCGAGCGGGGGCACCCGAGAAAGCTGCCCTCTCTGTACTGGGAAGCTGTGCTGGGAGCCTGCTCTCTAACTGCGGGGGGCGCGAAACAGAGAAAGGACGGCATGTGGGAGGGGGGCTCAGGCTCGCCCCCCCCCATCTCTTCCTGCTTTGTTCCCATAGGGAGCTGCTGCTTCGTTTCTTTTCTTGTTTCTTTTCCTTTGGGCCTGGGCACGTTCAGAAAACCTCAGAAGGGCGACTTGCTGCTTTGGGAGTACTGTACCTGACATTCCTAGGTTTTGATAAAGAATAGATCAACCAGAAACCTCTGGCTTAGCATTTTTATGGGAAACAAAGTATATTCTTTTTTGTTTTTAATGATTTTTAAGTGTAATACAAACCTCCCAGAAAGGAAACCAGCTGGACAGAGGCAGCCAGGACCACCGGATGCTGAGAACCATGGGTCTCACTCTGAGATGCTGCCCGCGGCTGCCGGCCTGGATATCTGCTGGGCCTGTGTCCCCAGGAGGGCATGAGCCCTTGCGAGGATGCGAGTGTTGGTCTGTGCTGCGGCGGGCCTCCAGCGCCACCCCTCGGTCCCGTGGCCCTGCCTGTGGACCCAGAGGGGCCGAGACAGGAGATGGGGGAGGAGGGCACCGTGGGGGGGCAGTGTCGGGCAGTGACAGCAGCGAATTGTCCACGTGGGATCCAGGTAGGATGAAGGTGTGGGGTCCACGCGGTATCTGTGTGTCCTAGGACCAGTTGCGTGGTATCTGTGTGTCCTAGGACAAGTTGGTTCTCCACATCTGCTTCGTTATCTCTACTCACCGGATCCGCTTTGGAGATTTAAATTAGTTGATAAAGCCTGTGGCACGGGGCCTGGCCCACGATAAAGGGTGTTACCTTCCTAGTTAGGATTCAAACGATTTCTGTTTTTGTAGGGTCAGGGTGGGCTCGTACCTGAGTAATTGAGTAGGGGGTCCAGGTGGCAGGCAACTTGAAGGACGTGGGTGTCCAGGTGAGGCATGGGTAGTGCCCCGAAGAAGGCACGGAGGGGATGGGAGCCGGCCAGAGAGCAGGTGACGCCCGGAGTAGGGCCAGTGGCGTGTGGCCTCAGGACCAAATCCTGCATGCACCCTGCTTTTGTCAGTAAGGTTTGATCGGGACCCAGCCATGCGCACTCACCGTCTTGGCCGTCTTTGCCTTTCAGGGGCAGAGCTGAGTGGCTGGAGTTGAGGCCAAGTGGCCCACGAAGCCCACGATCTTCCCTGTCTGGCCCTTTGCAGCAGTGGTGTCCCCAGGGGACATTGGCAGCGTCTGGAGACATTTTTGCTTGTCACAGCTGAGGTTGGGGGCAGCTCCTGGCATCTAGGAGGTGGAGGCAGGTGTGCTGCTGGCCACGTGCAGTGCGCAGGACGGGTCCCACAGCAAAATATGATCCGGCCCCAAATGTCAGTAGTGCCAAGGTTGAGAAACGATGCTTTCCAGAAAAAAAATTCCTGTTTCAACTAGAGAACGGACTGGTTCGGGGGAGGTGGGCGGTGCTTTTGTTGGAATGGGGATGCGGGAAATGGGGCAGGCTCGGGTGGGGGAAGATGAGACAGGCATGCTGGCCCTGAGGTCGCCATCCTGAGGGCATGTGGGAGGTGCTGCAGAGACAGGGCTGCCAGGCAGACCAGGCTTTGGGCATCAGCAGAGACTAGGTGGTCCCATCCCCGCCCTGTTCCCTGGGGTGGCTCGGCCCCCTAAGGAGAATGCTGCAAGCGACAAGAGCAGAAGGACAAGGACATTGGACACTTGAAGGCAGACAGAGGAGGGGAAATCTCGGAAGGAAGGGGGAAGGACCAGCCATGCAGGTGCTGGGGAGACACCTGCAAGACAAGCCTCAAAGGCCAGCTCAGAGAGGAAGGAGAGGGCCGTCACCCTGGGAGGCCATGGAGAGGTCAGTGGTTAGAAAGCGGCCCGGTGAGACGCACGCAGGAAAATGCCCTCAGGACCTGGGGCTCTGGTGGCCTCGTCACCAACCCCAATGGGAGCAGTGTGTCCAAGGCTTGGGGCAGGAGCCGCCTCGGGGGAGGTGAGGGGAGGAGAGCAGCAGCTCAGGGGCCATGCAGAAATGAGCCCTGGGCTCGAGCCAGCTGCCGGTGCCGCCCGGGGCTCTGGTCCCAGCCGAGGCTCTGGGTGACAGAGGGCACAGCCTTCCTGCGGACCAGGAGGAGGAGGAAGGATGGGGGAGGGGTGGCAGCAGGGAGAAGATGCCGCTAGACGGCTGGGTATGAACGGTGACAAAGCAAAGCAGAGGACGGGACGGCTGAGGAGAAGCCCCTTTCTACGGTGGGTCATTTCTTTCTTCCCCTGATCCTTTTTCTTACCCTCTGTATAAAATAATCATCCCCGGGCACTTTTTAGTTGGAGGCGAAAGGAAAGCTTCTCCGACTGCCCTCTGGAACCAGGTCACACTTTCTCCCTGGCCAAGCGCCTCTCCCGTGTCATCCTCAGAACTGGAAGGAAATTAGCTGATTATCAAAAGGCCAGGGACCTGGATTCCAGGGCCTCTGGTGAACTCACCCTCCCCGCAGGAAACCTGTCAGGTCGGTTGGATTCCATTTCATCTCTGCCTGGTACAGACTTGTAGCAGAGCCTCTGCAGAAAAACAGGGAGTGATTTCACGCCAGGTTTGTTAATTTATGCTTTGATTACAAAAACAGAACAAAACCACAGAGCAGACACTTAGACTATCCTGCTAGCTCTGCCCAGCAGCCCAGCTTGGGGGTCCTGCTCTGGTCTCCAGGAGCCGGGCTGCTGTTGGCCCAGCGGACAGGGGAGGAGCAGCTGGTGGTCTCAGAATGGTCTAGAAAGGAGCTGCTCCAACCCTGCCATCTTTGTGCTGGGCTCACACCAGCCTCGGGCTCACGCAGCAGGCCCTGCGGCCACCCAGCTGGGAAACGTTGGACCAGTGACCTAGCTTCTCTGCACCTCGGTTTTCTCGACTGTGGTTGGAGGGAATGATCAACCGTCTGTGTCATGGGGTGGCTGTGACATGTAAATCAGTGCCTGATTCTAAGAAGCACTTAGAATAGTGCCTGACACACGACCAACAAACGCTGTGGGGGTAGGGCGGGGCGACAGGCACACCTCGTTTTATTGCACTTCGCAGATACTTTTTTTTTTTTTTTTTTAACAAATTGAAGGTTTGTGACGACCGCACATCGAGCAAGTCTGTTGGCGTCCTTTTTCCAGCAAAAGTTCCTCACTTTGTGTCTCTGAGTCACGTGTCAGTAATTCTTCAACTATTTCAAACTTCTTGTTACTTTTTAAAATAAATATTTATTTAACTATTTCACATAATAACTATTATATTTGTGCTGGGGAGCCATGATCAGTGATCTTTGATGTGACTGTGGCAAAAAGACGATTCACTGAAGGCTCAGATGATGGTTAACATTTTTTAGCAATAAAGTATTTTTTTAATAAAGGCCTGCACATTTTTTCATTTATTTTTATTTTTTAATACACGTACTTATTCTATTTATTTTATTTTTGGCTGCGTTGGGTCTTCGTGGCTGCACACGGGCTTTCTCTCGTGGCGAGCAGGGGCTGCTCTTCGTTGCGGTGCGCAGGCTTCTCATTGCGTTGGCTTTTCTTGGAGCGGAACATGGGCTCTAGGCACACGGGCTTCAGTAGTTGTGCCGCGTGGGCTCTAGAGCGCAGGCTCAGTAGTTGTGGCGCACGGGCTTAGTTGCTCCGCGGCATGTGGGTCTTCCCGAACCAGGGCTCGAACCCATGTCCCCTGCATTGGCAGGCGGATTCCTAACCACTGCACCACCAGGGAAGCCCCTGTACATTTTTTAGGCAATGCTGTTGCACAGTCAGTAGACTACAGTACAGGGTGTAGAGTAACTTTTCTGTGCACCAGGAAACCAAAAAATTCATGTGACTCGCTTTATCTTGATATGTGCTTTATTGCAGCGGTCTGGAACTGAACCTGTGTTATCTCGGAGGTCTACCTGTAGTTTCCCAGGGCTGCATAACAAATGACCATAAACTGCATGGCTTTGAACAACAGAAATGGATCCTCTCCAATCTGGAGGCTGCAAGTCTGAAGTCAAGATGTCTGCAGGTTCCCCCTGAGGGCTCAAGGAGGACTCCTTCTGGCCTCCTTCTAGCTCTGGTCGCTTACCCATCATCTTGACGCTTGAGCTGCGTCACTTCCATCTCTGTCTCCATCGTCACGTGGCCATCTTCTCTCTGTGTGTCTGTGTCTCTGTATCCCAGTGTCTTATAGGGACACCAGTGATTGATCTAGGGCCTGTCCGTGATTTAGGATTCGAGCATATCTTTTTTGGGGGGACACCATTCAGCTGACAGCAGTGGATGGGGTTGGCTGTTTTACCTGTATTATGGTTTCTGTTGTAGTTCACGTCTGTGTCTTCATCATTTCCGCGAGCCTGCTAAGAGCAGGGTGGTCTTGCTTTTCCTTGTGTTCTTGTAGCAGCTAACAAGGTGCATGACAAGTGCTTAGCACCCCTGTAGTGACTTAAATTAAAGAGGACTCCACTGGGCTTCCCTGGTGGCGCAGTGGTTGAGAGTCCGCCTGCCGATGCAGGGGACGCGGGTTCATGCCCCGGTCCGGGAAGATCCCACATGCCGCGGAGCGGGTGGGCCCGTGAGCCATGGCCACTGAGCCTGCGCGTCCGGAGCCTGTGCTCCACAACGGGAGAGGCCACAACAGTGAGAGGCCCGCGTACCGCAAAAAAAGAAAAAAAAAAGGACTCCACTTCTGATAACCTTCAGGTTTTCAGGACAGACGTGAAGAAGGCTATGAACATAAGAAATCTTGCTTTGGAGAAGCCGCCCCGTTCATATACTGTGAGATCGGAGCAACCTGTAAGCCCTTGGTTGGTGTAAGTGCTACTCATTGAGAGGTTGTTGCTGTGTGCCAGGGATGCTGGAGGTCCTTGCTGATCTCGAGCTCACGGCCTGGTTGGAGAGACACACAATTAAATGAGCAGTTAGAGTCGCGCGATTAGGTCCTGTTGTAGGGGAGCCCGGGGTGCCGGGGCTGGTGACCACAGATGTGGTGTTGGCAGAGGGCAGCCTACTGCTTTAAGGACTTGGGACGTCCCTCAGACTCTGGCAGGCTCCCCGTTTGCCCTAGCATGGGCACACGGGACGGGAACGTCCCTGCACCTGCCCACGGGTCCCGTGGGCCCCCGCGGTACGGCAAAGTTTAGTGACTGACGCAGCGACTGACCCAGCATCTTCGCCAGACAGTCTGTCATCGGAGTAGGCTCCGTTTGCCCCGGTGAGAAGCGTAACAGTTAAGAACGTGCTCCTTGAAGTTCTTTTAACTGGAGCTGAGGGTGAAACCCGAGTTACCTGCCAAGTTTTCACCCGTATTGTTACTGGATTCCCTTATGTGCATGTCTTAGGTAAAGAAGGCCCCGAAGGGGTTGACACCTCTGCGTCTAACTGGGCATGTGACCACTTCACTAGACAAGAGGGACGTTCCCTTAACTCCCAGCCAGCGTCCCACAAAGTCCCAGGCCACTCTCACAAGGGCTCAGGTCTCACCTGCCCGGCCGGCTGGGCCGAAGTCCCCGCGGGGCTGCTCTGGGCAGGAACCAGCCCGCCGCCCGCCTCTTGCCTGGCCTTCCCCCGACCTGCCTTCCCTTGTTACTCGATGTCCAAGTGCTATCGTGTCCCCGGAAGGTCACGTCTACTGGCACCTCGGAATGTGACCTTTTGTGGAAATAGGGCCTTTGCAGATGTAACTGGCTTAGTCAAAGTGAGTGGACCCTAATCCCATGACTGGTGTCCTCAGAAGACAGCCACGTGGAGACACAGGGCAGAAGGCCACGTGAGATGGAGGCAGATTTGGGGGCACCTGCAAGCCAAGGAAAGACAAGGCTTGCCTGTGACGCCACGAGCCAGGAGAGAGGCCTGGATCCCATTCTTCCCGAGCCTTTGGGCGCAGGGCCCGGCAGAGACCTTGACTGCAGACCTCCAGCATCCAGAGGTGGGAGAGAACGGTTTCTTTGTTTTAAGCCACCACATTTGGGTGACTTGTTACAGCAGCTTGGGAACCAGCCCGTCCGAGGCCTCGCTGACCCCAGGGCACCTTGGCGAGGTGTTAGCCAGCACAGCACATCCCGGGGGCCCCTGGGGACTCAGAGCGGCCACGTGGGGAGGGGGAGGGAGGGGGAGGGGCGGTCAGGTAGGCCTTTGTCTGTGTGGATGGGAAACAGGTCATCGAAGACCCTGGTGCGTGTAGGCACGTGGGGGCCAGGCTTGGGGCTTCGGCCGCAGGTGATGCCAGACAATTCCGTCCGGCGCAGTGAAACCCTCCAGTCCGTGGAGGCTCCCCGGAGGCCTGGTTCTCAGCCCAGCTCTGTGATTAGCTCCCGAACTGCAGGCAGAAACCCCACGTTTCTGCTTCGGTTGCTTCTTTATACTTCTTTATACTCTGAAAGGCGTGTCATGTCATCGTTGCACTTCCGTACGTCATACATCCTTGAGGTTTGACGCCTGCGTCACCCACACTCCTTCAAGCTGCGTTCCCATCACCCAGTGGCTCCCTGTGCCCCTCCCCCTCTGGCCCTGCCTCCTCCTGCCATCCACTCTTGCTGACGTCTGAGGGTCCACCTGCCTGTTCTCATACATCCTATAAGACGCGTGCTCCTGGGTTTGGCTTCCGTGTTCACCTTCATGGCTGTGGGCCACCTCGGTGTGGCGTGGACGTGTATTTCCTATCAGTGGTGCCGTATGAATGTGCTGCCGTTGGTTTATTTTATCCTATTGCTGGACGTCACTGTTGTTTCCAGTTTGGGGCCATTATGAAAAATGAATCCAGTCCAAACATCTGTACGCGAGCCCTTCTGTGGACATCCACTTCCTTTTCCCTTGAGTGCGTGTGCCTGGGGTGGAATGGCTATGTCTGGTGCATGTAAAGTGCTCATGCTGCCCTTCGTGCAGGTGGATGGTCAGTGAATGAGTCCTCCATCTGGGGTAGGAAGTGATGGGGCTGGGCAGGCAGCAGGTGGGCTAGCGGGTGGACCCGTCTCCTCCCCAGACCTGTTCTCACGCCTCCCCTTTCCGCCCTTCTGACAGAGCTGCTTCGTATTTACCTAGTTCTGGCTCAAGGTTTCTGCAAAGATTTTCTTTGAAGAATGTGTCCTGCTTCTAAAAATAAAGCCCTGATGCTCCCGGGGCCCTTCTGATGCGGGGAGTTGTCCCAGGTGCTTGGTATTCCTGTGAGCTGCTTCAATTCAGACTCGACGCCCAGCGAAGTGCAGTTGGATCTGTTCTGGAGGCAGCAACACTGACACCACGAATTGGGGTTGAAGGCCATGAAGAGGTCCTGGGATTCCTGAGGCCACATCAGGCTGCTCCGTACTGGGCCCTCTGTCTGGCCTCCAGCCGTCACTTACCTGTTAAAACACATGTGGAGGGCTTCCCTGGTGGTGCAGTGGTTGAGAATCTGCCTGCCAGTGCAGGGGACACGGGTTCGAGCCCTGATCTGGGAATGTCCCACATGCCGCGGAGCAACTAGGCCCGTGAGCCACAACTACTGAGCCTGCGCGTCTGGAGCCTGTGCTCCGCAGCAGGAGAGGCCACCGCAGTGAGAGGCCCGCGCACCGCCATGAGGAGTGGCCCCCGCTTGCCGCAACTAGAGAAAGCCCTCGCGCGGAAACGAAGACCCAACACAGCCAAAAATAAATTAATTAATTAATTTTTAAAAATAAAAACACATGTTGATCCCTTCAAGGTCAAGTGTTTTCTAGGGCACAGTGGCCCATGGATTCGCAGAGCTTACATCACCCGCATTGCGGGCTTGTGCCCTGTGGGGGATGAGTCATCCATCTGGAGCGTCCCTGTGTCTGTGCCTCGTGTATGTCTGCAGAACTTGCCTCCAGGACTTTAGTTCCCTGGGTGTGTTGACCCAGGACCTTGTGTGTAAGACCCAGAAACTGCCCTTGGGTGGTTTTGTGATGGGTGGAGGTGTGGGATCAGTGACAGCAGAGCCGTCCGGGAAGGATTTGTTGAAGGGTAGATGGGTTTGGCCAGGGTTAGAGGAGCCAGAGGGAACCTTCCAGGTAAGGTGAGTAGCGTGCCCAGCTGAGTGTGCCGAATTTGGGGAGGGGACCTGTTAGCTGGCCTTTGGGACCCTTGTAGCTGGGGGTTGGGTGCGAATGAAGCAGGGGGTTGAACAAGTGGGCTTTTTTCCACGAGGTCGGGGGGCACCTCGGACCACCATTTGAAGTTGAGGCAATGGAGCCTGGGTTCTAAGTGAAAGGCCTGTTGTAGGTTCTTTGGTGGCTGGTGAGTGAGTCCGGGCTGCACAGTGATTCTCTGCCCTGTGTGTGCATTAGAATTCCGGAAGAGCTTGTTAAAAATACTGCTGAATCTCCAGGGTGGGACCGTGTTATTCAAAAGCCTCTCCAGGTGGTTGGCGTTGGCATCCAGGGTGGGGAAACTGTTAAGAGGAGCCCTTTGGGGTGCAGGGGTGCCGGGCGTGACCATGGGGTGGAGCGTGGGAGGTGGAGATTGGAAATGGAAGGAAGGGAGCCAGAGAGAAGAGGTGTCAACACACCAGCGGGGCTCAGACTTAAAGGTAAAGGAAGAGGATAAATAACATTAATAACAATAGCCCTCACTGAGGACAGTGGTTATCAGAGGGGCGATATTGGGGGACACTTGGCAGTGCCTGGAGACATTTGGGTTGTCTGGGGGTGGGGATGCCCCCAGCTTCTGGCGGGTGGAGGCCAGGGGTGCTGCCAGGCATCCTGCAGTGGGCAGGGCAGTCCCCCGCAGAGCATGGTCCCACCCAGAGTGTTTCTGGCACCAAGAGCAGGAAACCCTGCCTTGGGGAGAGCTGTGTGCCGGCTCTTCCCTAAGCACGCGGCATGAACCAGCAGATTTTATCCACACGCTCTGAAGAGGTCAAGAGTGTAATTTTCCCCAAGTTATAGACAAGGAAGTGGAGGCCCCAGGAAGTTAAGTTACGCCCATCTGAGGGGTTCCACCAGGGATGAAGGGGAAGTCATCGAAGGTGAGCGGGTGGTGACCTGGGTTTTGAGTAAGTGCCAACGCCTCCAAGTGAAAATGCAGAGACTTTGTGGTGTGCAGGAGACTTTGTAAGTTGGTTCGAGTCCCTGGTACATCCCTCTTTGGGGACATCAGTGCTGGGCCGGCCGGCGTTCATCTCCAGGCACGATGACGAGGAATGGTCCTTATTGAGCGCCTCCTATGCGCTCACCTGGTGAGCCAGGTTTTCCTATCTTCCTGCTGCAGGTGATACAGATAGATGCTCAGAGAGGTTAAGTCACTTGTCCAAGAGCACACAGCTGGAGCTGCTGGTCACACTCTGATCTGGCCCCAAAACCCTGTGTTTCTTCCTTCTTTGGAGGATGCTGTCAGCCTTAATTTAGTCCCGCCTACAGGGGAGGAGTCGGAGGAGGAAGACTCTGGTGATAAAGGATCAGGTGAGGAACGCGCTAGAAGGCCAAGCAGGGCCTCAGGGAACAGAGCTGGGCCTTTCCACATCCAGGCTGGAGGCAAGGTGCTGAGCGTGCAAACCTGCCATGTCTCCCCTTTGTGGTGCCGGATGAAAGGAACTGCTTATCTCCTAGGCTGTAGAGACGGTTGGCCTGGGGGGAGAGGATGAGCTTGGGAGAGGATGAGCTCACAACAAACGTTTCCAAAGCAGCCTTTTCCTCCCTGGTGTTTTCCCAGTATTCTTGTAAGTCGAGGAATGAGGGAAGGTGGGATCCGGCTTGTGCCAGAAGACATATTAACGCCCTAAATGCCCAGCAGCAGACTGTCTGGCCTGCAGGCCTCTGCCCTCCCGCCGGCCTGTCACTCCCTCAGCCGGCCTTTCTCCTTCCGGACAGCGGGTCCCATGGAATCTCTGTTGTATCCGGAGCTGTGCTCCCCTGCCCGCTCCGTCTCCATGTCCCTGGGGAGCCCGAGTGCCCCCTGCAGGCTTATCTGTCACCCTCAGCTGCTTTCCCACTCGGCTTCTAAGCAGCTGGAAATTTCTGTCGGGGTTGTGCCTCTTCACTGTCACTACGTTGGGTGTCTTTCCGTGTTACTAAATGTTTGTTCCTTTGGCTCATGTCCTGCTGCAGACCGGTTGGGCCCCCTCAGAAGGAACCTGATCTCGTGGCCTCGGAGCCCCTGCGGTGGAGCCCGGGGCGGGGGGCTGTCCCCGGTTCTCCCCGCAGCTTAGGGGGCACTGGCCTCCTATTTTCTAATGGTTCTAGTGTGTTCTCAGTGAGTCGAAATGTTAGGAGAGCTCCGGAATCTTGGTGAGAGTAGCTTGTTGCACACCCCGACTTACTTGGTTGCCACCGAGAAATGCCTCTGCGGGGCGCTTGCGGTGACTTAGCAAGATTTCCCACAGTAACACTCGGGATATAGAGGTCCGATTGCCCCCGGCATCAGACTCAGCCGTCAGGAATGTGAGGTGAGTGGCGGTTGGGCGATGGCCAGGTAGTTTGGGATCGTAGGAGAGAGTGTTCCGGAAGTGTGGAGGCAAGACCACACTTTGCAGAGGCCGGAACTCTGTTTTGGGGTCTTGGCTTTCATTTGCTTCGTGGAGTTCCCTTTGTTAGATGTGACAGAAAGAGAGGAAGCCGGGGAGAAGTTCGCTGGGGGCCACGCCGGCCAAGGAGAGTGAAGGAAGGTCTGAGAAGCGGAATCTGTGTCCACACCCCTAGGAGGGTGTGTGACTTTCCTGAGACCGCCAGAACAAACTGCTACAAACTGGGTCACTCAACACAACCGAAATTCATTCCCTTCTGGCTCTGGAGGCCTGAAGTCTGGGATTGAGGTGTCGTTAGGGCTGGCTCCTTCTGAGGCCGCGAGGGAGAGGCTGTCCCGGGCCTCTCTCCTTGGCTTGTAGACGGCCGCCTTCTCCCTGTCTCCATGTCATCTTCACCCTGTGCCCACATTTCCCCATTTTGTGAGGACACCTGTCCTATTGGAGGAGGGCCCACCCGTAGCACTTTATCTGAACATGGTCATCCGCAAAGACCCTGTTTCCAAACAAGGTGGTATTTGCAGGTATGGAAGTTAGGACTTCAGTATCCTTTGCGGGGGACACAGTTCAACTCATAACAAGAGGGTATTAGAAAAACGTGACCATATGTGACTTCTCAGTGCCGTCCTCTCCCCAACCTGGTGGCTTTTAGGTTTTAGCCAAAAGATGCTTGCTTAAGTGCTTGACCTGAACCCCGTGGTCAGGCCTTAAATAGCTCAAGCAAATGGAAATAAGGTACAGTGATACTGAACTTTCACGACCCACAACGCACAGTTGTTGTAACTAGCAATGGAGATAGAATTTATGGAGTGATTAGTGGTTTATAAAGAAATTATACTACCTCATTTAGTAAAGCACCTGTGAGCCAAGGAAGTTTAGTTCTTTGCTGCAGTGAAACTCATAGCATTCCAGACCACGGTGGTGTGTAAAAAAAACAGGTGTGTCTCGAACTTGGTGAAAAGTACAGGGCTTATGCGTGAACTGGGTCAGTGTAAACAGCATGACCACAAACTCTGTGGGGGTGTGTACCGTGCCTGGGGGGCCCCCGTGCCCTGTGTGTGCACACGTGATTCCCACGTGCAAGCTCTTTCTCTGGTCCTCTTGCACTTGGGAACAGTGAGGCACAAAGGTCAGACTGAGCATGGCTACGTTGGTGAGTGGTCAGGTGGGTTTCTTCTGAAGTGTGACCTTGACCTGAGTCAACCTGAGTGGCAAGAGTTGTCAGCAAGTGAAGTTTGCAGGACAGAGCTTGCCAGCCAGAGGGAACTGCCGGTGCAAGGGTCCTGGGACAGAAATGAGTTAAATTCAGAAACTGAGTGCACTAGAAGGAAACGGGGCCATGGAAGAGCAGGTGGGGCCATAGTCACGTAGTCCCAATAAGGAGGTTCGAGACTGCAGGGAAATGCCCCTGGAGAGACTTACTTTGCTGAGGGGCCCAGCTGCTCTAAGGAGAATGGTTTCGTGGTGTGTTTTGGGGGTCGGAGGAGCAGGGAGACCAGGTGGGAGGCTGCTGAGGTGAGTCCAGAGAGAGATGAGGTGCTCAGCTAGGAGCAGAGAGCAGAAGTCAGATCCACATACTTCGGAGGTGGAATCGCTTGGACTTGTGGAACTGCCTGGATTTGAGGGGTTTTGACAGAGTCCGTATGGTCCCCAGAGCGTAATTTACACTCTGCCCCTTTACAGAAAGAGTGTGCCAGCCCCTATACACTGTCCTGGCACTCATTTTTTCTTTTTTATTAATTTATTTATTTATGGCTGTGCTGGGTCTTCGTTTCTGTGCGAGGGCCTTCTCTAGTTGTGGCAAGCGGGAGCCACTCTTCATCGCGGTGCGCGGGCCTCTCACTATCGCGGCCTCTTGTTGCGGAGCACAGGCTCCAGACGCGCAGGCTCAGTAGTTGTGGCTCACGGGCCTAGTTACTCCGCGGCATGTGGGATCCTCCCAGACCTGGGCTCGAACCCACATCCCCTGCACTAGCAGGCAGACTCCCAACCACCGCGCCACCAGGGAAGCCCCCTGGCACTCATTTTTAAATAAACAGAGACCCACCATATTTCTGGAAGAAAAGATACAACAGTATAAAGATGTCAGTTCTTACCATTGCTGTGCCAACAGAAACAAAAACCCAGTGGGGTAACTTTTTTGAAGGAATGAAGAGGTGGGAAGACATATTACTTAATTACTCCCAGGTTCATTTGGAGGGAAAAAAAACAGGTTCAAATAACTGATAGGAGGAGACTTTGAAATAGAATGGTTCTTGGGGGCTGGTCCTTCCAGATGGCCAAACTTGGTAAAGCTCCCGGAGTTACATAAGGGCTGGTGTTGTTATAAAAATAGGCAGACTCATGACATGGAATTGGCCAGATTCAAACCCTGGTGTCTCTATACACATTTAAAAAGCATTAAGATGACATCACGGAGGGGACAGATTGTTCGGGAACCGATAAAGGAGTAATCGCTTAGCTGTTTGCTAATTAATTTTGTAAAGTTCCTTGCTGAGCAGCAAAATAAATTCTTTGTACGTTGATGTCAGTCCACACACCATTTTTTTTTTAAATAGAGGAAAATAGATGTGAAATGTTTATCAAATTTTTCATCAGGGGAGCCTTTTCTGTGCTTCAGGGTGAAATTACAAAGGAAGGATTGATAGGGTCAGAGAGCTGAGACTTTACCTGAAGTTAGCAAATGGATGGGTGTGCGTGAGCAACAGTGGGGAAGATATTTGAAACTGATACGAAATTTCAGACTCTAATCAAGCAAAGGATGCAAAATGATAGTCACGAAGCAGGAAAGAAGACGTCGTCCATATTTGAAAGTTTCTGACCGATGGTCAAAGGAATGTGAATTTAAACTTGGTATTTCGTTGCCCAGTTGTCATATTAGGGAAGGTTTTCTCAAATGGCTGGCAGAAGGGTGAAAAGGGACCCCCGGTGCTGTTGCGAAGATGAATGTCTGCAGCTTTCCAGGAAAGCATTTGGCAATGCTTTGTCCCCTACTAGAAAGTCATCTTAAGAAAAGAATCCACAATTCAGAGGAAGATTAAGGATAAAGATGGCCGCCAACCACCCTGCCGTTTATAGTGGTGGAAAGTTGGGAGCCTTCTGTGAGCAGCAGGTCAGGGTGCCCCCCCTCCTCAGACCTGAAAACGAGCCCCGCTGGTCGGAGCTTTAGTGATGACTTTCCATCAGGAATGATTCTGTTCTTGAATCAGGTCCCGCTGCTCGCCGCATACGAAATCAGTGCTCACAAGTGTTGGTAGAAAGCAAAGATGCCCTTAATCGGAGTGCTGGCAGTCTGGGGGGATGGTGGACTCAGCGTCCCCCCAAAACCACCTCCAGAGATTCTGCTTAGCCATGAAAGCTTTTGAAGGGAAACAGGGAAGTCATCTCCGTTAATCACTGAGGTAGGGGGGTCAGCGCTGTGGCCATCCCCCACTGTGTGCAGGCTTGCATGCAGGCTTGTGTACAGGCTTGTCAGCTCCTCGTGGTCTATCTTTAGATACTATTTTGTTCACAGTTTGTTGGCGAAATTACTGAAGGGGGAGCTAGGGAAGAGATCTCGTCTTCCGTTAATTACTTATTCTTCATTTCTACTTCTTCCATCTACGGAAGGAACCAACAGGTTAGGCAGAGTATTTCGTGATCAAAAGATTTGAAAGGTGTGCTAGGGCCAGAGGTGAGTAGTGCATGGGGGCACCTGGTTTAAGGTTAGTGACAGGACGGAGGGGCCTCCTGCAGAGAGCTCTTTCCTGCAAAGGGCTTTCTCCTGCCAAAAACGACTGCCAGTTCTCAGACACTGGCTGTCCAGCCGGTCAGCTCAATTCGGACACTCTCTACCTGGAGATGAAGTCTGGTCCCACAGGTTGAGGGCTCAGTCCCACAAGACTGCCCCCCACCTCCCCGCTTCAGACGCCCATGACAAGTCCAGGTTGTCACCTGTGCTTCTGACCAACTGGCTATAGATTGGAGCTTGCCGTGACCCTCCCTCCTTGGGTTTGATTAATTTGCCAGAGCAGCTCACAGAAGTCAAACATTTTACTAATTAGATTACAGGTTTAGTATAACAGGATATAACTCTGGAACAGCCAGATGGGAGAGACACGGAAGGCAAGGCATCGAGAAAGAGTGGGGAGCTTCCACGCCCTCTCCTAGCAACCCCTCCCCAAATCTCCGTGTGTTCACCAGCCCAGAGCGTTCAGAACTCCAGCCTTGGGCTTTTAGGGGGGCTCATTATACAGACACGATTGATTAAATCATTGGCCACCTGTAATTTATGGAACTGTGCAGCCTCTCTCCCCTCCGCAGAAGCCAGAGGGCAGGACTGAAAGCCCCCATCCTTAGGTTACCTGGGGTAATCCCCCAGGGTTTTGGGAGCTCTGTGCCAGAAATAGAACACAGACATATATATAATATATATATATATATTTATTTATTTATTTACTATATATATTATATACTATAAATCACAATATCACAGTCAGGTATCCTCTGTTTCCTAGTTAGTAGAATCATGAGGCCAGGAGGAATAGGAGTGCATTTTTTTCAGTTATTGGGAAAATGACTTTCCCCAAGTCATGGAGCTGGAATTGGGAAGGCTGGATTTAGATCCACTGGGATTAATACATCCTTCTAGGCGCTCAGTCAAGTGTTGGAAAGTGTTCGGAATTAACCCCACAGATGGCATACTGTTATACATGCTCAGAAAATGGCCTTTCAAGGCTGGAAAGAACCTGCTGGACACATGGTGTTTGGGAAGGAGACTGGAAGTTGATTTTATAAAATGTGTGTTTTTTTCTTTTAATTACAAAAAGTAGAAGACTTAGGAAAAATAAAGAACAAAATGAGCCGTACGACTGCCATACCTGGACGTGGTTGCTGTCAGCATGTGGTGTGAACATTACTCTTCTTTCTTCTAGTAAATATACATTTCTAAGAACAAAGTGGAGTGAGTTTTATTGTGAAGTTTGTGGATTTCATTTTCCTCAGCGTTCTGTCGTGTGCGTTTTCCATTCTGTTGAGTATTAGAAAACAAATTTTAACAACTGCGTAACCCGTCCTGGAGGTAGAACCCCTCCTGGATCACTGTAAACAGTGCTGTACGTAAGTCACTTCACCTACGTCTTTGATTTCCCAAGGACAGATCGTTTGAGGGGTATTGGGATGGGAGACAATAAGAATCCTGTCCTCTCTACTTCCCTTAATAAATATTGATGAAGTATATAGATCAGTGATTGGTTTATTACCCTGGATATCTCAGTTCGTAGTTCATGGACACCATAGAACTTCTGTCAAGAAATTCGTTCATTCCATGAGTTTCTTTGGTTGCTTGCTGGGCTAGATGCCAGATCCTCGATAAATGGGTGGATAAAACTGGAACAGTTCTTCCATCCAGGGGAGGGTGTGGCTGAGAGGCAGCAGTGAACCAGTCAGCTGAGCACTGACCTCGCCTCGGTCCTCAGGAGCTGGGCGGCACGTAGCCGTCTCTCTCCCAGCTCTGGGGGCCCATCGACAGGCTCTCACTGTATTTGCTGGTTGTTTCCAGTGGTACCGTCTGGTGGGCGTGGCTCTGGTCTCTGCCTGGGGAGTGTTCTCACCCAGCTCATCACCTGCCCCCCACCCCCCTACCACTTTGGTCTCTGCAACTCTTGCCTCCTCCCCCGTCTTCACTTAAACTTGAACTTGAGCTCAGATGTGGCACATGTATCACTAATGAGAACCATCAATAGATTTGGGGGCATCATGAAGCCTTAGGAGCTGCCTCCCCAGGCAAGCTAGCTTGTCTGAACCCGGCATTTTCATCTGAGTCTCAGAAATGAACCCCGGGGGAAACCTCTTTCAATAAAAACCCTCAGTTTCCTCACCTGTAAAATGAGTGGCACCAGCTACTTTGTGTTTCCCAGAATGGTAGCTAAGATGAACTTTAAAAAAATGTTTTAAGTTAATATATACTAGAAAAGATTTATCAGTATATCTAAGGAAGACCTGTCTTTTTAAAGGATAGAAGCTTCCTTTTTAAAGATACAGAAAGCTGCCTTTAAAATAACTTTCTTGAATAAACTTACATTGTTAAAGTAGGTTGATTTAAAGAGAAATATTAAATAATTTGATTTTTTAAAACATTTATTTATTTATCTATTTATCTATCTATCTATCTATCTATCTATTTAGCTAGCTAGCTAGCTGCTCCGGGTCTTAGTTCTGGCATGCGGGATCTAGTTCCCTGACCAGGGATCGAACCTGGGCCCCCTGAATTGGGAGCACAGAGTCTTAACCACTGGACCACCAGGGAAGCCCAGTAATTTGATTTTTTTTTTAAGGAAGACAGTAGATCAATGGTTAATGTTTGGAAACCACAAGTCCTTCCAGTGCTTGTGTTTTGCAGTTTTGTTGAACTCATCAAACGGGGGTCAGGAATCTGAGTCTACCCCCAACCAGCCCATCAAGTGAATGGGCCTCTCTTCTCATGTCTTTTGTAACATCTGCAGAGATAATCGTGCTTTTTCTTTCTAGTCGCTGGCTGGGGACCAGAGTGGGGAAGTTTTTCTAGTCCGGGCTGATCACAAGATTTTACTTCCCAGCCTGTCTGCTGCAGCTCTTCCCATGTGACTCGGGGAGGCTGACCCCACCCCACCAGACCTCCTAAACCCCATGCTTGGGGAGCACTTGACATGCACGTGTCGGGTCATCTTTGAACTCCTTGCCATTGTTTGTCAGCAGCAGGGTGATGGGACAGGAGGACATGTGGGTGGAAGGCATCCACATAGCACACACGGTGTGTTGGGCAAACCAAGGTGTCTGGGCTTCCAGCCCCATGCAGGCCCAGAAGGTCCGTGCAGGCCCAGAAGGTCCCGAGCAGGCCCGGAAGGTGTGGTGGAGGCATCACCCCTCCCCCTCCTCCTGGGGTCAGTTTCATACACATTGTCATCCCAACTAAATGATCAGCAGTTGAGGGAGAAGACCAGGTCTCCATCCACTCGTGTCTTTGGTGGTCCCTGCTGCACGGTGATGCTGAATCAATGTTTGGGTGGAGCATTTGTCCTTTAACAGATGACACCACACACCAGCTTGGGCCAGGCACCGTGCTTGCTGCTGGAGGATGACAGAGGAGCCAGGTATCCAGTTGGCTTTCGAGGAAACGAGGGTAGTTGTCAGGGAACTAAGAAATCACGTGCAGAATCACAACTGTGATGCCCAGATTGCAAGCAGTTAAGTGTCCAGAGAAGATGACGGATGAGTCCCCAGAGAGCTCAGAGAAGAGGTAGGATTCCGTCTGCAAAGGCACTGTTTGACGGGGGTCTCTCTCAAATGGGTAGGTTCTAACGTAGCAGAAACTGGGGGTACTGTTGGGTCTTCAAGTCAGTGGGGTGCGGAGAGAGACGGAGGCTTAAGGTCGGGGGATGGTGGGGGTGTTTGGAGCAGAATGAAAGAAACAGTCGCTGTGCTTGGCGAGCTCAGGGCATCCAAATGAGAATGTGACGCGGACATGGAGGGTGAGTTAGTGCAAGGAGGGTCTGGAAAGACAAGCCAGGTTTGGATTGACGTCTGCAGACTGTAGGAGCCTCTGAAGAAGCTGAGATTGTTGTTGTTTTGTTTTTTTAATTTATTTATTTTTTATTTTATTTTATTTTTGGCTGCTTTGGGTCTTCGTTGCTGTGCGCGGGCTTTCTCTAGTTGCGGTGAGCAGGGGCCACTCTTCGTTGCGGTGCACGGGCTTCTCATTGCAGTGGCTTCTCTTGTTGCGGAGCGCGGGCTCTAGGCGTGTGAGCTTCAGTACTTGTGGCACGTGGGCTCAGTAGTTGTGGCTCGCAGGCTTATTTGCTCCGCGGCATGTGAGAGCTTCCCAGACCAGGGATCGAACTGTGTCCCCTGAATTGGCAGGCGGATTCTTAACCACTGTGCCACCAGGGAAGTCTGAGATTGTTGTTTTTACCCAAGAAAATGATGGGGTTGGTCCAGCCCACCCTGAAGCACAGTCTCGCCGCTGGGCATCAAGTAGGCTGGAGACAAGAAGCCAGGGCGTAAGAGGCTCAGGCCCCGCAGAGGCGGTGGAGAGGGGCTTGGCCACCCCTTCCCCTCCCTGACCCTTACCCACAACCCGTGATTGTCCAGACTGATTTTCTTACTTTGTCACTGGCTGGTGAAAACACCCGGAGTTATTGGGCCAGCTCTCTCCAACGATCACACTTTACACCATAAAAGCAGCAAGTGAGAAGCGGGCACCCACAACTGCGGGGTCCCCTCCCACGCACCCCGTAGAGCCTGAGGGGGTGTTGAGCTTGAGTCACCGGCTTTGCGTGGACAGAGAAGGCCTTGAACATGTGCATGTTGCCAGCCCAGCGCCTGCACACAAGAGCCTGTTCCTAGAAGTAGGTGCAGCTCTCGTGGGCTGCTCACCCAGGCAATGTGGTCCCCTGCTCGGGAGGTGCCCGGGGACCAGGACACACGATTCAGCCCGCGAACCTCATCACTCTGCCCAGATGGCCGGCTGGGGGCCTCCAATAGCTGCTGCTTATCAATTGAGGTCACTGTTGAACCAAAGTGAAATACATCCCAAACACTGGAATGGCCAGCTGATTCCCTGTGGTCCCCTCTCTCCGATGGGGCCATGCGCTTTCCCCCCAAAGGAGGCAGCCCTCCTCCAGGCCACCGGGCAGTGCTTTCGGCTCTGCTCCAGGTGGATACAGAAGGGTTCTGGAGATCAGGCTCCTGTAGGTGGGAGGAAGTGTCCCGCCACCGCAATGGGAAGGTTCGAATTTCGCTGTGTAGGACCGTGCTCTCGAAACCAGAGCCTGTGCCTTCCCTGCCAAGAGAGGAGAGCCTGGAAAGGGGACACCAGTCACGTTTTGCCTTTCCACTTGGGCCGTTGCCCAGACCGGTCGGGTCAAAGATCAGGAGGCGGGGGGAGCTGGGGTGCTGTTTGGAGTCTGTGGGATGGGCCTCCCTCCAGGGCAGTTTGCTTTGGAGGGAAAAGGATGTCCTAGATGTCCACAGGCGCGCAGATAGGCTCACTGTCACCCCGCTGGGTCACCACCAGCTCACCTTCCTCGCGGGCTCTTCCTCAACGTGGGGGGGTGTGAAACCAGATGTCCCTGGTCCATCCCTGCAGCCTGACCGGGCATGTCGGCTTCTCCGTGGCGGCCCGTTGGGAGCCCAGGGCGTTGGGTTTCGGGCAGTTGCTCACAGGAAGCAGATCAGCTTGGGAGGGAGGGTATCTCTGGATTACTTTCATCCTTGGGAACATGTTCTTTCTTGGGGAGAGAGTGAGGTGGGGACAGATGGGATGGAGTGCCTGTCCACAGAGCCTGGTGACTGACATCCCCCGGAGCGGGTAGAAACTCATGCTTTCTTTTTAACCCGGAGGAAAGCTGATGAAATCAACATGAAACTCCTACTCCAGAAATTAAAGTCAAATGTGGAGAATGAGTCATCTTAAACAAGGCAAGAACAGAATTCTCCAGGGAGTAGCCAAAGGCAGTCTCGATGCGCGATGCCCTCCTGCGGGAGGGGTCCAGGCCCAGCGCCTTCCTTCTGCACCTTCCTGGGTCTGGGCCACCCGGAGGACCTGGCGCTTGGCTGTGCACACGCTGGGGTCCTGACCAGGGTGTTCTCCATCCTGCAGATGCTCGTGTCCCGTTATTTTTCTTGGTTGGTTTGTTTTTTAATTGCTCCTCGGGCAGAACGTTGGCATACAGGCCCCCACAAGAGTATTCTGGGATTCTAGGATCTGGGGAGTGGCAGATCCACAGGGGTAGCTGAGGGGCTGTGTGCGGGGTCACGAGTTTGCCACCGGAATCTGTAAGTAAGTCTGTCCTTGCACAACGGTGTTGTCTGTTCAGAGGCCAGCCCCGTAGTTACCAGGGAGGAGCTGGCAGCAGGCTCTTTTCTCTCTAAGTGAATTGGCCTTTATACTAAAGATAAGAAAACCTCATTAGTTGTGACTCAGACATTAGTAAGCTTTAGCGTCCTGACTTCTTAGACCCGGCTCCTACCACGTGGAGGTGAGGGGGGGAGTGGAGGCTTCCCAAGTCGAGGCGTGGTTTCGGGGATGGGGGATGCAGGGGCTTCCACAGCCTACCCTTCTGAGCTGCCCTGAGGTCCAGTGCCGGCCGCCCTGGCCGAGAGTGCATGCAGCTGCGGGCTGTCCCGGAGAGGTGGTGGCTCCTGGGGCCCGTGGGTGAAGTCCAGACCCTAGTGGAGGGTGGCCAGACTTGTAGGCCAAGCTGCCCAGGTACATCCCAGGTGCCCACGCAGCTAACCCGCCAGTGTTTCAGAAATGTATAACTTGGATTTCCAAAAGAGGGTAAGATTCCTAAATTTAGCCTGCTGAGTATAGTTAAGTCACATCAGCCATCTGGGGGGACATTTGACACTTTTGGGGGGATTTGGGCTCTTTCAAGGAGATTATCCCAGGGATACCTACCAGATAGCTCCAAAGCTGTATTTAAATGGAGTTCATTTGCTCATTCACGTTTGAGAGCCTGCTCTGTACAGGCCTGTCACAACCCAGGGAGCGAGGAAACAGGCTGAGTCCCGTGGCCTCGGGGAGCTTATGTTCTCTTGGAGAAATCAGGCTAGAAAGCGAAGAGCACAGGATATATCTAGTGTTAAAAAGGAAAGTAGGGGAAGAGGGTGGGCTGAGGGATGTTGCTGTTGCAGACGCTTGAACACAGTGAGGGATCCAGTCTGGGGAATAATAGGCAGGGGCCTCCCAGGACGCAGGAACAGCATGTGCAAAGGCCCTGCAGTGGGAGGGAGAGAACTTCAAGAAACGGGAGCAAAGAGCCAGCAGGACCCAGGATGCTGGCCTCGAGGGCACTGTAAGCACGAAGACTAAGGAGCTTTGGAGGGTTTTGAACAGAGTCCCGACTGGCTTTTTTTAAAGTCCTGACTTGCTAATTGAGGGGTGGACTGTGGGAAGGCAGAGCTGGACACGTTAGACCTGGTGGAAGGGAGCTGATTGATGAGTTGAGAGGTGACAGTGGCGTGGAGGTGCTGAGGGGAGCTCAGCTGGAGCTGCCCGTGGTGGCGTGGAGTGGCGTGCACACCCTCCACAGAGAGGGGGTAAGGGAGGGGCCGCTGGGGAGGGACATGGGCTTTGGGGCTGGCTGAGTGAGCCCTTCACCTGTGGGCTGAGATGGTGAAGTTGGGGAGGAGGTTTGGGGCAAACCCCAAGTTGGGTTTGGACCTGGGAGGTGCTGGATGTCCATCAGTCCTAAAGGGGAGCCCTCGGTGATTGAATCTGGCGTTCAGGGGTCACTTGTCGGTAAGTGGGAACCCAACCACGTCCACTTGTGCTGTGAGGGGGCTCAGACCGCCTGGGCATTTGGATTTAGGGCTCCTTAGAGATTTTCCCAGTCAAAAGAAGACAGACACACACACACCTTCATTCCTGACACGTCCCTCGTGGAAAGGCAGGTGATGAAGTTTTCCTAGTATTACTTCCCTAATTTAAAAAAATGTTTTGTTGTGAACATTTTGAAATATGTACATAAATAAGAAAATGGTAAAAATAATTAATAATGAAAGTAATAATAATAAAAATTAAATAAGAAAATAGAGACATGGTTAAAAAATAGAAAAAACAGCATAGCGTATAGTAATATATACTAGTAGTATACCATGCAGTAAAATGCAGTGTTAGTGAACCTTTGTGAGCTCATCGTAGAGCAGATCAGAGCATCAGGTCGTCTACCCCCATGTTAGAGCATCAGGTCGTCTACCCCCATGTTAGAGCATCAGGTCGTCTACCCCCATGTTAGAGCATCAGGTCATCTACCCCCACGCTCTTTTCTTTTCTTTTTTTAACATCTTTATTGGAGTATAATTGCTTTACAATGGTGTGTTAGTTGCTGCTGTATAACAAAGCGAGTCAGCTATGCATATACATATGTCCCCATATCTCCTCCCTCTTGGGTCTCCCTCCCTCCCACCCTCCCTATCCCACCCCTCCAGGTGGTCACAAAGCACCGAGCTGATCTCCCTGTGCTATGGGGCTGCTTCCCACTAGCTATCTGTTTTACATTTGGTAGTGTGTATATGTCCATGCCACTCTCTCACTTCATCCCAGCTTCCCCTTCCCCCTCCCCGCGTCCTCAAGTCCATTCTCTACGTCTGCGTCTTTATTCCTGTCCTGCCCCTAGGTTCTTCAGAACCATTTTTTTTTTAGATTCTATATGTATGTGTTAGCACATGATACTCGTTTTTCTCTTTCTGACTTACTTCACTCTGTATGACAGACTCTGGGTCCATCCACCTCACTACAAATAACTCAGTTTCCCTCATTATTTTCTAATGAAGCAGGGATAATTCAAGTGGCGTGGCCTTGAACTTGGGCCACTTGAATTTGAGGCTCCAGGATACTGGCTACAGAGCTGAGGTCAGCACATTGAGTCAACCTGGAGCTTGCAGGGCTGCGGGGAGGAGGGCGGAGCAGAAAGAGGGTGGGGAGAGAGAAGGCGCTTTTCCTGGTGCCACAGGTGAGGGCAGCGAGCTCCGGAAGGTGAAACACACATGCTTGAGAAGTGTGTCCCTGGTTCACATGGGGGTGGAGGTAAGTGATAAACCTGGGTGCCCAGGTGAGCCTAGCAGTGGAGGGCTCTGAGTGCCAGGGCGGGATGTCCACCTTTAAAAGCAAGTCACACCTGGAGGGTTTTGAGCTGCAGGAGGGACCTTTGAGAAAATTAAGGTCACATATGGATTGCACCAGGGAGGGAGTATTCAGGGATCTGACTGCCACAGGCAGCCGCAAAGGTGTGGTGAGCTCTGTGAAGCACGGCGGGAAGCTGACAGCATCTTGTAGCTGCGCCTCCGTTGGGGTCTGGAGGAGGTGGAGACAGAGAGCCTCAGCCCTGAGCCCTCACCCTGAGGGTGTCAGCTCGCGGAGGTGCCAGGAGGGGCGAGCCCCCAGGCGTGGCCCAGCCAGGCTGCCTGCCTGTCTTTCTCTGCTATAAAATAACATGCCCGAGGCGAAGGTTGGTGTCTGCACTCTCTGCAAATGTATTGGTGGATGTCAGGACTGGCTCCAAGGACGGTCTCCCCCTGCCCCTGGGAAAAGTTGCCATTCTGGGCAGCCCACGGGGCATTGAGCATCACGGGACAAAAGGGTCCTGGTCCCGAGGAAGAGAGAGTGAATGGGCGCATTGAAGCTCCTGTGAACGAGGCTCCTGGTGGTCCGGGAATCAGACTCAGACTTCAGTCGCCGGCTGGTAAGTGGCGACGTTGTCAGGGCCGTGCAGTTAGTGGCTTCCACCTTCCTTGAATGGCAAGCTCAGTGCGTGTATCTGTGTTTTAAAAGGACTGCACATCTCTTTATGTAGCTGCTAGCACACAGCGGCTCAGGGTAATCACTGTGTCCCCCATCAGTGACAAAACAGAAACAAGGATCTGTCTCGCAGAGTCCCAGTGGTGGTCTGTGCTCTGTTCTCCCTGCCCAGCCCTGAGGCCCTGCTTTCCGCGGCCCTCCCCCGCCTCGCCCCCAGCCCTCCTGCCTTGTTGGCAGGGGCGGCAGGAATCTGATCGCTCTTAAATGTTAATTTCCGTTTTCCTTGGCCGCCCTTGGCAAGCTGTCCCGGTGTCCTGTAGGGGCCTCAGCTGAGTTCTCGGCTATCACTCTCCCAGCCCTGGGTCAAATCCACCCCATCCGGACTTCAGCCAGCTCCTCTGTTGAGGACGTGGCCGTCTGTGCGGGGCTTTGAGGCGGGCTGGGGCTCGTCTGGATGGCCCCTGTCTGTTGGCATGTCCACCTGTGTCTCTCCCCTCCACCAGCTCTCTCAGCAGCTTCTCCTAAACTGTGTCAGTAGTTTTCAAAGACAGAACGGCATTGCTGCTTCCATTTATGTCATCAGAAGCCTCCTGGGGCTTCCCGGAGCGTCCAGGGCCGAGGCCAGACCCTTGGCCGTCACAATCTGGCCCCTGCGCTCCAGCTTCTGCTGTGCTCAGCCCGCCGTGTCCTCCAGGCCTGCGTGCCCTGCGCTGCCTGGCTATGCCCCCCGCCCACCCCGCTTAGAACCCAGGCGCACCTCACCTCCTCCGGGCAGCTGGCCCGGTTCTGCGGAGCCTCGCTGCTACAGCAGGCCTTGGGGTCCTCGGGAGCAGGGCTGTGCAGTAAGGCCTCGAGACTGTGCCCGTCTGGGCTTCTTCTAAAACCCTCCACTAGGTGCTCCGCACCCCCATGTTGAGTGGGACTCGGTAACTCTCCCAAGGGCGGTGGGGGCCAGGACCAGGGCCTCGTTCTCTCCATCTCTCGAAGCGTGGTCAGGATGCGCTGCCCTGGGAGAGCCCTGGCGTCCTTTGTCCTGACACGCCCCGCTGCTGGGGTTCCCGTGTCCTGAGCAGGAGCCTGTGGGGTGGGGGGCCTGGAGGACGTGCAGCAGGAAGGGTGGTCCCCTCTCTGGGCGTGCCTCTCAGTCCCAGTCCCGGGAGCAGCCTGGCCTGGGCGGGGGCCGTCAGATCCCGCAGCTAACCGCATCCCCTGGCCGTAACCCGCATCCCCTGGCCGTAACCCACAGCTCCTTCCCCTGTGCCGCCTCCCAGCTCCTTCCCCTGTGTCCGGCTGCCGCCTCCCAAGAGGCCCGGTCAGACCCAGAATCTCAGGTAGGAATTGTCATTAATGTGACAGCCCAGCCGTCACACACAGGCTGCGGGCTCAAAACCATCATAAAGCTCTCCTCCCCGCCCGCCCACCCACGAATCCCATTTTATCCTCTGCGTTGATTCCCGCCAGGAAACGAGTCTTCATCTTTTGGATCCGAAGTATTTTCACGTTCTCTCGTCTCAGTAAACAGCTCCACACGCGGCCACAGGCTGCCTGGTCGGGGCAGAGCCGTGACAGCCCGGTGACCAGGTATCTGGTCTGGGGTCCAGGGAGGATTTAGGGAGCCGTCCCCTCAAACCCACTGCAGCGATGCCAAGTGCTGCTTGCCCAGCGGTGGCTGTTCCTACGATGGGACCAGCCACTTTCTGGGCAGAAGGAGATTTAGTTCCCCTTCCCTGAACCCTGGAACTCGCGGTGTGGACAGATCCTGTTTTGTCCTCCTCTTTGACTAATGAATGGGCCGGCCAGGTGCTCAAGCAGATCTCACAAGCCTCATTGTGCCCCAGGAAGAGGGAGTGCAAACAGCAGGATAGGGAACACTGCCGGGGCTGTGTGCAGCGACAGAATAGATGAGACGGGCATAAAGTGGGCATAGAATCCGGGGAGTGAGCCCTGCTCTGCTCCCTCGGGCCAGGAAAAGTGACACGGCCTCTGCAAGAAAGAGGATTCCCACTTGCCATCAGTTTACTCTTTAACCGTGTTTCACTTGCTCAAGGGAAATTCCTTTCTTCTTCCCCTGCTCACAGGAAGAAGCACGTTGCAGAGCTGATGCCGTAGCGCAGCATGGTTGCCTGAGACAGAAGCTTCAGCAATTGCTGGAATAACTGGAGGGGAAATATGAAACCTTAGCCGTTCACCCGGCAAGAGAGTTTCAAGATGGCAGCTCAGCGCATCCGAGCTGCCAACTCCAGCGGCCTCCCGCGGTGCAAGTCCGAGGGGACCTTGATTGACCTGAGTGAAGGGTTTTCAGAAACAAGCTTTAATGATGTCAAAGGTGAGCTCCTGGGAATAGCACTGGCTGGGGTTTGCAAGAGCTCTAAGACCCAAGGACTCCTCTACTTACAGGCTGCCAAGTTCACGTTCAGAGAATTAAATCTTAGCTCTCTAAACTTCATCACGTTATGAATTCAGCCCTGGAACAATACCCACTTGTTTTGTTTTGATGGGTTGGGAGGTTGTTTTGAATTTTCCTCTTTGTAATGAAACTTCTTGTTAATGCAGACTTTGTTTCTCTTTCCATGAGTTTTGGTGACATTAAGGTAAGAGCTTGGTGGCGTACAAAAGTAGGGGGAAGGAGAGCGTACTAAGTCGATGAGGTCCTGAGAGCCACTGCAGAATAAAAGGGGGTCCGGGGACAGGGGTCAGCACGCTTTCTCTGCAGAAGGTCAGAGAGTGAATACTTGAATCTGTGTAGGCCCTACGGCCTCTGTCACAGCTATTCAACTCCGAGATTGTAACGAGAAAGCAGTCACGGGCATGGCTGTGTTCCAGCGGAACTTTACAGAAACGGCCGGCTGAATTTGGCCCGGGGGCCAGAGTTTGCCAACCCCTGGTTTAGAGGTGGCCCCGGGGTTTCCCTAACAGCCGCGTAAAACTGGGCTGGTGATAAAGCCTATCTTTTGGACACCGAGGTGGATGCCAGCGGGTCATTTTCCTTCTAGAGTCCATCCTGCCCTCACTGGCCACGGTCAGTGTCTCCCCTGAGCTTCCTGGCATCTTGTACTTCGTCACCCTCATCACCATCACCACCGTCAGTTGACTTTCCCACCGCGTTCACCGAATTCTGTTGAAATGATCCATTGCGCTGCCCACAGACAGCTCAACGGCAAGAGCTTTCGCTTTACCTTTGTATCGTTAGCCCCTGGCACAAAATCGGTGCTAAATAAATATTTCCGGAGCTAATCTGCTGCCTCCCAGATAAAATCATGATGCACGACCCCGATGTACTGAAATCATACCGTGCCTGCTTCTGCCCTTCTTCTCCTCTCTTCCAGTTATCCTCAACTTCCCCTTCTTTCCTGTCTGTCCTTTAGGCTTGTGGCCCTGAGCATCGCTTAAAATGTTCTTTTAAACAAAAGCCTAGCAAGGGAATCATGAGGTTTTATTAATAAGAGCAGCGGACCTGCTGGGTGTTGCTGTGAATAATCGCGCCGTTTGTTTTTCGCAGTCTGGTGACGGGCATTGTTTTCTTACTTTGTAACCCAGCTAGTCATGGTTGAAGTGGGAAACTGGGAGCTCAAGTCATGCCGTTTGGGCTGGGATTTTGAAACGAGGGGCAGAGAGCTGGATTTTAAAAGATGATGATGTTGATCTAGGAGGAGCTGTCATTCCTCAAAGAACACTGCAGCTGGGGGAGGAAGGCTGAGGAGGGGCTGGTTAGCTTGGGGGGGGGTCAGAGGGGGGGAGAGAGACCCCCTGACTCCACTGCCGAGGGGCAGGCTGTGGCCCAGGCAGCATTTCGGCCCAGCTGCTCCCCACACGTGCCGACGGTAGAAACGGCTTCAAGGTGGGAATCTGTTCCAACCAGAATATCTGCTGCAGAATCTTCTGCCCTAATGAGTGTTTTTCCTGCATAAGACCCGAGGCAGAGGGTAGGAAATGTATTATTCAGCGAACTGAACCTCCTGACACCCAGGCATATTTTTCTTGTATTAAAATCAAGGTACCTGGGAATCTGGCAACACTCTCAGAATTCATTAAGATGGAATTCGATACGGATTTTCCTGCATTTGATTGGCCGGAAGCCCCAGCCTTGTGTACACCCCAGATGTCTGTGCGGCCCTTGTCTGACAGAGGGCTGGTCTTGGAAGGGAGCTCACGCCGCGGTCCACTCCCACGGGGGGCCCAACAGGAAGGGGCGCCGTCTCCCATCAGACAAGCCTCATCCTTGAGTGACATATCTATTACTGCTCCTCTCCTAAGGAGAGTGCTTGCAATTTTGAGTAAAACCAGTTTTATTCTCTGGTCTGGTAAGAAGACTAAAGTGATCATTGGCACTGATACGTTTTCTCAGGTTATGTACACAGCCTGCCTAATAGCTTTGGTTTTTAATTTAAAAAATATTACTGTAAGGGAACTATTCTGGAGGAACACAATAGGGATATAACTTTTGAGGAATTCTAACAAGATTTTAGTAGCTGGCCAGCTTTCTTTGACTTTCATTTGGTTTTAATTTTGACGTGACATTTTCATGAGATGTGTCCAGGAAACTGGAGCCTGTGACTGGAAAACAAAGTGGGGGGGGGGAATCTTATATTATCCCCTGACCCCAGCTGACCCATCTGCCTTCTGCCACCTCCCCTCGAAGCCATTATCTCTGACTTGGCTGTTCTTAGTCACTGCCCCCCTTCAGGGTCAAGTGTGATTTTATAGCAGAAGGGCACAGCCCAGGGGGATTCTAACTTAGCCTTTGGACAACACCTTGTCCCAGTGACACGGATATGGCGTCTCTGTTGTAAGCGCACAGGATGAGCATTCATTCCACGGGTGTTTATTGGGCACCTGCTACGTGACACAGGCCCTGTTCCAAGGACACCACTGCGAGCAAAACATACCTGAACAGAGCCTACCCCCTAGTGGGGCAATGGCGCCCTCCCCGGCAAAACCAACACAGATGTGTATGGTACATTTTATATTGGTTCATGACCAATGCTGTGGAGAAAAATTAAATTAGGAGGGGGCCGGAGATGTCTCTTTAAACATAACATTGTGTGAGTCTTTACCTTGTACTAAGCATCGCTGTGCTAATCACGTCATCACCATCGTCTTGCTTAATCCTTGCCAGAGCCCGTCGAGGGAAGGTGGTTGGTTCATCCACCGTGAAGAATGTCAGGCTCCAGAGATCACACCGCTGCTAAGGGTGTGGATTCAAATCCCAGGTCTGGTGATCCCAGTACCAGCTTCTCCCCGACACCCCAGACAGGGTGGTAGGTGACAGCCTTCGAGGCCCAGGTTCACACCCTGCTAAGAAGCATATCTCTGTAATTTAGTTCGTGTAAATAAATAGAAGCTTCCTACTCTATTGCCTGAGACTTTGCTGAGGACGTGCAATTTAATTTTCATTATTTCCTTTTATTGAATTTTAAAGATCTTTTTTTAATGTGGACCTTTTTTATTTTTTTAAGTGTTTCTTGAATTTGTTACAATATTGCTTCTGTTTTATGTTTTGGGTTTTGTGGGGGGGGGGGATCTTAGCTACCCCACCAGGGGTCAAACGCACAACCTCTGCATTAGAAGGCCAAGTCTTAACCACTGGACCACCAGGGAAGTCCCCTCATTGTTTCCTTTTAAAGGAAAAGGAAACTGGCAAATGATTTTTTTGGGGGGAGGAGGACCAATTTGGTAGAATAGGATGTCTGTTGACTTAATCATATATTAGACAAGATGTAGGTGTTGTTCCACTAAAAATGTAGTCCTTTCTTTGCTTGTTTACATAAGCAATTAAAAAAAGTTTACTTTCATTTGTTTGTTACAGGAAGGCAGCAAACACTGTAAAACAAGGGACAGTTGGGATGGGGCGGTTGGAGAGAAATATATGGGCTTATTTCCATCAGAAAGAAGTTTCTTCATCCTCTGAGTATATGTACTTTGTTATGTATGGGAGGGAGAGAAAACACTTAGATTTCTAATTATCTGTTATTTTTCAAAACACACCCTACTTGTTTAGATGACTTTTTTTTTTTTTTTTTTTTTTTTGCTGTTCCAATTGCTGTCTACCTTGGTAACACGCAGTTGAACGCCAAGAACCATAAATTAGCTTGAGTCGCTGTTTAAAGTGTTGGCATTTTTCAGATTGCTTAAAGAGTTGTTCAAAAAGAATGTGAATTACAACCAGACCTAAACCTTTGATTTTCAAGGGGTAACAGAGAGACCATTTCCATGTTGTTCTGAATGATCGTTTAAAAGAGGTTGAAATAGGGCTTCCCTGGTGGCGCAGCGGTTGAGAGTCCGCCTGCCGATGCAGGGGACACGGGTTCGTGCCCCGGTCCGGGAAGATCCCCCATGCCGTGGAGCGGCTGGGCCCGTGAGCCATGGCCGCTGAGCCTGCGCATCCGGAGCCTGTGCTCCGCAACGGGAGAGGCCACAGCAGTGAGAGGCCTGCATACAGAAGAAAAAAAAAAAAAGAGGTTGAAAGAGACCAACCTCAAAAATCTTATTTCATATAAACAGTTTGATGAAGAATGGGTTCAACTTGGAAACTAGGAAACGGGCCTGATAGTCAAGGGAACCTTCCGCTTGGTTTATGTATTTTATGCTGAAGGCAGGACATGGAATCAGCTCTTAGACATCGAGAGATTCTGTTGCAGGTCTTTTCCAGTCCCTGGTTACATGCAGTGGGTCACTTAACGCAGCATCACTGTGTTTTCTAAGTAAATCACATTCAGCTTCTCTTTCGACCTAGCAGCAGTCCCGGTAAGTTAGTAACAGTAAAGAAAAGTTGGGTCAAAATGAGATGTTTAAAACCTGGGACATAATTGATAATCCCATTATGCTGATTCATGTTTCTGTGGATGGTGGAGAGACTCTCTGTGGCCTTTCCACCTGACTCAGACCGTGCGTTGGGATGTGATAGAATCTGGGGAGACAACGCTCGATTTAGGCTGTCTGTCAGGTGAATCGCCCACCAGATTTTACTTTGGTTTGTTTCTGTCGTTTCCTTGCCGGACACGTTGTCTCCCTGTCGGGAGTGATGGTTTTCCAGACCTCTCTTCTCCCTGGTTTTGACGATGCTCTGCCTCGCCCTGAGGGCCCGCCCTCACCTCCTGTTCTTTGTGTTTACGCAGTGCCTTCTCCCAGTGCCTTGCTAGTAGACAATCCCACGCCCTTTGGAAATGCAAAGGAAGTGATCGCCATCAAGGACTACTGCCCAACCAACTTCACCACCCTCAAGTTCTCCAAGGGCGACCACCTCTACGTCCTGGATACGTCAGGCGGGGAGTGGTGGTACGCACACAACACCACGGAGATGGGCTACATCCCTTCCTCTTACGTGCAGCCCTTAAACTACCGGAACTCCACCTTAAGTGACAGTGGGATGATCGACAATCTTCCAGACAGCCCGGACGAAGTAGCCAAGGAGTTAGATTTGCTCGGAGGATGGACAGATGACAGGAGGGAGTCGAGCAAAACCTACAGTAATAATCCTTTCTGGAACGGTGTCCAGACAAACCCGTTTCTCAATGGGAATGTGCCAGCGCTGCCCAGCGTGGACCTACCGACTCCCCAAAGCACCGTGGACTTGCTGCTCTTTGATACGGGCACATCTTCGTTCACTGAGTCCAGCTCAGCGACAACCAACATCTTCGACGAGCTGCCGGCCACCAGCCGCCTTCACGCGGAGCCGACGGTCAGGCGGGACAACCCTTTCTTCCGGAGCAAGCGTTCCTACAGCCTCTCGGAACTCTCCGTCCTCCAAGCCAAGTCCGACACTCCCGCATCCTCGGGGTTTTTCACGGGCTTGAAATCGCCGGCCCCCGAGCAGTTCCAGAGCCGGGAGGACTTCCGGGCTGCCTGGCTGAGCCACCGGAAGCTGGCCCGGTCTTGCCACGACCTGGACTTGCTGGGCCAAAGTCCCGGCTGGGGCCAGACCCAAGCGGTGGAGACGAACATCGTGTGCAAGCTGGAGAGTTCGGGGGGCGCCGTGCAGCTTCCCGACACCAGCATCAGCATCCACGTGCCCGAAGGCCACGTGGCTCCAGGGGAGACGCAGCAGATCTCCATGAAGGCTCTGCTGGACCCCCCGCTGGAGCTCAACAGCGACAGGTGCAGCTGCATCAGCCCGGTGCTGGAGGTGAAGCTGAGCACCCTGGAGGTGAAAACCCACATCGTCTTGGAGATGAAGGTTTCAGCTGAGGTGAAAAGTGACATTTTCAGCAAAAGCACAGTGGGCCTCCAGTGCCTGAGGAGCGACTCAAAGGAGGGGCCCTATGTCCCCATCCCACACACCTACAGCTATGGGGACACGGTCCAGGCCCAGCTGGACGACCTGGAGCCCTGTATGTACCTGGCCATCGTTGCCCACGGCCCGAACATCCTCTACCCTTCCACGGTCTGGGACTTCATCAATAAGAAAGTCACCGTGGGTCTCTATGGCCCCAAACACATCCACCCATCCTTCAAGACGGTGGTGACCATTTTCGGGCATGATTGTGCCCCCAAGACCCTACTGGTCAGCGAGGTCACCCGCCAGGCCCCGAGCCCGGCCCCAGTGGCACTGCAGCTCTGGGGCAAGCACCAGTTCGTCTTGTCCAGGCCCCAGGATCTCCGAGTCTGCATGTTTTCCAACATGACCAACTACGAGGTCAAAGCCAGCGAGCAGGCCAAGGCCGTGAGAGGCTTCCAGGTGAAGCTGGGCAAGGTAAGCCGCCTCATCTTCTCCATCAGCTGCCACAACGCCAGCGAGCTCTCCGACTTCACCTTGCGGGTCCAGGTGAAAGACGACCAGGAGGCCATCCTGACCCAGTTTTGCGTCCAGACCCCACAGCCACCCCCGAAAAGTGCCGTCAAGCCATCCGGGCAGAGACGGTTCCTCAAGAAGAACGAGGTCGGGAAGATCATCCTGTCCCCGTTTGCTGCCACCACCAAGTACCCGACTTTTCAGGACCGCCCTGTGTCCAGCCTCAAGTTCGGCAAGTTACTCAAGACGGTGGTGCGGCAGAGCAAGAACCACTACCTGCTGGAGTACAAGAAGGGGGACGCCATCGCCCTGCTCAGCGAGGAGAAGATCCGGCTGAAGGGGCAGCTGTGGACCAAGGAGTGGTACATCGGCTACCACCAGGGCAGGGTCGGCCTCGTGCACGCCAAGAACGTGCTGGTGGTGGGCAAGGCGCGGCCCAGCCTCCTCTCCGGGCCCGAGCTGAGCACGTCGCTGCTGCTGGAACAGATCCTGCGCCCGTGCAAGTTCCTCACCTACATCTACGCCTCCGTCCGCACGCTGCTCATGGAGAACATCAGCAGCTGGCGTTCCTTCGCCGACGCCCTGGGCTACGGGAACCTGCCGCTCACCTTCTTCTGCCGGGCCGAGCTGGACAGCGAGCCCGAGCGGGTGGCGTCCGTCCTGGAGAAGCTGAAGGAGGACTGCAACAGCACGGAGAACAAAGACCGGAAATCCTTCCAGAAGGAGCTCATGATGGTAAGTGCCCGGTGGGGCTTGGGTTCCTAGAGGATGGGGCTCGGTCCAGCCTCAGCCTTGCCCTTGCGCGTGTGCGAACGGGTGTGGTGTCGGGAGTCAGTGGGCCGGGGTCTGGGCCCCCGTTCTGCTCCCTGAAACTCACACACGGCTGGGGATAGGCATTGACGTGGGACCGGTAGGGGCCCCCAAACAGCTCGGAGCCACTGCGGCGAGGGTCGTCCAGGTCTCCTCCTGCTGGATTTGTGAGCTCCTCTGGAGGTCCGGCATGCATCTCTGCCTGCCCGGTTGGGGACGCAAGGGGGGACCCTGTGCGCCACCTGCCCCTGTTTAGATCTCTTGGGACAAGATCCATCCTTTCATCAGATTCCCAGCGGGACCTGTGACTCGCCCCAAAGTCTGACTTTATCTTGTTGTGAGATTTTCTCTCCAGGCCTTACTTGAAGTTTCTTCCCTCTCTCTGTGTCATTTCCTCTTCCTCCTTCTTGCGTGTGTTGGAGTTGGGGTGAGGACGGCCGCTGTTTTGCCAGCACAACTGGGAACTTGGACCCTAAGAAGTAAAGAGGGGGGAGTCCCACTGCTGGGCACAGCCGGCCCGCAAGCCAAATGGGAAGCTTTCTGGACCCGATCACGGCCTCCAACAGGCTTGGGCTCTGCGCCGGTCATGACGCCCTCAGGTAGTCCACTCTTAACTGTTCACCACAGTTCGGCTGTGGTGGCCTTGGAGGAGTTATACCTGGGAGAAGCCTAATGTCCTCTGGGCATCCCTAGTCAGATCTGTGCCGGACATTCTCTGTCGACTTCTTTCTGTGATAGAAGCCGACTCGGGTCTCTCCCTGGTCCTCGTGATGTGGACACGCCCCTAGTTTTTGTTCCCACGGGAAACCCCCGGGCCTCAGTCACAGGCTCTTCTCTCATGTTCCTCCGACCCCACACAGTCCTTTTCGCCTCCTTATCTCTGTGAGGTGTGACTCCCAGCGCCCCTGAACTTCTGCCGCTTCAACTCCCCTCCTTCCCCCCAGCACTTGCCATCCTGAGTGAATGCCTGTTGGAACGGATGGGCCAGGCGTGTCTGCGTGAGTGAGGATGCACGCGTGGGCAGAGGTGTACAGCCGAGGGTCATCACTGCATGCACGTCCTGGACTGCCCCGTGGGGCTGGGGGGACAGAAGGGAATACGGTCCACGGTGGCATGGCCCCTGCTGCAGGGAGTATGCATTGCAGTCCGGCAAGGGATCGGGGCATGAAGAAAGACCCCTTGTCGGTGGCCCCAAGATACTAGAAAGTGCCAGATGCGTGGAGCAAGGCGAGAACCTGACGTTGCCCGGAGGAGGGAGACGGGAACTGGAGGTGGCATCCAGGGGGTCGTTGGGGGCATCCGTCGCTGACGGGTCGCGATGGCAGCTCCAGCTGGGGGAGGTGGGGAGGAAGCCGGCTGTCATGGCAATGGGGAGGGGTGAGGCGGGGGTAGGGATGGGCAGCAGAGGAGGCTACCCCTGCGCTGGATGGGGCTCCTGCACAGCTGGGACCCAGGACCCTCCCCTCAGGGGCTCGCCTCGCTGGCCCACCTGTGAGATCGATTCCCGGAGCTTGCTTGCAGCCCAAGCTGCCCGGTGCCCTCGCGATGGACCTCGCACAGCGGGCCGGGGTGAGCGTCCAGCCGGGATCCTCCGTGGATGGTGGAATGATGTGCATTCATGGAACATAAAGGGTATCGACCGTTCCTTCGTCACAGCTAGAAGATGCTCACCTGCAACCGGCAGAGGTGCAGGATGCCTCAACCTGGGCGGCACAGAGGCGGCTCTCACTTCCATTTCCTGCTCATTTCTTTCCATCTTGTTTTATTCAACTTGGAGAACTTTCCCTGAGAGCAGGTTTTTCAGGTGGCTTCCTTGGGTTACTGTGTGTGAGGACGGGGGTCTGTGTGCGTCCAAGACCATCTCCCTGCCCCCCCTCCCCCCACCCCCACCCCCCGCCAGGCCCACAGCCACCAGGACTCCCAGAGAGGAGGAAATGAACCTTGACCTTGGCAGGAACGTGGCCCTGAGACAGGTTAGATTTGCGGTACAGAAGTGAAACCGGTTTTGCAGCATTCCCCCCCCCACCCCCCACCCCACCACCCCCTCTCCTATCTCTTCATCTTGTGGGCTGGCAGATTTGAATGGTTGGCCAGACTTCTAGAAACCACAGGCTGATTTATCCCAGCATGTCTCAGGAGTCACTGGAAACCAGGTGTTTTTTTTCCAGGGACGTAACAAACCACTGAGCACTCGGGCTTCCTGGGGCCTCAGCCACTGATCTAACCCGCCCCCGCTCCGGCCGTGTCGCAGCCAGACCACCTCTTCCCCACCGCTCTCGTTCTGAAGGTAGTTTTCTGTTTAGTATGGCTCCTTGGTTTGGAAGCAGTGATTGAACGAATTAGAAGGGGTGAAGGTTTTGGATGGTAAATTTGCGGGGAGATGGGAAGGAAGAAAGAATCAAGAACTGAGTTGTCCCTCCCTCCACTGCTCTCAGCACAAGGTCCAGCCCCTTCCTCTGCCCCACAGGCCCTGTAAGACCCAGCGCCGCCTATCACAGCCCGGGGGCCCCTCCCTGCCCCTGCACACCGGCCACTCTGGCCTTTTCTCTGTATCTTGGACACACCCAGCTGCCCTGCCCCAGGCCTTTGCACGTGCTGTTCCCTCTGCCTGGAATTCTCTTCCCCCAGTTTCACGTCGTGGCTTTTTATCGTCCTTCAGATTCCAGCTCAAATGTCCTCTTGTCAGACCTTTCCTGCAACCCTGGATAAAGCAACCTTGTGTCTCTGGGTCACTGACCGTCTGTGTTACTGTAGCATTGTCTTCATGGTGCTTTCTCGAATCCGAAACGGTCTTGTTTACTTGTATTCATGGTTCTTGTCATTACCCTAACTGGATATGAACTCCACGAGGGAAGGGATGCTGGCCCATAGGAAACAACCAGATGGTTGATGAGTGAATGAATGAGTGAATGAATGAACGGATGCAGGCTAAGAATCTGATCTGGACGCAGTCTCGTGAGGTCAGACATGTTCCTGTGCTCTGGTTCCGTCCCCTCTTTCTGTTGTTTTAGTGCATGTTTTCAATCTCAGAGCTGGTCCAGGGGCACCTTATGTACCCGTGTGACCTCCTGCTGTGCCTCTGCTGCGTTGCTCACCCGCATGGTGTGACCACCGTGGAAAATGCCCCTCTGTCCCCGGTCCGCCCAGCTCTCCAGTAGAAGCCATGCATGTCTGTGACAGAGGATGGCCATCCAACACCGATGATGCCCCCCCGACTATAATGAAAATGGGGGGAGGCATGATGCTGGGCTGACCCCAAAGAGTGACCAGGGTGGACAGGGCTCCCAGAGTCCCCAGGCATTAGAGGTCATTGAATGAACCCCTGGGGATCTCTTAGCTGGGGGGACTTGTGGGTTGGAATGGGCACAGCGAGAACGGGTGACGGGTGTAAGGCTGCAGCTTCTGACGGAGCTCGGAAGAGCCGTCGCCGCCAGCCAGGCAGGTGTCTGTGCCCCAAACTCATTCAGCATTTCTTGGGTGCCTACTGTGTGCTCAGTGCGGGTGCTGGGTGCTGGGCCTTCCCCTGAGGGAGATGCCGAGTGAACAACCACAGGAGTGCAAGACAGACTCGTAATGGGCCCCGAAGAAAAGATCCCCTTGGCATGGGTGGACCAGGGAAAGGCAAACATCCCCCCTGACTGAGGGAGGGGTGTGCAGAATCCCATCCAACAGGGAGGGGCTGTCGGGTTGAAAGTACAGTATGGGCAAGGGCCAAGGGTGCAGAGGAACGGGATGGGGTAGAACCAGAGGCTGGGAGAGGCCGGAGGCTGGGTTGAATCAAGATGATGATACATGGGGGGATGGGAGGGAGGCACGCAGCCACCTGGGCTGGATAATGCTTGTGCTTTATTCTGTGGGCATTGGGGAGGGGGGTGTTAAGTGTTTAGGGGACGTGAAGGGGAGCCAGGTGGATCCAGGTGTGTCCCTGCGCCTTGGGGATCCAGGTGTGTCCCTGCGCCTTGGGGATCCAGGTGTGTCCCTGCCCCTTGGGGATCCAGGTATGTCCTGCTCCTTGGGGATCCAGGTGTGTCCCTGCTCCTTGGGGATCCAGGTGTGTCCCTGCCCCTTGGGGATCCAGGTGTGTCCTGCTCCTTGGAGATCCAGGTGTGTCCCTGCTCCTTGGGGATCCAGGTGTGTCCTTCTCCTTGGGGATCCAGGTGTGTCCCTGCCCCTTGGGGATCCAGGTGTGTCCCTGCTCCTTGGGGATCCAGGTGTGTCCCTGCTCCTTGGGGATCTACCCAGGTGTGTTGCTCCTTGCTGCCTTCTAGTCTCAGAGCCACTCAGGTGACAGCCAGTCTCCCCCTCCCCCCCACACACCCTCTGAGTGTCATTCTTTCAGAATACCGGGACACCTGGCAGTGGAGGATCTAATTTTCACACACACCCCTGGATTCTCCTCTTGTTAAGGCAATGAGTGGGCGGGTCATTTTTAGCAGAGGTCAGAGATGGAAAGTACAGGTCAAACGGAAGTGCTGCGAGGCGGGGAGCCCCTCACACGCTTGTGCCTGGATCCCTTGGCTTTTACCCACATCTGCCTTCAGACCTGGCCGACCTTAGCAAGAGGGCGCCCTGTGCCGTAGCCCGGGGTGTTCTTGCATCCTGCCCTGGCGGGTGGGGATTGGATGGCCGACGGCCCTGGGTCTGGGTTGCGGCAGTTCCCAGGCCACGTGCACGCGTACTGACCGTCAGAACCCCTGGGGTCCTGGGGTCGGCCCCGCTGCCGTGGCTCACCCCGGGTTTTGCTTTTTTCCGGAATGAAGATCATCCTCATTGACTTTTCTGTTTGTGAAAACAGCAGATGCTGCTTTCTGCGGTGCTGTTTGCCTGTCCTGAGGGCCAGCAGCAGAAGTGCCCGGCCCGTCTCCCAGAGGCGGCCCGTGTTAGTGGTCTGCAGTGTAGACACTGCCGATATTCCTCAGTCCCCGGAGTTTGCCCTGCGCTGTCCATATTCTGCATCCTGTACACGCTCGGAGAGCATGTACAAGCGGCTCTGTGTCTGCGTGGAGCCTGCGCGCCCCGCAGCCGGGCAGGTGCTCTGGTCCTCGGTCTCCGGTAGGGCAGCGGTGCCTGGTCTCACCATTACCAGCTCTGCTCCAAGCCGGGTCCCGGCCCCGTGGCTCTGCACGCTTGTCCCTGTCCGTTCCGTGACAACGTTCTGCGAGCTGTAGGAGCCCTCCCGAGACAGGAGGAGCCAGCGTTGGCGCGTGGCAGTGGGTGTCACTTCGGGGCGTGCAAGGCCTGAGAATGACAGGGGATGCCTTAACAGCCCTGCTGGTGTCAAGAGCTATCACTGCAGCGACCAGACTGAATAGCCCTGCTGGTGTGTGTATAACTCTCCTCCCCTCTCTGAGCCTTGGGTTTCGATGTCGGTTTTTGTTTTGTTTCATGAAGGCAAGAAACGACAGAGTACG
Source organism: Pseudorca crassidens (assembly GCF_039906515.1). NCBI lineage: Eukaryota > Metazoa > Chordata > Mammalia > Artiodactyla > Delphinidae > Pseudorca > Pseudorca crassidens. The sequence continues at coordinate 5,624,690 of NC_090301.1, read as the reverse complement.
TTCCTCTGTTTTTAGGGCATTAATGTTGCTTCTCATACACTTTGTGGGTTTGGGGAAGGGTTTTCTGAGCGTGGTCGAAAGCCCAAGCAGAAGACATTGCTATGTGTTTGTACCAGGACTTAATGACAACACTCAGCACTGAGGAGAGAGGAGGATTTGGCTCGTGCTGTAGAGCTGCGTGGATTTGGGTGATGGCCATCTCGTGTGTGTGTGTGTGTGGAGGGTGGCAGACAGAACCCTGAGGAACCCAGCTCTCCTTGAACTGGAAGTATTTTTGTTCAACAACACGCTTTCAGTGTAAGAGATTATTCCCAACTTTGGGGATTACGAGAGGCACAGTGTCTGTCCTTCTGGCCGGGAGGGAGGGAGGGAGGGAAGGAAGGAAGGAAGGAAGGAAGGAAGGAAGGAAGGAAGGAAGGAAGGATGGATGGATTGTCTGGGCTCTCAGAGAAGTTTCTCTGAAAAAGGGAAAGTTACTGTAGGATATAAGTCAAGGTGGGTGGTTGCTTTAGGAGTGAGGTGCGGGGTGAAATCAACACTGAGAACCTTGAAAACTAATGGAAATAAGGGGGGATTGAGATCGGGGAGAGCTAGGGCTGGAGAGGACAGTGTGGAGGGATTCTCTGAATCAGGAGCAAAATCTCTTTATCCTTCAGAAGAGGACACAGTTAACTACCTGCTGTGCACTTAGGGAGGTTCCTGGGGACTTCCTGCCAGGTGGTCCCACAGCCCAAGGCTGCTACTACAGGGAGGAGCAGGGTTGCCATGGTGACTGCCCTTCTGGTGTTTCAGCATCTCAGGAATGGGAGCACGGCTGGGGTGAAGTGAACATACAGCAAAGTGATGTTTTGTTGTATTTTCATAAGAATGTCTCTTCAAACAGGGATTGACACACTGGCCCGCGGGCCACCTGCTTTTGTAAATGAAATTCTACTGGAACGCAGCCCTGCCCACTCGTTCAAGTGTTGTCGTGCTGTTCTCACGCCCCACTGGCAGAGTCGAGGGGCTGAGGCAGAGACGCCATGCCCACAAAGCCAAAAATAGGTCCTGTCTTGCCCTTGGAACAGACTTGGCCACCCTGACTTAAGTCATGGGTCACTCCAGCTCGCGAGAGTCCAGCTGGAACCAGCCTTGTGCTTTATTTCTGGTATCACCTGTGTATACCGGTGTGTGTGCAGAAATCAAAGAGGATGCTACAGGGAAAAGGTTCCAGCACCGTATCCCTGCCCCTGAGAAATTTTCTATTGCTGAGACTTGGTGGGCACCCAGAATGTGCCGTTCAGACAAAAAAAAGGCATGAACTACCCCTTGGCGGTGGTGTGGGCAGCGCTCTGCCCCAGCTGTGACCGCTCGGGGCCAGAGAGAGGGTTTGAGTTTCTCAGGACCTTTGTGCCTGCACCCAGTGTCCTGGGAGAGAGCAGCTTTGATCGCCCCCGCCAGGGATACCCGAATCAGAAGCAGGTGACTCTGAAGTGTTCTGTTACCTAGAAAACAAGGCCACCTGCGGAGCCTGGTAACTGAGCACACAGACACTGCTGGGACACTGTCAGGAAGCCTGGGTGGGACCATTGTCACGGGAGGTTGGCCAGACACCTTCTCAGGACACCAGGCGTGGCTGGAGGGCACCCTGCCTCTCCTGTGTGTCTGGGCTCAAACCACACCACGCCAAAAGAATTTTTTTTAAACTTTTTTTTTTTAATTTGTTTAAGTAGAGTTGAATTACATTGTTGTGTTAATTTCTGCTGTACAGCAAAGGGGCTCGGTTATGCATATATATACATTGCTTTCATATTCTTTTCTGTTATGGTTTATCACAGGATATTGAATGTAGTTCCCTGTGCTATAAGTAGGACCTTGTTGTTGTTTTTTATTCAGGCAAAAGAATTTCAATCCAGAATTCTACCAGTTTATCACACGTCTCCCCCATACCACACACACACCCCTGTATACTCTTCACATCTTCCGCAGCACAAATCTAGTAAACATTTAAGTTCTTTCAAACAATTTCACTTGAAGATACCAAAGTTCAGAGACCATTTTCTGAAGTCTGTAAATCGTTGAGATGACGCCTCGTGCTCGGTTCCTGATGTCACGCGGTGCCCACACAGTTGGAAAGGCCATTGGCCTGAGCGCCGGGAGGTCTGGGCCTGCCTCCACTTCTGTGCCCTCGAGCTGTGGGACCCTGGACAAGCCACTCAGCCTCTTCGGGGTCTATAAAACAGACACCGTGCAACCCACATGGTGGGTAGCAGCTGGGGACAGGCTGCCTGGAGCCCCTCACCAGGTATGGGAGCCCCTCCCTTTCCCTCCGATTTTACCTGCAAATTGGGGTGAGCTTGGCTTCCCTTCATGGGGGTTCTGAGAGGTAGATGTGCCCTGCACCCGGCTCACTGGAAAAACTCAATGAAGGTAGTTTATTTAAAATCAAAAACAAAAATCAGAAAAGGACCATGTGGTCCTCAAGCTCCCTTCTGCCTTCCCACCTTTATGGCCCCCTCGGACCCAGGACGGCCTCAGATTGATCCTATGTTTTAAAGGCAAAGATTGAGATGCTGGGGCATCAGCCTCTGCATTCAGGGACTCCCCCAAAAGTCACCATTTCTTCATTTGTTAAGTTCCCCCCAAATAAACATAAAACACAGGTGAGAATACTCAGAAATAGCGGCGTTCTTTCAAGTAGCAGCCCCGCAGACTGATGCTGTGCAGACGCCAGGCCGCCTGCGTCCTCACGGGATGTTGGAGGGAGCGCGTGAGCCGTGCGTTTGGCTCAGCTGGGGAGGGCCTTGCTGCTTGGTCAGTTGCTGTTTTTAACACTTTCTCTTCGGAGCCTTGAAGTGACGTCAGGTGCTTGGACAGAGCATAGAGGGACAGAAAGAAGGCCGGGCCCGGTGACTGGTAGCAGCATCTCTTTGGTTGCATCCTCGACGTCCGCTTCTGCAGGTGTCAGGCTGTAGCCCGAGGATGTGCTGGACGGCAGAGGCTCTGCAGATGAGGGTCTGGTTCTCACCGCGCCTTCTCCCCCTGCCTGGGGCTCCATCCTGGCCGCCCAAAGCTGCACACTCACTGTACCGGCTCTCACCGGACCCGCAGCCCAACACGCAGCAGCCGTCCGTGCAGCTAGTAGCTTGGGGTGATGCGTGCGGACAGGAGGGCTGCGGGTCTGTGCTGCTTATGTGGCTTTGTTTCCTTGAGCCAGAAATGCTAATGTGACACAGCCTCCAGCCTGGGGCCACTCAGAACCCGCAGGACGTCGAGCGCTGTGCTGGAAGCCCACCTGACTGACCAGCCCCTTTCCTGGATGGGAGATCGAGTCCAAGGTGGCCCTGTGCTGCTCGGGCTGTGCCGGGACTTGGGCAAGGCTCTGGCCGTTGCCTCCTTCCTGGCTGACGGGCGTTTGTTTCCCTCCTGAGCCCCTGTCCCTCCATAGTTAGTGATCCCCATCCTAGAGACACTAGAAGGCTCTCGCAGCTTTGCCGAGGGAACAGTCCCATCAATCCTGGAGACTTTCTTGATGGTCCTGTTAGCCTCCCCCCCACGCGAGGCCTTCGTGTGTCTCGAGAACGTGAGGGGCCTGGGTCTGAGCCCTCACCTGCACCTCTCCTGCCCGTTGGGGCTCCCCACCTGCAGACGTCAGCTTGTCCTGCCCTGAGCCCCAGGCCATGCCGAGCTGGCTGTCTGGGCAAAGGGCATCACCTCTCCAGGTGCCCCAGTCGGGGAGGGAACAGATGAACAGCTGTCATCCCACTCACCCTGCCTGTCAGCGTCCCGGGGCTGCTGCGACCAAGTACCGCAAGCTGGGAGGCTCTGAGCCGCAGAGGTTTATCCTGTGACAGGTCTGGAGGTGTCGGCAGGGCTGGCTCCTCCTGGAGGCTCTGAGGGGGTCTGGCCCGTGCCCCTCTCCCAGCTCCTGGTGGCTCCAGTGACGTGGCTGCATCACCCCATGTCTCCCTCCATCTTTACGTGGACTGCTTCTCTCTGTCTCTGCATGTCTGTTTCTCTCTTTATGAGGACACCAGTCATTGGACGAGGGACCCACCCTAGTCCAATGGGGCCTCATGTTAGCTAATTACATCTGCAAAGATCCCTACTTTGACATTCGGTCACGTTGGGAGGTTCCAGGAGGACGAGAATTTGTGGGCGGGGGACCCAGTACCTCCCACAGATCATGGTTTTTCCTGCACCTGGGAGTCCCGGCAGTGCTGGCGCTCAGGCCTTGCAGTGTTGAGGGTGCTGGCTCGTGGTCTCTGCGGTGCAGGCTTCCCGTGAAACCAGAGCCTGCCCTGTGTCTTGCCTCATGCCTGCTCCTTCCTCCTTAGGCCTTACTGAAGATGGACTGCCAGGGCCTGGTGGTCAGACTCATCCAGGACTTCGTGCTTCTGACCACGGCGGTCGAGGTGGCCCAGCGCTGGAGGGAGCTGGCCGAGAAGCTCGCCAAGGTGTCCAAGCAGCAGATGGACGCATACGAGTCTCCCCACCGGGACAGGAATGGGGTGGTGGACAGCGAGGTGAGTGGGGCTGCCCTTCCCTCCACCTGTAAAATGCAGTGAGGACCATGTCTACTGTACAGCGTTTTTACGAGGACAACATAGGTAAAACGTGAAGGCAGGTGCTGGGCACATAGCAGGCTCTCGCCGAGCGGGAGCAAGTCTCATCCTTCCCGGGATCCTTAGTTGTGAGCCCGGGCCCTGGCGGCGGCAAGGCCACTATCCCGTCAAGTGGGGCATTGGAACAGCATCCTCGGAGCTGCCCATCCGTCCCTGGTCCTGATCTTAAATTACCTTCCGCCCGATGGTGCTTGACGGAGCCCTTCGTGATCAGTTCTGGTTGGGGCTCCACCCCACACGGTGTGAAATGCATACCTGGGACGCTGTCAGCTTCGGCCAAGGCTGGTTGGGTTCCTGCTCAGGGAGTCTTTGTTTTCTCACTTGTCTAGTGGTGGTCACTTTAAGTTTCTGGAAAGACGGTCAGGCTTGCAGGACCTCGGAAGCTGGAGTCCCAAGAATAAGGGCATCCTTGATGGATGTGAGGAGTTTCTAAATAAACGGAAAGTGCTGCGGGAGGTTGGAAGGAGAGAGAAACCTTTCTATCTGTGCGGTCACTGCTTGGTACTAAACACCTGCTCTCACACAAGGCATGTGGTTCTTCCCTCTGAAATGTGCTGGCCCGGGACGGAGGCGGCTTCTTTGGGTTCATTTCACTCTTTAAAAAGTAGCATCAGGGGGCTTCCCTGGTGGCGCAGTGGTTGAGGGTCCGCCTGCCAATGCAGGGGACGCGGGTTCGTGCCCACGTCCGGCAGGATCCCACATGCCGCAGAGCAGCTGGGCCCGTGAGCCATGGCCGCTGAGCCTGCACGTCCGGAGCCTGTGCTCCGCAGCGGGAGAGGCCACAGCAGTGAGAGGCCCGCGTATCGCAAAACAAAAATAAATAAAATAAAATAAATAAACTTTTAAAAAGTAGCATCAGTGGGGCTTCCCTGGTGGCGCAGTGGTTGAGAGTCCGCCTGCCAACGCAGGGGATGCGGGTTCGTGCCCCGGGCCAGGAGGATCCCACATGCCGCGGAGCGGCTGGGCCCGTGAGCCATGGCCGCTGAGCCTGCGCGTCCGGAGCCTGTGCTCCGCAACGGGAGAGGCCACAACAGTGAGAGGCCCGCATACTGGAAAAAAAAAAGTTGTGTCAGTGATGAACAGAGACACTGGTACTAGGAGAGGTTCTAGGACCCAGTCTCTCAGTGTCCCCTAATCTTTTCTCTCTCTTTTGGTTTTGGACAACTCCACTACCCAGGCCATGTGGAAGCCTGCGTACGACTTTCTACTCACCTGGAGCCACCAGGTCGGGGACAGCTACCGGGATGTCATCCAGGAGCTGCACACTGGCCTGGATAAGATGAAAAACCCCATCACCAAGCGCTGGAAACACCTCACAGGGACCCTGATCATGGTCAACTCCCTGGACATCCTGCGAGCGGCCGCTTTCAGTCCCGTGGACCACGACGACCTCGTGATTTGAATGGGTCTGCGACCTTCTGACGCCCTCCCAGAGGGCTGCCCCGGGGTGCGTGCCCTCTGTCTGCCCCGGATGCCCAGGCGGGCACTTAGAACTGGGGAGGGAGGGAAGGTCAGCTCAGACAGACCCAGGGTCCCTCCTGGCTGGACCCACACCCAGGACCGAGCACACGCGATGTTCCACCCGCCTCCTCTGTCACGGGAGAGACCTGGAGGGAATTTCTGCTGCAGGTTGTTGCCAATCAAATAGCTTTCTATTTGTTAAGTATAAATTTAAATAACTTTTTTTTAAAGTATGGGGGGGGGCATATGAGAAAGGTGGTATCTAATTTTTTAATGGACCATAAAGGTAAAAAAAAAAAAAGAAAAAGAAAATACTTCATAGGGGCAGATACTGTTGAGGTTTTTATGTTCTATAAAGACCTTTTTAAATTATGTTACAGATGTATATATGTATTTAAGGGTCATGGGGGCATTTCTGATCGCCGGATTCTCTTTGCATTTCAACACTTAGCACGGAAAGACACTCGTTCAGATGTTGGACCTTTTTGCCTCTGTACTTGTAAAAAAGAAAGAAATCAAATAGGAAACGTGGTGTTTCAGTCAATGAGTGTGGTCCGTGCGCCTTCTCCCTGAGGCTGTCCTAGGCCTGCGATTCCCTGTGATTTTTATTACCTTCTGTACCGTGGCCTCGTGTTGCAGTAGAGGAACGGTCACAGCACAGGGGAAGCGTTTTTGAGCTTTAGCAGGAGGAGTGAAATCCAGCAGGAGCGATTGGGTGCGCTTGAGATGAGAAGGCGGCGGGCAGGTGGCATTCTCTATGGCCCCTGCCTGTGCGCCCTTAATCCAAAAAAAGAGATACGCCACGTGGAGAGAGGCAGCCCCTGCAGCTCTGAGAGGTCCTGCTTCTCCCCGGGGACAGGGGAGTGCTCGCTGCAGAGCTCGAAGCCTCTCCTCTGGGCACGAAGAAAACGTCACCACAAGCACACCCTACGCTGATGTCCAGAGGTTCCTGCTGCCATTTGCCAAACTCTCTACTTCATTCCACCTAAAACGTAACCCCTCTCCCCTCCTGGTGTGCCCGTCTCTCTTTGGAAATAAATAGCATAGAGGAATCTCTTTTTTTTAAACAATATGAAGATTATCTGTGCCGGATGAATGTCGTCTGAAAATGTTTCCCACATAAAATCTGGGACTTGGCGGACTGTTGCATTGATAACCTTGATGGTCGGAGATCAACTTGCGCTGAATTCTACAGTTGTGTTGTGCGTGCATCTCGGAAGGGAGTGAGGGACAGGGAGGAAGAAATACTGGCAGATCAATAGAGCTGATCCCCAGGAAGGGGCCAGGATATGTGCTGTGCTTACGTGAGTGATACTGGGCCATCTGGGGTTCTGGCCTCTCATTCTCTAAATCTGCTTTCTGGAAACATGCTAATTACTTAGTATAATCAATGTAAATCCCTTACTGGGCTAAAACATTCTTATATATCTATTGATTCAAATACGGAAGGCCAACTGACTAGAAAACAACAATAAAAAAAAAACACTACACGTTTTATGCTGCAAGAACCAAGATACACAATTCCCCCAAATCATCACACGAAATCACCTTACGTACTGGTTCTTCACTCTCTGCCTTCAGTCTTCCCAGAGAGCGTCTCTCACTCTTCCCCAAAGAAGAAACAAAACCAGTCGCACCTTAAATACTGAGATTTTTTTCCTCAGGGGCTTTAAATAGTTTCCTATGCAACATGTCTTGTAGCACAAATTCAATTCTACGAAAGTTGCAGTAAATTTTCTTTGGATATTTTAACATAAGTGTGTGTGTTTTTTTTCCGTACGCACCCAGACTTTTAATAAAACACAAAACCTAGCGTAAGTGTCTGTGCATAGAACCATGGCTCCGTCCCAACCCGGTCTCCCCTAGGTGACAGTGTGACAGTTGGTTTAGTGGGTATCTGTTTTCTTGCTATTGATTTAATTGTTCTTGAAATATAGGGATCTCAGTCATCAACTAACTAATGGGAATCAGTGTTGCCTAGAGCACCCAAAGGGTTCAAGTGGGTGGCTTTCCTTTTTCTTGGTCCTGGGTACCTGGAACTGGCCAATCCCAAACCCAAAATCCACAGCTGAGGGCCGGGCAGGGCCGGGCATCTTCATCAGGTTACAACAGGCCGGACTCCCACGGGCCCTGCGCTCACCAAGCCCAGGGAGAGAACAGGATGAGGGTAGGGGGACAACTGATGGAGACCAGCCCCACCTGCAGGTGGCAGGGAGGAGTAGGGCTAAGGAGAGCCCCCTTGAGAAGTAACTTGAATCCAAGGCCAAAGGCTGAGTAGGCACCAGTGAGCCCAAGGCCAGGCCAGACCTGGGGAACAGGGTGTCTGCAGCACCGAGAGAGTACAGGGACCACAAAAGGCTCACCTCCTCCCCACCATGGGCCTGGGGCGTGTTGTACAAGCAAGAACCTCGGGGTGGACCTGTATCCTCCGTGCTTCTCAGTTCCAGCCCCGCCAGCCGTATCCTGACACCCATTTTGCAGTTGACTGACTTGCACGGCCAGTGGCAGAAGTGGAGGTTTTAATCCAGAGCTGCTGTCTCAAAGTGCCACATACCGGGTGGCGTAAAATAACAAATTTATTTTCTTGAGGTTCCGATGGCCAGAAATCCAAGATCAAGGCATCGCTTGGCCGTCTGCCCTGTGTCTGCATCCAAACCTCTCTTTTCTTAAGGACCCCAGTCATGGATGAGGGCCCACCTGAATTGAGTGTGACCTCATCTTAACTTGATTACTTCTACAAAGACACTATTTCCAAATAAGGTCACATTCACAGGTTGGGGGGATGGGACCTCCAACAGATCTTGAAGGACAGAATTCAACTCACAGCCCCGCCTCCTTCTCCAAGGCCTTTGCATGTGGCTTGCTTGGGGGAAGGTAGGGAAGGAATCCAGCTGGAAGTATCTGGAGGTCTCTGCCCAGGTTAATGCAAAAGTCAGAGGGGCAGAGGAAGGTAAATCTTTAAAAGGGGAAACTACTTGGGATGGGACTGGCTAGGTCACCAAACCTACTTTCTTCCTGAGCAAACAGCTCAAGTGTTTTCCAACTTCCCTTGCAAGTAAGTGTGGCCGAGTGACTCAGCGAGTGGCACATGAGTGTTGGTGATACAGGCGCCATCAGGCCGGTCCCATAGAACCTTCCGGGCAGCCCTCCACTGTCCCAATTGAACAGAAGGAATTCCAGGGACCTAAAGGTGAGGAAGAGTCAGGCAGCAAAGCCCAGGTCCCCGAATGACCCCTTTGAAGGCTTTCCTTGCAGCAACCAGAGTTTACCTCCAGGCCCCGGAGGCTGTGGCGTTATGGCGGCCGGCATCCCTTTAATCTCAGGTCCCGGTATTCCCAGATCACTGCTGTAAACGGGAAAGCTGGAAGGGTGACGGGTTTGCTCTTAAAAGGGAGACATCCCGCTCACACCTGGATGATGTCAGGTAAAGATGAAGAGAACTTAGTCACACTAGCTTTCCTTGGCTTGCGCACGTCCGGAATTGGCCACTACTAGTCTGAACGTGAACGACTTTTCTACTTGTTCTGAATATTCTCTAGGCTACTCCAAGAAGCTTGGTTAAAATTTCCAGTCCTTTATTGATGTTGATTTTGACATTGATAATGGTAATAATTGGCATATACAGTTATGGTATTTGTAGGTGTTTTTGAGGACCACATATTCAGAAGAAAGACTTCGTTGAAAAAAGCTGTGCTCTGGTTTCCCAGGAAAAGGGCCATTTTGCGCATGGTCAGTTCCTGCCCTGGCCTTCGTCTGACTGTCGAGCAGTCACGTCAGACGGGGCGTGCACCAGATCGTTTGCTTTGTGGTCACCAAGACCTCACCCCTCAGGTAGTCTCCGGTCACCTGGCCACAGTCACCAAGCCCCGTTTTAGTCCTGGGACCCTCCCCTCCAGGGGTCTGGTCTGCAGATCCCCGCAGCCCATAGTTGGTCCTCCAACCATCCCTACTGCCATGCCTGGACTTAACGACCTCTGCCTTGTGTCTCTGCTCTCATTCCTTTTTATGGCCAAGCTACTCCAGCACCCTCTCACCTAAGTCCACCTGCCCAGGCTCCTGCCCCCTCCATGGGATACAAAGGAAGACCCAGAGACACTCCTAGTGCCCGTTGTGCAGTCAGCTCTGGGTTTCCCCACCCCCAGTTGCAGAGGTCCCTTGACTATCTCCCCTTCTCAGAGCTCCCTGCTTTTGCCTGGGCTCTTTTTGAGGTGAAACACCTGTCCTTCCTTCATCAGCCACACTGAGCTCCTTGGGGCAGTGACCGTGTCTAAACTCGTCTCTGAGTCCCCAGAGCTTTGTGCAATAAATGAGTGTTGCATGAGGGAACTACCCGTATCTCTGCCATAAGAATGCATCTCAGAATGTGGATGACTTTGGCTACTGGAGTGCGTAGGATGGGCTTTGTGTTGGGTTTACAACCAGTGTTAGCAATAAGTGGAACTTGTCCAGCAGTGAAGGCATCAAACCCAGCTCATATTTTAAAAAGAGTTCAGGGACTTCCCTGGTGGTCCAGTGGTTAAGACTCCGCGTTCCCAATGCAGGGGACACGGGTTCGTGCCCCGGTCCGGGAAGATCCCACATGCCGCGGAGCGGCTGGGCCCGTGAGCCATGGCCGCTGAGCCTGTGCGTCCGGAGCCTGTGCTCCGCAACGGGAGGGGCCACAACAGTGAGAGGCCCGCGTACCGCAAAATAAATAAATAAATAAAAAGAGTTCAAAGGGAAAAGCATGGCAGGGATGGAACTCAATGGAGTGCACACCAACAGCAATGACACGCCCTAATGATTCATTTCCTGGCACAAGGGCAACGTATATTTGGACCTTGGTTTTTGCTGTAATAAAAATTGAGTTTTACATAGAATAGAGTGAAATGACCTCATCCTAAATAGTCAAGTAACCTGAATGTTGGGGCAAAAGGGAATGCCAAGTGCCCAGGCTTTGCTTAGCGCCAGTGCTCTATGAAGGGTTGGTTCTCTTTAACCCCCCGGACCACCTTGGTTTCACAAATGGGAACCCTGAGACTCAGGGAAAGCGAACAGGCCCAGCTGGCCCAGTGGCCAACGCCCAGCTCTGTCCACCCCCAGCCGTGCCACATCAGAAGCAGGAAACGGCGTAAAGGCCATTGCTTGAGAAGCAAATGCCCAAAGCCAGAGCCGGGGCAGTTTCACTGACAGCCTGGCTGTGGGTCAGGGTTAGACGGGTGTCTCCACTCTGCCCTCACAGATCTCTGGCGGGATGTGTGTGCACGCTGGGCATCACTATTTTGTGGCCGTTTCCCTAAAATCAGGAGTATTTAAAATATTTGCACTTAGCCAAAGTTTTCCCTTTTGGGTTTGTTTTTGGAATTTTAGCTTTATTGAGGTACAGTGAACATACAGACAAAGTTTTCCTTTTTAAGACCCAGTCATTTCCACCCAAGAGCTCGTCCTTGGTGGGTTACACAGCAATATGCGTGTGCTTGACGCTGTTGACTGGGGGAACCACTTAAAAATCAGGAAGATGGTAAATTTATGTTCATTTTACCACAATTTTTTTTTTTTTTTTTTTTTGCGGTACGCGGGCCTCTCACCGCTGTGGCCTCTCCCGTTGTGGAGCACTGGCTCCGGACGCGCAGACTCAGCGGCCATGGCTCACGGGCCCCGCCGCTCCGCGGCATGTGGGATCTTCCCGGACCGGGGCACGAACCCGTGTCCCCTGCACCGGCAGGCGGACCCTCAACCACTGCGCCACTAGGGAAGCCCTACCACAATTTTTTTAATGTGAAAGAAAAAAGTTATAGCTCCAGTTCCCTGCACCCCCAGGGTCTGGTTATGAAAACTAGGGAGTGAGATTCAGGGCTCTTAACTCTTTTTGTGCCATGACCCCCTTGACAGTGTGTTGAAGTCTGTAGACACCTCAGAATCACATAAATGCATCAAGTGATGTGCATTCGTGACCTGGGATCACAAATGAAAGCAATTATCCTTACATCCAGTTACCCAAAGGTTTTTTTAAATTGTGATGTGCTTTACACACCAAATAGCACTGTCTAGTAGCAGGTCTCGTACCCCCATAAGCTCCAGGTAGTGATGAGGATTTCAATAGCTGCAAAAACATTAATGGGCATAAAAATATCTGAGATTTAGCAGTTGTTTACAAAATCACAGGAATTTCTAATGTTACAGAGGTTCGTTGCCTCCATGCATACTTGAAGGAAATGCTCATGTTCAGTTAAAAGTTCATGAAAATAAAGATGCAATTTTTTCCCTTATTTAAAAAAAAAAAAACTCCTCCTAAGGAAAGTGAATCACCAAGATTTGCTATACCTGTTGTTTGAATTGCTTGTATTAATATTTTCTGCTCCAGGTTGGCAAGAATAGTCTTTTTAAAGCTTTGCTTCTCTGAGCCAATAGCGTACCTAACAGGGGAGAAGAAAAACTGGAAGAAATTAGCTGGTTGTGTCTATGACTTTTTTAATATCTCAAGTCATTTTTCTCAACTTTCTATTTCAATTGGTTTACTTTTTATCAATACAAGAATATCTATGTTCATGTCATATGTATATGGTACAATTTTCAAGGCAATTTCCAGTTTGGGGACAGCAAAAGAACCACCAAAACTGAGGGAGCAGCATGGACCTCAGCGGGATACAGGCAGCTTGGCAGAAGGGCTGGCAGGCTGCTCATCAGTATATGTGGTCTGGGTGCCGTCATGGGCACGCAGAGGCTCAAGGGCGACCCATCAAGGGAGAGGAGTAGTTCCTGGGCTTCCAGGGGTTTGTAACCCAGAGCAGGGGCAAATATTCAACACTCAAGGGAGATTGAGGCACTGTCATGAGAGTGGACCAAGAAAGAATTCCAGGGAGCGGGGAGCCTGTTGGGTGACGGGGCTTTGAATGAGAGTGTGGCTGTATATTTGGGGGTTCTGAGAAGAAACCCCAAGGTGGAGGGGAAATCCTGAGAAGATTCTGGAGGGGCAGGGGAAGGGGGTTACTAAGAGATGCTGGTTGAGTACCTTCTGTTGCCCGGCACTGGCCCTGGGGGTGTAATCCGTGTCCCCATGGAGCCCACGCGCTAGTGGGGAAACAGCCGGTAAACTAGATCAATGTTCAGTGTGAGGTCAGGTGGAGGTTAAGCGCTATGAGGGACACTGAGAAAACCGTGACCTTAGGGGAAGGAGCGGGTGTAGATCAGGACGGCCTGGAAGGCCTCTGAAGAGGCAAAGTCCGGGGACAATGAGGGGTTCAGAGGCGCTGGGGTTTACGCTGCTCTACGAAGGGTCGTGTGCAGGCTTAATGCCAGGTTAGACCCAGAGGGAAGGGAAGGCTTTGGGGGACTGGGGTGAGGAGGTGACAGACCCGGACAGGAGGTGTGGGTCGGGTTAGCCGCGGAGAAGCCGGGGGTCCCAAAGCCCCTGCACTGCCCTGGATGTCAGGGGCCGGAGGGTGTGGGCGACGGAAGGGGGAGATGGACTCGGTGTGGCTTTTGATTGCGCAGTGAGGCCAAGAGGGGCGTCTGAGAACACGGCGGGTCAGGACTGGGGGGTCCCAGGCGTTGACGACTGGCTTCACTGGGAAGTGGGGAGGGGTTGGTTAAGCATCGTGGTCGGGGAGGGAAGCTGTGGAGGACGTGGCTGTCGTGGGGAGCAGTGAGGGGTGAGCAGTTCTAGGCTCCAAACAGAAGAATGGAAGGCGTCACTGAGATATTTTAGACCAAAAAAGCCAGTGAGAAGCTGGAGCAGACAGTGTGGAAACCTGAACGGACACCCTCCACAGGGCTTCCCCTCTCAACACCCGCGCCATCACATGGACCTCTAAGGCTTCTGTGTCGTGCCCCCTCATTTCCTCTCCTCTCTCTCCGGGGCTCCACCTTGGTCCTGGCCACCATCACCTCTCCGTGTACCTGCAACTCCAGCCGCGCCCCCTGAGCTCATCCTCCACCCGGGCGCCAGCATGGTCCTTGTGAACTAGAAACCCATGCCCATAACCCCCACCCTTGCGGGCCGACGAAGGGGTGTCTCCCAGATGCTGGCGCACAGGTTCTTGTTGGCCCTGCTACGCTTCCACCTGTCCCCCCAAAATGAGAGGAATGAGGACAGTGCCCGGAGGGCTGTCATGAAAGCCAGATTTACAGAGAGCAGATCACGCTCCCTGATCCTGAGATTAAGCCTTTTAGTGTTAACGTGTCCTTTACTTGGGCAACTGATAAAGACAGTAAATTGTCGTCGTTGTTTTAATGCCTTTCTTGGCAAAGTACAATGTTGGCTGATGACAAACACCCGTGCGTCGCTCACAACTCCTATCGTTGGACAAATAAGGGAGATACAAGGTGAACTATGTTTCCTTGGCTCTTTGCTCTTGTGGCTGTTTCGACCTCACTGAGCTAGCGGCTTTATTATGCTTTCCAGGTGGTCCGTTTGCCCTCCTCTTGAGGACACGCTTGCTCTGCGTGGAACCCAGAAAACGCAAGCCCACGTGCCAGCCCTCTGCCCTTACCACAAATATAACCCGAATCTGTCCATGTTAGAGCCGTGTGTTTGCTTGTTGTGCCCTCACAGACTGTAAACTGGGCAAGGAAGATGCGACAGTGTCCAGCTCACGCTCGAGAAACGCACACTCACACTCAATACATTCTTAGATGAATGGCTTGTTGAATAAACAACTTCCCAATGACCACTGCTGACCGATTCTCTTGGGAGGATGGAGGCCAAGTACCAAGTGCCTGAACAGGTCTGTGTGTCATTGTGATGATGTTTAAAAATCAAACAAATGTAAGTTTTGGGGCGAGTCCATTTTGGATTTTATTCTAGAAAGTTCTATCTCTACTTGTTTTAGTTCACTGGTCTTTCCACTATAACATTACATATGTTCAGCTCAGCAGAAGCTCACACTTTAGGACAAAAAAAAAAGAGTGTTTGTTTTATCTTTCACACAACAGCCTATTTTTCTACACGCCAAGCACAAATTCAGTTCACACCCAAGGTGTGGATGGTCACACCTAGGTGAGAATAGCAGGCGTGGGTACACAAGGCCAACACCTGCAGCCTCAGGTGAGCTGTCCTGGTGTCACAGGCCTCCCTGGACGGTCACCTGAGTCAGGCAGGCAGGG
The DNA here is from genome assembly GCF_039906515.1 of Pseudorca crassidens. Lineage (NCBI taxonomy): Eukaryota > Metazoa > Chordata > Mammalia > Artiodactyla > Delphinidae > Pseudorca > Pseudorca crassidens. The sequence goes on along the minus strand of NC_090301.1, from coordinate 5,609,541 downwards.
TGGTTGCCTGGCGACTCTAAGGAATCCTAGAAGAGAAGGGGTCTGGAGAACCGAGTCACTTTCATTTTTGACCCTGAGCCTGGTCAGAATCAACATCTGCAGAATGTATAGTAAAATCCTCGCTGCCAAGTCAGCTTAATGACACGTGAGATTGAAATGTACAAATGCGACCTCCTGCGTGTAGAGGGAAGCGCTGTATGAAGGTGTATTCTTTGTGCCACTAGCGAATTAATAGGAAAACAATTATGGGTTAAAATAATTTGGAAAATCATATTCCAGTTCTGCAAGTCATTTTTCAAAACACCTTTACATATTTCTAATTATCACATTTTCTAGGTGGTAGATGAGTTGAGAAATTAAAGACAGAAAAGGTGCTGAATGTGTCTTGAGGGACTCAGGGCACTTGACCTAGTTAGAAATAATTTACACAGACCTTGGAGGTTTATGTATTTTTCCCAGGACCTGGGCGACAGTGATCATTTTTCAAATATTAGCTTTGTGGAAAACGCGTAGAGATGTCCTGATGGCTGGTGTCACGACGCCATGCACAATGTATCTAAAACTGTCAAAACAAAAATAAATTGGTTTTGCATTCCGAAATTCATATCCAAGTAAGAGCGACTCCATTTTCTGTTTGTGACGTGATATATTCCAAAATTCTGCTGGAAGTATGATTGGATACCTTGGATGTGTCAGGCAGCACTCTGTCCCTGAAAGAAATAACTTTGCACAGTACTCATATATTTCACTTCAAACAAGGTGGTTTAGTAGTATAAGTATTCTCAAAATGCCTTCAAAATATATACATTATTCAAAGGTTTATAATATTTACTCTTATTTGGGTATTTTGCAAGTCAATCAGATCAGAACAGAGCTCTAGCTAAAATATCCTTATTATTTGGGATTCCCATAGGTTTGGATCCACAACTCTGGGAGGAAGTGAAGTGGGTACCAGCTTGGTAACCTTGAGAAAATGAAATAACTCCACTATTTAAGGACATTTTTAAAAACGTAATTGCTGTGACCACTGACCTGATTTTTTTTTTTTTTTTCCCCGCGGTACACGGGCCTCTCACTGCTGTGGTCTCTCCCGTTGCGGAGCACAGGCTCCGGACGCGCAGGCTCAGCGGCCATGGCTCACGGGCCCAGCCGCTCCGCGGCATGTGGGATCTTCCCGGACCGGGGCACGAACCCGTGTCTGCTGCATCGGCAGGCGGACCCTCAACCACTGCGCCACCAGGGAAGCTCTGGCTTGATTTTTTATGTGTGATCCACGGACCACCTGAATAGGCCTCTCCAGCAGGCATTTTCATCTGTATTAAAAATGCAGATTCCAAGATTTCGCAGGGCTTTTGAGTCAGATGCTGTGGGACCTGTGCAGGAAATCTGTATTTACCAAGCTTTCCATCTGATTCTTGGGTGCTCTGAAGCATGAGGACAAGCTCAGTTTTTCATTTCATGGTAAAACAGTAGACAGAAAAGAAATGTAAATGATATCTGAGTAGGAGGGGATGGGTATGGATTTCGCTTTGTGATTTCTAAATATTTCCCAGCTTTGGCTCCAGACTCCTCTCCTGGGCATCCTGGCTTCTCCTCACTGGCCCACTTTTCAGTCACCTCCTGCTGAACCTTAATTAAAATCCAGGCAGTTATTTTCAGGGAGGCTTCTCTGATACGAACGATGTCTCTAGGGCTTGTTGGACTGTCCCCGATGGGAGGAATAAATGGGGCAGTGCTCAGCCATGGGCCTTCTCAGACCTCCTATTCATCAGGGGCAGTGATGTTTCTCCCCGCTGGTCACTGTGCCCCCCAGGCCAGGCCGGGGTTTGGGCCTTACCCCGTGTTCTGCATTCAGGGGCTAATGTCCAGGGCTGTAGGGATTTCCCGTCCCCGTGGGAGGCACCGTGCAGGCAGACGCACAGTCTCTCATTTGGTTAATGCTGGTCCCCAGGAGGACTTTGCAGAAGTCCCTCCCTCCTGCACACCATCCCTGGCTCAATAGACCTCGGATGGGCCTCGGCGGTGTGTGTGGGGTGTACTTGTGTGTGCACAAGTGTGCAAGCACACATGTGGGCCTCTGCGCCAGTGGTCAAGGAGGCTTCTGAGACAGGCTCCAGGCATTCCTTACCGTGGGCAACACCACCACTGCAGAAGCCACTGACCCCTCAGTTTTATTCCACGGCCACCTAGACAAGTAACAGCCAACACTTAGCGCTTTCTCTGTGTGTCACAGTCCTAAGAACTTCAGAGATTGTAACTCATTTGATCCTCTTGACACCCCTGTGCAACCGGTAAAATTATTATCCACATTTACAGATGAGAAAGTAAGGCACAGAGAGGTTAAGTAACTTTCCCAAGGTCACATAGCTACAAAGTGTGGAGCTGAGATTCAAACCCAGGCAGTCTAGCTCCAAGGTCTTTGCTGAACCCCATTCCTACCATACCCAGGTGATGTTTTCCTGTGAGACAAAAACCCCAGCAAGAGGAGGAAACGGGGACTTGCATAACTGAAAGTGGTAAAGAGCAAAAATTGTATTTCTGACTTCAGAATGTTCTACATGGACGTGATGAAAAGTGGGGAGGGGTTTGTAACAGGCTTTTTGTTTTTAATTTCCTTCGGTTAAGCAGATGTAATTAGTTTGTATTCTCTCCACATATTTCCATGGCTGGCATGGAGACAGCACAGAGCCTGCTGAACCAAGAGTGATTTTAAAATCTGCCTCAACAGAAATGTCCATTAGTACCAAGGTGGTTAAATAGATCACAGTACGCTTACACAATGGAATACTGTTCGACCATTAAAAGGAATAGGCAGATCTATAATAGTTAGTGTGAAAGGATCTCCAAGATATACTAAGGGGAAAACAAAATAGAACAGTGACTATAAAATCTCCCATTTATGGAAGTTACACACAAAACATTCCTGGAATGACACCCAAGGAGCTCCGTCATGGGGTTGCTAGGGCCTGGAGTCCTGCCTTTGGGGGAAGAACTCAGTTTTCATTGTATATGTTTTTGTGCCATTTGATTTCCTACGCTGTACCAGTGATTTTTTTTCTTTTTTGCTATAGATAATGATTTATGAAATGAGAATAATTTAGAATTAGTAAATTGCAAGGAATAAAACGAATACCCCAATTTGCAAAATTAAAAATCAGACAAGTACCTAATTAGCATCCTGTTAATTAGCACGGTCAGCCTTTAGAGAGGGATCATCAAAACTGATTGAACAGAACAGAACGTTTGCAGCCAGCACCCCTCGATGGGTTTTAGGAAGTTCTCTGAAACCCTCAAATGGTGCGCTTATTTTTTCTTTACTTTGGTCTGTGTGTCCTCCGAGGAGGATGTCGGAGGTTTTCTTTTTTAGATTCTCACACAGGTTCATGACCTCCAAAGTTCAACAACCACTAGCCTAGAGGCTGTGAAAAAAAGGCGATGTCCTTTTAAAAGACTCTCGTATGCAGAGCATTAATGAGTATGAGAGGGACTCATAGGTACTGGCCTTGGTCAAATGAAGCCCACCCACGCCCAGGGCACGCCCTTCCCGGATGTTTCTAGCAAGTGCATCTCGTGCACATCACATATATGACATGCATCATTCGATCAGTCTGCCGGGACCACTTTCGACTGAATGCAGCTGAAACCTGGTGGAAAGCGGCTATGCCGAAGAAGGGGTTTATTTTTCTAACCTGACCAGTTCCCAGGCTGAGTGCACGGTCCAGGGCTGATGCACAAGCTCAGGGAACTAGACTTTCATCTCCCTTCACAGCCATCCTTAGGCTGTGGCTTCATGCTGCATCTCTGGGTACCAGGTCCATTTTCCAGTCAGCAAGAGGGGGAGAGGGCAAAGGGTATGGGATCTGCCGGTTGTCTTTTTCTCGCAAGGGAAACAAGAACCTTCCTGGCAACTGCACTCAGTAGAATTCCTTTGTGTTTCATTATCGCACACTCAAACAGCCCCCCGCCCAGCTATAAGGGAGCCTGGTGCGGGGAGCATTCTGTTCACTAACTGGTTGTCGTGTAACCATAAACCAACTAGAAATCCTGTTATAGGATGGAGGAATAGGGACCAGTGCCAATTGCACGACCCCAAGTGGAGCCCGTACATATGCACGGGAGCGTGTGTGTCTGGACCTATTCCTGCACCGTGAAGTAGCAAGCATGCATTATTCGGTCAGTTGGGCCTGAAAACCGGCCTCATACTTTCATTGTGAAAGTACAGCCTGGGGCTGTAACTTACAGACCTGCGTCCATTAATGCCATTAGAGTCAAAGCTGAATATCATATGATTTTAAACTATTCCAATGTAACTCCAACAAAAGTGCAAGACACAGCTTGGGACGTGGTGAAAAATTCCTGATGGAAGCAAACTGCATTTCTTTTTCAGTTTTATTGAGATATAATTGACGTACAGCACCGTCTAAGTTGAAGGTTTATGAGTTTAGCGAGTTAAGCTTATAAGTTTAATGGAAAATACATTTTAATAAAAATGACCTACAGGGCTTCCCTGGTGGCGCAGTGGTTGAGAGTCCGCCTGCCGATGCAGGGGACACGGGTTCGTGCCCTGGTCCGGGAAGATCCCACGTGCCGCGGAGCGGCTGGGCCCGTGAGCCATGGCCGCTGAGCCTGCGCGTCCGGAGCCTGTGCTCCGCAACGGGAGAGGCCGCAACAGTGAGAGGCCCGCGTACCGCCAAAAAAAAAAAAAACAAAACAAAAAAAGACTTACAAGAAAAGAGTAAATGAAGCAACCACCTGTGCCTGATTCAGCCAAAGTTCCAATTCTGCGCAGACTCTCCAGGGCACCTCTGTTATCAACAAAAGATGTCATGAGCCTCCGAGCTAGGACCCTCCGCCTGGGGCTCGGGCCGGCAATGACGGTGGATCACCCGCGAGGAATTTTGATGGAAGAAAAGTGGGTGCCGGGAGTGATGAGATGTAGGTCTTGGACCAAATGACCAAACGGGCGTATAAATGCACGGAGAGTGACTGTTCAGACAGTGATATAGAATTTGAGTTGAAGGAAATAATACTGACATTATTATTGTGATGATGCCTGGAATTCTAACTAAAAGCATTCTCCGCACAGGATAACAGCCAGCCTCCTGGGATCACACCTACCATTGCCCGTCTCTCTCTCTGTTTTGGGGGACGTTTTGTTAAGAAACTTTTGCAATGTGGTGTTTCTCCAAAGGCCAAGCACCCACTAATTAATGGTAGCATTTCACCAGAAACTAAGTATGAATATAAACTTGAAAGCATTCTCTCCCTTGGGAAACTTCCATTTGCTTTACATTTGAAAACCTTGTATTTTAAAGAGATGCTACTGGAAAATACAGTGTTCAAATTTTCCCTCCTGTTTATGACTATATAATAGTTGTCCTGAACATGGTAGATGTGTCTGGATCAAAATATAATACATGAGGGAAAAAATACCGAGTGTAATATCCTTACAGAAGTACCCACAGCTTAAGAAAAAAGAGTAAGATTGTCTTTGTTTCCAGAAGAGAAAACTCAAAATACATGGATACTTGCTCAGCCTTTTAGAGAGATTATTGGAGAACGAATTCAGGTCATAGCTTCTCTTTCATGGTGACACATGCTGGTATGTTTTAAGTCTTCCGAAGTACCTTTGATTTATGTTTTCTCTACACCCAAAGGAATAACTGTAAGGTAATTCAAAAGCTGTAATTTTGGGAAATGTCAGGCCTTTCATTTAGTTTCTGAGGATAAATTTAAATCCCTGTTTCTTTAACATAAATATTCTTTGTTTATCACGGCTCTAAAATATTTTTGTAGAGGTAGATTTCATGTAGTCTGATGCTTTAAGAGTATTTCGAAGCATTCTACGACAGCTTGTGAATCTTTAAAATGTCCCAGTGGGAGCTGCACACGAGAAAAAAATGTAGGCGCCGTGAGTGCCATGGGCGAAGTCAGCCCACGAACATGTGCTGGGTGTCTGGTACAGCTTCTCCTCAAGGTGCTCCGGTCTCTCCGATGAGAGACAGTCAGAATTTCCTTATCTGGACAGACTCAGGAGGACCAAAATAACGCATTGTCAGGCCATAGAGTGCTATACCTTAGAGAACTCTTTGGGGACAGGATGAACAGAGGGTCACATTTGAGACCTGAAAAATCACATCTGGGAGCTGCTCTCGGTTCCCTGACGCCTCCTTGGCATGCATGGGGTCCCCTCCTTGCAGACAGGTCTCTCTCCATCGTCTCCTTCCTGCCCCGCCCCCAGGGAGCTTCTTCCCCAGCGTGTCCTAGAGATGCTCTTCCATCCCTGGCCTTGGTTGCTTCCGTTGTTAGACCCATGACCCTTTCCTCCAGAGAACTGATCTCACTTTGTAATTACACCTTCTCTAATATGATTGTTTCCGTGACGTCCGCACCCCCATGAGACTCGGGGCTCTGCTCCCCACTGCAGCCCTGGCTGCACAATAAACACTTGTGGAGGAAGAAAGGAAGGGAAGGGGAGAGGGCTACTGGGGACAGGACAGGGTGGGGCGGTGGTCGGGGGTGGGGTCACATTGCTGAGCCACCCGAATTCCCGCACGGATGGTCTGGTCTGACAGCCCCTACGGAGCTCAAAATTGGAGCTGAACACAGAATTAATTTGGCTGCGTGCTTTGATTATATCCAAAGGCAGACAGCCAGCCGCTGCCAGCCGGAGAGCAAGAATTTCCCTCATTTGGAGAACTCGGCCAACCTCCTTGCGGCTCCTGCACCATTTTTAATGTCGCTTTCAAGCAGCTTCCGTCTGTCGTGCCTAGAGTTGCTTAAAGGAACGAAACCGCCATCACGTTTTATAAAAATAATTTTACACCCAGAGACCTGAATGTACGGCACGTTTCTGAAAATTGCCTACAGGCGTCTGGTTTGAATACCATTGCCTGTGACTTTACAGCTCAACTTCACCAAAATAGAGGGGCTGCCATAGACCAACAGGAGCTCAGCTGAAGTTCCTTTTAGTCTTCTGGAAAAACTTAGGAACTTTAACTGCTCTTACCAGCCTTTGGCTGTGCAAAACAAATATTTTCCACTGCTGCTTTTTCCTCCTGAGTTATCCATACACATCCAGTGTTAAATGAAGAAAGACAAAATGTTGCCTGAGTTCTGCAAAGTCAACCTGAACCTCACATCAGGGAAAACACTTGATTCTTTGTGTTACAAGTGGAAGTCCATGAGGAGGTCGGCTCAGAATGTTGGAGATACAGCTGCAGCTGCGAACATGGGTGGCTGTGGCTAGCTCGTATCCCTCTGGCTGGCCTGAACCACATTCTAGAAAACCCACTTCCACCGTGGAAGATCAGATGTGATCTCCACCAGGCCAGCCACTCTCCCAGCACTTAGAGAAGCCTGCTTTGCCCTGCACCTGAGCACTTGAGAGAGAGAGAGAGAGAGAGAGGAGAGTGGGGAGTTTCCTAAAGAGAAAATGAGTGGGCATTTTGCTGTTCATCCTCCCTTCTTGTTGATTGCTCTCGAACAGGTTCATTGGTTTTGAATTCACACTCTTAGTAAAAGTGGTTTTGTACCAGCACCTCTCCACTCAAGCACTGTTGTTGGAAATTCAAAGCCCTCTGTGCCTGCCCTGGAGATCAATGCAAGTTTGCAATGTATTGAATCCAGACACTATCATATGTGGGCAGTAGACCAAGTCTTCCAGACTTGCTCTTGGTCAGTGGCTGGAGAGCAAAGGGTACGTCTGTTTCTATTTTTGGTTTTGTTTTTAACCAGTGAGCTTGTTGATTATTCATTCTAAGGATGGAATTCTTGAAAAGTCTTTCAGGCATATAGGAACTGATTCCCTCTCCTATTCTGGTTTATTGTTGTTTCGTTTCGTCCACTTTTTTTTTTTCTTCCTCTAAAGACAACACATGAAGAAATAATGAGTCATGGTCACTTCTTCCCTTCAGTGTCCCTCATATTGGACATAAAACACTGATTCTATTTTTGACTAGATCTCATTTCTGTCTTGGTTCATTTTGTAGAAGAAGCTTCTAGACTGGTTATATGACTTTTTTTTTGGTTATATGACTTTTTTAAAAGAAATGATAAAGTTGGACTCTTGTTTCTAGCCAGGAGGTGTAACCAGCTCTGAACTTGCCTACCTACCATAAACAACGAGAAAACTGGACGAAATACAGGAAACGGCAGCTTTCAGACACTGGACCAAAGCGGTGTGTCAGTGCAGGATACTGAGAGAAGGAAAACAAAGGAGGTGAATGCCACCATGGCCCCAGTTTTCCACCGGGGGGCACCTTCTGGACCACAGCAGAGGGAGAGGGAATCCAAGCAGGTCGTAGAGATCTCGCTGACTTGAGCATCAGGGATTGGAGTTCAGAGAGGCCGAGGAGGCCAGAATTTGTGGAGCAGAGTACTGGAGTGGAATGAGCTACACAGAAAAAAACGCTCTTTGCCCTTGAGTCTCTGGGGGAAAATCATAACGTGCCTGCATAGGACCAACTCTCCAAGGTCAGGGAAACAACCATTAGGGGGTTTGTAAGGTTAACCATTTCCAGACCTCACACAGTGCCAACCAGTCAAGTGGAGAGAACTCACAGAATGTACAAGGCATTCAGAAAAGAGCTCGGGAAGGTCGTGCATTAGTCATAGATAAAACTAGCCCAACAGTAAAGGCTACTCTAAACCTGGCATTCAAAACTTAACAGCAAGACTCAAAAATATCAATCTGATTCAAAAATAACTTAACAGACTGCCGAAAAACCCTGCAATACTATTTAAAGGAAGACCAAAGAAATCCCCAAAAAACTGGACATTCAATAATGCAATAGTCACAGTGTCCAATATCCAGTCAAAATTCACTACATGCAGAGGTGTGAAAAAATGTGACACATCACCGTGATAAAGATCAGTCATGGAGACAGACCCAGAAATGATGTAGATGATGAAGAAATGATGGAATTAGCAGAGAAGGACTTTAAAACAGTTGTTATAAATATGCTTAAGAATTTTAAGGAAAATAAGAACATAATGAAGAGAGAAATAGAAGATAAGACCAAAGGAAACTGATAAGCTGGATAATACAGATCTGAAATAGGGCTTCCCTGGTGGCGCAGTGGTTGAGCGTCCGCCTGCCGATGCAGGGGATGCGGGTTCGTGCCCCGGTCCGGGAAGATCCCACATGCCGCGGAGCGGCTGGGCCCGTGAGCCATGGCCGCTGAGCCTGCGCGTCCGGAGCCTGTGCTCCACAACAGGAGAGGCCGCAAAGGTGAGAGGCCCGCGTACCGCAAAAAAAAAATTCTCCACGCCTTTGCCAATCCAGAGGAACTAATTTCTTTTTATCTTTTAATATGAAAATATCTCAAACATACACAAAAGTATAGAAAAGAGTATGATGAACTCCCTGAGCTCATCACTCACGTCAACGTTTCACCCAAATTCTACTCTTTGTGTTTCATTTGACCTCTTAAAGCTTTTTAAAAAACTCTGGAGTATTGAAAACAAATCTCAGATAGCATATCATTCCACTCATAAATACTGCAGTGTTCACCTCTACCAAATAGTTGATCAAGGCTAAACACACACACATGATACCATTATTACACCCAAAAGATTAGCAATAATTTCTTTATATTGCCTGATAACCACTCTACCTTTAATTTTCCTGACTGTCTCAGAAGTGCCTTTATGGTTCACTTGCCCTACTCTTTGCTTTCAGATAATATGACTCTTAATTCTTCTGTAATCTTAACAGTTTACCTCCTCTTCTGGTTTTTCCATGCCAGTTATTTCTTAGAAACAATCTGACCGTTTTCCGGGTCACTTGTGCAACAGAATGTCTCACTTCTGGCTTTGGCTGGCTGACGCATTGGGGCATCGTTTAAATCTCTTCTCAACTTCCCATTTGCTGTGAATGGGCAGCTAGGTCTAAAGGCTTGACTGGGTTCAGGTTCAATCTATCAGCAATAGTACTTCTCAGGTGGGTCTGAGACCTTCCTATTGCAGAGCTTCAGGGGGTACACGATGTCTAGCTTCCCCACTTTTGGCAACATTAAGGTAGATGAAAGGCATCAGCTCTTGTCAGCCTGTCAACTCTTCCCCTAATGGTTTTAGCTGCCCCTTGGAATGATCATTTTAAATTACCTTTGCCACTTCGACAGCTGAGAAATGAGAGCCGTCTGTTTTAGTTGGTTGATGTTATTTGTTGTTTAGTTTTCAAGTCAAGGGATTCCTCCATGATTCATCTCCCTGCCTCCTTGCCAGGTCTCCTTGCTGGGTCTTGATCATCTCTGGTCTGTTCCTTGGCTTGCCCTTCTCCTCAAGCCCTTTGAACTGCCTGATGCAGAAACCATTCCATGCACAGCTCCTAGGAATGGTCTCCACATTCTGAGCCACAGGTAGGTATGAGATGTCAGCCCCTGATTCCAGCTCACTGATGGACAGGGTACAAAGCCACCCATTCTACATCCTGTCCCTGTCATGGTCCACACTGCAGAATGGGAGAAGTTTAGTGGAACATTAAGTCTGTTCAGTCCTAGCTCACTTCTTAATTTCCAGATCCTATTTCTAAGACACAGGCCTGAGTCTGTATGGGTTGGGCCATGAGCAGTTTGTGGAATAGACACTGTCCTGGATCACAATGGCCCCTCCCCTCCCGAGTTGGCTTTGGGTCACCCTGTGCTCTTCCCCTTCAGATGACTTACCTCCCAGGAAGCTCCAAGGCTCTCAACAAACATGACCTTGATGCCATCAGCCCAGAGGCCACAGAGACATGCCCAAATCTGTCTGACTCTTGGGATGAGCACAAGTTAGTCTGCGCCTCGGGAACCCTGTCCCCACTAAACAGTGACATAGAGCAATGTGGTTGGTATTTTCAGAGCTATGAGGCACTGCTACCGAAAGATTTTTTAAAAGGAAAACAATGTAAAAAATCTTCTTAGTAATCCAGGTATCTTTGTGAAAAATGTTGAAAATCCCCCGCGGGACTTTGTAGGAAAGAAAGACTTGAGAAACACTGTTGTGACTGCTGCCACACCCACCCCTCCCCCACGGGGAGCGCGTAGAACGACTACAAGGCAGGCATTTCCGTCCCCTGCCGCGAGAAACTCTCTTGAGCTACAGGTCCTGATCAAGGACATGTTTTGGAATTTGGTGTATTTTGTTTTTTTACCAGTTTCTGGCATCTACTGGTTTGAGGGGATTCCAATACAGAGTCCCTGTTGGAATGGTGAGGGGCACAGGGATGGACTCCAGCTAGTGACCATGGCAGCAGTAACGTTTACACATCCACGGAGCACAGAGGGGGATAACGGTTGAGTTTGGAGTGCTGTGAAGGCAGGGTTTTGTCACTGAGTGGCCCTGTGTCCCAGACCCCTCTCTCAAAAAGGCCCCCAGGGGGAAATTATTCGCACCTTAGAAACAGCGAAATGAAGGACACGGGATTCTCTTACTAATCATTCACATAGATGCTTATTTTATCTTTGGAAAAGTAACGTAGAGGTGTTGGTTCCCATTTTCACAATTAAGAAACTATCAGTTCCCACTCAGCTCCCGACCCCATGGCCCCGTTGAGGCCACTGGCCGCCCCCGTCCTCAGTCTGTTTCCCCTCTGCCAGCTCCAGCCTGCTTCCTTCTCTCCAGCCAAACAGCCAATGGATCCCAAACACTCTTACTAGAGTTGTCCGATTCTCTTCTTTCTCATTAGAATGGATTTGTTCCAGGTAAACCTCAACTCATTTTATCTTACTCAGGGAGCTGCTGTCAAGCCCCAACGACGTGGGGAAGACGCTTGAAGAGCACGAGGTGTGGACCCCTCAGCAATTTTGAGTCTGGACAGTCGGTCCTTCTCCCCGTGTGGCTGGATTAAGGGCACTGTGGAGCTGCCCAGCTCTCAGGTTCTGGGAGAATGTGACCAAGGCACCAAGTCTTCAGAGTTCCCCAGGCTGGGCTCCCACCACCCCACCTCCAGCCCACCGTGCTCTCTCCTGGAACTCTCAGCACAGCAGAGCTGCCCTTTCTTTCAGACTGAGCTTCCTTCCCTTGCTGTCTGTGGTTTAAAAATGATACCAACCCGGGTGGGAGGGAGGGAGACGCAAGAGGGAAGACATATGGGAACATATGTTTATGTATGACTGATTCACTTTGTTATAAAGCAGAAACTAACACACCATTGTAAAGCAATTATAGCCCAATAAAGATGTTAAAAAAATAAATAAATAAAAATGACACCAGCCCACCCCTCCCATCCAGACGTGCATTCTCTTCACCCTCCCCTCGAAGCTACAAGAACTGTAACTGCTTCACCCAGCAGAGTGTGGCCAAGTGATGCTGTGTGATGTCTGAAGCAGGACAGAAGGGACCACCTACTTTCTGCCATTTCTCTGGAACATTTGCTCTTGAAATCCTGACCGCCATGTACGGGGTCCTGTGAGGCTGCCATGCTTGCAGGAAGCCCAAGCCACATGGGGGGCCATGAGAAGAGCTCTGGTCAAACATCAGCCTTCAAATCACCCCAGCCCAAGCACCAGACGTGTGCGTGAAGAAGCTTCCAGAAGATCCTAGATTCAAAGATTCTGAGTTCAGAGGAAGTTACGCCATCAGTACGCTCATGGTGGAATCATTTGCATCAGCTGTGAGTCATCCCATAAGGAAGGTGGCAGGTAAAGGGCCACATCCTTGCAGTGGACTTTGTGACAACTTTACATGAGGACAGTAGAAACAGGACATGCTGTTGTGTGCATTCCTGAGGGAGACAGATATGTGCGCACTGAAAATAGTTCTGGATAAAGTAATTTAAAAAGAAGAGAGACAAACCCTGGAGACGGTGTTCGCATACAACAGGAAGCTTTTACAGGAACGTTCATTGCGGCCCTAGGGCCTTAGCAAAGACGTGGGAATGGGAGAGAAGACCTCTTCATTAGTACCCAGCAAGGTGATAAAACTATACAGAAAGGAAAGCCGGGGAAGGACGCACCCAGGGTCAGGGTGATGATCAGCTTCCGGTGGCAGAAGCCAGGAGGATGGGCAGGTGTAGAAAGACCATGTGGTGACATGTAGGTCATTGTCAGTGTGCCAGCTTTCATTTTGGGTGGTGAGTTCAAAGGTGCTTAACATTAACTAGTAAGTAAATAAACAAATGTGGGGCAGCCACGGACCGACCACGAGGGTAGACCAGGAATCGAGGACTGTGGTGAATCCGATTCTGTGTCCATGAGGCCCAACAGAGCACAGAAGGAGACTATGGATATGGGAGGAGAGACGGTGTAAAAAGCAGCTCTTTCAAGAGGCTGGGCAGTGAAGGGGAGAAGAAAACAAGGGAGCGGCCAGAGGAGCAGGTAGGGTCCCCAGGTGGTTTTGTGTGTGTTTGTTTTTAGTTTATTTGCTAATGGGAATCACCCAGTAGCTGGAAACACGGAGGATGCAGGATCAAGGGAGATTCAGGACTGACATCCCTGAGGAGGTGAGAGGGAGTGTGACCTGGAGCTAGGGGAGCAGACCCACTCTCCTTCCCAAGCAGCAGAGCCGCCTGCGAAGGAGCCCGTCCCCACCTGACAAGGTGTGGTCCTCCATCAGGGGAGCGTGGTGCCAGGTGTGAACTGAGACCTCGCGGCTCCCTTACACACCGGCCTGCGGGCGCACGGCAGGCTTGGCTGCACCTGCAGGGATGTGAAAAGCCCCAGACGCAAGCTATGCCCTCCACCTGCCCGCGGTTCCTCTGAATCCAGCCTGTATCCCCATTCTCCTGGGGAAAGGAAGATCTCCCACTTTTCCAAGGGGGGCACATTCAGCCGCCTTTAAGCCACCGCCAGGCTTGTGGGCTCCCTCAGTTGTCTGCAGAGGGACCCCAAGGCTCGCTGTACCTGCTGGGACCCACCTGTATCTCCCCCTTCAGAACCCTGAGCTCCAGACACTGGGCCTTCAACTCTTCCATCATGCTGCTCTGGGGGTGTCTTCCTTCCTTCTCGAGGGTAAGAAACAGTTCATACGACCTCAGGCTTCCTGCAGATGCTGCGTCCCACACGCAGGGTCCCCAGGTCCCCACCCACGTCTCCCAAGGACTCAGTGGTGTCCGGTCACCTTGTGTGCCCGGGGGCAGCCAGGCTCCCAAAACCCTCCTCTGCCCTCCCAGGCACCGGGGGCCTGGTTCTCCCTCCAACAGGGCTGGGCGGCCGGGAATCAGGCCTCACCCTGAGTCAAACTCATCACTCAGAATTGAGCCTGAGGGACTTCCCTGGCGGTCCAGTGGTTGGGACTTCACCTTCCAATGCAGGGGGTGCGGGTTCGATCCCTGGTTGGGGAGCTGAGATCCCACCTGCCTCGTGGTCAAAAAGCCAAGACATAAAACAGAAGCAATACTGCAACAAATTCAGTAAAGACTTTAAAAATGGTCCACATCAAAAAGAAAAAAAAAAATCTTTAAAAACCCCAAAAAAACAAAAAACAAAATTGAGCCTGAGTGACACAGTTTTACTTTCCTGAAAATCATTGTGCTTTCTCTAAAAAGGGGATTTATGTGTTTGTAAGGAGGCTCTTCACCCTGTGGCTGGAAACTGATGCTTCCAACTCCTTCTGGAACATTCCTTTTGGGCTTCCCCTCCCTCCCCTCCCCCATGGAGCCTCCCACCAGTGGCGGCTGGACTCCTCTCCTTCTGGTCTCAGCCCGTCCTGGCCCACTGCCCAGTCACGCCCACTCCTGGACACACACGGCCAGTTGGGTCTCCACACAGTTCCCTCCACTTGCCTCCCTGTCTTCATCCCCACGGGACACTCGCCACGCCCCCCCCCACAGCCCCCTGGAGCCCTGAGGCATCTTCTGATGAGACCAGGGGGAGAGGCTGACCTTGACCTCGGTGCTGCACTCCCTCTGCTCCCTGGGGAGCTGGGAGCATGGACCGGACCTTGGCTGGAAGGGACAGGGGAGGCCCTGATTGACACCCCCCTCCCCCAGACCTTTGCCTACCACCACAGCTTCTGGGCTGGAGGAGAAGGAGAGGGTGGGACGTGCTTTTCCAGGCTTGGTCTCTATGAATTATCTGGGTAACAGCAAGAAACCTAGAAGAGGGACCCACGATATTACACACTGCATCACCCCCATGTTTCCCAAAAGTTGACACCTCCAGCTGTGCGGGAGGATGGTGAGGAATGAGGGCTGTGGCCTTCGGGGCAGAGATCTCCCACAGCCCTGTCATCCTGGACGTGAGGGCCCCTAACAGGAGGGCAGTGGACTAAATCCAGTGGGTGGAGAGATGGAAACATCTGTGGACCCTCATGCTCGGGGCTGACCAGGAGGGTCAGGAATTTTCAGAAACCATCTTGCTCCTGGCATAAGAATTTCCATTCCGTCCACTCCCGAGTCAAAATAAGAGACAGGTTTCCTAGGCAAGCAAGGAAACATCTCAAGAGAAGGGTTATACTGTTTTGAAGTGTTTTGAAATGTTATCAATGGTTTCCAGGGAAACCCGGGATGATGAATCACCGTCTTGCTAGGTAACTTGAAGAGGAGGCACAGGGGAATTTATTTGAATTCACAGTATGCACGTATTCGGTTATTTATTAAGGCAGAAAAGCATATTTCACTCACATCTGACATTTTAATTTTATTGTTGTATGTGCAGTAGCTCCTTGGGGAGGTCGGAGTTATTTGTATTACAAAGTTTAAAAATTATGGAATTTATGAATCCCATGAGAATCGAAATCTTAATTAATATTACGTATCACACTTCGGGAAAATAAAGATGTAAGGTAGTCACTGAGCTGCCAAATTTTGGTCAAAACAATTTGTAGATCGAAAGGCTGCAGCGTCTCCAGCAGAAACAATGCAACAGCGTATTACATCAGTGGAAAAATGACCCAAAACATTGACGTTTCATACAGACCGTCCTCACTGTGACCCTATCTTGTCAGTTACTTCTACACCGTATTTACCAGTCCAAAAAAAAAAAAAATGTCTGGCAAGTCTTAATATCCAGTGCATCCTAGGGTTTATTTTATTTTATTTTATTTTGCATCCATTGAGATTACTAGGCGCTTGTGTACTCCTTCCGCAGACACTATTTTTCCTTTCTTGGTTGGTCCATGATCATCTTCTAAGGTTTACTCCTGCATCTCAAATTCATCTTTGCCCTTGTTTATTGTGTGACTATTTAGGAAGTGTCCCTACACCTCCAAAGATAGCTCAAAAGAACAGTGACGGAAAAATACATCCTCTACGTCTGGTCAACCTTATGTTACCAAATCTCTTGAGAAATATCTTCTGTTTACTTGAAATTCATTTTAAATTCCTGAATAATATCTTTCATTGTCATGGTGCTGTATACATGTTTTATATAAAGTGACTCTATTTTTCTGGGCTTTTGTTATTGGGATGAAATACAATTGACTACAAGCAGAAATAGATGAGTCTAACTATAGATCAAATTGATATCATAACCACATTAAAAAAAACAGTGAATTCAAGTAACTTTTGAAAAGTTTTCTCTGACTATGGACCCTCCAGTGGGATATATTTTAAGGACAAAAGAACCACAAAAAAGTTGGAATTTACTTAATAAGTTTGTTTTCAGTAGTGATATTGGGGTAGTAATTACAAAACTATTTTGCATGTATTCTAGGACTGGGCAAATGAGTTAATATATAAATGTTGGAAACAAGGATTCTTTTTTTAAAAAATAAATTTATTTATATATTTTTGGCTGCACTGGGTCTTCAGTGCTGTGTGCGGGCTTTCTCTAGTTGCGGCAAGCGGGGGCTACTCTTCGTTGTGGTGCACGGTCTTCTCACTGCAGTGGCTTCTCCTGTTGTGGAGCACGGGCTCTAGGCGCGTGGGCTTCAGTAGTTGTGACACATGGGCTCAGTAGTTGTGGCTCTCAGTCTCCAGAGTGCAGGCTCAGTAGTTGTGGCGCACGGGCTTAGTTGCTCCGCAGCATGTGGGATCTTCCTGGACAAGGGTTCAAACCTGTGTCCCCTGAATTGGCAGGCGGATTCTTAACCACTGCACCACCAGGGAAGTTGGGAAACAAGGATTCTTGAAACAAGGATTCTTGCTGTGATGGGAGATAAACTAATATGAGATGTGGGAATGTGAGGACAAACCCTCTGACATTGCACTGGAGGTAAAGGCACCATCAGTATGAGCTCATGATTTTTAAAAATATATATATTTTGGGGCTTCCCTGGTGGCACAGTGGTTGAGAGTCCGCCTGCCGATGCAGGGGACACGGGTTCGTGCCCCGGTCCGGGAGGATGCCACATGCAGCGGAGCGGCTGGGCCTGTGAGCCATGGCCGCTGAGCCTGCGAGTCCGGAGCCTGTTGCTCCGCAACAGGAAAGGCCACAACAGTGAGAGGCCCGCGTACCACCAAATATATATATATATATATATATATATAGAGAGAGAGAGAGAGAGAGAGAGAGAGTCCTTTTCTATTGAAGAGATAAGAAAACAATGACACAGCTGCAGGGAGCACACCTAGTACCCAGATCTTGGTTTCTAAACACTTTTCTCCACCAAAGGGAAAAATGAGACTCCAGGCCTGGAGCAGGGAAAGTACAAGGTCAGTCCGAAATGTCTTAAAATGTCAGAAAGAAGGAAGTGTCCAAAGATGCATGAGGGCACATGAAAATAGCAGACGTGAAGGGTCTCTCACTGTACAAATTTGGAATGATTTGGGTTTAAAAAGATGTTTGATTGTAACACATTGAATTTTTTAGAAAAGTACACATGATTCCAAAATAATACCTTTAAAACGTGGTGAAGGGACAGGTCTTCTTTAAGGAATAAAGCCAGCTAATTAATAGAGAAGAAACAATAGAATTAGAAAAAGCGCCGTTTTAGAGCCACTGATGTAATAACCCGTTCAGGTGCGGATCATAATTGATGCTTAAACCATTAGGTAGAAGGCTTTCGAGGAACAGGATATTCACATCATCTCAAAATGTCACTTCACAGATTACTTACTAAAGGATAAGGTATATTTTAAAATGGTAATTTAACATCTCCAACAACGGGACAAACGCATGTCATCGTGTGTGTCTCCTGGTGGGGTGCACTTGTCCACACACCTCATCCCTGTGGTATTCCTGCCGAAAACGTCCATCCTCAAATCTATCATGAGAAAACAATGTCCCAAATTATGGGACACTAGGGAAAAAACAGAGCCCAGCCTGGACTCTTTGAAAATATCATTCATGAAGGACAAGAGAAGAGTGGGCTGCTTTAGATTACAGGAGATGAAAGAGCCGTGACAACTGAATGTAATTCATGATTCTTGATTGAATCGTGGATTTTAAAACAATCTATAAAGGACATAATTGGGGCAATTTGAATATGGATTGAATATTAGATAGTATTATTATATTAAAGTTAAACTTCTTGCGTGCAACAGTAGTATAAATGGTGATAACAGATAATGTCTTTATTTTTAGTCTGGGTTGGCCAAAAAGTTCATTAGGGTTTTCGTAACATCGTACCAAAAACCCGAACGAACTTTTTGGCCAACCCAATATTTAAGAGTAAAGCATCAGGATACCTGCAACTTCCAAATATCAAATAGTTCAAGTTCATACAGATATAGGTACAGACATACGTACGTGTACATATACATACATAAGATATATGCAAAATAATGTCTGTATATATACACACATACAGGGAGGGAACAAATGAGGCCAAATGTTAAGTGATGAATCAATGTCAAGATTATTCTTTCAACTTTGCCGTAAGTTAGAAAATTTTCAATACAAAAAGTTGGGGAAGTTGAAAGCTATCTTATCTTTCATATCCCTGACGCAGCGTCCTACAGGTCACAGAAGAGGTGCTTTCTCTGTAACTCAGATTTGCAGGAGCTGGTGCCCACCCTCAGGCCGGCCGAGAAAGGACAAGGACGGCAGGGCCCAGGGATGAGAAGCTTCTGAGCATGAACTGAACTGGCCTCCGGCACCTCCTGGTGACACCCTGCTCCCCCCACCCCACCCCCACATACACGGGCAAGTGTGATTCGTCACGTGCACAAGAGCTTTGTATGTGTGAGGGCTCAGGCATGCGGGTCAGAGGTGGGAGGATCGCATCACTGATTTCCCCATCCTAAGAGTCCTTGAAAACGGGCACAGGGGCAGATGGCAGCCCTCCCCACACACAACACCAGGAAAGCCACGCGGCAAAGAAGCCCAGAGCTCAAATGCACAGAAAACTGGGTCTGCGGGTGCCACTGAGGGCTTGGAGTCAACTCTAAACCCTCCACTCAAGGCCCAAGCAGGGTAAGGGAGCGGCCACAGGCCCCTGGCCCATTTGCCCAGAAGGACGTGAAGACTCCACCCTGAGGATCCTCGGCTGACTTTCTCCAGGCCCGTTTAGAATCCCCATTCCCACTTTTTAGGTTTTCTTAGGACCTCGTGTTGGCAGAAGAGGGCCCAAATCGCAATATATATCTGCTGGACACTGTGCAAATTTCACAGGTTTAATAACTTTGCAAAGACACAGACTTTTTTTTTAAATTTATTTGGTTGCACTGGGTCTCAATTGCAGCAGGCGGACCCCTTAGTCGTGGCATGCGAACTCTTAGTTGCGGCATGATGTGGGATCTAGTTCCCTGACCAGGGATCGAACCCAGGCTCCCTGCATTGGGAGCACAGAGTCTGAACCACTGTCCCACCAGGGAAGTCCCAAGACACAGACTTTTGATGGTGTCCACCACCACCCTACCCCATCCCCAGCTCCTGTTCACACCCACCAGCAAACACTTTCCAACCAGCAGGAAGGCCATGTAGACAAGGCAAATTACATTGCTTCTGCTGTTGCCCTGCACGTCAGGTCAAGGTCAGGCAGACTGAGAACGTGCAGGGCTTTCCCCGGGTCACCCCGAGGAGAGTGGGCCCCGATGCTCAGGCTCTAGTCCCAGCTGCAGAGTGACCTTGGGCAATCTTTTATTTAGTCACAGTGCCCTACTTTCTCACATGTGATGGATACTTCTGTCTGCCCTTTGGGGCGCTTATAAACTGAGTGAAATAAGTTTGTGAAAGAGCGTTTGAAAATGCCTCCTTCTCTGCACATACAGCTGCAGCCGGGCTGGAGGGGATGCCTGTCTCTGGCAGAAAGTGATCGTTAATCAGATGGTGAGTTTCCTTGCAGTGTGAAGCCTTCCTAGGAGCCATCCTATCCGGATTTGGGGTTAATGGCCGGAATTCTTCAGCTGCCCGGCGCCAGAGTGATTTGACATAAACAAGGAAAAGTGTTCGCCAGGTAACGTATTGGCACCTCCAGAGCAGGCCGGCCCTCCTGTCTGTCTGCACCCCTGTGCTTCTTCCTTCTCAGCCCGTGTACCTCTTCCTCCTGATGAGCTGCTGCTTTGGAACGAGGCATACGGATGAATCCCTAGAGGTCCACACATGGCGGTGAAAAAGAGAAGAGAAAGTGCTGTTATAAAGCTCACAGCTACTCCAAAGTCTCAATTTTTCATTTTGAAAAGCCTATCCCAACGTAATAGAAACCCTGTGTGTCAAACTGTAGCTAGAACTCAGGGCTGCGCTGACACGGTTTCCTAAAAACCAGGGGTCGAGCTGGTCAATTCCGTACACTGGACATCACCAGTCACTGAGGCAGCCAACTTGGGGGATCGCCCAAATCGGAAGGAGGATGAGCTGGGAGACACTGGCGGTGATGCTGGGGAGGCGAGGCAGACCAGATTTTAAGTTAAGCAACAGAAACCTGATGAATTGTATCAGGCCGTGTCAGAGGAAGAAAGCTGTTGATCAGGCATAGAAATCTGGTCTCAAACATGGGCAGGGCCACGCCAGCCCCGCCGGGGGTGAGGGGAGCTTGACTAAGCGTTCTCGGTTCACTGCCCAGGAGTGGGTGAGAGACCTTCCACACCCCCAGACCGGCCTGGCTTCAGTTCTATCTGGACAGAGCAGCGTGTGTCATCCAGCTGCCCTGGGACCAGCCTGCAGAAGAATGAGCCTTGTAAGTTGAGACATGCCACCCCTTCAACAATCCCATCTCCCATGATGGACGGAGAAATTAGTTTCAGGTTTATACATCAGTCGCTGTGAGTCTAGTTAACTTGTGTCTGTCCTTGCGAGATAGAACCACTCTCAGGGCAGTAACAGAGCCAGGTTTCTGGAAACTAGAACTGGAAACCAAGTACAGAGAATTCACCAGAGTCAGACCCCCAGGGGCACCTGCTTGTGTGGCCAACTCTGCAGCCCCGGAGGCTTGCTCACTCGCCCTTGAAACTCAGTGTCTGATCACTGAAGAATCATTTTTTTAACATTTTCAATTCTTTTTGTAAATATCTGTCCTTTTACTTTGCTTCCTGTGTCTATTTTCCCTCTTATTTCACTGTAAGCACAAATAAAATGTTCAATACATGCTCATTTAATAAATGGATGGGTGAGTAATAGTCTCAATGTTTTTGACTGAAAATGAATAAATATCTATGAGAGCAAAGGCAGATAGTGTATGAAAGCACTTTAGAAGTATGCTTTATAAATATGGGAGGATTGTAAGTGACCCGGTGGGATTCCATTATAACACTGACTGACCACACACGGGACTCACAACAAAAAGAACTCCAGGTCTGCTAAGGGCTGTATGGTTATAAGTTAGTTTCTCATACATGCCCTCAATTTATCCTCACAGCACCATAAGTGGGCAGGGCAGTGGCAGTCAGGAATTAGGGTTAGAATGTTGTGTCATTTGATTCAAGAATGCCGGAACCATGACCAGACAGTCACCCCTTTTTTCCGCTCCTCTTTTCCCCTTCCCACCCCTTCATCCCACCTTCCACCCTCCTGACCCTCCACACCACACGCAGAGCAAGGGGTTTTTATGGGAGTGAAATACAAAAGGAACACTAACAGGACAGGGACCAATTATTAAAAGTTAGCACAGAGCAACTGTGGCCATGAAAACCAAAAGCCCAAACAAACCTCTCCCTAAACCTAACATCTTATATAATGAACTCAAAGTGGACCATGGACTTACATGTAAAATTTAAAACATTTTAGCAACATGGATGGACCTAGAGATTATCACATTAAGTGAAGTAAGTCAGTCAGAGAAAGACAAATATACTATGATATTGCTTATATGCGGAATCTAAAAAAAATAATACAAATGAACTTATTTACAAAACAGACTCACAGACATAGAAAACAAACTTATGGTTACCAAAGGGGAAGCGGGGAGATAAATTAGGGGTTTGGGATTAACATATACACACTACTATATATAAAATAGATAAGCAACAGAACCTACAGTATAGTTCAGGGAACTATACTCAGTATCTTATAATAACCTGTAAGGGAAAAGAATCAGAAAAAGAATATATATATGACTGAATCACTTTGCTCTACGCTTGAAACTAACACAACATTGTAAATTAACTATACTTCAATGAAAAAACAATCTAAGGGGCTTCCCTGGTGGCGCAGTGGTTGAGAGTCCGCCTGCGATTCAGGGGACGCGGGTTCGTGCCCTGGTCCAGGAGGATCCCGCATGCCGTGAAGCGTCTGGGCCCGTGAGCCATGGTCGCTGATCCTGTGCGTCCGGAGCCTGTGCTCCACAACGGGAGAGGTCCGCGTACCGCAAAAAAAAAAAAAAAAAACAATCTAAGAAAGAAAGAAAAAAAATTTTTAGAAAAAACCTAGGCGAAAGTCTTCAGGATCTAGAGATGGGCAGAGATCTTAGCCTTGACATCAAATGCACAGCCTATAAAAGGAAAAAGTGATTAAATTGGACCTCATCAAAATTTAAAACTTTTGCTCTGCAAAAGACCCTGTTAAGAGATTGAAAAGACAAGCTACGGACTGGGAGAAAAGATTTGCAAACCACATATCTGACAAAGGACTTGCATCTAGAATAAATTAAGAACTCTCAAAACTCATTAGTAACAAGATAAACAATCCAGCTGGGAAATGGGCAAAAGACACGGACAGACATTTCACAGTCGAGGACATACAGGTGGCAAATAAACACATAAAATATACTCAACACCATTAGTCAGAAAGATGCAGACAGAAACCACAATGCGCTAGGAGACTAAACACCTACCAGAATGGCTAAAACAAAAAATAATGACAGCACCAAAGGCTGGTGAGGATGAGAGGAAACCAGGTCACTCACACGTGGCTGGTGGGAATGCAAAATGATACGCGGCCACCCTGGGAAAGAGCGTGGGCAGCTGTTTACAGAACTCAGCATGCACTCACCATATGACCCGGCCGTTGCGCTCTTGGGCATTTATCCCAGAGAAACGAAAACTTCTTTCCACACTCATGATTACACAAATGTTCATTGTCGATTTATTCATAATACCCACAAACGGGGAACAACGAGAAGGTCCCTCACAGGTGAATGGTTAAAAAGCGGTGACACGTCCATACCCTGGAATCCTACCCAGCAATAAAGAAGACCCAACCATTGGTACCCACACAACTTGGAAAGATCCCAAGGGAACCACGCTGAGTGGAAGAAGCCAGTCTCAAAGGTTATATGCTGTGTGAGTCCATTTATATTGCATTCCTTACAGCACACAGTTATGGAGATGAGAATAGATGAGTGATTGCCGGGGACCGGGGTGGGTGAAGGGAGGGAAGTGGCTTTGGCTATGACAGGGCAGCACAAGGGATCCTTGGGATGGGATTTTTCTTCGATTTTTCTTTGTCTTGTCGTGGTGGTCACATGAATCTACACACGAAATAAAATTGCACAAAAACAAGCACACACACAGCGCATTTCACAAATGAGGAGCCCTGAGTGAGGTTAGCATCAGTTTCCTAGGACTGCTGTGACAAACCAGCACAATCAGGTGGCTTAAGGCAGCAGACACTTGTTCTCTCCTGGTTCTGGTGGGCAGAAGTCTGCAATCGCGGTGTCAGCAGGGCCGTGCTCCTTCTGAAATGTCTCGGGGAGAATCCTTGTCTCTTCCAGCTTCAGGTGGCCACAGCTTCCTTGGCTTCTGGAAGCATCATGCCAACCTCTGCCTGGTCTTCCCATGGTCTTCTCTGTGTCTCTGTATCAGCGCCATATTATACTATAGCTATGCAAGGCGCTACCTTTGGGGAAATGGGTAAAACGTTTACAAGATCTCTCTGTCTTATTTCTTGCAACTGCATATGAGTATGCAATTATCTCAAACTAAAAAAAAATTTTTAAGTCAGCACAGGGAGAGATGGAGAGAGGAGGAATCCATGGGTCCTGGCATCTGATTGGCTCTGGGACAGAGGGAGACGTTGAAGGCAACATCCCAGTTTCATGCCAGGATGGTGGGAGATGGTGGAACCAGAAAACAGAGGACGGGGAAGAGGAGCTAAACCCAGCCCCCCAGGGGACTAGCGGTCAGCATGACGGCCTCAGGGACTGGGTTCTCTTCCTTTGGGATGCTGGTAACATCCGTAACATCAGGTAACAGGAATGAGCTTCAGTGGAAATGGGCAATTTCCTGGAAGGCTAGAAGGGGGGCCATGGAAGGTAGAGGCAGAAATGCAGTTGGGCCTCAGGAAGAGCTGGAGCTGGGACCAGGGTGAACACACTCTCCAACTTTCACCTTTATTTCAATCCTCTTCCCTAACAGACCGGCTTTCTCTGTTCCTTAGCTCACATGGTGGACTTTGTATAGAAAATGGCTGTGTCAGCTCTCAAGTTCACGGGCTATCACTGCTGCTGGGAGAAGCTGACCTCTTGCTATTGGTCCTAGTCCCGAATTCCCAGGGAAAATATTCTGCCTGGATCTCCTGGGCAGATGCTTGCTCCGCGCAACCAGCGGCCAAGGTCATTTCCGCAAGCACGGCCAGAGCTCACCAGGGTAGGACAGTGTAAAGAGGTCCTTCTGAGCTGGGCAGACATCCTAAAACGTAGCTATCACAAGAGTCCTTAAAGGGCTCCTATTCCGTCCAGTAAACTTGGGAGGCAAGAGAATTAACCACCTTTTCTTTTCCAAAAGGGGAGTGTCTACGTTTTCCAACCATCACATTTTAGGAACGGTTTCCACATCAGCACTGAAACAAGTATTTAGACTGGCTTTTATGTCACCTGAAAACTAAATTAACCAGAGCATCAAATCAGAAAGCGTTCTGAGAATCAGAGTTTGATTTTATTATCAATCCAGAGCTGCGCAATAAAAATCATTCTTTTTTTTTTTCTTTTTTTTTTGCGGTACGCAGGCCTCTCACTGTTGTGGCCTCTCCCGTTGCGGAGCACAGGCTCCGGAAGCGCAGGCTCAGCGGCCATGGCTCACGGGCCCAGCCGCTCTGCGGCATGTGGAATCTTCCCGGACCAGGGCACGAACCCATGTCCCCTGCATCGGCAGGCGGACTCTCAACTTCTGCGCCACCAGGGAAGCCCTAAAAATCAATCTTTTACGGATTTATAATGGCTGCTCCCCACAATTCCTTAAACTTTCTAAAATCATTGCTTAATACTCTGTTAAAATAATTTTAGCTGGAGATAGTTTATGGTAGAATAACCACTTTCATAGAGAAATACAGTTTCTTCTTAGAGACAAACACAAACAGAAGCCACTGTAGTTGTTTATAAGCTGTGTTATTCTCGGGGGCATTTGCTGTGACAAGCTGGGTCATCAGCTGAAGGTAGGGAGCCAGAGCCAGGGAGTTTGCATCAAAGGAACATCTGGGAAACCAGGAGGGACAGGAGAACAGACTCTTCTTTCCCTCTCTTGTATGAAACCCTCTTGGTGGAGGATTTCCCCCTCTTGTAAGAGCGTTTATGGAGCTCAGTCACAAACAGCACAAAGGCTGAATAAATACATAGGTTGCCCCAGCATCTGCTTCCTAGATTTGGTATTTGTTGGTTTAATCCCTCAGCTCTGCCTCTTGGTGACTCTTCATTAATTAAGTGCCCTAGAGACAAAAGAACTTTGTATTCCTTCCTCATGGAATTTCCAAAACATCAAAGCGAACAAAGAAGTTTTCAGAAGCTCTTTCATTCTCCCCATCTTCCTCTCCGGACGAGGCCTCCACCAGGGAAGGAGGCTAGAGGTCAACCTGGGGCGGAGGGGCTCCCAGAAGCGGGCAGGACAGCTCACAGGCTCACAGAGGGGCGGGGGCTCTGGCAAATGTGGTAGAAATGGGTTTTGAAAGCTAAAGCTTTGAGCAGCCCTGAGAGATACCTGTGCTGGTGCAGCAGCTGGGTATATGGATGATATAAAACAAAATCGCATTCCAAACATGCCATTTCTGGTGGGGAGTCAATGTACTGAGGTTCAAAGAGAGGTCAGCATTAACATCCGCATGAAATGTTGTTAAATTGTTACATTCTTGCAAAGGTCGACTTGGAGGTTTTCTTCAATTTGCCCCCAGAAGTTTTTCTCAGAAATCAGGTAGGAAATGAACTCAAAAGAATCCTGATGAAATGCCACAGAAGGAGAGCAGTTTCACCAGTTGTGTTATAGCAGGATTTTAGGGTGCCTGCAAGATTCCAGCCCCGCTGGGGTACTCCTGGGTATAACCCCTGTCTACTGAAACAAAATGCACAACATGAAAGCTGAGAATTACGTTTTATTTGGCAGACAAAACTGAGGACTTAAGCCCAGGACACGGCCTCTCATAGCTCTGAGGGACTGCTCCAAAGAGGGAAGGGAGAAGCCAGGAGCTAGAGTTTTTGCAACAAAGACCAGGTGTAGGAACATCAAAAGATTACTGTTAATTAAAGAAAACCAGGGACTTCCCTGGTAGCACAGTGGTTGGGAGTCCACCTGCCAGTGCAGGGGTCACGGGTTCGAGCCCTGGTCCGGGAGGATCCCACATGCTGCGGAGCAACTGGGCCCGTGCGCCACAGCTACTGGGCCTGTGCTCTGGAGCCGCAAGCCACAGCTACTGAAGCCCGTGTGCCTGGAGCCCATGCTCCGCAACAAGAGAGGCCACCACAATGAGAAGCCCGCGAAACGCAGGGAAGAGTGGCCCCCACTCGCAGCAACTAGAGAAAAGCCCGCGTGCAGCAACGGAGACCCAATGCAGCCAAAAATTTTAAAATAAATTAAATAAATAAATTAAAAAAAAAAACAAAAAAACCACAGATATCTTAAGGAGTTTAGCGCTTTTCTTTGTATGGGAGGATGCAAAACTCTGAGCTCCTGGAAATCATTCCTTTGATATGCAGCTCAGCTCCCTGGGGCCAGTCTCCTGAGCTTTCTCATCCTGAGTCTCCCCAGGGTGCGCTGGATAGGGGTGGCTGCAGTGGCTGACGCCTTGAGAGCAGGCATCCCGTTTCCATCCTGAGCTCCCTTGGGGCTCGCCATTGGGATGGCTGGAATGTGATGGCTTGACGGCTGCAGCAGCCTTTGTTTATTGATATGGCAGGCAACGTTGTTTTTCACTGACACCCCCTCCCGGTGGACGCGTGAGGATGGGGGAGAGGATGGATGCTTGGTTACATTACATGACAAGGTGATTGTGTGACTTCCTCTAAGGCTCCCCACCTCCTGGAAGACGCAAACCACTGTGAGAAGCAAACAGCTGTGAGCCACATGGCAAGGACCTGGGGGAGGTTCCAGGAGCTGAGAGTCAGCGAGAAAACCGGGGCCTCGGGGCTATAGGCGGCTGGTACTGGGCTCTCCCAACACCCAGGAGAGCTTGGAAGAGCACCCTGAGACTTTGTCAGCCCCTGTGGCCATACCCTGAGTTCAGCCTGGTGAGACCTTGAGCAGAGAACCCAGCCAACCATCATCACGGAAACTACGAGATAAGAAAGGGGCTGCTTTGAGTTGCCGAGGGGGGGCCAGTTTCCTACATGACAGTAGAAAAAGAACACAGACCACATCAGAAAGCCAGCACAGTTTATCTCAGTAAGAGTTCTTAAAAAGAGCTGTATGCCTCTATTATAGGACAGAGGATCGCTGGCGCTCGATTAAAAGCTTGAACAATCTCAATGCATCTATACAACAAACAGCACCGTGTTGAGAGTTTTTAAAAAACCTCGGTTCTGGCCCTTTCTTTACTGGCAGGCTAACTTGGACCAGTAAGTTTATTACTTCTGGTGCCAATTTTACACCTTATTAAATGAGGAAATGAGGCTAATTGCTCCCTAAGTTTTCTTCTTGTTTTAAAACACTGTCAATAATCCCCTAGCCTGTCTCTTTCAATTGTAAAAATTATTCCTGTGAACATTCACTCAGCTGCTTAAACCCTGGCTGCAGCCAGCTCCTCTGGTTGATTTAAAAGTCCAAATTACGTGGCCTCGTCCAAGTTTCCAGCCTGTCTTTTGTCCGTCCGTTCCCACCATGCGTGTGCCCCTTTCCACACCTGTGCATCCACCGCCTGGCCCTGACAGGTGACCAAGTAGGGGCCTCGGACAAGCTGCATAACCTCTTTGGGTCTCATTTTTCTCGTCTATAAAATGTGCAATAAGGCTGCCTTGTCTTCCTGATAGGACGGTTCATCCACCCAGCGATCGCGTATTAAGCACCTCCACTGGGCAGCTCATGCATGGGATGCTGGGGTTACAGCAGTGAACAAACCACACCCAATCCCCTGCCCTCTTAAGCTTGTGTCCTAGAAAGGGTGGTCCAGGAAGGCCTCTCTCATGAGATGGAATTGGGACAAAGCCTGAGAGAAGTGAGGTCGCAGCCACGCAGACCCCTGGGGAGGGCGTCCAGGTACAGGAGCGGTGTGGACCGAGGCCCAGCTGTGCATGTGGCGGTGCAGCAGCAGGAGGCCGGGCGGGGGGGATGGGCGGGAAGCTCCCGTGATTTTGTAGGAACCGAGATCGTTCTGTGCTGAACAGCTTAAAGCAGCTTGGCCTGGGTCCTGGGGACTGTCCCTGGGAGGAGTACTTATCATTGAAAAGGAACGAAGTCCCCGAGTAACCCCCTCTGTTGAGCGATAGTAAGAAGTTGTTACTCTTCAAAGGGGATCAGAGAGCTTTGCCAAATCATGGGATGTAGTTCAGGGGGTGACAGTCCCAACTCATTACTGATAAGCTATCTTCATTGCCACTGGCTTGCTGTGCAACCCCAAGAAAATTGCTGTGCCTCTCTGAGCCTTCTTTCTCCCATTTGTCCAAGGAAGGCATGGGGCTCAAGCAGTGATTTCCAACCTGGGGACGCGGGCTCCACAAACAAAATAGTGTTGGAAAGAGACCAGTTGTCAGTGTTGTGAAGAGCTGTTGGGGTCCCCAAGCATTGACTCAGCCCCATGTAAAGCGAAGCCCATCCTGCCAAAGTTTCCACTGAGGTTTGTGTATTTTAGAGGGTCAGTAGGGAAAAGGGGCTGCTGTTGAAAGGCAATGACGCTCGTGCAAGGTGGGTCTTCCCACGTGGTCAGAGGCTGAGGAAGAGAAAAGGCTGGGCAAGACCGTGTGCGGGGGTGCAGACCACTGCCTCTGTGGGGAGAGACCTGTAGTGCATGCTGCCTCCAGAAACATATTCTCTTCCTTCAAAGAACATTAGACTGTACTATCTCTGAGAGTTACTGTTCTTCTGAGGGGTGTGTGTGTCTGTGTGTGTGTGTGTGTGTGTGTGTACATGTGTGAGTGTGCACATGTATATGTGTACATGGATGTGTACATCTGTGTGGTTATGTGTGTATACATACGTGGGGTGTGTGTATAGTTATGTGTGTGCATATATGTGGGGTATGTATGTAGTTATGTGTGCGTGCTATGTGTGTTGTGTGCATATGTATATGTGGTCTGTGTATGTAGCTGTGTGTGTACATACGTGTGGTCTCTGTGTGTAGTTGTATGTGTACACATGTCAGGTAGCTATGTAGTTATATGTGGGGCATGTATGTAGTTATGTGTGTATATGTGTGTGGTCTGTGTGTGAAGTTGTGTGTGTACATATGTGTGGTCTCTGTGTAGTTGTGTGTGTATATATGTGTGGTGTGTGTAGTTGTGTGTGGTCTCTGTGTAGTTGTGTGTGTATATATGTGTGGTGTGTGTAGTTGTGTGTGCACATATGTGTGGTCTCTGTGTGTAGTTGTGTGTGTATATATGTGTGGTGTGTGTAGTTGTGTGTGTACATATGTCAGCTAGGTATGTAGTTATATGTGTGTGCATATGTGGGGTAGGTATGTAGTTATGTGTGTATGTATGTGTGATGCAGGTGGTGATGTGTGTGTACATATGTGTAGTTTCTGTGTGTAACCTATGTGTGGTCTGTGTGTGTAGTTGTGTCCATATGTGGTGTATGTGTACATATGTGAGGAATGCGTGTGGTTATGTGTGTACATACTTGGGGTGTGTAGTTATATGTGTACATATGTAGGATAGGTATACAGTTGTGTGCATACATATGTGTGGTTTGTGTGTATATATGTGTGGTCTGTGTGGGTAGTTGTGTGTGTGTACATGTGTGGTGTGGGTAGTTGTGTGTGTACACATGTGGGGCATGTATGTAGTTATGTGCATGTGTATGTGTGGTGCAGGTGGTGATGTGTGTACATATGTGTGGTCTCTGTGCGTAACCTATGTGTGGTCTGTGTGTGTAGTTGTGTCCATATGTGGTGTATGTGGTTATGTGTGTGTACATACGTGGGGTGTGTGGTTATGTGTGGGTACATATGTAGGGTAGGTATGTAGCTGTGTGTACATATGTGTGGTCTCTGTGTATAGACATATGTGGGGAGTGTGTGTGTATTTCTAGCTGCCCACAGAAGACAAGGAAAGCAGAGGGAGATTGAGGGGCTGGTAAACCCCCAGGAGACTAGGCTGGGAGGCCCCCAGCCAGCCGAGGGGCTCCGCAGTGCAAAAATGCCACATGGCTTCCTAGGTCAGGTACTCAAAGACTCTGGAAATGGCCTGTCCTGGGCGATCACGATCGTGTCCAGACGCACAGCCGAAGGGAGGGGAACTGATCTAGGCGGATTCCAGCCCCAGAGGCAGGGGCGATGTGCCCTAGGGAAGGGAAAAGCATTGACGGCCTCAGAAGAGGCGTGTCTTAGAGGCGGAAGAAAGGAGGAGGTTCCTTAGACAACTCCGTCACGGCGAATCTCATTTTTCCTGGACGCTGGGAAGAGTGATCCTTAGAATCACAGGTTGGAGCGTCTCCCCGTAGTAGAGTCATGACCAGCGCCCCGTCTGTTATCAGGCACAGCCCAGGGGCAGTGGTGGGACAGTTAGAGAACAAGGGGTCCGTGGCGAGCCCGGCGCCAGGCTCGCGTTCATCCCAGCCACTCGCTCCTTCCATGCACCGCACGCCGCGCCCTGTCCTTGCCGGGAAGTGTGGGCGTGTCGCCCTCAAGGGGGCCACCCTGGACTTCCGGGCAACGAGCAGGTGTGACACAGGCAGGGTCCAAGGTGGGGCAGGCAAGAAGCTTGAGGGCAGCTGCAAGTGGGAGACGTTTCTTGCCCCTCCTGACCCTCCATACGGAGGTGAGGGGCAGTGGGGCAGCACGTGGGGCTCACATGAGAGAAGCAAAGACATTCCAGTTTAAACCTGACGTTTGTTGTTTGGGGCTGGATCCACAGCAGCTCTGATCTAATGCTGGTTATCTTATTATGCCCTTCATCTGTGTAACTGAGGCATTGAAAACAGACACATAATTATTACTTAATAAGAACGTTTGTCCAGCAGAGGTTCTTTGTAAAAGAAGGACCATGACCAAAGGATCCTTGGGGACAATGAGCTAAAGAGTTTCCAAGGTCCCTCCAGCATCATCCGGGCCCTTCCTTGTCCAACATGCAGGAATGCTTTGTTCCCTCCCGCTGCTTCAGCACAGCAGACTCACAACTCTTACCCAGCTGAGACTGTCTGTCCATAAATGCTATTTATGGGGCAAAGGTACCACTTTTGAATCAATGGACTTAGTTCCCGGCATCCTGTGAAACATCAGTCCACCATAAAGAGTAACACCGCCCAGAGATGCAGGGCGAGAGCTCCCAGCACGCTACTAAGAAACTGCCCTCCGCCGCGGAGCACAGGCTCCAGACGCGCAGGCTCAGCGGCCACGGCTCACGGACCCAGCCGCTCCGCGGCATGTGGGATCTTCCCGGACCGGGGCACGAACCCGCGTCCCCTGCATCGGCAGGCGGACTCTCAACCACTGCGCCACCAGGAAAGCCCAGCCCTCCACCTCTTAAATGCTGATGTCTGCATTTAAAGAAATGGAGTCTGCGAAGGAAAAAAGGAGGGAAATTGCTTCTAAAACTCCTACCAATCTGTCCTCCGACCTCAGCTGATGAGAAAGAGACCGAGGGTCCTAGAGAGAAAGGCCAGGATAATCAGGGAAGTGGGAGCTCCCGTCAGAAGGCAGCGCTCTGACAACAGAGCCTTCTCCGGGTGTGAGGAATTGGGGGACACACATCTGTCCTTGGAGGAATTGACGCCTGGATTCATGTTTTTCCGAGGATGCCAAGGGCTGAATCCTTTTGCCTGGTAACACGTGTTTCATCTGGCAGTTTTCAGGCAGGCATTTCTCTTGAAGAGGAAATTATTGTGCAGAGAAGTGTCTCAAGCCGGCCTTCTCTTGGGGGTTGTTTTTTTTCCCTTCTTTATTTTGTTTTACACTAGACCGATAAACAGGGAGAAGATCTAATCAGGGCATTTCAAGTTACTTTAAACCGAGTCACATAAATATGGGACCTAGTCCAGCTCTCTCCTTGGCCCTCAGAGACGGGGGATCATGTTTGAGTCAACAGAGCTGAAGTTTGGACTTTGTTGATCAGTGTTTCTATTTAAGGCATGGGACAGGGAGGATGTAAACGCTTATCTATGGAAAAGGAAGATGGCATCCTGGGAAAACTCACTTCAAAGGGAACAGTCTATGTGCGTGGCTTCCAGGGATGCTTCGGGATTCTGGGCATAGGATGTGGCCCCAGAGGAGCACTCACCAGCTGACCAGCTTCTCCCAGCTCGCTGGCTGATGCCCAACAACACACTGACGCCCAAGGACACTGCACAGAGGAGCAAAGCCCTGGCTCTTACGGTTTCTGTACTTGAATCATCACAATCCAGTGTGGTTGCTCTTCTTTCTCCCTCTCTTCCTTTCTTACTAATTGCTTTTCCAAAGACAGTTTTCAGAACAACTGCCTGATAATTCTGCTGCTGAACTTGTGAGTCACTTACTAATTTGTTCTTTCTTGAACCTGTGAAGGATCCCTATCCTGGGTGTCTTAGTTCCCCCAGACAGCATATGTTTGTTGACTAACCACAGACTGGTAGTGCCAGGACCCTGTGCTCTGCATCTGGAGCCCATCCCCCTGTTCACAGGCAGCAACTCTATTTTAACCCCAATATTTCAGGTGAGGCGACTGAGTCCTGGAGATGTGAAGACATGAAGACTTTGTCCAGTCTCACAGCGAGTTGGGATGAGGGGTGAAAAGCTCATCCAAGTAACATTTCTAAAAGTGGGGTCCATGGACCACCTGCATCAGAACCTCCAGGGCTCCTAAATGAAGTCTAGGAATTTGCACTTTCAACGAATTCCCTAAGTGATTTTTTAAATAAATGTAAGAGTCAGTATCCTAATAGTTATGAAAGAATTAAACAGTTCCTCCTCCCACACCAGAGGCTGCAATTTTTATGAAAGCCAACAACTTTCGACTCCAAATAGCAGTCACATTTGGGGGGTGTATCCTCTGGGGGAGGGCATCATTGATAATGAGAAATGAATCATAGCCATGCAGAAGGTGGAATTAAAAAAAAAACAATTCTGGGGTCATTTGTAGTGATGCGGATGGACCTCGAGTCTGTCATACAGAGTGAAATAAGCCAGAAAAAGAACAACAAATGTCATATATTAATGCATATATGTGGAATCTAGAAAACTGGTAGAGATGAACCTATTTGCAGGGCAGGAATAGAGACGTAGACATAGAGAATGGACGTGTGGACACAGGGCGGGAAGGGGAGGGTGGGACGGATTGGGAGACGAGGATTGACATGTATACACTACGACGCGTAGAGCAGATAGCTAGCGGGAACCTGCTATAAAGCACAGGACGCTCACAGCTCGGTGCTCTGTGACGACCCAGATGGGTGGGATGGGAGTGGGTGGGAGGGAGGTCCCCGCGGGAGGGAATATTGGTATACAGACAGCTGATTCACTTACTGTACAGCAGAAACGAATGCAACGTTGTAAAGCAATTATGTTCCAATAAAAAAAAATTAAAAAACAAACAATTTTTAAACAGGTGATAAAGTGCTGTGGAATATGTCAAAAAATACAAAAGAGAAAACAGAGAAAGGAGGTCGCCTGCCTTGCTTCTCTCTGACCACCCCATCCTCCCTCCCTGGAGGCAACCACGAATACTAGAATCTGTTTGAAGAAAAGACTTGAAAAGTGGGGGAGTCTTACAGGCCATGTTCAACCTGGAAAAATATTTTTATCATCTCAAATCAGTGCGGTCCATAAAATCTTGCTCCAAACCCACTGGGGGCAGAATCCACGCTCCCCCCAAAAATGTCCACACTCTAACCCCTAGTATCAGTGACTATATTACATGACATGGCAAAGGGGACTTTGCAGAAGTGATTAGAGTAATGCCCGTCAAAATAGGGAGGTCATCCTCGATCATACGGGCAGGTCCAATCTAATCACACGAGTCCTTAAGAGCAGAGAATTTTCTCCGAGGCAGAAGATGCCACAGAAGAGGAAGCAGGGCCAGGTGGAGTGTGATGGGAGGTCCATCCCTGTTACTGGCAGGGAAGCCGCATGGAAAGCACGAGAAGGAATGTGGGCAGCCTCTGAGGGACAGACTGGCGCCTGGCTGACAGCCAGCAAGGAAGCAGGGACCTCCACCCAGCAAGGAACTGCGTTCGTCCAAACCCGGAGCCTCCAGAAAGGCATCTGGCCCTACTGCCACCTGCTTCCGACCTTGGGAGACTCTCACCCGGGCTGGATTCTGATTTCTGGACGATAGAATCAATGGTGGTATCTCAGCCTGTGGGTTTGTGAGAATTTGTTGTCAGTGTTCCTGGAAATTTGCTGTGAGGACGCACGTGTGTGCATCACACGTGAGCGGAGGCTTATACTTATATCCGTGTGGGGTGAGCAGTAGGGAGTGTGACTTTACAGTGTCACACGGCCACCTGTCACTCCAGGGGCAGGTCCAGCCCCACTGCCGCCCAGTGGTGACCGCAGAACTTCCACGAGGTTTCTGGGGGAGGACTGGGCTTCCAGGGGTGGACTTGGTTGGCAGGGTGACTTGCCTGATGCTGGATCTGCAGCCTGTCTCTAGCTATTTCTAGTTGTTTCTAGTTCAGACTGGAATTTATTTGGTGAGAGGAAGCGGGTGGAGACTGATTATGGGTGGCTTCCCATCAGCATTTTCTAGCCCGAGCTGAGTTCTCCTTTTCTTGTTCCTGTGGGCTTGCTGCCGCTGTTGGCTTTGCCCGTGTCGTGGTCCTCTCCACACGGAGAACATTGTTAAGAGGATGGGCTTGGATTCCACCCGGGCCATCTAACCAGGTCCTTAAGCTTCTTGAAGCCTGGTGACCTCGCCTGTAAATTGGGGTGATAGTAGCAGGAGGCTGTGGGAGACCCCCCAGGAGATGTGTCCTGGGTGCAGTGCGGGGCGTGTAGAGCCGTTGGCGCATGGTGGCTTGCCATCACTCCTATGGCCCCCACTGCCTGTCTGTCCGTGGGGGACCCTCTGCAGATCCCAGTCCATGCCCGGGCCCTTTCACATCACTTGAGGGGGCCTTCTGGTGTGACGCTGTCTTGGATCATCTGCCTAGAAAGGGGTACCCTTTAGGTCTAGCCTTCGAACCCCACATCGAACACTAGCCCTAGAGGCAGCCAGCCCTGCCTTCCAATTAAAATGGAGTTCTTTAAGGTTCTGTCTTCTGCAAAGCTTTCAAGGGACCTGGGCAGGGGGCTCCCACTGGTGACCTCTGGCTGATCTCTGTCTCTGGAGCAGCCGATGTTTGGGTGCAGAAGAGAGACAGGTCTGGTGAGGCCCCCGCCTTAAAATATGCTGCTGGGAGTTTCCTGGATGGTTGAGCAGCCTCTTGGGGGGGAAGTGCAGCAAGGATTTTGACAAGTTAATAATGTGGAAGGTGACCCCCTCCCCCGCTTTCTCCCCATTTCACTCATCAATGCTCCCCACTTCTGGGCTGGGAAGGGTTCTCCTGGACCGAGGTGGTCAGCCGCCTGGAAGGAGCCTCTGGCTGGAGAGCGAGCGCCACCTGCCGGCCCTGGAAGCCCACCTTTTTCAGTTGGTCTTTTAAAAGCCCACCTTTTTCAGTTGGTCCCTTTAAAAGTCAAGGGTACAAAGATCCCACCCGTCTCATTCTCGGGTAAAGATGCTGCTTGATTCTGCCTTTGGTCTGGGCAAGTGATGCCTGGTCCTTGGGCCTCAGGCTCCCTGTCCTGGTCCAAGAACCTGGTTCCTACCATGAAGGACTCTTGAGGTCTAGCTTTGCAGGGAAACACCCATTTATGAAATACTTTTCGTTCAAAACCACTTGCTAGAAAACAGTATGGCAGTTCCTCAAAAAAATTCAAAATAGAATTACCATACGCTCCAGCAATTCCACGTCCGGGCATATACCCAAAAGAATTGAAAGCAGGGTCTCAAAGAGATAGTTGTACAGCCAGCCATGTTCGTCGCAGCGTTACTCACAACAGCCAAAAGATGGAAACAGCGGAATATCATGCAGCCTTAAAAAGAAAGAAATCCTAACACATGCTACAACGTGGGTGACCCTTGAGGACATTACAAGTGAAATAAGCCTTCCCCAAAGAACAACACTGTATGATCCCACGTCTGTGAAGCCCCTAGAGGGGTCAAATTCATAGAGACGGAAAGTAGAGCAGTGGTTGCAGGGGGTGGAGTTCAGAGCCTCAGTTCTGCAAGTCGAAGAGAGCTCTGGAGATGGATGGCGGTGACGGCTGCACAACAGTGGGAATGTGCTTAATCCCACTGAATTGCGCATTTAAAAATGGTTAGGTTGGTAAATTCCATAGTATTTTTCGAATTGAAGTATAGTTACAATGTTGTGTTAGTTTCAAGTATACAGCAAAGTGATTCAGTTTGTATATATATATATACATATTCTTTTTAGATTCTTTTCTCTTATAGATTATTACAAGGTATTGAGTAGAGTTTCTTGTGCTGTACAGTAGGGCCTTATCGTTCACTTATTTTCTATATAGTGTCTATAGTATTTTTAAAACTTACTTGTTGCTAATTCACACATTTGTTCATTCTTTCATTCATCAAAAGGTATTTTTTATGAGGTTGAGCAGTGGTGCTGGGCTAGAGCACTGAAGGGAAGAGACCACGGCCCCTGATGCTATGTTCCCTTTACTGCTTCTGTAGTTGAGCCCTTTCCAGAATGTCATAGAGTTGGAATCACACGGCGTCTGGAGCCTTTCCAGATTGGCTTCTTTCACTTAGTGACGTGCATTTAAGTTTCCTCTGTGTCTTTTCATGTCTCGATAGCTCGTAGTAGGTTTTTATATTTTCTTATAAAGCTTTCCTTCCTTCACGGTGGTCAATATACCTTTTTTTTTTTTTTTTTTTCCTTTGGTACACGGGCCTCTCACTGTTGTGGCCTCTCCCGTTGCGGAGCACAGGCTCCGGACGCGCAGGCTCAGCGGCCATGGCTCACGGGCCCAGCCGCTCCGCGGCATGTGGGATCTTCCCCGACCGGGGCACGAACCCGCGTCCCCTGCATCGGCAGGCAGACTCTCAACCACCGCACCAGCAGGGAAGCCCGGTCAATACACTTTTAAGTGGAGAACTGAGTGTCATCCAATGGACTCTCCAGTGAAATGAGGTCCTCAGGTTTCCAGGGAAGAATTCTAGCCAGCAGGAGTGACACAGATGTGAAATGATAACCCAAGCCTTACAGAACATGTGGTTTCTTGGACACAAGAGCCCCAAAGTGAACGCTCAGATGCTGAAACTCTTTGTTAATCACAGGGCAGCCTCTGTCCCAGAAGTCATATTCCCAGCTTCTTAATAGAAAGGCATTTCAGGGTAAAGCTAACATTTCAGCCTAGGCTGCCAGCATAGATTTGCGATCTTAATAAAGCCAAGACTGGCCTTTCATTCCCTGGAAGTGGCAGAGTTTTTATGGTGTGCAGGATAAAAATGCAAATGGATCCTGTGCATTCTCTTGAAATAGAAATCTGAGAAACATACCAGGAGGCTGCAGCTGGGAGCAAGCTCACCCCACTACTCTGCCTGGTCATTTCCAAATCCTTTACTCATTTTCCCCCAGATCTGAAAATTGTGAAAACTCAGACACCAGATAGGTGACGTGAAATTTAAAAGTATCAAAAACTGGGCTTCCCTGGTGGCGCAGTGGTTGAGAGTCCGCCTGCCGATGCAGGGGACACGGGTTCGTGCCCCGGTCCGGGAAGATCCCACATGCCACGGAGCGGCTGGGCCCGTGAGCCATGGCTGCTGAGCCTGCGCGTCTGGAGCCTGTGCTCCGCAACGGGAGAGGCCACAGCAGTGAGAGGCCCGCGTACCGCAAAAAAAAAAAAAAAAATCAAAAACTGATACGCTTGGCATGATGGTTGATTTTGTGTGTGTCAGCTTGGCTTGGCCATGGTGCCCAGATGTTTGGTCAAACACTGATCTAGATGTTTCCGTGAAGGTATTTTTTGAGATGTGATTAGTCTTTTAATCAGTGGACTTTGAGTAAAGCAGATCGCCCTCCATAATGTGGACGGGCCTGTCCAATCAGTTGAGGCCTTAAGAGAAAACCCTAAGGTTCCCTGACAAAGAAGGAATTCTGTCTCCAGACTGTCTGGACTTGAGCTGCAACATCTACCCTTGCGAGGGTTTCTAGCCTGCCAGCCTGTCCTGAGGACTGCAGGCCTGCCGGCCCTCACAATTGTGTGAGCCAATTCCCTGTATTTTCTCAATGTCTCTCTGTCTTCACGTCAGTGAGCTCTGTTTCCTCCACAGGAAGATGCCTGCCCCCAGCTTGATCCTAGTGACTCTCGAGTCCTCACCTCCCCAGGCACCTCCCCACGGGGGAGGAAGGTAGGCTCCCATGCTACGGGTACTGTCAGAGCACAGCACAGCGCTCCCTCTCTGGACTCCTGGCTGGTGAGACTGCACTTGAGCGAACAGGCTCAGAGCTCTCCAGCGTGCTCGGTTTATTCCCACCCACTCCCTCTGTTGGGGCGGCAGTAATCCTGGCTGGTGTGAATTGCAGACATCCTTGCTGGAGGTCAGCCACCGACAAGGCAATAACCCGTGGTAGAGCCGGGTCCCTCTCGTTGGGCAGGGAGGTGATGGAGAGATGGCCCCCAGCATCCCCCCAGACCATCCACTGGCCCACCTGCCGGCGTGGGACGATGGCAGGAGGCCAGGATGCTGCCTCTGCTCCTCTGCGCCCCCTGCTGGTCTTCTCTGTGTTCCATCACTGCACTACTTGGGCAGAGCCCGAGCCTCCCTGCCCGTACCCGTTGTGGGGCACTGCTGGGACAGGCTTCCGGGCTTCTTTAGGCTTCATGCAGCACACTCCCACCTGCTTCCACCACCTCCTTCATGCTGCAAAGGAAAAGCCCTTCCATGCGGTGTTGTTTTAGGTGTTTGGATTATGTGAAGCAAAAATCATGGCTATAGAAAAGATGTATCAAATCTCACTCCAAATGAGATGGATCCTCCCCAAACTTAAATTTTAAAAAAATCACTGAGAATTGCATACTGTAATGCCCAAACTGGCAGACAGAGTGAATTCTAAATTGTCTCCAGGCAATTATCATATGATGGGGGCATTGTAACTGTCAACAGAAATTTCTATCCATCGTTTTAAAAAAATTACGTGGACCACGTTGCTGCTCATTTGCACCTGAACGTCTGTGAGCCATCACCGTGTCAGAGCTTTAATGCTGTTATTATCTCCTGTTGGAACGTCGTGTGAGCCATCGAGCTGTGGTGGTCCCAGTCTCGTGTGTTCTGATAAACACACGAGAAAATGCATGTCCTTGAAACAGAAGTTGGTGGTGATCAAGGGCTATGAAGAAAGCCAAAACCATGCTATTGTCTGCTTTGCTGTCGTTTCAGCAGAGGCCACCGCAAAATATGAGGGATGAGGGTGGGAAAAGTAGAGATGGCATTGAGGTAGGTGAAGCCTTATATTTAAAATATCATATCATCAGGCAAAGACGATGCAAAATATAAATAGCGCTGGCAACATGGCAGGTGATAAACTTGCCTTGAGTCAGATTCAAGATCTTGGCTGTGGGCAATCTGGTAATGGTTATAGAGGAAAGAAACTTGAAAGAAAGTAGAAAGGCTAAGATGACTCATATAATAAGGGGCTGAAAGATGGGGATGGAAGGAGAGATGAAAAGGCAAAGGGGGTGGTATTGGAGATGTTTGGGGCTGTAAAGAGATGGAAAGCAAAGAGAAAGGAAGAAAAGGAATGTTTGCAACCGTTGCTGGAGTGTGTGAAACATTTTCCCTCTAAATTCTTTTCTTACAGCTACTTTGTATCACCCTGGGAGGTGGGAAGGCCCCTGTGGGTCACTGACACATCTGCCTATTTCACCAGGCAGAGAAAACCAGCTGAATAATCATTCATGACCTGTTTTTGAGAATTCCTTTATGTGAGATCTTGGTTTGGTTTTGTTTTTCATTGAAGTATCGTTGATTTACAATGTTGTGTTAGTTTCAGGTGAACAGCACAGTGATTCAGTTACATATATATGTACACACACACACACATATGTATATTTCAGATTCTTTTCCGTGATAGTTTATTACAAAATATTGAGTATAGTTCCCTGTGCTGTACAGTGGTCCTTGTTGGTTATCTATCTTATAGATAGCAGTGTGTGAGATTTTCTTTCTATTTGATCAGAGATGTGAGCTTGAGAAAGTGTTGCCTGAACCTGGCTCTCTTGTATGAGATTCAGAAACACTGTACACAGTCCTCCCACCTGCCCTAATGCCACTGTCCCCAGGCCACATCTGGCCACATCTTCATCCTTGGCCTGGCACTCAGACCCCCCTCTCCAGGCCTCTCAGGCCACGGTCCTGCCTGGAGCTCGCCTTCCCCCAGGCCTGCGGCTCTCGACCCCCCGCCTTCAGCCGTCCTCTGCCCATCCTCCTGCACGACCAGCACAGGCTCTGGCGCCTTCCTGAATCTGTCTCAAACACTCTGCAGTTCTCCCTCTCCCTCCTTTGCTCGCCTGCAGTACCAGCTAGTTTAGCCTTTAGCTGTGGGGGCCTCCTGCACAGCTACCCTTTTTACAGTTTCCCTCAAGGACCCGTGCTTAATAAATCCTAAATTATTTAAACTCATTTTTAAAATCCACAGTTATTATCATCCAACTCTTCTACCAGGTCAGTTAGCCTTGATGAAAGTTGAAGTTGCTATTACTTGGAAAAGATGTGTATACATTAGAAAGAGGTAATACAAAGGTGAGGTTTATAGCAATACTTCTTTTTTTTCAAAGTTATAGAATACTATGATTTTTTTTCTGAGGAAGCAGGACAAAGTTTATTGAATCTCTCCACGAGAGTTTCTCTAATCCTTCCCGCGTGGTACAAGAATTCAGCAAGAAAGGTCCATTCTCTTAGTCTTAGAATTACTGCTTCCCTACCTTCTTTGGACGCCTTGGGGCATAGCTATCTCATTACCCCACTTGTTAAAATATTTCACTTTATATGCAATACTATACTTCCCCCTGGTGGAAATAAACAGGTCGTAATAATTGTAACCTTTTCCTGAATCCACTGTAGCATAATGGGAAAGGGCTAGGAAGGAAAATCTGGCCTGTTTATTTCCAGAACTTTCACCCCCCCCAAAGAATCATTTCATCTCCGTTGGTTCCATGTTTAAAATAGGACCTCGGTCTTCATTTTCCTCCCTGCTCATGATGTTGTAGGCGGCTTTGCAATCTAAATGCTTTAGTGATGTTATACAAATAAAAAGACGTCTTTCGAAAGATACTTTATGTCCCCCAATTCCATGTATTACTAAATTATGCTTTTACCTTTAGGAG
The DNA here is from genome assembly GCF_039906515.1 of Pseudorca crassidens. NCBI lineage: Eukaryota > Metazoa > Chordata > Mammalia > Artiodactyla > Delphinidae > Pseudorca > Pseudorca crassidens. The sequence goes on along the minus strand of NC_090301.1, from coordinate 5,567,707 downwards.
CCGATTTTACACGTATAACCCACCCACCTGAGCTGATCAGCATAAATTAAATAGCGCTTTAGCGTGATGTGATTTCAGCCAAAGTTAAAAAATCTGCTGGTTTAGCCATATTGTAGGTAAATATTTTAATTAGGGAAACAAAATAAATAAACAGAAATCTAGTGAAACACTATTTTTTACCATTATACTCCCAGTGAATGAATCATTTTGTCTGATGGATTTGTTTTAGAGGGGACAAACTGAAGCCTCATGAAATGTCTCCTGGTAACTGACTCTACTGCTGAACTGAATCAATAAGCATTTTCAGAACTCTAACGGAAAACCGCTGAATTCATAACAGTGCTAACAAAAGATCAAGATGAAAAAAAGAAATGAATCACATGGGACTGAGTGAACTGATGAGGAGGATTATAATTCTTGTGACTTTCTGTTTGAATTAAAAAAAAAATCCCACAAGGATTCAGAGGCAAACAATATACAAATCAATTTTCACTGCAGAGTAAAGGAGCTGTTACAGTGGAGGATTGCTGGACTGAATGTCAATATTATGACCTAGTGTGAGTGTGTTTTGTGTTTGGTAATTGCAGTCATGGTTGCTTTTGTTGTGGTCACCCATTTACAATGCTTGGTGTCAGTTTATTTATCTCTTGTAAAAATAAAATACAGTGTGTGTGTGTGAAAAAAAAAAGAAATGTCTTACCTTTGACGACAAAGGTAGTTAATGGTGGGGCTGTGGTTAAAATGTGTTAGTTGATTGAAAAGCCCAGAGCTGTCCCTAAACTACCTCTCTCAAAAACGAGAAGGTAACAGCCAGCAGACTGAAAAATAAATCATGTGCCTTGCAAAAGGTTTTAGACGTGCAAATTAATCACAGCTTCCTAGAGCAAGTAGAACAGTAAATGCATAGGTTACAAAAAAAGGCATAAAACCTGACAAATAGGGCTTCCCTGGTGGCGCAGCGGTTGAGTTCGCCTGCCGATGCTGGGGAGGCGGGTTCGTGCCCCGGTCCGGGAGGATCCCACGTGCCGCGGAGCGGCTGGGCCCGTGAGCCATGGCCGCTGAGCCTGCGCGTCCGGAGCCTGTGCTCCGCAATGGGAGAGGCCACAACAGTGAGAGGCCCGCGTATCGCAAAAAAAAAAAAAGATATATAATAAATTATATATATTATAAATAAATTATATATATAATATATATTATAAATAAATTATATATATAATAAATATATTATAAAAGATATATAATAAAAAAGATATATAAGTACTCAGTATAATGAGTACTATATTATTAAAAGACACAAGCTCTCGCTTTTGATTAAAATGAGGTGGGATGGAGGGTTAATTTACACGAATTATAAATTATGTGGTTTCTTGCTCCAATTAAATTCTCTCTTACCGTTTTACTATACTTGTAAAACCTCTCTAAGTTGCTGTATGAATATCTAGTGCATTGCTCCTGGAAGCTATTCCTTGGTGCGCCTCCATCCCGTTTTCTCATCTGTTATGACCCCTTAGATTTCCTCCAGTATCCAACTGCCCCCAAATATGGCACAGCACATCGTTCCACACGTCCCCACAAGGACCTACGTGAGAACCGCTTAGGGATGCACGCCGTGAGTGGGACTGTGAGGCAACAGGACGTGTGTGTGATCTGGCTGAGTTCTAAATATGCCCTTCAGAAGGGTTGTAGCCACCTACAGCTCCATCACCAGTCCACGCGTGGCCCTCTTTCTACACATCCTCGGCAAATATAGATATTATTCTACAAGGGGCATCTCATTGTGGTTTTATCTTGATTTCTCTGGTTCATAACAAGTTTGAGGTTATCTTCATATTCTTGTTAGCCGTTAGGATTCCCTCTTCTATGAATTGCTTGTTCACGTTTATGCCCATTTTTCCATTGGGCTTCTTGTCTTCTTGTTTATTCACAGAATCAGCAAGATTGTAATTTCATGATATTGCTTCCTTATCATTATAGATGTTGCCAATATCTTTAACTAATCTCTCATCTGTCTGTTGACATTTCCTATATGGTATGTTAGTGAACATAGACTTTTAATTCTGATATAATCAAAGCTTACTTTTCTTCCTTACAGTTTGGCTTTCTTTAAGAAGTACTTTCATTTGCATTGGTCCAGAGCCCCCCTTGTTTCCTTGCTTTTTTAAAAAATAGGTTGATTAAGGTATGATTGATTATAATAAGCTGTACATATTTAAAGTGTATAATCTGATAAATTTAGAAATATATGCACCTATTTAGTGATCACACTGAAGACAATGAACCTGTTAACTACTCTCAGAAGTTTTCTCACGACCCTGGGTAATACATCCCTTCGCGTCCCTCATCCCCAGAAATCACTGATTTGCTTTCTGTCACTATAGATTATTTTGAATTTTCCAGAATTTTAAGCATGAACCGTTAGTATGTACTCCTTTTTTGGTCTGGCTTCTTTCATTCAGTGTAATTATGTTGCAATTCATCCGTGTTGTATGTTAGTTTGTTCCTTTTTCAATTAGTGAGTGGTATTCCATGCTATAGATATACTACAATTTTGGCTATCTATTGACTTAATATTTGACATTTCGGTTGTTTCAAGTTTCAGATTATTATAATCATAATTTGTAGCATTTGTGTGTGTGTGTGGGGGGGTACGCGGGCCTCTCACTGCTGTGGCCTCTCCCGTTGCGGAGCACAGGCTCCGGACGTGCAGGCTCAGCCGCCATGGTTCACGGGCCCAGCCGCTCCACGGCATGTGGGATCTTCCCGGACCTGGGCATGAACCTGCGTCCCCTGCATCGGCAGGCGGACTCTCAACCAGTGCGCCACCAGGGAAGCCCTGTAGCATTTTTATAGTTTAAAATTTATGCTATTATAAATAATACTTATACTTTGTGTAAGTCTTGTACATAAGTTTGTGTGTGGATACGTATGTATTTTTCTTGGGTAAATACCAGGAGTGGGATGGGGGGAGGTGCCGCTCCATCCCCTCAACTTAGGGATCAAGCTCTGGCCCCAGCCTGAGCTTCTCAGCTCTGCTCTGCTGTCTGCACGCTCTCGCCAGGCAGCACACTGGGGTCATCATAAGGGTCCCTCGTTTTTTCCCCGTTCTCAGGGCTTGTTGTTCTCTGTCGTGTGTGGTCCAGTGTTTGAACCATGGTTTCATATATTTTGTTCTTCTTTTAGTTCTTTAAAATGGGAAGGTAACTCTGATTCCCGTTGCTCTACCTTGGCTGAAATCGCATGTTTTCCCATATACTTCCGCTTGACTTTATAATCTCTCCTACGTTTGGGTCTTTAATCCATCTGGAATGTTTCTTTATCGAGGCTATTATGTAAGATCCAGTGTTGTTTTTCTCTCCATAATAAGCCAGTTCACCCAACACTATCTACTAAACAATCTGTTTTTCCCCTTGATACCATCTTTATCCTGCATTGTGTTCTCAAGTTAAGGGAAACTATGATATCTCCATGTCCCATTAGCCACCATCTGACCAGAAACGGCATCCTATCCCACTGCTGTATTACGTACAATGTCTTTGTGCTAATTTGGTAAAATATGTCTGTCAAGCTTTCCTTAGCTATTGTGAATCTTTATTCTTCCATATATTATGAAATGTATTGTAAATGAATAAGAGGAATCAAATTTTTTAAAATCTATCTGAAAATTTTAATGTAATTGCTTAGAATTTATAGAAGAATTGGGGAAGAATTGATATCTTTATAATGTTAAGTAATCTCATATAAAGAACAGTTTTACATTTTTGGTTTCAATTTTCTTATATATTCTTTCAAAACATTTTTTTCTTTCATAGAGTTTTTATGTACAAGGAAATTCTTTAATATGGTATAGTTTTGTTACTATTGTGAATTGTATTTTATTTTCAATGATATTTTCTAGCTGTATTTTATCCATGTAGGAAAACACCATTGAATTTTTATAATTTGCTCTGGCATCTAGAAATATTTCTAAACTCTCTCATTATTTCTAAATAGTCAGTTATGTTTGGTTGTTTAATTATAGAGAGTCAAATTACTCCCCAGACTCATTAAAAATAGCAAATTAGATTTTACTTAGACTACTGCCCTAGGGGAGAGAGCCTTCAGAACAGAGCTGAGCTCAACTCTGACCTGTGCAGAGGCGACTGGGCATTTTAAAGGGAGAACGAAGGAGAAGGGAGGAGGAATCAGTGGCGGTGTGAGAAGAGAAGGGAAGCAGAAAATTATAAAAAGTGGGCAGGGAAGTTGGTCAGTGAGATTAGGCCATCTCTCTGCTAACTGATGATTGCCGAAGTTAAGCTCCTGTGCTCCCCTAGAGGCTGGTAGGCAGAGTTAAAATCATTTTGATGAGAGTTTGCCCTTCTTATAGGTCCAGGGTGAGGTCTAGTCCAGGAGAGGGCTCAGAGGAGCCTGACTAGTGTCTGGTCAAGGAGACTGTCTCTGTCAGAAAAATCACATCATCTGCAGATGATGCAGGTTTGTCCATGGAGTAAGATATTTGCTGTAGGCTGCAGAATTCTCTATATTTCCTGGTTTGCTAAGAAGATTAATCATAGGGCTTCCCTGGTGGCGCAGTGGTTGACAGTCCACCTGCCGATGCAGGGGACGCAGGTTCGTGTCCCGGTCCGGGAAGATCCCACATGTCGCGGAGCGGCTGGGCCCGTGAGCCATGGCCGCTGGGCCTGCGCGTCCGGAGCCTGTGCTCCGCAACGGGAGAGGCCACAACCATGAAAGGCCCGCGTACCGCAAAAAAAAAAGAAAAAGAAAAAGAAGATTAATCATAAATAAGTGTTGGGTTTTACAAAACAGAGTTTTCTGACTTTTTTGAGATAATCCTCAGGATGCTTATCTTTAATCCAAATCTTTATTTATTTACAAACGTATTGTTTAGTTTCCGATCACATGGGATTTTTTTTTTTTTTTTTTTTTTTTAGGTTTTGTTACTTATTTCAAAATGTATTCCATTATGGAATTTACTAGGACATTTTTTTTTCATTTTCTTTTCTTTTCTTTTCTTTTTTTTTTTTTTTTGTCGAAAGCACGATCAATGTTTTTGCAGGTATTTTATAGGCACTTGAAAATAACGTGTTTTCTCTAGCATTGGGGGTAGATTTCCAGCTTCGTAATTGTGTTGTTCAGGTCTTCTAATTAAATTTGACCAATGCATTTTATTCGTTCCCAAATCTGTTTTTGTCTATTGTACTTGTTACTGTAATTAAGCATTTAAAGGTGCTTAATTACAATAAACAAATGAAATATGACTACTGAAATAATGTTTCTATGAAATTGAAGATGAATCCTTTCGAAAGACAAACAAAAATGATTTATTTAAAAATAACAGGCAGGCTTCCCTGGTGGCGCAGTGGTTGAGAGTCCGCCTGCCGATGCCCGGGACACAGGTTTGTGCCCCGGTCTGGGAAGATCCCACATGCCGCGGAGCGGCTGGGCCCGTGAGCCATGGCCGCTGGGCCTGCGTGTCCGGAGCCTGTGCTCCACAATGGGAGAGGCCACAACAGTGAGAGGCCCGCGTACCGCAAAAAAAAAATAAATAAATAATAACAGGCATACCATGGAGATATTGCAGGTTCAGTTCAAGATCACCGCGATAAAGCGAATATGGCAATAAAGTAAGTCACACCATTTTTTTTGGTTTTTTAGCTCATATAAAAGTTACATTTTCACTACAGTGTAGTCTATTAAGTGTGCAATAGCATTATGTCTAGAAAATCAATGCACATATCTTAATTTAAAAATTATACTGTTGGAAAAATGGTGCAAATAGACTTGCTTGACACAGGGTTGCCACAAACCTTCAACCTGTGAAAGATTCAGCATCTGTGGAGCACAATAAATTGAAGAGCAATAAAATGAGGTCTGCCTGTACGTGGAATTCAGTGAAGAGGTACTAGTGAGATCATTTTAAAGTCTGGGGAAAAAAGAGTAAAAGTGTTCTGCACTTAGATTTTTTTTTTTAAACATCTTTATTGGAGTATAATTGCTTTACAATGGTGTATTAGTTTCTGCTTTATAACAAAGTGAATCAGCTATACATACACATATATCCCCATATCTCCTCCCTCTTGTGTCTCCCTCCCACCCTCCCTATCCCACCCCTCTAGGTGGTCACTAAGCACCGAGCTGATCTCCCTGTGCTATGTGGCTGCTTCCCACTAGCTATCTACCTTACGTTTGGTAGTGTATATATGTCCATGCCACTGGTTCAATGATAGAATTCTCGTCTCCCATGCACTTAGATTTTTTACGGGCATCCTTAAGGACTTATTTGACTTTACAGGAAACAAAATGAGCCACCATAATGAATGCATCACTGGTATGGTTTATGTAGAAAAGTGACTCAAACTTCCAGTCAGAGCCGAGGCATCACTTTAAAATATTTTCTTTTTTTATTTGTTATAGGTTTTATTTTACTTTTTAAAATTTTTATTTATTTTTGGCTGTGTTGGGTCTTCATTGCTGCGCACGGGCTTTCTCTAGTTGCAGCAAGCGGGGGCTACTCTCCGTTGCAGTGCGCAGGCTTCTCATTGCGGTGGCTTCTCGTTGTGGAGCACGGGGTCTAGGCAAGTGGGCTTCAGTAGTTGTGGCGCACGACTGGCTTTGTTGCTCTGTGGCATGTGGGATCTTCCTGGACCAGGGATCAAACCTGTGTCCCCCGCATTGGCAGGTGGATTCTTAACCACTGTGCCACCAGGGAAGTCCCCATTATAAGTTTTAAATAACAACAAAATAAAGTAATATATATTTTAAAGTGATTTCCTACTTTTAGCTTTTTGATTAACCAACTAGTTAATCATTGTAACTATTAGAACAGAGGGCTTCTATTGCATGGTATTCGTGGGAATATTAGTACACCTATAGAAAAGATTGTTGGTAAATATTCTAAAATGTCAACAGTAGTTCTAGCTCTGTGAAAGGATCATTGGTAATTATAATATTTTCCTACAGCTTTTGCTTACCTGACCAATTTTTATGGTAAACTTGTATTATTCTTGTAATCAGAGCAGGGATTTTTTAAATAGAAAAAATAAGCAATACGAATAAAATTAAAAGTAATAAGAGGAAGAAGCGATAGAGAGACAGAAGCAGTAAGAAAGTACTTTAAAGATCTTAAAATACGGTTTTTTTTGATCGTCACAAAAGCCTTAAGTATCCGCCAGTCCAGAAGAGCACTTTCTTTCTTTTTTTAACAGATGCAGAAACAAATCTGAAAAGTTGAGGGAGTTGCCCCAAATTGCTATTCCCATTATCTATTCCCCCATAGCAACCCACTTCGAAACGCAGTGGCTTAAAACAAGGGTTTATTATTACTTCTCATGGCTCTGTGAGTTGGCTGAGGTCGCAGTCACATGTCAGGTGGGGCTGCGGCCACCTGAAGGCCCACTGGGCTGGCCGTCAAGATGGTGCACTCCTGTAGCTGTGTCCTGGGAGCTTGTCTGGGCCCTGACCAGAGCGCTGACGTGGCCCCTCCGGCAGCTTGGAGGCTGGGTTCTTAGAGGGAGACTCCAAGAGTGAGCCTGCCTGCAGCTCCTACTCTTCTAGACCTGGCCTCAGAGGTTCCAGAGCATCTTTCCACCACATTCTACTGGCCAACCAGTCACGAAGACCAGCCCAGATTTCAGGAGAGGGGACTTAGCCCTTCTTCTTGCTGGGGTGAGACAAAGTCACACCACAGACCCCGTGGAATGAGAGACACTGTTGGGGCCATTTTCGAACAACAGAATCTGCCAGGGTCATCCAGCTGAAGATCCAGGAACAAGATGACGTGGGCGTTCTTTTTACTGCAACCCACCCCCCAGTAAGATCCACAGGTACGAATTTTACCACAGTGTGTGAGGTGATGTGGGCCTAGTAATGCTTTCCTTAAAAATAAGGATGATTTGAGGACAGGTCCATTTTTTAATGTAAGACTGGGGTTTTTTGGGGGTTTTTTTTGCGGTATGCAGGCCTCTCACTGCTGTGGCCTCTCCCGTTGCGGAGCACAGGCTCCGGACGCGCAGGCTCAGCGGCCATGGCTCACGGGCCCACCCGCTCCGCGGCATGTGGGATCTTCCCGGACCGGGGCACGAACCCGCATCCTCTGTATCGGCAGGCGGACTCTCAACCACTGCGCCACCAGGGAAGCCCAGGACTGGTATTTTTAAAGGTCTAAAGCCAACTGGAGTTTTCTGACTCCTTCCAATATGCCTGTTACTTAACAAGGGCTCAGGTGGGACTATTCACAGCTCATCTGTTTTCTTAGAGCAGTAGTTATATGTCTGGGGTGCTGATTGGTTATTGGTAATAAAGCAATTTCCCTAGGCATAAAAATAAAATTTAGTGACTGCTTTCCATATTTAAGTCGTGAAATGCTCAAAACAGCTTCCTGCCCCCAGGAAATCTAAAACAAAGCACTGAGTGATTAGAGAGCCTCCTTCATTTCCCCGGAGCCCACATGAGTCATTTTCTTCCCTTCTATCTCTTCTCTTTTCCTCAGACTATAATTTCCCTTGGGGGGGGAGTGTATCTGGGGAGCCCAGTTCATTGGAGATTCCAGGGCTGGGATGACTAGTGTCCACACAAGGTCAGAGGTCATTGCAGGCCCTCAGGTATTCTGTGCCTTGGGGACAGGGCAATTTTTTCTTTAATGAGTCGTATTTTTTTGGTTTTGTTCCTCCCAGGTCTGAACATGATTAAAGAGCACAGAGAACTATATTCAATACCCTATGCTAAACCCTAATGGAAAAGAATATTTAAAAAAATGAATGTATATATATACACACACACACGTATATGTATAACTGAATCACTTTGCTGTACAGCAGAAACGAACACAACATCGTAAATCAACTGTACTTCAACAAAGAAAATCGATCTGAGAAAAAGAGCATATTTAGTGAGCAAAACCAGAATCTTTACAGATTATGCCAGCGACAAATATCACTAGTTATTTGTCATATTCATCAGGACTTTAAATTAGGTTTGCACTCATTTCCTTCATGACCAATTGTGTTGATTACTGGACACTCGTTTTGCTAATAACTTTCATTAACTGTCCCTGCTGCTGTGGCTTAAATTCAAACCATGCTCTACAGTTTGTTGGGGACTTCCGTTTCCCTCTGCCAGGACTGCTTTAAAGGTCCCCTGGTCGTCCCTCCAAGGGTAGCCTCCTTTCTACGGCAGATCAGCTCTGTCCCCCTGCTGCCCAGGAACACGTGGACAGGCCAGAGATTAAGGACTGAGCAGGAAGGGTTGGGAAGCCGTTGGCCCTGACCGCCAGAAGATGGATGAAGAGGTTGAACGGAGACAATTTCCTCTTTTGGTGAGGGAGGGGGTCACTGTTGGGAGGGCGAGAGGCTGAGACTGCAGCAGGGGCGGTGGGGAACCAGAGAGATCATAGAGGGAGGTCCGGACGCTGCTGGGAACCACTGCCACCACAGCAGACAGGGATGCCCTGGGGTCCCAGGGATGCAGCTGTGCCTCCAAAGCCCTGTCCTAACAACCTGGGGTCCAGCCCAGGCTGCGGTCTAGAGGCGCCTTTCAGTGGCTCTTCCCTCTTTCTTTCATCCCCAAACCCTGCAGCCACGTTTCCATGTTTGCTTATTTGATCGTCAGCCTTCTCTCTCCCTGGCTTTGACTCACTCTTTTTTTGTCTCTTCTCCCTCTTGTACCGCCTCTACTTCTGATCTCTCAAAAACCTGTCACCAGAGAGCGATCTTCCTGCTGACATTTTTTGAGGATGCAGCTGTATCTATTGACTCTTTTGAAAAAGGAAGCATGTTTACAGCTTCAATATAGCCCAGGGTCTGGACACATACCAATTTCTCTAGAAGTTGAGTGCGAACGGCTGAATTAATTAGTTCCCGTGAGCCGCTGGGCCCCGTGGTGGGGAAGGTTACTGAGATTCCGTTGCTTCGTGGGTTTGGCTTCACAATTTGTGACTTGTGGGTTGCTGCAGGCTTTGCCAGCCTGGAATACAAATGAGGTCACATTGACATTTATGCCCAGACTAGAATGGCTCCAACTAGCACTTCTGAAATGGATCCAAACTTTTCTGAATATTTCCCTGCTCAAATATTCCCCAATAAGCCTACAAGTCCATGAATCAGTTCATCTGAGCGGTCCCATAGCTGCCTGCTCCCCTCACGGTGGAGGAGACCATCCCCTTTGTATCCAGAGCGTGATGGTGCCTCGAAAGGAGAATACAGAATTGGGGTGTCCCACAAAAAAGCTGCCTGGACCCCAAGTGTAACAACTCCTTCCAGTTCACAGGTGGGCAAAGCCTCTTCCACCAGGCTCCGTGGCAGCAGGTGGGTGCTGCCTCAGAGTGGTGGCCCTTATCCACCAGCCAGAGCGCTCAGAGCCAGCTTCCGCTCCATCAGCCAAAACTTCAATGCTCACAGTTCCAGCTCCTCCCCTTTTTTGTGGTGGATTGTCTCCCAGGAACCCTGGGGTCCTTTCCTTCAATCCATCCCATGAGGGCCAATCCAGCCTCTCAGGCATTCTTCCATATTTTTGAGCCTGAATGAAAGGTGAGTGGGGTCTCAGGCCCCCTTTTCCATGGGAGTAATTCCACCCTTATGAGGATAATTGGAGCAGCCCTGCAGCTCCTGAGCCCCAAGTTCATATATTAGCGGGAGACAGGATGCCTGACTCTATAAAGTAGTAAGGCAACCACACTGAGTCCATCAAATGCTTTGTTACTTGAGAGGACAGCTGATGAGCTAGCGTTTTCAGACCTGTTTTTCTCCCACCCACAGAGGGTGTAAGCGTTCTAACCCCAAAGGTCGTGGACACATGGGGACATTGACGTAGGGCAGTCACATGGTGTACCCACCAGGTGTGACCCCCAGAGTGGCTTGTGTTTCAACACACCCCTTTTTATACAACAAAATTCTTTTTCATAAAATTACAAAATGGAACAAACAATAATAATGGCCAGGAAAGAAACCTAACCAGTGACGATTTTCTCTTATTGAATTTCTTAGATAAAATTGTACCAGTAAAAAATAAAAACAGAGATTTCTCTGGTGGTCCAGTGGTTAAGAATCCGCCTTCCAATGCAGTGGACATGGGTTCGATCCCTGGTAGGGGAGCTAAGATCCCACATGCCGTGGGGCAACTAAGCCCATGCGCAGCAACTACCAAGACCATGTGCTCTGGAGCCCATGCGCCACAACTAGAGGGAAGCCCACGCGCTGCAACGAAATATCCCACATGCCGCAACTGAGACCCAGTGCAGCCAAATAAATAAATATTAAAAATAAATAAAACCAAAAGAAATGTTATGGTACAGAAAAGGAAATAAGCATGGCTTTTTTCAACAGTTTTAAATGTATGTGACAGTTTAAACTTTTGATTCTGTAAAAACAAATTAGTAAACAGAAACCTCAATTAAATAGATCCAGGATACCAGTAGGGGGCGCTCACATGCCCTGTGATGACAGCAGAGCCCAACAGGAAGCAGAAAGCCTCCTCTTATTCCCTGGCAAGGGCTCAGCCAATGAAAAGCCAGGACTCTTTGTTTACAACACCCTTCCCCACTTCCTTTTTCCCTCTATAAAAGTGGTCTTCTTCCCTTGCCATATGGGGACTTGCCTGTGGCTTGCAATCCTCAAACCCAAATTGCAATTCTCTGCAGATCCCAAGTAAACCCATCCTTGCTGGAGAAACACCTGGCAGTCTATTTGTTTCAGGTCAACAATCTTTTGGTTACTGTCTCATATAACATTTTATGTAAACCATTGTCCAATAACCAATATGTGGATTTTTTTAACATCTTTATTGGAGTATAATTGCTTTACAATGGTGTGTTAGTTTCTGCTTTACAACAAAATGAATCAGTTATACATATACATATGTTCCCATATCTCTTCCCTCTTGCGTCTCCCTCCCTCCCACCCTCCCTATCCCACCCCTCTAGGCGGTCACAAAGCACCGAGCTTGGATTTTTAATATAACTGAAACATCTACAAAAGCAACAATTGAGGCAACTACTGAATCACAACGTTTTGGTAAAGTTTATTTTCTTGATGTACTCTAGTTTTGAAACAATTAACAGTGGCAAAAGGATACATTTCATTTTCAGATTCCAGTAAATAGTCAATGGTACGAACTAAAATAAGCAAGAGAGAAGTGAAGGGACTGGAGCCTGGCTCTTCATCTCTGTTTTCTCTGCTGCCATGACTTGTTTCAAACTTCCTGGTAAACACAGAATGTGTAGCCCCAGAGTCGGAGACGCAAGTGACACCCAGAGTGAGCGTGTGAAATTCTGTCTGCATAACCGGGACTTCTCTGAATGAACGCCTGACTGATTAACTCCTCCTAGAATACAGTATCTATTAAGGTATGAGTCATCATAAATGTGCTCATTTGGAGGGCTTCCCTGGTGGCGCGGTGGTGGAGAGTCCACCTGCTGATGCAGGGGACGCGGGTTCGTGCCCCGGTCCCGGAAGATCCCACACGCCGCGGAGCGGCTGGGCCCGTGAGCCATGGCCGCTGAGCCTGCGCGTCCGGAGCCTGTGCTCCGCAACGGGAGAGGCCACAACAGTGAGAGGCCCGCGTGCCGCAAAAAAAAAAAAAAAAAAAAAAAAAAAAAGCACTCATTTGAAGCTTACCCAGATGTTATTAAAACAGCGACTGCTGCATTTGTCCAGAACTTAGACCAAAAAAAGATTCACGTAGGCGTATTTTTATCACCGACATTGCTCAGAACTGATGGCAAGTGGTGACAATAAAAACAAGACTGACTTTTAGTTTTATTATTCTTTTCAACATGCTTCAGATGCCCTGTCTTACTGCCTGCTCTCAACCCACCCACTACCTGGGGAATGTGCCACCCACTTGGTAGAAATAAACAAATCGACAAACAGAAGCCCCACCTGCAGGATGAGATCCGGTACCAGAGAAGGAATGCTGGCAAGGAGGCCTGCTTTTTCCAAAAACCAGTCTGGTAAACTCTTCCTGAAGCTTCCAGGCAAGTGCATATCCCTCCCCGGAGACCCCAGGCCAGGCGTCCACACCTACCAAAAGCCCAGCTTTGTTCAAGCCTCCCCAAAGTCCTTCTAACTCCCCGAAAATCCAAATAAACAATTACCCTAATAACTAGTAATTATTTTCATATCGAATTTCTTTGGGACTAAATCTAGATGTACACTGGAATAAACTGTTCTAATTTGGGAGACAGGGAAACAGAACATTTTTTTAAGCGAATCAAAGTTATTCTTCTTCAAAAATGGCACTAGAACCCCGTGACAGACAGATTAAAACTCCCCAAAGATGTCTCGACGGAATCCCCAGAACCTGCGAATGTGCGGAGGGCCAGCAGGCAGAGCTGGGAGCAAAGACCCGTGTGCAGTGGGCAGGGTCAGAGTGGCCTGGCCAGACCACGGACACAGCTGGACGCCCAGGGCCCCAATCACGGATGGGTGGGTCTCCGTGAGCCCTGGGCCCTTCTGACCGCGCAGCACAGCAAGCGAGCTGGACTGCAGGCCTCCCATTTAAGCCACCGTTTGCCTTCACTAAGGCTGTGACCACTTTCAAGAGTCTGGAATATTCTTGTTGGCTTGGAGTCTGGATAAGGCACTAGTAGTGGACCCGAGAGAAAACTCGATCTACCTTAGGTCTGAGTTCAGGGTACATTCAGAGACCGTTTACTTTTCAGGTGTAATATTTTGTAATGATACACGGGCCTGTGTCAGTTTCCTATTGCTCTCCTAACACGTGGTCATAAATTTAGTGGCTGAAAACAACTCAGGTGTGTTATCTTATAGTTCAGGCGGCCGGAAGTCTGACGTGGACTGAGCTAAAATCATGATGTCAGCAGAGCTACGCTCCTTCTGGAAGCTGCAGGGGGAATCCGTTCCTTGCCTTTACTAGCTTCTAGAGGCCGCCTGCTTTCCTTGGCTCACAGCCCTCCCTCTACCTTCAAAGTCCTCTGTCGTCACATCTCTGACACTGACTCCTACCTTCCTCTTATAAAAACTGTCATTGCATTGGACCCACCAGATAATCCAGAAAAGAAATCTCCCTCTCTCGAAATCCTTAAGATCAGAGATTTAGTTTGAGAAATTAAGGTGTGGATATTTTGGGGGGGGAAGGAGACAAGTTGCTATTCTGCCAGTTACAGGGCCCTCTTTTTTGAAAAACAATTGAAAAAATCAGCTCCGGTTTGATCATTTCTCTGCCTCCTAAATTAAAACAATTTGTTCCAGTTTACGTTTAGTCCCAAAGAAATTCAATACGCAAGTAATAATGACTAGTTATTAAGCTAAACTGAACTGGCTATACTTATTCATTGAAACTAAAGGGCAGTGATGAATTCGTTTGTTATTTTGATTTAGGCTACGTATAGGTCTTTAAAAAAGACTTGAGGCAGTTTACACACTTAGAATGAATAAAATCAAAACCAAAATAATACTCAATATGAGAGACAAGCAGATTCCACCAGGCACCTTCAGAGAATGATGATGGACACGGCTTCCAGGTGGTTGGGCAGGTTGTCTGTTGCAGTCTGGGTTAGAGGCTAAGCCCGTGTTTCCTGGTCTTGTGGTCTGACAAATGAAAGTATACACGTGTGCTAGGAAAGGAAACCTATGCCCAGGCCTGGATTCTAGGGGGTGGCTCTGTGAGGGGAAACACTGACTGAAACCGCCCGCCCTGGCCAGGCAAGACAGTAGCCACTTGCATGAGTTATCTTACAACAGGAGGTCCCGGTAAGGAACTAACTATCAAGCTACCACCAACCAGAAGAATTCGGGAAAGGTCAAAAGGAGAGAGGAGACGCCAGCCCACGTGTCCTACCGACCTTCTGGAAACTTCTCGCTGGAATTCACGTTGGCTGAGCCATGCACACACCACCAGGAAGGACCCTGAGTCAGAATGGTTGGCCAGAGACAACCCAGACACCAGCCCCATCACCCTCGAACCTGAGACCGCGAGCCATGTGACAGAGGAGTCCTCCTGGGGTCCCTTACCCTGCTGCTCTCCGCCAGGGCGCCCCTTCCCAATAAAGCCTCTTGCTTTGCCAGCACGTGTGTCTCCTCGGATAATTCATTTCCGAGTGCTAGACAAGAGCCCACTCTCGGGCCCTGGCAGGGGTCCCCCTTCCTGCAACATCTCTGTACGTTCAGGTACCAAGACCCAGGCTCCCTCGGGGGCGTCTTCCACACGAGGGTCTGCCTTCTCAAAACCTCCGTCCGGATCATCCCACCGTGCCTGGTCCCATCTTCCTCCCGGCCGTCCCCATCGCAGCCCCCTCTCCTCTCCTGAACACCACCCCCCGCAAGCTGCCCCAGCTGTCTCTTCAGCGCTCAGCCTCCCTCCGCTGCTTGGGGCCACGTCCAGCGCGATGAACACCACCCCCCCAGAGGCTCCCCACCTCCCCACCTGGACTCACCCTCCCGGGGTCCAGCACCTCCCTCTGCTCTCTCTAGGAGAGGTGCTCTCTTCTTCCAACGCCCGCCAAGGGCACTGGAGGTGGGGATGTGGGAGATGGGCATCCTCCTGGCTACACGCAGATTCCAGACTCTTGCCCGTGAGCCCGTCCAGCCCCAGGGCTCACCATCCCTCTACCGCAGGGACCCGGCTCTGCAGCCTCCCTGCCCTTGGCCGGCTCACATCACAGGCTGGTGCTCTCTGTCAACCCCGTTTCTCACGTTGATGCTGCGACCCCTGAGTGAGCTGCAGGAATTCACACCAGCACAGCGAGCGATCCGTGTTCTCCGAGCCCTGGGAGCAGTCGGGGCCTCTCGCGTCACACACTCGCATCCGCCCCCTCCCCCGCTGTCGTGCTGCCCCACACCTTTACAGCTGTCCCCAGATGCCACCCCCCAGCCCCCGCTGTGCCTACTCCCCACTTCTCCCTGAAGTCCCTGCATCCAAAGTCACGGAGAAAACCAGATGGTGAGCATCACCTCCTGCACCCCTGGAGGCTTGAGGTCTTTTGCACACATCACGTCGAAACAGGACCTTGGGGGGCCCTCCCAAGTACAAGAGCCTTTCCGTGTCCCGCATTTCTTGCTTGTAGGGAACAAGTTTCAGCCTCCTGGACCTTCCTGAGCTCCAAAGGGCAGATTGAAATAGTTACTGATGAGAGGAGTGAGGGGACGCAGAAACAAAGGGAAGGCAGTCCAGAAACCATAGTGCAGCGATGGGGCAGCGTCCGGGTTCCTCCCGAAGGGATATATGGAACAATCTAGTACAGACCTCTGAGTTCTTCTATGGGAACTAAGGCCCCCGCCCAGGTGGAGGATGCCCGCCAAACGGAGGGGTCGTGCCGGGGCCCCACTGCTCGCGGCTCAGAGAGAATGGGAAATAAAAGGAGACACGTCGGTGGGATTCCCAGTCATCATACAGGGAGGTCCTGCTCTTTCTTATCGAAGCAGGGCCTCACGGGGAGCCCTTGGAGTGCACACACACAGAGGCGCGTCTCAAAGGCCTTTAGCGTCTGCTAGGAGGCTCAGCCTTCTCGCCCTGAGCGATGAGGACTCCCCCGGGCACGGCTCAGAGTTGGTGTGTTGGGAGGTGTGCCTGGAGGTGTGAGCCTGGGCCGTGCCTGCCGCATCCACCCTACGGGGCACACCGAGAGCTCAGCTCGCCTGCAAATCACTCTCAACAGCGAAACGCAGAGAAGGTTAACTCGCGCTCGGATCTCGAGGAACTGGGGCAAGGGCCTAGGTCACCTCTCATGGGTAATTTTTTTTTTTTTTTTTTTTTTTTGCGGTACGCGGGCCTCTCACTGCTGTGGCCTCTCCCGTTGCGGAGCACAGGCTCCGGACGCGCAGGCTCAGCGGCCATGGCTCACGGGCCCAGCCGCTCCGCGGCATGTGGGATCTTCCCGGACCGGGGCACAAACCCGTGTCCCCTGCATCGGCAGGCGGACTCTCAACCACTGTGCCACCAGGGAAGCCCTCATGGGTAATTTTTTCCATTTAGTTCATTTTCTTTCATTTAACATTTCATGTTATGTTATCAAAGTCTCTCGCGCCCCCAGTTTGAAAGGTGCACCTGCCCTACGAGGCTCGTTACATACAACGGAGGCCCTCCCCCCTGTTCCCCCCCCATTTCCTGTTTCCCAGGGAAGGCCACCTTCGCCAGCGTCACCTGATTCTTTCAGTAGCTGCCTCCACATCTGAGATCACTGTGGGCTCGGGATCTACCGCCCGGCGGTTAATAGGGACCCTCCTCCACGGTGGTTGAGGACTCGGGTCCATTCCACACCTTTGACTCCACAGCACACACGTGCCGTGTCCTGCACTCCGCCTTCCCAATTAGGTGATGCAGTAACTTCAGTGAGATCCGGTGGCTGGTGTGTACATCAGTATCAATTTGTAAATGCAGTTCCCAGCTGTGATGGCGAGTTTTGTGTCAACTTGGCCGGGTGGTAGTACCCAGTTATCTCATCAAACACGAACGGAGGCGATGCAGTGAAGGTATTTTGTATTTGGTAACGCAGGTGTTGCTACAGAGGTAAACACCATCTACAATCAGTTGCCTTTAAGTAAAGGAGATTATGTTCAATGATGTGGGTGGGTCTGGTCTAATCAGGTGAAAGGCCTTAGGAGCAACACTGAGGTTATCCTGCAGAAGAAGACCTTCTACCTCAGGGCTGCAGCATGAGCTCCCAGAGTTTCCAGACTTCTCCTCTGCCCTTCAGAGTTGTCTTCCCAACCCCACAATTACATAAGCAAATTTCTGTAAAGAAACAAATAAGATTTGTTTGTTTGTTTATGTACCCATAAAGGATAACTCTTGTCCTACTAGCTCTGCTTCTCTGGAGACCCTTGACCGATGTCCCAGCTAAGCCTAGGGTATACAAGGCTGACCTCTCCTTTTCTACGTCTCTCGGGTTTTCTTGGAGTCAGTGATGGTCTTGGTGTTTCTTTGCCTGGTTTCTGACGCTGTTGACATGAATTTACCCCAAACTTCCCAGACTGCACAGCTGTCCTCTCCCTCCACCCCCTTGCTGGTGCTGGGGAACCTCCACTTGCCTCCATGGGTTTTCCTCTGAACCCCGCAGAGCTGCCCCCAGGACCTCCCTCCATCGTGACTCACACTGTCCCACTCTCCCGGGGGACCTCCCTGGATTCTGCAGCCCTCTTGCTTTCTCTCCTCCCTCAGGTCCATGGAGCACATCTTAGTCAGTGTCCTGAAAAAAGATGACTAGAAAACAATTTTTCTGAGACCTTCACTATCTGAAAATACCTTTTTCTCTCCTCAGACTGATGGCTATGGAATTCTAGGCTGGAAATCACCTTCCCAGTTGCGGGAAGGGCATCGTCCTGTTGTCTGCCAGCTCCCAGTGTGGCCTTGGACGTGTCCGGAAAGTGTTCTGATTCTGGACCCTCTGTCAGAAAACTATCTGCCTTCTGAAAACCGTACGGGGTTGTTTTGGCCCAGGGTGTCCTGAAATTTTGTGACCATCTACCATGGAGGGAGTTTTCCGTTTCCATCACGCTGGGCGCTGGCCCCTCCTCCCATCTAGAAACTCAGACCCTTCCTTTCTGGACCTCGATGATCCCTCCTGCCGTCCTCTGGTCTCTCTGCTGGACTCCCAGTATCTGGGTGTTGCACCTTTGGGGTCAGTTTTCTAATTTTATCTTATTTCCTCTTGACTTCCATCTCTTTTCTTTCTGCTTTGCTTTCTGGGAATTGTTTTCAACTTTAGCTTCAAATTTTTTATGCAGCGTTAAATTTCTACTATCTTTTTTTTTTTTAATTCTAAGAACTCTGTTGTTCTCTTACATTACTTTTCTAAAATTATTTTTGAAACGTCGTCTTTTTGCTTCATGGTAGAAATACCTCTTTAATGCTCTTGAAAATTTTGACAGCTTTGTTTTTTTAAACTTTCTGCCTCTCTGCATATTCTGAAAAGCTGGCTGGATCTTCTGCGTAGGTGGACAGAGCTTGGGAAACGTGGATTTGCTATGGGCGTGGAGGGTGTGTCTTTGTGAGCTGTTCAGTTTGGGGAACTGTTTTCTTTGTTGGTTCAGATTCTCAGACTCCAACAATCTTGCTCCTGGAGGCTGAAAGCCGGAGGTTCCGGAAGCCTCGTGGGAGAAGTGGAGTGGGTGTCCACTGAGTCTCCTGGTGTCTTCAGACGGTGGCCCTAACCTGAGAGATGCTGCCTCTCCCGGCATCTGTTCTGCCCTCCGGAGACCCACCTCCTGCCAGGAGGGAGGAGGGGTCACTCAGCTGTGGAGACAAGGGAGGGAGATCGGGGCATCCTTCTACCCACCCCTCGCCCTTCCCAGAGCCCCGGCTGCCATGGTCCTGAGCGCCCCCGCTCTGCGTTCCAGCCCAGCTCTGCTTGCTCTTCTCGGCTGCCGATTCAGGATCCCCATTCTTTTTTGCCTGGTTCAGTGTGTTTTCAAGTCTATCTTTTTTTGCTCTCGTCTTCTGTTCTATTTGCCCTTGGAGGCTGATGGTTAAAGAACAAATGAAACAAAAGACAAAAATAAAGAACCTTCCTATCATTTCAGTGAGGTTTCAGTGAGGGACGGGGGGAAGGGGTGAACGCGTATGTTCAATTCTTCCACTCTTACTGGACACTTTCCTCCTTCCCTTTCTATACCCTTAGAAGCCCCTGTGACCCCGAACTTCTACCCAGAGTGTGGCTTCTGTGAAGACACTGCCTGGCAGGAGAAGACTTCAGGTTAGAAAGTAACTGTGGGTGTGAGGAGTGCTCATTCCGCTGGCATGCTGCTGCTGGGGGCTGGGGTTAGCAACCTGCTTGTGCCCAGTGAGGGGCG
This sequence comes from Pseudorca crassidens, assembly GCF_039906515.1. Classification (NCBI taxonomy): domain Eukaryota; kingdom Metazoa; phylum Chordata; class Mammalia; order Artiodactyla; family Delphinidae; genus Pseudorca; species Pseudorca crassidens. The sequence continues at coordinate 5,547,968 of NC_090301.1, read as the reverse complement.
GCGCAGAGCAAGGCTCCTGGGAGCGCTTGGTTCCCCGTAATCCTCACAGCTGATATCCGGCACCTTTAGTGCACCCTCAGCTAAGGATGTGCCTTGCAGCAGTCTGGTGCATTCAACCCCATCCCCCAAAGTGAGGTCCTTCCTGTTAATGAAAACCGGTCCTCTCTGACTGCGGGATGCTGGGTGGGTGCCGTGAGCATTCCAAGCCGACAGGTGCATTCCTGCCCTGGAGAAACACTAGCTCATGGGCCGGTCTCTGCCTTGTGGTCCAGCCCAGGGGTGGCAGTTTCCCGGAGGGCGCTTCCTGTGGCCCCGGTGTTGGGTCTACCCTGAGCGTCAAGCGTTCCAATTCAAAGAGTACAAAGGCAGCTGGTGAAGCCGTCGTGCCTGGTGTTAGCCGGACTTCATTGTCACATTCACGTGGCACACTATGGTTTCCAGTGTGTTCTCGAAAATCATTCGTATTCTTTCACATCATGGGCTGGAGACAGCCAGGAGCCTGTAAATTCACCAGTGGGCTTGAAGTAGCCTCTGGTGTGTTCTGCCATCTAAGTAGATAAATAAGCAAGAAACCAGTAGGGAATACATTTCATAATTTTCCTTTAAAAAGCTACATGGGGTTTTTAAAAACCAGCTTTCTGGGCATATCATTTATGTAAAATACAACACCAATTTTAAGTGCACAGTTCAGTGAGTTTTGTGACAACTGTATAGGGTCATGGTACCACAGCTACTGTCATGACATAGAATGTTTCCATCCCTGGAAGAACCCCTGGTGCCTCCTGGCAGCCCCTCTCACCCCACGTCTCCCAGCCTCCACCTCCAAGCAGCCGCTGACTTGCTCTATGTTACTGAAGTTTTGTAATGTAATGTTGCTGTGTATCAGAAATGTGTTCCTTTTTACCTCTGGGTGGTATCCACTCTGTGGCCAGACCACAATTGATTTTCCACTCATCACTTGATAGATACTGCGTTTTTAGCTATTACGAATAAAGCTGCTACAAACATTTGAATAAAATTCTCTGTGTGTTCATATGTTTTCATTTCTCTGGGATAAATACTTTTGAGTAGAATTGCTGGGTCATATGTTAAGTGTCTGTTAAACTTTATAAGGAGCTGCAGGACTGTAAAACTGTAGAGAGGACACATGCGGCCATTCACGTTTAAACTAATTAAAATTAAATAAAATTTTCAAGTCAGGTCCTCAGTTGCCGTAGCCACTTTACAAGGGTCAATGGCCACACGTGACTAGTGACTACCATATGGGATAGCCCAGACATGGAATGCTTCCATTAGCCCAGAAAATTCTACCAGACAGCATGGGTATAGAATTCAAAACCTGGAGTTTCAGATTCGAAACTTCTTCATTGATTTGGACGAAAGGTGTTTTTTAAAGCCATGGGTAGGTTTTCTCACTGTTGTTGATGGAAACGTTAACATCCTTGCCAGGTCTAGCTAAAAGAGGAACCATCCCACCTTGTACTCACTTTGCAGAACTAAGGTTTGAAGCTGCCCAAGGACCAGATTGCCCGACAGCCTGGAGAAGTCATTGTCGGAGCAGCCGGCTGTCCATGTGGGGAAGCCACCCACGGGGACCCACTGCCCTCCCAGCCTTGGCAAATTCCTGTAAACAGCTGCAAGACCCCAGGACCCCGTTGGAATTGAGGGGGAACTCTGCTCATAGCTGGGGAAATGCCAGGGGCTCCATGACGGGTAACATATAATAAGCAGGTTGGAATCACTATCTCAGAAATAAGCTTATACATTGCTTTTCAGATGGTCTCTTCATTCATCGCTTTTTGAAAACAGAGCATGAATTCCAGCTGATACGGTGTGGGTTGCGGTCAGCCTTGACCCTCTAAGTTTCAAGTTCCAGCATCCGTAAAGACCCCTGGATTTGACAGATTGAATTTTTTCTGACCGTGGTCCAAATGGGTTTGTTTCACCTTGGCTTTTCCATATGAGGTTCTGCTTTCCCGGCAGCTGGGGCTAATGGTGAGGCATCTGGACCTGGGACAATCAGGGACATGGCTCAGTGCCCTGTGTGCGGTCTTTCTCAGGGAAGGGAAGTCGCATCACTTAAGAAGGGGCTTTTGTTATCTCTGGGGCAATGTTGCATTTTGTGAAAGAAAGTATTTTAACTGCAGATTTGGACAACGCTGGCAAAACAATAGTCCCTCTTGTGGTTTTAGCCATTAATCTTCTTTTATGTAGGGGGAAAATCAGATGCCTCAATGACGTCATCGTTTGGCTCAGAAAAGAACCAATGGAACCGAAGGGCACCATTGTTTCCCTGACACAGTGGTTGAAGGGGAAGATGCACTTGCCTTTTCTTTTCCAGGAGAAGGAGGGCACATCTGCAGCTGACCGCCCGTAAACATGGCCAGATTCTTAACACGGGGAGAATTTGCTGGAATGGCTTTGTGGAAGTGGTTCAACACTTCCAAAGGGGCTCCTCCATCTGTCATCTGCTTTCTTTTCATTCTTAAATAAAAAGAGCTCTTTTTCTTTATGTTAAGTCGGTGGAATGGGTCTTCTCCTCCCCCTTCACGCCACTGCTCCTTTCTCTCCTCACCTTTGGTGGAAAAAGTCATTTACGGCAATAAAGCAATGAAGTTGTCTTATGAGAGGTGAAAGGTGATCGGTGAAACTGAGGGGAAATGTGTGTGTGTCCAGACGCTCTGCAGGAAGAATCAGCATGGCGTGACAAGCCCGTCCTTGGGGAGGACCCTGAGGGCTCACTCTGGGAAACGACGGTCTCCATGGCCTTGTGAGAGGCTCCCCGGGGAGAGGGCTGGAGGAAGAAGACAGATGGGATAGAAAACGGGAGCAACACCAGACGGGACAGAAAGGGGATCTCGGACACCCATCACGATTTAACTCTATTACACCAAAACTACCTGAACGGCAAAATGCAATTCGCAAAAGGCCCAATGGTGTGAGTATGTATGCTCTGTTCTATACCCTTTTGCAGACAGTGTGGGCCACACCAGCAGGGTTACCTAATTGACTTCCATGGATTGAACGCAAAAATGGCCCCAGTTTTCCACCCTCTCCCATAATCATGGGATTTTGCACTCTTTCCATCAAGAGCTGGAGTATATTTTCTGCCTCCCTTGAACGCAGATTGGCCTCTGACTTGCTTTAGCCAGTGAACGTGGTGGAAGCATCTGAACCAAGGCTTCAAGATGTTTTGTGCTCTTCTGCTCTCTCACTCGGACCCCTGCCTCCACCACGAGAACAGGCCAGGCTAACCAGCTAGAGGACGACCCGCCACATGGAACAGAGCCGCATTTTCTTAGCTGAGACCATCCTAGACCACCTAGCCTCCAGCCAGCTCGCAGATGCACGCACAAGCCCAGCTGAGCCTGACTATGGGTTTGTAAGCAGTAATGCATGACTGCTTTTCTGAGCCACTAATCTTGGGGGTAGTTTGTGGCAAAGCAATGATGTAACTGGTAATTCTTTAGAAACTGAAGGTCATTGAGGGCAAAGAGATTACACATGGCATAAAATCATAATAAAACCCAAACGATAATCAGCATTGAGCTGTGCATGAGCTGTGGTTATGAGGAAGCAGAGTCCTGCAGGGTGTTCACCTCTCAACTGCCAAGGGCCGCGAGGCATCCCTCTCAAGCTTCCATTAGAGCGCCTTCTCTAGACCCCTTGGCCCAATCAACTCCCAACTCAAAAGCCGGCACAGCACTCACTCGCAAGCCTGTCTTCCGGTTCCTGATGCCATGTGGCCAGTCATCTGTAAACCAGATAATCTTCACTGGATGGGTTTCAGTTTACTGTAAGAATCGTACATATTTATCGAAGCAGACACAAACTATGAAATCCCACCACTTAGAGAAAAGAGCTGGGAACGTTTTGGTAACCATCCTTTAAACGTGGTCTTGCGCAAACACACACATACAACTTTCATAAATGGGTCGCTACAATTCAAATGTATGCTTATTGCTTTTCTGAAAATGCTCACTGTAGACAAGTCAAACAACAGGGAGTATCTAAAGTCAAATAGGAAAGTCCTCCTTTGGCCTCTAACTGCAGAGCTGGCAAATTTCTTCCAGAACATTGTTCTCTGTGTAACTGCTTTATGTGCTGAATTCTAAAACACGAATTTGTTTTTCAGCTACATCCATTTCATAATCCAATTCTTCCACTGAGGTTCTTGTTTCCATGTTATTACCTTTTGTTGTTTTATTATTTTTAATTCTTAGGAACTGTCTTTTACGTCTAATTGATCATTTTCATAGCAGCCTGTTCTTGTTTAATGAATGTACGGTTGATTCCCAAAACTCTCTGAGGTTATTAATTAGGCTTTTAAAGGACTTCTTTCTCTTTCTTGTCTTAACCATGTTTCTTGCAAGCTGTAGGCTATGCTTGCCACTTTCAGGCACTTGATTTTCCTCCACAGTCTTATAATCCTTTTATGTGGCTTTGTATTTATCGATGAAGCTCTAGATTTATCAGTATCGATAGCTATCGTGAGCATCTTTCATAAAAATGAAGTCAGTTTCAATTCTCCAGTCGTGTATGTTCCCGGAGGGCCATGCTTGGCTGCGTGATTTGGGGGTGGCTTGTCCATGGCTGCAGGAGGTGAATATTAGCCAGTAGGGGGGCCTTTCTGTAGTTTGTGTGGATGGGGAATTGGCTAGTGGACTGCAGATTCTCTTTGGTGGAGAAAGAAAGATAGAAGTTAGCCCGGGAGCAGAGTATGTGAGCGTGTATCGGAATCACTCGGAGGATGGGTTGAAGCACAGCTTTTGCTAGGCCTCACCTGCTGAGTCTCTGATTCAGAGGATTTGGGGTGGAGCCTGGGAATTTGCATTTCTAACAGGTTCCCAGAGGCTGTTGATACTGCTGGTACAAGGATGACACTTTAAGAGACAGGGAATGAGGGGGATCTCACTGCTGTGTGAAGACTCTTGGCTTTATACCCCTCATTGTTGATGTGGACTGAAGCTGCCGGAGACAGGGCCTCAGCTGATGCTGTGAGGGGGGCACAGTCTTACAGCAGAGGCCTGGGGCTCCTCTGGAAGCTGGCCGCCGAGGCCCAGGCCCAGCCTGCCCCCTGACTTTGGGAAGTTTCTGAAAAAGTAGTCCCTTTACTTTTTCTGCACCTCCATTGGGCTGTGAGCTGTTTCAGTTCTGACTAAGCTTCTCTCACTTCCATCCTGTCTACTGCATAAGATTCATAGATTTTCAATCATTTCTCATGTGTTTTCCAGCATTGCTGAGAGCTCCTCCCCCTACTTCTTTCTACCTTTTAGTATGTAATTTCTCAACATACATGAAAGAAGAGAAAATAATATAGTAAACTCCTTTGTACTCACCGCTACATTTTAAATGCTTCTGCTGTTTAAATATCTCTTCTGTCATTAAATGAATTTGGGGAGGAAGATGGGTAAACCAAGTGTTCAATCCACCATCTGGATCTGGAACTCCCTATTGAAACCGTAAATAAAATATTATCCAAATTTGTTTGTGAGTTTCCATTCTCAGCAGTCTCACCTTTCTAGTTCTTCTTAGATATACTGTGTTTTCCAGAACATTTTGCCCGTGTGACACATTCAACCTCATTTCATGAATTCATCCACAAATAAGCCAAACGTATCAGAACAATAGGGAACGGAATGATATCACACAATCTCCATCGTTAAACCCACAAAACTTTAAATCTTGAAGACTGAAGTGAGGCCAATAATGGATAATAATAGCTGCCTCTTGGGAGGATAGGGTTTTGTTCACTTACAGGAGAAGCTTTGTCTTGAGTTTAGTTCACGCCTCCAACCTTAGATCCTCGCTACTTTTCTTGTATCTGCGTCTTCTTCCATCTGTCCCGAGAGGACAAGCCTGGGCCATATTTGGATAAGCTTCTAGATGCAAGGGGTTTGCAGAGGTGGAGATCAACTATGTTGATTTTCTTGAGTTAATATTCTACTATTTATCTGAGAAATGTATGTGGAAACGGAGAATAGGGATTTAGGACAAATGTTTTCGTACTTCCTAGTCTGTGTTCTTGGGCTTAACCTCCCTAATTCTTGATTTCTTCATCTGCTAAAGAGAACAATAACGTCCACCTCACAGAATTATCGGGAGGACCAAATATGATACATACACGAAATACCGTGGGTTCTGCCTGGCACATAATAGGTGTTCAGCAAAAGACAATACAAGGTAATTCCCTTTTCCTTGGTCTTCCCAAGTGCAGTCAGGTGTGATTTTAATTGACATTTCTTTAATTACTGGGGCTGTTGAACATTTTCCATGTGAACACTTCCTGGTGTTTGAATTTTTCTATTAATTCCTCTACCCTCTCTGTTCATTTAAGTGTACTGTAATTGTATATATGGGCATATAAATTAATCCATTTGCCTCCACGGTTCTGGAGAATAACGATTCTATTGTTTTTCTCTTTATGCTTGTTTATTTAGCTAGCTGGATGGTTAACTTTGCTGTACTGGATAAATAATATTCAAGGCCGGAATGCTCTTGCTGACCTGTTTTAATTTATAATTGAATTCATAGATAATTTCTAAGTTAGAAAATGGCAGTCTGGAAGATCTTTAGTCTCTGAGCAGGCCCGAACCAGGTAAAACGATAAGGCAGTGGTTCTCTTTAGTTCTCTCCAGGTTCTACTCTCTCCCTGACTCCTTCCAGTCTGATTGCAATTGTTCTGGTTTGAAGCCACTGAGAGCTGACTTACAGACTGGGCTTTATTTCCTAGAACCTGGAGCCCTGGTTACAGAAGCAGCCAGTTAGCTGAACGTTGGCTAGAGAGAGCGGCCATGGGCCGAGCACAGGGTGCAGCCTTGACCCCTCCCAGGCCAGCACTTGGAAGGAACTATGATGGGTGTGTGAACACCAGGCATCGTTTCTCACTCTTTAATTTTTTTTTTTAAAAAAGCAAAGACAATACACATACCATACAAAAGTGTATGAAACAGACATGAAAATCATCTCCCCAGCCCTACATCCTAAAACTTTCCACTGATACCAGTTGGGTATTTTTCATTCCTGGCATCTTCTATGCATACATACCTGCTCTCTCTCCACTAATTTCTCTTTCTCTAGCTTATTAAATCCACATTGTAGACATTTCTCCAAGCTTAGAGTTACAACTCTAGAATGTTCTTTCCACGATTGCTGAGTTTTCCCTTCCATGGATATATGGGGTCCTGACTGATGGGCTCTCTCTCACCTTTGCAAACATCCGTGTGAGCAAACCTGTCTGAGGAGCTGCTGGGTCACAGATGCTAAACTTTAGATCGAATGGCCATTGCCGAGTGCCCCCAGCTTCTGCTCTTTCTAATCTTGGCACTGTAGGTGTCTCCCTTTCTGACTCAATTCTACACTCACTAGCAGGTCCAAGGGCATGTCTCTCCAAGAGCACCTGCTGCTTCCTCCAGTTGGATTCTGTTCTGGGTTTCTGCCTCCCTGTGCTCTTTCCACGTCAGGATTTGAAGTCAGAGGCCCACCAGTCTCACAGCTCCATCCCACTTCATTCCAGAACATTGCTTCTGCCGCTGTTTCTTCCCAGCCTCGTGCATCTCTGTTGTCCTCGGCTCAGCATGCAGGTTTATTTCTAGACCCAGGTCTCAGGTGGAGATCCGTTCTCTGGGGCACAGACAGGCAGGCACACACACTGCCTCTTTGGATACTGTTCCCGCCATCCTAGGTCCCCACTACCTGGTGGAGCATCTGTCAGGCAGAGCTCACTGCAGATGGAGGGCTTGGGCTTCTCGGGAGAGAGAACCTGTGATGGCTACTCCCCAGGACGGTGTCATCTGGGCCCCATCATGTGCCCAGTAATGACTTCTCCACTGCAGCCAGGAAGGGCAGGCGCTGAGGTCACCCAGTGAGAACCTGGTGCAAGCCATCTATTTCAAAGGGCTTCCTCCAGCCAGTAGCGTGTGTGTGTGCGTGTGTATGTGTGCGTGCGTGTGTGTGTGTGTGCGTGCGTGTGTGCATATGTGTGTGTGCGTGTGTGCATGTGTGTGTGTGCGTGTGCATGTGTGCACACGTGTGTGTGTGTGTGTGTTTCTCTTCTGCATCTTTCCCCTGCCTGGGCTACAGGGATCACATCATCCCATCCATTTTCTCATGCCCCTCTGTGGAGCAAGGAATACAAGCAGTGGTGCGCTGGTAGATGTTAACCAACCAGCTCCCGGAGGAAAAAAAAAGCCCTGATCAGAACCTACTGATTTCCAGGGTGTAAATATTTCCACCTTGGCCAATTTCAAACTCCCAACAGGACATCACTAAATTCAGAGCTGGGAAGAAACGCATGGCAACCATGATCGTTCTGTGGGATTTCCGCCGTGTGGCACGGTGGATGTAAATAGCCCCAAAGGCATCGAGAATAGTAAAGTGAGCAGGAGGTGACGAGTTTTGAGTATGTATTACTTCTTTTTAAATATAACTTATTTCTAAGTGTATCTACTTTGATTTTTATTAACAGCCGTGTTTAACAACTGGCTCTCAAATTTCCTCAAACTTTAGCAGTCAGCGCCTGCGATCTGGTAAGCCACTGATGGCTTATTACACCACAGACTGGCTCTCAGAGGGAAGGAAAGGCTGAGATTCTGGAATGTTCTTAAACATTTATGCTACAGAGTGCCCCTTTCCCGTACAGTCCTTTGGCCATGTGCCTGACACCCACATCTCCTATCTCACTCTTCTGGTGGAGAAAATCAGGTGGACTCCTGATCTGGGTGGGTCATTTTTTCGGAGTCCTCTGGAATGTTTTGGAAAGAATGATTCTGGGGAAATACTTGTTCTCAGTATCTCCCACAGAGGTTAAGGTGGGCCTTGATTCTAACGTACAGGTCTGCGCATCTTCTGAGTTTCTGCATCTCTTGGGTACCTGAGTAGAGAGCTATTTGTGTGAGTTTTCACAAAGGAAGCTGAGGACACTGGTCTCCCTGACTCCTGGGGATGAGCTTATCTGAGACCAAGATAGAGACACAGGCAGAGAGCAGTTGGTGAAAAGATTCCAAATGCATTTGCAAAAGGTTTCCTTTTCTCACAGAAACTCTCCGTTCTAGCATTCAATAAAAGAGCTTGAAGATTTTTTCCCACTGATTAGAAATCCAAATCCAGTTTTTGGACTAAATCCAATTAACTAACGTAAATCTTTGAATTGATATAATGTGTAAATTCATCAACAATAAAAATAGAAGGGGATGCGGGGGGATGGAGGGAGTGGGAGTTTGGGATTAGCAGATGTAAACTATTTTACATAGGATGAATAAACAACAAGGTCCTACTGTATATAGCACAGGGAACTATTAAAAAAAGATAAAAGTCAATAGTTGCATGAATAGTGCAAATCCTCCTTGAGCTTGGGGGCTGATGGTCACAGGCGTAGGACCTTCATTCCCCCCAAACCCACCTCTGTCTTTTGCTCCAGGACGTGGGGCTGGCTCGCTGGCATTTCTCACCCCATGCCCACCACATTCCCTTCTCCCGGGTGCTGTTTCAGGATCCTTTTCAACACAGCGATCTAAGGACCAATTATCTACCAGGTGAGGCACAAGGGAGGAAACAGATGTTTTACCCGACGATCACTGAAGCACACACACATACACCAATACCTACGCACAAACACACACACACACACACACACACACACACACACAGAGACCATAAACACAAACACGCGCACATACACAGAGAGTTCATCGGCTGTCTTGAGGGAAACCTTTCAGCTGCACAATTTCTTGCCTTTCCCTTACCTACTTTTCTTTACTGATGTCAGCCAGTTTAACCAGCAAGGGCTTCCTGTAGCAAGTGACCCTATTCCTTGTGAAGATGTTGACATTTCTTGCATGGTGTCTGGCTTGGGGCGTTCATCAAGCCAAGGATTCCGCACCCCATTAGCATGTGCGGGTCAGGTTCTACACCACCGGGCAATTCTCAGACCCCAGCAGCGTGTCATACAGGTCAGTTCGATTCTGACCCTCTCTCCCTGGAGATGATGTCAGATCCCACAAGGTAAGGGCTCTGTCCCCACCCTCTACTTCAGATGCCAATCGTCCAGGTTGTTACCTGTGCTTTTGACCAACCGGCTACAGATTAGGGGTTCCAAGGACTCTGTCACTGGGTTCATTCAACTTCCTGCAGGGGCTCTGAACTCAGGGAAACATTTCACTTACTAGATTAGCCGTTTATTATAACGGGATACAGCTCGGGAACAGCCAGATGGAAGAGCTGCATAGGATGAGGCATGGGAAAGGGACACAGAGCTTCCATGCCCTCTCTGGGTCCCCACTCTCCCCAGATCTCCACGTGTTCACCAACCTGGAAGCTCTCTGAACCCTGTCTCTTTGGGTTTTTACGGAGGCTTCACTATACAGGCGTGACTGACGAAATCATCCACTACTGGCAACTGGTTCAACCTCTAGCCTCTCTCCTCTTGAGGGGGATGGGAGCAAACGTTCCAACCCTCTAATCACATGGTTGGTTCCCCTGGCAACCAGCCCCCATTTTAGGTGCCCCCCAAATCACCTCATCAACATAATAAAAGACACTCATCACTTAGGAAATCCCAAGGGTCTTAGGTGCTCTGCACTAGAAAAGGCTTAGGGACCAAACACATATTTCTTATCATAAATCACAACATCACAGTCCCCTAGTGGAGAGTGGAGGGCAGGTGGGAGGCGGTGGGATGTCAGAAGGCTACATGGTGCGTCACGTGCTGGCCCCTAACTCCTTGCGTCTTCGGTGAGGTCACTAAGTTCACAACCTGCGGAGGTGATGGGTCATCACGGAGGGAGGTGGGGAGAGCTTTGCCTGGAGCTTCAGCAGCTCATGCCTGCAGGCCGGTATTTTTTTTTAAATTAATTTTTATTGGAGTATAGTTGCTTTACAGTGTTGTGTTAGTTTCTCCTGTACAGCAAAGTGAATCAGCCATACCTATACCTATATCCCCTCTTATCTGGATTTCCTTCGCATTGAGGTCACCACAGAGCAGTGAGTAGAGTTCCCTGTGCTACACGGTAGGTTCTATTTTACACGTAGTCGTGTATATATGTCAATCCCAACCTCCCAGTTCATCCCACCCACCCGTACCCCCCTTGGTGTCCATACCTTTGTTCTCTACATCTGTGTCTCTATTTCTGCTTTGCAAATAAGTCCATCTGTATCATTTTTCTAGATTCCACATAGAAGTGATATCATGTGATACTTGAGTGAGGGAAAGCTGTGATGTGACCAGAGGGTCACAAGGACACGCGAACATTCAGGCGAAGTTCCGCTGTTTCACGTCTCTTGGCGGCACTCTATTAATTCTATGAAATTTCATAAAAACAAATAACTACCTTTTCTAATAAAAAACTAGACTGATATTTTCCAGTTATCTCAGAATAAAATCTGCCGTAGAAATGCTTCACATCTCTAGAAAGTTTTCTTATCGTGCCCTTTACCATGTACCAGCCAGTGGCCACCATCCCTCCCCCCACGCTTGGCCGGAGCTGGATTGCTCCCTTCGGCCTCCCTCCCGTCTCCCAGGTCCCCTCCTCCCATCTCCCCCTGCCTCGGGCTCCAGGAGGCTGCCTTATTATTTCCCCACATGGGGTCCAAACCTGTGTAAATAGTTCCTCCACTGTATTAGTTTCCTATTGCTGCAGAGACAAATTACCACAAACTTAGGAGCTTAAAACAAGACCTTCACAATTCCAGAGGTCAGAAGTCCAAAGTCAGTATCGCTTCAGGGAAGAATGTGTCCCTTGCCACTTCCAGCTTCTGGTGGCCGCTGGCATTCCCAGGCTTGCGGCCACGCAAATCCAATCTCTCCCTCCGGGGTCACGTTCCTTCTCCCTTGTCTGTAGTCAAAGCTCCCTCCACCTCTCTCTTTAAGGACACGTGTGATTGCATTCAGGGGCCACGGGCACCATCTAGGAGAATCTCCCTGTCTCACGACCCCTCATCACATCTGCGAGTCTTTGCCATCTAAGGGAACGTTTACAGGTTGCAGGCATGAGGATCTGATATTTTTAGGGGCCATTATACAGCCCACCACATTCATTAAACCTTTATCCAATTGTCCTAATTTGAGGATGCTGTCTGCCTGCTAGGACCTGATGGACACAGCCTGGGTCATAATATTCAAAAGAGTACAAAAGCAAGCCACATGAATATGTTAATTTGATAACTTGCACTCAGGCTTTCAAAACCATTTATATGTTAATGATACCCGAATTTACATCTCCGGTCCACGGCTTCCCTCTGAGTTCCAAGATCATAGATCCAATTGCATATCTGATACTACTCTCTGGATATTTCCATTGCCGTTTCATTTCAGAGGCATCTCCAGCTTTGTGCGGCAAAACCCACCTCTTCTCTTCCTACTTCCCACCTGCTCCTTCCCTGGCCTTCCCCATCCCAGCAAGTCGCACCACCACCCACTTGTTCACTCCAGCTGTCACCCAGCATCTCAACAACCTCCTGCACACCCACCAAACCATTCAGTGCTGCATCCCTGCAGGTTCTACCTCCAGTTCATTACCGTGGGATGCTGTTCATGCAGTTCACTACCTGGGATGCAGGTTCCACTTCACAGCAGATCTGGAATCTCTTTTGTTCTCCCCGTCTCTGCCGACACTCACCTAGTCCAAGCACCACCTCTCTCGTCTGGACCTCAGCGACGAAGTCCTCTCTCCTCTCTAGTCTGCTCCGTACGCGTATCCAGAGGGATATTTTACAAACCTAGGTTGGATCACATCACTCTGCGCATATAAAGTCTGTCAGCACTTTCAGAGGCATCCTTGCCCTCATCCAGCATTTTTTGCTGAGCCCTTTCCCACCTCCATCTTTCTCATCAACGAACATCCCTTGAGTCTGGAATGATCTTTCCCCCAGCTCTTCACATGTCTGAGTTGTTTTGTCTTGTTTACCCAGTGCTCAGCAGTTTTCAACTCAGTGGGAAGTTAGTTGACCCCACCTCTTGATGGGACAAGCAGCAGAGTCATCCTGCCAAGGGTGAGGATACCAGGAGGTGTGAAGAACTGTGGCCATTGGTGGAACCTCTCATGTGGCAGACAATGGTAGAAACAGGCTGACCCAGGGAAACGGTCTCCAGGAAACAGAAGGACCTTCCAGGTCCTGAGTTCCTTCTGGGCTGGTGACCACGCCTCCTGGGTTCCCATGAGAAATGATTGGGCTGTTCCTCCTGAGATGGGAGGCACCTGGCCTGTGGGAAGATTCTATCGGTGTTGTGTCCCCACGTGTCCCTGCTCAAGGTCACTGGCGGGGTCTGACTAATGAAGTGTTGTATCACCGTCATCAGTTACATGTCACGTGACCACATATGCCAGCATCCTTTGCTTGATGGCCAGGTCTGTCTGCATCCCTCTAGCAGCAGGTGATTTGACATCTGAAAGAGGAAGCCCAGATTCCTGCTAGACGTAGAAAAAGGCACCCTCAGATCTGGAATAAGTCACAAAATAGAAATACGTGCATGGCCATGCCAAGGTTACCATACACCAGCTAAAGAAGTGCAGAAGCACATTTTAAACGCTATTATGCTGAGAATCCATTGCCTGAAGCAGCTACTGAACTCATGTTGAAATGTCAGCGGCGTGTGCCCTTAGGTCTCAGGACAGAGGCTCCCAGGGAGGTGAGGGGCTGGAGGAGCCCCGTGCCAGGCAGGGCGGGGGTGTCAGCGCCTGGAGGGTCACCTGCGCTCTCCTGCTCTATAGCCACCAAGGCCAGGCATAAATCATGGGGGGTTTTCCCTGCCGTCACTAGATGTCACTGCAGGAAAAAACCTGACCAGAAAATAGATGCAAGGGAGAGAGGTATTAATGTTTTGGATCCTAAGGAAGTGGTTGCCTTGGCAACAGGGAGCACGTGAAATAACTTCCTTCTTCATGAACAGCGTGCGGCTCGTGAGTGATGGTCCAGGAAGCGCCCCAGGCGGAAGATGCTGTCCCCAAGCCGAAGCCCCATATATGGGGACCGGATGAAAAAACACTGCGGGCCCGGGGAGGGGGGGGGAGGGGGAGGGGAGGGGAGGAGAGACAGGCGGAGGGAGGGCATCTAGCAGTGGGAGTACTCAGCAACCCTTGCTGACTCTAAGCCTGACTTCCAAAGACGCACAACCAGAATATGATGGTTTTTTCCCTCCAAGTGTTGATTATCCTAAGAAAGGTGTCCTTTCTTGGCAAATTCAACCACCACTACAGAAATACTGAGAGGACAGCCCAGGACCAAGCCTGCACCCGCAGATGACTTCTCCGCTGGCACTGAACCACGATGGGCAAAGAGGAAGTGGAGGGAGGCACGGAGGCGGGAGGGCCAGAGGTGCCCAGCCCACCTGTGGCCGCCTGTCTCCCTGCTTCCCCGCGTTCTGTCCACACCTCTTGGTGCGGAGGGGATTCTACCTCGAGACGCGGAGATGGGAGAACGGGAGAGAAGACGGGAGGGGGAGGCTGAATGTTTTCATTCTCCTGGGATTTTAAGCACCAACCAGCTGGCTGATGGGGGGGAGGAAAGACGCAGACAGAAAGTCACTGCCCCGTGGCCTGCACAGTCCTGAGCAAAGTGGTAACGGGGTGAGATCTTTGCCCTGCCCCCCCTCGAGGTGCCAGCGCCCTTGAACTGCCCTCCGGATTTTCAAAACGTCTACTGTACACCAAGCTTCCTGCCTCCATCAGAGCTGGTTTCCGGAGCCCTGCCGAACTTTGGGATTGGAATAAATTCTCTCACCAGAGCCCCGAGGTGTAGCCCCTTTAGGGGATATTACTGGTTTAAAGGGCGGTTTCTCATCCAAATGCATCCTATCTAATGTATGCAATGAGAGAATGGAGAATTCTAGACTGGATTCCACCCAGAGCTTCAAAACCAAGCATCTTCACGCCAGCAAGGCCCTGGGCTTCCCTGAAGCCCGAGTGAAGTGGGGTTGGCCAGGCCAGGCGAAGGAGGAAGAGATCCCTGACCTCCGATCTGGGAGGTGACAGAAACAACAGGAGAAGCTGGTGTTTCCTGGATGACACTCAGGGAGGACGGCCAGAAGAATACTAGCCCTGGGATATCAGGACAAATTACAAAAGACAAGAGATATATGTTCTGAAGGCCAAGGTCCACATAAAATCGCAATCCAGACAGTCCAGCCATGCGGGGGGTGCTGTGTCTTGATCACATCACAGCTCCTCGGGAGCAGGAATGATGAACGTAGTGGTCCATGAGAGGCTGGAGGGGTCAGCATCAGAGAGCGGCTCCTCATGGGGGGAGGGGGCAGAGCAGCTGGGCCAGCCTCCGGAGAGGGGCCTTAGGACAAGCTGCCCGACCCCCGGGGGCCTGAGCCCTCTTTCAGCTTATTTTTATCCTTCTGCAGAAAACGTTTGTTACTGGTATTATTTAAAAAGCACAAAAGCATTATCTGAGCATATTTTGCAGACTGACAAGCTGGTTTGCACAATATTCCGAGTATTTGCTTTATCTCGTGCTTGAATTATTACTAAATGTCTGTTAAGTAAATTGAGCCAATTGTGCACATTTTGTTGTAACACCCAGAGCTTCAAGGACGTTTCAGCTTTATTTCAGACACACACAGGCACATAGGGTGTGCTCCCAGGAGAGGCCTCCAGCCTGGCCGTCAGGGGATGTAATGGACAGCATGCTGACTACTGTTAACAGTACTGTACTGTGTGTTTGAAAACTTAAAGGTTTTCATCACAAGAAAAAAAATTGTAATTATGTGAGGTGATAGATGTTAACTAAATTTATTGTGGTGATCATTTTACAATATATAAATGTATCAAATCATTATATTGTGCACCTTAAACTAATACAAAATTTATATGTCAATTATATCTCAATAAAATTGGGAGGAAAAAAAAGAGAGCCATGTTACAGGGAGAAGACAGCCGTCCATGAACCAGGAGGCAGTGTCTCACCTGTTACAGGGAGAAGACAGCTGTCCATGAACCAGGAAGCAGTGTCTCACCAGACACTGAATCTGCAGGCACCTTGACCTTGGACTTCCAGCCTCCAGAACTGTGAGAAATAAATTGCTGTCGTTTGTAAGCCTCCCAGTCTATGGTCTTCTGTTGTGCCGGCCCAAATGGACTAAAACAGTTGGGGAAAAAAGTCAAAAGAACGATAATATTTCATGATGTGAGAATTATAAGAAAATCAAATCTCAACACCCATCAATAAAGTTTTATTGGAACACATCCACACTCATTCCTCTGTGTATTTCTACAGCTGTTTTCACACCACAACAGCACAGTTGAATAGTTTTGACAGAGACCACGTGTGGCTCACAGAGCCTGAAATTTTCACTATCTGGTTCTTACGGGAAAACCTGGCAGATCCTTGATCTATAGGAGTAGACCCCGTACACTGATCTTACTTCCCATGATTTTCCAACACTTGTTTCCAGAAAAATAAACTATGGCCCCACTCTTTGACCTTGTCACCCCATCCCACAGCTGAAACTGTGCCCAACAGGGTTAACAGAAACTGGTGACTAGAAGAAATTCCTAAGCTCTTCTTACAGCTTATTAAAAACCCCACCGCTTGTAACCTGCCTTCACTGACCAAGCTCACCTTATTTATGTTTTTGCAAATTGCATACCTGCCATGTGACTTCATCTGGAGACACGGTCCTTGCCAATGGAATTAGTTAAGATGAGGTCATACTAGAGCAAGGTGGGCCTAAGCCAATATGACTGGTGTCCTTATAAAAAGGGAGGATTTGAACTCAGAGACGGACTTGCACAGAAGGAAGGCGGTGTGAAGATGCACAGGGAGAAGACTGCAGTTCACAAGCCAAGGAGAGAGGCAGGAACAGTTCCTTCCTCACATCCCCAGGAAGGAACCAACCCTGGTGACCCTGTGATCTTGGACTGGCAGACTGCAGGCTGTGAGATGAGACGTTTCTGTTGTTTCAGCCTCCAGCATGAGGTACCATGTCAGGGCAGCTCCGGTGGGTGAGAGCAGGGACACAGCCCTCCAGTGTCACTTGCTGCCCTCCTCCTCCAGGGAGAGACAGTCATGGTTGGTCCACATCCAGGATGCTGTTCTCAGAATCCCTGTCCCGCTGACAGCCTCGATTTGGTTACTGGGTCCTGCTCCCCCACTTCCAAGGGAGTCTCTCCCCACTGGCCCTTCTGGCCTCCTTCTGCCCACAGGTCCCTGAACAGAAGCCTGGCCCTTTGCCCCATCAGTGGACATGAGTCTGACCCCAGCAGAGGGAACAACGTGAGGCTTTCCCAGGATGGCCCTCAGCCCCCATGCAAAGGCCGCCACTACTGACCGGCTGGCCCCCACGTGCCCGGCCTTGGGAACCCGGCAGCAGGGGAGGCTCAGGCCGAGGGGCTCGGGACAGAACCGGCACCAGCTGTGGCCGGGCGCACGGCAGGGACTGAGGCCGTGCCCTGTGGAGGAGGACACCCAGCAGCAGGCAGGCTAGAGGAAGCAGGAGGTGACATTCACCGAGAGGCCTGCCCGTGCAGGGTTTAGAGCGGCTCAGGGAGCGGGCGTTACAGAGGCTTTAAAGGAGGAGGGGCGCAGGCTGGGTGGGCCCAGACTCTGCCCTGCCTGGAAGCAGGGACTGCAACAGGGCGCGATGAGGATGTGACACCGTCAGATGACACTTCAGAAAGAGCAGCTGGCAGGAACGGAAGTCATCCGGGAGCTTCGCTTCAGGCCTTCCCCTCTTCCCTTTGCTTGGGACACACACACACACACACACACGTACACCACACTCACACACTTCCACGCACATGCTACGTACACTGAACGCTCTCACGCGCTCATTCTCATACACACACACCACACACACTCACAGACCGTCACACACATACACATTACACACACATCACACACCGTACACCACACACTCTTTTCCCACCTTCTGCCTGACAAACACTTCCTAATGTCAGCTCAAGAGTCACACCCTGGGTAAAGTTCTTTGAGGTTTAGAGTGAGAAAGACAAATATGTTCATCACTCTGAGTTTTAGCCCCCTCTCCTGGGAAATGCCATAACTGCCTCTGCTGTTTTCACCTACAGGGTGTTACAAAGATGAAATTAGATTTTTTTTTTTTTGAAATTAGATTTTGATATTGGACAACGCTCCCTACATTGGCATGAAAGTAAGGGGTGCCAGTGAGGGCGATGACTGTAACTACGATGGACCACGATGGTGGTGAGGGTGATGGTGATGCTGGTGGTGGGGATGACGGTGATGGGTGTGATGATGATGGTGATGATGGTGATGGTGATGATGATGGTGATGCTCGTGGTGGGGATGCTGGTGATGATGGTGATGATGATGGTGATGATGATGGTGATGATGATGATGGTGGTCATGGTGATGGTGATGCTGGTGATAGTGGTGGTGGTGATGGTGATGATAACGGTGTTGATGATGTTGATGATGTAGAAAGCCAGTGAATCCTACCTTCCAGGCTATTGGACCTCTTGGCTGGGCAACTATCTTATGCTGCCCTTGATACCACAGCCAAGAGAAGACTGGTAGGCAAATGTGGAAAGAGCAGCTCATTCCCAAGACATTCATGTTCATCAGGGTACAGAGGCCCACTGCTCACGGGCCCTCTGTCTTTCATTCGTAAGCTTATGCCTGGCACTTGAAGGGAGAGTGAGGACTGCCTTGGCACCGCGAGCCTGCTCGGCCCCTGTGTTTCTGCAGGAAGTCCTGGGCTTGCTGGACTCGAGGGCTGAGCACCGCAGTCCACCTACCCTGGTGGGCCAGGCCAAGCTCCGCTACTTCTTGCGGCCCCATGCAACCAATTCGTGGTGTGCTCCCCAGTGGGAAAACTCAATTTAGCTAAAGGAAGTGGAAATTCGGTGTTCATTTTTATGAATTAAAAAGTAATCCGCAGTCATCTGTCTTAGTCACATCCTTTGCCTCTGTCCTAGAAATCTGAGACTTGAGATGAGAAAAATGCTGTCACTGGATCCCCAAAGGCCTCGGAAGGCAAATTCTCAAGGCTTCAGAGCCTCATTCAGCACCTTCAGTTTCCCAAGGGTATTGGATCTTTTAAAGGTTATCACTTTAGATTTAATACTTTGGTTTATTGGAAAAAAGTGAACTTCTGCAATATTGCACATAATCTGTTTTCTAAAACAGGTTCAATCCGAGGAGGAGAATTAGAAACAAATACCCAGGACCCAAGGTGAGCCATTAGTCAGGGCAAACAAACATTTTGCACATGACAGATGGAAAGGGCAGGTGCTTCTTTCCTTCTGAACTGGCTCTCCCACATGGGGCAGGATATTCAAGCAATTGATCGAAACTGGCCCCCAAGACAAGCCCTCAGGGCTCGGTGTCAGAAATCCCACCAGTCACTTCCCAGTCTCTATGTAGCTGGAGCCTGGTCAACAGCATGGACTGCTAAGGATGTGGTTAAAATTCACATCAAGCGACTCTTGTCAAACCCCAGCGGGAAAGTTACCGTGGATGAATAATTCTAAAAAGATCCTGGAGATCTGTGTGCGTGAACCACAAATGGCCATTGAAGTCAGAGGAGCAAGAGGAGTAGAGGCATCAGAACCAGCTCTCTCCCTGCAGCCTTCTTGGAGGAGCCAATGCCTGGGCCCCCATCCACAATCTCAGCCAGGGGGCTGCCTTCTCCACTTTTTTTTTTTTTGCTACGCGGGCCTCTCACTGTTGTGGCCTCTCCCGTTGCGGAGCACAGGCTCCGGACGCGCAGGCTCAGCGGCCATGGCTCACGGGCCCAGCCGCTCCGCGGCATGTGGGATCTTCCCGGACGGGGGCACGAACCCGCGTCCCCTGCATCGGCAGGGGGACTCCCAACCACTGCGCCACCAGGGAAGCCCTGCCTTCTCCACTTTTGATCACTAGAGAGCAACAAGAAAATTCCTTCTCAGCAGCTGTAGCACCAGACGGCCGCTGTCATTGCCAGGGCCTACGCAGAAGGCCCCTCCAGCGCCCCCACGAGGCTGTGGTGGGCACTGCAGGCAGGAAGCAGCTTCAGAGGAGAAGCCCCTTTATCAGAGCAGACCTCAGTCCAGCCAGGGTGGTGGGGAGCTCAGGCACTGACCCTCCTCCTGGTCTCGGGTCGGGAATACGATTTACCAAGGAAGTTCAGCAGCCTCTGCTCTACTCTCCCCTTTGCCCTCCCCGCCAGTGGTCACCATTCTGCGTGTTGCTGTCTTCAGGGTGGCAGTCCCCGCTGAACTTTGGAATCAGCCTATGCTTATGACGTTAGGCCCGTCACTCAACCAGCCTGAACCTCAGCTTTCTCATCTGTCAAAAGGGAAAGATCTCCTGGTTGCAGAGACTCATTTAGGTTACATCAGAAGAAGTAAGGAAAACCTTGGAAATAAGAATGGCAAGGATCTTGAACATGGGGCCATTTTGCCAAGAGGCTGAACTGGGTTAAGCTCCGAATGAGAGTTTTAAGGGTCCAGCAGCTGAACTGCTAATTGACCAAGAGCTCGGGGGGAGGGTTCCTCACAAGGCCGTATCCGCTCATCCCAACCACACTGCGTTAACATGACTCAGCTGATTTCTCTCCGTGTGCATTCCTGGAAAAAGGCATTCTGAATGCACAGGGTAACAACCTGTTTTCCCAGTTGGGCCCTTTCTGTGTGAAGCTACGCGGTAGGGTGCTGGACTGATGCAGGTTTCTTGTCCTTGGGCCACATGCCTGTCCCTGGTCTAATGGGACTGCAGAGGTCAGGGTCACTAAAAATAGGCAGAGGAAGTATTTCATGCTATGCCTTCAGCAGGGGAACCGTGCTTCCCAAATAGGCCCTGTGTCATAAGGATTGTGACGCAGTGTCCAAACCCCCCCTCCCCCACCGACCATCACTACCACGGAGGTTCTGGTTAGGTCTGAGGTGGTCAGAAAAATCTGAAGGTTGAGAACTACGTGATGTCTGATGGTAGGATGGAGCATGGGCCAGGGGCTTGGCTTCCACACCTCCCTGGTTGCCCCCGGCCCTGCCCCACCCCCTCCCCACAGAGACCACTGTAGCCTCTGCCTGGGATGGGAAGCGAGGTGCCTCTGTGGAGCGGCCTCTGTTCTGCTGTCACCCTCCAGCCCTGGCCAGGACCTGGGCGTGAGCACAGGGAGGTCAGGGTCGGGCACTGTGTCCAGCAGTGTCTCAGGACAGCGTCTCTGGGAGCAGCGTCTCCTCCCCAGACCACCAGGGCCACATCGTGGCAGGCGAGTGACTTGGTGGGGGCCCCTGTCCCCGGTCCCCACATCTGGATCTCAGCTTTGTGAGTGTCTGAGCCGCGGACCCAGCTACAACATGCTGGACTCCTGACCCCGGGAAGTTGTGAGGTCACGCGTCTGTGTTAAGTCCTTAAGTTTGTGGCAGTTTGCTATGCGGCAATGAAAAACACAGAGCCCACGAGAGTGTAAGTCCCAAAGAAATGGGTAGATATCCTAGTGAGGGTTTGGGACATTTATCAGCTGTGCAGCTGGGAGAGTCCAGGCCCCTGTTTGCTAGGTTCTAAGGAGTACAGGGGACCCTCGGACACCTGGTCCCCACCAGACACTGCTATGCCTTCTTCTGCACTTTCCTGCTTCATAACGAGGCAGACTGTGGAGCATCCTCCTGCGTTGTGATGCCAGCCAGCTCGGGGCCCAGGTCCCCCTGAGCAGGTGGGGCAATGGTCAGCTCTCCCTCCAAGTGCCGTGAAGGTCACCCGGGGAGCTTGCTCAAAACCTCACCTTCTCAGGGTGTACATCCCTCTAGGAGAAAACAAAGCAAGACTGAAATCACGAGTGGAGAACCACCAGGTAGGGCTGGAGGTAAAGGTGGTGCTGGGGCAGGAGGAGATTTTATGCACGGAGACCGAGGACCACTGTGCAATGAATAGGCATCCTAGTGGGAGCTCTGTGCATAGAGTCTGGGGAGGGGACATGCAGCCTGAGACAAGCGCAGGTGCAACGGCCCTGAGGAGGAGGGACATGGAGACCAGGAGCTGGAGAGGAACGGGCAGGAGCTGGGACGGGGGAGGGGATGGAAGGGTAGGGGGGGTGGGGGTGGTCACCTGCGGCCTTTAGATCCAATGGAAGACTTGGGCTTTTACTCTGAGCAAGGTGGGGCCATATGTCTACACAATGTCTGGTGTAAAACGTGCTCCCTGTTAGCGATTGTTGCTAATGTCAGCCCACTTTACTCATTTAAGAGAAAATGTCTTGGCTAATTTAATTTTACAGGCAATTTAAGGAGGGAGTCTGAGAAGAAAACATTTAAAAATCCCCTCTACCAACAAGCACCTACTGTGTAGCATAAGGAACTCTGCTCAGTACTCTGTAATAACCTAGATGGGAAAAGAATTTGAAAAAGAATAGATACATGTATATGTATAACCGAATCACTTTGCTGTACACCTGAAACTAACACAGCGTTGTTAATGAACTATACTCCAATATAAAATAAACATTTTTTCTAATTAAAAAAATATTAAAAGTCCCCTCTCCTGTCTGGGAGCAGCCAGAGCTCCTTGAATGGCTCCCTAGTCCTTTCCGATGCTGACCAGGATTTTGTTCCGCACCCTTTGGCTGCTTCTAGGGTATTCCTGGATGCTTGGTTCCTTCCTGGAATTCCTTAAACTCTTAAGAGATTCTAGAGGCCTGGTAATTGTCATGGAGGAAAACATACCGGCAGGTGGAAAAGAAAGATCGCACACAGTCTTCATGAGTCTATTGAATGCTTCAGCTTCTGAATAAACACAGCCTTAGGAGCTCAGCTTGAGCCTGTGTCTTAAGCAAAAACCTTTGAATGTTTCCATGTCTTCAAAATAGTGCAGACAGGTTGCTGTTCTCTGCACCACAGTGATGACATCCGCTGTCGGAGGGATCCTGTGCAGGTCAGCTTGGGCCCGCTGCAGGGATGGGGCCTTTCCACAGGAGAGAGCATCGTTCTTTCTTAAGAAATGAATCATTCCGCAGAGCAGAAGCTCCAACCAGCCTCCCTGACCACTGCGGCAGCTGTTTCCATGGCATCCGTTGGCACTGGGCACGGTGAAAGAGAGAGCAAGTCTGGAACTGGAGAGATGCTTCAGGCATTGGGGAAGGGAAGAGGAAGGGGAAGAGTCTGTACACAGGGGCAGAGCCTTCCTAGATCTTCTTTTATGGCCAGCCCTGCGTTGAGAGAGCTCCCTCTTTTCACTGAGAGCAGGCAGGGTCCTTAGCACGGTTCCTTGGCATCATACATACAGAAGCTTTTGCTGCAGGTAAAGCACAGGAACGTGTATTGGGGGGCTCCTCAGGCTCTGCGATTGAACAGGAAGGCCCTTTGCCGTCTCCGTTCTCAGCAAGTTGAGGCTACAGAGCAAGGCCGGTGAGGGTAGGTCTGTACTTGGTGTTACCAGCATCGTTAGTGAGGAGTGGGGCACAGAGTGCTGTGTAGATTCTGCAGGGGATGGAAGGCTATGTGGAACAAGGTCTCGTCTCTGGAGTTAGAATCTGAAGGGGAGAAAGGCTAGGTGGACCTTTATAAAATGAACCAATGTGCATTATAAAAAGAACAAACCAAACCATCTCCTGGACCTCCTTGCTTCAGTCAAGCAGGGTGAAAAAAGCACACAGGAAGCCACTAATCCACCATATATTCGGATTCATTTTAGAAACTTCTATTTAGAAGATTATTACAGGGAAACACTTCAACTCAGGAGAGACAGTATGTCTTCCCACTTGAAAATTTTTATTCTCCAAATATATCATATTAGTCATAATTTTAAAAATATTTTGTTATTAAAATAATGCATGCATGTCAGAGAAAATTTAGAACATACAAAAGAGTATTAAAAAAAAAAACGTTGAAATTGCCCATAATGCACCACTCAGAGACTGTCACTGTTTTTTCTGTTTTTCCCTTTATTTTCACATTTCTTTTTATAAATATATGTTTACAACATAAAATATAATTAGGCTAAACTGTATATAGAGCTATAACCTGATTTTTTTGGTGTAACATTATATCACGCACATTTTCCCATGTCTTTAAAGTTTTTTAAACACCATTTTAAATGACCACATAATGTTCCAACCTGTGGATACACTATCCCTGATTCGACTCTTCCTCACCAGTTGGGCATTTATGTATTGTTAAATGTGTTACCATGATAAATAATGCTGTAATGAATATCTTTGTACAGAAATGTTTGTCTATTTTATGCATGTATCCAACAAACATTTACTGAGCTTCTACTAAGCATCCCTCACGTTAGGTGCTGAGAGTTCAACAGGACAAAATCCTCACCTTCATGGAATCTACATGATAGTAGGGGAGATAAGCCATATATAAGTGAACAAACAAACTGATTTCAAATGATAAGTGCTTTTAAAAAATTAAGCGGAGTAATGGGCAGAAAGTGACCATGGAATAGATGTTATGTCAGGTGAACCCTTCAGAGAAGGCCTTTAAGAAAGTGATGCTTGGACAGAGACCTGCGTGATGCGAAGGAGCCATTCATGGCATTCCAGGCAGAGGAAACAGGCAGGAGAAAGGCACTTAGATGGAAAGTAGCATGGTGGATTGGAAGAACTTTGGAAAGACCAGTGTGACTGCAGGAAAGGGAGCAAGGGAAAGGTGGCAGGAGATAAAGGTCAAGGAGCACGCAGGGGTCTAGGCATTGGGGGCCCTGGCAAGTGGTCAGGATGGTAAACAGGATGGGCAGCCATTGGAGGTGGGAGTCAGACATGATGTGACTTGGTTTACGTTTAAAACATTACTCTAGCTGCTGAATTAAAATTGGCTGTGGGAGCAAGAGTCAAAGCAGATCTCAACTCAGTCTCTAAGGATGGCATTACCCTGATCTCAAAGCCAGAAGAAGACATCACAAGTGGAAAACTACAGGCCAATATTCCTTGTGAATATAGATACAAAAATCCTCAACACAATACTAGCAAACTAAGTTCAGCAACATGTAAAAGGGATCATTCACCATGACCTAGTGAGCTGGATCTCAGGAATGCAAGGTTGGTTTAATATCCAAAAATAAAAGAACAGTCCTAGAGTTCTGGACATACCCACTTCTCCTTGGTTAAAATGAATCACAAGACGTAGTATTCCTGAATGAAAAGATAGAAAAAACGTCTGCTTTGTAAAGGTTTTAGATTAGTGTTTCATAACTCATTGGGGTCACAGGGTAATTAGAGTGACAAATCACCCCCTAGTCCTGGTATTACTCAGGATATGTGTATGATAGATCCAGGTGGGAGAAAGGGTCTAGGTCTAATTTTAGGGACCTTGTCCTGTAAGCCGTCTACTCTCCTGCCCCCTAAAAATGATCACAGCTAAATTGTCCACACTATCTGGACAAGCTGTGCCTTCGTTCCCTACAAAGAATTACAAGCTACTTAACAGAAATGTGGCTTTAAATGTTTAGCTGATGTTTGGAAGGACGGACTGTCATCAGTTCCCAGAGGAGAGCCTACAGTGTTAATAAGTGTAACAAGTAGTAACTTGTGACCTGAAGGAAAAAGAAAGGACCGAACGCCCTTTAGGAGGAGGGGTGCTGAGATGAGACCAAGAGCCCTGGGTGGAGGGCGTGGGGAGAGAAGCCAAAGTCCAGTGGGAGCCTACTCTTCCCCCCTGAGCTGAGAGGGTTGACCAGTGGAGCCCACAGAGAGCCAGGATCAAA
The DNA here is from genome assembly GCF_039906515.1 of Pseudorca crassidens. Classification (NCBI taxonomy): domain Eukaryota; kingdom Metazoa; phylum Chordata; class Mammalia; order Artiodactyla; family Delphinidae; genus Pseudorca; species Pseudorca crassidens. Next base: position 5,522,360 of record NC_090301.1, on the reverse strand, counting down.
GGATTGGAGGCTGCTGGGGGAAGGGCAAGGTGAGTCGGGACCACCCAGCTGTGCACTGTGCAGCATTAGGGGAAAGCAGCTCACGCATAAAGTGAAAGACTTCCTGGACTCCATGGGTGCGTTTGATCGCCTTTAAAAAACATGGACATGGACATATACACACACTACCAAATGTAAAATGGATAGCTAGTGGGAAGCAGCCGCATAGCACAGGGAGATCAGCTCTGTGCTTTGTGACCACCTAGAGGGGTGGGATAGGGAGGGTGGGAGGGAGACGCAAGAGGGAGGGGATATGGGGGTATATGTATATGTATAGCTGAATCACTTTGTTATACAGCAGCAACTAACCATTGTAAAGCAATTATACTCCAATAAAGATGTTAAGAAAATAAAAAACATGGAAAAACCATAACAAGAAAAGCCAAACACAAATCTTTGCAACGTCTCACCTCTGTCTTTTAAGGGGCCAGCAGTGGCACTCGCCTGCTCGGAGGTGACTTTGGATGAAAAGGCTGCAGCTGTTGGTCTTGGAAAAGAAGCTGAAATTGTGAAACAGTCCCTGACATTTGGTGTCAGTGTCTGGTTTTGAAGCCAATGAGCTGAAAACCATGAATTTAAAAGTATCTGTAAACAATAGATTTGAAGTTTCCACGAGTTCACTTTGCTAGTTGAGGTTTCCATTCGGTCAAAGAATTCCAGAATGTTCCAAGGCTCTTTGAGTCAAATCCACATTGCATCATTTCCTTTGTCCACAAGGCAGTGAGGTCACCTCTGACAAGCCTTGCATCCTTCCCTTATCTGTCCTGGCAAAGAAAGGATTATACATCTACTTTTCCATGTGATGGTCATCTGAGGTCAGAAATCATCCGAAGAGCTCTGCAGGGCTTCCAGGTGCCTAGATTTCTTCCTGCAGAAGTGAGAATGGGCCTTGTCACCCTGACTCCGGCTCAGGCTGTGCTTACTCCAGGATTGGAAAGGTCATCCACTTCCAAGCTTGACCAAAACATCTTGTAGTTTTCTAGCAACATCTGTATCTACTGCAGACTCTTGATGTAAAGATTTATCTTCCTCATATGGTCGCACTTCTATATCCACAGGTTCTGCATCTGTGTATTCACCAATGATCAAAAATATTTTTTTAAATTCCAGAAAGTTCCAAAAACAACACTTGAATTTGTCGTACACCAGCAGCTATTCACATAGCATGTACATTGTATTAGGTATTATAAGTAATCTAGAGATGATGAAGTATATGGGAGGATGTGCATAGGTTATATGCAAATACTATGCCATTTTATAAAAGGTGTTTGAGCACCCGTGGATTTTGGTATCCAAGGGGATCCTGGAGCCAATCCCCATGGATATCGAGTGAGGGTTGACTATTTGTCCAGAAGTATTCCCCCAGGAATCCCAAAGGTGAATGAATGTCATGTGGTCAAACAGGTTTTCCTGTTCTCTCTCTCGAGAAAGGATAAACTGCCTAAACCTGCACTATGGGTCAGTTAACTCAGTTCTTCTCTGTGTCCTTAGGAGATGATGTAAGTAGATAGAAAAGGCGAGCTTTGAGTAGAAATCATTATCGCTGAAGAGAAGGAGACGAAGGAGGAGGAAAAGGGCAGCAAAACAAAACAAAATCTCAAACTAACAAAAACCAGCTCTGCTAGGACACGGATGAATAATCGGAAGATAACGATATCAAGAGTTGATGCCTTTGGCCACGAGTGAATCAGAAAGGCTCACTCAGGCTGCACCATTCATAGTCTCTGGGAAAAGAGAGGACACAGCTTGAAGAGCTTAAAGTTTTATTGATAGACACTGCTCAGCATGGCAATATTTCTAACCACAGGATAATTTGCAATAGGCATTCTTCCTAGCGGCCCAGTGACTGTCTCACATGGTTGCTACGGAGACTGAGTAAGGCAAAGCTTGAGAAAGCCCCGTTAAACTGGAGTGTGTTATTCAATTTTAGGGATTATTTGCAGAGTCATGATATAAAATCCGATTGGCATAAAAAGTACCTATCGAGATGCTCCTAACATGCCAGACACTTTAAATTCATGATTTCTTTTCATCTTTACAATGACCCTGCAAGGCAGGTATTGGTCCCATTGATTTTTTTTTTTCTTAAGTGACGATAACTTACAGCTCGTCTGTGAGCGATGTTTCTAAGTGTTTAGCATTTAGGAGAAATTTTCTGCGCATGCAAAGTTGCTCTAAATGTAATTCCTGAATTCCACGAGAAGAACAAGAACGCAGCATTTGGATTTAGCTGAATTTAGAAGCACTAAATTTAGGAGCTGAGTATTAAACACATTTGAACTTGGATATTTACTGCAGTGGGGTAGTGGCTGGCAGGTAGACGTTTATTCTCTGAGAAGAAAAACGCAGAGATAAGAGTGCACAGTGAAAAGAGAAGAAGGGCATGCTCCTCAGGTTACCTTCGCTACTGGATTCCACCTTCCTAATTGGTGTTAATGAGAGGAAACTAGCTAGGTCCTCCCGTGGTTTTTCTTTCTGCTGGTCTGGGAGTGAGGACCAGAGTGCAGGTGGAGACAGGGGAAGGTTTTGAGTGAAGATGCCACGCAAACAAAGGTGTGGTGTGACTTTTCAAAGGAGCCTCAGAGAAAACTGTTTCTTCCAACATCACGGACTCAGAACATCCCCGACTGAAAAGAAGATGCAAGAAGAAGAGACAGAAACCTAGGCTGGAAAGTGATGTGGTATAGAGTCACAGGATAAAGATGCAGAAAACGGAGCTTCTGTCTAATTTGGAAGGCAGGTTGGTAAGCAGAGGGTATGAAGCTGAGGATCAAAACCCAGGGGCTCATAGAAGGCCTGACCCACAGCAGTCATAGAGACAGGGAGAAGCAGCCTGGTGATGACCACCCAGGATCCCACCCGCTCCTAGTTTTAAAAGTGAGGGAGGTACAAAGAAGGTATATAGACGGCCAATAAGCACAGAAAAAGATGAGCTCAACATCACTAACCATTAGGGAAACGCAAATCAGAACTACAGTGAGATACCAGCTCACACCCACCAGGATGGCTACTATCAAAAAAACAGAATGTTACACATGTTGGCGAAGATATGGAGAAATTGGAACCTTGTGCACCGTTGGTGGAAATGTAAAATGGTGCAGCCGCTGTGGCAGACAGGATGGAGGTTTCTCAGAAAATTGAACAGAGAACTACCACATGATCCTGCAATTTTACTTCCAGATATATACTCAAAAGAATCGAGGGCTTCCCTGGTGGCACAGTGGTTGAGAGTCCGCCTGCCGATGCAGGGGACATGGGTTCGTGCCCCGGTCTGGGAAGATCCCACATGCCATGGAGCAGCTAGGCCCGTGAGCCATGGCCGCTGAGCCTGCGCGTCCGGAGCCTGTGCTCCGCAACGGGAGAGGCCACAGCAGTGAGAGGCCCGCGTACTGAAAAAAAAAAAAAAAAAAAAATCGAAAGCATGGACTTAAAGGGGTATTTGTACCCCCACGTTCACAGCAGCATTATTCACGACGCGCAGAAGTAGAAGGTCCGGTAATGGATGGATGGGTACACAAATTGTGGTGTATAGGTACAGCGGACTATTCTTTATCTTTCAAAGGACGGAAATTCTGACGTGCTACAACACGGATGAGCCTGGAGGACATTATGCTAAGTGAAATGGGACAAATACTGTAGGATTTTACATATGTGAAGTATTTAAAGTAGGCAAATTCCTAGAGACAGAAGCAGAATGGTGGCGGCCAGGAAGTGGGGGGAGGAAGGAATGGGGATTTAGTGTTTCTTGGGGACAGAGCTTCACTTTTGGAAGATGAAAAGGGCTCTGTGCACGGATGAGGGTGACGCTGGCACAACAACGTGAAGGTACTTAATGCCCCTGAACCATGCCCTTAAAAATGGTTAGGGTGGTAAATTTTATGTTACGTTTATTTCACTACAATTTTTTAAAAGTGGGGGAGACAGGCAGACGCAGGAAACTCAGAAGTGGAGGATGCAGGACACCAGTGTTCCTGCCATGGCCTCACCCCCCGTCTCCAAGGAGGAGCCCCCTCACTTGTGGATCTGGGACCTTCTTGACGTCTGTGGACCACTTTACGGTGACTACTGTTGAGGTTCCCACTAAACTTGTCTTCATGGGGATAAAAATGGTCCCTTAAAGAGAGGCGGGGCGCACAGATGGCTTGTCGGGCCTCGGCCCCCTCAGACTCAATGTATAGCAAAGACAGTTCTATACCAGTAGCTCCTTTCGCTGACCGAGGTGGAAGCTTGGTGACGTCATGGATTAGGGTCTGACAGTGGGCGACCCTTCCCATCACCTCCTCATTCCCGCCCTTCCAAATTACTGGAGAACTGGGGATTTCATTACTCAGAGGGAGAAATGCACCTGCCATGACTATATTCTGGTCATAACATGCCATACTGCAGAAAAAGCTCTTGCTGGACGCTTCCACGTCACACACGACGTTACTATATGCGGAGAAAGACCATTCCACTTCCCCTGGGCCGAAGATGGATGTGCTCATTAACTTTTGGAGGCCCTTAACACGAACAAATGATCATGGTACCCTCCTCCCACCCTCCAAATGAAATCAAGCCACAAAACTGGAAGAAAAAGGCAAACAAGGAAATTCACTAACGTTCTCATTTTCCCCATGATCACGACTGAGATGAGATTGAAAATTTTGAAAAATTTTTAAATTAGTGTACTTTATTTTTCAGACAAGTTTTAGGTTGATAGAGAAATTGAGCCAAAAGTATAGAGTTCCCATATAACCCTCACCCCTACACATGCACACACACACACACACACACACACACTCACAGAGTTTCCCCTATTAGTAACAACTCACATTAGTGAGGTACGTTTGTTACAATTGAGGAACCAGTATTAGTACATTATGATTATTAACTAAATAAAGCCCATATTTACCGTAGGTTCATTCCTGGTATTGTGCATCTATTTGGGTTTTGCCAAATGGATAATGTCACGTATCCACCATCACAGTATCATCCAGAATCATTTCACTGCCCTGAAAGTCCTCTGTGCTCCACGTATGTATCCCTCATCCTACTCCAGCCCCTGCAGCCGCTGAGCTTTTCACAGTCTCTGCAGCCTTGCCCTTTCCAGAATGCCATATGGAATCACACGGGAATCACACAGTATGGAGGCTTTTAAAACTGGCTTATTCCATTTAGCAATGTGCATTTGTCTCCTCCATGTCTCTCCACGGCTTGCTAGCTCATTTACTTTTCACTGAATTTCCACTGTCTTGATGTATTGTGTATCCATTCATCTATTGAAGGACAGCAAGGCTGCTTCCACATTGAGGCAATTATGAATAGAGCTACTATAAACGTCCATGGGCAGGTTTTCATGGGGGTGTAAAATTTCAACTCATTTGAGTAAATATCTTGGGGACCAGTTGCTGGATTGTAGGGTGAGACTATGTTTAGCTTTGGGAATACCCCTCCACAAGCTGTCTTCCACAGTGTCTGCTCCAGAGCCCCAGGGGGCGGGGTGGGGGGTGGTCCCCTCTGCCAGGACATCTGTATAAATTTAAAGTGCGTCTGTGCGAGACTCCTCATTCAGCCCTGAGTGGCGCCCTTTACCGGCATCTGGATCAATCAACCCGGTTGTCACCACGGTTCCCACCCCTTGCCTCTGGGTCTGACCCTCTTCTGGGCCAGATAGAGCCCAAAGCTGTCAGCGAATTCCCAATCCTGCTTCTTCCTGCTTCTCTGCCTCTCCCTCGAGTCTGCTACCACCATCCTTGTTCCATCCTGCAACCTTTGAAGCCAGCCGTCGCAGGAACATAGGGAATTCCACTGGGGCTGCAGGTGGACACCTGCAGGGGAGGTGTCCCTTGATGGGCAGGGCAGCATCCTCCCCTCCATCACCCTGCCAGCCCTGTGCTCCTGGATATCATGGGACCCCAACCCCCTTGAGCCCAGTCTCCCGCCTCTCTCATCTGGACAGTCGGCCCTCCCTGCCCTCCTAATCTGGTCATGGAATTGTTCACCATCTTGTCCTCAAGCATATCGGTAATTAATTTGTGCGTCTTCTTTTGTTAATCATATTCACATCCTGTTATTTTTATTTGCATCTTTTAAGAACTCTGTGAAGTGGGCCAGGTGAGATGGGGGTTCCTGTTTCTCTTTCGGACACGAGCAAAGGAAACACCGAGCCTTCAGTCATTAGGCAAGTGGTTTACGGAAGTGGCCCAGGGGGACAAGATTCAGGTGTTCTGACACCTGGGCCAACCCCCTTTTCCAGAAGTGCCCAAAGCCTCCTCTCTGCTACCCCAAGATTAGTTTTTTATTCCCTCTTATCTTCCCAGTTTATTACCAATCTCCCTAATGTTTGTTATGGGTCTTGTCTTATAATTCTTTCATCAAATTGGCTTGAAACTGGCCTGAAATTGAGAGCTCAGAGCTGGGAATTGAAGTTTTGGAAGGTCCCGACCACTCTCAATAAAGCCTTCCCTTCGAGCCAAGTCTGGCATTAGTTTCTGGGGTGTGAATTCCTGTGCCCCACAGATAGCAGACTTGATGACTTAGCTAGGTTTTCCTAAAATAAAAAATGAAAAAGGATAATGAAGGTGTTAGTTTTCTTTACATTAACATAGAACTTTCACTTTTCCAGCCACTTTCTAACGATTAAGAATCCTTTCTCACACCATGAATGGCAGCCCTAACAGGGAGGCTGCGCCTACAGGGACGCCAGCAAACGAATCCCCCAACCTGCCTGTGAGCCACATCAGAGGGTCTGCTTCCCATGACACTCCCACCTAAACGTCTGCATCAAAGTGCAGAGGACAGAACACGATTCAGAGGCACGGCAAATCATTAAAAATATAGCATCCTTTCATGCGCATTTTTAATGAGAGGACAGCTGCATATCATCACCACTGTGAGAGTCATTGCTGAGACCTCACGAAGGTTTTTGAAAAATATTTCATTAATATTTCAAATAATCCTTTCAAAACTCTCCCCAAGAGCTAAAATCAATTCATAACTGCACATCAACCCATTCCTAAGAAGGGTACCTATCAGAATATGGTGTTTTATTTATTTATTTTTTGCGGTACGCGGGCCTCTCACTGCTGTGGCCTCTCCCGTTGCGGAGCACAGGCTCCAGATGCACAGGCACAGCGGCCATGGCTCACGGCCCCAGCCGCTCCGCGGCATGTGGGATCTTCCCGGACTGGGGCACGAACCCGTGTCCCCCGCATCGGCAGGCGGACTCTCAACCACTGCGCCACTAGGGAAGCCCCTGGTGTTTTCTTAAGAGGAGAAGCACAGGAGATGGTGAGAGCCACGTTGTCACACAGGTGTCACATGCTTCGCCTCTGCTGTCTGCCATGGATTCACCCAAGGTACAGGGGAGGTCGCTTACATGCCCAGGGTCAACTTTGTTTCCGTTGATGGTATGGTGCCCATGATGAACTGTTCTTCCGGGATATTCATCATCTCCAGGTCTGTGAGGGGCTTTGAACTCACTGCAGGAGATCATAGGCTAACACGGAGTCCTTTTTATCTGAGATCTGGGAATTGAAGTGAGAATCCCTCCTTGAACTCTGCCCAGGGAGAAGGGGGGTGGGCGTGCGTTTGGTGGGGGTGCTTCCTCCTGGATTCCATTCCACCGACTGAGATACAAAGAACAACGGGGGGATCGGGCGGCGTGTTTCAACTCCGTGAATGAAACAGACTGCAGCGCAACGTCGTACCTTCTTCCCATTAGCGGGTCTCATCCTATCAGGATGAAGTGAGAGAACGCTCTGCCCTTGTCTGAAGTGAAGCGGGGCTCACGAATCCTCCTGCTTTTTCTGTTTGCCTCCTTCCCCTCCCCTTCGCTTCTTGGAGAATCTGGCAGCCCCCCAGCTGCTCCTGTCCCAACCTTTCCACCCCAGTCACCGATGCCCTAGGCGCCCATCCCTCCATGTCTCTGCCCCCCACGGAGACTGTCCCCCCAGATCTGAGCCCTCCCCCAGCCATGTCCACCGAATGTAGGCCCCGCCCCTCAGTGGGGGGCTGCAACCTTTTTCTTCGCCCCTGCCCCCTGCCTGCAGCAGGATTCCCACAAGCACCATCCCCTGCCCCCTGCCCACAGCAGGATTCCCACAAGCACCATCCCCTGCCCCCTGCCCACAGCAGGATTCCCACAAGCACCATCCCCTGCCCCCTGCCCACAGCAGGATTCCCACAAGCACCATCCCCTGCCCCCTGCCCGCAGCAGGGTTCCCACAAGCACCATCCCCTGCCCCCTGCCCACAGCAGGATTCCCACAAGCACCATCCCCTGCCCCCTGCCCGCAGCAGGGTTCCCACAAGCACCATCCCCTGCCCCCTGCCCGCAGCAGGGTTCCCACAAGCACCATCCCCTGCCCCCTGCCCACAGCAGGGTTCCCACAAGCACCATCCCCTGCCCCCTGCCCGCAGCAGGATTCCCACAAGCACCATCCCCTGCCCCCTGCCCGCAGCAGGGTTCCCACAAGCACCATTTTGCTGCACAAAGGCTGTACTATTTCCCACTGCACACAGAACAGGACTGACCCCCCGTCATGGCCCCGGGGCCTCTGGACGCCACCCCACCCTCTGCTGCTTCCCTGCTTTGGCCACACGTGCTCATTCTCCGTCCAAACCTCCTCCCGCATCAGGGCTGCCTTTCTGCCCCTCCCCTGAGGGATGCCCCCGCAGAGCCACTGCGAGACCCTTTCCTGCTTTTCCCCGGTCTGGTCAGCTGTCGCCTTCCCTGATAGCCTGCCTCAAACGGCCCCCAGCAGGTCACCCTCCCCTGCAGGGTTTCCCTCTTCACCGCCGGGAATGGTGCTTTACACGTGTCCCTGCTGGGTTGCTGTTCCCCACACCAGGGGAGCACGAGCTCCCCCAGGGCTACTGCTGGCCTGGCTCCTGGGCAAGGGGAGAAGGACGCTCTGGGTCAAGTCACCTGAGCTTCCAGCTCGTTCCCAGGACCAAGTTCTTCCCTTGTCCTCCAGGTGCATCCGTGACCTTGCTCCCCTGCGCTGAGCTTCCTGACTTGTTTTCCCAGAAATATTTACCTGTGTGCACTTGTATGAGTCAAGGTTCTCCAGAGGTGTATGTAAAGGATGGCTAGAGAGAAACTTATTTTAAGGGATTGGCTACATGATTGTCAGGCTGGCAAGTCTGAAATCCACGGGGCAGGTGGACAGGCTGGAGACTCTAGCAGGGTTTCTATCCTTGAGTTTTCTCTTAAAGATCTTCACTTGATGGGATGAGGCCCACCATCTCGTTTGCTTAAACCTTACTGATTGTGTTACTCACGTCTACAAAATACTCTCATGGCAACATCTAGATTAGAGTTTAACCAAACAGCTGGGCCCTCTAGCCAAGCCAAGCTGACACACAAAGTTAATCTCAGGACCTCAATGGCTCCCTTTGTCCAGACGCCTGCTGCCACCTACCCTTGTGCTTGACCCCTTCTGGGCTTTGCAGCAGGACACCTCCTGATCACCCGGTCACCCAGCCCTGGGTGGTGTACCTGACCTTCTCATTTCTGACCCATCAAGTCCATTGATTACAGAGCCCCACCCTCAGATACCCTGAATCTAATGGTCATTTCCAGAACTTCTTGTGCAAGGGCTCTCGGCAACATCCCTCTTTCTTTGTGATAGTATATATGTGTTGAGATCTTGCTCTTATTTTTATTTATTTATTTATTTTTTGGCTGCGTTGGTTGTTCGTTGCTGTGCACGTACTTTCTCTAGTTGCGGGGAGCGGGGGCTACTCTTCGTCGTGGTGCGCGGGCTTCTCATTGCGGTGGCTTCTCTTGCTGCAGAGCACGGGCTCTAGGATCACAGGCTTCAGTAGCTGTGGCTCGTGGGCTCAGTAGTTGTAGCTCACGGCCTCTAGAGCACAGGCTCAGTAGTTGTGACGCACGGGCTTTGTTGCTCTGCAGCATGTGTGATCTTCCTGGACCAGGGCTCACACCCGTGTCCCCTGCATTAGCAGGCAGGTTCTTAACCACTGCGCCACCAGGGAAGTCCTCTCTCTCTTATTTAGTGTGATTACCACTAAATAAATGATCTATGACTAGGCAAACAGGGGGACTGATTTCCTGTCTCTAAAACACAGAAAGATGTGGACAACAGAGTAGCCCAGTTCAGCTCATCAAATTCACTGATTAAATCTCGTGATAGTAATCTCTCATAGCATTTTTAAAAACAAATATTTCTTTCATTAACAGATGGACCAATAAGCAAAATGTTGTACATACATACAATGGAATATTATTCATCGATGAAAAGGTGTGAAGTACTGATACATGCTACAACGTGGATGAACCTTGAAAACATCATGCTAAGTGAAAGAAACCAGCCACAGAGGACCATCTATTGTATGCTTCCATTATATGCAGTATCTAGAATAGGCAAATTCAAAGAGACAGAAAGTAGATTAAATGTGGCCAGGGACTGGGGGAGAAGGGAATGGAGAGTTATTGCTTAATGGATATAGCGTTCCTGTTTTGGATGATGAAAAATTTTAGAAATAGATAGTGATGATAGTCACATAGCATTGTAAGTGTACTTAATACTACCAAACTATACACTTTAATCGGTTAAAGTGATGAAAATGACAAATTTTATGATATATGTATGATATGATATATGTATAAAAACTTGATAATGCGATATACCCCAAAGCATTGAACTGTATGCTTTACATGGGTGGACTATATGGGATGTGCATTATATCTCAATAAAGCTGTTTAAAAAACAAACAAGCATTCGTACTGTCATATCAGCTCCGTGAGAATGTTACTGTAATTGGTGTTAGTCCTTTTAAAGGGAAAAGAAGGGACTTCCCTCGTGGTCCAGTGGGTAAGACTCCGAGCTCCCAATGCAGGGGGCCCAGGTTTGATCCCTGGTCAGGGAGCTAGATCCCGCGTGCATGCCGCAACTGAGTCTGTATGCCACAGCAAAGAATCTAAAAAAAATAAATAAATATCTTTTTAAAAAAGGGAAAAGAAAACGATGAACTTGGAAAGTGGGCTCTTTGCAGCTCTAGATGATCTCTGGGTGGCCCATCTCCACCCCACCAAGCCACGGATCGTGCGGTCAAGCTGCCTAGCTTCCTTGGGCCAGTCCCAACAGTAAGCCCCAGACGGCGTACACTGCACATCGAACAAGAACAGCCCAAGAGGCCAAGGCTCTTTTAGTCATACTATTTCCTTTCCAAGTTAATACTGTGGATGGGGTGCTGCTGTGTTCATCCTTCCTGATTCTTTCAAATCTGCTCCATGCACTTTGATCTACAAAAGTCCAGTCCATTAGTGTGGAAGCTGTTGGTTTTAATTAATGATTTGCTACTTCATTCTAATTTGTTCTGGGTTTGTTCACATTCAAGATGCCACTTGGGCATCTTGTCGATTTGAAACGGTGATGAAAGAATAATGTGTGTTGCATAGCGTGGCTTTGAGGCTCGGTTGACCAGTTGCTCTCTCAGACTCTCAACTTTTGTTCCTTTTCACCTTTCGTCTCTTTGCAAAGCTACCCAGGAGGTCCATGGAAACATGTGTGTGATGGAAGGGAAGCAGAAGTATGCTCTGAGGACAGGAGAGCAATTTACTGGGTACCCATGCGTTAGTCAAGTCCACTATGGTCTTTGGGAAAAATCGGCTTCCAAAGATCAGGTTTAGAGTAGGAATGACCTTCAACGATTCACTCATCTCCCCCTCCTCCAAAAAGCTACTAAATCAGCTGTCACTTTTTATTGAGATATTTGTACTCGCCCTGAGACACTCATTCCAGGGACAGGCATCCTTTTCTGAAGAACCTACAATTGTTGAGACCTTAATACATTTCTAACACAACACTCATGAAGACACACACAAACTATCTTCCAATTTCCTCTTTAGTTCATCCAACGTTGCCCCTGATCCATAAACCACCCATCAGTCATGATGAGGCCACCAGAAGTGGAAGAGTCTCTACCATCCAACTGAGTATCCAATCCTTATAACAAACTATAAACTGACGGCATGAGGCCCATTGGACAGATGAAGATGCTGATACTCGAAGAAGATGAGGAACTTGCTCAGAGCCACCAGGCCACTGGGGCCTGGAGTGTAGATCTATGTACAGGTGTGTCTGGATTGAAAGCTCATGTTCTTTCCATGCAGCCAAATGTTTTTCCAGTGGTCCAACAAGGGATGGGAAACCAACACGACAAAGTGCCTACCTGCATAGGATTTACAGTAGGATCACAAGCATGGAACATCTAACCCCTGTGCATAGAAATTGAAGTTCTGTTACTAGGGACCCGTGTGCCATCTCATGTGTGCAAAGAAAAAACACACACTAGATCACTGGGGAAAATTAGTAATGCTGCGGCATCATACCCTTATCATTCTGGAACATTGTTTTATCCTGGGAACAGAGCCACAAACACAAACCCCAGTAATCAGAGAAAAAGCATTGCTTTCTGTGCTCTTGCAGTCAACCTCGGCAAATGGACATGCTGCGTCTGGGTGTCACATAGGTTTTTATACACAGCAGAGTGTGTGTGTACATATGTGTGTGCTATGTTGCTACCTACTGTAACACCCGAACGCCTGTTCCCACCATGCGTCTGGGACTCAGTATGTGCTGATTGACTATCGAGAACCTATGCCAAGAGATAAACCAGTTATTGAAAGCAAGCACCTGTTAATACCGTTTACATCTCCAGCAGAGGATGCCTTCTCTCATAAAGACATGGATAGTGTGTGAAACCCACCCTCCTCCACACTGAAATTTTGGTTGGGGAACTTGGCAAACGTGATTCCCCATCTCTGATGGCCACAGAGTGGTGGATAAAGCTCTTGACCATTTGGGTTCGGACTGAGCACCAGGAAAGCTCCCCTCAAGCCTTTCACGGACATTGCGATGCTCTACCGTCTCCTTCACCTGTACCCTTTCATGCTTAACCCAATACAGTCTCCCTCCACACTCTACAACCCAAGTGATCTTTGGGAAACACAGCTACGCTTGCGTGACCTCGGCTTGAATCGCTTCTGAAGCGCTGCTTCTTCAGGCTGAAGACGCACACCTTGGACGTTGGCGTCTGGTTCCACGTGGTTTGATCCACGGGCCCAACCGGCCTCACCCACTGGGCTGCACCTCGGCACCCCTACCCACTGCTCCTTCAGTCCCGTGTTTCACCTGGTGCTTTCCCACCACAGGGCCTCTGCATAGTCTCTCCCTCCTGCCAGGACCTCCTCCCTTCCCTTGTTCCTCAGGGAACTTCCGCTCACCTCTCAGGTCTTGGGACACCCGTCATCTCCCCAGGAAGTTTCCCCCACCTCCCTAAGTCAACTCCCGTCTCACCCTGGAGTGTAACTCCATGCCGGTCCTATGGGGTAGCGAGCCCGCTGCCATGTTCCATTCACTTGTAGATTAGTGGTGGGTGTCTGTCTCCCTCTGGGCTCTACCTGCTCCATGGAGACAGAGCCACGACCACACTTGTCTCACCACTGTGTCCCCAGCACCTACCAAGTGCCAGGAAGTGGCAGTAATTTGATAGATCCTTGTTGGCTGAAGGAAGGAATCCAGGCTGCATGTTGATTATCTCAGTGGCTAAAGCAGCAGTGAGTAGTCAGTGGTGCCAGGACACCCTCTGATGATCAGTCTGCTCGTTGACATTTAGAAGTTTGTCTTTGCCTGTTTCCAAGCAGCCACACACCTGTCAGGGATGCAGCTGTTAAGTTTCTCTGGAAGGTTTATATTTTCAACCAAGATATACATCAGGCACAAATCTCCTTTCATCTGATAAAGCCTTTCCCAGCTCCAGCCTCAGGTCACCAGGCAGGGCAACCGCTCACATCAGTGAGATGGTAGAGCAGTGGAAGCGACCGCCATTCAAAGCGTAAGGTGCACAACTGGGGAACAAAGGATGCTTCCGGGTGGTCCCAAATGTGTTTATATTAATAGGCATGTATTCATTTGCGTGTGTATTAAAAACATATATGACAGCATATCCAACCTGGGACTTCACAGATATTACTGTTTAGGATGAGGTTAAATAAGTAAGTAAATAAATAAATAAAATTCATTTACAAAGTCTGATTATTTAAAAAATAAGCTACACACCAATGTTCGTAGCAGCACTATTCATAGATGAATGGTCAAAGAAGATATTATACACACACACACACAAACACACACACACACAATGGAATATTACTCAGCCATAAAAAATAATGAAATATTGCCATTTGCAGCAACATGCATAGACCTAGAGATTATCATACTAAGTGAAGTAAGTCAGTCAGAGAAAGACAAATATTATATGATATCACTTACATGTGGAATCTAAAAAAATAATACAAATCAACTTATTTACATAACAGAAACAGACTCACAGACACAGAAAACAAACTTATAGTTACCAAAGGGAAAGAGGGGGAGGGATAAATTAGGAATATGGGATTAACATATACACACCACTATATATAAAATAGATAAACAACAAGGATTTACTCTATAGCGTGTGGAACTATATTCAATATCTTGTAATAACCTATGATGGAAAAGAATCTGAAGCTGTACAGCTGAAACTGACACAATATTGTAAATCAACTATGCTTAATAAATAAAGATTTAAAAAATAAGCGAAATCAGAGGTTGGCCAACTATGGACCATGGACCAAATCTGGCCCCAACTTGCTTTCGCACAGCCCCAAAGCTACGAATGTTTATTTGTTTTTAAATGTTTTTTTAAGTGTGTTAAAAAAAAAAAAAGGAAGACTAGATGACAGAGACCATATGTGGCCCACAAAACCTAAAATGCTCACTACCCAGCAACAGGAAGATGTGTCACTAATGATGGAGGGGCAGGTGTGATGGGCATTCATGGAATATGGAGCTCGGGAAAGTAAGTCAGAAGTCACGCACACAGGCATCCAAATCTCTACTACTTTCCAGGTCTGTGGCCTTGGATAAGTTATTGAACCTTCCTAAACCTTTGTTTTCCAATCTGTAAAATGGGAATAATAATAGTACCTGCTTCATAAGGATGATGTGAAAATTAAATGGGATAATACGTATGAAGCATCTGGTATAATGCCTGATACATAGTAGAGACTCAATAAATGTTAGCTATTATTATTTAAAAATAAAGTTTACTGGGCTTCCCTGGTGGTGCAGTGGTTGAGAGTCCACCTGCCGATGCAGGGGACATGGGTTCGTGCCCCGGTCCGGGAGGATCCCACATGCCGCGGAGTGGCTAGGCCCTTGAGCCACTGAGCCTGTGCATCTGGAGCCTGTGCTCCACAACAGGAGAGGCCACATCAGTGAGAGGCCCCCGTACCGCAAAAAAAAATTTTTTTAAATAATAAATAAAGTTTACTGTTTGTTTTCTCCATGAAAAATTTGACAAATATCTTATTTGCTTCAAAAGAATCTCTCAAAGACAAATACTATTTCTATTTTGGTGGTTGTCTTTGGTTCGCTAATTTATTATTTATTTATTTATTTAGGCTGCGTTGGGTCTTCTTTGCTGTGCACGGGCTTTCTCTAGTTGCGGCGAGCGGGGGCTGCTCTGCGTTGCAGTGTGCAGTCTTCTCATTGCGGTGGCTTCTCTTGTTGCGGAACGTGGGCTTCAGTAGTTGGGCCTGTGGGCTGTACAGCGCAGGCTCTGTAGTGGTGGCGCACGGGCTTAGGTGCTCCGTGGTATGTGGGATCTTCCCAGACCAGGGCTCGAACCTGTGTCCCCTGCATTGGCAGGTGGATTCTTTAACCACTGTGCCACCAGGGAAGTCCTGGTTTGCTAATTTAATTCATGCATCTATTTATTCAAACTTTATTTTATTTAAAGTGTGGGTTAGGTCCGCTAAAGGGCAGTTGCTGACATGGAGTTAGTCATACAAGAGGATTATTGGGAATTAACACCCTTGAAAGATGAAGGAAGGAAGAAGTGGAACTAGGCAGGGAGAGCCTTCAGACCACAAGGCAGCTCTGACAAGGTCTCAGCCACCAAGCAGGAGACGTCCCCACAGTGGGCAGAAGCATCCCAGTCTCAGTATCTGCTGTGCTCGGTCACTGTCTAGGGCAGCCTAGGAGGAATGTGGCCTCTTCCAGAAGCTAAGGTGGGGTCTGAAGTTGCTTCAGGCTGGAGGGTGGCAGCCCTCTGCACCCTTGCAGTGGTCTGGCAAGTCCTATTTTGCAGGGAGATCCAGCAGTGCTTTTCCAAGACCACCACTATCCACCCCTTACTCCCCGGTCATCCAGCTCTCCATACATCACCAGGAGCTGCATTGCTAGGAGTCCAGTGGGCCTCTCCTTCTCAGGGAGACTGCAAGTGGTCCCTCTGGCCCCTCTTGAAGACTGAAATGGATTACCCCTGCCAAGATGGTGACTCCTCTCTTACCTGCTGATGCCTGTGTTCAGAGTTCACAGAGCTCTGGAGGCAGCTGTTGCTGGTACTTTACATCACGGAGCCCCAGCAGCGCAGCATCCCCTGGGGAAACCAGAAACCCTGTAGAGCCCTGACTTGCAGGGAAGGGAAGTAAAAGTCTCCCAGTTGAGTTGTTTGGAAGGATGGTGTGCTCACGCAGGTCCTTTGAGGAGCAGATGCCGAGATGGGGTTGGACATGCAGGAGAGTTCAGAGGAAGCACCATGAGGATGAAGGGGCATGAACAGGAGGTGCAGGGAGAGCCTTCTGCTCCTGAATGTCTGACACCTGAGATGGAGAGAGAAAAGCACGCAGGGCTGGGCAGGAAGGGTCTCAGACACAGTGCAGCTCCACCAGAGATCTGGCCAGCAGATGGAGAGCTGTCAAACCAAAGGTACCCATCAGAAGTGTCCAGTGAAAGACCAAGGGGGAAGAGACAGGATTGAGGACCATGACGGAGGTGTGACAACTATGAAGGAGGGCAGGGACGACGCGGATTGGGCAAGGAGGGACTCCATGAGCAAGGCCGTCCCGAGAAAATCTTGGGCGACTCAGAAGGGACCAGAGGAAAGACTTCCAGGTAGGGGATCTCTGCGTGGGCAGACGTGCCCGGGCCCCAGAGCCTGGGAAGGGCTGGTCTCAGCTCCAAGGCTGGAGCGGACCCTGTGTTTGTGAAGAGCTGGAGGCTGCCCACTCGCTGCATCCTCAAGCCCCAGGGCATGTTCCTTCTTGACAGGAGATTGAAGCAACTCGCCTCCATCACTGCCGCACTGAGCGTCATTCTAGAATCAGTTTCCGTTTTATTGCCAGCATTAAGTTAAATGACGCTTATTTCCTTTAAGATGAATGAAACAATGTTGAATATTGTTAGTGCCTATGTACAAATGTTGATATTGCTTAAGAGAGTTTCCTCAAAATAAAATTCCAGGGTCGAAAGTATAATCATTTTTAAGATTCTTGCTACACAGGGCTCATTTTTTCTGCAACAACTGAATCATTTTGTGCTTCACCCAGCGATATAAGCTTGGCTCCTTGAAAAAGGCCTACTTAGGGCAGTATAGCTAAATGGAAAAAAATTCATCTTGATATTTATTTATTACAACTTGAACGAGGTCTTTGAATACTATGGAGGCTGGACATATTTTCTAGATGTTGTTAAGTCAGTAATCGTTCTTATATATTTGTTAATCTGCATCTTCTGAGAGGTGGGAGCCAACACAGGATTAACCTTGCCAGAGAGTCAGCAGGGCACTGTCCTGTGAGGAGAACTGGGAGGGAGATGGGGAGCTGGAGGACGTGATGGTGACCGTGCGTGGAGGAGAAGGGGGAGGGAGGGAGGGAGGGAGGAAGGGAGGGAGGGAGGAGGGAGGGAGGGAGGGAGGAAGGGAGGGAGGGAGGAGGGAGGGAGGGAGGGAGGAGGAAGAGAGGGAGGGAGGGAGGGAAGGAAGGAAGGAGGGAGGAGAAAAGGAGGGAGAGAGGGAGGAAGGGAGGGAAGGAAGGAAGGAAGGAAGGAAGGAAGGAAGGAAGGAAGGAAGGGAGGAGAAAAGGAGGGAGAGAGGGAGGGAGGGAGGAATGGAGAGAAGGAAGGAAGGAGGGAGGAGGGAAGGAGGGAGGAGGGAAGGAGGGAGGAGGGAAGGAGGGAGGGAAGGAGGGAAGGAGGGAGGGAGGGAGGGAGGAAGGTAGGTAGGTTTCGGGGAGATGTCCTCCACTGCAGCGTGGTCTGGAGGAGTACGAGGGTCAACATTGCCTTAGAGGAGCCCCACGTCCCCCAAGAGTAGCCTGCTGCCCTAGTGCCTGGTTGGAAGCATCCCTCGGGAAGTGTGGCCTCAGTGCGACTGTAGTGATGGATTTCAGAGCCAGTCCTGCTCAATTACTCTCCCTGCGGTTGGAGATCTGAGAGGTACATTTCTATGATCGCCATGAAATTCTTCATGTGTTTTACCCACAGTAGGTACCTTCATGTTACTTCATTGATTTATATGAAACTTTAATATAATTACTAGCTATTTGCTTGTCAACACTGACCAAGATATATTCTTCAATTTAGGATTTTCTTTTCAGTTTTTTATACAGATATTTTTATGTAGTCAAGTTTATCTACTTTTCTTCCTTTTTTTTTAACATTTTAATCTCAAGAGATAAGGATTTCTTTGAGTTTTCATATTCAACTTTTGAATCATTCTAGAATCTATTTTAACATAGAGTTTGAAGTATAAATTGTTCCAAAATTCCAAATCATTGATTTTCCCCAAGCAGTTTTTGAACAACTCTCCCCTTCTTTATTGATTTAAAATGCCACTTTTATCAAATATTATATTCTTATATGTTTCCTTGATATAAATTGTATGCCTATGTCTATTATCTTCCCAGCACCACAGTTAATACCTGATGATAATTCAGCAAAAATAGTTACATGAATTGCATGCTTATTATGTGCTGGACACAGTGCTAAGAACTTTATCTGAGTATCTCATTAATTCACACGGCCAACTTTCACTACAGATATTCTTATAACTTCCATCCTATAGAAGAAGAATCTGAAGATACAGGCATTAAGTGACTTGCAAACACATCAAGCCAACAAGTGAAGCAGCAGGAGGCTCATCTAGCCGCAGCCACTGTCCAGGCTGGGACAGCTGTGACCTCCTTTCACACCCTCAGTGTTTAAATATGCACGTGTGTGTGTGCGCGCGTGTGTGTGTGTGTGTGTGTGTGTGAGAGAGAGAGAGAGAGAGAGAGAGAGAGAGAACTCTCCACCCTGTTCCTAGAGCAATGTAATCTTCTAGCGACTGCTTTGGGGCACATACGAATGTCCCATTGGACAAGTCCCATCTTCCCTCCTCCCCCTCCACTTTCTCCTTCTCCTCTTCATTCTCTTCTGTCCTTTTCAATGTCTTCCTGAATGGCCATGAACTAAACTACAGTTAAATGGGTTTAAACCATTGAAGTGTTGAGGTATGTGTCTTAGTTTCCCAGGGCTGCTGTAACAACCATCAAAAACCATGTGGTTTAAAACAACAAAAATTTATTCTCTCACAGATCTGGAGACCAGAAGTCTGAAATCAAAATGTTGGCAGGACGGTGCTCCCCGTGAAGGCTCTAGGGGAGAACCTGTTCCATGCCTTTCTCTTAATTTCTGGTGTTGCCCACCATCCTTAGGGTTGTTGGCTTGTAGACTCATCACTCCCATCTCTGCCTCTGTCATCACCAGGTGTTCTCCCTGTGTTCCTCTCTGTCTCTTCTTATAAGGACATAGCCACGTTGGATGAAGGGCCAAACTTACTCCAGGGTGACCTCATCTTAGCTAATTGCATCAAGCCATGCTCTTCTCTCCAGGTGATACGAGAGGAGGGGGTGGCCTGCAGGGGAAGCCCAGTCTTGCCAGGCATTCTCCTCTCCTTTCCTTTTCGGTGCCTGTAAATTCATCTCCCCCTGTGTTCCTGCCTCCCCGCGCTCAGCACACTGGTCTCAGGTCCCATCTTGCATTCTGGGGGTCCTGGGTAAGTTGGTCTGCTCAGCAGAGCCAAACCCTTCCTTGCACTGTTATCCCGAGATGCTGATGGAGGGCTGAGGGCGTAGGAAGCTGCACTGTGGCCCCAGATCCCAGCTCAGGTCTCCAGTCCAGCTTTTCCAGCACAAAAGCTGACTTATTACATTCAGATGTCCGAATCCTGGGTCTGACCTTCAAATGGTTTGGGATTTGGGAGTGAGGTATATTGGAGAGATGGCTGGAACGGACTGGTCTCTGGGAGTGAGAATTCTCACATGGAGAGAGGGAAGCTCGGGCTGGGGCAGAGCAGGGGCTGTACACCTTTATGCCCTAGGAAGCTCCGTGTGCAGAGGGGCAGAGCTGAGGCTGGTGAGGAACCAGCACAGACTTGAGGATGAGCCCTGCCTGCATCTCTGTAGTCACCTTGACCTGACTCACCCGGGCCCCGCAGGGCCGAAGCAGGAAGTAGAAAGGGTGCTTGGGGCCCCAGCCAGGCAGAGCTGCCAGCACGGGCTGTGCAGACAGCAGCAGGCAGGTGCTTTTATTGGTTTTCTCTGGTTTCATAGCCAGCCCAGTGTTTATACTCAGAGCAGTTTCGTATTTTCCTCTCCATCTTCTCTGACTTTCACCTGAGGTCAAAGCAGCTTTTTCCAGTAGCTTTGTGACTTCTTCACATCCACTCTGATCCACAAATGTACTAATTATGGTTTTGGATTTTGGAAGTCAGATGACTTTTACCCACAAGGCACAGTAGGCCTTTTTAAACAAACAATTGGAACTGCGTAAAGACCCATATGGGAAAAGGAAGAGGAAGTAAAGTTGAATGACATTAACATAAATCTAAAGGGCAAAATCATCCTCCCATGAGATTTTATCTGGAGCATCTGAGTGTGGGAAGGGATGACACAGACACAGCGAGACCGAAAGTGGCAGCGAGAGACGTTTCAGGATGCGATGGAACGAAAAGGGAGAGAAGTCCAGACCCCGCCCGCTCCCACCCTGGCCTCGGGTCTGCAGAGTTAGTGTTGAGCAAAGCTAGGTTTGGGGGAGAGCAGACAGCAGAAGGGTTGGTCCCACCAGGCCATGGGGGCACTCCAAAAGCAACGACAGCTGCTATTCAGGAATCTGCTGAGGGCAACTCTGCTGCAGAAGTAGATGCTGAGAAGGAGAGAGGATGAACCTCTAGGAGTTAGATTTCACTGGCTGGAGCAATTCCACAGCAAGAGGCAGTGGTAACAGCCAGGGTCTCCAAGACACTATCACTAAACAGCCCACGCTTAAGGCAGCACCCAAGTGCTAGGAGCTCAGGGCTCAAAGGGAAGTAGATATTGAAAATCTTTCTGTACTTAGAATGTGCAAAAAGGAACCAAAATCTAAGACCTGGCGATTGGAGTGTCATCATTAAACTCCCTAAATTTTGCAAGAAGACAGGATATCTCAAGATATTACTCTTTGACCAAGGAAACACGGGTGCTTGGCTTTTTGCCTTTGTATCAGACAGCTATTGCTGGTTAACAAACAAGTCCAGAATCTCAATTTTTATTTCTTGTCCATGGGTTCATGTGCACTGTGGCTCTGCTGGACTTGGCTCAGGTCTTCTCAATGCACCTTCTCATTTTCCTCAGAACAGTGGCTGGCAAGGCACGTCCCTCTTTTGGCAGAAGCACAAGAAGCCAAGCTAAACCACACTGGCACTCTTGAGGCCTCTGTTAGCATCTTGTTTGCTAACATTCCATCGGCCAACAAAAGCAAGTCATGAGGCAAAGCTCTAAATCCACAGGGGACAGAGATCATCTTCCATGTGTTCCACCAGTTGGCACTGCAAAGTCACATGGCAAAGTCTGGACGTGGAATCCTTTACAGAGGGCGGGTAAAGGACTGAGATCCACAGTTCAACTTACCATATTCATGCTGGGAGGTTTTTCTCAAAGGAGTGCAGAACTGTTAAGTTATGGTTATGGACACGTGACACAAATTCTTCTGGCAAGAGCAAAAACAAGAAGAGCTTTCTTTCACATTCCCTCTATCTGTCTTCTTTCTTTCAGACACACAAATCTCTAGATGGCCTTTGGAGACGTTGCCAGCTCTGCATTTCTGAAGTATCTCGATGCAGTCCTGGTGCTGCCTTCTAATCACATTGCAAAGCCCCTGGTGAGCTGTATAGTACCTCTTGCTGGACATAATTTAAGACAGTTATTGGAATAGAGAGTATGTTTTCAGCCTTGGGCACAATATGTCATGAGACAAATTTGATTAATGTGCTGTTCTGTACCATTTCAGAACCATCCTGGGGAAGAGCTGAAAGGCTCACAGGAACTCCTTGGGTCCCCTGGAGGGTACACACAGGAGCAGTGGTTAAAATTAGGGAGGGGCCTCCTGAAGATGAAAGGGCCCTGATAGATTAGGCTCTTCTCCTCTGAAGGGTCCAGCCACAAAGCCCTGGTAGACCATAGCCTGATTGTACAGTCCAATGGCTGAGAGTACAAAATTCAGGGTAAATATTGTTCCTTCACCCCTCACATCTGCACAGAAGGGAGATGCATTGGTCAGTATGGGTTGGGTTACACTGCAGTAACACACAAAATCTCAGGCGCTTGAGACAACACAGGTTTGTGTCTGGCTTACTCTCCATGACCCTCACAGGTCACCGGCTGCTCTGTTGTGCCTTGCTCTGTTGTAGGGACCCATGAGAATGGAGGGGACCCCACTGAGTGAGATATTGTCTGTCACCTGGTGATCCATTCACTCTTTTCTTTTTAAAATTTATTTTATTGAAGTATAGTTGATTTACAATGTGTTAATTTCTGCTGTACAGCAAAGTGATTCAGATATATATATGTATATATATATATATACTTTTTCATATTCTTTTCCATTATCATTTACCACAGGGTATTGAATATTGTTTCCTGTGCTATACAGTAGGACCTTGCTGTTTATCCATTCTCTATATAATAGTTTGTATCTGCTAACCCCAAACTCCCAGTTCATCCCTCCCCACCCCTCCTCCCTTGGCAGCCACAAGTCTGTTCCCTATGTCTGTGAGTCTGTTTCTGCTTCATAGATAAGTTCATTTGTGTCATATTTTAGATTCCGCATATAAGTGATATCATATGATATTTGTCTTCTCTGTCTGACTTACTTCACTTAGTATAATAATCTCCAGGTCCATCCATGTTGCTGCATTATTTCATTAATTTTTATGGCTGAGTAGTATTCCGTTGTATATGTGTACCACATCTTTTTTATCCATTCATCTGTCGATGGACACTTAGTTTCCTTCCATGTCTTGGTTACTGTAAATAGTGCTGCTAGTGATTCATTCACTCTTAAAGGCATCCCTCGGGATTCATGCCCAAATCACTCGTGTCTCCTCATCCTGAGATACTCACTTGGCCACACTAACCTTGAATGTGTTGGGGAAGTGCAATCCCACCTCATGCCCAGGGGGTAGAATGTTGGGAATAGCCCAGTCAACCACTGTGGGGAGGAACTCCCAGTTCTGTCCGCAGGAAGAGAAAATCTGGGAGAACCTCTACTGTCCTCCTTCCTCATCCCAATTCACTCCCATCTCCCAAGACCTCTCTGTGGTCAGACTGGGGAGAGGCCAAGCCCCGTGGCCAATCAGAGGCTGTTCAGCTCCCCTCTCCTGAAGTAAGCACACTGGGGTCAGGTATAGGTCAGGATGCCCCTCTCTATCCCCAGGCAGGGGACCCAATGTCCATATGGTAGTGTCTTCCTGCTCGGCAGACCCCAAAGCTCCCCCGTGTGAGTCAGCCCATGGGCTGGCTTGAGAAAGAAGTGGACAAGAAGCCATAATTTGGGGCCATAAATCCACACTGAACCCTTCAATATAAGTTTACCTCTTAAACAAACAAACATAATCTCTTTTGCTGGTTTTAAAACTCAATCTCCTATGGCTCTTCTGTCTTATTTCTCAGTAAGTTCTTGACTTATAGGGAATTTAGGGCTTGTAACTAGTTAGCACCCTAAATCCCAACAAGCTCTCTGCAATATCCCGTTATTTTCATTTTTAGTAAACTTTTCATTAAAGTTTCATTACAGCATAACTCACATACAGAAAGATGCACAAACAGTAAGTGAACAGATGAATGCATTTCATACACACACATATAGCCAACATGTAGGTCATCAACAGAACACCCTTCAGATCAAGAAACAGAAAATCCCCAGCACCTCAAAATTCCCCTTTATGTCCACTTGCATCAACTAGCCCCCTCTGCCTATTCTTCTGACGTTGAACATCATAGATTAGCTTTGCCAGTTTTCGAACTTCACATAAATAGAATCATACAGTTTATATCTTTGGTGACCAGGTTCTCCCTTTGTGTTGCTGCTGTGAATAGTTTTCATTTGTCCATTTCCATTGCTGTATGAGATTCTACTGTGTTCATCTCTTCCTCTCCTCATGAGCTTTTGGGTTGATTCTGGTTTGTTACTATAATGAATACTGCTTCTATGAACATTCCAGTGTGTATGTCTTTTGGTGAACATACATGTGCGCTTCTGTTGGGTATCTACCTGAAAGTGAAGTTTCTGGGTAACAGGGTATAACCAGGCGTGTGTATATTTTGCCTCCAAAGTGGTTGTGCCCATTCATGCTCCCATGGGCAGTGTATGAGAGTTTAACATCCTCGCTAACTATTGGTCTTACCTGTCTTTTTAGTTTCGGCCATTCTGGTGGGAATGTAGTCACATCTTTTGGTGGTTTTATGTCGTATTTCCCTGAAGACTGATGAGGTTGAGCCTCTTGTCATATACGCTTTGGCCATTTGAAGAACCTCTTTTGTGAAATACTTCGTCATGTCTTTTGCCCATTTTCTACTGGGTTTTCTTATCAACGTGGGAGAGAGTTTTGTATTTTCTACATATGAGTCTTTGGTCAGATATATATCGAAAACACTTCTCCCATTCCATGGTTTCTCTTTTCCTTATCATCCTGTGCTTTCCCATTTTAGCTAATAATAACTCAAACAGAGCTCTCTCCTCACTGCATGGGAACGACCACACCCCACAACGATGCATCAGGTAGAGTATGATATTCTGGTCCTAACTTTTCAGGTCATAATCCAGAACCTACAGACATTTATAGACAGGTGGGTCAGCACAGCATCCTTCCTCCTGTGTAAATTAAGACCCAAGGTCCACTAAAGTGTGTGACTTCTTAAATGGGACCTTAATGGGAAATAGACTTTACTCAGGGGTATCAGCCATAATTCCTATCCATCTGCCATAAATCCAGCTGTCTTCAAAGATACGTCCACTGAAATGACCTCTATTTCAACCAGGAGAGTCTGTGAATCAATCTGGGGCCAGGGAAAAAAGAAAAAACTTACAACATTTCGCCCTGTATTGGATCTCCGTAGAGGCTCTCCACAATGAGACACCATTCTGTCTCTAGGGGGAACGGACAAAGGGACAAAAAAATTTCTCTTGTTTAAACATAAAGGGGGAGTCACGTAGACTCTGAATGTCGGGCGGACATTTGGAAGAAGCACATATTTTACGTTGAGGGTGAGACAGGGACCGATTCTGGTGTCTTTTCAGTGAAGATCTGCCCAGGCGGGACACAGACTGAGAAGGTGGTGATCAGTGGGGACACGCAGCATCTGGTGAGGTCAGAGGGGAAGGTGGCTGGACACACGGCCCTAGGTGGGCACGGCTGGTGACGAGAGCATTCAGGGGGTCATCGGCAGAGACCCCATTAGGCACATTCTGGAGTCTCTTTCCCAAGACAGTTTCAGAAAACCAGAGTCAGCGAACAGGGTCTACAAAACTCTCTTTCCCGGGAATTCCGTTTGAAGGGAATGAATGCCAAACAGATGTGACATCTTGGCTTTGGAAAACTTCTGAGGCTCTTCTTTCCTTCGCAGGAAGCTGGTGATGGCCTGCCTGGGCCGTGGGTGGACAGGCATTCCTCCCTACCAGGGGAGCTCCATGGGGACCAGACGAAGGGTGCATTAAAAACAGGTGGCTATCGACCAAACCCTGCTTGGTATAAAACACAAAACAGATTGAAAATCTTAACGTAGCCATTCTTTAAGTCCGCATATGATTTTCGAGACGAGGGATTTTCACTTCCTGTAAAAACTCAGAGTAAATAGATACACTCATTAAATGGCCAAATGTGAGAACATTTCTTTCCAAGTGTTCTCAAAGCAAGTCAGCGAGCCCTGGATGGTAAATGCCTCCTTGGTCCCAGGAAGCTCAGGCCTTTCCCTGCCCCCTGAGCAGGCAGCCCAGGAGTGATGTGAGCTTTCCCTGGGGTGGAAGCAGGAACCGAGCCATGGTTTGGTGGTCCTAAGACCCTTACGTACCTCGAAGAGAGTGGAAATCTAAAACTCTCCCCTGGGTTTGGGACCTGAAGCTACCATGGAAATGAAAGGAGAGAGAAGGAAGTTTCTAGATAATCAGCTAAGGGGCTCCTCAATGGCCCCCCTCAGAAACACAGCGGGGAGACAGATGAACTTCACTGAGTGTTTGCAGCCGGCATTGGTCAACCCGCAGACGTGGCCCCAGGGATGCTGGTTCGTGTTCTGAATCCCTCCAGTGGGACCTAGCTGACTTTCGCCCACCCCATGTGCACAGGCCTCACTGTCACCAGCCCGGAGTTGGGTGGGTCTGTGTCCCCCCAGAACTGGGAGCCTCTGGAGGGCAGGGAAGCCGAGCTGTCAGTGCTGTGCAAGCTCACACCCTCCTCAGACCCAGCCCCTCTGCACTTCTGACTCCCCAGGCTCCCCACCTGAAACCCTCACCAGAAATCCTTCCGGAATGATCGGCTGTTTAATCCAAATGCAGCTGTAAATGGATACTGGATTGGTTTTTATATAGCATTTCCAAGCCCCCAATAAAGATTCTACCATGGGGTTACAAATTCACATTTACTAGAGTGAGAAAATAGGGAAACCAGATTTCCTTTGTCGATTTGGAACTCACTGGCAACTGAGAAGCAGGGAAAAAATGATACTTCTGTCTAATCTAATAAGCATCTTTTGATCCAATAATCTAGCCGGTCTCCTGAGACAGCTGAGTCTCTGTCGTGTCACTTAGTCCTCAGATAACCTCTCTCCTGGATCCCCTGCAAGAAGGTCTGCGGAGAAGGGGATGCAAATGATACTGTGGCCTTGGGGGGAAGGGCAGCCCAGGCCCTGCCGCCCCTTGGTGTGCGTTCGCCGGGATCCTCAGGTGTGCCGGGTCTGCCTTTGTGCCACCTGCTGCTGCCCACGTCTCAGGTGGCACACCCGGTGGTCCTCTCTCACCCTGCTCATGGCCCCAGGGCCATCTCAGCCCTCCCCGGTGTCTCCCCTGTGGTCTGACGGTGATCCCCACTCAGCCCTTAGCCCAGGTGTTTGGCCCCCTGTCTATCTGCCTACAGCGTCATTTCACCCCACCCCGATCCCTCCCCTGGGAAATCTCCCCAGCAAACTTCAGGGATGGCCAAGTGCCCCCTACGGGTGTGAACAGAAATTTCTAACTGTCCTCACACCAAGGGGGGGGGTCAAGGGCGTCTTGGGAGCGCTGGTCTGGAGCGTATCCCTTCCTGACTGTGAGCTTCCTTCCCAAGTCCTTAATGGGGGGGGGGGGCGTGTAGCATAAAAACCCCTCTGCTTTTTGCTTTGTCCTCTCTCTCTATTAACACGCATCTCCCATACCCCTGGGACCCCAGCCTCAATCACGGCACGTATCAGACTCCTGTTTTCTCCCTCTCGGGCCGTTCTGTGGGGCTGGCTGCAGCAGAAGGGTGCTGTGCTGGTGTCAAGGGTCTCAGTGCTTTCAAGCTTGTACTGGCTAGAAAGAGTCGATTGTTAAAATTTTAGGATTCTGGAAGCTGGTTGTTAAACATGGGCATGATTAAAAATTAAATTATATAAACCCACAATTAGGTAAATTTGATTAAACGCAGAGGGAATGAAAACTTAAAGCATATCGCTGGGTTAACTTTCTGAAATGCCATTTAAAAACATATTTTTTCCAGCAATGATGGGTTTGGTTTATTATATGCCTTATTCTCCTTTTCCAGCCTCGTATTTTTATTTAAAAGATAACTTATTTTTTCGTCTCTTTAAAAATAGAAAACTACCCCTTTGTAAACTTTTCCTTTGTTCAATGAAATTAATTTATTTCCGGGCACAGATTTTCCTCTTGCTGTTATAGGAACGATCTTTGATGTTTTAAATGTTTATCCTAAGTCCCTATTTCTTGTTACTCTCTGCTCACCTCATTCTTAAAGCTGATATATCTTGTCGTTAAAGTTTAGGGGTATTGAAAGCCTGTTTGTACCATGAAAATGATCAAACATCTCCAATTTGTGTCCACAAAGGTCCCATATACCCATCACCTGCATTCAAATATTATCAAGAAATTGCCACATCATGTATCCGTCTTCCTTCCTTCCTTTTTTCCTTCCTTCCTTCTTCCTAAAATATTTTTAAGCGAATTCCAGATATCATATCACTTCTCTCTTACCCTCTTCAGTGTGCATTTCTTTAAAAATATGGGCATTTTCTTACATAATCATAAAACTATTAACACCTAAAATAATAAATAATTTCTTGATATCATCCAATACCATTTCATATTCAAATGTCCCGATTGCCTCAAAATGAAAAGTTCTGCTTTTAAAATCAATCCTCCTTGGCCTATTTGAATAGAATGGGGTCTGTGCTAGGCTGAGCCAGGACCAGAGGAGAAACTAGATAGAGGGCCCGCTCTCCCCCTCCCGCCCCCTGAAATTCCAGCTAACTCAGCTGTCCCATCCTTCTTCCCGCTGAGTAAATTGCAGGTCTGGAAGAATACCACTAAGTACTCACGGACAGTCTGGAGGATGAATATCTGATTTCGCAGCCCCATTTATTACCAGACCCATTAAGCCTCGGCTCTCACAGCTGCCCCTCAGCCCCCGTGGAAACCCTGGCGTGCGCAAGCCCAGCCACTTAGGCTGGAGATGAGAAAGGACGGCTTGTTTTTTCAAGTGTATATTATATCCACTTCAAACATTTCTGAAGCTCGGAGAACACTTTCATTTTGTAAAAGGTTAAGAATAAAGAACTTAGGCAGAGTGGCCTATTTCGAAGGAGAGGATAATTCAGAAGATCAAAGGGCACACCATGGAAATTGGAGTCACGGATTTGGTATTTTTCCCCAGGACATCACAGAAGCCTGGGTACAGAGGAAGGTGAATACGCCTCTGAAAATATCCCAGTTAAGGACACCGTGCGCGGAGAAAAGCATTCTCTCTTGGAAGGCGTCCGGGTCCTTTGAAGACGCGACTGCTACCAAAACAGTCTTGTTATGGGAAAGAGTCCAGGGGTTTGGGGCGGTGCCTCGGGATTTTTAGATGCACTGGACAGACTCCAGGTAAGAACTAACTGCTGAAACCAACTCCACTGCAGACCGACCTCCAGATGGAGAGCTGAGAACTCAAGGTCCATTCTAGGCTCTGCCCAGGTCCCCATTGGGTCTGGAACACGCCATTCTGCTTCTCCCTGCGAGGGCATTCTTTGTGACTCTGCTTCCCATTTGCGCTTCTGTTTGTCATGGAGCAGGTATGACATCATCATACTTGCAGAAAATAGAAACTCTTTGACCACGGTTATACATTTTTCTACAGGAAAGAAGTATGTCTTGTCATCTGGGTTATTTAGATGCTTCTCTCTCTTTTCCTGCATCTCTGCCTGATTTGGGCAGACCCAGTGGGAAAGAGGAAGAACAAGGTTTTCTTGGGCGCGTCACAGAATTTCTCCAGCGCCCCTTTTCTGAACAACAGAGATAACAGCGCCTCCCTTTCAGATTGTTCTGGTACTTGATGCCTATAATTCCTGGCTTCTCCACTGATTCATTCTTTCTCATTTCACCAGTAGTGCTGGTAGCTCTTCGTGCTACAAACGATCTCCGAAGGATGTAACAGCCTCCCAAGTGCCCTGCGGCTCTTCATCTCCGTGTACCTACAGCAATGGGAAGCGGGACCGCCAGGATTCACCGCTGGCTCTGCTGTCCTGGAAGAGACTCTCTCCATACCCCGCTCCCACTTTACCAGCCTTGAAACACCAGGGCCTTTTCCAACATCCGCTTCCTCTGACTCAGACGTTTCAGAGAACCTCCGCCTCAGATCTGCTCACAGCCTCATCCTGTTCACGTGGTAAGAACTGTCCCTTCCTGGACCTCTCTCCTCCCGGAGGTTCAGGCAGGGCTGGGCCCACAAGCCAAGCTGGAGGCAGTGAGCAGACATCCCTCGAAGGCTGGAGCGAGGGTGGATCGTGGTGGTGGCTCACAGCTATTCCTCTCCCTCCCTGTCTGGCTCCCCTTGGATGCAGGGTGCCCCCCCCCCCGAGCTGAGTGGGCTTGAGCAAGTGTGCTGCTGTGACTAAGGACACGTGGGCAGAGGCCTGGTTGGCAACGTTTGTCCTCCTGTACCCCTGCAGCGCCCCTGTAGGTCATTATCCAAAATTCTCATGTTGCAGAGCTGTTCACCTTCGTTCAGGTGACAGATCCCACTTGCACAATCACTGGACCCAAGGTCACCACCAGCCCTCCGTTTCCTCTGCCCCCTAGGCATGGGTAGACCCCACAACTTCGCTCCGAGTGCCATCCACTGCTCAGATGGAGGACTTGTGCCCAGAGCAGGAGCCGGAGGCCACCTCCCAAATCCCTTTCCCTCCCATCAGCTCTCTGGAGCCACGAGTGACCCACAGGCCTTGGGTACGATGGTTGTTCCAAAGTCCCAGGATATTTCAGCACCCACTGCTTTCCCTTGAAATTTCCTTAGAGTAAGTTTGCAAATCTCCCCACCAAGGAGAGAGGGCTGCTGCTCCTTCTTCTACTTGCTATTGTGAAGCTCTTTAACTATTTTCCACATAGACTCTAAGCTAGGGAATTTTAATTGGGTCTGTGCTTAGAGGTAAGTGGTCAGGAGAGGGATGGATCGCTTGGGGCATGAGAAGGCAGGTGTGAGGGGGGTTGGCGGTTGGGCATCTTGAGTGAACAGAGGGAGCAGAGGATAGGAGACAGGAGGTGAGCAGGTCAAAGGACACACGTGGCCTCTTCCCCAATTTTGTTGGAAATGCCATTGGCAACCAAAGCAATGAAAGAGGAATTGAAAACCACCCAAGTCTGTTCTAGAACATCACTGCTTTTGTGTGTAAAACTTTGGTAATAATTGCCTGGAAGGAGCTTGGATCTAAATTGGTACCCAGTCCCCAGCCATGAGGTAGGACTCAACAGATGACGTCCACCTCAGCCCCGCCCACCACGGCCAGCAAGTTCCCCGAGGGACAGCAGAGATGTCCAGCACCACGAAGTGGTTTCATCCTGATGAGCTGACCAAGCACGGGCTTAGGGACTTTGGGAAGTAAAACCCTGTCATTGGGCTGACAATTCAAAGACACAGACGCATCTTTGCTCCCTAAAGGGTTGGATTCAGTTTAAAGAGAAGCACCAACTCAAGAAGTGGGATTTATGTTCTATTAATAACGTTGTCCACTTGGGTAACACATAATGAAGAGAGAAAACCACTTGATCAGGGTCGAACAAGGGGGTCCAGACTCCTTATTATCAATGACCAACTAGTATATTTTTAACTTTTATATTGGAGTATAGTTGATTAACAATGTTGTGTTAGTTTCAGGTGTACAGCAAAGTAATTCAGTTATACATATACATGTATCTATTCTTTTACAAATTCTTTTCCTATTTAGGTTGTTACAGAATATTGAGCAGAGTTCCCTGTGCTACATAATAGATCCCTCTTGATTATTTATTTTGTATATAATAGTGTGTATACGTCAATCCCAAACTCCCAATTTATCCCTCCCCCCCACTTTCCCTTTTGGTAACCATAAGTTTGTTTTCTGAGTCCGTGAGTCTGTTTCTGTTTTGTAAATAAGTTCATTTGTATCATTTTTTTTAGATTCTGCACATAAGAGATATCATATGATATTTGTCTTTCTCTGTTTGACTTGCTTCACTTAATATGATAATCTCCAAGTCAATCCACGTTGCTGCAAATGGCATTATTTCACTCTTTTTAACGGCTGAGTAGTATTCCAGTGTATATATGTACCACATCTTCTTTATCCATTCATCTGTTGCTGAACACTTAGGTCATTTCCATGTCTTGGCTATTGTAAACAGTGTTGCAATGAACATTGGGGTGCATGTATCCTTTCAAACCATGGTTTTCTCTGGATATATGCCCAGGAGTAGGATTGCTGGATCATATGGTAGCTCTATTTTTAGTTTTTTAAGGAACCTCCGTACTGTTCTCCATAGTGGCTGTACCAGTTTACATTCCCACCAACAGTGCAGGAGGGTTCCCTTTTCTCCACACCCTCTCCAGCATTTATTGTTTGTAGATTTTTTGGGGATGGCCATTCTGACTGGTGTGAGGTGATACCTCATTGGAGCTTTGATTAGCATTTCTCTAATGATTGGTGGTGTTGAGCATCTTTTCACGTGTCTCTTATTTACCAGTTATATTGACAGAGCTCTCATGGGGGTGTAACCACAGCCTGAAGGGACAGAGGAGTTTGAATATGTTTCAAAACAATCTGTAGGTAATAACAACAACAACATTATTTTAACCTTTTGATAGAAAGATTAACTGTCATATAAGGATGAGGAAATTTGGGGAATACAAAAGGAAAATGTCACAAAAGTAAAGGGAACAGAAATGTAAAAGTCTGGCTCATCAGCCAACATGTGGCAGAGGCCCTGGATTTTTATTCTCTTCTCTCCTAAAATGTTTTCATGTTTGCATTACAATGACAGCAGGATGAGAGCCGGCACCAAAGTGACCTTGAGGTCACCTTTATGTTCCTTAGGAGGAAAGGCACAAGTCCCCAGAGTAGGTGGAGGGCTCTGTCTGCCGGCCCCCGGGGCTGAATCCTAGCCCTGTGGTCCGACAAATCGGGAAGTTTGACTTCCTGGTTTTGAGCAAACATCAGGAAGATGCCTTGCAGGGGTGTCCTGAAGATGACCCCACAGGGAGCTGAGGCAGAGAGAGGCTCCTAATTGCTTGTCTCCTGGTCTCCCCTGTTTTCTGTGTAGAAAAGAAAAGCTACAGGGGAAGGGATAGTCCAAGACCCAGACGCACAGTCTCAATGACTTTCGGGAAAAATCCCCTAAGAATTTCCCGAAACATATTTAGAACAGGAGTTTAGAACATACATATTCCAGATACATCTATTGTTGACTATTTATTAAACAATACTAATGTATATAAGCATAAAAAAAGCAGCTGTATCTTTGATTCTAACTCACGGATAACATTTTTCAATATCCAAGAAATCCTCCTTTTTGATTTTTGTATTTCAACATCGTCCACGTAATTGCTTCCTATTCTGATAGACAAGGTCAATGGACATTGATTTTAACATAGCGCTTTGTTGCTGTTCTTCTGACTGCTCTCTCTGTGGAATTAAAAATTATCTCTGGTCTTGTCCTTACATGAGACCATGAAGGAAATGTAAACCATAAACATGCCGCTCAGGGCACTGCCAAGTTGTTCCCCGTGGAAAAGGCCCTCCTACTTCAGCCCGGCAGAAATTTTTGTTGCTGCTAATTACGTGACTAATTTGTAGATTTTGTTAAGGAGTGACTTTTTTTTCACACAGGAGAACTGATCACTACAATGACCTTCCAATTTTCCCTTTGACACCAGCCCCCCCACCCCACCCCTAACCCCTGCTTTTCTTGTGTTTATTAAAATAGTCAACATTTCTTGAAGTTGATTTGGGAGCCAGAGCCTGAAAAGCCTTACAACTTGCCCAACAGATGGGGGAAAGGTGTGCACCTTCCAGGGAGAAGTCCTACATCACAAAGTTATTATATCATGTAGCTTGCTTAATTCAGGTGTAACTATAGCAACTACCTAGAATCGGAGATCAGTGAGGAGTGATTCCCCTGAAAATGAACTTTGCCTTAGGCCATTTTAATTAAAGCATAAATATTTTGAGGAAGGAACAAGTTAGATGTTTTTAAAAGAGGGGGCAGAGGGCTTCCCCGGTGGCGCAGTGGTTGAGAGTCCGCCTGCCGATGCAGGGGACACGGGTTTGTGCCCCGGTCCGGGAAGATACCACATGCCGCGGAGCGGCAGAAAGGAGGGCAATCACATACGTGCTTAGCGTATATGGATCTTCTTTACTTCTATTTTCCTTCCTGGCCCATAAAACTAGTGAAACTATTCATGTAAAAGGAAAATACATTTAGAAACAGATACATTGAGTAACACTCATTTTTAAAAAGTGCATTATTTAGAGACGTAATACGTTTGTTCTTATTTTTATGTGTAAACTCAACTACTGCACACATGATACCTGTCTGGAAAATGAAATACACTTCCCATAAGTGCTGAGGACTGAGGGTGGTATAGATTCTCCCAGGTAGAAGTCTGATTGGGTAATGGCCACGGACAGCATTCTGGGTGGTACCGCTGGATCCCCATCTTTCATCACTGCTTACTAGCTGCATAAGCGTGGGCAAGTTTCCAAACTCTCTGAGCCTAGGTTTCCTCATCTATAAAAGGGTGATAATAGTACCAGCTTCGTAGGGTTGTTGGTGGAATTAATTAGGATAATGAATGGAAAGTGTTTGGCATGGGGTAGTCCGTAAGCACCAGCTATGATAATTATCACTCCAAGTTTCATTGATGAGGCAGAGTGATGGGAGGCTAAGGAATAAATAGAAGTTTGGAGACAGGAGTCCTAAGACTTACTCTTCCAAAAACTAGCTAGGAAATCTCTTCCCCTCTCTGGGCTTCAGTCTCCTCACCTACAATCTCAGGAGACTGGGCTACGCAATGTTTAATATCCATCCAGTTCTCGAATCTTGTGCGTCTAATCCACCCTTTCCACCTTTAATGCCATTGTCTCATCCATCACTCTCTGAAGAACCCAGGAAAGGGGTGTCAGTGCATCTCCTTGTCCTAGGAGAGAATACTGGCACACGCAGGGGGGACCCCAATAATCTCACACCTTCCTCACCCTCCTTTGAGTCCAGAGGTCTGTGTAAAGAGAGCTGATCAAAGGGAACCCATAAATCACCCAGCTAAAGCCATGCCCCAGAGCTCAGATTGATTTCTGCATTCAGACTTTATCATCTGATCCTCCCTCAGAGGTTCAAACTCCGGTGACCCAAGCATCCTCCCAGCATTTGGCTGTGTTAATCAGCCTGGAAGTGGCAGCCTGGACACAGGTGTGAGGTGAGGATTCCCACCCTTCCCCTTGAGCTGTGTACGATGACTTTGTGAACATAATTACTAAGATTTATACAAGGGAATTAGATGCATTTCAGATTTTTAAAAAATCACAACCCTATGTGAAAATGCACATGGCCCACCTGCCCTAGCACAAGTGAGCGTTTCAGGGACCTGGGGCGTTGCATTTCTTAAGAATCACATGAGTAAATATATTGACTGTTAAATTTATGATTCTATTCAGTGGATAATTCTATTAAAAGAAGAGGAGAAAAATCTATCTCATGAAACTTCTTATTTATTTAAATTTATTTTATTGAAGTATAGTTGATTTACAATGCTGTGTTTATTTTTGATGTACAGCAAAGTGATTCAGTTATACATATATATAATAGTTTGTATCTGCTAATCCCAAACTCCCAATCCATCCTTCCCCCACACCCACTTTTTCTTGGCAACCACAAGTCTGTTCTCTATGTCTGTGAGTCTGTTTCTATTTCATAGATAAGTTCATTTGTGTCATATTTTAGATTCCACATAAAAGTAATATCATATGGTATTTTTCTTTTTCTTTATGACTTACTTCACTTAGTAAGATAATCTCTAGGTCCAACCATGTTGCTGCAAATGGCATTATTTCATTCTTTTTCATGACTGAGTAGTATTCCATTGTATAGATGTACCACACCTTTATCCATTCATCTGCTGATGGACACTTAAGTTGCTTCCATGTCTTGGCTGTTGTGAATAGTGTTGCTATGAACGTAGTGGCGCATGTACCTTTTCAAATTATAGTTTTGTCCAGATACCTGCCCAGGAGTGGGATTGCTGGATCATATGGTCACACTCTTTTTAGTTTTTTGAGGAACATCCGTATATGGCCACTCTGACCAGTGTGAGCTGATAACTCATTCTAGTTTTGATTTGCATATGAAACTTCTAATTTAAAGTCAACAATCCCATCCTTGTTACTGAGGATGTAGACAACACCAGGGAGATTAAGGCAAATTATTGCTGTCGTGTTTACCCCAGAGTGATGGGTTAGGGGTCCCTTTGCCCATGTCAGTTCCAGGTTTTGCCTGTCACCACAGGCGAGCCTACAAAGGATGGGGAGAACTGAGGGCTTGGAGGGGACGTGGCTGTCTGGATACCACAGGGAAGACTTAGTAAGAAATATTTCTCCAGAAGGATGTGTAGAACTTGCAGGATGAAGAAATGAGGGAACAGCCTTTGAGGCACAGAGACCAAAGCTGTGAGTTTGGACTTTATCTTTTAGCTGCAAGGGGTCTGGTAGACTGAACTGACAAGCCTGCAGGTTGGGTTCTTCCAGAAGCAGACGCTGAAGCATAGTGAGCAGAACAAGGGAAGTACTGGGGAGAGACATCTGTGAAAGGAAAAGAGAGGGCA
Organism: Pseudorca crassidens; assembly: GCF_039906515.1. NCBI lineage: Eukaryota > Metazoa > Chordata > Mammalia > Artiodactyla > Delphinidae > Pseudorca > Pseudorca crassidens. The sequence continues at coordinate 5,485,842 of NC_090301.1, read as the reverse complement.
GGGGAGCTGTCGGGCTGGGGGACAGAACCGACAAAGCCCCTGCCCACCCTCAGGGCTGCCCACGAAATGAGGCTTTGCTGGCGGGCACGGTCATGCCCTCGCTGTGCGCAATCACTGTCTGGGACCTCCCTGAGAAGAATGACTTTGACTCGACAGCCGAGGTGATCACCGAAGGAGCCACAGGTGGAGGCCACTGGGAGAACAAACTCTTCTAGAAGGCAGGGCTGAGCGGTGCAGCTCCGTGCCGGCCATGAGAAGAGTCAGGTGTGTTAACAGGAAGAATTAACATTTATTGGGTGCAGGATGTACTCTCTGCTAAGCGCATCACCCTTGTTTTTTCATCTGACCTTCAGAGTAGTCCTGTAATGGAGATGCTCTAATAATTATTCCCAATTTCCAGATGACGAATGGGGGCTCAGGAAGGTAACATAAACTCAGAATCGTGAGGCCTGCTAAGTGACAGAGGCCAGGTGGCAACTCCCCCCCACCCCTTTTCACTGTCTAAGCTGGTGGTCTTAGCAGTTTTGCCAGACAACAACGGGGTGAGCGGCCGAGGCAGGAAGCCTGGTCAGAGGGCTGGTCCACAGCACAGCCCAGAGCTGTGGAAGGAGGTAAAGAAAGATGAAGGGACAGCTTTGAAAAAGTCTTCCAAGAGAGATCTTCCATGACTTTGTCTGTAAGGTGAAGGCAGTGGGTAAGAAAGATGTCACTAGACGAGGTTGAGATGTCCGGCCTGTTTAGGTTTGATATCTTTCTTTGATCAATTTTGGCAACTTATAATATATTGGAAAAACGTTAACCACATCCAGATTCCTAAATTTATTAGTTTAAATTATGTTCACGGTATTATCTTATTTAGTTAATTTGCTGAAAGTGTAGTACAGTCACAAGTTTTGAAGATCAGAAAGTATAAAAGTGTACATGATAAAAATCTCCATCCTTCCTCTGTTCCCCATCTGATCAGTTCCTGTGGGAACTTGGGTATCCTGTGGGATACCCAAGTATATATCCAATGTTATCAATGTCTGATACATTCTTTTAGAGATTTATAATGTAGATAGAAGCAAAGACAAAAATTATGCTTCCTTTTTTACACAAATTAACGCATTCTCTATACACAGTTCTGATTTTTCCATGTTAGTACCTAAAACCTGTCTCCTTATTTTTCATGGCAGCATAATATTCCATAGAACGGATGTAGCACATTTGCTTTATCCTGTTGATGAACATTTACTTATATGTCAGTATCAAGAACATTTCTTCTATGGAAAAAAATGTTCTTTATCTTAAAAGTTTTAGTTGTTTTAGCTCTGTAATTATATTCTCTTTTTAATTCCAAATACTATAGGTCTTAATTTCTTTCTTTTTTTTCCTTTGACTGTACTTCCTGAAAGTTTCTCTGTTTTTTAAAATCTTTTCAAGGAACAGCATCTTGACTTTATTATTTCTACAATTTTACTTCTAATTTATCGTGTTTTTATCATGATCAGTACCTGCATTTTTGCTTATTTTTATTGTTAGGTAAGTTCTTGAGTTGAATACTTAGTTAAATCTTTAAAGATCTTTCTTCTCCAATAGTAAAGGTTTGTAAAGTTACGAATTTGAATTGACAACATACCACAGGTTTGATTGCATTTTATCATTAATACTAATTTCTAAATCATTTGTAAATTACCATGACAATAATTGATTTGCTCTTTTTTTAAAACATCTTTATTGGAGTATAATTGCTTTACAATGGTGTGTTAGTTGCTGCTGTATAACAAAGTGAATCAGCTATACATATACATATATCCCTGTATCTCCTCCCTCTTGCGTCTCCCTCCTACCCTCCCTATCCCACCCCTCTAAGTGGTCACAAAGCACCAAGCTATGCGGCTGATCTCCCTGTGCTATGTGGCTGCTTCCCACCAGCTATCTATTTTACATTTGGTAGTGTATATATGTCCATGCCTCTCTCTCACTTCATCCCAGTTTACCCTGCCCCCTCCCTGTGTCCTCAAGTCCATTCTCTACATCTGTGTCTTTATTCCTGTCCTGCCCCTAGGTTCTTCAGAACCACTTTTTAAAAAATATTCCATATATATTTGTTAGCATACGGTATTTGTTTTTCTCTTTCTGACTTACTTCACTCTGTATGACAGACTCTAGGTCCATCCACCTCACTACAAGATTTGCACTTTGACTCAAAACTATTTGAAAGAATGCTTTCAAAATGTCCCAGTACTTAAAATTTATTTTTTCTTATTCATCTGTGGACTGTTTCTGGATTTAAAACATTTTGGTTAAATAGTGTGACCCCTGTAATTTCTACTTTGGAGTATGTAATCAAGTTTTTCTTTAGCCTACGTATAACCAAATTTTGTAGATATTCCATGTTTTTTTTAAAAGCCTTGTCTCTCTTTGTAGGGTACACAGTTCAATGGGTGTCTATTAAACATGTTAATTGCAATGTGCAAATCCTTGTCTTTCCTTATTTCTTGTTTCCTTCTGGCATGTTCTGAGTTGGCGCATTAATGTCTTCCATAATTATTGTTTTGCTCATTTCTCCTGGCAATTCCAATGCTTCGCCCTTTTACATATTCCAGCACTATGCTGTTTGTGCATCAAACTTGTCCATGACTTTACACATTCTGAAGCATTTTTATGGAATATGTAGATAAGGACAAGAGAGCTGTGTTACTTTTCTTTATTTACAGAGCATTTTGTGGAGTGAAGTTGCCTCTAGTGGCATCTCTTTAACCACTAAGTTTGACCAAACCACACATAGTGCACAGAAATTCGTTGGCTCAGTAATTTCACTGTTGTTCTCAGAAATTCAGCCAATATCTTTTCTCTGAATGTAGTCCAGCCATTTCATGGAGCTCGTGAACTCTTCCAAGGTATTAGTTTACAATTTCTTAAATGATGGGGTCACTATAGCAAAATGAGCAAGGTCTAATTTGTACCCAGACACGAATTTCTACTCTTGGCAAGACTTGCTCTATTTCATCCCCCAAAATTTACTGTAAAGATTAAAAATGCAACCTCAGTTGGGTATTTTCAAAGTGACTTCAAGTGAAGCTATAATTCACATTTTGCCTTGCTGAATAAAGTTTAACCTATCTCAGTAGGGAAGAAATTTCAACACAGTTCCTGGTCCTGAGTTCCTAGGCAACCATATTTGGAGTCTGATATTTCACAGGATTCGGTGAGAGATAATCACAGGGGTTATTTTCCCCTCCTGACATCATCTTTTAAAAATATGCTTATCTATAATTTTAGGCACTTATGCTAGCATTCCTTAACCTTAAATTCCTAGAAGTGAAATTCTCATATCAAAGGATGAGCAACTTAAAATTTTGGTATGTAATTTGAAATTGCTCTTCGAAAATCTTACCCCAATCCACACAATCACACTGGGTGTAGAGCTTCCTGTTTCCCATGCTCTCACTGAACTAGGTGTTATCACTTTCTTACGTGTCCAATACGGCAGAAAAAAATACTTCATTGCTTTAATTTGCATTTCTTTCATTGTTAGTAAGTTTGAACATTTTCCTAAATTTAATGGCCATTTGTATTTCTCATGTTAATTGCTTGTTCATATTCATTGCCCATTCTTCTATTGGGTTATTTGTATTTTTCTTATTTGTCTTTAAGAGCTATGCGTAGGGGTATAAATCTTTTGTCGTATTGATGAGGTCCTTAAAGCTTTCTGTATTCCAGCCATTTACATATCTGACCCAGCTGAGTTTTTCTTACCGATCATTTCTCAGTATCAAAATACACTGCAGGGCTTCCCTGGTGGCGCAGTGCTTAAGAATCCACCTGCCAATGCAGGGGACACGGGTTTGAGCCCTGGTCCAGGAAGATCCCACATGTCACAGAGCAACTAAACCCATGAGCCACAATTAATGAGCCTGTGCCCTAGAGCCCGTGAGCCGCAACTACTGAGCCTGTGTGCCACAACTACTGAAGCCTGCGCGCCTAGAGCCCGTGCTCTGCAACAAGAGAAGCCACTGCAATGAGAAGCCTGCGCACCGCAACGAAGAGTAGCCCCTGCTCACAACTAGAGAAAGCCCACGTGCAGCACCACAGCTAAAAATAAATTAATTAATTTAAAAAAATTTTTAAATACACTGTAAAGTGGGTAGGTATTGTTATTCCCATTTTAGAGATAAGAACAGAATTCAGAGAGGTTAAGTGGACAGAAATTGACAAAAAAACAAGATCAGGTTCTGAAGTTCAATGCATTTTGTCCTCAATCCCTGGAAGTCTTGCACAACTTTGTTACTGGAGCTGTGGTCACTGCCACTTCTACTGATGCTCTTTTGGCTTCAGACAGTGCAATCAATTTCCATTTGACCCAGAAACATCTACTGCCCCTAAAAGCCTGAATAACCCCTAAAATCTTTACCTAGGACCAACTTGGCTTAAAGTCCTGCCTCCTTAAATTCATGGAGTTTCCGTTTGCAAGAATATCTACGTTCCACCTTAAGGGAAAAATACATTATTCTGTTTGGGTTTGTTTTGTGTTCAAGAAGCCAGAGAACAATTCTGTGGGTTGAGGCAAAGCCATGCTGCAAGGCTGCCTCCAATTTGATGTTTGCCACGAACCCTGGACAGCTCTGATCCCCATCACAGGGCCTTCGCTGCAGATTTCCTTCCAGAGTCTGAGGTTGACTAGATGGACGCACCGTGTTATTAACAGCCTTTAGTTGATGCCAGCCCACTGAACTGCTTCGATGAAGAAACAGGCAAAAGCTAAAACTCACAAGGTATTTTGTTTCACTGTTGCAGCACCAAACCAGCATTCTTTTTTTTAGAAGCACCACATCTCTTTGGTGAGTGGACACGGGTAGGCAAGAGGCAAGCTGGCCAGCCCAGTGATAAAAGCCAGTGCCAATAAGCTAGTCAAATGACAGGGTGGCAGAACCGGTCTAACACAGCAGCGTGTCCAGACCATGCAGTCTTTGTTCAAGCGTCTGATCCAGGCCACCCCTGTCTGGTCTCCAGCTGTAGGTGGTTTTGGCTCTTCACTCCCCAGAGCAATTTCTAGACCAGTGACGTTCTCGCTTACGTTGCCTGCAGGGTTTTGTTTGTTTGGTCTCCTCTGGGCTTTAGGGACTCTAGAAAGTGGCCACAGTAAAGGTCAACCTTGGGCAATTTGAAGTTTATATAGTGAATGCCTTGAGTACAGGAGGAATTCTTCCTAAGATGGTGGGTGCCCCAGAAAGTTTTGTTGAGTTCTGGGGACTCTGTATACAGATTTACTTGAATTAACCACTTAAATTCACAAATCGGAGAGGAACCGAGAGGACGGGCAGGGACGGAGAGGTGATGCCTGCGAACGCTAGGGTCAGACCACCAGATGGAAACATTGACTCTGTACTCACCTTGGGCAAGACACCTCGGCTTTCTTGGTGTCTTCCTCATGGGTAATGGTACCTACGCTGCAGGGTTATCTGAGGATTAAATTGGATAACACACTTGCCTAGCAAACATGGGAGCATTAGCTAAAGTCATCAAAGTCATTGCAGTGCCACACCTGCTGCTGCCTTTCCTGACGCTCTGAGGGCCCAGTTCCCTTCAGCACCCATTTTAGGGGTTCTCAGACCCACCTCTGCGTTTTGCTTAAAATTCAATCATAGCACTACGTTTTTGAATTTAAATTACACGTACAAATTTGAAATAGTATGGTATGAACATACCCACCTCGTGAAATGATGACCACAAGAAGTTTAGTGGACATCCATCATCTTGTATAAATACAACATTAAAGAAATGGGAAAAAAAGTATTTTCCTTGTGATGAGAACTCTCTTGACAACTTTCATATATAGCATACGATACAGTGTTGTTAAATTATTCAATGGAGACTTTTTTTTTTAACATCTTTATTGGAGTATAATTGCTTCACCATGGTGTGCTAGTTTCTGCTTTATAACAAAGTGAATCAGTTATACGTATACATATGTTCCCATCTCTCCTCCCTCTTGCGTCTCCCTCCCTCCCACCCCTCCAGGCGGTCACAAAGCACCGAGCTGATAAATGGAGACTTTTTAAATAGCACTTTGGTGATAAGGAGTATTGAAGACTGTAACAAATAGATCGGACGAAGTCAATTCCATCAACGCAAATAACTCATCACAGCAAAGAACTTCAAAACCAATCATTCTCTTTTCCCTATAGCACAAAAATACAGATACCTAACCCTTAAGAAATGCTAATTATGAAAGAAAAAGTAGGTGCTCAGATGGTACTGCCCTTGCCTTATGCACCTCAGTAAACCAAACTCCCTCCCCCCCGATTTGTGATATGAGTGAAGCAATGTTTCAATTACACATAACTAAACATACAGCGCTGAGTGTTCTAGAATGATGATTTCAAATACCCTAGGCAGAGACCTGAAGCTGAGCCTGGCTGGAGCCGCAGGTCTGGGGTGGAGGTTGGGGAGTGAGTGTGTGTGAGGCCATCATGGAGGCAATATCTACCCGGGATGTGGAGAACTAGCAGGCCTGCAGGGCTCTCCCTGTTTGCTTCCTTGACTTTTTGTTTGTTTTTCACTTGTACCGAATGCACAACCAGAACACAAGAATGTCAATTCTGTTTGAATGATTATCTAAGTCGTTATTATTGTTGTTTAATTTTCTGGGACGCCACACTTTATTTCAAAACGACGACACCAGACCGTGGAAATACAGTCACTGCGCCCTTACGTGGCTCTTCTTTCAGTCCTCACTCTGGGTCAGGGTCGCAGGTGACAGAGAAGCAAGACCTGACCTCCAGGAGGACCAGCTTTGCCCAGACACTGGGCAGCATGAGCACAGCACACTCAGACTTTGTGTGCCACAGCAGACCCCTTGCTGTCTGCACTGGACAGCAACTTTTCCCAAGATGTCAGCATCGCAGGACGCTAATAGTGAGAAGCCTTCTGTGTTCCGAGGCATTACTAGGCACCCAGAAACATGAGGTAGCTACCAACTTAGCCCAGCATCTCCCCTGCCCCATCAGGGTTAATAGGAGGCAAAGATGGAAGGAAGGGAGAGATGTACAATAAAGGAAAAAAGGGAGGAGACTGAAGGCTGGAATGGGGAGAGGGGAGGCAGGGAGGACAGGACGGGGGCAAAGAGAGAAGGCGACGTTCCCCCCGGGAGGATCTCAACCTGAGCCTGGAGCCTGCAGAGCAAAGATCTTTCCCTCACTCCTTCCTGCCTTCCTTCCTTCCTTCCTTCTAAGTGCTTTTCTTTCTTCCTAGTTTTTCTTTCTTCAGAGCCTCAAGGGAGAGTTGGTAATTCTTCATCCTTAAGGAACTATGACAAGGTTTAGATCTCTTGGAATGTGCAATGTCTCAGAAGCACTAGGAATTTATTATCTATTTCCAAACAGAGCGATAATTAGATCACTCCAGATAACTAATATCATGTTTTCAGAAGCCCTAAGTAGATGATAAGCTAATATTTGTACAGTTGACCTTAAAAATGTGACAGCTGAGAAGCTTCTGGAGCGATGCCCAGAAAGGCACCAATTATGAAAGGGTTTAGCAAGCCGTGTAGAGAGGAACTTTCGGAATTCTTTTAAAAATATGTTTTCCGTTTTGTAAATCACTATGCTGGAGTAACTGTGGAATTATTCTTTGACAGTATAATTACATTTTAATTGTAGAGCAATTAAGCGTTCACTAGTCATGAAGGGGAAATCCAGTAGCCAGTCAGCTGCCACCGCTATGAAATCTAGACCGTGGTTTGTACGGTAGAAGACTTCGGTTCCCTGGTGACCATTGGCATCTTTCAGTTGGGTTCAAGCATTTGCAAAGACAGTGAGGACTCTCTCAAAGGCAGCTGGACACTCAAATACCCCCAAAGAAACAGCCAGTGTCTGTCAAAACCCAGCTAGAGGCTATTTTGCAAAATGTTCTGAAGACATATTTAGGAAAATATTCCCTGTTGTGCAATCAGCTCCCATGAGACAATGAAGTCTCCATAGAAAAAAGGAAGCCTTTTGGGGGGGTCCGGGTAGGTACAGGCGCCTCACCCAAGATTCTCGCTGGAGGTCCATTCAGAACGGTCCTCTTTCCTTTCCACTCTAAAAGTGAAGCGATTCAGGCTAGAAACCACAGCTAGCACGAATGAGCAATGAAATGGTCCTTAATCCAAAAGATCCGAGCGGTATTTTCTCCCCCATCTTGACACTTATTCAGTGGAGACTTTTTAAATGGTACTTTGGTGGGACACAGAGAGGACCACCCCTGCAAGGAATTAGCCACGTCCGGACAGGCTCACTGCAACCAGACTTATCTTAAATCTCCCTTCCATCTACATTTTTTGCCTGATGGTTAAAGTGCTTATCATGAGAACGGAGCTCTCAGCCTCCGAAAGGTTACGGGACTTGCAGATTTTAGGCAGCAGAGCAAGAGTTGCTCCTGGACCTTGGGCCTCCCTGGTGTGGACATCTGTGCCATTTCCTCGATGGCAGCAGACAATTAGCAAGATGTTTCAGACACTGTGTGTAGTGGTTGGTGCAGGAGGGGACAATTGAGGGGAAGGTGCTTTCTCGCGCACAGAGCATGCGATTATAAACTGGTGTGTTTTTTTTTAATGAAAAGTGATTAGGTTAAGATGCTACAAGAGCCTTGAGAATATTCACCATCTTTGTCTAATTCCGCTTCCAGGAATCTGTCAAGGGAACTCAATCAGAGATGAAGTGGAAGCTTTTTTTTTGTTTCCACATAGAATATATTAACACAACTCTGTGAAGTATTGGTATCAAGCATATAAATTTAATCCATGTACAGACAGATTGAATGACACAATGAACACATTTGGTCTAATGTATATTTACAAAATCCCTCATCCAACAATTACAGATCATTTTTCAAACACTCACGAATTCATACAAAAATTGACCACATATCAGGCTACAGAGTCAATCACAACAAATATCAGTGAATCAGTTGCTATAGAGATACGGTCAAAGCTTTGAACTCAAGGTCATTTCAGCTTTATTTATAAAAGCAGAAACCAGCAACAATGGAAATGAAGGGGGAAATGATTGAAAAATGGTAATGCATCCCCTTAAGCAGGCATCAGCAAAGTGCACGTTTTCAATGGCACGAGAAACTGCTCATGAGGTAATGGTAAGTGAAAAAAAGACAACTATATCCAGCATATCAATTTCATATATAAATCTGAAACAAAAAGTGGTAAGAATGATTCTACCGAGCCAGAGGGGTCACTGGTGATTCACAGTATTTGCCGAAATCTCTACAATGAAATTTTGTGAAAGAACCAACAGAACATCCCCTCCAACATTTTCAAGTGCTCTCCTGAATAACACTTATGTATAACAAATGAAATGATTTAATAGTAATTGATTTGGAAAATAAAACACTACATATTGAAATAAAATTATAACAATCAAAGCATGCCTTAAAAATGTTATTGAATATTAACTTTTCGATGAAGGATTGATTAATGGGCTCTGATTTCACCGAAGGAATCACAAGAGACATTCGAAAGATTTGGTAATAAAAAATGTTTAAAATATATAAATGAGGACACACTGAGATAAAACATTCCAGCGAATGTCCAGATTCCATAAAGAGCTCACAGAAGTTGATTAGAAAAAAGTTAAAGCTCCAACAGATAAGTGGACAAAGGATTTCAACGCACAGAGCATACTTCATTGTTCACTTGTATATAATAGATGGAAAGGTAAACGAGGGTACTTAATTAAACACCCATAAACTCCTCCTATGTGCTGGGCATCGTTCTAAGTGTTGACATAGTAACTCCTTCCACCCTCCCAACATCCCTGTAAGGTAGATAACGTTGTTGTACTCATTTTACAGATGAGGAAAAGAACCCCAGGAAGGAGGAATGACTCACCCACGGTCACCCAGCCAGGAAGTGGCAAAGCCGGGATTCAAGCCCAGGGTGTATTGTCTCAGTCATTTGGGGACAGCATCCCCAAAGGATGAAGAAGCAGAAGGTATGTACATGAAGATGTGGGCACAGCATGGTTTATAGTGGTTAAAACACAGCCACAACCAACAACGTGGGAAAGCTGAAATCAGTAACTGACATCAACTGAAGAACTTTGACGTTGTCATTAAATCTGTAATGAAGCCAACTTGGAGCAACTTGAAAAATATGATGTTAAGTGAAAAGAACATACATTGCATGCGCGCTATGTTTGCAATGATGAAAGCATGCATGCATATAGACTACGATGAGAAGGGTGTGTGGAAAGTGAAAACAGTTGATGTGGCTATAAAACTGTATGTGCATAATATCAAAGAGAGGAGTGGATGGAGAGGAAACAGAACACAGTGTTCGAGAACTCTCTGCGTTTCCTCCAGTAGAGTACCCTCTCCCACTGAAGGACTTCCCAGGGCACACCAGCTCCCTGCCCACCCACCCCATCAAAGCTGCCTGTTCTTCATCCTTCAGTCTCATCACCTCCTTTGGGAGGACTTCCCTGTGCCCCGCCCTTCCCCGGCATCCTCTGTTTCCACAGCAGCCTGCTTCTCCTCATTCTGCAAGTCTGGCTCCTTTTTTGCCTGCAGCTCCCAGAAGACCCTTGAGGGTACGGCTACATCTTCTCCACCACGTAGCCCTAACTCCCAGACCGGGATGTATTTGTTGAAGCACTCACACATCTAGGTACTGCGGATGAAGTTCTCAAAGCTTCATAACATTTGTCGGAAAATGCACATTTCCCCCTCCCCCGAGAATACTGTAAATTTTAACCCAGAATTTCATATTAAAAGTGAGGCATCCCAGAGTATCGTAAATGAGACGATTGCTAGGTAGTCTTTCTTATGGAAAGGGAATGTAAGACAGTATATACCTATTAAACTGAGATGTCAAATAATTTTAATCTTAATTCCAAGAGCGCCATTGTAATAACAATACTTTGAGAACTTGCACATTTTTCTAAGTAGCATACTTCAACTTACAACACTTTGATGTGAATTGGTGTGGTTCTTAAAATGGCCCCGAAAAGTAAGGTTTTTACTTATCCTGTTTGACCTACGTGGGGTGGAGGTGACGTTGCAGGTGGTACAGCTTGCCCGAGGGCATCCAGCTGAGAAAGCCCACCTCTTTAGGAGATACCGAATGACACCTGGGAGAAACATTCAAAAGCGGATAAGTGGGGCTTCCCTGGTGGCGCAGCGGTTGAGAGTCCGCCTGTCGATGCAGGGGACACGGGTTCGTGCCCCGGTCCGGGAGGATCCCACATGCCGCGGTGCGGCTGGGCCCGTGAGCCATGGCCGCTGAGCCTGCGCGTCCAGAGCTCCGCAACGGGAGAGGCCACAATAGTGAGAGGCCTGCGTACCACAAAAAAAAAAAAAAAAAAAAAGAGGTTGGACGCTAAGATGAACAGGAAGTGTTCACCGCTGGTGGGCAGTGTCCCTAGAGTAGGTTCTCCCGGTCTCCTTCCACAGAGAGGTGTCAGGATTCAAGCGGGGAAGAAGCCTGGGGTCTGAGCATCCTTATGAAAACCTTGCCCTGAGCCTTTGGGGACCACGGTGTGAGTCAGATTTCTCCCTTGCTTCCTTGGTACAGTTCTCTCTTCTTTCATGCTATCTGTGTAGGCTGATAGCCCCTTTTTTTAAACTCCTTTGTTATTGTTTCAGGGGTATTTCAGGAAGAAGGGCTACTCAATGCATGTGTTAAGCCTGCTGCTTCCAACCAGAGAGCTGTACAAAACTTCCTAACAGGGCCCTCCTTCATCCCAGCTTTGTGTCCAGACACACCCCCTTTACTCTCTAGGAAAACAGCCCCCTCTCATCCTCACATGCTTACTCTGTCCTTCCTTCCACAGGGCCTTTGCACATGCTCCTCCCTCTGCCAGGACCACTCTTCCCTTTGCAGTCTGCCTACCTAACTCCTTCTCACCTGTCATGGTGCAGTCCAAGCACCAGTCCCTGCGTGGGGCCTTCCCTGCAGGACACTGCAGTGTGGTCTGATTAATTTATTAATGTCTGTCTTCCCAACTCAACCACAAGTTCATGAGGCCAGAAAGCTTGTCTGACTGTGTGCACCATTGCATCTATCTTCTCTACTCAGTAGATAGTTTTTGAATGAACAAATGAATGAATAGGAAGGTGGGGCTTGAAGGCATTTTCATTTCGGCAGTTGTGCGGGGTGGTACGAACTGGCTTCCCAGGCTGGCGAAGTTGCCGCGTCTCAAGACTCTTTCAACAATATGAGAACTGTTCAGAGCTTCCCTGGTCTACAGTCAAAAAACCAAAGGTGAACTAAACTGGGCTTTTACTGATAAGATCTCTAAGCCCAAAGTACACAGGTATTGCAAGCTTATTTAATATTTAATATTCAGTTTCTAATACTAGCATCCTAGATTAAGGAGAGAGTTAGGCCACCTGCATTCAGTCCTTTCTTGCACTTCTCACCAAACATCTGTCCATCTGATATGTTAGGATCTCACTAAAAAGGACGCAAAATCCACGTCGAGTTGAGTTTTGTGGCAAACCTTAGGAGCGTTCAATAAAAGCCATAAAGCAAATGAAGCTGCAGATGGTGGATGGAAAAAATGCTGCCACTTGCAGCGATGAGTCTTGGGTGGTTGAACGCGATTCTCTGAGCTCCATTCCCTTGACCAAGCAGCCTGTCAAGGAAATGTGGATGCAAGTGATGGCCTCATTCTTTGATACGGTTGTTAAGTGTCCCTCCATCCAATAGAACGTTAGACAAGCAGAGTCCGGGACAAGTTCTCTACTATGAGCCTTGGTCCAGATTGCCACCCCTGCCTAATCCACCACCCCCTGCCCTGCCCACATAAGCATTCTAAATCTGGCCCTTGCTCTGACAAAGGCTTCTTAGTTTTCTACGTAGCAACTAAAAGCAGACTGGTCGAGAATCCAGAATGCTGACGCTGTACACCAGCACTGCTCCCGGCCAGCTTGGACATGGGAAAAGTCCATTTTCTCTGTTTTTGTGTCTCTTTACTCAGTGATCAAGTGGGCCTAGAGGGGCTTTAATTCCTTCTCGTTCTAATATTTTGTGCTTCTTTTATGAGCTCTGGCCCTCAGTGTCTTTTACTTGCATGGGGCACCACCGTGTCTTGCTTTATTAGGACTGGCAAGGCGGGGAGGTACCCAGGAGTGGAGAGAGAGGTTTGAGATCCAGGCAGGCTCCTAGATGAGAGTGACAGATTGGTGGGAATTAGAGAGCCCTGTAGATTTTAGGGATGGAAAATTGGTCTAAAGCATACTCAGAGGAAAATCAATAAGCTATCAGGATTGCGTATTCAATCTCTATTGCTGTGTAACAAATTACCTCAAAACTTAGTGGTTTAAATACTCCATCTCATGGTTTTTGTAGATCCGAAGTCCGAACACAGCTTTCCTGCAGCCTCTGCTCAGGGTTTCCAACAGGCTGAAATCAAGGTGTCACGGAGGAGTTAGCAGCTGAGAGTGGACAGGGGAGCAATCGGCTCCCAAGCACACGTGGCTGTAGGGAGGATGCAGTTCCTCACTGGTTCTCCAACAGGATGGCAGGCTCCATCCCACTGTGCGAGCAGGAAGGGGGATACTCTGCCAGCAGAACAGAAGTCACCATTTTATGTAACTTAATTATGAAAATGACCTCCATCTCCTTCTACATCCTACTGGCCAGAAGCAGGTCCCTACATGCAGCCCACAACAGGGTGGGAAGATCTCACATCTCTCCATCCTCCTGGAAGTGGAGTCTGTTGGGAGCATCAGGTCTTGCATGGTGGCCAACATAGGCATTGAGAGAGCACCCGAATGGAATATTACTCAGCCACTAAAAAGAATGAAAAAATGCCATTTGCAGCAACATGGATGGACCTAGAGATTATCATACAAAGCGAAATAAGTCAGAAAGAGAAAGACAAATACCATACGATATCATTTATATGTGGAATTTAAAATACGACAAAGAAACATGTCTATGAAATGAAAACAGACTCACAGATATAGAGAACAGACTTGTAGTTGCCAAGAAATAGGGGGTATGGGGGAGGGAGGGATTGGGAGTTTGGGGTTAGCAGATGCAAACTGTTATATATAGGATAGATAAACAACAAGGTCCTACTGTATAGCACAGGGAACTGGATTCAATATCCTGTGATAAACCATAATAGAAGAGAATCTGAAAAAGAATATGTATAACTGAGTCACTTTGTTGTACAGCAGAAACTAAACACAACATTGTAAATCAACTATACTTCAATAAAGTTTTAAAAAAAGACAAGGGGCACCAGTGCTGTGTCAGTGTCACCTCAGCTTGACAACAGAAATGTGTTGTCTCACAGCCCGGAGGCCAGAGTCCAAGTGTCGGCAGCGTTGGCTCCTTCTGAAAGCTGTGGGGAACAGTGTGCTCCAGGCCTCTCTCGTAGCTTCTCGTGACCTCAGGTGTCCTAGGCTTGTAGACGTCTTTTTCCCGTGTCTTCACATTGTCTTCCTTTTGTGTATGTCTCTCTCTGGGTCCACATGTCCCCATTTTATAAGGACACCAGACATCATTCGGGCCATCTAATGGCCTCAACTTGATCATCCACAAAGACTTTACTTCCAAAGAAGGTCACATTCACAGGTACTGGGACTTAAGCGTCTTCCGGGAAGACACAAGTCAACCATGACAAGTGCTAACACACAAATAGGTTTTTTCTGACATAAACCGTACTTGGCTAGGGTTTTGACTTTTTTAAAGTAGGCCATTGTTTTGTTTTGTTTTTCCTGAAACATTGAATATTTTTATTTATGTTGGGGTGCAATTCACATAACATACAGCTAACCATTGAGAAGTGAATTATTCAGTGACATTTAGTCCATTCCCAATGTTGTGAGAGCACGACCTCTATCTAGTTCCAAAACATTTTCGTCACCCCGAAAGGAAACTCTGTACCCATGAAACAATGGCTCCCCAGCCCCTGGCAACCCCCAACCTATGCCTTTGCTTTTGAAGGGATTATTTTGAGTCTAATGAGCTTACTCTGGTCTATCCCCCTACCCTTCACCTGGGCATCCCCAGAGAGAGCTCACAATACCCTAGGGGTGAGTAACACCACCATGTTAGGCAGAGTTCTCCAGATAAACAGAGCCAACAGGATGTGTGTGTGTATATAGAGAGAGATTTATTTTAAGTAATTGGCTCACACGATTGTGGAGGCTTAGTGAGCCTGTACTCTGAGGGGGCAGTCCCAGCAGGCCGACTCAGGGAAGAGCTGCAATTCAAGTCTGAAGGCCGTCTGCTGGCAGAGCTCCCTACTGCTTGGGGGACATCAGTCTTGGAGACCTTCAGCTGATGGAGTGTGGCCCACCCACATGATGGGGGGCATCTGCTTTCCTCAAAGCCCACCAACTGAAACGTAAGCCTCACCAAAAGAAAACACACACCCCCCAGAAACACCTAGAATAACATTTGACCAAATATCTGGGCACCGTGAACCAGCCAGGTTGACAAACACAGTGAACCGTCATGACCGTGAATCATCGCCCCCTTTCAAGGAGTGAGAAAACTGGGCTCCAGGGAAGTGAGCAGCCCCTGGTGAGATGGAGAAGCTGTTTGGTCCCAGACAGGCTGGCTTCAGTGTCCACACTCTATCCCCCCCACACAGCCTTCTGTCCACACACCAGCCTCAAATAAACTGCATCCGAGACCACGGACCCCTTCTCACGCAGGGGTTTCTCCACCCTCCTGGTCTTGTGCGTGTTGAGAGTTTCTTCCAGGCCCTTGGGCAGCAAGAAACTTGCAGCAGCTCCTCTGAAAGCAGCTCGTGTCTCCTATTAGGACACCTTTGGGTTCTACTGTCCTAACCCACCTTCTACAAGAGCACTGGATTTCCCCTCTTCTCCTACCTTCCTGGGTGTCTCCCTCCTCCTCCCTGGTCCCCTTGTCCCCCGGGCTTCACTGCAGTCCCTGTGGCTCACACACTCCCCTGACTACCCCTGCACTTACTGGCCTCAGAACTTTCCACAGTCTTCACTAAAATAAACATGTGAAAAGTACTTCAGGCTGCTGGAAATTACTGTGGGAGGAATGAATTGCAGGCCGCACATTCAGGTGTGCAGGAAAAAACACTTTTAAGCCAGACAGAGAAAGACAAATATCATATGATATCACTTATATGTGGAATCTAAAAAAAAAAAAAAAGATACAAATGAACTTGTGTATGAAACAGAAGCAGACTCACAGACATAGAAAACAAACTTACAGTTACCGAAGGGGAAAAGCGGGGAGGGATAAATTAGGAGGCTGGAATTTACATATACACACTATTATATATAAAATAGATAAATAAGGGCCTACTGTGTAGCACAGGGAACTCTACTCAATACTCTGTAATGACCTATATGGGAAAAAGATCTAAAAAAGAGTGGATATATGTATATGTATAACTGATTCACTTTACTGTACAGCAGAAACTAACACAACATTGTAAATCAACTCTACTTCAATTAAATAAATAAATAAGAAAAAACACTTTTATTTCCTAAAAATAACAGCATAGGGGCCACACAAAGGGGAGGGTGGGAGACTGCAACGGGGGTCAAGAGCAGGTCCTATCCATCATCCTCTGTATGTCCAGTAACTGCCCCAGGCCTGCAGTGCCTTCCCTGCACCCTCGAGCCCAGCATCCCCTACCCACCCTCCCTCTGAAGTCAGCCACGTGTGGGCCGCTGACGTGGAGCCCAGCCTGCCCCTCCTGGCCGGCAGAGCCTAGGGACCTCGGTCCCTCCTCCATCTCTTAGAATCACCCCCAGACAATCCTGTCTCTGCTTTTCCCTAGAGGTAAACGGTGTCACTTCATGTCCTTTACGACACCTACCCTCAACTTCCATCACTACCAAGGGCATTGGAAACAGGTGTCCGGAAATCCAGTCCAAGCCTGGTCAGAGGCCTGGCCACTCACAGCTGCCTTCAGCCTGAATGCGCAGAGGGACTAGAGAAAGGCAGGGGAGGAGGAACCACCCTCCATACCTGGAAAAGTTATTCCGCCAACTGAAGAACGCGCTCAGAGAATTTTCTTGGGACCTCGTCAAAATGGCATCTGGAGAGAAGGGTTTAGATGGGACGCACTGCTGTGACTTGGACTCCACTTCCCAAAGCCCTGGTGTCTCACTTTGGAAATGGCACGAGGTGCCTGTTTGTCACAGAGACTCAGTAAAGAGAACACGCTTCGTCAACATTTCAGTGCATCCCCCAAGAAATAAAAGCAACGGTGGTGAGAAGAAATGAAATTAAAAATTGAGAGCTGAGAGCAGCCTTAGAGATCATCTGGTCCAATATCCTGCTATGAATGGAGTCAAGGGCCTGAAAAGTGAAATTATGTGTCCAGGCCTTCAGTGAATTAGGAAGGGAGGCAACCAGTACCCCACTGTTGTCCCACGTAGGGGGGTTTCTCAACAGGCCCACAGCCCAGGTCCCGGGCAGGACCCCCTCAGTCAACCGCCGAGGCTGTCTGGACCCCCACGGGTGATGAGAAGCAGCAGAGAAGTCGCGCCGATAGACCAACAGCAACTTTTCCTGGTGTTGGGCAGCAGGCGTTACGGAAGGACATTTCCAGATGTGTACGTAGACATTTTACGACGCAGAATGCTTTCAGAGGCACAGTTTACAAAATGCCAGTCCACAAGGAGATAATAGGGGCCTTCCGAAGAAGGGGAGACCGGGGTGGCTGAACATTTCTGCTCTCTTTGAATAAAGCCACGAAAACCGCAGCAGGAACAAATGTGACAGAAGAAGGCTTCCTGCCAAACGTGGGAACGGGGGAGAGGAGATTCTTTCCTTTATAACCGAGACAGAGACTGAGCCCTCACCGGAAGTGGAAGATGTCTCTCCAGAGAACAGGCTGTTCCCACGGTCACAAAACTCGCTCATTTCCGAGAGACAAATGGGGTGACCCGCCAGCCCTGAGTTTATGTAATAATGTATCTCAGTATTTATGAGACTTTGCAACAAAGGTAACTAAAAGTGGGAGCAGGGTTCAATATAATGACACCCCGAGATCTATACACTTGGCTTTGAAAACAGACAAATGACAAAAAGAAATGACATTTATTTACTAAAAACTAAACAGAGAGCTTAAGTGTTTCTTTTTCTTATTATGCCGTAGATTAAATTTAGTCTTGTAGAAGATTTAAAACATCTCAGAAGCCACAAACTTACTTCTAGCTTCTACTGGGATGGTCTCCGGCTGCAGCCAAGTTGTCCCAGCCACCATCTCAGCCGTGCTTTGTGCTGCTGTGAAGACAAGATGCCATGTGACGGTCCTCATGGACGAGTAGTGCCAGCATCTTCCGTCCCTACAGCTGATGAGCTTAATCTATGATCTGCTTACAATGCCCAAGGAGACCCAAAGGCCTTTTGGAGAAGTGGCTCATAAAACAGGTTCAGATAAACTAGAAAGGAACACAAAAGCTGACTCCAGGGGTTTATCTTTGGAAGCACCAGCATGAGAAAGGAAAGTGGAGCTGACATTTCACGGCACTCCTAATTATGCCTCACATTTTTTTTCCTCTGCACCCCCTTTCTTCCATATCAAGAGTGAGTACAATTGCTAAAATATCCTGGAATACGGAGACATGATGCGGCTTTTCAAAAATGACTATAGTTAAGAGGATTTCAAGAGCATTTTATCTTTTTTTTTGAACTTTCATTGACTTTTTTTATTTTTTTAATTAATTTTTTTTGGAGTATGGTTGCTTTACAATGTTGTGTTAGCCTCCACTGCACAACAAAATGAATCAGCCATGCACATACAGATATCCCCTCCTTTTTAGGCTTCCCTCCCATTTAGGTCAAGAGCATTTTACCTTGGTTGGACTATAATCCTAAAAAGCCCACTTCTAAACACAAGCTTAATGTTACAATCTTGAAAAAGAATAAAATAAAAACAGTTTGGGCCACTTAATCAAATCACACAGCTACATCTTTATTGAAGAAAAAGGGACTTCCCTGGTGGCGCAGTGGTCAAGAATCTGCCTGCCAATGCAGGGGACACCGGTTCGATCCCTAGTCCAGGAAGATCCCACATGCCACGGAACAGCCAAGCCCGTGCACCACAGCTACAGGGCCTGTGCTCTAGAGCCTGCGAGCCACAACTACTGAGCCCCCGCGCCGCAACTACTGAAGCCCTCGCGCCTAGAACCCGTGCTCCGCAACAAAGAGAAGCCACCGCAATAAGAAGCCAGCGCACCACAAAGAAGAGTAGCCCCTGCTCGCTGCAACTAGAGAAAGCCCGCATGCAGCAACAAAAACCCAATGCAGCCAAAAATTAATTAGTTAATTAATTTTTAAAAAGATAGAAAACTGCCATACTCAGTCATGCAATATAGTCGCAGAATTAGTTTCAGATAGTAATGTAGAACAATAATAGATTAAAGAAGAGAAAAAGCCTGGGATATCTCAACTGATAGAGAAAAAGTATTTAGTAATGCTCAATACCTATTCAATAAAAAAAAGAAGTTCTCAGCAAACTGGAAGAAGAAATGAACTTCCATAACTTGGTAAATTGTAGTCAGTCTTTTTTTGCGGTACGCGGGCCTCTCACTGTTGTGGCCTCTCCCGTTGTGGAGCACAGGCTCCGGACGCGCAGGCTCAGCGGCCATGGCTCACGGGCCCAGCCGCTCTGCGGCATGTGGGATCTTCCCGGACCGGGGCACGAACCTGTGTCCCCTGCATCGGCAGGCGGACTCTCAACCACTGCGCCACCAGGGAAGCCCTGCAGTCAGTCTTATCATCCTGTTGGAGAAACTTTAGACACATTGCTTTCAAGATTAGTAACAAGACAAGAATGCCCATTATTACAGGTACTGTTGAAGACCCTGACAGAGGTCTGACCAATAATGAAGGGGAAAAAACAAAGATAAGAATTAAGGAGAACGAGATTAAAAAAATCATCATTTACAGATTGAACATTTCCTACCCAGAGAAACTAATGGACTCCACAGACAAAGTATTAAGGGTAAAAAAAAAGATTATTCTCCAAGCTTTTGGGTACAAGACCCACCTTCCATAGCAATTCTCTACATCACATACACAGAACACAGGTGCATAATCATATGATCATCTCAGTAGGTACAGCAGAAGCATCTGACAAAATTCAACATTCATTCATGTTAAAAGTTGGCATCAACCTGACAGTAAAGGGACCCTCCTTAATTTGATACATTAAAAAAAAAGAAAAGAAAAGAAATACAAGAAACCCTTCTAAACTTGGTGGTTAAATGTGAATTGTTGAATTGTTTTCTCTAGACCAGAAACAAGACAAAGATGCCCACTGGCACCTCTTCTAAACATCACACTGGAGGCTCTAACAGTGGGATAAACCAAGGGGACAAAAAGATGTAAGGGTTGGAAAGGAAGGTATAAAACTATCATTACTTGCTGACAACATGATGTTAATAAGAAAAGCTAGATTAAATATTAGAATTAATAAGCAAATTTATCAAAGTCACTGGATAAAAGGTCAATATTAAAACCCAATTTTATCTCTTCATACCAACAATAATCAACTAGAAAATTAAATTTTAAAACATTTTAGTAACATCAAAAATCATCAAATACCTAGGAATGGATCTTATCAAAGACATGCAAGCCCTTTATAAGGAAAACTACTGAATATTAATGAGAAAATTTAATAAAAAACTAAATAAATGGAGAGATAGACCATGTTCATGTATTGAAAGGCTCCATATTACAATGATGTTGGTTTATTTCAAATTATCTATAAATTCAATGCCATCTCACCCACTGCAAAGTCTAACAGGGTGTGTGTGTGTGTGTGTGTGTGTGTGTGTAAATTGGCAAGTGTATTCTTAAATATATATGTAAATATAAAGGGCAAAAAATAGGCAAAGTAATCCTTAGAATTGAGGACAAAGTTGGAGGATAAACTCTGCTTACTCGTATTGGGACAAATAGAGAGAATATAGATGGAACAATGGAACCAAATAGAGGATCCAAAAGCAGACTCCCACATAAAAAGATACTTGATTGATGGCAAAGATAGTACTGCAGATAAATAGGAAAACTGTGGTCTTTTCACTAAATGTGCTGGATCAGCTAGATATCCATATGGAACGTAATGAATCTCCATTCCTACACCCTAACTTCAGTCTCAAGGATTGTAACTCTAAGTGTGAAAGATAAGAAATAAAACTTCTAGAAGAAAACACAGAATATCTTCATGATCTTGAGATTGCAAAACTTTATTAAACAGAACCCAAAAAGCAATAATCATAAAGGAAAAGACTGATAAATTATACTGTGTTATAATTAGGAACTTCTGTTCAACAAAATACATCATTATGAGATTTAAAAAGCAAACCACAGGGCTTCCCTGGTGGCACAGTGGTTGAGAATCTGGCTGCTAATGCAGGGGACACGGGTTCGAGCCCTGGTCCAGGAAGGTCCTCCATGCCACGGAGCAACTAAGCCCATGCACCACAACTACTGAGCTTGTGCTCTAGAGCCCTAGAGCCACAACTACTGAGCCTGCGAGCCACAAGTACTGAAGCCCACGTGCCTACAGCCCATGCTCCGCAATAAGAGAAGCCACTGCAATGAGAAGCCCACACACCGCAAAGAAGGGTAGACCCCGCTCGCCACAACTAGAGAAAAGCCCATGCACAGCAAAGAAGACCCAATGCAGCCAAAAATAAATAAATAAATAAATTTAAAAATTAAAAAAAAAGTAAACCACAGAATGAGATAAAATATTTGCAACATGTGTAACTGACAAAGAGCTTAAATCCAGAAAATATACAATATTCTTAAAAATTAATAAGAAATGACAAGAATTTCAACAAGCACTTCACAAAAGAAATTATCCAAGTGACCAATAAACACAAATAGGTTTTCATCCTCATTAGTCAGGGAAGTGTAATTAAAACCACAGTGAGATATCACTGGTTACCTACCAGAATGGGTAAAGTTAAAGACACTGGCTAAACTAGACATGGCAAGATGTAAAGTGATAGGAACTTTCATTTGTTGCTGGCAAGAAATATCAATTCTATGACCACTTTGGAAATCTATTTGGCTGTATTAAGAATACTAAACATACCCAGCGCTTTTACTTCTAGATATATACCCAATAAAATGCATAAATATGAACACAAACAGACCTGCTCAAGAATCTCCATACAGTGTTATCTGTAATTGTCACAGACTGGTAACAACCCAAATTGTGATATAACAATACAATGAACTAGTATACAGCAATGAAAACAAACTAATCTACATGCATCAAGGTGAATGATTCTCAGACACATATTGTTGACTAAAAGGAGCCAGACACACAAAAAGTCATAGTGTATGATTTCATTTATACGAAATGCAAAAATAGCTACACTAATCAATTGACATTGGAAATCAGGATAGCAGTTACCTTTGGGGAAAAAGAAGAGAATAGCAATTGAGGGGATCCACAGAGGGGGCCAGGAAACCTTCTACTTCCTGAACTGGTGCTTATCATGTGACTGTGTTTACTTCATAAAAATTCATTGGCATGATGTCGCCTGTATGTAGAATCTAATAATAAAAGTTGAACTCATGAGGCAGAGAGTAGCATGGCGGTTGCTTGGGCTTGGGGGTTGGGGAGTGGAGGATGTTGGTCAAGGGGTACAAAGTTTTAGTCATGCAAAATAAGCTTCAGAGACCTAATGTGCAGCCTGGTGACCACAGTTAACAATAATGTATTGTATTCTTTAAATTTACCAAGAGAATAGATCTTAAGTGCTCTCACCACAAACACACGCAAAATTGGTAAATATGGGAGGTGATGGATTTGTTAATCAGCTGTATTGTGGTAATCATTTCATCATGTATATGTATATCAAAACATCAAGTCACACACTTTGACTGTATACAATTTTTATTTCTCAATTATACCTCAATAAAGATGGGGAAATTTTCATTCAGCTACACACTTATGATGTTTACAACAGACTGGAGGAAGATATTTGCAATCAACATGCAGACAATGGAGTACACAGAATACATGTTTAAAATAGCTCCAACAAATCAACAACAAATCAATTTGAAAAAAGATCAGCGACTCAAGAGCAGAAGGGAATAAAGGTAGAAAGATATTTCATGGGAGAGAAAATGCAATAAAATACAGGACTGTAAAAACATGAACAGATGTTCAACTTTACTAAAAAAAAAAAAAAAAAAAAAGCACCAAAAACAAAAATACAAATTTTTCAGGAATTCGTATTGTTATGGCTTAAATTGTGTCCTCCTAGAATCTGTATGTTGAAGCCCTAACCTCTAGTACCTCAAAATCTGATTGTTTATAGAGATAAGGTCTTTAAGGAAGTAATTATGTTAAAAATGAAGTCATTAGTGTGGGCCCTAATTTAACTGACTGTTGTCCTTATAAGAAGAAGAGGTTAGGTCACAGATATACACAGAGGAAAGACCAGGTGAAGATAAAGCAAGGAGACAGACATCTCCAAGCCCAGGAGAGGAGGCCTCAGAAGACACCAACTCTGCCAACATCTTGATCTTGGACTTCCAGCCTCAAGAACTGAGAGAAAATAAATTCTATTGCTTAAGCCACCCAATCTGTGGTGCTTTGTCACAGGGGCCCTATCAAACTAATACACATATGAACAAGAAGATAGACATTAAATACATTAAAATAGTTGCTGCAAGGAAGATGGAAATGAGGAATTCAGAATGGGGACAAAAGGGTTTCCCTGGTGGTACAGTGGTTGAGAGTCTGCCTGCCAACGCAGGGGACACAGGTTCGTGCTCCGGTCCGGGAAGATCCCACATGCCACAGAGCGGCTGGGCCCGTGAGCCATGGCCGCTGAGCCTGCGTGTCCGGAGCCTGTGCTCCGTGACGGGAGAGGTCACAGCAGTGAGAGAGGTCACAGCAGTGAGAGGCCCGTGTACCGCAAAAAAAAAAAAAAAAAAACAGAATGGGGACAAAAGGATAATGGAAGAGGCACCTTGCACGGATCAGTAGCAGAAAAGTGTCCTGAACCGAGAAGTGTGATTAACTCGGCTGTCTTACTGTGAGGTTAAAAACCAAAAAGAAATGAAGTGAGAAACCAAAGCTCTCACAGTATCAACACAATCTGAGCTTGTAGCTGGATTCCTCAAATGTCAAAAACCATAAGCTTCCACTTCCATCATGTCCCGTGGTCAGGGTCTTTTATTCTTCCTTCACAGTTCCCAACACCATAGTCATATCTTACCTTAGTAGTGCACTTTTTCATTTATTCCCAGTATTCATCTTCCTAAAACTTGAGGCAATTTTTGTTTCCTCTTTGATTTCACCGTTGACTACTTCTGATACAAATGATAAGAATAAATACTCAGGCACAGACATAGAAAACAAACATGGTTACCAAAGGGGATAGCGGGAGGGGGGGTGATAAATTAGGAGTTTAGGGTTAATGTATACACACTACTATATATAAAATAGGTAAACAACAAGGACCTACTGAATAGCACAAAGAACTATACTCAATATCTTGTAATAACCTACAATGGAAAAGAATCTGAAAGAGAATATATTTATATGTAATAACTGAATCACTTTGCTGTACACTTGAAACTAACACAACATTGTAAATTAACTATATTTAATTTTTAAAAAATTTAATAAATAAAAAATAAATTAAAAAAATTTTTTCAAGATTTTTAAATGGAAAAGTACTTATTTAACTATTGAAATCATTGTTTATATCTATTTGTTTGGGGGAAAGAAAAGCACAATTGAATTATTAAGTTTTAGAACAAAAATAAGAGATTTTGATTCTTCTGGAAAAAAAAGAATAAATAATTGAGGAAGTGAGAGCCATTGGAAAATATGTACAGGAAGATAATACAGATTATTGCATTAAAGAAATACCATCACTTCCTTTGAGTTGGCAAAGGTGGTCACTGATTTGGCTCTGAGATTTTAGCAAAGAAAAGAGGAGAATGTGTCACTGCACATATAATAAAATTAAAAGTTATTCAGGACAAGTCTAGCCAGGTTCTTCAGTGATCAGTTGTAACTCTTTGAGATAGAAATATAGATTTTTTTTCTTTCATCAGCATCTTGAACTGTATATTGTTGGATCTTCCTTTTCATTCCTTAATAATGCATTAAACAGAATCCAGAGCTTTCCAGTTACTTTTGGGTTTTAAAACTTAGTCAAGTCTAAAACCTCAACAAATTTAATAGGATAGGAATTATTTCAAGCATCTTTTCTGACCACAATGGCATGAAACTAGAAGTCAACCACAGAAAGAGAAAGGAGAAAAAACCAATTACGTGGAGACTAAACAGCATGCTACTAAAAAACCAATGGGTCAACGATGAAATCAAAGAGGAAACAAAAAAATACCTCGAGACAAATGACAATGAAAACACAACCTTACAAAAGCTATGGGATGCAGCAAAGGAGTCCTAAGAGGGAATTTCATAGCGATAGACACTTTCCTCAAAAAACAAGAAAAATCTCAAGTAAACAACTTAACTTACCACCTAAAAGAATTAGAAAAAGAAGAACAAACAAAACCTAAAGCCAGCAGAAGGAAGGAAATAATAAAGATCAGAGAAGAAATAAAGAGATTTTTAAAAAATAGAAAAAAATCAATAAAACCAAAACCTGGTTTTGAAAGATAGACAAAATCAACAAACCTTTGGTCAGGCTCACCAAGAAGAAAAGACAGAGGACCCAAACAAACAAACAAACAAACAAAACTCAGTCCAGTCTAAAGCCTCCATCTCTGGAGTGATTTATATCTCCTCCCTTCCCTTGAGCAAACGTTTGCACCCAGGCACTATCTGTCTGGATCTGAGGAGGGGAATGCAACACCACCTCACTCCCTCCATGGTGCTGGCATGTGGGGGAGGAAGACGGATCCTTACCCAGTTGTTGAGTTGACGTCCCCTCTTGGCTGGTTGGCTGTCCCTGCTGCTCCATCACCCATGGTCGTCAGTACTGTCTGGGGCGGGAATGTGAATCCCACTATCTCAGGGGATTCGTGGACTCTTGGCTGTATCATCCCCTCCTGCAGGAGAAGCAGCTCCCGCTCAGCCTCGTCTGCTCTTTCCGGATACCTACGCCGCAGCTCCCTCCTGTGCTCCCCTCACCCATGAGCTGTCCTGTGGGAGGGGCAAGACTATGTGGGTGCTGGCAAAGGTTTATCAATGGGCTTCCCACCCTCAAAAAAGAGAATATGTGTATATACACGTATATATGGTTATTATAAGTGTTACTGATATAAAGGATGTGTAACATACAATTTACAAATTCTAACATATACCGTACTCTTTGCTGTAAATTCTAGGTAGCCAGTTGACTCTGACACGATGATTTTTTTGATTTTTGGTAGACTCTTGTATCCACAGCCAACCTATGGTTGCCACTGACAAATAAGTGTAGTTGTGAGACAAATGTTGTTTGATATTTTCCTTGATGTGGTGTCTATATATGTACACACACACACATACATACACACATACATACATACACACACACGGACAATGGAATACTACTCAACCATAAAAAAGAACGACATTTTGCCATTTGCAGCAACAAGGATGGATTTGGAGGGCATTATGCTAAGTGAAATAAGTCACAGAAAGACAAATACTATACAATATCACTTACATATGGAATCTAAAAAATACAACAAACTAGTGAATACACAAAAAAGAAGCAGACTCACAGATGTCGAGAAGAAACTAGTGGTTACCAGTGGGGAGGAGGGGCAATATAGGGGTTGGGGGGTGGAAGGTACAAACCAGTGGGTGTAAGGTGGGCTACAAGGATGTACTCTACAACACGGAGAATATAGCCAATATTTTATAATAACTGTAAACGGAGTATAACCTGTAAAAATTGTATAAAAATAAAAAATAATTTAAAAAGACAAAAATGAAACACTGAAGCTGTGTGTTGAAACTTGTTTATCAATGGTGTGAGTCACTTTCGCTGAATCAGACAATACTTTTAAACACTGGAAGAAATTTCCTCAATTTTTTTGTGCTATTCATAATATGGTGGCTATAGACATTCCCAGTTTCAAATCTAATTTGCGTTATTAACATTTCTCTATCAATTTCTTAAGTCTAGACAATTAACACCACAGTAAATTAAGCCCTAGTATGTCGCACTTGACAATTTCCACGGTGTAAATACTCCTGATGGCCAACCTGACATCACTAAGTGTGCACTTGGGTAGAGACGCACCATGGTAACATGCCATTAGACAGTACCTGTCACTGAGATAGATAGTATCTATTATTAGGCATAGATAATAGCAAAATGTAGTAAAGTAATTCGTATTTATATTTTGTTTTATTGAAAATTCGTACAATTTAATTTTTAATCATGACTGTGTTTAACTGGCTCACACAATTCCTGGAAGTTTCAGTCAGTTCTCACCATCCAATACGAGTTGGCTCCAGCACACTTGGATTAAGCAATTAAAAAAGATTGTGTTGGCAGGTCAGCCCTGCCCATGGCCCTTCTACTGGAACTGGTCCTGTCCACAGCCCCGTCATAATCGAGGCTGGGGAACCATCTTGGTGCCATGGGACTCCCCTGGGCCAGAGATGGCTGTACGAGAATGAACACACATAACCTTAAGAAGACCGATTCGTGTTTAGACTGAGTCAGATCCTCTATTTCTCAGGATTAGAACCAAGATTCAGAGAAAGTAGCCAGAGGGTAGCTGGGTAGAAGACACACAAAGAGTGGAACTGAGTTGGTCCATATGTTGAAATATGGGTACTAGAGTGAATTGTCGCAAACTCTCTATGTTGAGGTCATAAATTCTGAACCTTCCTGAGCCCTGGTTATTCAGATTTCCCCTTTTTATTTATTTATTTTCATCTTTGCGCTTCCCCCGCCGAACCCACCCATCTCTGAGCTAGAACCAAGCAATTTAAGACAGCTGTCACATCATTCACTGTAACCTGATGTTGCCTGGACACCAACACGGGGGTGGCCAGGTGTTACCTCCGCATCTGAGGAATGCCTTACGGTCACTGTCCTTGTTGAAACAATGATCCGTTTGGCTGACGTCTGAGTCACGCAGCCCATTCTAAGGGTCGTACACAGAGCACAACTGTGTGTTCTCAGGGGAGACTCAGGTACAGCTCAGGGAGAAGGTGAAGGATGAGTTAGCGACAGGACCACAGAGCCTTCCATCAGAAGCCAATGAAATATCAGGAAAAACAGGCCGGCAAAGTTTCATTTAGATGTTGAAACCCTGGCCAGATTGACGCAGCTCACCCACTTTTCTTTTGTTCTATGGCAGAAGGCGTACAGCACACTGTGACAAGCCTCCCAACTCCTAGAAAACATTTGATCTTGGCATCTTTTTACTGAAAAGATAAACCTGGAGTACATTTTGTGCAAACTAAAAATAGGTGAAGGTTTTGTGTATTTGTTTCCTGAAACTTCTTTCTTGGTACTAAATAAGCTAAAAGTAACTATACCATCCCAGATCAAAGACATTAACTCTGTTGGAAGAGAAAGTAAATGCTGGCAACGTATGCGTTTATAAAACATATGTGTGATGCGTCAACCTGACTGGGCCGCAGGGTACCCAGACATTTAGTCAAACATTATGCAGGATGTGTCTGTGAAGATGTGCTTCTGGATGAAATTAATACTTTGCATCAGTAGACTGAGTAAAGCAGATGGCCCTCCCCAATGTGGGTGGGTCTCACCCAACCCACCGATGGCCTGAATGGAACAGAAAGGCAGCCACGTCCAGGAGTAAGAGGAAACGCCTCCTGCCTCACTGCCCTGAGCTGGGACATCAGTTCCTTCCTGCCTTCAGACTGGAATGTACGCCATCACCTCTCCTGGTTCTCAGGCCTTTGGGCTTGGACTGGAGCTATATCATTGGGTGTCCTGGGTTCCTCAGCTTGCCAACGACAGATCTGGGGACTTCTCAGACTCCATAATTGTGGGAGCCATCTACACACACACACACACACACACACACACACACACACACACACACACACCCGTTGGTTCTGTTTCTCTGGAGAACCTTGAATAATACAACATGTACCACAGGGATGTGTCCAGTCTCACACAGGATAATGCGTTCACTCATTCATTCGTTCATTCATTCAACATTCAGTGGGTACCAGTGTAGCATCCAGAGGCCCTTGTGAGGTACCCAGATCCTGGCTGGAGGCTGTGAACAAGCTCTGAAGACTATACAGCTTGGTGCTCATGCAAGTTGTTGTTTCTTATCTTTGCTCTACACGGGAGTGGGCAGTTTAAAAGGAGCATGATTAGAAAGGGAAGACAATTTAGAATTTAACTGTACAAAATTTCACGAACCCATAAATCAGGGCCTGAAGAAAATATGCTTGGTTGGAAGGCAGCTCAGTCCAAGTTTGGGGGCCTCCTTGAGCCCCACCCTGAAGGACTCCAGTCCTGCCCTGAAGACCTGAGCCGGCTGCCGCTTCCCAGACTCTGAACCTCTGGAACATGGGGAAGTCGCATTTTAGGCAAAAGGTGGATTTCTGGAAGGTTTTGCGTTATTTAAGACTAATTTTCTCATAAGAATAATTTAAAGAACGGGTCTTTATACCAAATTTTGTGCATAAGGTGAAGTGAGTTTCAAAATTTTAGATTGTATTACCTCAAAAGCTTCCATAATTAAGTTTTTATAAAATGCATCTGGGCTGTGCACTGTCTGGTCCAGGCTCGCTGACACTGACCCCTGCAGTGGGCTCCTTAGGTCCCGCGCTCCACCAACCAGAAGGCCCTCTCCTCCGGGGCGCTGGGCTGCCCGTCAGCGCCTGATGCCCTACCTCACCCCCCTCCAGCCTCTCCTGGGCTGAGTACTCCTTCCACCAGTGGGATCCAAGCCGGTGATAAGGGAAATCTCCCGGCCTATCCCCAGGATACGCTTCCTGGCCTCTGACCCCCCTGTACTCTTCCTCACTCTCTCCTGCAGGTGTCTGTGGCTCGGAGTCTGTGTGCGTTGGGCTCTCTGTCCTATCTGTTCAAAAGTGCACCCCCTGGGCAGCCTCTGAGGGTGTTTGACCCCAGTGTTCTTCCCCCTTCCACGTGGCCTGGTCCCCACATCGTGCCCGTCGTGAAGCATAGCCTCCTCCCCAGAGGGCCAAGCCAGCAGCATCGTGATACAGTCCGATGGGCAGCGGTGTGACCCGAGTGGAAGACCACCTTTGCCTGAAGCTGCCAGCGTCATGCATGTCTCTTCTGAGGGCGACACACTCTCCCCTCTTTCTTCCAAAGTCCCCTTCCCGCCACCGTGTAAGCCCTGCTTCGTCTCCAAGGGGTCAGCTCAGCCAGGTGATGGGCAGAAATGATGATGTAATTAGAGGTCAGGGATCCGGCCTTTGCAACCCATGGGATTGTTTTCCACTTCTTCCAGGAAGGGGGACAGACACTTTGACCTAAGAGAAAGACTTGCCCTGGGAGAAAACACAGGACACTCCAGACAGTAAGGAGGAGAAATGAAGAACCAGAGATGCCATTTAAATCACTTATTTATAGCTAGGGATTACGTGGTCTTCTATGATAAGCTGTTTTTTTCCTGTTTCTATTCTGAACCTGTTTTGGGTGATAGTCACTCCCGCTGCCTGAACTAGCAGGAGTGTTGTGTGGAGAGCGATTTCTTCACACCCACAGCATGTAACAGCCACTGCCGGGCACCCTTCTCTGTGCTTTGGAACCTACACTTGCACGATGAAGCGGAGATAGCTACCCCGCTTCACAGATGTGGACCCAGACTCTGAAAGTCTGTGATGTGTATGAGGAAACCCAGCCAGGAGCTGGGTGACCCCGGATATGAACTCAAACTGCTGGACTTCAAAGTCAATGCCCTCTTTTCAACATTAAAAGAAAGGCCCAGCTATTTTCCCACGGACTAAAATCATCTTTCAAGTCTGAAGCTGACTTGAAAAGGCACCAGTTCCGGTAAATTGATAGCCCTGTATGGGCCCAGTTCTTCACCCACCCTGCCTTTTGCAGGTACCTTTGCCGTGTTCTCACTCCTACCAAGAGCGGGGGCGGTTACCAGCCCTGCCTTCTGACGTCGGTCTTGGGCCTGTGACTTGTCTTTGCCAACAGAATGGATGGAAGCGGCAGAATCCCAGTTCCAAACTGGACCTCAGGAGGCCGTGCCCATCCCCCTCGCTCTCTGCCCTTGTGCCATTGTTATGAGAACCTGTCCGGGACATTTTGCTGGAGGATGAAAGGTACGTGCATCGCAGCCAAACTGCCTCAACGTCCCAAACCACGGCCACCCCGCTCATTGGCGGCCGGCCCGCCCCTTTCTGTGAGTGAGCATCACCAGGGTCACCAGGTCCCCCTTGCTGACCCCAAGGTGACCCCGCACACATGGGAAAAAGATGCCACTGAGCCTGCGTGTGTGCTAGGGAGTTGTCACACAGCATTCATGTGGTCTTCAATAACCAAATCAACATTCATTTTATTTTGTATCACTAGCAAGTTGGTAATTTTCACTTTTATTTGTTCAATTCTGCCCCCACATTAGTATTCATACCGCAAACTAGATGAGAAACAGCTGGTGGCAGAGGGACCCATTGCCAGTTCGGACGGTAATCCTCAGGTAATGACTTGGATTCACATCAGTGAACTTTCTTTTCTCCCCAGTTTTTGCAGTGGAATTTCTTCAGTGTTTATTCCTTAATAACTAGCTCATGCTCCTAAGACAGGATCTGAAAGCTGATCATTAATTAGCCTTTGGTTTTCTTTAGAAAGAACCCTGCAAATTGAAGTTTCTGTTAAAACAGCCCCGATAGTGAGGCCAGACAGACACATTGCTGGGACCAACACTGCTGTTTCCCTCACAGGGAATCTTTGGGATTAGACAAGGCTGGTAAGGGAGTGCCGGACACTTACCCTTAGAAACCCCTCCAATGAGGTGATTCAGTGGGGCATCCGGACGGGCCTGCAGGGGCAGATTTCTGAGACGTCCCGCAGGCCGGGCGTGGCACACTGGGACAGCAGAGGTCAAGACGGGACCCTGGGAGCGTCCACAGAGACAGATCCTAAACCGAAAAGCCCATGGATGACTATTTAAATTGAGTCCAGAAAAACAATGCTGGACACAAAACAAGTTCGGCAAAACGGTGATAATTGTTGAAGCTACGTGACAGGTACGTGGTGATTATTACATTCTTCTCTTTATATTTGCGTATTTTTGAAAATGTCCAGACCAAGATGATTTTTTTTAAAAAAAATCAATTAACTAAAGCTGGAGCCAGGGCTCCAGGGCTGCTTCTTCAGGGAAGCCATCCCTGCCATCACAGGAGAGGCCAGGGCCTCCGTCAGCAGCTCTCATTTCACACTGTTCTCACCCTTTTGGGCAAAGACCTGAAGAAGGATCAGTTAGGAAGAATAAGGCCATAGTTCTGAGTGTTCTGGAATGCTCTGAGAGGAGATGGGGCCACTGCAGGGGTGCACCCGTGTGGGCGTGGCATCTGGCTGGGAAGCGAGTGGGTGATGCTCAAAATCAAGGCAGAGCTGCAGCAGCCTTGGGAGAGCTGAGCCTGCTGGTGTCAGGGTGCCGGCCCCAAGGAGAGGGAAAGCCACCAGTAAGACAGGCGGGCCCACCCCTCTCAGGGCTCCACTTATGGTGTGGACAGAAGCCCAAGCAGAAGCCCACGAGAGGGGAAGACAGAGGCCAGAAGAAGAGGCAGGGGTTACTGACAATGCCGAAAAAAAGTAAATAGACGGAAAAACCATCCCCCAAGTCATCAGCAGGCAGTGCTGGCAAGAATGCTCCCCCCAGGCTTACACACGCATGCATGGGCTGCCGGTGATGCCAGAAGAAATTCTGTAACCCTGCCCTTAACACTTAAACCAGCAACATAAGCATTTTTCCAAGTGCTCGTCACTCTAAGGCCAACATACAAGAACACCAAGATTTGCTTTGGAAGAGGGGGCTAATGAATTGGACTAGAGGCTATTTCCAGGTATAACCCAAAGGCAAGCATGAAATCACCAAAGATGAACCCAACAGCAACCATGGTTAAGATGTGAACAATCTGTGGATGCAAATAGGGAACTGCAAATACATCCAATTACTAGATAATGCTAAGACTGTAGGACAGTTTTTAAAATCCTAAATTTTTCATTCATACGTATTCACATCTTTCAGAACTCCTTGAGAAAGTGAAATTTTATCTTTAAAACAAACTTTGTGAAGTTTGAAAATAAAAGCACACAATGTTCTTGGGGTCAAGAAAGAACACTTTCTGGGACTTCCCTGGCGGTCCAGTGGTTAAGACTTCGCCCTCGAATGCAAGGGGTGAGGGTTCAATCCTTGGCGGGGGAGCTAAGATGCCATGTGCCTCGCCGCTTAAAAAACAAAACATGAAACAGAAGCAATATTGTAACAAATTCAATAAAGACTTTTAAAAAATGGTGCACATCAAAAATAATCTTTTAAAAAAAGAAAAAGAAAGGACACTTTCTAAGATACTGAAATTCAAACTTTGGAATCAAAGTTTCAAAGAGCAGAGAGTTGGATGAAATATGTGTGAAAGAAAAGTGCCTTGAAAATGTAAATTATATTTCAGTATTAATCTGTTTGTATCACTCACTTGTTTACTTGTCAAAATGACTTTCACAGGGAGGAGGCTTCCCTGCAAGGTTTGATGCATTGGTGGGTTAAATGTGACAGAATCGGGGAAGGTAAAGTCGGTGATTTAATCACGCCGCAGCCTGGTGAGTAAATTCACCCTCCTGTGACACATGTAATTTACAACTGGATGTTACTAGGAGCAGTTTTTCCCATCAAGCATTGTAACAGATGCAGTTTCTATGATATTCCTACACGGCTCAGTTTACTAACCCCCTCTCCCTGGAAGAGAAGTATTAATGCAAACCTCAACATCATATAGGAAAATTCCTTGTCCCTTTTGTTAAACAGACTCAGAATTTTTTTTTAAAAGATAGACACCAAGTACCTATTTAGTTAAATTTTGTGTTTTATTATTACCTTTTCTCACCTCCCTTATTCCCTAAACCAGGTCATGTTGCCCACCAGAGTCTTCACGTGCTCAAAGCATTTGTGTAAATCATGGGAAGTTTCTCATTAAGTTCAAGCCTCTGTTGAACTTTGTGGCCTGGGTTTATACACTTTCAGACGAGGCTTAGTTGCAGTATCTGGAGCTGATGAAAATCTCATCACATACACAAACCCTGTGCTCATGTCCAAAGCCTTCGAACCTGTCCGGTGCGACACACCCAGTGTAGCTGTGGAGAGACTTTGAGCCTACAGATGCTCACTTCCCTTCTTCCCCTTCGGTCCTTCTCATGTATTTGCTGTTTTCTCTTCCTCGACGCCCCATCATGGTTTCTCTGCCTCCTTCCCCTCTGCATCTCTGCCCCCTCATTACATATGGTGGAGCGGGGAAGCGGTGGGCCGGCTTCCTCGGTGGCCCTCTTCCGGCTTAGAAGGATGGTGATGGAATAGAACGTCACCGCGGACACGCAACCAGTGACACTGAACCACCGCTTGTAGGGAAGATACAGAGTTAGGTTCACGCACACTTCTGGTCCACCCATCAATGTATGACCTTGTTTTCTGTGTGTTAAAGACATCTTCTTTAATATACTGCTGATTCATTCATTAACATTAAACTCACGGCCAACAGCTCTATAACTCAGGCCTGAACAAAGCTTACCTAACACTTGTATTTTCTTCGTAAGGCACATCACAGCATTCTTGAGCTGAGGACACGAGACAGCTCTTCGGCCGTATGCACAGGGGGCCACTTTAAACAGCAAAATCACCAAGGAAAAGCCCCCAGTGGGAACCGCACGGCACTAAAGAGAATGTAGAAGGGAACCCTGTTTCCAGTGTGAGCAGGAGACATGAAGGCGGAGCTGCTGGTGCCACCTGGTATGGGAACAGGGCAGCTGGGTGACTCACATTTTCCAAGGCTCTGTGCATGTCGGCAAAGGACCCCGAAAACACCCCGAGCATTGACCTGGGGGTTACAAACAAATGTTAACAAGTAGGCCAATCCCCAAATACGAATCCACAAATAATGATTGGCTGTGTTTTGTATCTCCTTCTTTGGCCTCAGTTCATTATTGCAAAATTTATGGGGGGAGGAGTTAGGAGGGAAGGTGTAGGATGGTTTTTTCCAACTGAACTCGGGGGACCCTAAGGGATTGGGGGAGGGGCATCAGAGCTGCGGGCTGGGAGAGAAGCCCCGCCCCCATCTTCCCTCTCTTTCGGTGGCCGCCCCTCCTTCTCCCTTAGTCCAACCACCGGTTTCCAAGGACGTAGATTTGCCAGCCTGGAGACCGGCGTCTGACCACAGGGGCTCATCAGAGGACCCCCGGCTCCCCTCCTGCCCCAGTCATCAGCCCAGCCGGCAGCAAGGTCACTTAACCCTTAGACTCCCCAGTAAATACATTCAAAAGAACGTTTCTTAATTTATACCCCTTTCCCCTCTGGTAACCATACAAACTACTATATATAAAATAAATAAACAACAAGGTCCTACTGTATAGCACAGGGAACTGTTGGGCTGGCCAAAAAGTTCGATCGGGTTTTTCTGTGCGATACTACGGAAAAACCCGAACGAGCTTTTTGGCCAACCCAATATACTCTATATCTTGTAATAAACCATAATGAAAAAGAATATGTGTATGTATAACTGAACACTTTGGTGTACAGCAGAAACTAACACAACATTGTAAATCAATTATGCTTCAATAAATTAATTAATGTTAAAAAATATGTCTCTTAAGTCAGTTTCAGCTGGATTTCTGTCACTTGGATTAAAAACAAGAAAAACACCCTTATTTGCGCCTGAAGGCTGGACAAATTGGAATTCACTGGATTAGGTTAGATGGTCTTTGTGATTCTTTCTCTTCATATTTTTACATTTTCCCTCTTTTTTTCCCACAGTCCCCCTTCTCTCCTTTACCCATTCATAACATCAGGCTGCAAAATTTAGTTCACTATACGTCATGCTTTTCCAACCAAGTTGCATGTCTGCTTTTCTTATTTTGAAAAGCAGGAGGATAAATGGTTTCTTTACCTCTGTCATTAAAATCATATGACTTGAGGTTATGGGGAGGGGGAAGGGTGAGCTGTGACGGGGCGAGAGAGAGTCATGGACATATACACACTAACAAACGTAGTAAGGTAGATAGCTAGTGGGAAGCAGCCGCATGGCACAGGGATATTGGCTCGGTGCTTTGTGACAGCCTGGAGGGGTGGGATAGGGAGGGTGGGAGGGAGGGAGACGCAAGAGGGAAGAGATATGGGAACATATGTATATGTATAACTGATTCACTTTGTTATAAAGCAGAAACCAACACACCATTGTAAAGCAATTATACCCCAATAAAGATGTTAAAAAAAAAAAAATCATATGAAAGAGGTTTCTCCTTATAAGTGGTGATTGATTTCCACCCCCAGAGGTGATTGTCCTTTAATTTTTAAACAACAGGCATATGGCATAATCTACCCAAGTGATTAAAAAAGAAAATCGATACCCTGACTCCCCAGTGCAGTCAGGGTGGGCTCAGGAAGGCAGCGGGTGTTTCCTGATTTCAGGGCCCACAAGCCTGAAGAGCAGACGGCGGTCTACCCTGCTTCGCTCTGACTCATTCCCTGCAACTTTCTCGCCTGGTTTCCGCTGTGACATCCTCAGGGCTTGTCTCTCTGATACAGGAGCCTCTAGATCCGGCGCCTCAGAACTTGGCAGCCCCTGGTTCTAACTGCTACCCCACCCCCGAGAGCTGTCATGAGACAGGCCATCTATCAGAGCTGAGAGCCGTCTCTCCCGAATGGCCCCATCACTTTTAAACCGAAGACTTTTTCTCATCTGCAGAGGCCATCTGACATCATTGTTTTGACCTGAAGGATCCGTGCTCCTCAGAAGATGCAAGCAGCGGGTCTAATCTACACGTTCGCTTCCTTTTTTATTCTCTACGCGCTTCTCAACGATGTAGAGTAATACCCACCCCTTGCTGAGTTCAAACTACGTGATGGCGTTTTAGACACATTAACTCAGTTAAATATCACAAAACCCATAAAGAATAGGTATGTTTCGTGTACTTTACAGACTAAGACACTGAAACTCAGAGAGGTTAAGTGACCTGCCCAGGATCACACAGCTCAGAGATGACAGAGCCAGGATTAGAATCCAACCCTGTTGGACTCCAAAAGCATACAAGTTTACAACAGTTTTAATGTGGCTACCAATAAATTTTGAATTACATATGTGGCCCCCATTTGAGGTTCACGTTGCATTTCTTTTTTCTTTTTTTTTTTTTTTTTTTGCGGTACGCGGGCCTCTCACTGTTGCGGCCTCTCCTGTTGCGGAGCACAGGCTCCGGACGCGCAGGCTCAGCGGCCATGGCTCACGGGCCCAGCCGCTCCGCGGCATGTGGGATCTTCCCGGACCGGGGCACGAACCCCATCGGCAGGCGGACTCTCAACCACTGCACCACCAGGGAAGCCCTCACGTTGCATTTCTATTGAACAGACTGGACAAGACAGGTAACGTACCAAAGCAAGTTAGCGTAACTATCACCAGAACCTTCCAAAGCTCAGAGGGTTACATGCCGTAGGAAGATAAAATTTCTGGAGGAACCCTCAGGATATAATAAGGTGCTTTTATGAAATCCTTAAATATCCAGAGAGAGTATTAAATGTATAATGCTCCTAAGGCTGTGATTAAGAATCTGTAGCAAGTTAGAATGAAATGCATGATTAACTTTGGAACCTAATTAAAGCTATAAAATAACTGGCTGGATGGTGTGGCCTTGAAGCTGGTGCTCTCAGGCCTGCGGGTCCAGCCCCACTGGCTCCAGTGGACCCTGCGCTCCAGCAGGGAGCACGGGCTGGGCCTCCACGGGCTGGTGGGTTTGGCCAATGGGAGGTGCTGGCAGGAGCTCAAAGGGCAGGAGGGGAGGAAGGCCAGGGAGTCAGTCCCCTCGGCCCCGCCTTGCTGGGCTGTGGGGTGGTGTGGCTGCCACCCCCTTTCACCACCTGTGACACCAGGTGGTGTCCCCTTTTGCTGATAGACGGTCTCTCCTAACGCCACAGCCAGTTCTCAGGACCAGTCCATGCCCCCAGCCCAGCAAGCTCCCCAGCCTCATGGCTTTCCCGGAACCCTGTCCATTCCTTGTGGACTGAGCCCTTCCAAGTGTACCAACCTGTCTCCAACACCACCCCCAGCCCAGGTGCTGCAGAGCATAGAACAGAAAGACACATTTTAACTGGGGGTGAATTCACCAGCTCTAAGGAGCTGGGCTGGACACCAGGTAAAGGAAACCAAGACACCAACAAGCAGAGCTTTGGGACCCCTGTGCAGAGGCAGGAGATGGACACGGAATGGGCTGGCAAAGGAGAGGGCATGGGAAAACACATTGCAGCCCAGCAGACCCCAGTCTCGGCTGCACTCTGTTCTGGCCACCTGTGTGAGTGTTTGCAACTGCCCTGGCCCCCTTTTCCTGACTTGTAAGATGGGCCATGTCCACCTGACAAGCTGTTGGGAGGATTAGCCTAGTGCCTGCCTGGCACGAGGAAGAGAGTGCCAACTTCCAGTTCCTGGTTTATCAGTGCCCACAGGCAGGTAAGATAAGCCCAAGGAACATCAGTCCTGACGCCAGCCCTCAGAGTCAGGAGAAGCAGGTAGGACCTCCCTCCACACCCAGCCATCCACTCGGGAGCTGTCAGGAATCTCCTGGGGCCACTGGTGAAAGAGAACCATAGTCTAGAGTATAAACCATGCACATCGACCACCTGAGCAGAGGGAGGCTGCAGCTGCGGGGACAGGGGTCCCACTGGCGCCTTCCCCACCCCAACTGCGGGGCAGGAGACTGGGGGACCAATTCCTCCCACTGCAGCCTCTCAAACACCCTGGAGCTCCCTGTGTCCCGCCCCCATCTGCCTAATTCCACCCTTCATCCTACAATGTCCTGTCATTTCTTTCCCTTCACTCGACACCCACATCTTTCATCCTCCTAACCTTCCCCTGTACCCTGCTTACCACCATCTGCAAGCTTCCTCTGTCCCCACCTTCCCACCAGCATGTTCCCAGCACCACGTCTCTTCCCTGAGGTCACCATGCCACTCTAGCTATGCCAGCATGTTCCCAGCACCACGTCTCTTCCCTGAGGTCACCATGCCACTCTAGCTATGCCAGGTGGTGGCTTCAATGTCTCAGAAACCCCTTCTCTCCAGGTTGAGACGGGGTTTGTGCCCTCTTGTAATATCCAAAATGGCTCAAGTCCCAGTCCTTCCCAAAGGACCCCATGAAGAGTCACCTGACTGAAGGATATCTGGGCTGAGCAGGAGACTTCCACGTGCCACCTGAGTCCATGTAGACGGTCCTCGTCACATTACTGGTCACCTGACATTCTGTGACTCTCCACCACCCTCACCTCTGTCCCCCCAAAGCACCACCAACACAAGACTTGGGGAGCTAGAAACATTTGAGACGGGCAGAAAGTCTTCAGATGGGAGACTATATCCGACCACACCCCAGATCCTTCCGTCTTCACCAGACCAGGTCCCGCTGTGGTACTGGGGCGACCTCCCCTTCCCGGGTCCTCCTTTTCTCTCCTTCCTGGTACCACTCCTCCTGCCTGTGAACCCCAGTCTCCCCAAATGCAAGAGGTTTCCACCCTTTCCCGTCTAAACCTCTCCCAGCGAGGCTAAGCAGGGGAGGCTAAGCAGGGGACCATCACCTTTCACGGCTGTTTTGGTTCTTTGCCTAAACAAAGAGCAGTTTTCTCCCAAAAAAGGAATTCTGTGTTCTCATCCTACTACAAACAGATTTCACAATTGCAAGCGTCCCTTCACATCCCATGTTACTCTCTCCCTTGCTGTCTTGCTCTCTGCTGAAGCCCCAGCATGTACCACAGTGACTCACAGTAAACAATCAATTACCATTTGCTTAACAAGTGAAGGGATGCTTTAGGATGACTCAGGGCAGCCCACCACCCACCATCACTATTGAAACCATATTCCACGCCTATGCCTATGGGGTAACAGACCTTCATCCACATGGGCACCAAGGCAGGGAAACACAGACCTGGCTGGTCGCTGGCTGAATCCTACCAGCATCAATCAGTGTCATCAGCTCACGTTTCTTATGAGACTCAGGAGCTCTACACAGTCTCACTTCATCTCATTTTAAGTCAGGGTACACAGTCTTAGTACAAACAGAGACCTACAATTCATTAAATGCATAATTGTTCTGGGGTCTTGCTGTAAGGCTTCAAAACGGAGGCTAACCTCCAACGCTGACATTCACATCTGCCAGCCCCCATCTTGACTCTCTCTGAGGGGACTCATCCCTCTTCACTGACGGCAAGGAGAGACAGCTGTCAAGATTGCCCAGGTTTCTCTAAACTCCATGTCCTTCGAGGTCTGGGGGTCCTTCCATGCAGCAAAGGCAAGCAGGACAGGTGTGTTCATTCTGGTTCCATCCCGTTGGCAGGAAGGCATGGTGGCCAGAGCCCTCTCACGCCAGCAGATTGATGCATCCCTCTTACTCCCAGCTGACTCCCTGCTCCCTGCTCCCAGCTACTGTTCTCATAGAAACTCCTCCCTTCCCCACCCCAGGCTCTCCCTCCCTCTCTACATCAAGACTGTGCAGTCTCTTCCCCTTTATCATCTCTGTGTCCAAATAATGACAAAGACACGTGTTTGCTAATCCAGGTAGATTTGTCTTATTCTGTGGAATCCACATTTTTAATTTCAATTTAACATTAAAAATATTCTCAATTATGCAAGAACACATTCCAAATCTCAGAGCTTCAATGTAACCAAACAGTTCAGAGGCTGTTAGTCCAAGCTTAAGGTGTCAGCAGGTTTGGCTTCTGTTGAGGCCTCTCTCCTTGGCTTGCAGATGGCCACCTTCTTGCTGTGTCCTTACATGGCCTTTCCTCTGTGCATGCATCCCTGGCGTCTCTCTGTGTGTCCAAATTTCCTCATCTTATAAAGACACCAGTCAGATTAATCAGCATCTGAAAGACCCTATCTCCAAATACAGTCACATTCTGAGGTCCTGGGGGTTAGAACTTCAACATATGAATTTGTGGGGGGTTGGGAAGGAAGGGCCACTACTCAGCCCATAACAGATATGGTGTCGTTCTCGACCACGCCTTCAAATACTGGTTATGTTGCTTTCTAATTGCATATCCGTAGACAAAGTTAGTCTCCCTGAACCCTAAATCCTACATCTTCCAAATGTAGGTAATAATCACAGTCCCTCAGGGCACAGGGAAGGATTAAATGACATAATGTGGCTGAAGTGTCCAGCACAGTGAGGTACATAGTAGGAGCTCAGGTCATGGAAGTTCCCTTCCCTTTGAGCCTTTCTCTGCATCCGCAGATGGGAGCCTCAGCCTTGAACTTCCACCAAGAGATGCGAGTGCTCATTGCAACAATACCAGGTTGCTATGGCACTGTCTCTCCTCCAGACCTCCTGGTAACCAAGGACCACATCAGCTTCATTGAGGTTTCTAGTCCAGAATTGTGGAGCTCAGAGGGAAGTTGCTATACTTTATTATGGGAGGAAACCTACTTTTATATTCTCAGTCTAAAGAGGAAAATTCAGGCATTATTTGTCTTGTTACAAAACGCTTGATACTAAAATTTCTTGCCTACTCAGAAGGCACTGAAGGGTTACAGTGATATTTCCTGGTTGTTTTCCCACATTTCCATTCCTCAGCTACTATTTTTAAGGTGACTTTTCTAGGTTTTCAGCTTTTTCTTCTTCTCTTGGCTAAATATATTCCCATCATTAACATATTTTTACTTAGCAGGTTTATATTTACCATCATTATTTATGTCCATCCACTCGTTTGCTTTTATAAATTGAGAAAAGAGATTTTTTTTTACCAACTGGCTAAAATTACTTTAAAATTTCATTTCAACTGTAATTATTTTTCACTTTTACCTTATTTTCTCCATCCTCCTGCTTTGTTTTCCATTTATTTAAGTGGACAGAAGACTTTGAGAGAAATCAAATTATCATTTTATAAATAGCACAGTTTCTCCTCTGCCCTTGACCAATGAGATGAACTGTACATGAAGGTTTGCCCACCCTCAGACTCTCATTACTCCTTGTGATGCATTCCACCTTATTGCCACCTTTTAATAGGTCCATTCTGCCTGGATGCATAAGAGCTTCATTACTTCAATGCATTTCTTTTTAAGTGTTCCACCTCAAAGGGCTGCAGCCTTCTTGTTCTCGCAAATATGAATTCAATTTTGGTAATTGCTAAATGGAGGTACCAGCTGAATGACCACCTGCTCTTTCCAATGGCATTTACAAAAAACTCACGGCTACGATCTAGTAAAGGGGATGATGATTCATGCATCCAGTGGAATTCTGCTCTAGAGGACAGCAGAGGACCTCTTCAATCCTGGGGTCCTCATAATCTGCAAAGTGTCTCACTCTCCCAATTAAAGTGATGTTTTACTTCACCACAGAGCCCTTCAAAAATCCATGCTGCATTCACGGTCAACTTTCAAAAGAACACATCTTGCTTCTCCTTCAGAAAGAGTGAGAAAAAAATATTAAACTAAAAAAAAGCTCAGCTTGGAAGTGAAAATCTCTTTGTAGGGACAGGTATTGGGAGTTCTGCTTATGATTTGAATAATTCTGTATCCGCTAAAGTAGAATCTGGAGGATGTGGTACCAAGTGCATAGGTAGTTTATCTCATGCTACTGGGCCTGATGGAAGTGCACCTTCACAACATCCAGTATGGGTCTACACAACCATGCCATTGACTTGAAATCCAGTTTTGACTGTCAATATTTATTGAATGAATGCATGAATAGTATGGTAGAATAAAAATGATTATATTCCCCTGTATATGTGAGCCTGGGACCCCAGTTGATAGAATCCTAGAATCTGTATCTTCTCCTTCTTTGAAAAATAAAGTGAGGCTTTGTGACAGCCTGGAGGGGTGGGATAGGGAGGGTGGGAGGGGGGGGAGACTCAAGAGGGAGGACATATGGGAACATATGTTTACGTGTGACTGATTCGCTTTGTTATGAAGCAGAAACTAACACACCATTGTAAAGCAATTATACCCCAATAAAGATGTTAATAAAAAAAAAAAGAATGAAATAATGCCGTTTGCAGCAACATGGATGGACCTGGTGATTATCATACTAAGTGAAGTAAGTCAGAGAAAGACAAATATTGCATAATATCGCTTATAAGCAGAATCTTAAAAAATGATATAAATGAACATATTTACAAAACAGAAACAGATTTAGACTTAGAGAACAAACTTATGGTTACCAAGGGGGAAGGGTGAGGAGGAGGGTTAGACTGGGAGTTTGGGATTGACATGTACACACTGCTATATTTAAAACAGATGACCAACAAGGACCTACTGTATAGCACAGGGAACTCAGCTCAATATTCTGTAACAACCTAAATCGGAAAAGAATTTGAAACAGAATAGAAACATGTATATATATAACTGAATCACTTTGCAGTACACCTGAAACACAACACTGTTATTCAACTATATCCAACATAAAATAAAAATTAATAAAATAAAAAAAAATAAAATAAAATAAAGTGAGACCCAAAGAGGTTCTATGGCTTGGCTGACATCCCACTGAGAGAAGACTCCGTGTGTGACCCCTGGTTTTCTTTTGTAACTAAACTCCATCCCCTGCCGAGTTGCC
The DNA here is from genome assembly GCF_039906515.1 of Pseudorca crassidens. Lineage (NCBI taxonomy): Eukaryota > Metazoa > Chordata > Mammalia > Artiodactyla > Delphinidae > Pseudorca > Pseudorca crassidens. The sequence goes on along the minus strand of NC_090301.1, from coordinate 5,442,196 downwards.
TTGCATGGTATGGTGGAGGAAGGGCTAGGAGAGCATGTCTCCCTGGCTCTCTCGTTGACTGAGTTACCTGGGTCAGAGACTCCTACTCCAACTGTACCAGCTCTTCCCCAACCATATAGTGGGGGAAAAAGTGCCTGCCGTTCCACCTACCTCACTAAAGGTAGACAAAACAATACTCAGATGAGACTGTGGGCATGATTTGAAAAAGTAAACTGACATTAAATACCAGTGGTAGACATTATTTTATAGCATTTTCTTCTTTTGTGACAACAGTAAGCTAATTAAAATGATATTTCTTCATGATTTTTATACAATTGGATATGTACTAGGAAAACTTCTTCCTGGTACCTCTGGCTTCTTCGCTTCATGTTAAAAATCCTGGGTGATGGAAAGGATGTGGGTTGGCCAGCGAGTACTGAATTCTACAGGGCACTGTACCATAACCTGGCATGCCAGAGAAGTCACAGAACAAAAAGCACGTGTGGCCATGACACCGCCGGAACCTCAGTGGGCAGCCACAGAAACAAAGCATCTTGGAGGAAGTTAGATTTGGGTTACAGGCAACTGCAAGTAACGTGCTATCACAAGTTGCCACATGGTTGTAGTACATTTACTAAGAGGCAGTTTTTCTCTGGGCCTGTGAGTCATTGTTCAGAATCTTTGTTTTCCTTTGTGTACATGCAACATGAGATTATTTATGCATTATTCTTAAAATTTCAGAAGAATGGAACCCATGGGAGGCATTTTCTGTACCCTATTCCCTAGCCTTTGGGTTCCTTTGTCATAGATCATTGCTGTCAGCTTGTTAGTCTAGAAAGCCTAAATTCTTCCATGGGAATTTAGTGGCCATCAGACTGGCAAAAATTCACAAGTTTGACAGTATACTCTGTTGGCAAGGTTGTAGGAAACAGACATTCTTGTATGTTGCTGATGGGAATGCAAACATGGTGTGACCCTTATGAAAAGGAATTTGGCAATATTCAAAAAATCTACCTATTCATTTACCCTTAGACCCAGCAATCCCTAGGAATTTATCCTAAAGAAATTAGGAAATTACGCTAATTTACCTCCAACAATATGAAAACACAAATGCACAAGGTTGTTCATTGAAATATTGCTTATAATTGTAAGATATTGGAAACTACCAAAACACCCAAGCAAGGAAATCGACTGAATCAAGGAAGTGGGTTCAGTAAACGCTGGCACATCCATACAATGGAATACAATGCAGCTGTGAAAAGGAAGAGGTACATGCATACATTTCCTTGCTTTGTCAGCTGAGAGAGCTTAGAAGCATGACACTCCAGTAGAATGATTACAGTTATTCCCCAAATCTTGGCTTCTAATACCATTCTCCAATAAAAGCACCAGCACTCCTTGGAGAAATGGCTGATTCTAGTACTAAAGCAGGAAGTATACAAAACAAACCTGGAACATCTTATATTGCCAGAAAGCAATGAAATATTTAAAAAACAAAACATAAAAAACCCACAATGTTTTGGATATATCAAAGAAACATAGGGGGGCTTCCCTGGTGGCGCAGTGGTTGGGAGTCTGTCTGCCGATGCAGGGGACACGGGTTCGTGCCCCGGTCCGGGAAGATCCCACATGCCGTGGAGCGGCTGGGCCCGTGAGCCATGGCCGCTGAGCCTGCGCGTCCGGAGCCTGTGCTCCGCAATGGGAGAGGCCACAGCACTGAGAGGCCCGCGTACCGCAAAAAAAAAAAAAAGTAAGCCTTAATGCAAACTATGGACATGAATTAATAATCGTGTATCAATAGTGATTCATTAATTGTAACAAAAATACACACTAATGCAAGATGTTACTTAATAGAGGAAACTCCGAGGGGGAGAAGGAGGATGTGGAATCTCTCCACACATCTGTTTGATTTTTATCTAAATTTGTTCTAAAGTATGAAATCTATTAATTTTTTAAAGATTTTGAAAATCAGTCAGGCTCACAGTAGGTAATCTGTGCAGTCATAATGTCAATTTATTAATTTACAATGATGGTGAGTTATTAAATTGAACAATATAATGAATCATGTAATAAATATCAGAGCATTTTCTCTCTCTAGGCGGACCTGCATAATAAATGAATGAGAAAGCAGGTTGGCAGGCAGGCAGGGAGGGAGTGTGGGAGGCGGGGTAGTACCTGGGAAAACCTGGGGCCTGTCCTCTCACACTCTTTTTTTTTTTTAACGTCTTTATTGGAGTATAATTGCTTTACAATGGTGTGTTAATTTCTGCTGTATAACAAAGTGAATCAGCTATACATATACATATATCCCCATATCTCCTCCCTCTTGCGTCTCCCTCCCACCCTCCCTATCCCACCCCTCTAGGTGGTCACAAAACACCGAGCTGATCTCCCTGTGCTATGCGGCTGCTTCCCACTAGCTATCTATTTCACATTTGGTTGTGTATATATGTCCATGCCACTCTCTCACTTTGTCACAGCTTACCATTCCCCCTCCCCATACCTCTCACACTCTTGACAAACCACGCCCAGGTCAGTCTGTGGTCGTTCAGCCCGGAAGCTACTCCAGAAAATAAAACCTAACAAAATGTTCCTGGGGTCTTCATGGACCTCTGTGAAAAGCCCAAGGGCCCTAAAGAACCACCCTAGAAAGTGGGCATGAGCCAGAGGCAAGACTTTCCCTAACTGGGGGTTTTCCTGTCCTTGAGGTCCATAGACCCTGAAGTTCACTGACACCAAGAACACGTTTTCAAAATTCATTGCAAAGTGTGTGCCTGCGTGGGTGTGCCTTTGTCTGGGAAGAGTGCCTACAGCTCCCTTTAGATTTTCACAGGGGATCTTAAACACTCCACATCTGCCTCTGCTTCACTCTTGGACTTGTAGACAAGGACCCAGTTCCTTACAGACCTCTTGCGTAACGAAAAGCACCCACAGAGCATGTGTGGATAAGCAACAGCGTTCAATGCAAGCACGGGAAAGGATCACAGTCACTCCTGAGTCTTTCTCTACATGCAAGAAACAAACATGGGGCTACTTAAAAAATTCTTTAGAAAAGAAAGCGTAGTGGGTTTTTCTCCAGATATTTATTTATTTATTCACCTGGCTGCCCCAGGTCCTGGTTGCGGCACGCGGGATCCTCGTTGCAGCATGCGGGATCTTTTTTTTTTTCAGTTGCTGCAGGCGGGATCCAGTTCCCTGACCAGGGATCGAACCCGGGCCCCTGCATTGGGAGCGTGGAGTCTTGACCACTGGACCACCAGGGAAGTCCCGAGAGTGTAGTTTTTTGTGGATGTCTCTGCCGTGACGTACCAGGGCATTATTCAACACTCGTAATTCCACTTGCGTGCAACTTTTACCACATACACATTCAACACTGACACCTTTTTCTAGAACCAAAATTTGGCGTTCTGAACTCACTTTTTTTTTTTTTTTGCCCTTTTTTATCCCTGCTAAGGATGAAAACTTTTGAGATGACAGTTATGATGTTGATATCAAGTTATTTTTAGAAATTGGGTTACAGGTTTTTTTTATCTGGGATGTTTCATGAAAATTGTAGTGTTTTCATCTCTAAAAGATCTTTGGGAAGCCACCTTTTTCTGAGGAATGTGTACATTTCAGAAAAGGGATGAATCATTTTCTAGACAGAAATATCCTTGGGATAAAGCCATGGCAAAGAATTGTCTAGACACTGTGAGCCTCTTTGCTTTTGCTCAGAGATCTCTAAGTGTCTAGCTGGCTTTATTCAGCTTTGCTGACAAACATTGCCTTTGCTGCTTCTCTGCACGCTTGCCATGTGGAGGGGGCTCTCTTCCTTAGGTGAACATGTGCCAAGCATGACTGATTAACAGAGTCTTAGCAGGATTTACTCCTGATTGAATTTTGCATTGGTTCCTGGAACTCCAGCATGATAACTGGGGCATGTGTTTTGCATACTTACTTGTACAGCCAATGATTAACCCAATTTTGTAAAATAAAAAACGCTTGTTAGAACCAGGGCTGGGCCTCGCACTTTTAACCTGGAAGGGATCTGATAACTTCCCCCAACATATCCAGGGAATTCAGGGTTTAGATGCTCTTGGTCAAAGATGGGCTAAGCCCCTCTCTTTGTTATCCATACCATGTAACAAACTGTCATAAATTTAGCAGCTCAAAACAACATATATTTATTATCTCAGAGCATCTCTGGGCCAGGAGTCTGGGCACAGCTCAGCTGGGTCCTCTGATCAGGGTCTTACAAGGCTGCAGTCAAGGTGTTGGCCAAGACTGGGGTCTCGTCTGAAGGCTCAACTGGGGAAGGATCCCCTTCCATGCTCATATAGTTGCTGTCAGGAATTAGTTCCCTGCAGGTTGTTGGACTGAGGGTCTCAGTATCTTGGTGACAGTTGGATAGAGGTAGCCCTGAGATCCTCACCACATAGGTCTCTCCCATGCATCTTCGTCGAAGCCAGCAAGGAAGAGTATAATAGAGTAAGTCTGTTAGCAAGACAGAAGTTACAGTCTCTTGTAAGCTAATCAGCTAATCACAGAAGTGACACCCCATCCTTTTAGCCATATTCTATTGGTTATATGTAAGTCACTAGGTCCAGCCCACACTCAAGGGGATGGAATTAAACAAGGGTGTGAATATGAGGAGGTAGAAATCACCATGGGTCATCTGAATCACAGCCACCAAAATTGTATCTATTTACAAAGAACCTGTAAGTTTCCAAGTTCTTAAAACTTGCCCTTTGGACTAGGATGGTTCTGTCCTAGGATGCAAGACAAGGATGCAAGAAAGAGCAATGAGAGCTGTGGCAGCCATAGAAATAAGCTGCTAAGATCTCCAGTCACAGGGAGAGTGTTTGACTGAAGGCCCCAGACGGATCCATCATCATGTCCCCAAAGAGGCCACACTGGCTGCAGGCTGCTCCCAGTCAAGGCCTGAGCACTGGGGAAAGGTGTTAGCTCAAGCCCATACCTGGGCAGATATTCAACTCTTTACAGCTGGTGACTTTGGGCTCAAAGACTCCCCATCAGCCTGGCCAAACCATTCTTGGAACGGCACTGCAATCTGAGACTCTTCCCACCCTACCCTCCTTCCTTCCTTCTCTCCTTCCAGGGGTCAGATCTTCATAATGGTCCACAGAGTCTCCCTGCTTCCTCCTGACCCCTTCACAAGCGTTTCCCCACGATGAATCCTTTGCACGTCTAATCCTACCTTGGCATTTGCCTCTTGGAGGATCCCATCTACACAAGAATATGAGAGGGAGAGAAAGATGAGTTTTAATATTTAGGGCCAGATCATTTAAGGCTTGATGCAATCTTATCTGGGCATAGTGTTGAGAGAAGACAAATTTGCCTACCCACCTGGTCTAGAAGATTCCCTGCAATCTAAGGAAATCCACAGGGACCCATGACAGCAGAGGCTGGAGCAGTGGTCACAGCCCAGAACATGACTCTGCTGACATCCTGAATTTCTGGAGGAAGTGACTCCTGGACTTTGCCTTCATTGACCATAGCAAGGGGTTCCAGGAAGAGCCGAGGGGTTGACATTCCTCTCTGTGGGGTGATGTGCACATGTTTCCTGGCTAGCCAAGGTGGGAAGGACAAGGACTTTACCCCGGGCTCCAACACTTTTTGGTATCAGAGCCATCTTGCCTCAGGACCCTTTCCAGTCTCTTGAGCTCCCTTGTCCCCCTGTCAACATAGTCTTGACCAGAGAGCACCCAATGGAGCCCTGTCCTCCTCACTCTGTGGTAACCATGGGTGTCTCTCCGTCCCAGGTGCAATGACTCCATTCCAGGCTCACTCATCTTCAAGTGCATGACCTCCAAGGGACATGAAGAGATATAGGGCCTGTCTGGGATAACTGGCATCCTGGCCAGGAGTCAGGGAGGACTCGAATCCCTGTTCCATTGATGCAGGTCCAGAAGCACTAGACCTGACCTCAGGATGAAAGATCCCTTTCTTAGCCACACCAGGGACAGGAGAGCCTTGGCATGGTATTAGGGGTTTCACTATAAGGGGGACTTTGTACCCCAAGCTTGTGCAAACTGGACATACTGGTTACAGTGACATTCTTTGCCTTTTGCCTAGTAGATAGACCTCTAGGTTTAACAACAGAGCTCATTCTCTTATTCGTATTTATCTCTGACCACATGGTGGAAGGGCAAAGGGCCAGAGTTCTTCCGTGCTAGCCACTGCCCCAAAGAAGGGCAGTTTGGGCCCTGGAGTAGAGGTACATGGGTTATAGACTCTGGTTCCAACCTCTAGCTCTCAGCTTTAATCCAAACCAGGGCTTTCAGACCAAGTGTCTCAGATGCCTAACTTGACCTCTTTTCATAATTCTACTGTTAAAAGTAATTTTTTCATCCCAATCCAGAATTGAAATAAATAAGAAGTCCTAATAAATTCCATGTTTAAACAAATTGAAAAATAAATTATTTCCAGTTATTACAAAACCACAGGGGGAAGAAAAACCCTTTTAAGAATTTTGAATAAATTGACTAAAATCTATTTTGATTTTACTTTTAAGGAACGTAAGTTACCTTATAAAACCTGACTAATAATTCTGAACAAATTTATGCAGTCATTCAACAAATATTTGTCAACACTATGTTCCAGGCTCTGTTCCAGGTACTGAGGATACAGTGATAGGAAAAGAAAAATGAAAAACAAAACATCCTAGAATCCTAGAATCACGGGAACGAAGACTTGGTGTGGACTGAATTAGAGAGCTCAAGTGAGATTTGGGGACTTCAAAAAGACTTATTAACATACATTCATATTACCTTAAAAATACTTTTCAGATTGGCAGTAATGCATTTTTGATGATGCAAAAGACTTCCAAATACGGCATAGAATAGGAAGGGTCAACTCTGCTGATATTCACATTTCCTGTTAAATATTCGAGGCAAAACTACCCTTCAGTTTATTTCCAAATGAAACACGTAAGCCCGAAAATATCAGGATAACGTTAAGGTATTGCTAGCACTGTCTTTTCAGATGTTGCCCACATGGCTTGGGTCACTAAGGTTTGAGTTAGTACCAGTCACTAACTCAGCAGTTTGCCGGGCTGGTAAAGTTTCAGAGAGATGGAGGACACCTCACACATGACGAGGTGGCAGTGGCCATGGGTCTGCCCTCCTGCCTTCCATTCCTGTCCCCTTCTCCCCTGCCTGCCTCTACTATAGAGACTACAGCAGTGCTGCCTTCATGGGCATGGAATCACACAGAGACGTGCCCTCGGAAGGGGGCCTCGTCTGGGCTTTAATTCTCTGTGGTCATTGAGTTAAAATTCTTAATAATTTTATCTTTGAATTTGTGTTTTATGAGTGCAGTCCACTGAGACAATGAAGTGAGCGCCACTCACCTCCCTACCTTACCCCCCAAAAGGCTCTCAGCACCTCCTCCTTTCACCCCTGCAGACACTCCTGGAGACGTGGGCATGGGCACGGGAAGGGTAGCTGGTACATCCCAGGCACTGAGTCGGGGGCAGGGCCCAGGCACTGGGGAGTGTCTGCACTTACTTCCTCAGCCTCCCCTTTCCGACATTAAATAGCAAATAAAAAACGCCACACAGAGAACACAGGAGAAAGGAAAAGCTTTGCCCTTGCTTTGTGAGCAACAGGGCCCTGGTTTTTCATTTGCATGAGATCCTGAATATTAGGTAGCGAGCTCTGGCCATTAGCACCCCAAACTCTATTTCCTTGAGCCCTCACCTCTTAGAGGTGCCGGCCCTGGGAAGCAGATCTGACCCGCACAGCCAGCTTACTGAATGGAGACCCTTGAGAACCAGAAATGTTTGTCTTATTCATTGTTAATTTCCTGGTATAGACCAAAAAGCAGGTGTTCAGTAACACTTGATAGAATTAACATTAAAGTACATATGTATCCGTGTGCTTGGTAACTGTATCATTCAAATGCCCGCATTATTTTTTTTCTATTCGATCTGTCGAGTCATGAGATTGATGTGCTGTCTTCCAGTACAGTTTGATCAGGTCCTCTTTGAATTCTCATGCACTTTCTATATTAGGTAGCTGTGTTCGGTACATAAAAGTTTCTATGACAAATGCGTTTGGACTGTATCTTCTCTTAATATAAAAATCCCTTCCTACAGTGGAAAATTAAATATCAGCCTTAAAAAAGAAGGAAATCCTTGGTGAAAGGGCTCAAAGGCGCAGTCATGAAGGATGAATATATCCAGAGCCCTCGTGTACAGCATAATGACTAGTTAGGAATACGGTCTTGAATACTGGAAATTTGCTAAGACAGCAGATTTCAGGTGCCCTCATGACACACACTAATGTGATGAGAGGATGTGTTCATTACCTTGACCCTAGTAATTGTCAATACTCTATGTGTACCAATCACCATGTTGGACACTCTAAACATACACAACTTTTATTAAAAACACAAAATAAAAAGAAGAAAGTCCTGGCATTCGCAACAACATGGATGAACCCATAATTACGCGAAGTAAAATAAGCCAAATCCTTTTCAAACTGCACTCCAGGAGGTCCTGCAAAATTGATTGACGCTGACTCTTGAAATAAATCTATCGGACACATTTGGAATATATAGATGGGTATGTTCAACGAATCAGCACCCTCCACTCAGCGTGAACTTGCAGATGCCAATTCTCCCTGGAGTCAATTGTAAAAAGATTGACACTAGCAGGAAGGAAGATGGTTATTAAATGGCCCTTGCGGCCGGCACGGTGTCTTCCTGCGTTACGTCTGAGCCTGCTTGATGGTTGCCACCCCAGCTGGGAGCATGTGATTCCCACAGTGCCAGCCGCAGCTGCCCAGCTCCAATGACACCGTTTGACTTCAAGCCTTTAGCGGTTCTGAGAGCACAGGTACGTGACATCAAAATAGCCCATCAGCTTCAAAAATAATAAGCAAAACAATTAAGGGAAAAACAGCTGTCGGAAAAACTGGGGTTTGTTTCTTTCCTCCCTTTAACTGGTTGTTTTGTCCACTGACAACTCTAGGAAGAGCCGCCACAAATAAAAGATGCTAGTTAAATAATGGCTTTTTTGTGCTGGGGATGACTTCATAGTTAAGCGTGATTGACGCCTCCATGGGTCTTGGATCGGCAAGGATGTAATTAAGAAGCCAGCTGATGTGGGCTGACAAATCCCCCTCTCACTTCAGAACACTGATGCGTGGAATAAATTTTATTCCTGGCATTTAAACCAGCTTCCGAATTAACCGTTTCCTTCATTCACCCTCAATTTTCAGCGCTTGCTTTTTCCTTGCATCTTTAGACATCAGCTCCAGCCATGCTATCGCTGAGGCCTTAAGGAGTTAACTATTAAGGGTTTATTTTTTACCATTTTTGATCTGTGTAGAAATTTGTATCTTTAACTGGTTTGTTGTTTAACAAGATAAAACCTGCTCATGGTTTAAACAAATCAAAATATTCAAAAAGATGATAGCAAAAGGCAATAAATTCCTGCTCCACTTTTTCTCTCCAACTCGCGCCAAAGGCAACACCATGTAACTTTTTGTTCTTTTTTTCTGATTATATCCTGTATGTCTAAATGCTCTCTGTATACCATTCAGTTCTGATTTACCAACTTTTCATTTTCTGTTGGCTGTCTGTGATGACGTATCTCATTCTATCAACACCCCCGCTTCCCTGCACCCAATATACTCATATCACTATTTTTAGTTACTTTCACAAACATTACCGCCCAGTAAACCTCTCCCACTCCTAATTCTGTGGCAGCACCTGCTTCCCAAGGACCCAGTGAACACGGTGGCACCCAGAGTACCCAAGGAAGCAGGCGGTAAGATGGGATTCGAATAGGATGATTCAATGTCATTAAGATCTCAGTTCTCCCCACATTAATTTATAAATCAATCGAAATTTCAATAAAATATCAACAAGCAGTTTTATGAAGCTGGAAAAGTTGACTCTGATGTCCATGTGGAAAATTAAACATGCAAGAATAGCTAGGAAAACACAAGGACAAAAATCCACGATAAGGTCTTGCTCTCCAGATGTGGGAACATCCTATGAGGCCTCTGTAAGTAACACACTGTAGCACTGGGTCACGAATAGAGAGACAACAGGTGGAATTGAATACAAAGTCCAGAAATAGACCCAAGTATGTATGGAAGTTTAGTATAGGGTAAAGTTAGTATTTCAAACTGCCTGAGCAAAGGTGAACTTTTTAATGTGCTAGCACATTTAATGTGCTAGGTGCTAGGACAACTAAGTAACTATTGGGAAACGATCAAATCAGATACAAACCTTACACCATATGCCAGACTAGACTCCAAGTGGATCTAAATGTAAAAACATGAGGCCATGTACATACTATATGTAAACATAGGTTAATTCTCTTTAACCTTAGCGAAGGAAAAGGCTTTGTAGCTATGACACAAAATGGAAAAGCAATAAAACTAAAGAGTGATAAACTTGACTACATAATTTTTTTTTTTTTTTTTCAGTATGTGGGCCTCTCCCTGTTGTGGCCTCTCCCATCGCGGAGCACAGGCTCCGGACGCGCAGGCTCAACGGCCATGGCTCACGGGCCCAGCCGCTCTGCGGCATGCGGGATTCTCCCGGACCGGGGCACGAACCCGTGTCCCCTGCATCGGCAGGTGGACTCTCAACCACTGCACCACCAAGGAAGCCCAACTCCATAAATATTTTTGAAAACTTTTGTACAGGACTCCCCTGGTGGCGCGGTAGTTAAGAATCCACCTCCCAATGCAGAGGACACGGTTTTGATCCCTGGTCTGGGAAGATCCCACATGCGGCGGAGCAACTAAGCCCATGCACCACAACTACTGAGCCTGCGCTCTAGAGCCTGCGAGCCACAGCTACTGAAGCCCGCGTGCCTAGAGCCTGTGCTCCACAGCAAAAGAAACCACCACAATGAGAAGCCCGCACAATGCAACGAAGACCCAACTCAGCCAAAAAAATTTTTTTAATCTTTTGTATAGAAAAAAATCATCACAAATAAAACTAAAAGACAAATGACAGCTGGGGATAGACTCACAACATACAGCAGGGAAAAGGGTAATATCTCTAACATAAAGAATTCTTAAAAATTGAGAGGAAAGCAATCGAAAACCTGATAGAAAAAGGGACAAAAGAAACGGGCAATTTACGCAAAGCTATATAAATGGGCAAAAACACGAAAATGCTTTCAACCTCACTTATCAGAGAAATGTAAATTAAAACTACACTGAGATTTCATTTCTCACCTACCAGATTGACAAAAATTCAAAAGACTAACAACACATTCAGTTGGTGAAACAGTGAGGAAACCTGGCTCTCTCCGATGTGGCTGGTGAGAATGTAAATTAATATTGATAGAATCCTTATGGAGGAGAATTTGGCAGCCTCTAACAGAACGACATATAGGTGTTTACCTTGTAATCGAGCAACCTGCTCTATGAAGACAAGGTTATTCATTGCAGCACTGTTTGTAATTAGAAACAATCCAGACACCCACACCTAGGAGAGTAGATGTAAACTGTGATACGTCCACATGGTAGCGTACTACACAGCTATACAAAAGAATGACAAAGATCTCCATAAAATCATGTGGAGGGATTTCCAGGAGACATTAAGTTAAAAAAAGAAAAGAAAAAGTGCAAAAGCGGACTAAAGTATGCTACCTTCTGTGTAGGAAAAAAGGAAGAATCAGAAAATGTACACGTTTCTGCTCATCTGTGCAAAAAGAGACACAAGAAGGAAAACCCAGAAATTAATGGCATTGGTTACCTCCAAAGAACAGGGTGAAAAGGATGAGTGTATACCTATGAGTTAGTTCTGACTGTTGGGACCTCGTTAATGTTCCATATACTTAAAATCAATAAGAATGAGAACAAGAAAAGTAACAGTCAAGTACAGACAGAACTTAAGTTACAAATGAACTCAATTATTTTATGATTTCAGGTGAATAACACAACCACACTGAAGGGTGAAGAAGGGGAACAAACCTGAATAACATTTCAATACTCCACATCCTTGGGCCAGAGACGGAAAGAACAGTCAACAAGCATTGAACTCTAGCTGTAAGATGTGTTTTTCTCAGTAGTACGTGTCAGCACTTTTTGAAACTACTTTGTATATTCTAGCATTGAAGAAATACGAACACGTATAATGGATCATGGGAGCCAGATTTCTCATTATCTGAGAAGGAAATTAAAAATATGGAAAGAAGGAAAGTTAGAGTAAACCCTGAAGTGACATACTGGAGGTATCAGTGTGAACACTTGATGATAGATAGATAGATACAGATAGAGATAGATGGATGACAGATGATAGATATAGATGGATGGGTGTGTAGGTGGGTAGGTAGATAGGTGATAGATAGATAATAGTTAGATATAGATGGATGGGTGTGTAGGTGGGTAGATGATAGGTAGATAGATAGATAGATAGACAGATGATAGATAGATGATGGCTGGATAAGTAGATAAATACTGATATATTTATTTTGCTCTGTCTGCTAAAGAGTGCCCAAAAGCAATGATACTAAGTGGTAATGAGCAAACCTATCACTCAGATCTTGGTACAAAGAACCAGTGCTTCTTAGAATAACAGCTGCTTTGGGGTCTGAAGACGGAAAAGACTCAAAACCAGGTCTTGTAAAGATCTTGTAAAACAACCTGGAACATCTTGCTGTGTCTGAAGATAAGGACTGCTTTAAGAAGGATGAAAACAAATCAAAGGATGTGGGACCATCTTGAAGGCACTCCCGTAGCCAGATCTGCAACCGTCTAAGCACCAAAACAAATAGTAATAAAATACTGACAGACACAAACAAAGGGGGGAAGGAAAAAATCTCCTCCTTAGAGTAAACTGCCAGCTAATACATGTAAAAGGAATCATGAAATTGGGAAAAATCACCATTTGGTGACCATGATAAAAAATACTTATTTAGGATGTGACCAGTGACTTGATAACAGTTTACCATTGTAGGGATGATACAGGAACACTGGCCAACCCCACGAGAGAGAAGATGACTCACAGAGCAGCTGACAGACCAAGAGGGCTCATCCATTGTGAAAACCCAAATTGGGATAGAGCTTAGGTCTCGTGGCTGATCGGAGAACAGGAGATTTATCTGATCCCTGGGCAGTGCAATTCCCTTCAGCCTCACCACTGTTAGCCATATCAAATCGGATACCCAGTGCACATCTCAGGGAGCTGCAGGGATGTGCTTAGCCAGGAGCTACCACACTAGTAGAACTGCTTTACTGCCTTAAAGGACAACCTGACACAGAGAAAAGCGCCTCTCCTGCAAGTTAGTGGGTCGGTGGTGCTTTAAGCTGTCCCCAGACTATTCCCCTCCTTGGAAATAGCCGCTGGGACTCATTAGCACCAACGGCCTTGCCTCTACAAAAGGCAAGCAATCCTAATTCCCAAAGAGCAGGCTTCGAGTCCCTGCGCGCAAGGGGGTCTCCTGTGAATTGCAGTATGTTTATTACATTGGACGTTCCTTGTTCCTGTTCAAATGAAACGTATCAAGACAGTCCTGGGCTGGGCACCGGATGGAGAGCCTTCCTGCCTCTGAGTGACACTAAGGAGAGCAATAACATTCTTCCAGGTCTGACTCCATCATTTTAATCATGGCAACTGTAAGCACCCCCGCTGCTAATCCCAGCGCTGGGCTTCCCGGGTCCTGAAGTCAGCCTAGCAGGGAATCCAATTAATGAGCCGCGTTTGCAGAATGACTTAACTCAGTTGTTACCACTGGGAAAACAGATATATATACAATGGAATATTACTCAGCCATAAAAAGAAACAAAATTGAGCTATTTGTAATGAGGTGGATAGACCTAGAGTCTGTCATACAGAGTGAAGTAAGTCAGAAAGAGAAAGACAAATACCGTATGCTAACACATATATATGGAATTTAAGAAAAAAAATGTCATGAAGAACCTAGGGGTAAGATAGGAATAAAGACACAGACCTACTAGAGAATGGACTTGAGGGTATGGGGAGGGGGGAGGGTAAGCTGTGACAAAGTGAGAGAGAGGCATGGACATATATACACTACTAAACGTAGAATAGATAGCTAGTGGGAAGCAGCCGCATAGCACAGGGAGATCAGCTCGGTGCTTTGTGACCACCTAGAGGGGTGGGATAGGGAGGGTGGGAGGGAGGGAGACGCAAGAGGGAAGAGATATGGGAACATATGTATATGTATAGCTGAGTCACTTTGTTATAAAGCAGAAACTAACACACCATTGTAAAGCAATTATACTCCAATAAAGATGTTAAAAAAAAAAAGAGAAATGGAAAGTGTAGGTTCCCTCTCTATCGCTTTGTGTCCCAAAACCAGACGCACTGTCCTTGTGACGAGGAATGGGGGTTTTGTTTTGGTTCAATTGTCAAACCAAAATTCCCACTTTCTTGTCTAGTCACTGGTTACCATCTGTTTAGCTAAAAGGCTATGAGGATTCTAATCCCGTGTTTAGTTTCCTAAAATGTTTGTGTGCCTGCTTCTCCATCCAGAGTTTTCTTCACATGCTTTTCAGAGGGGAAGGGAACCGTACACAACGTGTTTTCCATCTGCACTGTAGAAAGTAAAGTAATTCAGAACTGGAAATTTGTGTTTTAATTCAGTATTAATATTGTTTGGATGTAGTGTCCAAACAGATTTTTCAATTTAATGTTCTGCAGAGTTTTCTTTACCTCAATACTTACTTAAACTGCCAGTTTGACAGTTTTGTTTGTTTCAGAAAAAGCAAAAACGCTGTGGTTTTCTTCCTCTCTTTTTGAAATGAATACATATACTTCGTGGAAGAGGGGCAGCCGGGGCCAGACCAGGGTGAGAACAAGCAGAAACCTCACTTCCCATCTCCTGTCCTCCCCTGCATCCCATCACGCTTCCTTTGACACCTTCTCCCCAAGCCCACACCTGCCAGCCTTCTCCAGACAGGACAGGGAGAGAGAGAGGGAGGGAGGGAGGGAGGGAGAGAGAGAGAGAGAGAGGGAGAAGGAGAGAGAGGGAGAGGGAGAGGGAGAGAGGGAGAGGGAGAGGGCGAGAGAGGGAGGGGGAGAGAAAGAGAGAGAGAGAGGGAGAGGGAGAGGGAGGGGGAGAGAGAGAGAGAGAGGGAGAAGGAAGGAGAGGGAGAGGGAGAGAGGGAGAGAGAGAGAGGGAGAGGGAGAGGGAGGGGGTGAGAGAGAGAGAGAGAGAGGGAGAGGGAGAGGGAGAGAGGGAGAGAGAGAGAGGGAGAGAGAGGGAGAGGGAGAGGGAGAGAGAGGGAGGGGGAGAGAAAGAGAGAGAGAGGGAGAGGGAGAGGGACAGAGAGAGGGGGGTCAATAAACATATATTTGAGGGCAAATTGGAGAGCTTTCGAAGAGCAGATTTTGATTGTGTCTAGTCATCCCTGGCAGGTGTCATTTGTTAGCGATAATTGGCAAGGCGGGATACGTGTGCGAGAGAGACTGTTTTCAAAAGCTATTTTACGCATTAAAAATCAACTTTAAAATAGACCAACTTAAGGTAGTTCTCCCAGGCGACATTTACGTACAGTATCTTTTATCCATGAGTCATTTGATATCAACAGCATCACTGTCATCACCAGGGATTTTGTAGAAGTGAGGAGGGTTTCTTTCCTTCTCTTTAATTGTTTTGTTCCAGCCTGAAGCACTGAGATATTATATCGCAGACAAAAAATGAACAGAACTATGTGCTCATTCCTAGTGTGGAAACTTGCTAATAAAAGAGGAATCTCTGGGACTTCCCTGGTGGCGCAGTGGTTAAGAATCCGCCTGCCAATGCAGGGGACACGGTTTCGATCCTTGGTCCGGGAAGATCTCACATGCCACGGAGCAACTAAGCCTGTGCGCCACAACTACTGAGCCTGCGCTCTAGAGCCCGTGCGCCACAACTACTGAGCCTACGCCTTAGAGCCCATGAGGCGCAACTACTGAAGCCCGCACACCTAGAGCCTGTGCTCCACAGCAAGAGAAGCCACCGCAATGAGAAGCCCGTGCACCGAGACGAAGAGTAGCTCCTGCTTGCTGCAACTAGAGAAAGCCCGCACACAGAAACAAAGACCCAACGCAGCCAAAAATTAATTAATTAATTAATTAATTAATTATTTTTAAAAAGAGGCAGCTCTCAGCTCTGCAGTAGGAAACAACAGAAGGAAACAGCAGCTTTGTTAGACGAGGCCATCTTTCCTTAGCCCAGAACTATGAAGCTTTAAAAGATTTTACATCCAATGGAAACTTCCTTTAGCTTTCAAAAGAAACACGTAATCCTCTGACCTGTCAGTTTAGCACAATGGATAAATACTGTCTTGTAGGGCGAGTACTGTATGTTCATTTCATCAAAAACTTAGGCTCAAACAAAATGCCACGCTCTTTAATTACAAAATTTTTCTGGGGACGCTCCAAAAATAATTTCTCAAATTATCCTAAATTTAGGTATTTTTAAAATACTATCTCCTAACCCAGTTTTCCCCCTCACTCCACATTTTCCTGGAGTTCTAGCAAAACACCAATTTAGAAAATTAGTCAACTAATTTAAATATGATTCGCCAACTAAGTTAACTGTAACCCTATAGTAAACTAGGTCAAACTGAAGTTTTCCAGAGTTTGTACTTCCTGTCTTCTTGGGTACAAAAGCCCACTCTCACGTGCAAATGAGCATTTCTCTTTAACTCTGTTAGATGTCCTGCCAAACACTGGGCTCTGTCTATTACTCAAAACTTAACTTTGGGGCTTCCCTGGTGGTGCAGTGGTTGAGAGTCCGCCTGCCGATGCAGGGGGCGCAGGTTCATGCCCCGGTCCTGGAAGATCCCACATGCCACGGAGTGACTGGGCCCGTGAGCCATGGCCGCTGAGCCTGCGCGTCTGGAGCCTGTGCTCCACAATGGGAGAGGCCACAACAGTGAGAGGCACGCGTACTGCAAAAACAAAAAAAAAATTAACTTTGGCTTCTATTAAAGAAAGCAGAAGGCATTCATGAAGAGTGACTATATAATTACGAAACTCAAGTGAAGTTTATGTTAGCAAAGCAAAGCTCCATCAGTTCTTTCAGGGTGTGCTGACCAAGACAGAGACGGCTGGGACTCTGCAAACTCCAAGAGCACAGGCAGAGCAATCTCCATGATAACCTCCCTTTAGCCTGGGGAAGGCTGTCCCTACAGCTGTGGACTTCTGCATTGTTGCCTTTGCTGGTCAGGAACAGCCATCTTTCCAAGGCTCAACATCTATCTTCCCTTGGTTTTCAGAACTGCCAAAGGTCTGTGCAGGACTGCTGTGAGGTCTTGCTACCAAACTCAGGTTCAGCTGCTCACCACTTGAAAGCCAGTATTCGAGAGACAAGTATTAGAAGGAAAGGAAAGATTGCTTTATCCAGGAGGCCAGCAACCTGGGGAGAAGGCAGACACAGGTCCAAAAGCCAATTCCCCACTGCCAATCAGGGGGCAAGAGCTTTTAAAGGGGAGTTTCAGGTGTATATAGGGAGGGGGCTATGTGCAGAACAGCCCAGTTAGCTCAGACAGTCATCTTGAAGTTGGCCATGTGGTGGTCTGATCAGAGTCATCGTGATTGTTTTAAGTACAGTTAAGCGTCAGTTCCAGAGCTGGTTTGAGGCCAGTTTTCAGAACTGTGTGAGATGGAGCAGCTAGGTCATGGCCACAGTCTGGTCATCATGTAGTTAACTTCTACCTGGTGGAGGTTTCAGTATCTGCAAAACAGCCCAAAAGATATGACTCAGAATATTATCTATAGCCCTTGAGGAGGAAATCAATGCCCTTGGATTTGTTTAATGGCTGAACTATTACTATTTTGTCTTGTTTGACTATTTTACTTTGCTGTTTCATTTTTCATTTCTCTGATTAAATTTATCCTTTGGCTGAAGTTTTCCTACAGACAAGAGACAGGCTGAGGACATTGCCGGGGGGCGGGGAGGGGTGGTGTCTGTCCTGGGAAGGCCCCATAGGGTCCTGCTCGGTTTCAGTCTGGTTCCCTTAGCAGAGGGGTGTGGGTCAGCCACTTCTTTCCTATTGGTCCCATCAGGGCTGGTACCACTCATGCTGTTGAAGCTGCTGGTGAGTTTCGCCAAGGCGGCTTGAAGCACAGGGGTCCGGGAGAGGAGTATTCCTCTGTGGCCGTGGTGTGCTGGAGCCAGTTGGTAACAGCTCACAAAAGCCAATTAGTAAACCTTCAGGAATTTTGCAAGCCAGTTGTTAAACCCTTGGTAGCTTGAAATCAGCCACGGTGGGAACATTTACACCACGGAAATGGGCAAATGTTTAAAAACTCAGGCTTTGGGGTTTTTTTCCCATAGAGCTAGTTGTTAAATATTTATCCACATACCATGGGGCTGGGTCATCTCTTGGCTGCCAGGAGAACCAGACACATGGTTCCTAATTGCTTTCTGAGGCTGCTGGAGAGCCCAAGAAGATGGAGGTGTGGGAGATCCAATTTCCCAGCAGGTAGTATGGCTGAAGCCAGAGGTTGTATCAGAGACATTCTTCCACTTAGCCTTGAAAACGTGAGTCACTACTGTTGCCTTTCGCTGACTCAAATTGCATAATAAATGTCTGAGACAGCTCAGACAGCTCAGCTCAGAGATGCAGAGAACTGCATCTCAGTTTTCTTTCATTTTCAATATCACTTCTCTGGGAATCTATGGGATGACCTTGAATGAAAAGGTGAGGTTGAATTACGTGGCTAATAAGACGACTCTGTAGTCCATTTCCTGGGAAAGAGGTGGATTTCTGGGTGAATGCTTAAGTGACATCCAAGGTTAATTGCAGGACAGAACAATGGTGAAAGCACATTGAAGGTAACTATACCGTCAGGTAGAAATTTCACTGTGGCAGGTGCCGTCACTGCCCACCCCCCTCCACCACCCTGCCCACCATGCCCTTGAGCCTCATCATTGTAGTGAAGGTCTGCCCACCCCACTTTCAACCCCAGCAGCTGCCTCTCCTTGTCGGAGGGCTTTATGCTGGAAAATTAAAGATCCCAGGGAGCAACTCTCAACAAAAGGCAGAGCCAGTGTGAAAATTCCCCTGCGCCTAGTTTGGGAGGAGTCTGACGCCTGTTCTGTGTTTTCACCTAAAGTTCCTTAGCAGTTTAAGGTCCAGTGTCACAGGTGGTAATTGGCTTCATAAGGCATTCTTTGTTGGGTTTCCTCCCTTCCCCATCTCTCTTCTCCATTTTCCACTAGGTTCCCTAGGATTACCACCCAAGTAACTACTGGGGCTGGAAACTTTGCCCCACCCAGAGCCTGCATCCAGGGAAAATGACTAAGACGGTCCCTTTCACTGACACTTCACTCATCCAGGGCCCAATCATACATGCACCCTGGTCTCCAAAAGAAGCCAGACCTGTGCTGATACACAGTGACAGCATATTCTAGCCAAAGATGTTCTTCCTGCATCTGACCTAGAGCTGGACACGTGTTACATCATGTTGCTTGTAATTAAACCCAACTGAGGCTCTATCCCATCCTAGAGCCCTCAACCAATGATCTACAGGGATCTGAGGACTGAGTAAAAACGAGGACTTTTTTTAAAGCTTTATTATGTAAATTTTCAAGCACACAAGATTAGAGCTGACAATATAATGAACCCTTTTGTTCTCATCACCTAGCTTCAATAATTATCAACATATGACTATTCCCCTTTAAAAGCATTTATACCCTCCATTCTTTTTTTGCTGGATTATTTTAAAGTAAATCCAAAGTATCACCTCACTTCATCTGTAAATATTTCAAAGTCTCATAAAAAATAACGTAAGAGCATTTTCTAAAATATATTACTAACATCACACTAAATAATGAAGGAAAGAAAAATTCCTCCCTAACATCAGGAACAAGACAAGGATGACCCTCTCACAACTTCTATTCAGCATTGTACTGGAGGTTCTAGCCAGGGCAACTAGGCAAGAAAAAGAAATAAAATTTATACTGATTGAAAAAGAAGAAGTAAAATTATCTTTTTTTTGTGGATGACATGATCTTATATACAGAAAATCCTAAGGAACTTTGAGAACTAATAAATGAGCTCACAAAGTTTCAGGATACAAGATTGATATTTAAAAAATCAATTATTTTTCTCTACACTAACAATTCCAAAATGATGTTATGGAAGCAATCCCCTTTACAATAGCATCAAAAAAATAATAAAATGCTCAGGAAAAGAAGAGCAAGACTTGAGTACTGAAAACTATAAAACATCACTCAAGAAATTAAATAGAAAGACATCTTGTCTTCATGGATTGGAAGACTTAATGCTGTTTAGATGGCAGTACGCCCCCAAATGACCTACAGATTCAGTGCAATCCTTATCAAAATTCCAACTTTATTTCTCACAGAAATAAACAAACGGATTCTAAAATTCATAAGGAAATGTAAGGATCCAGAAGAGCCAAAACAATTTTTTAAAATAAGGACAAAGTTGGAGGACTCACACATCCCACTTTCAAAACTTACTGCAAAGTGAGAGTAATCAAGCTAGTATTGGCATATAGATAGACATAAAGATCGATGGATTAGAAATGAGAATCCAGAAAAGTTCCATACATCTATGGTCCATTGATTTTTGACAAGGGTGCCAAGACAACGCAACAGGTAAAGAGTAGTCATTTCTACAAATGGTGCTAGGACCACTGGATATCTACATGCAAAGAATGAATTCAGACTCCTATCTCATAACACATACAAAAATGAACTCAAAATGAATCACAGACTTAAAGGTAAGAGATAAAACTCATAGAAAAAAGTATTAGAGTAAATCTGTGTGACTTTCAGTTAGGCTGAGTCTTCTTAGATAGAACACCAAAAGCAAAAGAAACCAAAGGAAAATAAAAACAGATAAATTGGACTTCATCAAAATTTTACATTTGCATGCTTCAAAGGACACTCTCAAGAAAGAGAAAAGACAGCCCACAGACTAGGAGAAAATATCTGCAAATCAAATACCTGATAAGGGTCTGGTATCCAAAATATATAAAGAACTCTTACAGCTCAATAAAAAGAAAACTCAATTTTTTAAGTGGACAAAGAATTTGAATAGACAATTCTCTGCAGAAGATATACAAATGACCAATAAGCACATGAAAAATACCATTAATCATTAAGAAAAAGCATATCAAAAATGAGATACCACTTCACATCCACTAAAGGCTATAATCAAAAAACAGATAATAACAACTATTGGTAAAGACGTGGAGAAATTGAAACCCTCGGACGTTGTTGAAAAGAATATAAAATGGTGCAGCTGCCGTGAAAATAGTTGGCAATTTCTCATAAAGTTCAACATAGAGTTATCATTTGATTCATCAATTCCATTCCTAAGTGTATACCTAAGAGAAATGCAAACATATGTCCACACAAAAACTTGTACACAGATGTTCATAGCAGCATTACTTATAATAGCCACAAAGTAGAAACAACACAAATGTCCGTCAACTAATGAATGGATTAACAAAATGTGGTATATCCATACAATAGAATATTATTCAGTCACAAAAAGGAATGAAGTACTGACACATGCTACAGTGTGAGTGAACCTTGTTATGCTAACTGAAAGAAACCAATCACAAAAGGCCACATCTTGAATAATTCCATTTGTATGAAAAGTCAAGAATAGGCAAATCTGTAGAAGCAGAGAGTTGATTAGTTGGAACTGAGGCGAAATGGGGAGTGACTGATAATGAGCTATGGGGTTTCTTTCATGAGAGAGATTTGTGGCTGGCTTTGAAGATAGAGAGGAGACATCTGAGGAGGGATGGAGGCAGCTTCCAGGAGCAGAAATCGAACATCAAGGAAATGGGAACCTCAGTCCTACAACCACAAGGAACTAAATTCAGCCAACAACCTGAGTGATCCTAGAGGTGGATTCTTCTCCAGGACGTCCAGAGAGGAACACAGCCCCAGGGGCATCTTGATTCCAGCCTTACAAGACCCTGAGCCAAGGACCCAGCCATGCCTCTCCCAGACCTCTGATCTACAGAACTAGGAGCTGATAACTGAGTGCTGTTTTAAGCTGTTAGGTCTGTGGTAAGTTCATTGCCATGCAGCAAAAGTCAGCACAGCCTGCTGTTTATGGCGTGGCTTTTCTCTCACTCTTCAACACACGTCCCTGCTCTTTTGTAGCAACACACGTGCCTGCAAACTTGTAGACCAGGAATTTTTACAAAGGGTGAAGCCGGTCTGCTCAAAAACATGGCATTTTTGAGGGTTATCTACAACATCTAATACTTTGAAAAGATGTAAAAGGACACTAAAGAGAACAAAAATAAAAACTGATTTAAAAAGTAAAAGTATAAAAGACAATGAAAAGTTTTGTCATTAAGTATTAAAGGGCAAGAGAGTAAAATGCAATGTAAATATTTTACTGGTCAATGTAAAAATAGTAAATCTACCATGTGATAAGAATCAAAAGGAAATCTTCTAAAGGTTAATGTAACAAACTAAAAGGCAATTTTTATCTTCTAGGTTTCTTGAGATATAATGGGCATGCAACACTGTAAGTTTAAGGTGTACAGCATAATGATTTGATTTTTGTAGATCATGAAATGATTACTAAAAGGCAATTTTAAAAGTTAAAAATTATTTTTAAACTTTTTAGAAATTAATTTTTAAAACAAAAATTGATGTTAAAAATTATAAAACAAAAGAAATTACTAAAAATTAAAAGTAGAACCATTTTACAGAAAAGAACAGAAATTCTAAAACTTTTTTTTAAACATCTTTATTGGAGTATAATTGCTTTACAATGGTGTCTTAGTTTCTGCTTTATAACAAAGTGAATCAGTTATACGTATGTTCCCATATCTCTTCCCTCTTGCGTCTCCCTCCCTCTAAAACTTCTTAATTAAAAACAAATAGAAGTTAAGTGAAATAAGCAGGACCATATAATGAAAATCAGTAAATTTCAATGAAATAATACAACACACCCCAGAGGCAATTTAAGACTAAGGTCATTGAAACCTGAGATTCCAAGAAAGTAAGGGAAACAGATGAAGCTTCGAGGAAAGGTGGACGCCTTACAGGGTGCGCCGGCCCTCAGCCTCAGGGGCTAGTGGCTAGTGAGGACCAGAAGGACACTGTCTCCCAAATCTCTGGCCCTTCACTTTCTGGTAGATCACTACCCACAGGTGCAGACTTATGTCCAGGGAGCCAGTGCCTTAAAGAGCCTTCCAAGTATGTATTTGTATAAAGATTCACTTTGCTGTACACTTGAAACTAACACAACATTGTAAATCAATTACACCCCAATAAAAATTTTAAAAAAAAGAAACCTACCTCTTAGTACCTGGACATAGGAAGCAATTAATAGGAATATGCCGAGTTTCATGAGAGAAAACGTCTCATTAGTTGATAACCAAGAGGCCTCAATGAAATGGAGATGCAGAAATACTGCTGGTTGCAGGTCATTGTAAGCTTCTTGTATTATTCCTTCTCTTTGGTGACAATACATAAAATAGTTCATGGATTAATCTGAGTTAACATTAGAAAAGAAATATTCTCTAAGCATAACCTACCACCTCATCTCTCTGTTCATCTGTTGGCTTCTATTATTTTGTTTCTTCTATGCAAAGAAGTTTGCTCACTTGGAAGTAAAGTGTTTGAAATATCACCAACAAATTAAAAAAAAAAAATCCCTGTAAGCTTTCAGAAGTGCAGCTTTTTCCCAGGCTACACTCACCCCAGCCTCCACCCATAGTCCAGGGGTTCTGTCTTCTGCTGGAGGTGGGGGAGCTGTCCAGTCCCCCCAGCACCAAGGAGTTGGCACATCTGTGCCCTGCACAGAGCAGTGGTTCCCCCATGGCGTGGGGAGGACCCAGGAGTCCCGCCGTCCTCTTGTAGCTGCCCTCAGCCCAACTCCATGCCTCTTAAGGCACCTACCAGGTGCAGTCTGCCCTACACACTGCCTGCCCAGGCATCACAGTTCTCCTGTAGGAACTGGGATCCCTTGGACACAAAACTGTTGTCAACCACAGCCTAACCCTGACCCCCAGGAGAATCAGCCCACACCCTCCATAGACGGCTGTGGAGAAGAGACATAAGGTGGCCCAGAAACCTCCAAATGAGCAAAACTTGATTAGTCTCCATGGGGTAGGACAGGACAATGCACGTCCACAAGGCTTTAGCTCATGGTGGCTAGTTAGGAGGGGGTGTAGCTCAGTGATAGAGCACATGCTTGGCACGTATGAGGCCCTGGGTTCAATCCCCAGCACCTCCAGGTATTGGCTCTATTTTTCTCTGGTGGAATAATGATGGAATATTGTTCAAACATTGTGGCTAAAGCAGTCACTATGGGGGCCTAAAACACATGAAAGTGAGCAGAGATGCTCATTCCATCTCCACCCAGATGCTCAGGTCCTAAGCTTCTCTGGGGGTCCACTGTACTTGCTCAGCACCTGCCTATAATGGAGGGGTGCCTGGAAAGTGCCCCTCTCCTCCTGGCTCTTATGTCATTGTTCCGTGGCTCCTCTTTGTAAATATCAGGACGGGCAGGGTGCCTGTTGCCGAGGAAGTGGAGGAGCCGCTCTGCAACGTCTCCAGGTCGCACCCAGAGAGGACCTCAGCCTCTCCTGCAAATGCACTGGGCTCCTTGCCCAGAGCTCTTTAAAAATCAGCATGGAGGAGACCTTCAAGATGACGGAGGAGTAAGACGTGGAGATCACCTTCCTCCCCACAAATACATCAGAAATACATCTACATGTGGAACAACTCCTACAGAACACCTACTGAATGCTGGCAGAAGACCTCAGACTTCCTGAAAGGGTGCGTGAGGAGAGGGGATTCAGAGCACCGCCTAAACAAGCTCCAGAGATGGGCGTGAGCCATGGCAATCAGTGCAGACACCAGAGACGGGCATGAAATGCTAAGACTGCTGCTGCCGCCACCAAGGAGCCTGTGTACAGCACAGGTCACTCTCCACACTTCCCCTCACGGGAGCCTGTACAGCCCGCCACTGCCAGGGTCCCATGATCCAGGGACAACTTCCCCGGGAGAACACACATCATGCCCCAGGCTGGTACTACGTCATGCCGGCCTCTGCCACCTCAGGCTCGCCCCACACTCCGTGCCCCTCCCTCCCCTGGCCTGAGTGAGCCAGAGACCCCGAGTCAGCTGCTCCCTTAACCCCGTCCTGTCTGAGCGAAGAACAGATGCCCTCCGGTGACCTACATGCAGAGGCGGGGCCAAATCCAAAGCTGAACCCCAGGAGCTGTGAGAACAAAGAAGAGAAAGGGAAATTTCTCCCAGCAGCCTCAGGAGCAGCGGATTAAATCCCCACAATCAACCTGATGTACCTGCATCTGTGGAACACCTGAATAGACAATGAATCATCCCAAAATTGAGGCGGTGGACTTTGGGAGCAACTGTAGACTTGGGGTTTGCTTTCTGCATCTAATTTGTTTATCTTAGTTTAGTATTTAGAGTTTATTATCATTGGTAGATTTGTTTATTGATTTTGTTGCTCGCTTCCTTTTTTTTATATATATATAGATTTTTTTTCCTTTTTCTCTTTGTAAGTGTGTATGTGTATGCTTCTTTGTGTGATTTTGTCTGTAAAAACTTTGTTTTTACCATCCTATGGTTCTGTCTGTCAGTTTCTTTTTTTTTTCAGCATACTTTTTAGTGCTAGTTATCATTGGTGGATTTGTTTTTGGTTTTGTTGCTCTCTTTCTTTCTTTCTCTTTCTTTATTACTTTTTAATTTTTTATTTTTAATAATTTTTTAATAACTTTCTTTTCTTCTCTTTTCTTTTCTTTCTTTCTTTCCCCTTTTCTCCCTTTTCTTCTGAGCCATGTGGCTGACACAGTCTTGGTGCTCCGGCCAGGTGTCAGGCCCATGCCTCTGAGGTGGGAGAGCCAAGTTCAGGACACTGGTCAACCAGAGACCTCCTGCCACACATAATATCAAATGGTGAAACCTCTCCCAGGGATCTCCATCTCAACGTTAAGACCCAGCTCCGCTCAACGACCAGCAAGCTACAGTGTGGGACACCCTATGCCAAACAACTAGAAAGACAGGAACACAACCCCACTCATTAGCAGAGAGGCCACCTAAAATCAAAATAAGGTCCCAGACACCCCAAAACACACAACCAGATGCAGTCCTGCCCACCAGAAAGACAAGATCCAGCCTCACCCACCAGAACACAGGCACAAGTCCCCTCCACCAGGAAGCCTACACAACCCACTGAACCAACCTTAGCCACTGGAGGCAGACACCAAAAACAACAGGAACTACAAACCTCCAGCCTGGGAAAAGGAGGCCCCAAACACAGTAAGTTAAGCAAAATGAGAAGACAGAAAAACACACAGCAGATGAAGGAGCAAGGTAAAAACCCACCAGACCTAACAAATGAAGAGGAAATAGGCAGTCTACCTGAAAAAGAATTCAGAATAATGATAGTAGAGATGATCCAAAATCTTTGAAATAGAATGGAGAAAATACAAGAAAAGTTTAACAAGGACGTAGAAGAACTAAAGAGCAAACAGACAATGATGAACAACACAAGAAATGAAATTAAACATTCTCTAGAAGGAATCAATAGCACAGTAACTGAGGCAGAAGAACGGATAAGTGACCTGGAAGATAAAATAGTAGAAATAACTACTGCAGAGCGGAATAAAGAAAAAAGAATGAAAAGAATTAAGGACAGTCTCAGAGACCTCTGGGACAACATTAAATGCACAAACATTCGAATTATAGAGGTTCCAGAAGAAGAAGAGAAAAAGAAAGGGACTGAGAAAATATTTGAAGAGATTATAGTTGAAAACTTCCCTAATATGGGAAAGGAAATAGTCAATCAAGTCCAGGAAGCACAGGGAGTCCCATACAGGATAAATCCAAGGAGAAACATGCCAAGACATATATTAATCAAACTATCAAAAATTAAACACAAAGAAAAAATATTAAAAACAACAAGGGAAAAACAAATAACATACAAGAGAATCCCCATAAGGTTAACAGCTGATATTTCAGCAGAAACTCTGCAAGCCAGAAGGAAGTGGCAGAACATATTTAAAGTGATGAAAGGGAAAAACCTACAACCAAAATTACTCTACCCAGCAAGGATCTCATTCAGATTCGATGGAGAAATTAAAACCTTTACAGACAAGCAAAAGCTAAGTGAATTCAGCACCACCACACCAGCTTTACAACAAATGCTAAAGGAACTTCTCTAGGCAGGGAAAACAAGAGGAGGAAAAGACCTACAATAACAAACCCAAAACAATTAAGAAAATGGTAATAGGAACATACATATCAATAACTACCTTAAATGTAAATAGATTCAATGCTCCCACCAAAAGACATAGACTGGATGAATGGATACAAAAACAAGACCCATACATATGCTGTCTATAAGAGACCCACTTCAGACCTAGGGACACATACAGACTGAAAGTGAGGGGATGGAAGAAGATATTCCACGCAAATGGAAATCAAAAGAAAGCTGGAGTAGCAATTCTCGTATCAGACAAAAGAGACCTTAAAATGAAGATTATTACAAGAGACAAAAAGGACACTACATAATGATCAAGGGATCAATCCAAGAAGAAGACATAATAATTGTAAATATTTATGCACCCAACATAGGAGCACCTCCATACATAAGGCAAATACTAACAGCCATAAAAGGGGAAATTGACAGTAACACAATCATACTAGGGGACTCTAACACCCCACTTTCACCAATGGGCAGATCACCCAAAAGGAAAAAAATAAGGAAACACAAGCTTTAAATGATACATTAAACAAGATGGACTTAATTGATATTTATAGGACATTCCATCCAAAAACAACAGAATACACTTTCTTTTCAAGTGCTCATGGAACATTCTCCAGGATAGATCATATCTTGGGTCACAGATCAAGCCTTGGTAAATTTAAGAAAATTGAAATCATATCAAGTATTTTTTCTGACCACAACGCTATGAGACTAGTTGAGTTTATTTTTGTGTATGGTGTTAGGGAGTGTTCTAATTTCATTCATTCATTTCATTCTAGTTTATCTTCTCAACTAGTCTCACACCAGTCAGAATGGCCATCATCAAAAAATCTAGAAACAATAAATGCTGGAGAGGGTGTGGAGAAAAGGGAACCCTCTTACACTGTTGGTGGGAATGTAAATTAATACAGCCACTGTGGAGAACAGTATGGAGGTTCCTTAAAAAACTACAAATAGAACTACCATATGACCCAGCAATCCCGCCACTGGGCATATATCCTGAGAAAACCATAATTCAAAAAGAGTCATGTACCAAAATGTTTACTGCAGCTCTATTTACAATAGCCAGGAGATGGAAACAACCTAAGTGTCCATCATTGGATGAATGGATAAAGAAGATGTGGCACATATATACAATGGAATATTACTCAGCCATAAAAAGAAACGAAATTGAGCTATTTGTAATGAGGTGGATAGACCTAGAGTCTGTCATACAGAGTGAAGTAAGTCAGAAAGAGAAAAACAAATACAAATATGCTAACACATATATATGGAATCTAAAAAAAAAAAATAGGTTCTGAAAAACCTAGGGGCAGGACAGGAATAAAGACTCAGGTGTAGAGAATGGACTTGAGGACACAGGGAGGGAGAGGGGAAGCTGGGACGAAGTGAGAGAGTGGCATGGACATATATACACTACCAAATGTAAAATAGATAGCTAGGGGGAAGCAGCCGCATAGCACAGGGAGATCAGCTCTGTGCTTTGTGACCACCTAGAGGGGTGGGATAAGGAGGGTGGGAGGGAGATGCAAGAGGGAGGAGATATGGGGATATATGTATATGTATAGCTGATTCACTTTTTTATACAGCAGAAACTAACACACCATTGTAAAGCAATTATACTCCAATAAAGATGTTAAAAAAAAATCAGCATGGACCTTTCAGAATACAGAAATTGCCCAGCCTTCAGGTTTCAAATTCTTCTGAATTTGTAGCTCAGGGCTACACTCATGAGGTCCCACCAAGCTCTGAGTCAAAGAAATACAAAACTATCCTCCAAGAGAAATTTGGGATAAAAGCGCGGCTCTTCTCTAGCTGAATGTCAGGGTTCCAGGAGAGGTAGATTTTGAAAACTCAGTCACCCTCACGGAGGGGCAGTGTATAAGGTCCAAGCCTTTAGAAGGAAGCAGGATTCCCAGAAAGGAACAAGAAGAAAGGGGAGAACATAAACCTGGGAAACACCTGCATGGAGGGTGTACATATCTAGTTATATATGATTTAGAATCAAGTAAAGGAAGGCATCCCTAGCTCAGCATCTGGCCGCAAACCCCGAAAAGTCAAATCATGTTTGCTTTCAGCTCCATCTCCCTAGCTTGTCATGTAAACAGAATGCTGGTCAAGGCCTCTTGGCTGGGAGATGCCACTATATCACTACATTGTAAGGAGACAATGGTCACCGTATAGGTGATGGGCCCACACGGACCTAATGGAGCAGGGATGCAGGATAGAGATGAAAAACAATCTGGTGCATTGAATGAGGTCATCATGCCCTACAGTTAAGGAAATCACAGCGGCTGTACCAGCCAGCATCCTGCAGGACACAGTATCCAACTCAGATGGTTTAAGAGTAACGAATGAAGAGCTGTGGGCAGGGTAAGCAGACACACAGAGGATGCTGGGGCTCCCAGAGCCCAGCAGGGGTGGGCATTGCCATTGCCATCACCACCCAAGGTCAAAGGTGTGGAAATGGCCCAACAAGATCCCAGTAAGGGTGACAGCCATGGAGACGGCTGCCTGCAAGGAAGAGGAATCACGCAGGGATACAGCCGCTGACAGAGAAAGGCAGCCCAGAGTAGGGCAGGAGTGGCAAAGATCTACCCACATCCCTATCTCTGCTCCAACTGTCAGCTACCGCTTCCCAAACGCCAAAGCCAGTGGGAAGCCAGCGGACAAGGGAGACAGACAGTGCAGACTCGAGGAGCAAGCTTCCTGGTCACAGAGCAGAGAAGGTTGTAGAATGGGCAGGGAGGGATGGAGCAGAGAATAACCACGCAGTGATCACTGATATTTAATTAAGAAAGCGCCGTCCCTGCAGGACAGGGGTTCTGCACCACGACACTGTTAGCATTTGGGGCCAGATCCCTCTTTGTTATGAGAGCAGTCCTGGGCATCATACGATGTTTAGCAGCATTCCCGGACTCTACTCACTAGATGTCAGGAGTAGCCTCCAGTCATGGTACGAAAAAGGTCTGCAGACATTGCCAGTCGTCCCCTGCAGGAGGGGGGCAAAAGAAGCCCCAGCTGAGGATCACTGCTGTAGGAAAGAGTATGTGACCACAAGACAAGAAGGTCAAGGCTTCAGACACTACACCAGCATCAACAATAAGAAAAAAGATTCCGTTAAGACCCACACCTCACCTTACCTGGTTTTACTGCGTTCAGAGAGAGAGGTGGTGATGGAAAGTAAACTAAAGGGATTTTAGTTTCTTGTAAGACTGATGACAAAACGAATGTGAAAACCCTTCCACTAGAAATATGAGGAAATATAACTAAAATGAAAAATGATGATGCACAAGCTGGAAGCCATGTAGGCGTGTGGGCTGCCCCACACAGGAGCCAGAGTGTGGGGCAACACAAACCAGGAAGCAAAGGACAAGATTTGCAGGAGTAAAATCTCAGGAGACTGAGATCCATGTATAAAGTCACAGCTCTTAATGTGATGGCTGGAAAAAAATGTGCCAGCCAGCAGCCCAAGGAAAAGACAAGAAGTCGATGACTCGCTGGACTCTGGGTGCGGAAAAACACCTTCCTTTGCCTCCTGCGGGTTTGCCATTTGATTCCCTAGTTAGAGGAACCTCCAAGCTGAGAAGATAGTGGGGAAAACCAAAAATATCCTACAGGGGCAATTACGCAGCTGAGACAGTGGTAGAGTTAAACAGAAAATCCCACGATTCAACTGAGAGAAAAAAAAAAACGCTGGAAATGAACTTGAAATCAAAAAAATAATAAAGCACTAGACTTTGATGGAAGCTCAGGAGATGAGCATTAAATATCCCACATCAGACAACAAAACCTACAAACAGCAAGAGGAGTCGAAATCATAGGAAAAGAGCAAAAGACTCTAGAAATAAAGAAGGATAGGTTTGAAAAGAGAAATCAACTAGTAGAATTTTAAACTATTGTTATTGAAAGTCAAAACTCCACGGAAGAGTTAAGATTAGATCCAGCAGAAGAGTTTCACTTCTGAGCCCATTATAAGAAGTCAAAGTTAGGTGCTGTCTGATTTTATTATTGATTATTTTATTATTGAAATATTTTATTATTGAAATAATATTACAGTCACTAAAGGATTCTTCCTATGAGAACAATGATAACTCTGTAGATATGAGCCCTAATGCCAAATCTGAGGAACTATAGATTGCATACTGCCCACGGCACAGTACAAGACCTTCTTTATAAGAAGACGGATCAGTTAATCCGTGCAATAGAGTAACTAATTGTATAAAGTTGTGTTTGATGTAATTTCTTAATAAGGGCTCCTCTGCAGATTTATTTCCTTGTATTCCTGTCTCACTTCTTTCTGGGACAAACCACACCTTTATAGGATCAGAAAGGCAGTAAGGGCTTCATTGCCTTTGAATCAATGTCACGTGATGGTTTCTGAGAAACTCACCCCCCGACATTTATTCATTCCACAAATATTTACTGAGTATCCGCCATATACCATCTACTCTTCTAAGTGCTTAGGATAAATCCTTGAGGGAAAAATCCCTGGCTTTAGGGAGCTTGCATTTATGATAATAGAAGGAGAAGGAGAGGAAGGGGAAGGGGAAGGGGAGGGGAAAGGGGAGGGGGAGGAGGAGGGGGAGGGGAAGAAGAAAAAGAAGTAGATTACATTGGATGTTGAAAGTGGTAAAGGTTATGAAGAAAAGAAATAGAAATATTGGCCCTTCAACCCGCTGTACTTGGCAAGGCAACCATTACCAACTCTTTGTTATTGTAAATTTTCCATAAACAAGCACATTTTTCTACTGCTTTTCTTGTTGGGTTTCATGTCCTCAAAGCTATCAATGATATATTTTGTCATCTGTGACATAAACTGTAACCTAGGCATATGGTAATCTTTCTTTCTTGTTGCTGTTTAAATCATGCACATAGAGATGGGCAGCTCAGCCTGGGACAGCCCTCCTGAGGTAAGGCAGTGGAGAAGAAGGAACTCCATCAGCCTGGCCAGGTAACCCCACTGCTTAGCCTTCCCCTGGGGTTCCCATTGATCAACAATCCCAGGCAAGTAGCAGCATCAACGAAGCCTGAAAACTGATTGAAAGCCCAGATGGCTGCTCCACTGCTGAGAGGACCCCTGGATCTCTGGAAAGGAAAATCCACAGCTAGCTGGCTTCCAGGGAAAATGTATTTGGCCTTGTGGGAAGTCAACAGAGAATAGTCGCTGGGGACAGCGGGGACTTAATAGAGAGCACTGACATTTCTGCACAATAACCCAGCCTCTCCCCACTCCCCACAGAAGGAAAAGCCTGATTAGGATGAGAGGTGGGGAAAGAAGTGCGAGAGACGTGAAAGAACTAACCATATTGTGGATTTCATGTTAGGGTGACAACAGACGCAGGTCCAGTGATGCCCCTGCTGGAAGCGGGCCATGAGCTGGAAAAGGAGAGGATTCTATCCTTCGGCCCCCAGACGGAACACAACTCTGCCATAAGACCCGTTTTCAGACTTCTGATCTCCAGCGCTATAGAATAATAAATTTATGTTGTTTGAAGCCACGCCGTTTGCTGTAACTTGTTACAGCAGCCATAGGAAACTAGCATAGGCATCTTTACAGCACCATATTCCACAGCAACTCACCTGTACACATCCATTCACTCCATCAATGCTCATTGCCATGGGAGACAGCCATGAAAAAGACAGACGCATCCCTGCCATTGTGAGCCTACAACCTATTGGAGAAGATGACATAAAACAAGATAGTTTCAGATTATTTCCTACATAATACTTTATGAGAAGCAGAGTGACCCCACAGGGGCTGTGGAGGGGCTGCTATAGGGGGTAGTCAGGGAGGGCCTCACTGAAGAGGTGACATTTGGGCCGAACCCAGAAAGATGAGAATGAGCTGAGTATGGAAGAACTAGAGAGCCCATTCCAGGCAGAGAAAATAGTGAATGAAAAGGTCATGAGGAGGACTTCCTCGGTGGCACAGTGGTTAAGAATCCGCCTGCCAATGCAGGGGACACAGGTTCGAGCCCTGGTCCAGGAAGATCCCACGTGTCATGGAACTGGGCCCATGCGCCACAACTACTGAGCCCGTGTGCCACAACTACTGAAGCCCATACACCCTAGAGCCCGTGCTCCACAACAAGAGAAGCCACCGCAATGAGAAGCCCGCACGCTGCAATGAAGAGTAGCCCCCTCTCGTCACAACTAGAGAGAGCCCACACGCAGCAACGAAGACCCTACGCAGCCAAAAAATAAAAAGTAAAACAATTAATTCTTTAAAAAAGGCCATGAGGAGGAGACATTCCAGGTAGAGAAAGGAAATCCTTATAGGTGGATAAAGAGGCAAGTACTATTGCTTTAGGTGGGAGGAGATCACGTAAGGGGCCAGACTACTTCCGGGGCCAGATCATGGAAACTGCTCAACAAATGTGAAATCAAGGAGATCTATGTGAAATCTTACATACACTGATTATGTGGGACATCGTAGGGACTGATTCTGTGAAGAACATGTACTCTTCTCCCATTTATAACTGATACAAACAGCTCTTCTTTTCCATCAGAATGAAAAATTTGTTACATATAAAGACCATTTAAAAATACTAACATTGTGTTCGGTTGATCAATCAATTAATTTGGTGTCATTTCAATGCCAGGCTACGTTGTGGATGAATGGAGTAAAGGGCTGCTTGGAAAAGGAACTGAATACAGAAAAAAAAAAAAACTTATTTTGGAAAATAGGAAGTGAGAAAGTCTGATGATTCCCTGCAGAGTTAGAGGGACCGTGGGTGTCCAGGACGGATCTGGGTATCACTGGGAATCACAGTACGGTTCTGTTTTGTTGATAGTGATGAATACATTGTTCTGCGAACACTGAGATGCCAATCCTATAGAACTCAAACACCCACTCACTTGACTATTTGAACTTTATTTAGCTGCATTATGCAGTTAAAAAAAAAAATGTGCTCCAAAAATTCCACTTCTAGGAATGTTGTCTAAGTGGTAGGCACAAAGATTTACCCATAAAGATATTCATAATGTCATTTTTACAGTGGCAAAGAAACAAACACAAAATTCATAGATGGGTAAAATAATTTATAGAACATTCGTAAAGTGGATTATTATGCAGTCATTAAATTTTGTGATAAAAGAAAAATTACAATAGTTAGAATTTATTGAGCCCTGCCTTGTAAAGTCTTAAAGGAGAGCCCAGCATGTTGTATCAGCTCATTTAATCCCCACGACGACCCTACGAAGTATACACTAGCATTAGTCTTTTCTTTTCAGATGACAGAATAAGGCACAGAGATGTCAAGTAACTTGCCTAAGGACTCATTGCTAATAATTCGAGGGGAGGTAAGAAAGCAAGAGAAATTGACCAGCAATTTCTAAAATGGGTCCAATATCTAAAAATGAATCATAAACAGAAGCATTGAAAACCCATTGCTACATTTTACCAAATGAGTGTCAGTGTTCACACAACGCATCCACACCTCTCTGAGGTATTACAGTCCCCAAGACAGGTGTTGTGTTGCTTAGAGCACTGCTCCTGGCCTCCAGTTCCAGATGCACAGCTCTAGACGAAAGTGCTTAGCTGGTGTGAAGTGAGAAAGGAGGAAGTGAGTAATTCTTAGTGGCAGACCTCAATTTCTTTCCCTCCGTGAAACCCACAACCCTCTGAGGTTTAACTGAATCACGAGGACTTCCCCCTGGTCTGTCACTGAGGTTTCCATCCAAGAATGTTGGCACTGGGAAAGGGTCTCGGGGGATATCTCATCCAACCCACACATGCTGCAGAGATTCCAGAACAGGACTCTTTTCTTTCCATGATG
Organism: Pseudorca crassidens; assembly: GCF_039906515.1. Lineage (NCBI taxonomy): Eukaryota > Metazoa > Chordata > Mammalia > Artiodactyla > Delphinidae > Pseudorca > Pseudorca crassidens. Next base: position 5,407,260 of record NC_090301.1, on the reverse strand, counting down.
GAATTTTCCTTCCCTGGGAAGAGAGATGCCTCAGACTCAGCAAATCATATCTGCTAAGTCCTGCCATTAGTAGAGATGGAACAGTTTCCCTCATTTGAAGGTCTGTGGTAGATTACAGATGACCTATTGGACACTTTAAAATGTTGGACACTTCTCCCATTGACAAGGGGAATGAAAAGGAGATCTACGTCCCTACCTTTACATCTAAGTGGGCTCCATGACTGTTTGCCCAATAGATTGTGACAAAGTGGCACTGTGTCATTCTCTGGGCTCAGGCCTTAAGAGACTGGCATCTTCCACTTCCCGTCTCTTACAACACTTGCTGATGGATTCCAGCCACCTGGCTGTGAGAAGCCCAAACCACATGAAGAGGCCATACATGGAGGCTCTTGTCAACAGCCCCAACTGAACTCCCAGCTGACAATCTGCGTCAACCACCAGGCATGCAAGTGCACCATCTTGGACGTCTGATATAAGTCGAGCCTTTAAATAATTCCATCCCCAGCCATGCAGACCACAGCTGCGTGAAAGAGCCCATACAAGAACTGCTCAGGCGGGCTTCCCTGGTGGTGCAGTGGTTGAGAGTCCGCCTACCGATGCGGAGGACACGGGTTCGTGCCCCAGTCCGGGAAGATCCCACATGCCGCGGAGAGGCTGGGCCCGTGAGCCGTGGCCGCTGAGCCTGCGCGTCCGGAGCCTGTGCTCCGCAACGGGAGAGGCCACAGCAGTGAGAGGCCCACGTACCACAAAAAAAAAAAAAAAAAAAAAGAACTGCCCAGGTAAGCCCAGCCAATTCACAGAACCACGGTAGATAATAAGTTGGTGTTTTAAGCCACTAAGTGTTGAGGTAGTTTGGTTGCAGCAATAGCTAACCAGACAGAACAAAGGCCAGTTCACATGCCCTCCATCCTGGAATGTTAATACTCGAAAGAGAAAAAGAGAACATCTTTGGAGTCATTATTTCATTCGACAAATCTGTATTGAGTATTTTCCGTGGTCCAAGAAATGTTCAAGATGCAATGAACAGAATAAACACGGTCCCTGTTCTCATGGAATTTACAGTCTAGCCTGGAGTAGGGTGGGGGAGAAAATATCAGGTAATGATAAGGGCCATAAAGAGAATTTAAATAGAGAAGTAAATGTAACCTTGAACTGTATATATTTGTTTATATTAATATTGCTACTTTCTAGCTGCAAGCAACTAGCTTTCTTTCCGTTAATTTTATCTGGTGTATCTTTTTCTACCTCTTTAATTTCAAACTTTTTGTGTCAGCTTATGTTGTACTCCTGTAAACAGATACAGTTTGGATTATACATCTTCTAATGGTTGCACTCACGCATTCATGTTTGTTGTAATTATTGACGTACTTTGGATTTGTTTTGTCCACATTGTTTTCTATTTTTTGACTATGCTTTTGCTTTTATTCTCAATAATTGAATCTCTTCTACCACATCTCTTCCAAGTTTCTCTCCAAGCCCAGCTTCTGCTTAAACATCTCCAAGCTCTGATGTATCTGTTAGATACCATACTGGTAAATAACAAAATTCCCCGTGAATTTCGACCCAGTGGTCTTCATGTTGAATCCACACAGAGTGAGTCCCATCTATCTTGGATCTGGCCGCATTGCAAATACTCTAATCTGCCCAGCATGCTCGTCCTGCCCCAAGTCCTCTCTCCTTAACACCCTCTGTCTCCTCACCTTTTCCCCAGGACTCAGTTTCAAGAACCATCATTCTATTTTGCTGTCACCCCTTTAAAACGTGGTGGCCACATCTGAAAGAATGGACCATGGAGTAATCTGACCTCTTCCAAGAAAGATGAGACTATTTCCTCCCTCATTGAAACAAAACACAATCGTCACAGGGGCTAAGCTCACACCGGCTCTGGGAGCTGAGGCACAGAGCAAGCTCACTGCCAGCCAAAGTCTCTGCATCATGTCCCTGCTGTGATGCTACCTCTCCTCCACCTTACGTGCTCCAGCTGAATTGTCTTAATGCAAGTACCAGACCGCACAATTATCCCAACTGAGACTTCATCTCGTTAGAGTCAGTGCATTGCTCCAGGCTGTCAAGATATGTCTGGATTTCTTCCAACATTGTGTCATCCACAGAAGGAGATGTTTTCTTTGTTCAGACTTCTCTCCCTGTGGTTTCCATGGCCCTAGTCCAATCATTCTTTACATTTTTTGTCTTATTTACTGGTAATACAGTCACACCTGTTAGCAGTGTGTGGCAGGTGGCTACGGGAGGCGACAGAAAGGTACCCCCAGAGAACCTGCACTTAAAGCCTCTCTCCCAGCTTGAGGAGTAAAGCTCTCACCTAATGGGTGTGAGTAGCCATCTGTGGGAACCAACTGCCAGGTGGCTAATGTGGGACAGCAAAGTCTGAGGACATCCAAAAGACCAACCAAGAGAAACCCCAGGAGGGCAGGGAGGCATTGTAATTGACATGTCACGAGCAGAAATATGCTCAAGTGTATCGTAGCCTGTGACGGTGGGTCGGTCGTGGCCGTCAACATTTTTTTAACAATAGAGACTCTTAGAAGCCAACTTTGTTGGTGTCCTAGATTTGACCATGTCACGGGCTAAATTTTGTCCCCTCAAAATTCTTATGTTGAAGTCCTAACCCCCAGTATCTCAGAATGAGTATATGGAGATGGGGTCTTTAAGGAGGAAATTAAGTTAAAAATGAGGTCATTAGGGTGGGACCTAGTCCAAGATGACTGGCGCCCTTCTAAGAAGAGGAGATTAGGACACAGACACGCACAAAAGAAAGGCCATGTGAAAACACAGGGAGAAGACGGCCATCTACAAGCCAAGGAGAGAGACCTCAGAAGAAACCAACCCTGCTGATACCTTTATCTTGGACTTCCAGCCTCCAGAATCGTGAGAAAATAAATGTTGGTTGTGTGATCCCCCGGATCTGTAGTACATTTTTTACAGCAGACTGAGCAGAACACTATCACTGCAGAGGCTAAGCTTGTGCTAGCTCAGACCGTAACAACTCATCTGGCAAGGCCACCTCTGAGTGGCAGTGACTCAGGCCACCTTCCTGAGATCAAACAGCTTCCTTTGTACTGACTCTGGGCCCCCAGGAAACTACATTTTCCGTGACTTTTCTTGAGGTCAAGCTGGCTCCAGCATTTACCTCACAGGCACATTTCTCTGAAATCTGGCAGACGTGTTCCATGCGTGTGTACATCACATCAGCGAGCACACCTACAAGCATCTGTGCCCAGTGACTACAGCTCCAGGTAGACCCAGGCACCAGCCTTGGGGAGACGGGCAGATCTGCAGCCTAAGGGAAACCTCAGCCTCGGGACACTGACAAAATAGAGTTTGTGACAATGCAAAATTGAAAGCCAGACCCAGGATGTTAGTGAATGAGCTGAGATTGGGCCGTTTATGGGGCCATCCAGGTGGCCAGACGGCGACGCTCAAGTACTCTGCTACCTTATCGCCTATGTTCTTGGAAAGGCAACAAAACTAATGCAATCTAGAGATGTTGACTGTTTGCTTTTCAAAAGCAGAAACGATTTAAAAATTCCGTCGGGCCTGAAGGAAGCTGATGGGGAGGGGCCGTGCCTGTGGACGGGGAGGGGCTGTGTCTGTGGACCGGGAGGAATTAGGTCCGTCTGGACATCTGGGCCCCTACTCAAGTCCTGCCTAGCGCTGCACGTAACTGGTCCAGCATGGGAGTCTCCTAGTCAAAGGAGTTCTGGGGATGGGGATGGCGGGGAGGGGCGGGGGTGTGTCTCAGACATTTGGTACTTTTTTGTTTTACCCATGTGAGACCAGAATGGAGGCTCAATACTTTCCCAGCAGCTTCTCTGGCCTCTGGGTGCTGGTGAGAAAGGTCACGTGACCAGGGAGGTGCCTCCCCTGCCACACACCTGGTCTCAGGGCCTTCGAGAATCTAAGTGCTCTCTCCGAAACATCAGGGTCCTATCTGGGCTCCTTCTTACCTCTGGCCCTTCCTGGAGAAAGGCAAATTGAATCCTATCATTCTCCCTGCCCACCATCCCCATTGAGACTCACCCCAAGACCATTCAAGGGTTTCCAACTCCCCTCCACAGTCTACAGGCCCCCCCCTCACCTCCTGGGGCTCTCACTGCAGTCCCAGCCATGCGGCCGGCCGCCACGCCCTCTCCCCCTCAGGGCCTCGCAGGTGTCTCCCCAGGTCGACCCCAGTCCCCTCCTCTGGGCACTTCCTCCTTCCCCACGGAAGCCTTCCTGGTGAGGTCAGGCACCCCAGTCACGTGCTCAGGTAGGACTCGGGCCCCGCTCTGTCAGAGGCTGCTCCGGAGTCTGCAGGCAAACACTCTTCTGGGGGACAGGTAAGTGACCAGCTCCCCCACTAGACAGTGAGAACAGAGACAAAAGCAGCGTCTCCCTCCATCACTACCGGCCAGTGAGAGAACTGGCAGATCAGCCCTCCCTGGGGACCCCGGAATAAATGAAGTAGAAGCAGCCTCTTCCCACTTACTTTGGACACAATTCCCGTAGGCTCATTTTCTTTATTTTTTTCAACCTCTGTGGTCAGAAGCATCAGATTAACCACCCAACAGAAAGCTTAGGACATTTAGAGGCAGGTGTAAATGACAGCTACGAGAATCAATGCTCATAGCTGACAGTAAGAAAAAAAATATGAAAAGAAGGCAAAAAAGACAAAATCATTCTCTTGTGGGCTTAAGATTATCATTGGAAACAGCACACAATGACATCCTCTGGACTCCAGGTGGGGTGAAGATGCTTCCCTACACTGAATGGCCAGTGGCTGCCATTTTATTGCAAAGTCAAATTATTGTCCTTGTATTCTCATCTTAAAGACAAAGGTAACATATGCAGTGCATTCTGGGTGGACCTCCACCTCAAAGCTTCACCATGTTTTGGCACTTCAGTGACGGAGGACAGGAACTGGCAGACTTTCTCTTTGCAGGCTGTACAGTCTCTGTCATGATAACTCAACTCTGCCATCACAGCATGAAAGTAGCCGTAAACAACACTAAGCAAATGGGCATAGCTGTGTTCCAATAAAACTTTATTTATAAAATCTGGTGGTGGGCCAGATTTGGCGCCTGGCTATAGTTTTCCAACCTATACCTAAGACATTCATGCTGTGAGCTCCTCACTTACCATTAATGTCAGATGAGGGAGTGAAGGGACATTGCAGTCTGGGGACTTCCAAGTCTTAATTGGCTTAGCTGTCATCTATCAACTCCTCAGGCTGGCTTCTTTCCCTCTGCACCCTGCTAGATCTGGAGGTGAGATCTGCAGATTCCCCTCTGTGCCCTGGACCGCATCCCAGGTCTAGAACTACCAGGCCATTGTGGGGTGTTCACGAGTCAGCCATTCCCATGAGAATTCTTATACGGCAAAGCCCACCACCACCCTCGGGGAGGAAACCCTAGGATAATGAATGGTGTTATTAATGAGTCTCCCTCCCTGATGAAGAGCTCTGCTTGGCTCTTAAAAAACTGCTAATTAAAGCCGATACCCTTAGTCAAACAAAAGAAGCTTGTTTCGCCACTTTATTCTAACTGTGGGCATTAATCTAAATGAAGCATCCTCACGAAGAAGCCGTGAGACAAAATACACCTGCATCAATTCTTCTTATTTACCTTTGTGAGTTCTCCAGCTCTGTTATTGTTATTGGCCCGAGTTGGCCCTCCTTCTCTCCCTTTCTTTCCCTCTTTAAACTTCAAGCATCGTTGCCAAGACTAAGCTTAACACCAAAGTTAATTAACCATAGATTAATTGCCACCCTAAAGAGTCAGTTCTGGAAATGACTCCTGTGGCCATTCAACTGAGACTTTATTGAGGCGCATAGAAGGTTCTGTTAATGAGAGGATCAGAGGATGTGAGCCTGCCGTGAGCACACAAGAGCAGCCAGGCACTGTTCCCCTCTTGACAGCCAGCTTGAAGATGCAGTGAAGTAACCTATGCTGTAACAACAGAGAAAACATCACACAGAGAAAATTGCAAGGAGGAGCAATTTCCTCTTAAAGAACATGAGCCGTAGCTTTGGAATTCAGGAACAGCTAGGTCGACGAGGCCTCACTGGATGGAGATTTCTGGGCAGTTCATTTCGGTCTAGGTTTCCCTGAATATCTGTATTTCCGGAACATATTTAGAAAAGAAAAGAAGGGCTGTTCCGGATGATAATGGGGAATGGCCCGGAGGAGGACAATTTCAGATGCTTGTGAAACAGACCTCATCACAACGAGGCAATAAAATAGGTCGAGTCGATGGGCTTCAAAGAAATTTAGGATCATTCTAAAGCCTTTAATTACAAGGTTGAACGTGCTATAAATTTAAAAATTAAAATTAAATCCAATTACTAAGCCTTCTCTTCAGCACAGAGGCTCAGAGGACCTGCAAAACAGAAGCTGCTTCTGGCAGCTCCATAAATGCCAGCATCAAATTTGGGAAGAAATCAAGACTTTTTTCTCAGAAATATTTAGAAGAAAATCCCAAAGGAAGACTGAAGTTGAACCAGGGGGAAAATGTGGTGTTCTGCTTTCATCTGGGATGTAGAAAGCTGGAATAAACATTATTCCTACCGAAATGATGAGAGAAAGCGGATAAATTACAAAACCATAACATATTTTGATCTATCAGCGATCTGAGGTTGCAGGGCAACGAGGTATCCTGAAGTCCAAAGAAATGAAGGTAGCTCCGAGGCAGGGTGCAGACATCTGCTCACCTGTAGCACAGCATGAGAGGAGGAGATGCTGAGACCATATAAATAGGCAAGAAGAATTCAGCCACAATTCTAAGGAACTACAAGATGTTGGAAAATGGGCTTGCACAAGAGTGTAGAACCTCAGCAGACACCAGGGGAGTTTGCACCCACTTGCAGGCTCTTTTCCACAGACTTCTGCAAATGCTTACAAGAATGGTCAAAGGTTGGGGAGGAGACAGAAAATAGCTTCCTCAGTGGTACAGGCCTGGAGGAAGGGAGCAGGTACAGATGCAGGAAAGACGCGTAGCCCCACTTGGACCCTTTGCCACTGGGAACAAAAGTCTTGAACCTCTAGGAGAAGGACAGTAAGCCCTATCTGCTACAGAGCACAAGCAAAGAACCACTGAGGGCTAGAAGAGGGTCAAAATAAAAACCCTCTACTCCTGAGGTACGGAAGTGAATGGTACAAGTGTGTAAAACTTTGCATGCTTCTTCCCTTTATTTGCCCTGATCCCCCATTGCCATTATTAACCACAACTACAGCCAACCCAACAATCTCACTCTTAGATAGCTGGCTATTGAGAAGAACAAATATTAAATATGTAAAAATATTGACAGTAAACCCAATTTCTAGGCAATTTTGCCTCTCTAAACCTATCATTCAATTGGTTTTGCATTTCTTTACTGTTAAATAAAAGACATCAACTGACAGTTAATATTTACATCACTGCCACTAAATCATTTGTGAGAATGCACAAGTGCCAGGTGGCTGCCTGTTGAGTAAAACTCATCCAGGCGGTGCCTACAGGATGCCAAGCGAGTAGCTGTACATTGAAAACTTCAGTCTATTTGCTTTGCTGGACTTCACTATGCAAATGCTTTGACTGCTTCCTTAGAATCAATTGTATGTTCTGTCAGGATCAGTTAATCAGAAAACCCACCCAGGCCAGTGGTACCCAGCACCACCTTCATGGCTCCCACAAAACAAGCAGGAAAACGGAGCTCTCCACTTGGAATCACAAATCTAGTTTTTATCTAGATCTGTCATTTACGAGCCATATGTCCTGGGCAAGTTACTTCCCCTCCCTCAGGCTCCAATTGCTCGTCTGTAAAACGAGGAGGTTGGAATAAACATCCTGGTACCTGCCATCTGTCACATCCTACGTTCTTGGTAATTGGCCACCAGTTGTTTTGAAAACATGCATGTTAATTCTGGGTTAGCTCAAGACCAGGTAATGAAACGGGGAGAGCTTGGCTTTGGCTTTGAGCTTTGTCTGTGCTTCTGCGACTCCCCCAGCTTCCACCTCAGAACCTCTTTCTCCATCTTTCCCTCCATAATCTCACTTAGATTATTTGCACCAAGGTTAAAACACTGGCAACAAATTAAACATTTACCCAAACTCAGGCTTGAAAATGAAAGAGGAGGAAGAGTCAAGTAGTGTCATGAGTTGGGCACCAGAAGTGCCTATAGTTCATACCCTGCTCCTTCCAGCTGTGTGATTCAGGCAGGTCGCACACACATTGTACGTATCATGTGGGATTTTTATGGGCATTAAATGAGAAAATGTCTACAGAGTCTACAGAACTATGGCTGACATTTAATAAGGATTCAAAACATGTTAAATATTGTTATTGTTATCCCTCCTTAGCAAGAAATGATCAAAATCTGAGATAGCAGAATTAAGTTATTTGATAGTTTGAATTGTTGTTCAGAAAATGTTCATTCTTTCCCTTCATGCTGTGGATAGAATATACGGCCCTGCCTCATTGATATTAAGCTTGGTCATGTGATTTCCTTTGGCCAGTGAAATTTTAGTGGATGTGATGCAAGCAGAAGTTGTGAACATCCTTCCATAGTCTGGCTTGGTCTCTGGAATCTTCTGATCTCTGCCAGGAGAAGAACGTGCCCCATGACCTGAGTTCAGCTTGAAAAGAAGCCCAGCCGCATTGCAGTGAACCCTTGAGAGTGAGGGTAAATGGTTATTGCTCTAAGCCTGTGGGTTCTGGACGGTTTATTACACAGCATTATTATGGAAATAGCTGACTGATACAGGTTGCAATGATGCTGTTGTGGGTCAAAGCCTGGAAATGAGGGAAGCCTTTCAGGTGTCAATCATGTTTCCTGTCCTGCCTTGTGTCTATGCATCCACCTCCTTTCTAGTGCTCTGTGTTTGGAAATTTACCCCCCAAGAAAATCTTCATTGAGCACCTCTCTGCCAGGTCTAGGCAAATAATGCAAACAAAACATTATCCTTACCCTCTTATTGTCTGATGACAGCCATGGACAACTTAACAAGAAATAACAATTCAGAGGGTTAGGAACTATGATAAAAAAAAAAAAAAATGTCAGACTGCCATGGGACCAAACAGAAGGGACACCTGATGCAGGTTGTGGGATGAGAGAAGGTGGCAAAGTAAAAACTGAGAACTAAGGAATGAGTAAGAGTGACTAGACAAAGAGTGGAAGGAAGCATCTCACACCAAAAAGGATGTAACAAGGCATAAACCAGGCAAAACCCATCTTTCAAGATGGAGTTCCTGCTCCCAAACCCCTGCTTTCCTTTCCTGGTAAGCTGGGTTAAACCACAGAGAACACTCAAGAGAGATTAGTGTTTGTCTCGCTCTCCCTTGGGGAGCTGTTTGGAAATACGCTTGCTGGGGACCACTTCTGGAAATTCTGAGTTAGCACATCTTGGAAGTGGCTCAGGCAATGTGCTTGGTAAATAAGCTCTCAGATGATGCTAAAGCTAACCCAGTTTGGGAATCACTGATAAGATGCCTCCTCTATGTTTCTCCTGGGTACCACCCTGCTCCTATGAGCCAGGATGCCTGGAGGAGCCATCTCTTAAGCCCATCACACCAGGGGAAGAAAGCGCCTCCTGGGGGGCCGTGGGGGGGAGTGGAGAGTAACCCCCCTGCTCTTCCCACTGAAAGTTCCCAGCCTCAGTGCCTGGAAGTTTCCAGAGTTGCCAGATACCCGTATCTACCAGACGATTTATAGCTGGGGTTTTGTGGCTCCCACTCGCAGGATACAGCAACGAAGAGTCTGTACAGGAAAGAGCTTGGTTTGGGCTGGAGGGTGCAGGGAGATTCTAAATCTGGAAATTTGATATCACAGTGCTTCTGAGCTTTTAAACCCAGACTGTCAAAGGGAAAGTGGATTGCGGCAATTGACTCAATCATATTCCTGGAAACCAGAGTTTACCTAAATCATTCATGAAGCTGACTGTACTCAGCTGTGTTCCCACACATGACTCCTGTCTCTGCCACCCCCTTCATCCCGCCACACACTCACACAAACACACACGCTCACACAAGCAGGCGTGCACACCCTCTCGTGCCCACACATTCACACCCTTTCGCTCACAAACTCACACTCACACGCCGACACACACTCAGCTGCTGAACCCGAGGAAGACGTGAAGGTCAGAGGCTCCCCTGAACTTCAGCACATGCAGGACTGATTCATACGTGAGCCGTCAAAACAGAGCGTCTCGTTAGGGCAGCACAAAGCGCCTGTGAGTTTATGATCTGTGGCAGCTCAGACGGCGTCCTCCGCCATCATCTTTTCTCCAGAAGAGAAAATCATTCGACTCTCTGTTGAAAATCTAATTTCCTGTCAGGCAGCCTGATTTCAGGGAGAAGAGGGAGGCGGGGGGAGGTGGTGGTTGTACGTGCTGTGCTGTGCGCTGTGCGATGTGTGTGTGTGACCTGGATGTATGCGTTGTGGGTTGTGTGTGAGGTAGATGGTATGTACGTATGTGGTGTACTGTGGGTGTGTTGTACGTGGAGTGCTAGTGGTGGTGTGTGTGTGTGTGTGTGTGTGTGTGTGGTTGTGTGTTCGTGTTGTGTGTGTTACACACGAAGACAAAAGCATCCAGAGAAGCAGAGCAATGGCTGAGAAGGAAATGTCTCCCTAACACCACGTTGGCCAGGTTTTCCCATTTTTATCAAGTATTCCTTCTGAATGTCATTTTCACAGCTCAGACCTAACTCAAAGGTGAGTTTTTCTTTTCTGGAAAATATAGAAATTATCCAATCAATACACTTCTGAGCGATATCAGTGAGTGCGATTAAGGGCAGATTAAAGTTCAAAATTTCCCATCAATTTCTACAAATGCACGAGCTTTTGAAATGTCAGAAGAGCTCTCTTCCCAGTGAGAAGCTCCTCTCCCTTCCCGGGAGGAATCTCCCAACTGGGCCACGTCGAGGCAGCTGAGAACATCAGACCTTCTCTTCCCACGGACCTTCCTGTGGGTCAAAGAGCAGGTGCAGAATTTCTCTTTTCCAAACAAGCTTTGGTTTTCCTGTCGGGTGTGTCTCCTGAGGCCCACGTTCAGAATACCTTTGTGAGGGAAAGTCCAGGAATGGAGAAATGGATGCGCTCCACATCCTGGGCGCAGCAGGCCCTTTGCTAACTCTGCTGACAGCAGAGGGTGGAAGGCGGCGCCATGGGACGGGGGGGCGGGGGGGCATCACGCTTCACTTTGAGTGTCATGTCACGCCAGCTTCCCCGCCGGGCAGAGCGATGGAGGGGACGCAAGTGTAAGCGGGGTTGATGGCCGCCTGTCTATCTGGGGCTCCTCCAAGAAAGAAAAAGCAGAGCTGTCCCTGGGCAAAATATCCAAGGAGGTGGCCCAGGATGGTCCGTGATGGTCACCCCAAAATAGCCCAGCATCTACGTCGACCGCCTCAGCCCCAGTTTGCTCCCCGCGATCCATTCCCCACCTTTCCTTGAGCCACCCTCTGCCCCGGGAGGCTGGCCAGTGTGGACCCCCTCAACCAGGGCCACTGGCTTCTGGACTCTGGTGGGCTGGGCCAGGGGGAGCCCAGGCAGGAAGTGGGAGGAGGAACAGAGTGAGGTTAGGACATTGCCCCTGCTCCCTTGGATGGAATCACCATTGGCGGGCTGCCTACCTTCAATGACCCAAGACTGGAGCTCAGAGAAGCAGTCCAGGCCCACTGCTGTCCTCCGTCCCTCAGGCGTGGGAGAGAGGCCACCCGACTGGCACTAGCGCCAGGACGGCGCACTGCCCCTGGTACTTTCCCTACATCTTCTCTCACCTTTGCAAATAGCCCGGCAGCAAAGTCTCCTCGAATGACCCAACCTGCACGCACCATCTCGGTCTTGTCAGGACCAACGGATACACCCAGGTCGTACAACACCGCCTCTTTCATTTCCCCACCTTTAAATTTTCAATTCATCCAAGCTTCAGGGAAAACATGCTCAATGAACCAATTCATGCCTGTACCCTGTTAATCCTCAAGGCAACTTGTCACACAACACCTCTCACATTGGCTGCTCCCATCCCAATGCCAGCATCTCCAGCCAGCTCTGCCCGAGTCCCCACTCCCTTTCTTCTCTGCTGTTGCTCCCCCAGCCATCCTCCTCCTGCGGGACCTTTCTGCTCTGTCTTCTGGAACCTTCATTCTTTTGAAAACCTATACCCCAACCTCTCCATACCCTCTCAGAATACTCCTCCCACCTCCTGGCTCCCCATCAAGGACATGGTTTTACTGGTAACCCTCTCCAGGGTGTTTGTCATCCCCAGGGCCACCAGCTGGACCAGGAACAGTGATATCTCTCCATCTTCACTGCAGCTTCCCAACCACAGCACTTCCACGCTGACACAGAACTCTTCACAAGTAACCTACAGGACGGTGACCAACGTTGAAATGTCCCCTCGGAACTTAAGGCCAGCCCCCAACCTTCTAGCAGTCTCCCTAACCCTAGACTTTGTCGCCAAGTTTCAGTCTCTCTCCAACAAAACCTCACCCTTCCACTGATTTTTCAAAAACCTGATACACGTTGTGTCCTTGAGGGTAACGAGTCCCCTCTCCTTCCTACCTGACCAGGTTCTGTGGCTCAGAGACCCCAGCCAGGGAGCTCCACGGTGACTGTCATTCAGCTTCCAAAGGACCAGCTAAAACACCGTGTGACATACAAATAAGAAAACAATCGATCTCATCAACGGACTCTGCATGGCTTGCCCAAGAACAAGAAAGGAGATGCGTTAGGGTTTGAGAAAGAGATTGGTCATTTCAGCTAACAGTGTTTTACTGATTCTAAACAGTCATTATGAACTCGACTTAAAGGAAACGCCTCTCTTTTTATTAGGGATGGAGCTGCATTTATGAGCATCTAAAAATAAGATAAAAGAGCACACGTTTCTTGCTTTAGTGCCATGACTGAAGTCTACTATGATTTATTGTGATATTATTGATAAAACAATGCCTCGTCCTAGGAGAGCAATGTTTCTCCTTTTTCTTAGAAGGGTGACACCTACGAAGAGACTGTTGTATGGTCGATAAATGCAGAAGAGAAAGAAGTCTACAGAGCTGGCCTCGGCCCCAGTGATCTAGCGCAGGTCATCAGAAGACCGCTAAATCAAGCAAGTTAGACGCGAGCTTGAGGTCATGTGGCATGTGTTAGCAGCTCCAGCCTGGCAGGGCTCTCAGGGAGGTCAGAGTGGGTGCTAAGAACACGGATGGACCTAGAGATGATCACACTAAGTGAAGTAAGTCAGAAGGAGAAAGACAAATACCATATGATACCCCTCATAGGTGGAGTCTAAAATATGACACAAATGAACCTATCTACAAAACAGCAATAGACTCACAGACATAGAGAACAGACTTGTGGTTGCCAAGGAGGTGGGGAGGGATGGATTGGGAGTTTGGGGTTAGCAGATGCAAACTATTATATAGAGAATGAATAAAACAGGTGTTACTGTATAGCACAGGGAACTATATCCAATATCCTGGGATAAACCGTAATGGAAAAGAATATATATATATGTATAACTGAGTCACTTTGCTATAAGCAGAAATTAACACAAAATTGTCAATCAACTATACTTCAATAAAAATTTTTTAAAAAAAGAAGAATGGGTGCTGAGTTGGTTTACTCCCCAGGGAGACACTTCCATTCATGCACAGCCTGGACCTAATTTCTACCCAATTTCAGATACTCCTGTGGGGCTCCAAAAGTCCAGGGCTTGTGAATAATTGGTCATACAGGGGAGGACAGGGACACCCTGAAAAGCATGTGTGGAAACTTGGCCACCTGCCCAGCACTGACCTCTCAACTCCACCTCTTTCTCTGCCCATCACTGGAGGCAGGTCTGAAGGGTCACCTGCCTTTTACTGGTGCTGTGTTTGGATAGAAGCAAAAGACAGTAATATTGACAGTTAGCATTTATTGAGCACTTGTTACATGCCAAATGCTGGGCTGAGGGTCTGCACACCTCATCTCTCAAAAGGTCTTTGTGGGTTTTATTTTTAGGGAGCTGACTCTGAGAGATTAAGTAACTCTTGCAGCATCACAGAGCTAGTGACACAGCTGGTACCTAAACCCAAACCTGTGTCACTATAAACTCCGTGCTCTTAACTTCAGCTCTTAACCACTCGAAGGTCTCAAGACACAGTCCCCACGCTTGTCAAGGGGGACACTCCACAGCAGTTATTTGACCATTGTTCATCGGATAAATATTTCTTTGCGCCCTGCACTGTGTAATGCACTTTGTACATAAACACAACCAGTGGAGAAGCAGGCTTTGGGGCAGAAAGGCGTGTATAAACACCTGGAACAAAGGAAGTGTGGGGTTGGTGTTAAGAAGCCCTAGGTGAATTGAGACGCGGTAGAGACCACTGCAGCCGGGCCACTCGGGTACAGGTATGGGGAGACAGGACGGAGACACGCAAAGTTAGGGCATCAGGCATCCCAGACGGAGGGGATGCTGAGACGTGTGGGGATGTGCAGAGCACAGCCATGAACCGCTAACTCCCAGTTTGTCAGGAGACAACGTGTGTGCAGCAGGACACCCTGAGCGAGCGTGGAAGGACAAACCCTCAGGGGATCCCTACTGAGCTAGGAAACGTGAATTTCATTTTCCCAGCAAGAAATTTTTAAGCAGAGAAAATGACATGATCTGAGCTGTGATTTAGGGAGATCAAACTGAAGCCTTGGTGTGTAGGTTACAGTGGAGGGTGGCCAGAGCAGGGGCAGTTAGGGGGGTTAAAGGAAGATGCAACTGCCCAGGAGAGAAGCACTGAGAATCTAAACCACAGCCGCAGCAGGGAGATCAAAAAGGAGGGAAGGATGTACCAATGGAAAGGGATTTGAGAGGACATGGAACTAAAGGGAAATGGAAGAGAGGTAGAAGGGGGATGAGCTGAGCCCATTAGGTTTTAAAGATTTGGGATGGAAGGGCACCACGCAGAGGGAATTGTAGAATAGAAGATAGAACAACCGTTCCCCTCCACACGGAATCCAGCGATGGACGTGGACTCCAGTGATGGTAGAAACACAAAGGTGAACGAAAGGTCCAGGGAAGGGAATAAAGAGAGAGCACAGAGGATTAAGGATGGGACTGTGGGGACACAAATGCTTAGGAAGCATGCGATAGTCCAAGAAGTTGGAGATGACAAGGTTACACATTGTCACAGGGGCAACGGGAAGGGATGATGTCAAGAAGAGCGGCCAGGAAACTCAGTGAAGTGCTAGGGAAGGAGCTGAGAGGATGGGACCTGACCACGGCTGACAGCTGCAGTGAGACCTACCTTCTGTGCCAGCCAGATCGAGGTTTCCAAGCGTAGGACAGTGTCACTCTCCTGGCCACCGTGCAACGCATGTCACGCAACTTACGCGCGGTAGTCACTGAGCAACGTGAGATGCAGGATCAAGAAGTCATCACCCTCTCACTTGTATTCTCCCACCACCAGCATAACAGAAGACAAACCAACACACTGCTGGAAATGGAAAGGGCTCGCAAATGCTTCCCTGGAAAGTCGAGAAGATCGTGCGGCTCACAGCACACCTGAGAGTGAATGAGGAAGGGCGAGGGGGGTGGGGGATGGGTGGGGGAGGGGGAGGGCACTCACCTGCCTTTGTGCAAAACGTGGGGTGAGGGAGCCTGCAGGAAATCTCACACACACACACACACACACACACGCGCGCGCGCGGTTATCCTAGAAAACCACACAAATCGGGCTTCCCTGGTGGCGCAGTGGTTGAAAGTCCGCCTGCTGATGCAGGGGACGCAGGTTCGTGCCCCAGTCCGGGAGGATCCCACGTGCCGCGGAGCGGCTGGGCCCGTGAGCCATGGCCGCTGAGCCTGCGTGTCCGGAGCCTGTGCTCTGCAACGGGAGAGGCCACAGCAGTGAGAGGCCCGCGTACCGCAAAAAAAATAAAACCACACAAATCATTTGGACCTGAGTAGGAAGGAATAAGGATGGATGGACGGTTGAAGGTGAAAAGATGGCAAACGGAGGACACATTGATTCAGCCCCATAGCTAACCCGAGAGCCTGCTCCCCGGGCTGCAGGAGGTAGGGATGACCCTCGGAAGAGAGCAGAGACACGGCAGAGGGGACCCCACCAAGCGCTGCTGGGTGAGGCAAGCCTCAGCCGGCTGGGAGGGCAGACTCCCAGCAGTAGGGCTGCCGTGCTCTGCTGCAGCTCTGCCCTTTCCTTAGAAAAAATGATGGGTTGCTTAAACAGTCAAGGTGAAATACAACCGGTCTAAAGGTTTCCCTTTCCCTCTTGACAGTGGCTAAAAGAGGAGAGCAGTGACCTGAACAATTTCTGATGGAGCCCGTCTCAGCCAGTAATCCCCAAAAAGTGTCAATAGAGAGAAAACAATCACTGAGCATATTAAGAGACTGGCCAGTTCCAAAGGGACGATCAAGTCAATCAAAGTTAAGTCCAGTAAAAGAGTTGCTGCAAGAAGAACAAATTTTTTAAAACTCTACTATATTCTCAGTGTGATTTGAAAAGACTTTATACCCTTAAAATCAAAGCTGTCTTGAAAAATGAGCCACCTCGAATCAAAAGGAGACCTTCACGGTCAGAAGATTTTCACTTACCAGTGACAGTAAACAGTAGATTGTAAATTGCAAAAAGCAAACAGTAGCCCAATAGAGCAGATGGGAGACTGCTTCCAAAACTATAAAGAAAAAGATAACATGGGAACTGAAGAAATGAGAGATTCATTCCATCATGTACATTCATGTAACCAGTACTCTTTGAGAGCCTGTTGGGTACCAGACCCTGTGCCGGGTGCTGTAATATGCATCAGGGAGCAAAAGAGAGAAAGATCACATTCCAGCTGAAGCAGCAGACCGTGAACCGAGGCTACGGCAGGTGAGGAGATGGGGGGTGAGTTCCACAGAAAAAAGGAAAGTGAGGCAGGTAAGGGATTGGGGGGAAGGTTCAGGTGTCAATAGGGTGGCCAGAGCGGACCAAACTGAAAAGATGCTATTAGAGCAAAGAATGGCAGGGAGGGTCCTAGCATGGGGTTATTTGGGTGTGAGCATCCCAGGCAGAGGGAACAAGCACAGAGCCCTGGCATGAAAGGACCTGGCATGGCTGAGGAATGGTAAGGCACCCCAGGTGGCCATGAGTGATCCGGAGAATGGTGGCTGATGAGGCCAGGGGGTAATGGAAAGCAGGAGGGGGGCACATATGTTGGCCGTAGAGGCCACTGTGAGAGTTATGGCTTCTATTATAATGAGAAGGGAAAACATCTCTGTGAGATTATTTTTGAGCAGAGGAGTGACCTGATTTAATTTAATTTTAAAAGGATCACTCTGTGTTGAGAAAAGATTGGGGTCAGAGAGGAGGCAGGGCACAGGAATGGGAACAGGGAGGCCAGTTCAGTAACAGGAGAAAGATAACAGTAATGTAAAACAGGGCTGTAGCGAAGGGGTGCTGGTAGGTGATCAGTCTCTGGATAAATTCCAAAGCCAGTCCAGTGCTAATAAGGCTTCTTTGTGGTTTTGATGTGGGGAGAGACAGAAAGAGAGGAATGAAGGTTTCCACATTTTCTGGCAGGAGTTACTGGAAGTCTGAAGTTGCCATCACCAGAGACGGAAGGATGCTGGCAGGCAGGTCAGGGGACTGCATGCATCAGGAAGTCAGTTTTAAACATAATAGGTTGGAAACTCTGTTGGGCATCCAAGTGGGAAAGTCAAGTTGGAAGTCTGGAATTCCAGAGAGAGGTCAGAACGGAAGATGTAAATTCAAGACTCTCAGCTTCAGCATAAACCTCAACACACTCACAGCTGGCCTAGATCAGGAAGCTGCATTCTGAGCCCTGTTATGTGGATATAGTCTATTTAATCACAACATAGTACATTCGAACATGTTGTGCTCTGGGAATTTCATCCTCTTTGAATCGGGTATTGCCACATACGTACAGAAAACAATTATGCACTATGTCAAATGTTTTAAATGCTCAGAGCATCACCTCACTACAGAAGTGGTCGCTACAATCTACTCACCTAAATTTTCATGTCCAATCGATATCCAGAGCTGTGGTACCACGAGGAAAAGTGCCCAGTCTGTACTCAATAAGGCCCTGGGGACGGACAAACAAGTTCTTTGTTTTGTTACAGAATCCAAGCTCGTACGGCTCACCGCATGACAGGCCAATAAATCCAGAGACGAGTTGCTGGGGCAAGAAATAGCGACTTTATTCAGAAAGCCGGCAAACAGAGAAGATGGTGGACCACTGTCCCAAAGAAACTCTCACCCAAGTTAGAATTCAGGCTTCTTTTATACTAAAAGGGGAGGAGTCTGGTTGGTTATTGCAAACTTCTTGGTGTCGGAATCCTTTGTTCTTACAGCTGTCCACATATGTCAGGTCATGATGTTCCTATAAACCTCCAACAAGACAAATGTTATTCTCTGTTCTGCTGTTTATCTCTATATGAATGGAAAAGTGTTATACCCTTAAAGGTCAGAGCCTTGAGAATGGACTATTCTGTATATTTCTGTCTCTAGGCAACATTCTTAACTTGTAGAAAAAGCAATAGAATACGAAGGTTAAAGTAAAAGAAACAGATCCAATATGAAGTCAGATTTGTTCTTTCTTATTACAATTTTAGCCAGCCAGCCAATTATTGACACCACAAAAGATAACTTCAGAAGAAATCTATCGGCCAGTTAGTGATTAATACTAAAAAGAATTACAAAAATGTCAGTAGTGGGAAGGAATGTGGTAAAAATGGAACATACCTATCAAGTTATACAAAAAGACATGATACTCGCTGGGTGGTTTTTGCCCAGGACTGGAAACTCTTGAGTCTCTCTGCTTGTGAATGAGGATGGACACCACTATGAGTGGTCAGGACAGACACCACTGCTGCTGAGTGTGAAGAGCTCGGGATGGAATTTATGCTCAGGCTCTGTGGATGGACCCATCTCTGTGTACCCACCGAGTGCCAGGCACTGTGTGAGGGCTACAGACATGAGATAAAACACAGCCTCCTTTTTCTTCTTCCCCCCAACTCCCTCTCCACCCCTGGCTTCACTCTGACCTTTTAGCCCGGGAAGATTGAGGACAGCTTTTCTGAGAAGAGTTCCACCAATCCCATATTACCCCTTCCAATGCAGGAGAAAGGGGAATTATGCACACCCTCCTTTTGTCCTTGTTCCTTCTTCCCCGCACTTCTCTGTTGTAAATCCTGCAAAAATGGAACTATTGTGTTGGCCTAATTGACCTCGAAACCTACTCACTCTCAGGGAAAAGTAAGGGAGGGTGTCCTCCAACAGCACTGCAAGCCTTACAGACAAAGTATGAGGTCTGAATTCCCCTGGCCCCGCTAAGAACATTTGACACATGTGGCAATGTCTGGAGACATTTTCTATTATCTCCACTGGGCCTAGGCAGTGCTACTAGTGGGTGCATCTAGTGGGTGGGTAGAGGCCAGGGATGTCGTTAAACCTCCCGCAATGCATGGGACAGCCCTCCAGCAAAGAAGCAAAATGTCAATAGTGCTGAAGGTGAGAAACTTTGGTCCAAAGAGATGAAGCCGGATGTACGGAGAGATCAAGGCAAATCTTTCGCTATCCCCGGGGAAAAATTCAAACAAATACTATATTTGCTGAAGGTGTAGTCAGCAGCATTACTTACATGTATTTTCTTCCCTTCTATCCTGATGCTATGACATTGGAAAAGCAGAGGTTACTGTGAGGGAATATGAGAGGCTGGCCAACCTTAGGCAGTTTTTTTTTAACCTAGCCTCACGACTGCACTAAATTTTTATACAGAACTTCTACTTCATCAACTTCCTCATCATCTCATCTAGTGTTGGAACTAGAAATGATCCTGCTACCAGAACACAAACACTTTCTGAGATTGGTACCTGGAGGGTATTAAAAGGAAAAAGGCAATGAAAGCTGGCCAACGAAATTCTTTAAAGGATTCCTAAAAATTTAGACTCACATCTTACACAGACTAATGGGCAAAGAAATTGGTTGGACATTTTAATCAGATGTCAAGCTTAATTTTTGGAGTGTGTTATTTCTTCCTTAATAAATGGAAATCTAAATTAAAACAGATAAAGTCAGAGTTGATTTTTACATTAAAACTGCCTTACATGGTCAAAGGGTAGCTCTTTGTGAAGGCTCCTGTCTTCCCAAGCTGTAAATAATGTAGTAAAATATTAAGAGAGCCTTTGATTGTGGAAATTATTTCTGCTCTGTTCCTCTTGCTGCCCTTTCAGCAGCTCAGGCCCAGGGTTCAGACACTAAGGGTTACACCGCAGGCTGGCGGTTTGAGGACTTTTTTAAAGGTTTGTGGGTTGTGTGTTAGGTTTTTGTCTCTTGATTTTGCCAGCCATAGAAAAATCACATGAGTAGAGACACAAAAGGAAATGATTTCCTTTGGTGTTTTTGGTAGAGTGCCACGTCTCCAGTAAGCTTTATATAATGAATTTGTTACCGAATACAAGTTTGTATGCCCGACTCACAGTGAGGCCAAACAAACAGAAATGCTGGAGTTTGGAGCAGAGAAAGGTTTATTGCAGGGCCAAGCAAGGAGAAAGGGTGGCTCATGCCCCAAAATACCCCAAACTCCCCAAAGTGTTTCAGCAAAGTGTTTTTAAACTCAAGGTGAGGGGTGGGCATTGCTGGTTGCTGCGAACTGCTTGGTGTCGGCATCCTTTGTTCTTGCAGCCGTCCACGCAGGTCAGGTCACATTGTTCCTGTAAACCTCCAAGACAAATGTTATTCTCTGTTCTGCAACCTTTATGTCTCTATGAATGGAAGAGTGTTATACCCTTAAAGGTCAGAGCCTTGCAAATGGGCTCTCCTGTGTATTTCAGGCTATAGGCAACACAGAATACAAAGGTTAAAGTAAAAGAAACTTATCTTCCATGACATTTGTTTTCCAAAAGTTAGGATCTCTCTTACAGAGAAGCTGTAGCAAGGTCCTACATGTAGTCCCCTTCAACATCATTCAGGTGTTTGCAACACCACCCGAGATGAAAAGTGGGAGAGTATATGCTGGAGAGATCCAGCCCACTGAGATCATGCAGTCAGCTATCAGAAGCTTCTTCATTCAGACTTGTATCTCTGACTCAGTGAGTCATTGACCCCTTTCCACTTCACCTTATATAGGCAGGTCTGATGCAGACCCAGGAAAACAGCAGGACGTCAAGATGGTGAAAAGATTGACCAGGGCTCTCTCACCGGTCACAGGTGGTACAGAGGGGTGTTTAAAAGACTGAAACTGTGCTGATAAGAGTCCTAATTCCAGATACATGGGACACATTTATTTTAATGTAATATTTTTCTGTGGTATTGCCTTAAAGGGCTAATAATGTGTCAGCAAGGGAAGTGACAAGGGGACTCAACATTTCCTGTTTGGTAGACTGGGGGATTCCTGAGGGAAAAGAAAAAGAATCGCGTTTGTGCCCATATGTGCAGACCTTGTAAGCCTCCCAGATGGTCCCCTCTACCACCCTGTGGGGTGGCACCGTCAGGAAATTACAGTCATGAGACTCAGAGGGGTCAGGCAATCTGCACAGAGTCAAAGCAAGGATGCAGTGGGGAAGGGAGCTGACCCCAGGCTGCCTCAGGCCAAGGCCTTTCCCAAGTTCATTCCGTGTGGTTTGAGGCTTTCCCAAAACAACGCCTGTCCAGGTTGGGGATGAGAAGACAGCGTCTCTACTGACCCCACCTCCCATGGAGGGATTTGCCCGGGGCAGCCCCTCCCCCGCACATCCCGTTGCACACGTGTGGGGTTGAGTGGCCTGTGGCATCGTGCACGTGGCCACAACGCGGGAGAAGGAGAAAGGCCACTGATGTAGGGAAAAGGCAAGCGCTGTGGAGTCTTACCTGCCAGTGGCACGATGGACCGAAACGGCCACCACAGCAGGCCCCTCGGCCAGGCTGGCGGCGACCTCCCCCCAGGACTGCAGCTGGCCCACACTGCAGGGGCACATCAGCTGACTCCCGGCTGCTTCCCCGAGACCCCTTCTACTGCCATGACTTTTACTCCACGTCTAGGAACTGGGCGTGAGGTCTGCCGGCCCCAAAGCCCTGTTATGCATCAGGGATGGGGAAACAACACCAGGGTGGGCTCGCCATGAGCTCACCCAGATCTGGAAGCTACACGAGGGGCACACTTTTCCTCCGTGGCTGCAGACAGCAGCCTACTGCTCACTGGGTCTTCCGTTTCATATCAGCTCCCAGGTCTGCTGGGACCATCCCCACAAGCCGGGTGGCTCAAAGCAACAGAAACGTGTTCTCTCAAAGCTATGAAGTTCAAAATCGAGGTATCAGCAGGGCCACGGTCCCTCCGCAGGCCCTAAGGGAGAGCCTTCCTGCTTCGGCCCAGCTTCTGGGAGTCGTTGGTGGGCCTTGACCTGCGGCTGCATCCCTCCAACCTCTGGCTCTGCTGTGAGATGGGCTTCTTCCCCGTGAGCATGTCTCCCCTGTGTCTACATCTCCTCTTCGTATAAGGACACCAGTCATTGCATTTAGGGTCCACCCTGATCCAGTACAGATTCATCTTAACTGGATTATCTGTGCAAAGACCCTATTTCCAAGAAGGTCACTTTCAAAGATGACCACACAGGGATCTCCATGTAGCTTTCTGGGGGACACATGTCGACCCACAGCTCTTGATCATAGAAATCAAGCAACGCCCTAGTTGGCCGTCCATCTCATTCTCCCCCGAGAAAACCATCATCCATCTAGTCATCGTCAACAGATCCCCGAGGCTCAGCGCCTCCCACTGACCACAAAAGCCATCACTGAGTTTACCTTCACTCATCTCTGCTGATTAAGTGCCCAGGCCTCCGTTCCTGCTAGAAGCCAGCTCTGAAGGATTCTCTCTGAGTCACCTCCATGCTCAGACCCTAGGTGGCAAATCCATCCTAATACCCCCACCTCCGGCAAATTTCTGCCCCATTCCTCGGCTCTAGGCCTTTGTCAGGTCGTGCCGGCCTGGGCATATCTCAAGTCCTGTGGGGTCTTGCACCTCGGTGGCCACAGGAGAGCCCAGGGCTGGGAGGCCAGCAGCGGGTGGCATGGACACAAGGAGAGGAGTGTCAGGTCCTGCCTGCCACAGCACGAGGAACCAGGATGAGTGGTCGCTGCAGGAGCTTCTTATCACCGGGCTCCCAACCGTTAGCCAGTGCGGGCCCCCAGGCCAGAAAGCAAGGCAGGTGTGGACGTGGATGGGACCCAGACCGAGCTGGGAACATGCGGAGTGAGGCACAGACTCTTCCCGACAGCCCTCTGAAGGGGGGATTTTTCAGGATTAGGAGAATGAGGTACTTGCCCAGGAGGCGGTGGACAGGGGTTCTGTCCAGCTCCAGCAGAGGAGGCTTACTGGTTCCACCTGCTGCCATGGCAGGCTCACTTCTGTGGGATGGGCTACCCAGCCCCTTAGCACCCACCCACAGAAAAGCAGAGGCGGGCGCCAAGCTTTAACTAACCTAACGTATAAAAAGGCTACAGCTGGAAAAGCACGATCCATTGACGTCACGCTTTCTGAAAAAGGGGAGAAGAGTCCCAGGAGTTTCCTTCTGCAGTGCAAGCCCTCAGCTCTGCTCAGGAGCAAAGCTGGGAACCTCCTCCACAGACGTGCCAGGAGAACTGGGGTAGGCACGAGAGGCCACCGCCCCAGGTGGAGAGGGCACTGGCCTTGGGGGGTCCAGGCTGAGGGCACTTGGGCAAATGACTTAAATGTTCCAAGACTCCCTTTCCTCAAACATAAAGGGATTAAATAAGACACTGTGTGAAAAGCCCCTCTTGTGACAGATCAGGTTATATGATGTGACGGTTGATTCTACGTGTCAACTTGGCTGGGCCGTGGGGTGCCCAGATAGGTGGATGTTTCTATAAGGGGTTTGGGGGTGATATTTACATTTAAACTGGTGGATTTTGAGTAGCACAGATTGCTGTCCCCATGTGGGTGGGCCTCGTCCAATCAGTTGAAGGCCTGAATAGAACAAAAAGACCAATCTCTCTGGAGCAAGAGAGAATTCTGCAGCAGACGACCTCTGAACTTGAAGTACAGCATCAGCTCTCTGCTGGGTCTTTAGCTTGATGGCCCGCCCTGTAGATTTTGGACTTAGCCTCCATAATCCATGAGTCAGTTCCTTAAAATAATTCTCTCTGTACGTACACATCCTATGGGTTCTGCTTTTCTGGAAAACCCTGACTAATACATATGGTTTTGGACAACACAAATATAGAAGACCCTTCAGTATTACAGGCTCAGCTTAGCTGTCCCACTACCAGGCTTAAGAGAGACAAAACCTCAAACCTAAAAGGATCTGACTTACCGTTACTGTTTCAGCCCATCTGCTTTTCTTTTTTATTTTAACATCTTTATTGGAGTATAATTGCTTTACAATGTTGTGTTAGTGTTAGTTGCTCTTCTTTGAAAACATAATATTGCCGTAGGTTTTTTAAGAATGAATTCTAAAAGGGAGCAGTCAAGAGAAAAACAGGCTGTCCCTGGGCTGGGTGGTCTTCAGCATTTCCATTCAGAACTTGGGTGGATGTGTACGCCAAGCACGTTCACGGATATGAAAGGTCTGGATTTTTTCCTTCCAAAGCTTAAAGGGCTTGCTCTTGAAATCTGTGGCTCTGAAAGAGAAAATCAGCTAGAGGTGGAAAGACCACCTCAGTTATGTACTGCTTCCTTCTGCATCAGGATCCCACCCATTTCCTTATTCCCAAATCGTGCCTGACAGTACTTTCTGCCCTTAAGGGTGCATGCACTCAGTTAACCCTCCTTCTCATTCGCTTCAAGCAAAACCGCAAAAAGGTTTAAAAGCACAAAACAATAAAAACTTCTTTTAAGCTTTGTAACAGAGAGCTCCTTCCTGTGACCCTCCCGTTCCTACGATCTGAACCTGCTTTGTTGACCACGGACCCTGGAGATGCAGGGACAGCACAAGACCTTCACCACGTGCTCTGTCGTCAACACAGTCAACCAGGCCGCTCAGCTCTGCCACGCTTTTCATTTAATAGTCATCCCCTGGCGTGAGCTCAGCTGAAATGACAACCGAATGCCACGAGTCTGCAGCCCGAAAACCTACCAGACCCTTCCTCTCCTACTCATCCTAACTTCTGCTCCCTGAGGAAGCCGTTTTATAAGATTCTGCAATGAAGATGCTCAGGTCTACTGTGCTTGAAAGGAAGGATCAGACCATCCAAAGTTGCCTTGTTTTCATGTAGGGACCAAAGACGTTTATTTTAAGAAGTAGGACCAATTTGCATAGCTGAGCATGATATTTGCATCTGCAGGTATGTGTGTCTGTGGAATCTATAGCATCCGCCCTTTGCATCAGCGGTGATAAGTCTAGGTTTCTTTCCCTCCTCCCCGCTTTCAATAAAATACTGCAAATCCCCGTCCCCACATCTCCAATCCTTTGCCTCAATTCTTCTTGGGTTTTTTGTTAACTAGGTTTTGGGGGCATTTTGTTTGTTTGTTTGTCTATTTGGTGTTGAGGAGGTGGGTATTTGTTTAGTTTAGGTTAGTTTTGTTTCGTTTTATAAGAGTATAAAAGCAAAAAGCAAATATCAAAGGATATAAAGTCAAAGTTCAGGTTCCCGGGCTTCCCTGGTGGCGCAGTGGTTGAGATTCCGCCTGCCGATGCAGGGGACACGGGTTCATGCCCCAGTCCGGGAAGATCCCACATGCCGCATAGTGGCTGGGCCCGTGAGCCACGGCCGCTGAGCCTGCGCGTCCGGAGCCTGTGCTCCGCAACGGGAGGGGCCACAGCAGTGAGAGGCCTGTATACGGCAAAAACAAACAAACAGAAAAGTTCAGGTTCCCAACCCATCTACCACTATTCCTAATAGGTAACAGAGTCCATTTCATTTCCCTGGCCTGTGGCACGCGTCTGTCCTCTGCTATGAACGATGTCCGGTATCTCTAAAGTTCCTCTAAGCCCTAAGCTTGAGGACGACCGTTCTCCTACTTCAATGTGCATCAGAGCCACCCACTTAGGTGATTTTAAATTTTTTAGGATGACACTAAAAAAAAGGAAAAGGAAGCAGGTGAGATTAATTTCCACAATGTATTTTAGTTAACTCATATCCAAAATATTATAATTTCAACAAGCCATTAATATAAAAAAATTAATGCAGCATTTGGCATACTGCTTTTCTCATATCAGGTTGCAAAATCAAAGTGCACCTTACCAGCCACATCTGAAGTGTTCGATGGACGCTGTGACACAAGAGGCTGCCACATGGGACAGTGCCATTGTTGAAGGCTCATTCAGACACGGTCACTGGTCCCACTCCCAGGGTTTCTGGTTTGGTGGGTCTGGGGTGGGGCCTGAGAACCTGAATATCTATCCAGCTCCCAGGCGATGCTGATGGTACCGGTCCAGGGACATATTCAGAACTGCTGCTTTAGGGACATGTCAAAGGTAATGATGAGGAAAAATCATTATGTGAAACCAGGTGCATTTGCTACCATTGTTTTAAGTGAGATGAGATTCCTGTTCTCCCAAAGCCTCAGCTGCTTGGACAAAGGGGTCAGAAGGACAGGTCTGCTGATGCAGCTGCCTGACCCAGGACCCCGTGGCTGGGAACACAGGCGACCCCTTCTGCTGCCCTTTGGGAGTTGTTCTTGGCCAGCACAGGAGTTATTTGGAGAACTCTCGACTCTAGCTCCAGTACAAGACTCTTCGTGGAGACAAGGTGGCTATTCCCCTGCATCTTGGGTCAAGACATTTGTGCCCTTGAGAGTAATGAGTCCCCAGTCACCTCGATCAGAGAATCAGTGTACAGCGCCAGCCGCTTGCCTGGGCACCTGCTCAAGACCACACACTTCCATCCAGGGGACACCACGGCTGCCTTGGGGCCAGAAGCGAGGGAAGTGCTCGCCGCAGCATGGAAAGGAAAGGGCTTCTGTGTAGAACGAGGTTCTAGACACTGTGGCTATAGTTGTCAGTTTTAAAGAAATTATGGGCAGGGGAAATCGGTTGTCCACAGTCTGCTCTTTATGTTACTTTCCTCTCTCCAAATAAAGAGGTGAAAACTACTGTGCAGGAGAGGAAAAGCCTGTTGGTAGGTTTCAAACACTCGAACGCTTGTCTTTTGCAAGAGGCCTGAGCCCCTTCCCATGTGCCCCTGAGGCTGAGATAAGATAAAGAGATGCTGGGAGCAGTTAGAGGGGAAAGGGGATTCAGCCCGGCATCTGGAGTCAGACAACGGGACAGCACCCCTCCCCCACTGCCCAGCTGGCGGCCTGGCCCACATCCTCGGCCTCTCTCTAAGCCTTAGTGACTTTATCCGCAACTCGAGAGGAGCAGAAGCATTTATCTCCAAACTTTGTTGTAGACTAAATTAAGTTAATTCCTGTTGGGCGCTTAGCATGCTATCGCGCACCTGAGACACGGTGAAGAGAGGCAAGGTATCCACCAAGAGGCAACTTGGGTTCAGTAAGATCTGAAAGGTAGAAGGAGGTGTCCTACAAGTAACACA
This sequence comes from Pseudorca crassidens, assembly GCF_039906515.1. Lineage (NCBI taxonomy): Eukaryota > Metazoa > Chordata > Mammalia > Artiodactyla > Delphinidae > Pseudorca > Pseudorca crassidens. The sequence goes on along the minus strand of NC_090301.1, from coordinate 5,379,830 downwards.
CGGGGACCCCAAGTTCTGTTCCAACCTCCTCAGAGAGGCTTGTCTGGCACTGAGAACATCAAAAGCAGACACGGAAGTGGAAGGTTCAGGTGACGTCAGAGGGAGACACACTTCCAGGATCACAGAACCAGGCTAAGGCCTCCTGGTAGCTGAAGGGCATGGGTCATGACGACCTTACCCTTCTCTCATGATGGACTCAACGGGTGAGGAGGGAGGGGCTGAGACTCTGGGGGCCTTGTCTCTGGAGGGAGATGCAGGGAACGAGCAGCTAAGGGGGAATGTCACCGAGGGTTGGAAGATCCAGACCCCAATGTCAAGGGGACATTTGTACTGAGGTTTGCTTCTGGCTTATCTGATCGCCCTCCCCAGCTGGGACAGGAGATTAGACTCTGAGCAGAAACCTGCTCTAAAAAACGAAAAAGAAAAATGTTTCTTCATGGCAGATTTCCCAGGTCCTAGTGGGGCATTAGGCAGACGGGTGAGGAACGTGCTGAAAACAACAGAACATAAGCCCCTACTGGCAACGAATCCCCATCCCTGTACCTCTGAATGGGTCTCACCAAGTCTGCATGGCCTTTCATAGGCTGTTGAATGGGGTGCACAGGGCAAGGGTTGGGCTGGAGATGCTCTGTCCAATATGGCAGCCACTAACCCCGTGGGTGGCTACTCTGAGGTGTGCTGCAAGAGGCTAATATATACCAGATTTCAATGACTTGGTAGGAAAAAAGAATGTAAGTATTTATACTCTTATATTGATCAACTTTGAAATAATCATATTTTTGATACAAGTTACATATGTAACATATAATTGTATGTGTATTACATATATTTTATAATACTTAATAGAATATACTACTTAATATAATTTATGTAATACAGTATTAAAATTAATTTCCCCTGTTTAATCTCCCTGAAAAAGAATTCAGATTAATGATAGTCAAGAGGATCCAAGATCTCAGAAAAAGAAATAGAGGCACAGATCGAGACGATACAAGAAGTGTTTAACAAAGACCTAGAAACATTAAAGAACAAACAAACAGAGATGAACAACACAGTAACTGAAATGAAAAATACACTGGAAGGAATCACTAGCAGAATGTCGCCTGTTTACTTTTTATAAAATATACATTTATTTATTTTATTTTGGCTGCGTTGGGTCTCCGTTGCTGCACAGGGGCTTTCTCTAGTTGTGGCGAGCGGGGGCTACTCTTCATTGAGGTGTGTGGGCTTCTCATTGCGGTGGCTTCTCTTGTTGTGGAGCACGGGCTCTAAGCATGTGGGCTTCAGTAGTTGTGGCGCATGGGCTCAGTAGTTGTGGCACATGGGCTTAGTGCTCTGCGGCGTGTGGGATCTTCCCGGACCAGGGCTCGAACCCGTGTCCCCTGCATTGGCAGGCGGATTCTTAACTACTGTACCACAAGGGAAGTCCCTGCCTGTTTACTTTTAGTTTTTAATGTGGCTACTGGAAAATTAAAATGACAAACGTGGCTCATATTCCGGGCCATTGGACAACACTGGTCTGGAGGATTAGCTAAGTGTCAATAACTCCTTTTATGGCACAATTTCCCCAAATATGTTCCTAAGAATATGAGTCCCGGGGGCTGTTCTCCACCAAAAGAGTTCCTTAGTCAAATAAGCGTCCTCCCTCCTTCGAAGACACACATTTACACATAGTTAAGGACCCTGGTCATGTAATGAGAAGACCTGTCTAACCCAGCATTTCCCAAATAATAGTATTTTTCCATTCTGTTCATGAACACCTGCAGAACCAGTGTTCCACAAGTCCTACGTTGAGAAGTGCTTTGCCAACATACAGAGAACACAATCACTTAGCAGCCAAGATGCAGCGTGAAAGCCACGTGCAGAATTTCCAAGGCGTGGGAAGCAGCGGAGGAGAAGGCCGCCTCCCTTTCCGGGTCAGTAACCCTCAAGATCGGAGTTAATGTCTGGGGAAGGGTAGACGAGAGCAGGGCGGGGAGCGATCTCATCAGTCACTGACCGAATCACCTTCGTATCTTAATCACAGACTGTTTTTCACGGGCAAGAAAATTACCTTGGGAGCGAGAAAGTATACTAAGCATTGAATATTACACGTTGAAAACACCCACCTACGTGGTCACGGAGCTTGCAATTTTATTTCCATTATTTAGTAAAAAACGATTTGTCTTCAGAGGCCAAGGATCTGCCATTTGAATGGTTTGTCTCTGCCACATCGTCAGCCAGCTGCAGGATCTAACAGTATTCCGCTCTCCACTGTCTTTCTTTTTTGGGGGGTGGGGGGCTGGTTGGGGGAGGGGATGTTACAATGATCGGCAAGTGGTCTGCCGTTAGCACCACCAGCTGCTTCTCTGACCTGGGGACAGCAGCCACCTGGGCCACCCGGGAGTGACTTCACTGTCTTGGGAAGAATCACTTATACCATGGAAATGTCATTAACTAGCCAGGGCCTTGGGCAAGCAAGGGGCGGCAGGACCCTCTCTGGTGGTTTGAAAGGTCCTGAGACCTGAGCCTTTTCTCCCTGACACATTGGACAGTCGCCTATCACAGCAGCTGCTCGACCAGGAGCTGCCCCCTCTCTGAGCCCCAGTCACATTGACGGTGCTGATTTCGGTGAAACGGACATTTTGGACGCCACAGACAGAAGCCACGTAAAGGATTTCCTCCGCCCGCCGTCTCCTGTCAAGTGCAACTTCACGCTCTGCCCAGAAGCTGCCACACCACCCTGACCTCTCCCTGAAGATGGAGACCTTCAACGCTGGAGTGGCCTGAGACCCAGAGGATGTCCCAGAGAGCCGCAGGGGTCACCACTCAGGGAGGCCTGCGGGGATCACGAGGGTCCCTTCCAGCCCACGGGCGGAGGAAGTTCTGAAGTTCTCTATCCACATCCTGGAACAGGAGTCACAAAACCATAGTAAAAGTCCAGTTTTCGGGGCCTTCCCTGGTGGCGCAGTGGTTGAGAGTCCACCTGCCGATGCAGGGGACACGGGTGCGTGCCCCGGTCCGGGAAGATCCCACATGCCGCGGAGCGGCTGGGCCCGTGAGCCATGGCCGCTGAGCCTGCGCGTCCGGAGCCTGTGTTCCGCAGCGGGAGAGGCCACAACAGTGCGAGGCCCGTGTACCGCAAAAAAGTCCAGTTTTCACTTCCTTCTTCCCTCTTCGGGATGCAAAAGATAAGTTTCTTCATAACCTGTGCATGGAGACATCCATATAAAAAGAAAAAAGAAAGGCAGTGGGGGAGGGGAGGCGGAGAGGGAGGAAAGCAGGATGTCTAAATAAATTTTCCTCCTTGAAGCACCTATTTCTGGGATGTACTTATCTGACCTCGGTTAGGATCTACAGCACATAGTCTGAAAAAGTGCAGCAGGTTTGACATTACTTTGCTCAAGAGCAGTGTTCCTGATCTGTTAGGCTCGTCTGTCCCACCGGAAGGTGAAATCGTACACTCCAGGGGTCTCCTAAGGGCCTCCGTTAGTACCACCTGAGGCTCACGGGCGGGAAAAGGATCCAAGGGACTGGCAAGGGGGGTGTCACTGTGGGGAAGGGGTCCAGGAGGGAAGGTCGCCTGGCAGGAAAGAGCGATGCTGGGAGATGCCCCACCCCAGCCCGAGTCGGAGCCCCGGAGGGTAAAGTAAAGCACGCTGGACCTACGAACTGGGCAGGGGTCTGTGATGCCAGGTCCAGCGCCGGCAGCCAAACCCAGGGTTGGCTCGGAGAGCTGAGATTCGCCCACTTCCCTCCCCAAGGAGCTTTCAGAGCAGAGCTGGCTGCTCAGCAAAGGAACCCCAAGACTCTTGAACAACACAAGGAGAGGCAGAGGTCCGTCTTCCCTTGCAACAGGAGGATTTCTCAACTTTATCTTCAAGGCCAGTAGGACTCTAATTATTTAGTGTTAATTACCTACCTGGGCAGATAATAATAGTGAAGTTCCCTCTAACTCAGGGAAGAGTTCCTGCAGAAGGGTGGGACCATGGCCACTTTCTTCCACAAATGTCCTCTTTTCTTGCTGTCCATCGGCCATCGACCTGTCCGGTGAGAGCAGTAGGGTCTTGGCTAAACGGAAGCAGCAGCATTTTCCTCTTAAATCACAGCCCCGTGGGCCGAGCTACCAGGGAGGATGAAGTCGGGTGGGACTTGGTGGTCGGGGAATTGGCCAGGCTGCTCCAGCAGAGGTTGACCCTGAGCACTTGGGGTCACCACCACCTCCCCTCCGGTGCACCCTGCATTCACAGCTGCCCCCTTCCCAGCCCGGTTCTGGAGGATCCACCCAAAACGTCCTTCAGAACACCTTGTTTTGGAACAGGATGGAAGAGACACTGAAGGCACGAATGTGGGAGACCGTTTGGTCTCACTGGAGAGTGATGGCTGGCGTGGGGAAGGACCAGGGGCGGGGCTGGGGGAGGCACGCACGCTCCCACGCAGACATCCGCCTGGCCTCCCCCGAGCCGGCCTTCCGCACGCCTCCTCTGCTCCAGCTACACCCTCGCTCCTGTCCGGGCACCTTCTTTCTCCCCCTGTAAGGGCAGCTTCCCGACCACCCAGCCAGGAACAGAACAGGGATAGCAGGTAGGGGGCGGAGGGCTGGACCTGGCTCCGCAGACCCAGGGCTCTGCAGGCCGTGTGCACTTCAGCAGCATCCCAGCGTTTCCTCACCTGGGATCTTACCTCGCTGAGGGAGGAGATACATAAATCAAACGGTAAGGGGCACGGATGAGCTAATTAGCCGGCAAAGTGCTGGGTAAGGGCTCGCAGCGTCGTTATTTTTAGTCAGGGGTTTTGAATCGTGACACGAGGCATCATTACCGCCGCTGTGTCCGCTTTAACGAGGCACTCATTTAAGTCCAAGGATGCACATTAACACCTGCCCTAGGTCGGGTTTCCGTGGGCCTGCGCCATATGGGTCACCGGAGGAAACGGGCAGCCGGCCAGGCAGGGGCGGAAACCAAGATCTCGAAAATTGTCCAAACACGTCCAATTACCTCATTGCTCTTGGTAGCAAAGCTCTTGAAAAGACTTGTCCGTACAGGCACCTTCAGGCCCTCATCCTCCATCCACCCCTCACTCCATTCCATCAAATCCACCCAGTCATGGTCGCCACCTCAGACGGAAGCGTGCGAGCGGCACTTTTCTTTGGGCTCTGTTCCCACAGAGCCCATTCCCCCATCAGCACAGCCCCGAGCAGTGAGGGGCAAACCCATCCAGCACAGACCAGGCCAAAGCAATGACCTCCTTCTTGACTCGCCTCCCTTCTCTCACTCCTCTCATTCAATCCATCGGCAAATCGTGCTGGTTCCACCTTCAGAATACATCCAGAATACAACCACCCTCGTCCCCACCGCCAGCCTACCAGCCCACAGCTCCGTTACCTCCCCCAGGCCAGCACACGCCCAGCGGAGCTCTCCCTCTGCTCTGTCCCCTGCAGTCTCTTTCCAACTTAAACTAGATCATGTACTTTGATGCTCAAAAGCATCCCATTTGAGTCTCCTCACCTATAAAAAGCCTTTGGCCTATGTTAGCTCTGAAAACGCTGAAGTTTAGCATCCCATGCCCACGTTCTGCTCCTCCCACAGTGTGGGGGGGAAGCGGGCAGAGGAGGAGATTACAGAGGGACCTAAAGACGTCTGCGTCTCAGCTTGAAGTGCTGGTAACAGGACCACAACGAGCGTGGAGGCACATGGGTGCTGGCTGTTGTCATAAAAGCCACCGAGGTGTCTCAGCAAGGATGTGGTCAGAGAGGAAAGAAGCAGGTCCCCTGGGGACCACTCTCCTCTTTGTACCTCTGCCGGAAAGTGAGGTGGGCCAAGGGGGCTGTTGTGTTGATAATGGGCTGGAGTTCTTATGCATTTACCGTTTATGAAGTGACTTGGAGTAAGGAGAGTCAATGAGGAAATCATGCTTATCACACGTCAGAGAAAACACCTCGGGGAAAAGCTAGCTAGCACCGCGAGGAAGAACATCTGTCGATAGCCACGGGTAAATCGGCAAGTACTGTATCAATTTTCGAAGCTCTGTAGTAGGTTTATTTTTAAGGCTTCATCATCAGCTGTAGGTTTCAGTTTTTGCAAAGAAAAGGAGCAGCAAACTCAATCTGTAAGCATTTGCATTGAAGCAAGAGAAAACGAATTTCACCAACATAAGTCCTTGCTCATCTCCCCAGCAAGGAAGACAGTGTTACCGTGAAGGGCACCAACATCACGGTTCAAACACACCCCGAGCTCAAAATGTGGGCTCCAAGCAAAACAAATGATCACACTTTCAAGAGTCATCAGCATTGGGAAGCAGAGGGAGGCTGATATAAGTGTGAAGCGTTTAAAATGAATTATTTGCCTTTGTACTAAAGTTTAAATTAAAAAGGGAAATTAAATCTAGCTCCTTTCACAAGTAGGCAGTGCTCAAGGGCGGGAGACCTGGAGCCAAGTCCACGAGGGCTCGTAATTAGCCTGGTAAAAATAGGAAGCTTTCCCAAACGTTCCTTTAGAGAAGACAGTCTTCCCCAAGGCCACATCTCCTCCTTCCTCTTCATTGCCCTATGCTGGCATCTTACAATGGCAGTTTGTTTTCCCATCAGGTCTTGGGCAAACACCCACAGGCCCCTACGGTATGCACCAGCCACTGTAGAAGAGGTGCTGCCCCCACAGAGGAAGGCAACATCCCTATGGCAGGAGAGGTCACCCCAAACCAGGAGTGAAGGCAGGGCAGCCCCACTACTCCTAGCAGAATGGGGTGAGATGTGAAAGAGGAACAGACAGGATGCAATGGGGCTCGGAGGAAGGGAAGCAAAGGTTCCATTCAGTGACTGGGACGCAGGAAGGTGACTTGAAGGAGATGATGACATCTGGCTTGGGCGGTGAAGGACCGTGAATGTCGGAAATAAGGAGGAGCTGGGTGAGCAGGATAGAGTCAGGGGAGGAAGAGCACGGTCAGGGAGCAGCGGTTGTCCGGCCTGGCTCCTGCATAGGGCAAGGAGCAGAACAAGGAGGAAAGGAGGGCGTCTAGAGCAAACTCGCACCAGAGCAGAGAAAATCTTAATGGCGCACTGTAGAACTTGAACTTGCTTCAGAGTCAAAAGACCTTGTCCTGCTGGAGACTGCTGTCTGAGTGTCACAGTGCTGGTCTCCCCGGAGAGGGAGACCCCAGGACGCCAGAAAAACCCACCTTCTGGCATGGGTGTCCTTGCCACACTCTGGGCTCAGCCTGACGCCTGCTCAGGGGCACAGGGCTGTTTCTTTGACATGAGTCAAAATGAACAGAAATGGCCTCTCTCCTCCCAAGACTGTAAACACACCATATTTCAAGAGTTCAGCAAATCCCTCAGACTCAGTGAAAGCTACGGGCCCTCACCCTCCCCAGTCACTGCACTTGCGCAAAAGCGGGTGCCCCAGCCACAGATGTCCTGCGAGGCGGCACCGCCCCTGGAACGGGGACCGATGCCGCCGTAAGTGACTCACCTTCCACAACCGCACATTGTTAGATTATATTCGACGTGCCTGTGGTACTCGATCAACATAATCAAGTAAAGTAAAAATAATTACTCAGAGATTCTGTTGCAACGGCAGTAAGTATGCAATTGCTATCCTTATAATTGGCGCTTACATGAAACCCAGAGGCAAAAAGCAGCCCCAGAGCGTGGCACGGTAGGGACAGCCGGTCTCCGGGAGGTATGAGACGTGGGTGTGATGTCAGTGCCACCAGGCAGGCCCTCCTGGCCCTGCACACCCCGTCTGTGGCCCTGACTCTGTGTCCTGTCGCTTCCAAACTTGTTGACGAAGCAGTTTCCTCTGTCTCACCCACACTTCTCCACCAGGATAGATGGATGCCCCCTCAGCTTCTCGGCTCTAGCAGAAATCCAATCTGGCTTCCACACTCCTGCCTCTCTCAAATCCCTCTTCCCAGAGTCACAGGGATCAAGCAGCTCACCTGCACCCCCTCCTGCACCCAACACACCTGCACATTCTTCCTTTGGCCTCCTCCATCTCCAGCCAGCTCCACGCAGTCCCTGCTCCGCCCAGGGCTTCCCAGAGGCAGCTCTGGACCCTGAACTGGTGCAGCAGCAACGTTCTCACCTGCGAAGGAGTTTAAAATGCTGATTTCCAAACTCATACGTTGCATGACTTGAAACCAGGGAATCATTTCTTTTGGAAGCATCCCAGCTGATTCTGACCTCAGTCAAGTCTGAACACTGGCCCTCCTACGGATCCTAGCTTCCCTGCTCTGTGCCCTCTGGCCTTGCTAGAAAACTGCAGTATCACCTCTGTCCTCATTTCTTCAGCATGTCCTGAGTACTTTCCGTGGGCAGGGTGCTGTGCTCGGCGCCGTGGGAGTGAGGGAGGGAATTAATGAGAAATTGCTAAGACCCAATCCTTGCAATGGAAGAGCTCATTGTCAATTACAAATGACAGAAATATGCATAAATCATTGCCGTACACAGTGAACAGGTCTCCATTGAAATGATCATCAAAGTTCCATCAGAGCTCAGCAAAGGAGAGGCTGCCTGCCTGGAAGTCCAAGGGGGCTGCCACACGTCCTGCAGAGCTGCGTCCCGGACAAACTGAACCAACAGATAAAGAGCGGGGTCACTTACCAAGCCAAGTGATTTTCTCCTATAGCATCATTTTTCAGGGTTACAGTCCACTCCATAAGTTATAAAATCCACCTCCTATTATTACACATTTCGGTTGTGCCTGAGTTTCTCCTGTTCTAAACATATTGCAATCTTGCAGAATTAAAAATAATATTCTGCTCAGGAAAATTCCACAACATACAACTGCCCAGTGAGAATACTGGGTTTTAACATTTTCTTTTCTTAACCTGTGTCCTTTTGAAAGGTGAAAATTTGATTATTGCTTTCGTTTCTATTCCTAAGAATATTAACGAAGAGGTCCTTTTTAAAATATTTATTGGCAATTTTTCATTCTTCATTTGAAAATTTTTCTTGTCTTTTGATCATTTATCTATTGCAGTGTTTGTAAAAGAAACTGATTTCAAATAATTTTAATATTGCAAAGATACTGACTTTTCATTACATATATGCAATACATATTTTAAATTCTTTTAATTGTTGTTCAGCTTTTATTTTTCAGGGTGACGTGTTTGGGGATTCTAACGTCTTCTTTTGCAAAGTAAAAGCTACCAATATTTTGCTTTACGATTTCTGCTTTGGATGACAGTATCTCATGACTAAATTATATTTTAAACTGATGTGTATCTAACAGCTTCTGCTATGTTGTCCTATATTTTATGTTCTATCAGTATATATCGTAATTAAATACTGATTGAATCTACTCTTAAAGAGCCATTCTTAGTGCAGTAAATTTTTTGTCACTATGTCAGAAGCAATAGTTGCTCACAGGAATCATCCTACAAGTACGAGAAACTTTCTCCTACTTTACGGATAGGTTCAAATCAAATGTCGCCTGTAACAGCTACAACAATTACCGTTAAAGAACACATGCTTACATCAATCAGCGTGCAGCAGACATCTTTTTTTTCCTTCTGTAATGACGTCTTGCAAAAGTTTAGTCACCATTCAGGTCAAAGCAGTAACCAAGAAAATATAATGAAATATAGAAAGAGTTCTCGTTTCATATCTAACCTCATGCTCTCATGCCCCTGGTTATGAGAGCAGCCTCTCCTTCACTTCTTTTTTTTTTTTTTTTTTTTTTTTTTTTTTTTTTTTTTTGCGGTATGCGGGCCTCTCACTGTTGGAGCCTCTCCCGTTGCGGAGCACAGGCTCCGGACGCGCAGGCTCAGCGCCCATGGCTCACGGGCCCAGCCGCTCTGCGGCATGTGGGATCTTCCCGGACGGGGCACGAACCCGCGTCCCCTGCATCGGCAGGCGGACTCTCAACCACTGCGCCACCAGGGAAGCCCAAAACAGCATTTCTTTAGAACTCAAATATTGAACTGTTAGGGTCAGTATCACCACTTGGTGCATACCAGTCACGCATGGATTCCTACCTCTCAGACCCAGATGGAATGTTCAGTTGTTTCCAGGATCTCAGCTCCTTGGCCTTATTGCCTCCTTGTGGGAACTCTGCACACTCTTGATTTCTGCGGCATCTTCTTCCTTGGTCCTCTTCCTTCATCCCTGGTGTTTCCTCCTTTGCTTCACTCTCCCTCTCCCCGACCGCGCCCTCATCACTGGCCCACTCACCTACAGCTGCCTCAGATTCTAGTTTTCCTGGGTCCTCAACCCATTCCATATGCCCTTCCTGGAAAAGCCCATCCACTCTCTCCAGGGAAAGGCCAGGCGCCCTCCTGGTTTTATCCTACCCATACCGGTCATCGGGGACTTCCGGGCTCAGCCTTGCATATCAAGCTCCCAGCGGCACATTTCTACCTGGCTTCTCAAATCCACAGACACTTAAGAAAAAGATCACTAAGATGAAAGTCATCATGCGCAGGGTTTTCTTAACTAGTTTTGCTTGATTGTTCTTCCCAATGAAATTTATAATCGACTAGTCTAATTCCAGGTGGGAAATGTGTGGGTGTTTTTATTAGGATTACATTACATATGTAAATTAATATGTAAAATCTTCGTCTTTAAGTTGTTGAGTTTTCTATCCAAACACATATACGTCTTTCCATGTATTTAAGTTCTACTTCTGTGTTTCTCAAGAGGGTTTCATAGCTCTCTTTAAGCAGGTGTAAGACATTTCTTGAGTTTATTCTAGCTATTTTGTTATTTCCCTTTCTTTTATACATTAACTTCATAACTGGAAACTTCTCTAAGTTCTATTTTTTAATAGCTTTTTCATCATTTACTTGGGTTTTCCAGATACATGAGCATATCATTTACAAATTAAGATAGTTTTAGTTTTTCCTTCCAGTACTAATGCCTTTTATTGCATTCCCTTGTCAAATGCAGGGGTTCATAATTCCAACACGTTGTTAAATCATAGTGAAAATAGTGGGCATACTTGCTGCATTTAATGGGAAATCCTCAAATGTTTTCTGATTAAGTAAAGTGCTAGTTTGGAGGCATAAAATATATATGTCTGTATATATATGTGTATATATATATATAAATTAGCATAATAAGAAAGTATTCATCAAATCTTATTTTATTGAGTGAGTATTGCCTTTTGTTTGTTTGTTTGTTTGTTTTGCGGTACGCGGGCCTCTCACTGTTGTGGCCTCTCCCGTTGCGGAGCAACAGGCTCCGGACGCGCAGGCTCAGCGGCCATGGCTCATGGGCTCAGCCACTCCGCGGCATGTGGGATCTTCCCGGACCGGGGCACGAACCCATGTCCGCTGCATTGGCAGTCGGACTCTCAACCACTGCGCCACCAGGGAAGCCCAGTATTGCCTTTTGACAAATGCTTTCTTTCTGGTTTTTTTGTATCTTTGGAGATGACTTTTTAAGTCTTTATCCTTATCTCTATTCGTATGATGAATTATATTAATGGGTCTCCTAATATTGATCCAACATTTCTGTAAATGTTTTCTGTCGCTGCATAACAAATCCTCCCAAAACTGAATGGCTTAGAATAACAACGAACATGTATGTTCTCACATAGTTTCAGAGGGTCCGGAATTTGGGAGCAGGTTGTCTGGGTTAACTAGACATCGATCAGTAACAGCTATTAACATCACACACACACACACACACACACACACACACACACACACACACACAAAGGCAATTGCGGCATTATATGTCTCCTGATGGAAGACCACACCATCACCTATAAAGTATTCTTGCCAAAAATATTGAACTCAGATTTGATAAAATCTTGACCCAACTACCAATTAATTTATGGGAAATACAGAGGATAGAAGAACATGTGAAAGATACCATAAGGAAGAGTCAGCACAATCCAGACCATAGGAGACTATGTGACAAAACCTAAGTTTCCAACATGCAAATTAGAAAGGACACAGAGAGACTATATAAACAAAAACAGATCTGAGAGACACAGTATTCAATCATAATAATTGGATCTTATGTGGATCCTGATTCTAAGAAACAAGAAGAAAAAATTAGGAGACAATTAGAAATTTGATCACTGGCTGATCATATTAAGAAATCCTTGGGCTTCCCTGGTGGCGCAGTGGTTGAGAGTCCGCCTGCCGATGCAGGGGACGCGGGTTCGTGCCCCGGTGCGGGAAGATCCCACATGCCGCGGAGCGGCTGGGCCCGTGAGCCCTGGCCGCTGAGCTTGTGCGTCCGGAGCCTGTGCTCCACAACGGGAGAGGCCACAACAGTGAGAGGCCCGCATACAGAAAAAAAAAAAAAAAAAAAGAAATCCTTGTTAATTTTTTTGTTGTAATAATGGTATGTTGAATTTTTTAAATTCTTTATCTTATAGAGAGGCATCCTGAACTACTAATGGTTGATGGGATATGATGCCTGGGATTTATTTCAAAATAATATAGGAGTGGGAGGTGGATGGTGTTACAGATGATGCTATATTGGCCATAACTGGTCATTGTTGTAGTTGGGTAATGGGTACATTGGGGTTCATTACCCTACACTGTGACTTTTGTATATATTTGATATTTTACCATATAAATAGCTCTCTAAAAATCTGAACACATCATTTTCTCCCATTCTCAGCTGTTCCTTTTCTTGAAAACCTTATTTCAGTTAAGGGTATCACCTTCCACCCAGGTGCCTGAACCAGAAATCTGAAAGACAGCCAGTTCTCCCTCTTCCCCGCCACTTCACAATGTCCATTGAATCCTGTGTCCTGAAGATTTTTTACCTCCTGTTATTTTTAATTGAGATGAAATTCACATACAGTTAACCATTTTGAGGTGTGCAATTCAGTGGCATTCGGCACATCCACAACGTTGTGCGACCACCACCTCTCTCTAGCTTCTAAGTTTTTTCATCACACCAGAAAAACTCCCTCTACTGATTTCCCCCTCCTCCCATCCCCTGGTAACCACTAATCAGCTTTCCGTCTCCTTGGAGTTGCCTATTCTGGAGATATCATATTAAAAGGATCATGCAGGGTATTCCTTGGTTGCCCAGTGGTTAGGGCTCCATGCTTCCATTGCAGGGAGAGGGGTTCCATCCCTGATCAGGGAACTAAGATCCCACAAGCTGTGTGGTGTGGTCAAAAGAAAAAAAATAGAATTATGCAACCTGGGGACTTCAGTGACTGGCTTCTTTCACTGAGGGTAGGGTTTTCAAGGTTCATCCTAGTTTCAGTGTGTGTCAGTACATCTAAAATTAATTGTTCTCTTCCTTTCCATCTGCTTACCAACACTGCTCAACTTCAGGCTTTTCTTCTCTCTTCCCCCGGCTATTTGAACAGACTCTGAAGTTATCACCCTGCCCCTCCAACACATCCTCTCTCTCCTGCAGCCAAAGTGACCTTGTCTTTTACCATCACATCCCGCTCCCTACATGAGCCAAACCATCCTTCCTTCAAGCTTCACACCTAGATTTACTCAAATTAAAACACCGTCCTCTTCTCCACACCCTCTCCAGCATTTATTCTTTCTAGATATTTTGATGATGGCCATTCTGACTGGTGTGAGATGATACCTCATTGTAGTTTTGATTTGCATTTCTCTAATGATTAATGATGTTGAGCATTAAAAAACTACAAATAGAACTACCATATGACCCAGCAATCCCACTACTGGGCATATATCCTGAGAAAACCATAATTCAAAAAGAATCATGTACCAAAATGTTTACTGCAGCTCTATTTACAATAGCCAGGACATGGAAGCAACCTAAGTGTCCATCATTGGATGAATGGATAAAGAAGATGTGGCACATATATACAATGGAATATTACTCAGCCATAAAAAGAAACGAAATCGAGCTATCTGTAATGAGGTGGATGGACCTAGAGTCTGTCATAGAGAGTGAAGTAAGTCAGAAAGAGAAAGACAAATACCGTATGCTAACACGTATATATGGAATTTAAGAAAAAAATGTCATGAAGAACCTAGGGGTAAGACAGGAATAAAGACACAGACCTACTAGAGAATGGACTTGAGGATATGGGGAGGGGGAAGGGTAAGCTGTGACAAAGTGAGAGAGAGGCATGGACATATATACACTACCAAACATAAGGTAGATAGCTAGTGGGAAGAAGCCGCATAGCACAGGGAGATCAGCTAGGTGCTTTGTGACCACCTGGAGGGGTGGGATAGGGAGGGTGGGAGGGAGACGCAAGAGGGAGGAGATATGGGAACATATGTATATGTATAACTGATTCACTTTGTTATAAAGCAGAAATTAGCACACCATTGTAGAGCAATTATACTCCAATAAAGACGTAAAAAAAGAAAGAAAAAAAAACACCATCCTCCATTGTTCTTTCTTCTCTCTCTTATCTTCTTGATCACATTCACTCTAATTATTCTAACATTTAAAACACTCCTTGTCACGTTCTTTGCAGCATTCCTTTCATTAGCCAAACACCAGAACAAACTAAAAGCTCATCCATAGAGGCAGGGTTGGAGTAATTACATTCCATCCACAGGATGGAATGTAATTATCATGCAGTCGTTAAAAGGAATGAGGCTGAAAGAAGCTAACATAAAGAGCTTCCTAGTGGGTTGCACAGAGTAGAACACAGCATCACTTTCCCAGTGTTTCTTCCAAAGTGAATGACCTGACCGTAATAATGAGGGAACGATCAGACAAACTCAAATTGAGGGACATTCTACAAAACAACCAGCCTATATGTTTCATCTCAGTGTCATGAAACACGGAGAAGGATGAGCTACAGTCGCAGGTTTAAAAATTTAGAGACGTGACAAGCAAACGAAATGTGTGACCCTCTGTAGGATCCTGAATAAGAAAAAAATAAACTGCAATTAAGGACATGATGAGGGCAACTGGTGGAATTTGAATACGGACTGTATATTAGACAGTGGTATTATATGGATGTTAAATTCCCTGAGAATGATGTGTACATTACATGGGTAAGGGAATGTCCTTGTTCTCCAGAGATACACCTGAAGAATTTAGTGGTAAAGATGATGATGACCCCTGCTCACTCCCAAATGCCTACCAATCATTACATACATAGGGAGAGACAGATATAGAGACAGAGCAAATACGGTAAAATGTTAACAAAATATTGGCAAACTGTGTATTGGGAATATAGAAATGCATTGCCTTATTTTTACCATTTTTCTGTAAGCTTGAAATTTTTCGAAGTATAAAATAATGAAGAAAAAATGAAGTAAATCATTGTATGCTGGCATGGAAAGATGTCCTTAATACATTGTTAAGTTTCAGAACACAGTTATGAACTCGACACAGAAGAAGCCTGGGATAATGCACATATCCCACACTCTATTCCCAGCAGCTGCCCCGGGGCAGTGGCTCCTAGCTCTTATCCTGAGATGTGATACTTTCCCTCTCTTGAGTGTCCCTTTATAGATGATAAAACACATGGTCCATGAGCTGTAGGAATGGGTTGAAGAGCAGGGAGGTTTTTACTTTTTACTTCATTACTTCATCCCAATCTGTAGAGTTTTAATATTTTTACTGCTGAGGATCCATCGCTTTATACCGAAATACTCCCTTAACAAGTCTAAACTATTCATCTTATAAATTGTCTCTAATCTATAGGCATGGGCTTTGAGTTACTCATCAAAAAGTATTATAAAAATCTAAAAGGGCTTCCCTGGTGGCACAGTGGTTGAGAGTCTGCCTGCCGAGGCAGGGAACATGGGTTCGTGCCCTGGTCCGGGAGGATCCTACATGCCGTGGAGCGGCTGGGCCCGTGAGCCGTGGCCACTGAGCCTACGCGTCCGGAGCCTGTGCCCCACAACGGGAGAGGCCACAACAGTGAGAGGCCCGTGTACCGCAAAAAAAAAAAAAAAACCTAAAAGATAGGGACTTCCCTGGTGGTGCAGTGGTTAAGAATCCGCCTGCCAATGCAAGGGACACAGGTTTGAGCCCTGGTCCGGGAAGATCCCATATGCTGCAGAGCAACTAGGTGCGGGAGCCTCAACTACTGAGCCCACGTGCCACAACTACTGAAGCCTGCACACCTGGGACCTGTGCTCCACAAGAAGAGAAGCCACCACCATGAGAAGCATGCACACCACAACGAGGACTAGCCCCCGCTCTCTGCAACTGGAGAAAGCCCTCGTGCAGCAATGAAGACCCAACACAGCCAAAAATAAATAAATAAATAAAATAAATTTATTTTTAAAAAAAATCTAAAAGATATGCTCAGCCTCAATAATTATTAGTGCAACCTAAAAATTAAAAGAGCATGGTATCATTTTTATCAATCAGACTGGCTAAAATTAGGTAAATTTATACATAGCATTAGTGAAAATGGGAGAAGGGCGGTTGGCCATCTCACACACGGCTGGTGGGAAAAATAAATGAGCTCAGCCTTTTGCAGAGTATTTTGTAACACCTATTATAATGGAAAATGTGCACGCCCCACAATGCAGCAGTTGAACTGTTATATCTGTATCCTGGGGAAACTCTGTACACGAAGAGACACGTCAAAGTGTTCACTGTAGCATTATCTGCAACAGAAGAAACTGGAAGCCAACACCCACCAGTAGGGGAATTGGGCAAATAAAATAAATGTAGCCCTATACGTTTCAGCTGTTAAAAGAGATGCACTGGGGCTTCCCTGGTGGCGCCGTGGTTGGGAGTCCGCCTGCCAATGCAGGGAACACGGGTTCGTGCCCCGGTCCGGGAGGATCCCACATGCCGTGGAGCGGCTGAGCCCGTGAGCCATGGCCGCTGAGCCTGCGCATCCGGAGCCTGTGCTCCGCAACGGGAGAGGCCACGGAAGTGAGAGGCCCGCGTACCGCAAAAAAAAAAAAAAAAAAAAGAGATGCACTGAACTCATATATGGCAATGTGCATAGATTCAAAAACTTAAAATCGAGTGAAAAAGACAAGATACAGAATGATGAGCTGTGCCATTTATGTGTAAAGTGTTTTAAACACATAAACATATACACACATCTGTATTTACATTATGTATATGCACCTATGTATTTACATTATTCTTAAATGGAACACAGGAATATGTACCAAGCTCATGAGAGGAGTTGGCTTTGGGGAAAATGAGAAGGATATGGAATTAAAGTGGCAAGAGGACCAACCTGACAGGTTCAAGGACATTAGCTACATCTGTAATGGTTTCATTTTTAAATTAAAAATCAGGGGAAAAGTTGTGTCAAAATATTAACAGTTGTCAATTCTAGGTGGTACAAAAATGAGTGAATATTTTTAAATTTTTCAAATTTTTTTCAAAATAAATATGAAGATTTTAAAGTATGTGAAAGAATAAGTATCTTCATGATATTCTTCCGTCACCCAGGGGTTGGGGTCCTTGACAACATAAAATAAAGCTTATGCCCCCCAAATACCCACATCAATATCTTGACAGTATCTTGATTCTAAGGAAAATATAACCAGAATGTTGAAGAGTCTAAATAGAGCAGCACTCAGACATGTAGTTAATCAAAACTAGCCAGAGATACAACCCACATGTAGGATTGATTCATTCTGGAATTTTACACCTGCCAACATGTTCTGGGGAGAAATCATGGCAGCCACTCAAATGCATCTATTTTTGTCCCAGTTTCCTCTTTGAGTTAGCGAATAATGAAGTGGGAAGGGAGGACTAAGTCTTTTCTTTGTGATATAAAAGTGAATCTACTAATTTCAAAATGTGAAGGTCAAGATCCAAAACAAATCTCCTCATACCTGTAGTACATCAAAGCTCTAGGTATATTCAGCATACACTAGGCAAGAGTTCTCAAGCTAGCATTCATCAGAATCACTTGGGAAACTTACTAAAAATCCAAATTCCTAGGCACCACACTCAGCAATTTTGATTCAACAGGGATGAGGTGGGGCTGAGCATTCTTTGTCTTTAGCAAACTTCCCAAATGCTTGAGATTTATATAGTCTGTAGAACACAATCTGAAAAAGAATTTTAAAAATTACTGATTAGGGGATCAAGCAACAGCTTTGGTTATGCTGGTTTGTTGGTTGGTTGGTTGATTGGTTGATTGGTTGGCGGTTGGTTGGTTGGTTGGTTGGCCAGTGCTTGGTTGATCGGTGGTGGTTGATAGGTGGTATGTTGGTTGGTTGGTGGTTGGTTGGTAGGTGGCTGGTTGATTGGTTAGTGGTTGGTGGGTGGTTCGTTGGTTGGCAGTTGGTTGGTTGGTTGGCCGGCCAGTGGTTGGTTGATTGGTGGTGGTTGATAGGTGGTAAGTTGGTTGGTTGGTGGTTGTTTGGTAGGAGACTGGTTGATTGGTTAGTGGTTGGTGGGTGGTTGGGTGGTTGGCGATTGGTTGGTTGGTTGGTTGGCCAGTGGTTGGTTGATTGGTGGTGGTTGATAGGTGGTTAGTTGGTTGGTTGGTGGTTGGTTGGTAGGTGGCTGGTTGATTGGTTGGTGGTTGGTAGGTGGTTGGTTGGTTGGCATGTTGTTTGGTTGACTACAATGTTTGTTTTCTCATAACTATGGGCAGAATTTCTCCCCATTTTCTCCCATTTGGCTCCTGCTCTCCACATTAGAAACTTGGAGTTTTCAGTATCCGTCCCACCCTTAACTTTCACATCATAATAAGGTCTTGGATGGTTAACACAGGAGAAGCACTCTGGAGTCAAATATTTTCTCAAATCCATCTGTTCTAGAAACCTGTACTGAGTTACCTTAGGACCAAAAACAAACCTAGTGTTTCAGTCTTTGGCTTTTGTGTGACATTCATCATAACTTGCTAGAAAGCTGATGAGTGTAATTGCAGCATAAAGCACATTTCTTAGGTAAAGTCACTGTGATGTGCCAAAGGGCCCAGACATCTGGTCAAGCATTCTGAGTGTGTCTGTGTTTCTGGATGAGATTAACATTTGAATCGGTAAACTGAGTAAAGCAATTGCCGTCTTTAATGTGGGTGAATCCCATGCAATCAGTTACAGGTCTGAACAGATCGAAAAGTCTGACCCCTCCATGAGGGAGGGGAGATTCCTGCTGCCTGACTGCCTTTGAGATGGGACACTGGGTTTTCTTCCTGCCTTTGAACTCAAACTGAAACACTGGCTTTTCATGGGTCTCAAGAATGCCAGGCTTGGGAGTAGAACCATACTATCGGCTCTGGGTCTCCAGCCTACCCACGGCAGATGTGGGGACTTGTCAGCCTCCTCAATCATGTGAGCCGATTTCTTATGATAAATCTCTTCGCATATGTTTATACATACAATACATGCACGCACATGTGCATACACACACACGCACGCATACACATACACAACATACACCTCTTGATCTGTGTATCTGGAGAACCCTGACTGATACAAGGAGCAATAGGAAGTGAATACACTCATTCACAAAAAAGAGATCTGTTGTCTAGAGAAACAAAGTGAACTGGACAAAGTTCACACCAGATGTTTCAGGACCAGGATTCACCAGATCTCCTCTGATACATCATGGACTCCACCTCTGTGCTTGGTTACCACGCCATGCTGCTGTCACTCCCTCGTCCCCTCATTTACCTTGCTGTGGCCAATGACTGATGTAAGATGATGACTGAAGATGATGGGCTAAAGGTGCCAACAGACCCAGGGAGAGAATGTAAAGTTCTTTAATGGCAAAAGCTACCCCACACATGGAGTTGCTCTGATGTGCTCCAGGTGCCGGTGGCTTCTCACACCTGGCAGAACCCTCACTCCTCGTGGGTGGGGTCAGCCCCGTGCCCAGCCCAGTGCATGCAACTCTGGGCTTCTGGAAAACACATACCAGGTTATCTCCTGTCTTATGTCGATACCTGGCTCCTGTGTCCTCTTCTATTGACTGTGTCTGTGATGTCCTTCTGTCGGTCAATCCCTGTTCCACAGTGACCAACATACACACTCAGCTATTTAGTTAATAAAGAAAAGGTCCCCAACTCTTGATGAGGGGCTGGAACTCTACCACTTGGATCTCTGCAAGACACATCCTGTTAAAGTCAGAAAGAAGGCCAGCAGCCCAGAGTTGCTGTCCCGGAACCCACATCCTGCCACGTGCCAGGGAAAGTCCCTGAGGCGCCCCCAGGGTGAGGACAGGCTAGCATTTGTCCTCTGAGGATGCAGGCTGCACGAAGGCACAGCTGCTGGTTGAATCCCACAGCCAGGGTTGGACACCTGCTGAACATGGGCGGGCTGGCGCTGGGTCTACAGCATAGGACATTCACACCATTTCAAATCAGGCCCTCTGCGGAGTGACAGGTCACAAAGTGGAGCCACAGCCGGGAAGAAAGGTGACTGTCTGCCCCGGGGAGAGGGAGGGAGGAGGAGGCCAGGCCAGGCTGAGGGCTGGGCTGTCACCAGACAGTGATCTGAGAAGGAATCGCTTTCATGTTGGGGCCGGGGCTAGATGGAGTTCTCCGGAAGGGGCAGAATTTCCAGCTGGGTAAACAGGTGGGACATAGAACAGAGGAGGGTCATTGTTGACGCAGGGGAAGAATCATTAAATTTGGAGATAAAGGATCTGCCAAGTAATGCGACTTTGTGAACACGTTACCTGAACTATGCAGGTTTCGATTTCTTCATCTGTAAAATGGGCTGATGGTACCCACATCATGGTTGTCAGAATGAAATCTGAACCCTTGCTGTGTAAACTGTTGTGGCACTGTATTCACCGATGTTAGGATCTAATTGTCTGTCCCAGGCATAGAGAAGAGACCTGTGGTTGCCAGGGGAGGGGGAGCGGGCAGGAAAGGAAGCACTGGGAGTTTGGGATTAGCGCATGCAAACTCTTATATACAGGATGGATAAACAACAAAATCCTACTGTAGAGCACAGGGAACTATATTCACTATCCTGTGATAAACCACAATAGAAAAGAATATGAAAAAGGATATATATGCATAACTGAATCACTTTGCTGTACGGCAGAAATTAACACAAATTGTAAATCAACTCTACTTGAATAAAATTTTTTTTAAAAAGATCTAATTGTCTGACCCATGGTAGAGTGTTCTGGAAGAGTTTGCTGACTCCTAGCTTTTACTTTGTAATTGGATCCTATAGTCGTCCTAGGAGGTGAACATCGCGGTCTCCAGTTACAGTAAAAGCGCCCCCGGGAGCTTCGGGAACGCATCCATGTACACCCCGACCCCCACCAGGGCACACCCAGCGCTGCGGACTCCTGGGCCCCTGCTCTGCTCTCACCCCGCACTACCTGCCCTTTGCTGGCTCCACCCCCTCCCTACGGAGGTGTGAGAGGAAACCAACCCCCGCTCTGCTGATACCCACACACAGAGGGGGTTTTGTGTGGCCGTCAGGGCTCTGGACGCGGGCTCACCCTCTCCCACCCGCTCTCCTTGTCTCATCTCAGCCGGAGCCAGCCCCGTGCGCCTTCCCCTGCTTTCCCAGCCTTTGTCCCAGGCCTGGCGGAAGAGAGCCTTCCCGTGCCCCGCGCAGTCCTGGAATGTGTAATGAAGTCACCAGCCTGTGAAAGAAAAGGCCTCTGTTTCTGTGGGTGATGGGGCTGGGTTCCGGGACGTGATGATGCAGCTCTGATCCTTAAAAAGGAAGTGGCGACTGTTAAGGGCACGTCATCTGGCCTGGCAGCTCTGAGAAGGAACATTTCATTTCTGCTCTGTGAGTTCCCTTCTGCCCTCTTAATGGCTCTGTGGCTGTCTGACCACATGATGGTCGTTGCTTTTCTGCCAGGATGGTATGTGCCACCCGGACGGAAGAGCCCCCATCTGTACTTTCCCCCACTGGCCATGCAAACCGCACAGTGTCCGCTGTGGGCAGAGGGGCTCCTGGAGCTGTCTGGGCCCGTGGTGGCTCTCACGCCAGGCCCAGATGACGTGCAGTGGAGACAAGAAGTGTCACCTTGTCTTGGCTCCTGGGGATGGGGCCACAGGAGCTGTGGCTACTAAGCTGGGGTGATAGCCATCATGAAAGCCCAGGAGGCAATCAGTCGGGGGCCAGAACCACATCCACTGGGCAAAGCCAGAGCGAGGGCCAGGCCAGCTATATGATCAGCACAGAGCAGATGACAGATGCCAGTGGGGCAAGGGTGACTGAGAATCCACAGGCCAAACGGAGGCCAAGCCCCACAGCACTTGGCAAGGAGAGGAATCATCGGAGCCAGGGAAGGTGAGATCTATCCTGTTCGGTTCCTCGAGCGGACCACAGGCCACCTCTGTCAGAAGCACAGAGTGAGGCTGTTCGTTCAGAATCCTGGTTCCCACCCCAAACCAATCAAAAAAGAAGCCCTGAAGCTCTGGCCCAGGAACCTGCACTGTGAAGAGTTCCAGAGGGGCCGCTTGAGTCCATTAAAATTAGAGTCTCAACAGGGTCGGAACAAGTTCGCAGGTTGCTTCTTCTGGGAAGTGTGGAGAACAGAATCTCATAAATTATTTTTAAGCTTATCTGCCTCCTCTCATTTTACTTATTGATTTTGGCGCGTTTTACACTCCTGTTTCAACCACCCCCATAAGGCTCCCGTGCCAATGGGTAGGTGTAGACATTGTTTAATGTAGATGGATCCTTTAAAAAACAGCCTATTTCTTGGTGTGTGCCTGTATGTTTGACGTCTGTAAATAAGGTTGCCTTGCATAGCTGCTTCTTACATTTTTCACTGCACTTAAGATGCATCCACGCTGCTGAGCGAGCATCTCCTCCATCATTTTTAAGTCCTGCACAGACCCCATGGCGTGTGTGGGCCACATTCTGCCTCTCCACCCCCAGTGATGCGCACTGCAGTTGGCTTCATCTCCCCCTGCCCCACACGCACTGCCACCGATCTCCTGCTTGTCCATAAGGGCATAGCCAAGGGGTGTGGGGAGTGGTACCCAGAAGCAGTGATTGATGAAGACCGTAGTGTTCATCAGTTGAGCTCTGCCAGATGGCTCCCCCAATGGACGTACCCATCTCCACTCCCTCCACCAGTGCACAAGAGTTCCCACATCCCACATCCCTCCCAGCACTAGCAATGGCCAGCTTCTAATATTCTGATTGTTGCCTAATAGACTTAAAGCAAGGTCTCGCTGTGGTTTTAATTTACATTTCTCTCTTTTTTTTTTTTTTTTTTTTGCGTTACGCGGGCTTCTCACTGTTGTGGCCTCTCCCGTTGTGGAGCACAGGCTCCGGACGCGCAGGCTCAGCGGCCATGGCTCACGGGCCCAGCCGCTCCGTGGCATGTGGGATCCTCCCGGAGCGGGGCACGAACCCGCGTCCCCTGCATCGGCAGGCGGACTCTCAACCACTGCGCCACCAGTGAAACCCTGAATTTCTCTTTTTACGAAAGAGTCCGAGTGTCTCTTCGTATGACGGTTACTCTTTGAGTTTCCTCTTCTGTAAATTGCCCATTCATATCTTCTTCTTATAGATTTGCAGTATTTCCTCATTTATCCCAAATATCATTTCCTATTCAGTTTTAGTTATTACAGATGTGTCTTCTTTCACATTTATATATTTTTATTAACTTGATGGTATACTTTTAAAACAACTTTATTGAGATATAAATCATATACGGTGCAATTCACCAATTAAGGTGTACAGGTCACTGGTTTTCAGGACATTCACACAGTTGAGCATCCATCACCACAGTCGATTTTTTTTTAATAATTGATTTTATTTTTGGCTGCGTTGGGTCTTCATTGCTGCATGTGGGCTTTCTCTAGTTGTGTTGAGCCGGGGCTACTCTTCGTTGTGGTACGTGGGCTTCTCATTGCGGTGGCTTCTCTTGTTGCAGAGTACGGGCTCTAGGTGCGTGGGCCTCAGTAGTTGTGGCACTTGGCCCAGTAGTTGTGGCTCATGGGCTCTAGAGAGCAGGCTCAGTAGCTGTGGCGCATGGGCTTAGTTGCTCCGCGGCATGTGGGATCTTCCTGGACCAGGGCTCAAACCCATGTCCCCTGAATTGGCAGGTGGATTTTTAACCACTGCGCCACCAGGAAAGTCCCACCACAGTCAATTTAATAACATTTCTGTTGTCCCCCAAAGAAGCCACATACCCACCTGCAGGCAGTCACTCCTCACTGCCTACCCCTCCAAGCACACCAGCTCTAAGCAACCACTGATCTCTTTCTGTCTGAGTAGATCTGCCTCTTCTGGACATGTCATATAAGTGGAGTCATACACTACGTGGTCTTCAGGGACTGGCTTCTTCCACTTGGCCTAATGTTTTCAAGGTTCATTTGTGTTGCAGTACGTATTCGTGATTCACCCTTTACTACAGAGTAGCATTCTGTGGTGTGGATATACCATATTTCGTTTATCCATTCATTGGGTGATGGACATTTGGGTTGTTTTTACTTATTGGCTACTACAAACATTGATGTATACCAATTTTTGAGTGGACATGTATTTTTATTTCTCTTGGGAATATACCTAAGAGTGGGGTCATATGGTAATTCTATGTTTCACATCTTCAGGAAAACCTTTAACTGTTTTCCACAGGGGCTGCACCATTTTACATTCCCACCAGCAACACATGATGATTGCAGTTTCCCCACATTCTCACCCGCACTTGTTACAACCATCTTGATTACAGCCATCCTCAGGGGGATGGAGTGGTAGCTCATTGTGATTTGATTTGCATTTCCTTAATGGCTAATGATGTTGGGCATCTTTTCATGTGCTTATCAGTCACTTATATATCTTCTCTGAAGAAATGTCTATTCAGATCCTTTGTCCATTTTTCAATTAGGCTAATTATCTTTTTATTATTGAGTGGTAAGAGTTCAATGTACTTTCTGAGCAATGAAAGATAAAATCCTTAGTTTGATATAATCACATCAAGTTTGCTTTGTTTTGTTTTGCCTTATGGTTTGTGATATAGAAGAAGTTTGTTTAAGAAGTCCTTCCCCTCCCTGAGTCACAAGGGTGGACACACACACACACACACCACTCAATTAACATCTTAATTTGCCTTTCACATTTAGGTCCAGGTGGTTTCCACCTTTGTGCGTGATGCTGCTGGGTGGTAATCTGATTTCATTTTTCTCCATTTAGTTGGCCAGTTTTCCCAACATCATTTACAAAGCAGCCCGCCCTTCCCCAGTGATTTATGATGCCACCTTTATCATATATTAGGTTTGCACATATACCTACACCTGTCTCTGAGCTCTTTATTTCTTTCCTTCAGTCCATTCTGTTCCTTTAGTCTATTTGTCTGTTTTCACAGCAATTCCACACTGTTTTAACCAGCCAGGCCTCTTGTGAAGGTCCTAGGGCCCCATCCTCATAGAGGACTCTCTCAACCTTAAAGGTACAATCCCCTGGAAAGCTTCTTCTCTTCTTGACCTGTGCCTCTATCATTACTTGCTTTGGAGTTCCTGTAGGACTTTGACCATTGTGTTGCCCTCCAATTTTCTAGTTACCCCATAGGCCAAGGAAAACTACTGTGATTTATGCTTAATGCTCTCCTAATCAGGGTCCTTTGACTGCACCAATTGTCTTAAAAAGCCAAATCTCCCTTCAGATAGCCAGGTTCCAAAGTCATTTTTTAGGGACTTCTGTAAAGCATGACTTTAAGGATCGGTGTCTAGAGACGGCAGCTCTGGTTTCATCATCACAAACAGCCATGCCCTCCATCCACCTGGGGTCCTGGGTGTCCCCATGTTCAGTATAACACACCACCTCTCAAGCCTCTAGCTTATAAAAATATTGCCCTCTACAGCTATCTAACACTGTACAATTTTAAAAGGGTGCTTACTTATTGCATTAGAACCTTAGAACTTTCTGATGAAGTGTTCAAGTCTCCATACTGTTGACTCCATTTTAAAGGTGGAGAAGGAATTCCCTGGTGGCCCAGTGGTTAGGACTCCATGCTCTCACTGCCGAGGGTGCAGGTTCAATCCCTGGTCGGGGAACTAAGATCCTGTAAGCCGCACGGCGCGGCCAAAAAAAATTTTTTTTCATTAAAAACACACACGTGCACACACACACACACACACACCTAAAGGTGAACAAACTGAGGTGCAGAGGGGATTTGTCATCACCCATGATCCCACAGCCCGTGAGTGACCCACAGAACTTGGGAAAGACCTCGGCTTTTCTGACCTATACTGTATACCTGCATTAGTTTGCTAGGGCTGCTGTAACAAAATACAACAGGTTGGGTGGCTTAAATAACAGAAACGTATTTCTTGTAGTTCTAGAGGCTGCAAATCCCAGATTAAGGTCCAGCAGGGTTGGGTTCCTGGTGAGAGCCCTCTTCCTGATTTGCACATGGCCACGTTCTTCAAAAAGCCTTTCCTCTGAGGGTGCAGGGAGAGAGAGAAAGCGTGCACAGTCTGATGTCTTTTCTCATAATGGCACATCCTATTGGACAAGGGCCCCACCCTTGTGACCTCATTTAACCTAAATTACCTCCCAAAGATTCTGTCTCCAAATACAGTCACACTGGGGGTTAGGGCTTCAAGATGTGAATTTGGGTGGGGATGCCATTTGGTGCACAGCACTGCTGTAACAAGTTACTACAAACTCGGTGGCTTTAGGCAACACACATTTACTATCTCGCAGTTCCGGGGGGCCAAGGCTAAAATCAAGGGCTCAGCGGGGCGGCGATCCTTCTGGAGTCTTTACGAAAGAATCCGCTTCCTTGTGTTTTCCAGTTCTGGGATCTGCCTGAGAAGATTTGTAAAACCCTCATGGACTACATCCCGCTGTGGCTTATGGGAAGCCCTGCTCAGACAGGAGTTTCTGATCTGCTTCACGTATACACATCACCTGCCGGCCGTGCTTCCCTAACTTAGTGCCCCAATCAGGTTACGTCTCTCTTAAGTCATAGTGTTTTTCCTTGGACGATATTTGTGCTTTCTTGGCTCACGCATGTGTCAACGCTTTTGCTCATCAACATTAGTTTCTAGTTTTAGGGAAACTTCAAAATGAATACATTTTGCTCAAATATTAGACAACATTCCATCTGTCAGAATTTCTAATTTTTTCGCAGGCATTGATTAGAGTCTGTGCGTGCATCCGTTCAGCCATCCCACAAATGTTTGCCAACACTAGTGTGCCAAGCACCGTAATAGGGGTTTATTGCAGAGATGCCCACACAAGTCGACATGGGGAAGTAAGAAAAACCTGGATGGGGGTCCAGGACACCTGGTGTGTCCATCAGGGACCTGGCAGGAAACACAGTTCAAATGGAAAGGCTCTGGTGTGGGCAGGGCTGGGGGACCACACAAGAGATGCTGGGGAAGCCAGAGACTTGCCACAGAGGACAGTGTGCCATCCCTGGGGCCAAAGGGGTGACTGCACACAGGTGACAGCTGGAACCGTACAGGAGGGAGCTGCCATTGTGATGGGTCAGAGCTACAACCAGAGACAAGATGTCAAACAGGGAGCGGGTGGGAGGAATACCCCAGCTTCTCTCTCTTTCTGCCCCCTCATCTAATACCAATGCTGCCTAATGGTCAAATCCAAACAGAAGCCAGCTGGGAAGGCAGCTCAGGAAATGCAACTACGGGGGTTAGTCTCCAGGGACAAAGAGAGAAGAGAAAAGCAGAGAATGGACCCTGCTAGGGTGGGGGCAGGGCAGGGAACCAAGGCTAACCAGCCTTCCTATTTCTGGCCTGGCTCTGTCACCAAATAGCTCTGCTTCTTTGAGCAAGACATTTACTTTCTCCATGTCTTTGTTTTTCTCACCTTAAAATGAACCGTAGAACTGAAATCTATGAGTTAAAGGATGATCTCTATCATCTATTTCAACTTTAATCAGCTATGGTTTGAGATATAGACATAAAAAATAGAAATATATATATATATAATTTATATCCAACACACCACCACGCCACATGTTTGTTTTCTGTAAATATATGAACTACTGTGAAGATGAGGCTTTCTAGGCACCCCTAAGTATAAATACATCAACTGGGTTTCCCTTGGTACACATAATTCAAAGTGGATATCCACAGAGTTAAGAGGAAAATCAACAGATCAGAGCACATTGTAGCATTTGGTCTGGCCTGATTTCTTTGATGGGTTGGTGACGGGGTACGACTGTTCAAACGTCCTCAGGATTTTCATCTTTCCATGGACAGCTGTCATATAAATAGCGAAGCTTCGTGAAGTAAACTGTGCCCTCACGAAAGCCTTCTCTCCTTACAATCTACAAATTCACTGATGAGACAGTTACCAACGTGCACTCGAGGAGGAGGTTTGCAAAGAATAAGGACTGGGTTAGCATTTCCCCCGTGCCTCACAGGCGGAAGGTTATGAAACGAAGCCACCCTGGTCATGTCCCAGAGATGGCAGTGGCGGAATCCGACAGTCCCCAGCATAACACTATTTCAATCTGGAGGATAATCTAATAATACCTTTGAACAGAAAGACACAGCCATCGGCAACAAAGGCAAATACAGTGATGCGTTTGGAGAGCGTCACCGAAGCCAGCTTTCCACTGTTGGATGACGTTCTCGGTTGTGAACCCCTGGGCCCTTGGCTCAGAGCTGCCGCCCTGGCTAGTGGTCACCTTCTGGACTCATGCCACTGGGACATTTCCTCCCTTGTCACTGAGCAGGGAGGTCTTCACCCCTCCCCTGGTGCCACAGCCAGGTTCCGAGGTCGAGTCACTGGAGGAAAATAATAATAACTGATTGAAAAATGTTGGCCGTTGAACCTAACTGTCCATCAACAGATGAATGGATAAAGAAGATGTGGCACATATATACAATGGAATATTACTCAGCCATAAAAAGAAACAAAATTGAGTTATTTGTAGCAAGGTGGATGGACCTAGAGTATGTCATACAGAGTGGAGTAAGTGAGAAAGAGAAAAACAAATACCGTATGCTAACACATATATATGGAATCTAAAAAAAAAAAAAAATGGTTCTGAAGAACCTAGGGGCAGGACAGGAATAAAGATGCAGATGTAGAGAATGGACTTGAGGACACAGGGAGGGGGAAGGGTAAGCTGGGACCAAGTCAGAGAGTGGCATGGACTTATATATACTACCAAATGTAAAATAGATAGCTAGTGGGAAGCAGCTGCATAGAGCAGGGAGATCAGCTCGGTGCTTTGTGACCACCTAGAGGGGTGGGATAGGGAGGGTGGGAGGGAGACGCAAGAGAGAGGAGATATGGGGCTATATGTATATGTATAACTGATTCACTTTGTTATAAAGCAGAAACTAACACACCATTGCAAAGCAATTATACTCCAATAAAGATGTTAAAAAAAACAAAACGTTGGCCGTTGATTCAGAAGTGGGTACATGCATGGAAATTTCTGGAATGCAATGGTGTATCCCCCTGGGAAATGATAGGAGCCCTGCTGGGAAGGAGAATTTAACTCCTGGGGTAGGATGAAGAATTTTATCTTTGTTATCTACCCTTTAGCGCTGTCTACATTTGTGATGTGTGTGTATTACTTTTTTAATTAAAAAACACTCTTGTGGGTTTCCCTGGTGGCTCAGTGGTTAAGAATCTGCCTGCCAATGCAGGGGACATGGGTCCAAGCCCTGGTCTGGGAAGATCCCACCTGCCACGGAGCAACTAAGCCTACGTGCCACAACTATTGAGCCCATGTGCCACAACTACTGAAGCTCATGTGCCTAGAGCCCGTGCTCCACAACAAGAGAAGCCCATGCACCACAACGAAGAGTAGCCACCGCTCGCCGCGACTAGAGAAAGCCCGCACGCAGCAACAAAGACCCAACACAGCCAAAAAAAAAAAAAACACTCTTGTGAGACATTCAACTATTCTACAAGCTCTGGTCCTCAGGTTTCAATGAGAAGGTATTTGCAGAGGATCTGTGATGTGCTTGCACAGATCACAAAACCCAGGGAAGGTGTGATGAATGAGTTTACTTAGAATTCATAGAATCATATTAAATAAAATCAAAAGGCTATAAAACATCTGAAGAAGGGCCGACTCCAAGTGCGCCGACACGCTCTCAGTGGCTTAGGCTATAGCAGTAGCTGACCTCCAGAGTGGAAGGTCCTGCAAGCCGTTAGTTAAGCAGGAGGATGGATGTTTCTCCTGCAGGAGAGGATGTCATTATGGGCAGCGTGGCCACTGCCAGTTCCTCCTATCTGCATGACATTTCTGCTGGTAGATTCCCTTTGGTTTCAAGGCCTCCCATCAGCCCCTGACTTTCTTCCAAGAAGTGGAAAGAGGGCAGACGCCACCTCTGGGAGCCTGCACCAGCCCGGGATTTAGATATTGTCAGGCACTCTCTCCACCAACTTATTACTCAGGGACACCCCCGTGGGAAGGAATTTATGGCCTCCAAAAGCCATGGTTTTGGAAATATTCCACCATGACCCTATAACCTTTGGACCAAGTCTGTGATGGCCTCTGCTCTGAGGTTTCTCTTGGTCATTAGTTTCAGGTTCTGATGACCCCCTCTGTGTCTACTCCGTTCCAACATCCTCACTCCATCCTCTTTTTCTAGCTCTCAGACTCCAATTCCTGTCCTAACTCTGGAATTTGACCACATCCTCTCCCTGGTTTCAGAAGCGACCACTCCTTGGAGCAAAAGGTCTAGGGCACCTGTGTTCCTCAACTCCAGTTAACCTGGTTAAGAAAAATCTTCTGGAAGTAAATACGAAATGTTAAGTCAACAGAATGATGAAAGAAATCTGGGGAAAAAATTGGCCAAAAACTTGCAAAACCATCTTTGTGGTGCCCCAAAACTACCAACACTCAAACTATTGTGGACTTGTATTTGACAAAACTGTTGTCTCAACCCAGTGGTCATGTTGATCGATTTGTTCTCTGCCAGACTGCTTTCAGGCAAGTTGTTTGTGGCTATATGGTTTGCTACCCTGTCCCTCAGCCAGATCTTCACACCACTTTGTCCTGTCACACTGTCACCTAGAACACTGCCTCACCCACCAACCCAACATCCACTCCCACCCCTTCCCACCACAAAGCACCCTTGTGAGGTCAGACACTAACCAGTAATTAGGGAAAGTCCATTCTTTGCAGGGGAACCTGAAGGCCACTTGATAAGGTGTTGAAGACTTCCACAAAGTCTTGGCCAATGAACTCCACTAGCTAGAGGACCAAGTGAATGCAAAACCTGGAAGGGATCCCCTCCTACCCCATCTCTACCAGCCCTGCTTCAAGCTGGGGTAAAACACCTGAGTCCACCCTTCCTGTGGCCACCAGCCTCCTCTCCTCTCTTCCAGCCCCTGTAATAAAAACTCTGAGCCTCCACTAAGCTCACCTACACCCAACCCCCATCCTACCCTGCTGTTCATGAATCACTTGATTTCTCTCCTTTGGGGACTTCAACCCTCTCCTCTCCAGCTGTACGATTCTGAAGATAGCCATTGAGATACCAAAACTCTTGGTATCTACTCTCACATGGGACAGCTTCATCTTCCAAAGACCCTTCTCAATTTCGGGGACAGGTCCCAGAATAAGGATTTTCTGAAGTCATCTAGGTTTGGAATCCATCTAACATAAATTGCAAGCTGGAAGGTGAAAGTCACAGTAGAGAGAGACAGAAAACTACATTATTGGAGTATCTTTGTCAGAATCTCAGATACACAAATGACCTGAAACATCATACTCCCACTTTGCCAGGGGTACAAATGGTCTCTCCCTGAGCCTCTGCTCAAAGACCTGGAAAGGCAGGCACTCACTTCCCCATCAAGCACTGCCTCTGCTTGGATTCTTCATGTCTTCCTTATTCTTTTGTTTTTTCACACACAAAAAATGTCTTTTCCATTGCAGTTTTCTTCCTCCTCCCTTTAACAGACATCTTATTTATCAACTATAGTTCTTTTTACACACTTAGTCTTTATTTTTACATATAAATGGTATTACTGAAGATTATTTTACTTGTTAGCTACAAAAACCTACTAGCTTAGGCAAAAGGGAGAAATACGGGAAGACTGATAGCTCGTGTAATGGCAGGAGGGGTTGGCCAACCCAAGCCTGGAAAAGTCAGGGTGCAGCTGAAACCACGGAAACAGGACTCAGACGCTGCCTGTCTTTCCCACTCTTCTCTCATCTCAGCCCCTCTCTGCCTCCCAGCCTCATTCCCACCCCTCAGGCTGCTTTCCCCACGTGGCTGGAAAGGTGGTGGCCAGTACCTATCGGGTTTGACATCTTGGGTCTCCCACTATCAGAGACAGATTTCCTTGGGTGTGGAGAGAAGAGTCTAGGGAGGGATGCTGAATGGCCTGGCTTGGGTCAGGTTCTCATACGAGACTCAGGCTTCGAGTCAGTGCTCATTAGCTCTTGGCCCTGACCTCTGGCTCTAGAGACTGAGCCCCACCCAATGCTGGAAGGGAAGTGCTGTCACCCGGAGAGAGGTAGATGGACAAAGTGATAGGTGTCCCCTACAAGCGCACATATTATGTAATAATAACAGGAACAGCTATGACCATAACAGGGAACATTGGCTGAGTAAGGGGAGACCAAATTCCTAGTGTAGACAATAGGGCATTCCACCTGAATTACTTGCATCTAGACTTGTGCAGAATAACAGCTCCCTAGGAATCTGGGAATACTGTATGCTACCTGGCGAAGGTGAGTTAAGATTGTTCTCCAGCTGACCGTCGAGTAGGGAGATTATCCTGGATTGTCTGAGTAGGTCCAATGTAATCACGAGGACCCTTAACTGTGAAAGAGGGAGGCCGGAGAGTCAGGGTCAGAGTGATGTGATGTGAAGAGATGTGAAGTGAGAAGTATGCAACTGGACATCACTGGCTTTGAGTACGGAAGAGGACACAAGGCAAGAAAACAGGTTTTCCCCTAGAACCTTCAGAAGGAACGCAGTCCTGCCAACACTTTGATTTTAGCCCGTGAGACCCATTTTGAGAGTTTGGGGGGTTTTTTGGTTTTTGTTTTTTGATGTGGACCCTTTTTAAAGTCTTTATTGAATTTGTTACAATATTGCTTCTGTTTTGTGTTTTGGTTTTTTAGCTACAAGGCATGTGGGATCTTAGCTCCCTGACCAGGTATGGAAGCCACACCCCCTGCATTGGAAGGCAAAGTCTTAACCAATGGACCACCAGGGAAGTCCCCCAGTGAAACCCACTCTGGACCTCTGACCTCTAGAACTGTAAGATAAAAAATTGTGTGTTGCTTTAAGCCACTGAGTTTGTGATCATTTGTTACAGCAGCAATAGGAAGCTAATCCACAGCGTTATCTCTATATGGTAATTGGGAAGCCTTTGGTTTGGGGAGAAGGGTCAACAGAGCGGATAAAAGAGAAGGAAGAATAACAGTGCTCTGTTCCCTTCTGCAACCCCTGTGCCTTGAACTAGGTTGGAGGCTCTATATTTAGAGAGCTTGGGCTGGGAGCTAGTGGAATTGCTTTTATAAAAGAAACACATGAGCCTCTGGACACAATAGAGCATTGAGGGACCACGTGACAAAGTGTGGCACTGAACTGGGGGAAAGGCCCTTCTTCTCGCCTTTGTCTTGAACGCAGTTCCACTCTTGACACATGAAGAAACTTAGCTTTGAGGCATCTGGAGGCTACTGTCTTGGCATGTACAAGATCTCATGGGAGTAGCAGCCAGGAGGTGGAGGCCAGAGGAGAACAGGAAAAAAATACGATGGATACATACACAAAATATTGCAAACAATTTTAGGAGGTTCCCACGGAGTCTTTCCATGAAGCCAGTCGAAGTGTCCAGATTAAGGACCACTGGAAGCATGTCCTGCTTGTACTTTCCCATTAAATCTGCTCATCTCAACAGGCAGTAGGCACCAGTCAAAAGAGAAAAGCTGTGGGCACGCTAAGATGACCGTGGCACTCACCCTGACTTTCTTATGACCCTGATCTCATGCTGAAGTCTGCACTCTTGATGTCACTATCCTGATTTCAGTGCTGTGCCTCACCATTTATGCCTGGAGTTTAAGTCCTTGACCACCCAATCCCGTGAATCTCGGCTTTCCCCAGAGTTGCCTCGAGTGAGAATCTTCCCCCTACGCAATACAATTCCCTGTCCTCAGACACTTGGTGGGTACCCCCAGTCATGCAAGCCTAGCTCTCCCATAAAACGGGCACTTGGATTCACCAGTGGGCTTTGACCCAGGTACTAGCCACTACCTCAGTTCCTGAGCCATCAGAAGTAATGGAGAAAAATTTCCCCAAATTCCAAACAGTCCACTCCTTTTCTCCTTCTCCAGTAATGGTTACAATTATAAAAATGTCTGATTATAATTTGGTCCGTTCATCAGTATTTCTAAACTGCTGTGAACCAATTCCAACTGTATCATGCAGAGACATGGATCAAAATCTACCTCTGTAGTTTACAACAGTTAATCCTTTCTTGAATTCGACGCTCCAAGGCTAAACCTGGCTTTGTGACATCAGAACTGATTAATGACAATAAGCTAGTTCTTGCTGAGTATGAAAATTTCAGTTCATTTCTGCAACTGTTCTCCTTTGCCAATTTTTTTTTTTTCCGGTACGCGGGCCTCTCACTGTTGTGGCCTCTCTCATTGCGGAGCACAGGCTCCAGACACGCAGGCTCAGCAGCCATGGCTCACAGGCCCAACCGCTCCGCGGCATGTGGGATCTCCCCGGACCGGGGCATGAACCCGTGTCCCCTGCATCGGCAGGCAGACTCTCAACCACTGCGCCACCAGGGAAGCCCTCCTTTGCCATTTTTATCGAAAGTCATCGCCCAACAGTTTTTCCATTTTGGTGGTGAGACTTAATACCTGAGTGTCTGTATCGGGCCAAGTTCTGCGTCACAGGTGTCCCCATGTGGCTCCTGGCTTACTTCCCATCTCCATCAGCACTAACCCCTCTCACTGGCTCTCCAGAAGGCAAAGTAGACATTCTCTCCTGGTACGGTGACAATGAACTGAGCCTGGATCTCTTCTAATCAGCAGAAAAGAATGCTCTCCTACCATCAGAGGAATATGGCATTTCCTTTCTCCCATTCATCACTGCTAGTAGATTTCCACTAGAGTCTTGACGTTCCTTAGCAACTCCCTAGCAACAGAAGCTTACCTGAAATTGTATAAGGCTTTCCAGAAATTGTTTTTTAAAGGCCTCATTCCTTCCCAACATTTCTACCCTCAAGGAAATAATTTCTCTTTATTGCTTTTTCTGATCACAAAAGTAATACAAACTTGCTTTAGAAAACTCAAGCAATATACAGATATGAAAATAAAAATTCCCAGCTGTCACGACTCCCCAGGCCCCAACCCACCCCCTCCCAGGAAAATCTCCCAACAAACGTTATTAAACAAGGTTGGCCTGTTGTTGTTGTTCTTGCTGGGGTTTTTTGTTTTTTGGGGTTTTTTTTGCGGTACGCGGGCCTCTCACTGTTGTGGCCTCTCCCGCTGCGGAGCACAGGCTCCGGACGCGCAGGCTCAGCAGCCATGGCTTACGGGCCCAGCCGCTTCGCGGCATGTGGGATCTTCCCGGACCGGGGCACGAACCCGTGTCCCCTGCATCGGCAGGCGGACTCTCAACCACTGGGCCACCAGGGAAGCCCCTGCTGTTTTTAAATAGAGTTTAAGTTACTTTCAGAAACTATAAGTAACAAAAGTATTTTTCGGTGTCAAAACTAGAAAATGACTTCCCTTATTTTTAAGTAAGGTACTTACTACCAGAATGCCTGCACTCTAGGTTGGTTTGTAGTTGTTCTCCTTTCTTTCCTATGCAATAAACATTCCCTTTCCCCTGAATTTCAACTTTCTATCCACTAGAAATTTTATTCAGTGAGAATAGGTCAGAATGAGACTCAGGAAAGCATAGACTAGGTTGAAAGAATCTGAAGAAGTTTGCCCGATCCAATAAACTGTGTGATAGTGTCAGGTATAAAGGCTGAAATGAATTAATGTAAAGGACAAAGATAATGTGGTTACTCTCACAAAAAAAGATGAGCTGGAATCTTCTATACCTGAACACAGCAAAGCTGCTTTTCAAACCTAAGTGAGAGTCTAACCATATGTAATTAAAGTTGGAAAGAAAAATAAGTTATATCGACCCCATGTACACCCTAAAACACTCCAGAGCTGTTCTCTTTCTAACTGGGAGAGGTCTGAGCTGGCAGAATGTCATATTAATTAGCACTGGGGAAGTGTATATGTTTTGGGGTCTGGTCTCTATCTTTAGAAAAGCTAAGCGTCCTAACTGCCATTCTCCATATCTGAAGTTAGTCAATATTAGAGGTTATTTTTCCTATATTGATATAGACGCGATTGACATAATGCATAAATTATCAGAGATTTCTCACAAGAAAGAAAAAGGCTACATCCCTATATTCATTCATTCATTCATTCATTCAAGAAATGTTATTAAGAATGAATTCATGTGTCAAACTTGTCACCCAGACGTGTGAGAGTAATGTGTTCATAAAGCATGGATCTTGCTAAAAGAAAAAAGAATAAATGCTTGATCAGACTCTTTGCTAGACTTTGAAGATTCCAAGATTAAGAAGAAGGGACGAGTAAGCAAATAATATTACACAAAATGAAATGCATGCTGTGGTCCCTGAGAGCATTGGCAAGGGTGGTGGGTATACATATAAATATAAAATATTTATATATATAAATATATATATATAATATATATAAGTATGTATAAATATAATATATATATAAATATAAAATATACTAAATATATATAAATATTAAAATATATATATATAAATATATAAATATAAAATATACTAAAAGAATGTACCAATCTCAAAAACATCAAGGAGCATTTTGTCATTAGGAACAGCTACAAGTCCCACTTCAAATTACCCACTTAGCAATTTTTCATTAAAAGAAAAAAGACAGTTTGTAAATTAGTTTCCTGTGCCTGCTGTAACAAATTACCACAAACCAAGTGACTTAACAACAACAGAAATTTATTCACTCGCAGCTCTGGAGGATGGAAGTCCAAGATCAAGGTGTCAGCAGGGCCAGGCTCTCTCCAAAGGCTCTTGGGGAGAATCCTTCCTTGCCTCTTCTGTTTCTCGGCCTGCAGCTGTGTCACTCCAGTCTCTGTCTTTACGTGGCTTTCTCTCCTATTTGTCTCTGTGTCCAAATTTTCCTCTTCTTATAAGGATAACAGTCATAGTGGATTTGGGGTCCACCTTAATCCAAGATAACCTCATTTTAGCTTGATCACATCTACAAGACCCTACTTCCAAGTAAGGTCACATTCACAGGTTCCAGTGGACATTAATTGTGGGGGAGGGGACACTTATTATTCGTGTTATTAGTTATTATTAGACACTTAGCATAAGATCTACCCCCTTAGACAATTTTAAATATACAATAGGGTGTATTGCTAACTATATCGAAACTCTCCTCAGTGCAAATGCCCTGCGGGAGAGGCAGTCCTGTGATTGTAAACTGCACATTCGGGCTTCCCTGGTGGCGCAGTGGTTAGCAACCCACCTGCCAATGCAGGAGACACAGGTTCAAGCCCTGGTCTGGGACGATCCCACATGCTGCAGAGCAACTAAGCCCGTGCGCCACAACTACTGAGCCCGTGTGCCACAACTACTGAAGCGCACATGCCTAGAGCCCGTGCTCCACAACGAGAGAAGCCACCACAATGAGAAACCCGCGCACCGGAACAAAAAGTAGCCCCTGCTCACTGCAACTAGAGAAAGCCTGTGCGCAGCAACAAAGACGCAATGCAGCCTAAAATAAAATAAAATAAAAAAACTTTGCCTTTAAAATAAAAATAAACTGCACACTTAGGGCACCATTTGCCCAGAGTTCAATACTATGAAGGGCCCCAAGGGAAGAGCAGAGGCAAAGAAGCGGCCTGAGAAACAAAATGTTTAGACAAAGTACAGATTCTAATAGACAAAGTTAATAAAAGTAGGCCTGCTCTTGCTGGAGCAGGTGGAAGAGTTTGCCAATCCCTGGAATGGAAGGGGATAAATAGCATTTTTAAATCCCAGCTCCTGACTCTGGCATCCACTTTATATCTTGGGGTTCACAAGTCACTCGATCTCTTTGGACCTCAGTTTCCTCACCTATAAAATGAGGGGAAGAAATCTGTTCCTCCCGAAGTCACAGGGTTCGTTTGAAGTATATTAAGTCCGGTGAGTCTCGAAAGCACAGTTTAAATATAATGTATTGTTATGAGAAGAGCAGAGAGGAAACAGTATTTACGCTGCAGCCTGCCCCCAGCACAGCCAGAACGGGTTATCAACTCATGACTTAAGACATTCAATTTCACTGCTTCCAACGTGCATTACAGTCCTGAAATTGTAGATTCCTTCTCTAGATGAAAATAATCTTCCTAATACCTGTATCTTGTTTAAGCCTTTATTCACACGCGGTTTCATATTAAAAAAGAAATACGCTGTATATGCTTATTATAAAAATTTCAGGTAGTAAAGAATACAGATAGATATTAACCAAAAATAGAAATCTTTTCCAGTTCTCACCTCTTACCCACCCCCAAATTATCTTATGACTCTTAATAACCAGATGTTTATTACCAACTCTACAAAATTTTAAGTAATATGCAGAATTCCTTATCTGAGGGGCCTGCTAAAAGGTCTCTTCTAACTGCCCTCATGTTCGAGGGGGCTGAAGTGTGGATATGAAATCACACACAACTTCGCACAAACTCTCTGGGTTTTGTTGCCTTTTATGCAAGTCATGGAAGCGTGAGACGGAGCCACGGTCCGCCATGCACGTGGGAGGGTTCATGTGACCGGTAGCAGGATGGGCTGGTGACTCATTACTCTCTGGGGGGGCAGAGCTGGGGCGGCTAGTGTATCCTCCCTGGGCCCTAAATGCAACAGTGTGTTTCTGCTGAAACTGTGTGGACACCAGTGTTGGACTCCTAAACACGCAGAGCTCATCACTCCCAAGAAGGAAGAGCCTAGATGAGAGACTTGAAACCTTGCACAAATAATTTATTCCAGTCTCCAGAAGGAAAAAGCAGTGCTCCCAAATGCAGCAAGCACTAGCCCCCCCACAAGTGCTCCTGAGTCACCACTCTCCTAGCTGGACCCCTGATACTGACCTAGAGGGATGGTTTTCAGACATCACTTCTTATTGTATCTGTCCTTCCCTCCCTTTCTTCCTCTCTCGCTCTCTTTCTTTCTCTTCCTTCCTTCCTTTTTGAAACCAGTGGAGCTCTTCCTTTAAATGAAATCTTATGTGGGAGCCCCTATGCCTTCTTCCATCCCAACCCGCCTTCCTGGTATGAAAGAGAAAAAGCACAGGCCTAAAATGGCATCCCTTGTGCTAAAGCCCATGATATCAAACATAGATTTAATACCTAATCTATTCCAGTGATTAAAAAAAAAATGTCCAACCAAGTAAATTGGAAGGTCATCAGAAATGGGATCTTAATCAACCAGCCTGGAGTTTTCTGCTCAGCACCAAAGAAGCCACCTGTCACTTGGGCCCTCTCTTTCACTCTCCACACCCCACCCCAACCCCGCCCTCACCCCCAGGAAGAAGAGGCAATCTGCATGATAAAACCCTTGCGTTCC
Organism: Pseudorca crassidens; assembly: GCF_039906515.1. Classification (NCBI taxonomy): domain Eukaryota; kingdom Metazoa; phylum Chordata; class Mammalia; order Artiodactyla; family Delphinidae; genus Pseudorca; species Pseudorca crassidens. The sequence continues at coordinate 5,340,539 of NC_090301.1, read as the reverse complement.
TTTCCCCCCAAAAAGAAGACATCCTGGCCTAAAACCAGTCCTTCCTTTTCTTTGCTAATGCTCCCTTGTCCCATCCTTCTTCCTTTTATACCTTCCATTTTATACCACCCCTGGAAGTGCCCTTCTACAACAGTTGCTAGATGGGAGGCTGGCTGATTCATGAATCGCCCAATAAGGCCGATTAGACCTTCAAATTTACTCAGCTGGATTTGGCTTTTTAACACTGCAAAGACCACTTTCTTAACAACAGAAACCTTGTTGGCCTCTAACTCACTGACTTGAAGTTATGCTCTGACAGTCGACCAATATCTATATGAAGAAGGGTTGTCTGCCTTGCAAATATTTCAGTCTATAGAATCTGAAGGACCTGAATTCTCCTCCAAGGACCCACGAGGACAAAACACAGCTGTGGAGGGACGGAGGGGAAGAAAAACAGCAAAGGGAATGTGGAGAAGAGTAGGTGCAGGTCAAGGTCCATCAGAGGCCGCCAGGTGACCTGGGAGCCAGGTTGTGAGGGGCTCTGTTGAGACCCAAGATTGGAGAGCATTTTGTCAGGAGTCCCCTCCCCACCAGGAAGAGACAGTGCAGGAGGTGTCATCCATGTAGTTCTTGGAGAAACACGATGCCCTTTTGGCCTAAGGCCAGTGCTCTGCAAACAACTCTGTGGGCGTGGAAGTCCTGGAACTTTGCAGAGAAGAAATGACTGTTGTTAGTTTGAGAATGTTGCCCCGGGCCAGGAGTTGAGACTATCATTTCAGAATAAAAGCTTCAAAGGCATCTTTCAAAAGTCACCTTACTCACTTTTGCATGTTCTTATGTAAGTAAAATGGAAGAAAAACAAAAGACAACCCAGTTTCTTAAATGGATAAAAGTCTTGAATAGACCTTTCTCCAAAGAAGGTATACTAATGGCCAAGAAACACGTGAAAAGAGGCCGAGCATCACCAGTCAGTAGGGAAATGCAAATCAAAGCCACAGTGAGCTACCGGCTCACACCCATTAGGATGGCTACCATCAAAGAAAAACAGAAAAGAGCAATTGCTGGCGAGGTTGTGGTGAAATTGGAGCCCTTGTGCTCTGCTGGTGGGAATGTAAAATGGTGCAGCCACTGTGGAAAAGGGTATGGTGTTTCCTCAAAAAGTTAACAGAATTTACTGTATGATCCAGCAAACCCAATTCTGGGTATACACCCAAAAGAACTGAAAGCAGGGTCTCTGAGTGATATTTGTACACCCATGTTCACAACAGCATTATTCACAATAGCCAGAAGGTAGAAACAAGCCAGGGTCCACTAACAATGAATAGGTAAACAAGATGTAGTATATCAATATAACGGAATATTATGCAGCCTTGAAGAGTACGGAAACCCCGTCACAGGCTACAACATGGATGAACCTTGAGTACATTATGCTAAGTGGTATAAGACAGTCACAAAAAACAAATACTGTATGATTCCACTTACATGAGGCACATAGAGGAGTTAAATTCAAAGACAGAACGTAGAACGGCCCGTGCCAGGAGCTGGGGGAAAGGGAGTGGAATGTTGTTGTTTGATGGGTACAGAGTTTCGGTTTGGGAAGATGAAAGGGTTCTGGAAATCTATGTGAGTATATTTAACATTACTGAACTGTATACTTAAAAATGTTTCAGATGGTACATTTAATATTCTGTACGTTTTACTACTATTAAAATCTGTTGAATCTTTTGAAAAAAAGCCAACGTCTAAACATTACACAAAGATAAAGGCACAATGATTTACAACAAAAGGGAATACAATTTATCAACAGTTAGGCCTATCTAATAAAAGACATATAGAAAAATGGAAGGCTAAATGTTCCCTAGTGCTACAGAACAGAGGGAAATAATACGAACCACAGCAAAAAAGGAAGAAACACAGACCACAGAGAGGTTTTTTTGTTAGCTTTTGAGAGGTTTAAATATCACGCACCAGATGGTCATTCTTGCAAGCAGTGTAGGTTGACGCCCACAAAATAGAGGTTACCAGCTTCTCTGTGCTTTCACGGTCCCCACACCTTATTCTTATCACATTTATCAAAGCAAATAAAATAATTTACTTCTATCTCCCCATGACACTGTCACCCCCATTAGAGCAGGGGTCGCCTCTGTTTCCCTCAACATGGTACCCACAGACCACCTGACACGTAAAAGACAACTCAATAAATATTCTGTTGACTGAGTGATTGATTAATTGGTTGATTGATTGAGTGCATGCACGCATGAATGAATACAAAAATTGCATTGATGTACCCTTCTTGGGAGTGTAAATTGGTGTTGCATTGGAGAAGCACAATTCAGCAAAATCTCTTAGCATTTCTAAAGCACATACCCTTTGACTCAGAAATTCTCCTTCCAGAAATTTATCCTGCAGAGAAACTCCCACAAACGTGCAAAAATGTAAACATGGATGCATGATTTGCAACTGAAATATTCTGGAAACCATATCAATGTTCAAATAAATTACAGTATATTCACATGATGGAATATTATGTTGTCATTTATTAAAATAGAGCTTCATGTAAAGATGTTCAAAATCTACTTTCAAACTTAAAAGGCAAATTGTTGAAGAATATATATAGAAGAATTCTGATTGTGATTGTTTTTAAGTGCTTATACTTAAAGAGAAGTCCTGTGAGAAAAACTAGCTCAGGGACAGGACTGTGTTTAAGAGGGGAAAGTAACTTCTACTTTTCAGGTGATGCCTGTCTGTGCTCTGAATTTCTTTTTTTACTATAAGCAGGTATTAATTTTATGATATAAAGAGTAGTATAAAGCAACTCTCTAGCCTGGAACATTAAATTGTAGAAAACATACCCACTGAAAGTTAAGATGCTGCACAGGTGTACATGACACGTTTACTCTGAAAGCAAGAAGCCACTTCAGCACTTCTGAAGGCCAAGCTGACCGTACAATGAAAACTGACCCTTTTGATATTGGCCACCAGCCCTTCAAGGTCATGTCAATGAAATGTTATATGAAGGGTTTAAAGTCTTCATTTTTTTGTAGATAATGTCTTATTTGGGGGGAAGGGGGTTGGGTGGGGGTAGCGGTAGATAAAACTTGAGGAATTCCACAGTGCCTGAATTTGTCAGGATAATCTCAGCTATGCTGCAAGAACAAAGAAGCCCTCAATCAAGGTTGATTTCTCACAGTGTAGATTGGGGAGCCCACTTACTTCTCTGGCTTCCAAGGTCATTGTGGCAGGGGAAGAGAGAACTGGAGAATCTGGAAGGATATTCTTACAGTCAGGCTTGGAAGTGGCTCACACAACTTCCATCCACGTGCTGTGAGCTGGAACCCAGTCACAACCTAACTTCAAGGGGGACCGGGAATGGTAGAGAAGAGGAATGTTGGATAATCACTAACAGTCGCAGCCCGGGGACCCGAATGTGTACCGGCTACTGTCCCGGTGAAGTAAAAGGGAAGATGTTGCCATCCCCTTTTATGAGACAAGGAGATGGGTAGTTTGCTCAGCATCACAAAGAAGCCAAAGGGCAGGGCATCCATGCTGATTAAGCTTGTACCACATGCCAAGTGCTACGTGCCAGGGGCTCGAGGTATGTGATCTTACGTAAGTCTCACAGGGAGTTGCCATTCTTCCCGTTTTAAAGGCGAGGACGCATGCTCAGAGGTGGGTAACTCCTCGAGATCAGCGGCTGCTGAGGAAAGAGCTCTCGTGAGACCCCAGGTCTTCAGACCCTGGATCTGAGTGTTCCTGCCAATGCAAGTGGGACCCCGTCCCCCAATCACCTTGTCACTGCCAGCCCAGCCCCACCGCACACCCCCAGCTCCGAGCCAATCCTGGTAGGGAAAAAAGGAGCCTCAGCTCTACCAGTGCGAAGGGACCAGGGCTGTTCTTTACTCTCTCAGGGTACCTCTGCCCACCCGCTTCAGCCATGACTAAGCAGAAACTCACCCAGCTGTCCTGATTCAGAGGCAAGTTCTCTGCTGAGTCCCAGGCCGATCTCGGGATCCCATTGGCTTCGGGGCCTAAAAGGCTGTAAAGATTTGTCAGTCGGCTCCTCTCCTGCAACCCCCACCATCCAGCCCCCCATCCCGCCAGGACTGTCATTTCTGGACCGGCTGAAGGCCAGGGCCCTGGACTCCCTGACCCATCAGTCTTCCATCCTCAATCTCCAGGTAGCAAAGTCTTACCTCCCTCAGGCTCAGCCCAGCAGGATAACAGGGCTCGTGATCCCTCACGGATGTGGTCTGTGTCTCATCACCTCTTAAGCCCCGGGTTGCAGGGAACCAGCCCTAGACACGCACGGAAGCAGTCAAAGCTCTTCCGTCTCCTCCTGTCTTGTTGACCAGATATCCCACCAGACTTCGGATTCCAACCTCAATCCACCGCGCGGAATGCAGGCCGACTTTGGATGCTGTCAGGAGGTCTGAGGTCTAACACCCCTGCCTCACTCCCTGAGCCCGCCCACTGTTTCCCACCACTAGGAAGAGCCCCGTGCCTCCAAATTACCTTCATGGAAACAACTTTTCCAAGGGTTGCCTATGAAATAATCCATATTGCAATGCAAAAGATTTACAAAGTGCTAGGGAAACTAAATGGCATTTTTAAGGAAACAGAACTGAGTGGAAAAGGGCAAAATTTAGGCAAATTCCAGTGTGGTTGTGGGCTGTGCTGAGGACCCTACTGTTTGCTCAGCAGCCCCGTCCTCTGCTGGGACCAGCTTCCCCCGACTTTGCCCATCTGCATGGCCCCCCGGGAGCATCCAGGTTCATACCTCAGGACGCTGGGAAGCTGACCCAAGCCAAGAAAGAGCTCTTTGTGTGGGGAGAAGACTCCGAGAACCCCTTAGCGTACTGTGGGGAGAAGACTCCGAGAACCCATTAGCGTACTGAACTCCTGGTATGAAAGGGGATGCCTTTAATCTGAAATTTACCGAGATTACATCTAATGTATATGTAATTTGGAAGGGAGACTTTCCAGGTCAGCCTGACTCTTGTCTTGAGGGGAGTCAAGGCCAACATGGAGCTGTTGGGGGCGTCATTTTGACCTGTGTTGGATAGGACACTGAGATGACCCTTCAAAGAAACCAAGGGACAAAGGAAACAGAGCCCTTGGGAGTGGTCTCCCTGAGGGTCCCAAAGAGCTCTCAGGCCTGGTTCCGTTCCATCCTGAAACTCAGTAGCCTCCAGGCTTTGGGTTCACAGAGGCTCCCTGTGCCTTTAAGATGAATTTCCCTTCTTATTTAAGCAGCTCACATGACTTTCTGGGCTTTGCAACCAAAATTCCTAAGTGATACAAGCTGTGATTGAGGAAGACCAGCATTGATCAGTTAGGAATCAGAACTTTCCATCAATATCGTCAAGAACCTATAAAGAATTCATCTAAATTTTGAACAGATTTATCTGGCAGCTAAGCAGCAATTATTTACCTTCCTTGAAATTATTTACTATTCTGACCAAGCTTTCTCAGAATTGGCAAACACATTATTAAATTAAATCAATTTGGTTTCTTGTATACACGGCAAAATATGTTGGTAGCACAAGGTAAGTTGCCATTTTTAAGGTAATTGCCTTTGACTTTTTGGTCTTTGACTCTGAAATTCTAGAGAATCTGCCGGCCTTTCTCAGCCCTGAGTAGCCGAGCCTCCAGTTTCCTAAATTTCAAACCTGGCTTGTTGTTTTTTTAACCACAGTGAGAACAGGGTATACCTGATCACTTGCCTGAAATTTAACAGGAAGGAGGAAATTGGCTGAAGAGAAATTCAGTGAACTTTGCCTTGGCTTTTCCCCAGGGATGCGTGTTTCTGGAAGGTGTTTGTGTGGGCATGTGCCCTTCACTCCGCAAGCATCCACCTCACCCCTGCTGTCTGCCAGGCCCTGTGCCAGCTGCTGGGTACACATAGAGGGATAGGACAGTGTCTTGGCCCCCCAGGAGGGTCATCAGGGTCACCAGGAAGATGGACGGGTAGCCAGGAACCACGATACCACGTGACATGCCCAAAAGGAGCACAGTCTTTGGGCACAGAGAAAAGGGTAAGGCAAGCTGCCAGTTGATCTGCGAAAACCCCAGGGAAGAGTGCGTGTGGGGAAGCGGGCCCTGATGGTGGAATAGTAGGTCTGCCCAGCAGACAGGAGAGGAAGGGGCATTCCAGGAAGGGGAGAAGGAGGAATAAAGGCATGCTGTTAGGAAGGCCCTTGAAGGACTCAAAACACTTCGAGGAGGCAGGGTCCCTGAACAAACCAGACCCCACGTCCTATAAGGACAGGAAGTAAATACCTTTCTCTCTCTCTCTTTCTTTCTTTCTTTCTCTTTCTTTCTTTCTTCCTTCCTTCCATCCTCCTTGTTTGTTTAATAACATATTTATTGAAATATAATCCACATACCATATAATTCACCTATTTAAGTGTACAATTCAATGGTTTTTAGTACATTCACAATGTTGACAACCATCTCCATTATGTAATTTTTAAATATTCCGTCACCTCAAGAAGAAATTCTGTATTCACTAGCAGTCTCTCCCTCTCCTCCCCAGTCCCTAAAACCACTAATCTACTGCCTGCCTGTTTGCAGTCCCTGGAAACCACTAATCTACTGCCTGCCTGTTTGCCTATGTTGGACTTTTCGTATAAATAATATGATACAATATGTGGTCTCTTATGACTAGCTTGTTCCACTTAGCATAATGTTTTCCAAGTTCACCCATGTTGTAGCCTGAAGCTGTACTTCATTCCTCTATGTTAAATGATATTCCACTGTATGAATAAACCACACTTGTTTATCCATTCATCCATTGATGGACATTTAGGTTATTTTCACTTTGGGGCTATTATGAATAGTATTTCTATGAACACTCACATACAAGTGTTGCTGTGGACATATGTTTTTATTTCTCTTGGGTATATAGCTATGAATTGCTGGGTCATACAGTTCCTCTTGTTTAACATTTTCAGAAACTGCCTGACTACTTTCCAGAGTGGATGCACTATTTGACATTCCCACCAACCATAGAATATATGGTTCTAATTTCTCCATGTATTTGCCCGCACTATGTCCTGTCTTTGATTATAGCTATTCTACCGAGTATGAAGTGCTATCTCATTGTGGGGCTTTTTTACTTCCCTGATGATTTATGACAGTGAGCATCATTTCATGTGCTCTTTCTTTCTTTTTTAAAATTCCTCCTCACAGCTCAATAAATGCCTGACTTCCTGACCTAAGAAGGGACATGAAGGAGGTGAGGGACATCACTTCAGATTCAGGTAAACAGATAAAATATTGCCAGACTCAGAAAGGACATAGGTGTTGGTCACAGCTGTCGAGCTGGGCAAAGACCCCCCACATTGTCAAAGGGAGAAGCTCTGAGGACCCATGAATGTATTTAACCCCTGATTTTTTTTTTTTTGGCCGCACAGTGCAGCATGCAGGGAACTAAGGTTCCCCTACCAGGGATAGAACCCGTGACCCCTGCAGTGGAAGCACGGAGTCATAACCACTGGAGTGCCAGGGAAGTCCCTAACCCCTGATATTAAAGAGCATATTTTCATCTGAAATTTACCATGACCAATATACTTATATATGCACAATGCTTTGGAAGGTTCCTTGATATAGGAAAAAGCATAGACTTAGAAATCAGACAAACCCAAGTTTTATTCCCTATGCTATCACTTGTTAATTGTGTGGCTTTGGGCAGATTACATAATCTCCACAAGGCTCAGCTTCCTCATCTGTACTACTGGAACACAAATACCTAATTCATAGGCTCATTGTGAAAATTAAATTAAATAATGTGAAAAGAATCTGGGACTTCCCTGGTGGTGCAGTGGATAAGCGTCCACCTGCCAATGCAGGGGACACAGGTTCAATCCCTGGTCCAGGAAGATCCCACACGCCACAGAGCAACTGGGCCCGTGTGCCACAACTACTGAGCCTGCTAGCCACAGCTACTGAAGCCCGCACGCCTAGAGCCCATGCTCCACAACAAGAGAAGCCACTGCAATGAGAGGCCCGTGTACCGCAATGCAGAGTAGCCCCCGCTCGCCACAACTAGAGAAAGCCTGTGCACAGCAGCAGAGACCCAACGCAGCCAAAAAAAAAAGGAATCTGCTGTCACTCAGTGGTCACTTAATAAATTTTGGTTCCTTTCTCTTTCTCCTGATACTTAACTGGGGACAGTTTCGCAGTTGCACATCGTCATGAATTTCGTAACTGATAATGTTTCATAACAATGACAGAATGCCCCCTAGGTCTAGGGAAGAACTTTCCAACTGCCTTTGCTCTGTTTTTTGGCAAGAGCTAAGATCTGAGGGCCTGATGCAATCAGCAAACATTCCTGCACCTCCTCCTAGCCTGGTTCTCAGCAGCCGGGCAAGTTCAAAGAAGGATCTGATTGTATTTTCCCCTGACCTTAGTGACCTCAAAATCTCTGTGTTGATACCCGAGGAATCTGCAAGATGTTTCAGACGGTACAGAGACTGTGTGCTGTGTGGTCATGGAGAAGTTGGTCCCTGAGCCAAGGATGGAGGTTCGGATGGTTAAAGGTGGGGATGGGGTGGGGATCACTTTCCCCCAAAGAGGAATTGACACGTGAGCCGGGCCTAAGCTTGCCAAGTATCTGGGGGCTGGGAGGCGAGTAAAACTCAGCAAATGCACATGGAAAGGAACAGGATATCCAGTGGTGAGAAACGGCCTCTCGGAATTCCTGCTACTCCACCATCTGTGGCTTTGTTTGGTTAAATGTGATTGTCAGAGACCTCCTAGACGGCTGCACCAGCCTTCCCCACGACTCTCTCACGGTTTGTGTGACTTTTCTCATCTGCAGTCAACTCATGGACACACGGAAAGAGCACTTTCTAACCAATACCACCGACCCCCCCTCCCACCCCAGGTGTGTGCAGGGCTGGGGGGTAAGGCTGAGTCCCCGCAGAGCTGGTCATGAAGCAGTGCCACAAATACCAACTCCCAAGCCAGGGCAGGCTCCCTACCGGGCTCTGTGTCCCTTTGGTGCCACTCACCTCCTCTTGGGCAGCCCCGGCGCTGGCTGGGTATCCCTGACTTTCCCAGCTGCTGGCCCTCAGGGCAACAGTCTAAAAGGAGTATATCTTTTGAGTAAATAAGTATACAAGAGTACATATATATAATAAGTGTTATAAACTGAATGCCTGGGTCCCCCTCCCGAATTCATATGTTGAAGCCCTAACCCCCTCCCTGCAACGGGATGGTATTTGGAAACTTACCTTGTTGGCGCCTTGACCTTGGACTTCCAGCCTCCAGAACTGTAAGAAAATACATTTCTGTTGTTTAAAACCACTCAGTCTATGGTATTCTGTGATGGTAGCCCAGGCTAAGACAATAAATACACAAAAATATTTGCTTCTTGGCATTACTCTTGAAGAAAGTCATTGCAGTTGTGTAAAAAAAAAAACCAACCTATTTCTCTTTATAAATAGTTTATCAGCTTTTATCAGTTGTTTTCGAAGAAACCCGTGTACCGTATGGTAGAGACTTCTGCGACCGCAGTCCTCAGTGAATTAATTTCACATTTTCACGATTAACTCCTTGCTCTGGAGCCTCCCAGGTCCTCTAACTTTCTAGAGAAAACACATGCCTTCTAACACGTTTTCAAGCTCTTATTCTGTGTGAAGCACTGTGCTTGTCCTTATTTACATGGAAGAATACTGCAACATCCAGTAGTTTTCCTTTTGTTGTTTTTCAACTTCAAAGTAACATCCAAAATATGAGATTGATTTTGGGGACTTCCCTGGTGGCGCAGTGGTTAAGAATCCGCCTGCCAATGCAGGGGACACGGGTTCGATCCCTGGTCCGGGAAGATCCCACATGCCGCATAGCAACCAAGCCCAACACCTACTGATCCTGTGCTCTAGAGCTGGGAAGCCACAACTATTGAGCCCACATGCCACAACTACTGAAGCCCGCTGGCCTACAGCCCGTGCTCTGCAATGAGACAAGTCACCACAGTGAGAAGCCCGTGCACCACAACGAAGAGTATTCCGTGCACCACAACGAAGAGTAGCCCCAGCTCGCTGCAACTGGAGAAAGTCCGCGCACAGCAACGAAGACACAACACAGCCAAAAATAAATAAATTTATTTTAAAAAATATTATATGATTTTCTAACTGGGGACGTGTATTTTTCCAAGCAGTATAATTTTTTGAGTGTCTTAAAGAAATGTTTCCCTGGTGAGTCTGTTTGCTGCCCAGCAAATCCAAGAAATGTTGAGCTGAACACCAGCTTAGACCACTCCTTGTAGAGAAAATTTGAACATCAGGTGGGAAAGAGGATGGTGGATCTAAGCGTCCTCTTTGAAGCTATAGATGCAAAATCTTTTCCCACTGGCCCTACATGTTGTCTGAGTGTGAATGACATTATTTGCCTACATTGAACCTACATTATTGTTCGACTCCACTTTGATAGCAAGCAACTTCCCCAGGCCACACAGAGTTTACATGTGACTTCTCCGAGGCGCAGTTGCTTTTAGGAGATGTGCTTGTATGTGAGATGTGCAATACTGAACCTCAATAGAAAAGGCTTTGGCCTAATTACTCGCACAGGAGGAGATTTTCATAAACGTCCTCAATAGCTACGTTAGTGGAAAACTGGAAAAATTATGTAATTAAGCACCCTGATGGCTTGAGAATTTTAGAGCACTGGGGGACCGGCCAGACCTGCACTTGCACGTACATGCTGTGTCAAGACAGTGTCACTAATGCCCACTGACCTCAGTCACGCCCAAGCCTCCACCAACCGTGCCTAACTTCAGAATCTGTCTTGTTCCTTCGCTGCTCTGCCCTCTCAACCAGAGAAAGCTAGAGCCCAAAGGAAATCACAGACCCAAAATGTCAGCGAGGAAATGAACCTCTGGGGTCACTCATTCAACCCATTTATAGGTGAGGATGTTGAATTGCAAAGATGTGACGTGACCTGCCGAGGTCATTGAGCAAGTTAGAGGCTGAGCTGGGACGAGGGGTACCACCTGGTGTCCTGAATTCCAGGCTACTGCCCTTCCCCACCCCCAGTGGCCTCCTGGCCACTTGCACCATCCCCTGCATCGCAGGGCACAGGAGAGTGGCAGTGGTCAGGCACAGCCAGGCTGCCCTCAGCGTTCCAGCGCTCATGCTTCTTGTACTTTCGACTGTAGCTGGCCCAGCTGGGGCATCCACTGCATGAAGCTGTGTTTAGCCAATAAGTGTCCTGGTCACTTAATTAAATGGGAAGACACAGCTGCCACCCTTGCCCTTCAATTATTTCAATACATCCTGTTTCTATGGTGTTTTGTGTTCTTTTAAATTTTATTTTATTTATTTTTTTATACAGCAGGTTCTTGTTAGCTATCTATTTTATTTATGTTAGTGTGTATATGTCAATCCCAATCTCCCAATTCGTCCCACCACCACTACCCCCGCACGTCCCCCCCTTGGTGTCCATACGTTTGTTCTCTACGTCTGTGTCTCTATTTCTGCCCTGCAAACCGGTTCCTCTGTACCATTTTTCTTGACCACGTGGTGTTTGAACACCTCATCCCTCCCCCTGCTCCACCCAATACCCACACCCACCTCTCCAGCAAGGAATTCATGTACACATGGGAGCTATTTCCCATTAAGAAGACACGTATCAGAACAGGAGGTGCAGTTATTTAAAAAAAAAAAAAGAGAGAGAGAGAGAATGCTTTTGCTGCATCAGAAGATCCAGAGCTGACACAGACTCATGCTTCGTGGGGAAGAGTATGGTGTAGCTCTTGATGGAGACTTATAAAGAGAAAGGAACAGTCAGTCCTTTGTGGGAAGTGAAAACATTTTACTTGGGCTTTCCAGCTCCAGTGAACAAGTACTCAACCAGCACCTACTGTGTGCAAGTCCCCGGCTGTGATGAGCAGTAAAAGATGAAGATATGTTATCTCTAGCCTCCAAAGGGCATATGGTTTTGAAGAGGAAGAAAGCATGTATCCAAATAAAGTGCATTTATTAATGGAAGGCAGGAAGGATTCTCCTGCAGACCCGTGGCACAGCCCATGTTTCATCTGCAGGACGGAGTTCCAGGTCTGCAGAGCAGGATGGGGCCCTGAACCCCTGGAACACAAAATCGGTGCACCAGTGCTGGCCTGTGTGCAGGGTCTCCCACTGAATGCTCAGTCACGGCTTGGGTAAAAGTTGGGGCTCTCCTTTGAGGTCCGATTTGGGGGCTCTGGGATGTCCTGAAACCACATTTGCATAGGGAGCCCTAAATTGCATGCAGAGGGTCTTCGAGAAGGATTTGGAGCTCCAGTTAAATTTAACGTCTGCATTAATTTGAGTTAACACCTGCAATTAGGTTAAGATACTCCAAGTCTGAAAGGGGAACCCTCCTACACTGTTGGTGGGAATGTAAATTGGTGCAGCCACTCTGGAAAACAGTACGGAGGTTCCTCAAAAACTAAAAACAGAGTTGCCATGTGATCCAGCAGTCCCACTCCTGGGCATATATCCGGACAAAACTACAATTCAAAAGATACAGCCAGACACAAAACACCACATGTTGTTTGATTTCATTATTATGAAATATCCAGAAAAGGCAACTTCAGAAAGACACAAAACAGATTAGTGTTTGCCAAGACCTGGGGAGTAGGGGGATAGGAGTGACTGCTTAACGGGTAAGGGCTTCCTTTGGGGGTGATGAAATGTTCTGGAACTTTTTAGTGGTGATGGTTGCACAACTTTTTGAATGTATTAAATGCCTCTCTGAATTCTACACTTTAAAATGTTTAAAACAGTAAATTTGATGTTATGTGAATTTTACCACAATAAAGAAGAGAAAAAGAAAAAAATATGGAGGAGGATCCTATAGATTAAAAGGGACTTAAGAGACATGTCTACCAATCACGAAAGAAAGAAACAAAGAAACAAAGAAAGAAAGAAAGAAGGAAGGAAAGAAGGAAAGAAGGAAAGAAAAGGAAAGAAGGAAATAAGGAAAGGAAGGAAGGAAGGAAGGAAGGAAGGAAGGAAGGAAGAAAGAAAGAAAGAAAGAAAGAAAAAAGATACATGCATTCCTATTTTCATTGCAGCAATATTCACAATAGCCAAGACATGGAAACAACCTAAATGTCCATTGACAGATGAATGGATAAAGATGTGGTACATATATACAATGGAATATTACTCAGCCATAAAAAAGAATGAAATAATGCCAGTTGCAGCAGCATGGATGGACCTAGAGATTACCATACTAAGTGAAGTTAGAAAAAGACAAATATTATATGATATCACTTATATGTGGAATCTAAAATATGACACAAATGAACCTATCTACAAAACAGAGACAGACTCACAGACATAGAGAACAGTCTTGTGATTGCCAAGGGGGAGGGGGGCAGGGGAGGGATGGATTGGGAGTTTGAGGTCAGCAGATGCAAACTATTATATACAGGCTGGATAAATAACAAGGTCCTACTGTATAGCACAGGGAAATATATGCAGTATTCCGTGATAAACCATAATGGAAAAGAAAAAAAATACTCCAAGTCTGAACAACCAGCAGGAGACTGGCACCTCCCAGCAAGGCCTGGGTAGGACACTTGGAGAAACAAACGGACTGACTTTGAGTGGAGGATTCGGGGCAGCGGCCAGCTTCCCTGGTCCCTGGGGCTGTCCCCTGACACCCCCCGCCCATTCACGGACTCCATCTTTGTCAGTCCTGAGCTGACTTGCTGTCACACCAAACTTACACTAAACCCTCCCGACACCAACCTGGTGACTCGCCCGTCTGAGCCTTGCCCCCTCCCTGCCTAATCCCACACCTGGTGCCTTCCCTCCTCAGTCAGTGTTCCCTGCAGGGGCATCACCTGGGCCACCACTGTGTAGCTCTCACCCAATCTGGTCCAGGCCCCAGGGTCCCCAACTTCTAAAAACGCTCAGCTGGACTGAGCTCACCAGAATCGGCAGCAACCCAGAGTGGCCAACTGGAGCCGAACGAGAGGAGCTGTGGCAGCCGCCAACCAGGAGTGGAGACCACAGCGTCTTGGAAGAAGAGCTGTGGCTGTATCCTTGGGGGAAGGGCAGTGGTGATGGGGTCTGGGTCAAAGTGGGTGCAGCAGGCTTAAAACAGACTGGACCCACCAGAGCAGGATAGGTGGCAACCAGCCTGCCTGCCACTGTCCTGAGGAGCGGGGAGGGGCAGCCAGAACATCCCAAAGGAGGGGCAGGGTGACCTCAGGGGGCTCTCCTGCAGACACATGGACACCCACCTCTGCAGCCACAGTCACCTCAGCACAGGAGGAAGACAGAGATTCTGGGTCTCTTCCAGACAAGAGCTTCTCAAACGTCATTTTTGTCCATGAAATAAAAAATACATTTTCCATGGTGACCCATTATGTACACACATTCACACATACACACACACACACCTATGTACACGCAAACACACACACGAAAATACACAATTGAAACAAGAGTTTCATAAAATGTTACTCTTACTTAGTACAATGCACTATGTAATTTTCTCTATTCTATCTCATTTTTTTAAATGCAGATTATAACCCTTCAAATTCATCGCATGACTCCCAGAGGGTCATGACCCTTAATATGAAAACCACACCTCTAGGTATCAGGTGCCTTCTGAGGTAAGAGAACAAATGATTAGAGGCCAGAGGGAGGGGAAGGTTGGGGGGACGTTGGTGTGATGGGGGCTCAGGCCACACTCAGCTCTCACCATGTGTAGGCTTTTGACGGCTCAGAAAGGGTAAGTTCTCAAACCGAGAGTGACAGCTATTGCTCCAGGGTTTCCACCTATATAGGAAAAGTGAAAGAGGAGAGTGAGTCACTATTGTTAACAAACAAGAGAAGAGTACGTGCTTTTACGCATGACTGTCCATTATAAAATAAAGGTCTAGGAACGAAAACCAACCGAGAGATTTTAGCGCACACACCTTGTGAGTAAGTTGCAAAGTATTGAAACATCACAAATTCGTGAATACTCGCCGTATATTACCACATCCAGCTTAGCAATGGGGGTAGGGGTAATTCCCATGTATTAGAATGCATGCCTGTTTAAAATTACTGAAACGCTTCCAGGCTGAAAAAGAATTCCTGAGGAAATATATACCACTACACAGAAGCAATACCCGAACAGCCGAACAGCCCACCACTTTCTAAACGTATTAGGAGAAAGGTCAAATAGCTGGAATGTATAATTAGAAAGTGAGAAGAGTTATAACTGCAATGAGAAAGGATAAAATTCTAACAAGCGACACAAATCATGTCACAGGTATGCTGAGAGAAAGTCAGATACCTCAGAATACATGCTGGCTGGTTCCATTTTTCTGAAATCTAGAGCAGCTAAAACTAATCAGTGGTGATGGACATCAGATGAGCAGTTACCTGGAGGGGTGAGGGTGGATAATGAATGCAAAGGGTATGATGGAACTTTCTGGAGTGCTGGTTGGGCTGGTGGCTTTATGGGTCACACATGTCAAAATTCATCAACTTGCACACTGAAAATGGATACATTTTGTTGTATGTAAATTACACCTTAATAAAGTCGACTTTTAATCGCTAAGATTAATCACTACACTTAATTGAGGATAACATGAAAAACGTACTGATAAAAAGGAAAAAAAAATGAAACAACCTGCCCCCAAATAAGAATCTTGGTAATGCACATGTACACAGGCTTGGTAGAAATGTCTAACTCCCCACAGCAGGCAGTTTTCCCAGAAGCCAACTACATGAATCTTGGACATGCTAGTAACACATCCATTGTGGTTTATGAAGTACTCCATTTTAGAAGCTGTTGATAACTATTAGTAACAGCCCTGGGTCAGGAGTAACATGCAAGTCCTTGGTTATGGTGCGCCTCAGTCCACAAGATAGAAAAAGTAACCTGCCTCTGGGCATCCATGCGAGGCCCAGTAGGGGACCTCAGCAGCCAGGGTTCACAGAGCATCCTCTGAGAATCACTGTGGTACCCACGCTTCCTTCCACATCAGGACCACACAGAGGACTCGCATCTGGTCCGCCTCCGCGATGGTGGCAAACCTTGATCTCTCCCTCTGCCTCGCCTGTCTCCCACCCAGCAGAGCAAGCAAATGGTTTCTTGTGAGGTCTCTTCAGGCATCTCAAGTCCATTCCAGATACGCATCACCCAGCCCGTGACCTGACCTTAGGTAACCTGGTGGGCGCCCATTTTCTGTCTCACCTGAAGGCCATCTTGTCTGCCCCAAGGAGGAGGATGGACCAGGTCTCCAGCGGGTGCTCTCCCCCAGGCAGCTCTTCCCTGTTTCTCCACCAGGAAGTTACAGTCCGGGCCCTCAGACACCCACAGGGCTGGCCCCTGCCCATGTTTTCTCTCTTTGCACGTGATAAC
Organism: Pseudorca crassidens; assembly: GCF_039906515.1. Taxonomy (NCBI): domain Eukaryota; kingdom Metazoa; phylum Chordata; class Mammalia; order Artiodactyla; family Delphinidae; genus Pseudorca; species Pseudorca crassidens. The sequence goes on along the minus strand of NC_090301.1, from coordinate 5,324,207 downwards.
CTACAGATCACAATGAAGGCTGGAGCTGGTGTCCCAAGTCTGTCCAGTCAGACAGAGACAGGGGATTAGGGGGGAGGTGGAAAATCAGGCATCTCTTGAACCTAGGAGTGAATGCACATGTGGAAATGGAGGGCCCCAAACCACAGGCCTAAATACTTACAAGTGATTCATCAAGCTACGTTTACAGTCTGGCCCCCCTCCTTTGCCCCCAGAACCTTCAGCTTACTCCCCCAGAATTGGCCGTATGACCCGGAAGCTAAACCAACCCTAAGTCACAGCACAGATCGGCAGGGCTGAGCCCAGAGCTCCTGGGTGATGACTGGTCCTGTCCAGCTCCCCCAGGACCCTGGGTGGAGGTACCCTCCTCCACCATGTCTGGATTTCTGTTAGTTCCAAGGGATTCCTGAGCAAAGAGGGCTGGACCGGGGGAGAGCACAGTGGTCTGGGGAGCCCGGCTGCCTAGACACCACCTTAGGTGATTGGGGGCAGCCGACTTGGCACAAAAGCAGCCCCCCTTTCTCTGTGTGACGCAGAGGGGCAGGGTGTGTGGAAGGGAGAAGCTGCCGGTGCAAGAAAGAGCAGCCACCACTGTGAATCTCCTGCAAAGACAGGAGAGATGGACCTCCCCTGATGGACCCTGATGCCCAGGAAGACTGACCCAGACAAATGGAGGGAGCCGGGAGGATATGTGCAGTTGCCTGAGGCTGAGGGGACTCTGCGGTGGGGCCGGCTTATCTGCTGGGGGAAGCGGCAACCACTCTGGAATCAGTACTATCAAAATATAAAAATTAAAAATATGAACACATGTTTAGCTGTCCAGCAGGTCCTTTTCTGGGAAACCACTCTTCTTCTCTGGGGGACTTTCATGGGACTTCAAATCAAAGAGTCATTTCTCCTCACTCCCAAGGATGGTATGAGACTCAAGCCACAGTGCAAAGCCTCCCTCAGGACTTTCCCCAGGGCTATCAGGGAAGACACAATTGCGATCTCTATGGACATTATTAGCCAAGAGTGGACACTATTCCTTTTTGACACCACATTGGGAATTCTCACTTGAAAATCAAGCCCAGACAGGGCAAAGCAGGGCAACAATAAAAAGAGCCAAAGTCAGTGCCCTGATTATATTATTTGAACCCCTGGATCCAGCTGTTCCTGAAACCACTCCCACAACTTTGACTTCTCAGTTAAATGAGCCAATTTATTTCCTTTTTTTTTTTGCATTATGCTAATTTGAGCTAAATTTCTTTCACTTATAACCAAAGAGGTCTGATGTACATTCATTATCCCAAAAATACCATTTCTAAATAATATACCCTAAGGAAATAGTTAATTAAGAAGGGGTGAGAAATGATTTCTTTGTTGTGTTGAGGTAAGAAATGATTTCTTACATGAGATTCTGAAAGATAAAGCCATGAAAGGGAAAATTAATGGTTTAAAGTCAATTGAAAGGCAAAGATTTCAATTCAGAGATAAAGTTAATCAGCAAATAACTGACTGGAAGATGATATTTCAGCATATATAATCCAAAAAAACTCTTAAGTTTTTATATATAAGGAAATATATATATGGATATATATATATATATATATACGGAAAAATAGAAAATAGGAAAATGCTATGAATAGTTTATTCTCATATTGGGGAAAAAAATCAAATAGCTAAAAAACATAGACTGAAATAGCCTTGTTAATAATCATAATTCAATCAATAAAAATTGTCATTTGCATCTACCAGACTGGCCCAAATTTCAAAAGGAGATAATACTGGGGGAGATGAGAATCCTCACACACCATTAGTAGAAGTATAAACTGGCAAAGCTCTTTGGCAGAATAAGTTGAAAATATTTAGTGAAAATTACTCTGCATATGATATCACACCAGAAGTCCCACTGCAGGACATATACTTGAGAGAAACTTTCACTAAAAGACACACATGACGGCTTCCCTGGTGGTGCAGTGGTTGGGAGTCTGCCTGCCGATGCAGGGGACACGGGTTCGTGCCCTGGTCCGGGAAGATCCCACATGCCACGGAGCGGCTAGGCCCGTGAGCCATGGCCGCTGAGCCTGCGCGTCCGGAGCCTGCGCTCCACAACGGGAGAGGCCACAACAGTGAGAGGCCCGAGTACCGCAAAAAAAAAAGAAAAAAAAGACACACATGAGGATGTTCCATGCAGTGTTGTTTATAACAGCATAGAGTTGGGAATAACCTGAAAGTCCAGCATCAGGGATGAACAGATACATAACAGTGGATGCCCATGACTGAGTGCTCTCTACCTGGGAAAGGGAGGAACAGAAGCTACATACATCAAAGAAAGAAAAGCTCAATATGTAATATGCTGAATGAAAATTAAGAAGTACCAACTTTAAAGCACATAAAGCAATAAATGCTTCACCAAATTACATATATGTATAAATCGAAGTCTAGAAAATGGATCAGAAGGACACACATAAAATATTCAAAAGTAGAATCTATAAGGGAAAAAAATGGAGTGAGACTTGGGTGAAGAAGAAAATAAAATAATATGAAATATTTTTGTGGATGAATGAAGATAAAGTGTCCTGAGCTGGAGGTAATGCACAATCCAGTTCTGTGCACCAAGATACAAAACAAACTAAAAACGATGAACGTACACAACTTTTGTTACAGGAATAGTTGTGAGAGACTAGAAGCTACTTAGCTATTAAAGAATTAAGGGACCAATCAAAACATTATGGTATATTCATTTGCTAAAGTAATATGCAACCATTAAAAATTATACTGTAGTGTGATATTGTGATTTATAATAAGAAATATATATATCTGGACTTGGGTCCTTTTCCTGGCACAGAGCACCTGAAACTCTTGGAATTTCCTGTAAGGAGAGTATTAAAGGTGCTTTTTGTGTTATGTTAATGAGTGACTTTGAGAAAACCCCTAAGTCTCCTAAGGATGGGGGCTGGTTGCCAGGGTAGCTAACTATGTGATTAGAGGGTTGGAACTTTCAGCTCCACTTCCTAACCTCCAGGACAGGGAGAGAGGGCTTGGAGATTGAGTTCAATCACCAATAGCCAATGATTTAATCCATCATGCCTGTGTAATGGAAGCTCTCACAAAAAACCAACAGACAGGTTCAGAGAGCTTCCGTGTTGGTAAACACATGGGTTCTGGGGGAGAGTGGCTTATTCAGAAAGTACAGAAGCTCTGTGTCCTTTCCCCATACCTTGTCCTATGCATCTCTTCCATCTGGCTGTTCCTGAGTTATATCCTTGTATAATAAACCAGTCATCTAGTAAGTAGAATGTTACCCTGAATTCTGCGAGCTGCTCCTGCAAATTAATTGAACCTCTGAGCTATAGCCAGCAGGTCAGAAGCACAGGTAACTATCAACCTGGACTTATGATTGGCATCTGAAGTAGGGGGAGGGGAGCAGGCTTGTGGGATGGAACCCTCAACCTATGGGATCTGACATTATCTCAAGCTAAATAGTCAGAATTGAGTTAAACTGTAGGACCCTCCACCCCATATCCCAGAATTGCTTGGATGTATGGGGGGCGGGGGGGAACCCACACACTGGAACTGAAACCAGAACTGTAGTTGCAGAAATTAATTCATCGACATGGAAAGTTATTCATGTTGTATAATAAGCAAAAAAGCAGGTTATAAAATAGTATGTATGATTGATTCATACTAAACGTAGAGAACGTTCTGAAAGGGTGCACAGCAAATCCTTAAGTGTGGTTACCTCTGGGGTTACAAGTATTTTTCTCACTTTCTCTCCTGGTGTATCTGTATCTTCTGATAGCTCAGCAATGAACATATATTACTTATATGATAAATACAAAAATTTCAGAACAAGCTTTTATTCAGTAAGAAATAATGTGCTCACCTGGCAACTCCCAAGCACGACTCCTCCAGGGTCCTTTAACATATTTCAGTGGTTGCAAGCGTTGGACTATTTTTGTGTCATTGTAGCATATCAACCCCTAGACATGTTGATTTTTGGAGGAAAAACGATCAGCACCTTGAGATAGAGTGTGGGTGACCTGCAGGTGTTTCCCTCAACGAAGGAAAAGCCTAAATATAGACAATGCAAGTGTGAGAATGAACCCACCCTGTTCCGTGATGGGAATGTGAGCAGGTTTTCTTCCTGTGCGTTGCTCAGGCCCACTGAGCGGAGTGCAGTGGTCTGGTGGATGTCAGGATGTAAGGTAGTTTTCCACTCTGCACTCAGCTTGCCGCCTGTTTCTGGGTCTTTTGGCACCGTGTGCCCACTCCATCCTGTTGGAGGGGGCCCAAGGGAAAGACCACGTGGTTAGGGGCACAGAAGCTGGTCTTTGCTAAGAAAAACACTCTGACTTCACAGGATGGGGCTGGACCCAAAGAGGCAGGCTCTCTCCCCTGGTAGAGAACACAATTGAGAAAAGTACAACCTGCCCACCACTCCCAAAGACTTTCCTAAGACATATAAAAATAACTTCCAAAGTTAGAAGGGACATTACTTCAACTGTGTATCCTACTCCTAATTAAAATCCAAATCATGGGACTTCCCTGGTGGTGGGTGCTATAGTTAAGAATCCGCCTGCCAATGCAGGGGACACGGGTTCGAGCCCTGGTCTGGGAAGATCCCACAAGCCGTGGAGCAACTAAACCCGAGCACCACAACTACTGAGCCTGGGCTCTAGAGCCTGTGAGCCACAACTACTGAAGCCCGTGTGCCACAACTACTGAAGCCCGTGTGCCACAACAACTGAGCCCATGTGCCACAGTTACTGAAGCCTGCATGCCTAGAGCCCATGTTCCGCAACAAGAGAAGCCACCGCAATGAGAAGCCCGTGCACCGCAAGGAAGAGGAGCCCCAGCTGGCCGCAACTAGAGAAAGCCCGCACGCAGCAACGAAGACCCAACGCAGCCAGAAATAAACAAATAAATAAATTTATTTTTAAAAGAAAATCTAAATCATGGCTCAGAACATAATCTCCAATGTGACTTTAAAATGCTTCCTTGTACATTCATGACCTTTTTGCAGGTTTAAATGTTCCAGGGGAAATAATTTTGGAATTGCCAAAAAAGGTTGAGGTTCAGACCTCAATATTCCAAGATTTAATTAAGAATTCTCATTTTCCATCCCAAGGGGAGCTGAGCCTTCATTAAACCCTGTTGGCTAAATTAGGCAGAATTGAGACCCCTTAGATGTACCGATAGAGGAGGGGAAACTAATCTGGGGAAGGAAAGAGTGAAGGAAAAGAAGACTGACCCAGGCAGCAGAAACACCCCCAGGAACCATCCTAATTGAGAGGAAGTGTGGCCTTTCAGAGGAGGTATGTGATTCCACCCTACACCTAAATCATCCCACATCAAAGAATCTGTTATGAAAGCAAACTGTGGTGTGAAACATATGGAAGACTTTGGTGTCCACTGGATGGCTAAAAGCAGAGTCTCCGAAAACATCTTAGCTATTTTAAAATTTATTTTATTGAAGTATGGTTGATTTACAAAGTTGTGTTAATTTCTGCTGTACAGCAAAGTGATTCAGTTATACATATACATATATAAATTCTTTTTCAGATTCTTTTCCATTATAGGTTATTACAAGGTATTGAATATAGTTCCCTGTGCTACCCAGTAGGTCCTTGTTGTTTATCCATTCTAGATATAATAATTTGCATCTGCTAACCCCAAGCTCCCAGTCTATCCCTCCCCAGCTCCCTCTCCCCCTTGGCAACCACAAGTCTGTTCTCTATGTCTGTGAGTCTGTTTCTGCTTCATAGATAAGTTCATTTGTGTCATATTTTAGACTCCACATATAAGTGATATCATATGGTATTTGTCTTTCTCTTTCTGACTTACTTCACTTAGTACGTTGATCTTTAGATCCATCCATGTTGCTGCAAATGGCATTATTTCATCCTTTTTTATGGCTGAGTAATATTGCATTGTGTGCACACATGCATGCGTGTCTGTGTGTGTGTGTATGTAGATATATATAGATAGATAGATATTTATTGTGTCTTCTTTATTGATTAATCTGTCAATGGACATTTAGGTTCTTTCCACGTCTTGGCTATTGTGAATAGTGCTGCTATGAACGTAGGGGTGCATATATCTTTTCGAATTATAGATTTGTCTGGATATATGCCCAGAGTGGGATTGGAAAACACCTTAGCTAGCTTTAATAACAAGTTCATTACTAAGAAGGCAGCCAAGGTTATGAGAAGAACTGGCTAATAACAGGCTGAGCAACAAGGAAGAGCCCATAAGTGCTGTGGACATGATGTAACTTGGGAGACAGGCCACCTTGGCATTCATGATGGCCAAGAAGCGAACAGTATGCAAAGCCAGTTCCATGGCTAATCTGAGCTAAGGACTGTGTCTAGGACAAAAGTCCCCAAAGAGGAGTAGATCACTGCAAATGAGTAAGGGGCATCGGGCTTTTTAACTGTTGACCCGGACGAGGTGAAGCACTTATAGGAAACGATTCTTTATGTTGACATTGGTCAATTCATCAACATTCTGTGGGTATAGTTTTTCAGCAGCTATATGTATGAACCATAATCCAGAACACATCGTGAGCTTCTCACCCCAGTGATATTATGAAGATTTTAGGAACCTCCCGGGGATGACCCTGGATTCCATGACCCGCTCATCTCCTCCTCCAATCCCCCTACCAGCAAAAGGCTTGTTGTGAGAACACCATGACCTGTGAAGTGGATGCCTGCTGGTTGCTAATGACTGCCTCACAAATAACCCTTTAATACGATCTTACACTTTTCAGGAAGCACACTACGTTTTCTATAATCATATATCGCTTCTCTTTCCATTTCAAATGTTATTTTGTACCCTCTTGGGTCCTCAGGCACACACCTGATTTTCATCATCACTGCCAGGGTTTGTCAGAGCAGTTCACCTTTGCCAGTTATTTCAATACTCTGCAATGCAAGTCAACTTTATTCTGTATAATTCACTTCCATAAACATTTTATTGAGTACAAACTACACGTCTGGTGCTAAGCTGAAACTTGGAGATACAGAAGTGTATAGAGCACAGGTCCCTGTTCTCAGTAAGTTTATAGGAGAGAGATTCTCCATATACTTGGGTGGGCTGTTTCAGAGACATGTGTTTCTCAACATCCCGTGTGAGCTGGCCTCCGGGGTGGACTGACCTGTGGTGGACTGACCCTAAGAGGACCTCCATGACCTCAGCTTCCTGGTGTGGCACCTTCATGTAGCTTCTTCTGATTGACTGTGGGTAGGACCCGTGACCTACTTCTAACCAACAGGATGCGGTAAAGGTGATGGGATGTTACCCCATGATTATATTACATTATATAAGACTCCATAAGCAAACCAGAGCTAGAGGCTCTGATTAGGGGTTGGCCACACTGCAAAAACCCACATTGTAGGGAACTTCATGTGGTCTCTAGGAGTTGAGTACAGCCTCAAGCTGACAGCAAAAAGCCAGGGTCCTCAGTCCTACAACCACAAGAAATGAATTATGCTAGCAACTCGAATGAACGTGGAAGTGGGTTCTTCACCAGTCAAGCCTTCAGATGAAAACACAGCCCAGCTGACATGTTGATTGCAGCCTGTGAGAACCTAAGCAGAGAACCCCCTTCCCAAGTCATGCCAGATTCCTGACCCACAGAAACTGTGAGTTAATAAATGTGGGTTGTTTTAAGCCACTCAGTTCGTGATAATTTGTTATGAAGCAGTTGATAACTAATATGCACTCCTGGCCAACATGAGGCACTGACAGCTGGAATCTGGTGAAGTTACTGTCCTTATGTTGAGTCTTTCCATTGGAGCATTAGGAATGGAAAAGCCCTGATAAAAGACGCCTTAGTCTACAAACACACACACACACAAATACATGTGCAAAGCCCACTGTCAATCACTACTTTTGCCATGGTAGGAAGGGAAACAATCCTTAACCAAAGACCTAGTGCTATGGCATTTTCTTTAGGCTGCACATACAATTAGAACAGAAGATTCAAGACGTCCAAGTAGAATAAATCGACTCATTGAACACAGTGTTTTAATCAGGAACCAGAAGATCTGCTTTGACCTTAACATGGAATTTTAATCTCTCTTAGATTTACCTCTGTTAGTTTCACCCATTATTCTAGCTTATTGGGATAATGTTGAATCTCTAATCACTCAACCAAATTATCCTTCTCGGATCTGTGTCATCAGCTATGTCCAGCTGTGAATTTTAAAGTCATCTTCATGGGTAGAAGATGGATGAATATGATTTAGCAACTCATGTTGGAGAAGTTGACCACAAACTCAAGGACATGGCTGCCTTGTATCCAAGTATCATCTTGGGCTGTAAAGACTGGAGTACTGTGTCATATCAAAGCAGGTAACGGTGTTTGGTGTGGTCAGACCACATCCGTCCCAGTTCTAGGAAAGATGTTTGAAAGGAGACATTGAAAGAAACCAGGAGTGTTTCTTAGGGAAGTATAATCTGGGATGGGTGAAGCCTCATTCGAATGGAAAATGACTGTGAGAACTTGTAAGGAACCAGGAAAGGACAGAATAACTCTCTTTAAACACTTGCAGGACTATTCTTAAAAACAGAATTCTAACCAATGAAAAGAAATTGTCTACCCAGGTCTTCGTCTGCCCCACCATTGCACCAGCTCTTTCCTTTGCCTGCAATGTTCTTCCCCAGGAAAGCAAAACACTCCTTCCTCACCTCCTTTTGCATCTTTGATCAAAATGTCACCTCTCAGTGAGGCCTTTTCTGACCACCAGAAGCCTCACACCCTCCCCATGTGGGACTCCCTGTCCCTTGCCTACCTTACTTTTCTCTGCAACACCTGTCACCATCTGACACACCAGCGTTTGTTTACTGTGTGTCTCCCCAAAGAGAGAACTAGTTCCCCGAGCAGGGATTTCATTTGTTCACGGATGTTTCTCCAGTGCCTCCATCTGTGTGTTGAGTGTCCATCGTAGGCACTCAGTAAATATCTATTTAATTATTAGGTTAATTAATTGATTAATCAATATTATTCATATTACTCTGCCCTTCAGTGGAGCCATTGGTCATGTCCTTCATCTCTAGATTATAGGTTCATAAAAGCAGAGACCCTAAGGGAAAACATTTTGGATTCCCTAAGTACAAACACATTGATGAATGGATGGATGAACAAAGAAACAAGCTATCTAGGGTCCAAAGGACAAATGGCACATTAGAAGAAGGAAGCCATTAGGAAGATTTTGAATAGAAGCTCGGAATTTCTTCTTGCAGCAAGAACTCAAGTTTACGTTTATACTGCTTGTGAAGCAGGAGGCCCCGTTAAAAACAATACTATTTCTATTTATTTATTTATTTATTTTTGGCTGCATTGGGTCTTCGTTGTTGCACAGGTGCTTTTTTCCCGTTGCAGCAAGCGGGGGCTACTCTTCGTTGCAGTGCATGGGCTTCTCATTGCAGTGGCTTCTCTTGTTGCGGAGCACGGGCTCTAGGCACACGGGCTTCAGTTGTTGTGGCTCATGGGCTCTAGAGCGCAGGCTCAGTAGTTGTGGCTCACACGCTTAGTTGCTCCACGGCATGTGGGATCTTCCCGGACCAGGGCTCGAACCTGTGTCCCCTGCATTGGCAGGCAGATTCTTAACCAATGCGCCACCAAGGAAGTCCAGTATTATTTTTATTTATTCAGTACAATTCAGATTTTTTCAAATTGATCGAGAATTCTTAAAGAAAATTTTTCCAGAGTCAAATAAGCTTAAAAAACTCTGGGTTTAGCAATTTTAAACAGACTTCTTTATGACAAAACTTAAAGAAGCCTTTAAAATGCTAATATCTATTCTACGTGAATCACCAATATTCATAAATCCTTTTAGCAAATATTTTAAACCACAGGATGCTCTGACCATGGAATAGTCATGAACACCGGCCAGTGTTCCATAGAACAGAATTTGGGAAATGTTTCAATGTATAAGTTAGAAATTAGCACTGACACCTATTTCCTTGTAGCCCTATTACCTTGAAAACTCTATGTTAACTTTTCTTTTTGAAAAGAACTGACGTGTAAAAGTAAAGAAAAAACAATAAGAGCTGGTCATGACCTCTGTTAGGTGGTAGGAAGGGAAACAATCCTTAACCAAAGACCTAGTGCTGTGGTGTTATTTAAATAATAATAACAGTAAACTTTTTAAAGGAGGCTTCAAAGTAAGGGGAAAATGAAGAGAGGAAAGGAAGTCCGACCCCCCAGGCACGAACAAGCAGGAGGGAGGAAAACCTGTCTCCTTTGAAGGCAGAGCATGTCTGACCTGTTGGGAAATCTCGCTCTCTCTCTCTTTCAGGCTCATGCAGCAGCTAAGGTGGAGAACGAGCTTCGCGCCCAGTAGCCTGTGCTGTGCTTCAAACCCATCTGCGCCCATCCTCAGAGCCCACTAGAGTCACCTTTCATACCATGTGGCCCCCTTGGCACAGGTGGCCAAGCCCTGAGTGACATAATGATGGCAGAAGGTAAAAAAGAGGAAAGAAGCCTAGCAAAGGTCTTTTCCCTTCCAGCTTGTCATTTAAAAAAAAAAAAAGGGACTTCCCTGGTGGTCCAGTGGGTAGGATTCCTCTCTCCCAATGCAGGGGCCCCAGGTCGACCCCTGGTCGGGGAATTAGATCTCCCATGCCGCAACTAAAAAAAGATCCCACATGCCACAAGGAAGATCTCCTGTGGCACTACGAAGACCCGGTGCAGCCAAAATAAATACATAAATAAATATTGGAAGAATGGAAGGAAGGAAGAAAGAAAGAAAGAAACTAAGGTTCAAAGTCATTGGACCCCGGTCTAATTTCCACAGAGAAATTCTGTTTGCAGGAAGTTGTTTCACTTCCGGCGTGCGGTTTGATGCTGGTACCGCCATCCTGTTTCTTCCTGGAGGGGTTTGAAATATCAAAGTCTGTCGCCTCTGTTCCTGTTGGGAAAGGGTTGCCTGGCTGAGCTTTTCTATCAAAAGCTTTAGTCAAAATAGTACATTCGAGTTACATAAGCATATATATGTAGAAAGAGACAGACGTTAGAGTTTGAAGAAATGCTTGCTGTATTTTAGTGGCAAGTTTAAAGCCCTTTGGTAGGGAGAGCCTACCCTCAGCACGGGCACAGAGGTGTGTTTGACGCAGAAGGCAGCCCCTGGCTGGTTGCAGAGGCAGCAACAGAAAGTGGGAAGTGCAGACTGAAGCCAAAACGCTAGACATTAGCTCTTAGGCTAAGAAGTTTGGGTCTGAAATTTCCCCTTCTCTCCTTTCCAGACTTTCCACATTTCTGACAATGTACATAGATTGCTTTCACATCTAGGGAGAAAAGCAAATCGGTTTTATGAAAAATTGGGAGACACAAACATTCCTGTAAGAATAAAGTAATATTCTAAAAATACTTAAAAGTTCACACACCATTGTAAAGCAATTATACCCCAGTAAGGATGTTAAAAAAAAAAAAGTTCAGTTAAATTATTTCTATTCATCCCCTCTGGCAGCAAGGGTCCCACTGGAGACGGTTGCCTGTCTGGAGAGGAGGCCCCACAGAGGAGGCTGTGAGCGTGTGGCCCAGGGCAGAACTGGGGCTGGAAGAGGGCAAGCGGGAGCCTTGAGAACTGAGCAGCGAGTGGCCTCCAGCCAAACACTCACCTGTGCCTGGGAGAGCCGGCAGGAGGATGCACATGGACGCCCAGGCTGGACCACAGCAGCACCAGATAAGCAAAGACCCAGGTTGCTTTCCTCCAGCCCTCCTCCCAGACCCCAAACCCTGGGTCGCCAGAGTGTCTTTCTGGGTTCCTGTTCTAATCTCAACATTGAGCTTTTCCTGCCAACCGAGAGGGTTTGGTTTGTTTGTTTGTTTTTACACCTAAGGATGAAACACTTTATTCTGCATCAAGGTCTCTGGAAAAGGAAGCTGCATTTGGAGCACGTTACAGGTGAGGAATGATTTCCTACTATGACCAGATACGCCATTACCAATGCTTAATTCAAAGGAAACCACGATTTACCACACCAGAATTCTAGAAGCGAAAGAGGACAGAATTTAAACGGGCAGATACAAACGTAGCACCTACACCTGTATTTTAAAAACAAGTTGGAAAGATCTCTGCTTTTTCCAGTGCCCCGAGCCCCACCCGCCAGTGGAGACCCTGTTCTTTGTTCATCACGCTTTCGAGCCTGGGAGCGAGAGGCGTTGTCCTCGGGTGTCCCGGTTCATCCTCAGTCTCGGCCAGGTCTAGCTCCCTGCGTTCTCATCCTCCCTGTCTCTCCCTGGAGAAGATCTCTTATGTTCTGGGTCCAGGATGGTTTCTTTTCTGTTCCCTTCCTCCAACAAAATAGGTGTTGGGCTTCCTTGGTGGCGCAGTGGTTGAGAGTCCGCCTGCCGATGCAGGGGACGCGGGTTCGTGCCCCGGTCCGGGAAGATCCCACATGCCGCAGAGCGGCTGGGCCCGTGAGCCATGGCCGCTGAGCCTGCGCGTCCGGAGCCTGTGCTCCGCAACGGGAGAGGCCACAACAGTGAGAGGCCCGCGTACCGCAAAAAAAAAAAAAAAAAAAAAAAAAATAGGTGTTGACCTGAGCCCTGCAGGGCAACGGGGTTTGTTTCCCCAAAAAGTTTGGGCTCCGGCTTCCTGTGTGAGAAGTTCCTGGCGGGCTGCCCCTCCCCGACACCTGCGGAGGTTTCTCCTCCCTCCCGCCCCCTCCCATCTTTCCCATCAGCCAGGTCCATGCAGAAAGACCATGAACAGGTGTGGTTCCCCTTGTGTCCGCAGCTCCCGGATTCCACGCTCAGAAGAGCCCACGTTGAGTCTTTGACAATGAGGTGAAACTGGGCTGCCGTCTTCCCACCTGCTGTGTGTCGGCCCATCCTCTCCCTGCTCGGACCAGAACAGGTGCTCTTGTCCCGTGCCTTCCTGGAGCCCCATGTCTTTCCCTAGACTTCAGGCTGAATATTCTTCTTTCTTGCTGCGGGGAAGCATGGCTCTTCCCACCTTTCTACAGTGTAAACAGAACCTGGACCTCCCCCCACCTTTATTCCTTTTTTGAAAAGAATAAAGAGGTGGGTTGTTTTTTTTTTTTTTTAAGTAGAAGGAAGGATTATTTATTTATTTATTTATTTAGGCTGTGTTGGGTCTTCGTTTCGTGTGAGGGCTTTCTCCAGTTGCGGCGAGCGGGGGCCACTCTTCATCGCGGTACGCGGGCCTCTCACTATCGTGGCCTCTCCTGTTGCGGAGCACAGGCTCCGGACGCGCAGGCTCAGCAGCCATGGCTCACGGGCCCAGTTGCTCCGCGGCATGTGGGATCTTCCCGGACCAGGGCATGAACCCGCGTCCCCTGCGTCGGCAGGCGGACTCTCAAGCACTGCGCCACCAGGGAAGCTCTAAAGAGGTTTTTTTTTGAGGATTAAATTGAATACATTCTGTGGGCTCCCTCTGAATTTATTTCATTTTGTTTTGTCCTTGATGACTAACGTTTGGGGGTTGAAGGTTTTGTTTCTCACACTACTTTTTCATCCATGAAACGAAGTGTATGAATAGTGTTTTACAATTTATAAAAGCCTTTCCCTTGATGCCTTTCTAATTGATCTTCACGGCAACCCGAGACTCCCACAGTCTTCACAGGCTCGCACCTGTGAGGGGCAGAGCTAAGATCCTCACCCAGCTCTCGTGGTTCCCGTGGTTATTTTCTCTGGAACACGCTTATCCTTGTAACAGTCCTGACTTCTACCAGCCAGATGTTACTCTTCTCATGTTATTGTCACTAAGAAGAAACAGGTTTCAAGCAATCCGCGTCCTTGCTCAAAGCACAGCACTGAGCCTTTCCATTCAAGGCTGGCCTGTGACCCCCACTCTCCAAGCAAGAATGACGTCCCATGTGCCCTGTGCCAGGTGTTGGATTAGATTCAGAATTAATGTTCACCGAGCTCCACCTTTAAACTGGCGCAGCTAGGCTCTTCCACTGTCATCCTGTTTCATTCTTAAAACAGCACTATGAGAGAAAGCCCACTATGTCCATTGAAAACATAATTTTATTGTTTTTTTAAATTTCTAAAGTAATGCATACTCATGGTTTTTGCTTTCTTAAATCAAACTCTATAGAAATGTATAAAGTTAACAATAAGGCTTCCCTTCCACCCTCCCTCCCAGCACTTAGGCTCCATAAGAAACCATAAGTAGGTTATTTATCTTGTAGAGTTTCTTACATATCCTTCCAGATAACGTCTGTACGTAGAGAAGCAGACCCATACGTGGATACATTTATAATAGATACTTTTTTCTATCTAAGTGGGCTGATACTATTTTCCACTTGAGTTTTTACCATATGTATAGATAGATGTAGATATAGACATAGATCTTAGACATCTTCCCTTATCAGTAAAGAAGTAAGCATCTATGGTATTCTTCCAAGCAGCTGTTCAGTATTCCATCGAATGGCTGTTCTACAATTTATGTAGCTGGGTCCCAAACTGATAGCTATATAAGTTATTTCTAGACGTTACAATTACATACAGTGTTGTGAAAAGTTAGCTTTGTGAGCCTTTTCTCACCTTCTGAGACGGCCCACACTCTGTCTGTGGAGTGTGTTTCTCTCTGAATAAATCCACTTCTTCCCTATCACTGTGTCTCTCACTGAGTTCTCTCTGCGATAAGACATCAAGAGCCTGAGCTTCATTAAGTCCGGAAACCAGAACTAAAACCCCACCGAATGGAAGACGTTAACTACTTGATGAAGCACTCTTCATTCCAGAGAAGGTCACAGTTCGCCCATCATCACCTGATGCCCGATGATCTCTGGACCGAAGTGATGCGGGCCCTGCAGGGCACCCCGATCCTTATCAGCAATCCACCCCTGGACGACAAGACTCCTCACAGGCAACCCCACCCCGCTGGGTTGTGACATACAGTTCTGAGGGCGTTAGTCCGCTCTGGTTCCCTTTGGCCGGCAAAGCAATAAAGCTGCTCTTTTCTACTTCACCCAAAAAAAAAAAAAAAAAATTAACTTTGTGTCTTGTGGGCAGGTTCATTCAACTCTATCTCAATCTTTTCATTTGTATAATGGGAATAAAAATTCTACCTCCCAAGAGGTTGTTGTGATGGTGAAAAGAGATAATAATGGAAAGCAGTTAGAACAGTGCCTGGCATATTATAAACACACAGTAATTATTGAATATTATTATTAGAAACCTTTGCAAGAATAAACAATACATTTCTGTAAGTAAAATTCATGTGTAAAAGAGTACAGACATTTAGAGTTTTGGTAAACAAATTGTCTTCCTAAACATTTACTCTAAAAGTGTTCCACCTCACTCACAAACAAATGCAACTCAAAACAACATTGCAGGGAAAAACAACAACAACAGCGCGGTTCCATCTCCCACTGCCCTGATTGCCAGAGACTGAATGGCTAGAAGATCGCCAGTGTTGATGAGGCTTTGGGGGAAGACGTTCTCATACTAAGTGGCAGCATGTGTAAGAGGCTCCCTTGCTAATTTTGTCAGGCTGTTCTTGACATATCTACAGTGTGTTTCTTGTTTTTGGTTTTTTTTTTAAATAAATAAATTTATTTATTTATTTACTGGCTGTGTTGGGTCTTTGTTGCTGTGCGCGGGCTTTCTCTAGTTGCGGCGAACAGGGGCTATACTTCATTGCAGTGCGTGGGCTTCTTGTTCCTGTGGCTTCTCTTGTAGCGGAGCACAGGCTCTACGCGTGCGGGCTTCAGTAGCTGCGGCATGTGGGCTCAGTAGTTGTGGCTCATGGGCTCTAGAGCGCAGGCTCAGTAGTTGTGGCGCACGGGCCTAGTTGCTCCGCGGCATGTGGGATCTTCCCAGACCAGGGCTCGAACCCCGCGTCCCCTGCATTTGCAGGCAGATTCTTAACCACTGTGCCACAAGGGAAGCCCTGTTTCTTGTTTTGTTTTTTTAACAATTTTGCAGAGTCCAGTTTGGGCTTCAGTGACTCAGAGGTTGAGGGGCTGTGGGTAGCATCCCTCCGGTGAGAAAGGCCCTCCCAGGTGCCACAGGCCGGCTCCTGGGCCCAGGTGGTTCCCAGTGGGAGACTCTCAGTTCTTTCAGCTCCTTTAAGATGTGGACTTACCATTCCAGCTGCACATAGGTCCACATAGAGCAACATGAAGCGATAGACTAAACGACAGTGACCAGAGGATGGAGACCCTTCATTTAGAGGCTCTGAAGCCATTGGTTAAGAGACCAGGTCTGGACTCCTTCCTCCACCAGCTACCACTGCGTGAGCCTGAGCAGGTTACTCGACCTCTCTCAGCCTCTTTCTCTCCTCAGCAACATAAGGACAATATCCTTTCCTACCTCCAGGGCTGGTATTCAGCTACTGGCACCAGGAGGACCATAAAGTGCTGACCGAGTCCTGTACCAGCTGGTGAATAGCCACTGTCCTCATCTCTTTGCCTGAACCCTCTCCATGTCAACTCTTCCCACCCCTCCCCCAGGACTCTCCCCCAATTCCCCCTCAACTAAAGGGTTTATGCCTCTGGGACCCTGCTTCATCACTGTGGCCAAGTCCACTTTTGATGATCATTGTTCGTGCCCTACCACAGCTGAATAATTGGAGTATCTTGCTCCTCTCTGCTCATACGTGTGATGTTGGGAACCGAGGGATACCTTCATGTCACAGAGGGGCCAGCAACACATCAGAGAGTCCTGGAGCGGGTGATAGCGTTATCCCTGGCAGCCATTCCTATGCTGAGTTGGCTGGAAATACCATGAACTATGTACAGATAAATATATCCATTAAGCCCCCACTGAATGTTATCACCAAGGCAACTTCCTCTCCGTCAGATCCCCAAACTGCCCAGTCCACCCCAGTGGACTCTTGCCCATCTCCTGGAGTCATGGAGTCTTGTGAGACAATGCACAGGAATCAGCTGGTACTGCATACAACCCAGCCGCCATTAATAAATGATGGTTATAATAGAAACCCAACTATCAGTGCAAAACAGAGACAAGTGATCATAGCGCAGGATCGTGCCCATCTTCCCCATCTCTCCAGCTTCCTCCAGGAAGGGATTCCTGTTTGTGGCATCTTAAAGAGAAGAACAGGAAGTGAAAAAGTCAAAGGCGACCCCACTACGTGGGACTAGAAAGGAGGAACATGGGAAACAGAGACAGGAAAGGATTACTGGACAAATGTCTGAAAGGGGCTAGTTTGGAAATCCGTAACAGAAAGTGGGAGAAAGCCGCAGCTTCAGGAAATGTTCCATTTCCCCCCTGAGAGGGGTAGCCAGAGGCTGACTCAGTGTGAAGCCAGTGAGCTCTACACTTTGGGGCCATTGGCTCACAAGGACCCTTCCAAGATGCGGGGAGGGGCCGCGTAATGCATTGACACAGTCATATATGTTTTTGAAAACTGCAAAAGTAAGATGTCTTAACAGCAGTTTCTTAGGATCTCTCTCTCTTTCTCCACTCTTGTTCCTCTCTGTCATCTTCTCACATCCGTGGCACTGGAGTGGACTGGGCCGTTTGGGGATCTGACTGAGAGGAAGTTGCCTTGGTGATAACATTCAGTGGGGGCTTAATGGATATATTTATCTGTACATAGTTCATGGTATTTCCAGCCAACTCAGCATAGGAATGGCTGCCAGGGATAACGCTATCACCCGCTCCAGGACTCTCTGATGTGTTGCTGGCCCCTCTGTGACCTGAAGGTATCCCTCGGTTCCCAGCATCACACGTATGTGCAGAGAGGAGCAAAAATAAGTTTAAAGTAAGAAGCCAGTATCTAGACTGTGGGAAATCCTTCCAATCACTACATATACAAAATGATAAGCTGAGGATTCAGTTCTTATCGATGCCCAGCTAAAGCAGAAGTTCTCTCCCAACAGGAATATACCTATAACCCTGCACATACAGCTATAAATGGACCATATTTTTCCCTTTATCCATGGGAATTGTGTAAATAGAACTTGGAATTTCTATGGAAGTTGTCTTAACCTGCAGCAGTAATACAAACGGTAAGCATTTCTATGTATAAGAATACATATTTCACCCACCCCAAATTTTGGATCGTGTGTTCCCATACCTGACACCTTTTGTCCTTACAAAGTCTGATGGTTCTAGATGAAACAACATGCAAAATTGCCATGTATCAGTGAAGCGGCCTGAGCCAACCAGGTTCTCATCAAAAACAATATTTTTCTGTAATTTGTAGCATGAGAGCAACTCCATTACCAAATTATGTGTAATCAAAAAACCTACTGCACTTTCTTTACTCTTTATAAATAAATACTAATTTTGTGCCTAATTTTATACTCATAATTTTGTATTCTTCCTCATGAGGCCCTCCAAAATTGTACAAGCTTCAGGCACAAATTGTACAAGCTTCAGATCCGCAAAATCTGGATCTGTTCCTGCGTAAAATCATGGGGCAAGAAAACGTCTCTCTTTAAACCCTGTATTTTGAATTAACATTAGACATAAAAAATGTTGTAGAAGTAGTATACCCTGCTTCCAGCTCATGGTAACACAACCACAGTTTAATCAAGAACAGGAAATTAACATTGCCATGATATTATTAACTGAACTGCAAACCTTATCAGAATCTGACGATTTTTCCTCGAATGTCCTTTTTCTGTTCCCAACTCTTGTCCAGGATCCCACATTGCATTACGTTGTTGGGTCTCACTAGTTTCTTCCAGTCTATGACAGATCCTTAGTCTTTCCCCGTCTTTCATGACCTTGACGCTTGGGAGAACACTGATGGGTTATTTTGTAGGATGTTCCTCAGTTAAGGTCTGGCCAATGTTTCTTCATGATTGGAACAAGAATATGGCAAAACAAAATATGGCAAAAATGACGTCATATCCTTTCTTATCGCGGGGTTCATGATGCCAAGATGTGTTGTTAACTGTGACACTTACCTCAATAATTTGGTTAAGTTGGTGTCTGCTGGGTTTCTCCATTGTAAAGTCAGGCTTTCTTTTCTCAGTAGTGGATAAGAATCTTGAGACAGATACTTTGAGACTATGCAAACCCTACTTCTCAAACTCTCTCCCACTAATTTTAGCATTGGTGGATCTAGTCTGCAACAATTATTACTGAGGTGTTTGCTTAATGGTTATTCTCTATTTCCCTCTTTTTGTGTTTACTTAGCAATTGAAATTTTGAGAAGGAGCTGTCTCTTCTCCCCTATTACTTACTTGTTTATTCAGTTATTTATTTAGACCAGTATGAACTCATGATGGCTTTTAATTTTATGCTATGTGTTAAAATTCAACACTATCATCATCTATTTTGTTGATCAAATGTTTCAGCTTTGGCCACGTGGGCTTCCTTCATGTTGACTCTTGTGTTGCTTTGATAAGCTGCCATCTTTACTTGAGCATTTCCTTATTTTTTATTTTGTCACCACAAGTTTCATCTTGTATTTTTCCTGCCCCAGCACTGGATCAACCAGTTTTCCCTGATTCCTATTTCTGGAGAATGCTGTTTAGAGACCAGGATCTGGGCAGCAGGTGTGCTCGTTGTTACTGGGGTATCATTGCTTCTAGGCTCTCTCAGAGACAGAGCTAAGACATGTATGTATATGTAAATATCTAGTAACCCATGTGATACACACATCGGTATTTCTCTGTCTCTATAAAATCATGAGTTTATACTGATACCTCTGATCCCAATTCAACACCACAGGGTTCATTTTAGCCTTTACTAGGTAAAAACATGGGCAAGGCTACCTGTGTCATGCAAATGAAAGCAAAACCAATCCTCCAGAAACCTCTGGTCCATCCTGTAGCCCTGGGGTCTCATGGACACCCCTCAGGGGTTCATATCATTTAAGCTTCTCCTCTAGTGCCATAACTTAAAATAGATGTAGGGCCTCAGGGTCCAATGGGAATAAGAAAATCACCTTTGTCATGTGTTTTGATCATAAAGCCAAGGGTACGAAAGAGAATTAAAGTGATCGAATTACAATTGTCAGTCCTCCAAATGTTACGACTGGCCAAGATTCAGATAAATTAAGATGCATGTATTATGCTGAATTTTATTTCTAAAATTACACTTATTGACTTTGGAGCTGTACTAGTCCACAGCAACTAATTGCATTTCAGATGGAAGAGTCGCATATAATTTGAGAAAACACTTCAATAAGAGTGACTGAAACCCCAGGGTTTACATGGTCATGTGATGTGAGGCCTACTGTATTATGCAAGCTAACCAAAGACGTCTTGGTGATAACACCCAAATAGTGCGAATACTCCAAAAGGTAGGGAGCTCCTCCTACTTAATAATAGAATAATAATAGCATTTACGCTGGTTTCCACGAGAGGAATTTTCCATAAACACTCTGGTTCCTTGTCCAACCTCTTACTTTTCCCGAGGGAGCTGGGGTCAGTGACCTGATTGGACAGTCAGGGAAAGAGAGCAGGCGTGTTCGGCCAGCCCAGACTCCTCATGCCATCCGAGAGCAGACGTTCTGGTTTACTCCTCCCGGCCCCAAGCTTTCCCAGTCCAGAATCACACCTGAGGAGGTTTTCCAAGACACAGGGTAGATGAAGCTTTTGTGAAGACAGGACTCGAGTATTTTTTGGATATTGACAATTTCAAGCAGATTTAAGACTGTTTCAAGTGAGATTTGACCTTGCTGAGCCACTGCAGCTTTGGACAGTTTTGTTTTTCAAAAGGAAGGGCAGCAGCCCTTGACAGCAGACCTTGACCCAGCCCAGGCTACCCACACCTTAGCAGATGCTCCCAGCCTGTGACAGCCATAGCAATCCTGGGCAGTAAATGGAGGACACAGAGCCCAGGCCTTAGCGAAGGCGTGTGCTGCTGGGAACCAAGCAGATACTTTAGTCAGATATGAGCTGCGTGGGTGGCCGTGGCGCGCCAGCTGCCACGGCTTGACCTTGACCTGTGCAGACACAGCTGACATTTAAATATGCACACCAGTACCCCAGGTGAGGCTGAGGCTGGAGGAGACCCTGCTTGAACTTGACCTTGACCTTGACCTTGGTGGGCAGAACAGGGTCTGCTTTTAAACTGGAAGGCAGCTGAGTTCTGCATGTTTTGCAGAGAGTTAGTTGTACCTCTAGAATGTGGGTGCTAAACCTGGGGAGACAGACAGCAATAGATTAGCCACCAGATTTCGCTCTGCACACACGGCCAAGGAAAAGGCTGGAGGAACTAAGCTTTAATCACAGGGTTCCCCATAGGCTCTCGAGCTGGCTCTAGACACGTTCATTATGTAAGTTCTGACCCTGGCTTTTGACTTCAGAGAACCAAACTGACTCACCTTCAGGAGGTGGTAGATTTTTCAGTAGTAAATAAAAAGAAACAAGGGTCTCTTCTGAAACAAATGCTGTCATTTTTGGTGAAGGCAGAGAATCAACTCAGTGAAATCGTTGCAAATCCAAAAGCTAGAAAGACCCATGCCTCTAAGAATCACATTCGCTCAGAAAATCGAGGCGAAATCAGAGTGACGTTAAACAAACCAACAAAAATGTTTTAGGCTTACAGTCAGAACAGGAAAAGTGAAAATAAAATAAGGCAGACTGGGAGGATTCAACTGGAGAGAGAGAGATTTCTTTAAGAGACAGGAGAAAGGGTGGGATTTTAGCAACACCCAAAACAGTACAGGAGGAATAACTGAGATCTCAGGGCCAGGAAAGACATTATAAACAGGAAAGGAGATGCACCCCAGGTCTAACAGGGAAATAGGGGGATGTTGTTAATGTGATCTTGGTTGTTAACAGGTCAGAAACAGTGGAGTCCAATAAAATCTGACAGCTCTGCTATCTCAGGACTTCTGCTGGGAGGACCTCCTTCTGCGAGGAGAAGGCGTCCAGAGCGTCAGTGTCTGTGGTGAGAGCAACTGCAAACTACCATTAATGTTGGTTGGATATTCCAAGTGGTTACAGAAAATCTGAACAGATTCTAGAGAAGGTCACCCAGACCAGCATGAAACACTCAAAGAAGCCTCCTTAGATGCATTTCAACGTGACACAGTCGAGGTGGGACCAGTACTTCCTGCCCTGTGAGAACAAGCTCAGGAACAAGAGTGCTCTATGAAAAGGTACAGCCAAGATGCCCTGAGCCAGGACAGTAATTAGAGCAAGTCCAGCCTGGCTGAAATACTCGTCCTCAGGGAGGGGTGCCCTCCTGGTGGAATGACCCACTCAGGAACGGAGTCGTAAGGAGATGAGAACTCTTTGAACAGTGGATAGTTGTCGCAGACCTAGAACCTTCTTATTTCCTTTGGCTCACTCGGTAGTCTCACAAGGCAGAGGGTGGAGAAATATCTTAGAACAAAAGCCACGAGGAATTAGGAGAGAAGGCACTCAGATGGGGATATGGTTCTAACCAAAGGTGTGTGGGACAGGAGAGGGAGCCGTTCAGAAAGTAGCTTCAGCTGCTGGAAACTCAAAGGGGGCCTCAGGAGGAAGAGGACCGCGGAGGGAAACCCACTGGGGGGCCGGCCCGCAAAGGGAGCGTTCTCAGCGGACCAGCAGAGCAAGTGCTCGAGGTACCAAAGTACCAGAACCAGAGGTTTCCTCATGCAGAATGGGGAAGAGACTGCAAACAAGACCCAGGAATGAGCCTTAAACTGTAAATGGCAAAGCTCTGCAAGAAGGCAGCCCTGTCTCACGTATACAGGGGGTTGTCCCCAGATGAGATGAACACACACCGTCACAGTGTCTCGATGCGTACCGATGGTTAACGGGGTGCATGAAAGATGCTCAGCAATGCTAATCATTAGAGAAATGCAAATCAAAACTACAGGGAGGGGGGCTTCCCTGGTGGCGCAGTGGTTGAGAGTCCGCCTGCCGATGCAGGGGACGTGGGTTCGTGCCCCGGTCCGGGAAGATCCCACATGCCGCGGAGCGGCTGGGCCCATGAGCCATGGCCGCTGGGCCTGCACGTCCGGAGGCTGTGCTCCGCAACGGGAGAGGCCACCATGGTGAGAGGCCCACGTACCGCAAAAAAAAAAAAAAAACTACAATGAGGTATCACCTCACACCTGTCAGAATGGCCATCATCAAAAAGTCTGCAGATAATATATATATGTATAATTGAATCACTTTGCTGCACGCCAGAAACTAACACAACACTGTAAATCAACTGGACTTCAAACAAATAATAAATAAATAATGTCTCGACGGCAGATTTCTTTCGGTTGAGTGTAACTCAGAGGCCAAGGACTTGAACCGATCCTCACAGACCGACGGGCAGCCTGGGTGAGGCGTGCAGTGAGAGCAAGGCTCTCTCCATCCCCACCCTTTGTTCATGTGCCCCAGGTCCCTGCAAGGCTAAGCGCTGGCCTGCCTCGCTAAGGTGGTGAGTGTGACATGCGTGCTCTCTTATTCCTTCCCCTTAACACTTGGCCTCTTTAAAAGAGACTCCCTCCACCTCTTTAGACCTCAGTGAGTTTCTCAGCCCTGGCTACACATCAGAATGACCTGGGGAGCCTTGACGAACGACTGGCGCCTGGCTCCACCCCAGAGCCCCTGAGTTAACAGCTGTGGGATTCGGCCTGGGCGCCGTGGGTTGTACACACTCTACAGGTCTAGCCAGCACCTCAGCATGTGGCCTCATCTGGAACTAGGGTCTTTGCAGATGTAATTAGTTTGCAGTCAAGATGGGAGCACACCGGATTGCACGGGATCGGGGGCCGTTACACCCAATGAGAGTGTCTTTGTATAAGAGACAGAAAGGGCACATAGAAACACAGAGAAGTCGCTGTGAAGACAGAAGGAGAGGTTGGAGGGATGAACCCACAGCAGAGGAATGACAAGGATTTCCAGCAACCACCAGAAGCCGGCAGAAAGCATGGGATGGTTTCTCCCTCAGAGCCTCCGGAAGGAACCAACCCTGACAGCATCTTGATTTCGAGCTTCCAGCCACCAAAGCTGTGAGGGAATAAAGGCCTGCTGTTTTAAGCCCCGCAATGTGTGGCACTTGGTTACAGCAGGCCCAGGAAATGAACGCACCAGCTGACCATGCTATGTGGCCAGGCTGGCAACACCGGCCTTTCCAAGGGAAGAGACCCCCAGCTGCCCGTCTGGGGGTCTGCCCATCATCCCGGCAAGAATGTCCCTGGCTGAGAAGAGAGGAAGTAGAAGCTGGGAGCTTGATTTTTGGTCTTTAATGTCTTTGACTTTTAACTCACAAGGGCAAAATATTTAATTCCAACTTTGATTCCATTGGACTTCTACTTCTTTGAAGTTTAGCTTGTAAGAGGATTTAATCTTCTGGCTTTATTTTATACCCAGGAACTTCTTAACGAAGAGAGGGCCTATATTTACATAGGGGGTAACTTATTACCACCTGTTAACTTTTGGAGTATCTTTTTTTTTTTTTTTTTTTTTTGCGGTACGCGGGCCTCTCACTGTTGAGGCCTCTCCCGTTGCAGAGCACAGGCTCCAGACGCGCAGGCTCAGCGGCCATGGCTCACGGGCCCAGCCGCTCCGCGGCACGTGGGATCTTCCCAGACCCGAACCCGTGTCCCCTGCATTGGCAGGCGGACTCTCAACCACTGCGCCACCAGCGAAGCCCCTGGAGTATCTTTAGGATGTCATTTGGTCCCAGTGCAGGACCTCTGATAGGCGTGTTGAACACAAGGCTAGATCTGAGTGTGTGGCCTTGGGAGAAAAGTGACCTTGAGTTGATTTAACTCAGCTGATTTCTGAGCTATTCGGGGGCGGAGTCTGTACTGCCATCTAAGCTCCTAAGAGAATCCATAAAAGACCGGTGCCTGGTGTAGGCGGAGCATCCTGCGAGGGTGGGAGCTGACCTGCCCTGACGGACTGCGGGTCCCCTCCCCTGAGATGGGGCTTGGCCTCGGTCATCCATTGGCCCAACAGGTGAGCTGGGCAGCTGAAGAACACAGTCACCTGGGAGAACCCCTCTGGCTCTCTAGGGGAGGGGCTTTCCCAGAACCCTCCAGCCCTCCCACCGCCCCACACACCCAGCAGGGGAGCAAGGCCTGCCAGCGAGGCACCAGCCCTCAGCGCCAGGAGCCACCCTGAAGCAACTTGCCTGACGTCATCTATGCCCCTGAGAGTCTGTCTTCCCATCCCCCCACCCAGCCCAGCCCGAGGCGGGACAGGGCGAGGCCTGTCAGCCGCACATTTGCTCCCTGCAGGCAAGGAGCCAGCAGACCATCCCTGAACCTGGTCTTGTCAGTGACAAAGGTGCTATCGAGGTCTCTATCTGCTGATTGTTTTGTCTTAGTTTATTATTATTCCGAAATCGGGTGGGAGGGGAGTGCCACTTGTTGACCCTGAAAGCAAACATTGCTGACCCTTCCTGAGGGTTGGCTGGGCACCGGGCTCTGCGCCAGGACATTACAGGAATGTTCAGTATTGTTGTACTGAGTGTTCACTACAGCCTCAGGGAGGAGACGCTCTATCTCCACACACAGAGGCACAGAGAGGCTGACCAGCAACGGGAGAGATGAGACTTGAGCCCAAGCAATTTGACCCCAAAACTCTCAAGTCAATGGAAGAAAAGCAAATGTGACTTATTGTTACCAAAGGGGAAAGGTCGGGGGAGGGATAAAATAGGAGTACGAGATTAACAGATACATATTACTGCATATAAAATAGATAAACAACAAGGACTTACTGTACAGCACAGGGAACTGTATTCAGTATTTTATAATAACCTGTAGTGGAAAAGAATCTGAAAAGAATCACTTTGCTGTACACCTGAAACTAACACCGCATTGTGAATCAACTATACTTCAATCAAAAATAAAATAAATAGGGGCTTCCCTGGTGGCGCAGTGGTTGAGAGTCCGCCTGCCGATGCAGGGGACACGGGTTCGTGCCCCAGTCTGGGAAGATCCCACATGCCGCGGAGCGGCTGGGCCCGTGAGCCATGGTCGCTGAGCCTGCGCGTCCGGAGCCTGGGCTCCACAACGGGAGAGGCCACAACAGTGAGAGGCCCGCGTACCGCAAAAAAATAAAAAATAAAAAATAAAAAAAATAAGTAAAATAAATACATATATATATAAATGAAAAGCACATGTGGACAATACCAGAACCATGTTGACAATATATTATACATACAAAATACATATGAACATGAAAAACTCATTAGGTATGCATGAGTATATACAAACATACATTCACAGATAAGTTCATGAGTGTATATATGGGTGTGAGTATATACATGTGAGTATGATGTATATGAGTATATATACTCACAAGTCTTGATACGTATGTGCCATATATAGTCAATGTGTGTGTGTTTGTGTACGTATCCAGCAATTTCTCTTATAAGAATTTATTATAAGTGCTGTGTAAACAGATATGGACAAGGCTGTTCAACGCAGCTTCTTTATAATAACAGAAAATGGAAACGATATGAATTTCCAAAATAATAGTTGACTAATTAGGTATATTACTATAGAGTCATATAACAGTAAATGGCTTTTTTTAAAGACATACAAATAAGAAAAATGGAAGCGTAAAAAACAGCAATAAGGTCTGAAATTTGGGAAGCAGAGCAATGAGTAAAACTAACCTGACAGCTAAGAACCTTAAGCAGACAATGAGATGCTGAGAACCAAGGAGCAGCGTCCCCCAAAAGTCTAGGAATTGGGGTGAGTGAGGGGTGGCGAAGAGGTAAACCAGGCGGGGCTGAGTGAGCGTTCAGGTAACCCCTCCTCTCAGCAGAGGAAATGCCCCTTCCCACCCCCCACCGAGCCTGGAAGTAGACCCTATGGAGAGAGGGAAGGCCATGGCCTCTGGACAGGGTGCCCAGGCTCCATCGAGGGCGGGGCCCTCCACCAAAGACAGGGAGGTTAAACGTGCGTTTGCCTCATGCATGCTGAGACCGCTTTCTTCCAACAACTCCAGGCAGGATGCTGGCAGCAGCATCTCCTCTGAAAAAGGCCAACGAGAATATCAACATCAGGAATTCCCAGCTATATACACAGCCCAGCCAGCGGAGGAAATTGACAAGGTCAGTAGAGTGGGATCCAGTTTCGCAAAAGGAGTGAAGAAGTGACCGTGGAGGACAAGCTATTGGCCTTTGTGTGGCTCTCGGGTCACATCTGCCGCCCTGACCACAAACAGTGGCCAATCTGAAGTTCCCAAAACTGAACACGATGAAAGCCAGACAGAGGAGACAGGATAGACGGACTGTTCCATAAACACTGATGAAAATTACACCGTATCTAGGGACACAGCCCAGAGAGAGACGCGCTGCCGGGGAGCAAAGATAAGAGCAAAACCGTTGGCCTGTTAGCACCGGAAACAGCAGGTGTTGGTGACAAAGCCCTAGAATGAAAGGGGCGAGAACGCAGAAGAAACCTGGCAAGCGTGTGCTTTCAGGGAAATTCACTGCAGATCTCAGAAGGAAAGAAACGTGTCAAGGGAACAAGTACCATAACTCCACTGCACCGGAGGGCAGCGGTGGGAAAGAATTTGGGATTTGTGGAGAAGAGATTAAAAAAAGATGTTACTAGTTTCAGTTACTAATTGGGACATTCTGCATTTGTTTTGTGTGCATCAGCTTGGGGTTTTTGCAACCAAGTGAATAGCCCTGATCACAATCCCTGGGGGGGGCCCAGGAATGCCCTTCAGGAGCCCTGGGGAAGACGTCGTTGGGCACAGCCTAGCTGTTTGTGACCAGGAAAGATGGCCGAGCCACACCTAGCACCAGTGATCTGCCTCATGACAGAGGAAGCAAATATTCAAACAGTGGAAGCCGGGGTTAGAGGGTGTTGTGGGTTTAATTGTGCCCTCTCAAAAAATAGGCTGAAGTCCTAACCCCAGGCACCCATGAATGTGACTTCATTTGGAAATAGGGTCTTTGCAGATGTAATTAAGTTGGAAGCTAAATTGAGGTTATCCTAGCGTAGGGTAGACCCTTAATCCGATATGACTGGAGTCCTCATAAGAAGCGGGCAAGAGACACAGACACACACACAAGGAGAAGGCCACGTGTCGACTGAGGCAGAGATGGAGTGACACCTCCACAAAACAAGCAATGCCACGGATGCTGGCGGAGCTAAGAAAGGGGCACGGAGCTGACCTCTGAGCCTCCAGGAGGGACCAACGCGGCTGAAACCTTTGATTTGGGACTTCTACCTCCAGAGCTACGAGAGAATGAATTTCTGTTGCCTCAAGCCACCCAGCGTGCGGTGCCGTGTTCCAGAGCCCCAGGAAACTAACACGAAGGGGCTCCGAGGTGCACCCAGAGCCAGGATTAGAATCCACGTCTCCTGACCTGCTTCCCTTCTCCTGCCTCTGCTCATCTGGGAGATTGTTATCAATACAAAACAATTGCTCCACTTGAGAGAAAATCCTGAAACACATGGATTTAGAGAATTGAATACAAATGCAGCCACGCTCTGGTGTTCCAGCATTGACAAAGCCATCAGTCCTTGGCTATAGATGACTGGTACTTAAACCCAAGACCAAAAGCCCTCCAACCTGATTTCCAAACTTCAGTATTGGCACAGAGGAAAATAAGCCTTTGCTTTTCATTGGTGAGGAAAATCTCTCTGCTCAGAAGCAGTTGAAGAAGATGAATGTGGAACCAGATGATACCTGTTTCCCAAAGCCCCT
This sequence comes from Pseudorca crassidens, assembly GCF_039906515.1. NCBI lineage: Eukaryota > Metazoa > Chordata > Mammalia > Artiodactyla > Delphinidae > Pseudorca > Pseudorca crassidens. The sequence continues at coordinate 5,295,710 of NC_090301.1, read as the reverse complement.
TTTCTGCCTCTTAACTGTGCTCTGCTGTTCTTCAATAAAGGACAATTAGGCCCATTATGGCTGTGTGGTCCCTAAACAGCCATGGGTCTGCAGAATTTGTGCACCGTGGAGCACAAATTGGTCTTCTTTAAATTTCTTATTAATTGGAGTCCTCTTATCTGAACACAGCATAATTTCTGCCTGTTCCCATGAGGAGCCCCTGTAGCTGTGCTAAGTGCTGCTGGGCACCTCTGCTGTACCTGATTCCCTGGGTTGGCCCCCACCCAGCTGCAGCTCCAGCCTGGTAGGATGCCTGCTATCGTGTGCTCGCTAGGGAACTGGAATGGAGGATAATTCTGCCAGAGAGGGAGAAAGGTTCCCCAGTAGCACCAAAAAATGAAAGAACTTTATTTATTTGTTTTTTAAGTGAAGTATAGTTGATTTACAATGTTGTGTTAATTTCTGCTGTACAGCAAAGTGTTGGTGGGAATGTAAGTTGGTATAGCCACTATGGAAAACAGCATGGGAGGGTTCTTAGAAAACTAAAAATGGAATTACCATATGATCCAGCAATCCCACTCCTGGGTATATATCCAGACAAAACTCTAATTCAAAAAGATACATGCACACCTATGTTCACGGCAGCACTATTCACAATAGCCAAGACCTGGAAACAACCTAAATGTCCATCAACCGATGAATGGATAAAGAAGATGTGGTACATATATACAATGGACTACTACTCAGCCATAAAAAAGAATAAAATAATGCCATTTGCAGCAACATGGATGCAGCTAGAGATTATCATACTAAGCAAAAGGACTTTATAATGGATATTAGTGCCTGCCAACTCTTTTTATTTTTTTAATATGTATGTATGTATGTATGTATGTATGTATTTCTGGCTGCATTGGGTCTTTGTTGCTTCACGCGGGCTTTCTCTAGTTGCAGAGAGCGGGGGCTACTCTTCGTTGTGGTGTGCGGGCTTCTTGTTGCAGTGGCTTCTCTTGTTGTGGAGCACGGGCTCTAGGCACGCAGGCTTCAGTAGTTGTGGAACTCAGGCTCAGTAGCTGTGGCTCACAGGCTTATTTGCTCCGTAGCATGTGGGACCTTCCCAGACCAGGGCTCAAACCCATGTCCCCTGCATTGGCAGGCAGATTCCTAACCACTGGGTCACCAGGAAAGTCCCCAACCCTTTTTAATTTCTCTTTTTATTTTACCATTGTCCTGGTACTTTGTTCTAAAATAATCTTAAGACAAATACTGTATGATATCACTTATATGTGGAATCTAAAAGCCACAACAAAGTAGTGAATGCAACAAAAAAGAAACAGACTCACCAATATAGAGAACAATCTAGTGGTTACCATTTGTGGGGGGGAATATAGGGATGCGGGAGTGGGAGGTACAAACTATTGGGTGTAAGTTGGGCTCAAGGATGTATTGTACAACATGGGGAATATAGCCAATATTTTGTAATAACTGAAAATGGAAAGCAACCTTTAAAAATTGTATTAACATTTTTTAAATTAAAAATAAAATAAAAAAAATAAAAAATAAAAAAATAATAAAATAATCTTAGGAGCTCTGAGAAAAGAACGAGGGTGTGTTAAAAGGTTGAGAGGGAGAAGGGAAAGGAAATTAGAGAAGGTTCAAAGCAGTGGCAAGAGGGGCTACGCGCCATACATATGATGTTTCTTTCTGCGCTGTCTTAGAATTTCAGGGAAGGTCCCATTCCTGAGGGCAGTAGGCAGTAAATAACTTCAGGTTCTAATATAGACCCTCAAGACACATCCGCACGGGATTTATCCTGAGTTGACCAAGCAGGCCCGTAATCCTCAAACCTACTGGCAGGCTATCTCAGCACAGACTCGAGCTTATCGGAGATCATGTGTGGCAACAGAGCAGAACCAGCCCGTGGGGTGGGGGAGGGGCAAAGGTGTTTCCCATGACTCCCCTCCAACCCCCAAAGGCTCCAAGAGACCCCTCCTTAGAGACTGTTGGTGCCCGTGTCTTTCTCCCACCTGAATGGCAGCTGAGATGCAGCAACTCACTGCCATCCTGCTGCCTGAGCTGAAGCTTAGAGGGAGGGGGGCACTTGGGAACACTGGAGCCTGCTCCCCACTGGAGGCTTCAAGGGTGGAGACTTGACTGGACCCCCTGGGAGAGAGGGCAGTCATACAATAGCACAGACCCCAACACGGATGTGGTACAAATGCATGAGTTTCCTCTGGGCCAAGGGGATGCTGAAAAGATAGCCTGCTAGAACTGACTTTATGGGAACCCACCCAAGAGGGTGACCTTCAAGGCCAAGGGAACCTTGACTGTAAGAGGCTGTGGGGTGGACCCCTGGGGAAAGAGCTGAGGAAACTTGCAATAAGTCAGTCAGGGAACAGTCCGTCCAAAGAGCTGATACCTTGAGTGCGACAAAAGAGCCGATGTTTGGACAACAGTCATGACCAAGAGCTTTGTGAGAGACTCAGGATGGACAAGGGATAACTGCTGTTTGGGATGAGAGGGCCCAGAAATGTATAGCTGAAGGTGCTGAAGCCAACGCTCACCTACATCCTCATTTGCCTTGAGCTGGCTCCCCCAAAATCTTTGGAAAATCTGTGTGTGTGTGAGTGTGTGTGTGTGTGTGAGTGTGCATGTGCATTTTAGTTTTTAAAATCTCACATGTCAATCCTTTAACTATTTTTCCCCTGCTCTCCACCATCACTGTTAGCTTAGACATTAAATGTTAAGTATTATCGTCAAAAATAGAATGGGACCGAAAAATGTGGGAGTGAATTGCCATCCTCTATGCAAAGGCTAACGAAGAGATGTTTCTGTTAAGTAATCCTGATGCTCTGAGATACGGTAACTAGAGAAGCTTTCTAAAAGCTCTTTGCAGATATAAAGGTTCTGTGTAATCAATGGAGCCAAGCAGAGTGTCCAAAAATAGATGCAAGTGCACACAGGAGTTGAGCATATGGTAATGGTGACATTTTAAATCAAGGGGAAAAGATAGGTTCAGCAGATGACATTGGGACACCTGGTTAGGCATTCAGGAGGAGAGGGGAAGCGATCCTTCCTGCAATCTTAACACCAAAATAAATTCTGGGTATGTGGTTTGCAATACGGTAGCCACTGGCCATGTGTGGCTATTTAAATATAAGTTAATTAAAATTAAATAAGAGTAAATACTCATTTATTCGATCATATTAGCCACATTCCAAGTGCTCAAGAACCCTATGTGGTTAGTGACTACCATTGGGCAACACAGACCATATTCATCATCTAGAAAGTTCTGTTGAACAAGCCTGCTCTAAATGGTTCAAGTGTTTAAATGTAAACCTACTAAGCACTAGAAGAAAAATAAACACAAGTTTTATAATCTTGAAATCAGAAAATTCCCTGGCAGTCCAGTGGTTAAGTCTCCGCGTTTCCAATGCAGGGGGCAAGGGTTCAATCCCCAGTCAGGGAACTAAGATCTCACATGCCGCCCAGTGCAGCCAAAAAAAAAAAAAAAAAATGGAAGAAGAAGAACAACCCCAAAACCTGGAGACCAGAGAAAAGTGGCTCCAATCGCTAAGAAAAAATTTTAAATGTTTTCTGTATGAAAAATAATCTCATAACCAACATTAGCAAAAAATTAGGGAAAGATTTATAACCCATAAGCAGATAAAGAGCTAATTTGCTTAATAAAATAATAAGAGAACGACAAATACCCAACAGCAAAATATGCCAGGGGCCAGGCATCTTATAGAACCAAAGATATAAATGGCCAATAAATATATGAAAATATGTTTAACCTCACTCATAATGAAGGAAATGCAAATTAAATAATGATGGAAGAGGCCACTTTTCAACTATTAATTGGCAAAAATTTCAAAGTTTGTGTTCACATCATGAGCTAGAGTGTAGAAAAACCTAGTGGGTTCATACATTGTCGGTAGAAGAATAAACGAGAGCAACCTCTTTGGAAGCAGTTTGTCAGTAGAAATCTAAATTTAAAATGCACATTACCTTTGACCCAGGATTTCCATCATTAAGAATGTACCCTACAAATAAACTTGCAAATGTGCACGAAGGTATGTGCACAAAATGGTTACTTGCGGCGTTATTTATTACAGCAAAACGAACAACCTCAATATCTATCAAATGGCCTGTTAAATGTGCTGATAAAGATCCCAAGATATGTCAATATAATTAAGTGAAAATGTAACACTAGGACAGTGCATGGTACCATCCTGATTTTGTTTTGTTTTGTTTTAAGATGTGCAGAATATACGTATAGATGCTGCATAGATGCAGATATGCATAGACGTAAGGGTACACAAGAATCTGCTAATAATTACTCCCAATGAGTAGAGCTAGTGGATGCGGCATAGTTTCGTTTTTCTCTTTTGACCTTTTTGTGGATGTTTGTTTTGTTTTATCACTTGCATCCATTTGTTTACATTAGAAAGGAAATAGTTTCAAAAATTGATAAAGGTTCTGTATAAGTGGAAAATACTCATCACTTCCTACCTAAATTCAATTCCAAAAGGACCGTATTTACCCAAGTCATGTAGACAAAGGGACTCGGGCGAGTTTGGGGGCTGCGAGATGAAACTCAGCCCCAGCGCACATTGAAAGCAGGAGTACCCGGTCCTGAGGGCTCAGTGGCAAAACGCCAGGCTAGGTATCACCTGACTCAAGCTACCAGATACTCAGCAAGAGGATCAGCTCTGACTCAGAGAAGGATCTGGTTCCAGGGGATTTTGTCGTCAAGAGCAAATCATGTGACATCCCAGTGAGAGAAACGGCCGGCCATTGTAAACCTGTGGAAAAGTGAAGTTGGTCTTGGCTTCTGGCTTCACGGAGGTTTTTCTATTAACCAGAGGTGAGCCCAGGTGTGAGGTTAATGGCAAGATGCAAAGGAGGCTGTTGGGGACTGCGGTGACAGTTTACACAGAGAGGAGGACACAGTTCCTGTGACAAGTGGGTGTTCTATTATAAAACAGAGCCCTGGGGATGGCATGGAAGGCCTCCTGTGGTTCTGAAAACTCAGCCCCGAGGGGACAAGCAGGCTGGGGGGAGGCACTGCCAAGGGTGGAAGCTGACAAGTATAAGCCTTGTTTTGTTCTCTGTAGCAAAAATGAAACGTCAATAAGGGAAAATGTCTACATTTTTCAAATTCCCTAACATCCCACTGCCCTAAATTAACTCACTGGATGTTGACATATTCCCTTTCTCTCTTCCTTCACATAGACACATATGTTTCACATTTCTAATTAAAACCTACACAAAATGTATCATTTTTCCTTTTTAAACCATATAATATAAAATGTATCTCTGTTGCCCAAGTTGACACCCTGTTCTACTGTTGCCTAGTCCACATTGTGGGATACTTTTGATTTGATAAAACCTGAAAGACACTACTCCAATGAACCTCTTCAAGGTATACAGTTTTTTCCTCCTGTTAAATTACTTCCTAAAAATACTCAGGACTGAAATTATAAGACCAAAGACATAACATTTTGCAACGTGTTGCCACATTGCTTTCCAGATGGGATATAACAGTATTCAGTGCCTATAAGTTGCTAGACAGGGATGGAGCCACAAAGCCAGGAACACAGTAGCTGTCTTAGTCAACTGGGGCCCCTATAACAAAATACCATAGTCTGGGTGGCCTAAAAAATAGAAACTCATTTCTCACAGTTTTAGAGGCTGGAAGTCCAAGATCAGAGTGGCAGCACAATTGAGTTCCAGCGAGAGCTCTTTTCTTGGTTTGTTGATGGCCACCTTTTTTCTGTCCTCACATAGTGGAGATACAGAGCTCCCTCCCTCTTCTTATAAGGCCACCAATCCCATCCTTATGACTTCATTTAACCTTAAGCCTCTAAAAATCCTATCTACAAATACAGTCACACTGGGGGTTAGGGCTTCAACACATGAATTTTGGGTGACACAATTCAGTCTGTAGCATCAGCCTTGCCCACTAGGGAAATTCCTGGACCATTTGAGCCCAGCTCCACCCGAGGATACCTGACCACACCAACCCTTTCTCTGGAGAAAATCCTGAGTGTCATGTGTGACAAGGAAACAAGAGCTCTGCACCTTTAACAGAGTTTTGGGGACAGTCAACAAAACAGAGGGACAGGGAAGGCTAGATTTCCATACTGAAACCTGGAAACTGATTCCAACCTGCTTTGTTTGTGATAGATGAGCATTGGATATGAGCTCAGCTGAAGCGAATTGGGAATGAGGTTTCTACATTTCAGACTGAACCTGACACTCAGCAATCCGCTCTCAGGTTCTCCCATCTCCAATCTTTTTGGACTTTAGGTTGATCTGATACCACCACCAGGACCTTCCTGGCTTCCATGGGATCCTGGGATAGCATCATGAAGACAGGTTTTTTGGTTAGAGGATCTCTAAAAGCATTTTTGGCCCCCAGACAGCTCCAGCATCTTGGAGACAGGTGATACAAGAGCTCAGGCTGAACTCAAAGGAGTCAGCTTCACAAAGATTAGTTCATGTTGCATCAGCTTTTCCAGACTCCGCCCAGTTCAGTCCCCATCCCCTCCCCTCCATCACCACGATAAAACATATCACACAAGCTGGGCTGTTCCTTTCCAGGCAAGATGGAAAAGTGTGTTGCAAACGTGCCCTTTGCCTCATATTGTCCTCTGCAGGACCCTCCATACATCCTGGCCAGTCAGCCCTGGACAACCCCTTGGGGATCAACATTTTGGCCATAGGGGTTCTTCTGTCCCCCAACGCAGAACTGCTGCATGAAGCTGTATGAGCTAATTTCAGTGCAACACTAGGACCCTTGCTCCTACCCCCTCACACACACCTGTACCTGTGGGAGAACCCTGAGTGATGCTGCATGCTCCCCCACCCAGTCTCAACACCCCCTCCATCCAAAAAGAAATCCACATCTGGATCCAACACATGTGCAAGTAATGCAGAATTTACTGATCTCCATGGAAAGGAAAGAATGCCATATAGGGTAAGAAAATGCATGTCACATAGTAAAACTTAATGCAGTTTCCGCATTAGTCATGTTAGTTTTCTCTCTAGGTTTTAGACCAGAGCACCTATTGCTGAGCCTCCACTCTCCCCATCTCTTCCCACAGAGCCTTGAAATCACCTTCTATTGTCCAAGGCTTTTCAACTCTATTCTTCTGCAAACATTTACTTCCTTTCTTCAAAACAAACAGCCCAGTCATTCACCAAAACTGGAGCAGATTCTGCTCCTCAAGACTAGATCTTCAGGTCATCTTTCCCATGAAGGTCAAGGTCAAAGGGAAGTTCAGGTGCTACAGGGTAATCAACACATAAACCTGAGGCAAAAGAAAACGGAAATCTGGCCTAGATACTTGGGCTGAAGAAGGCACTGAAGCTGATGTAAAGAGCAGCTCACCTCAAGTCCGCTGGAGCACACACTTGGAATTAGTTAATTAGTGATGAGAAAGTATTTGCTTACCTCCATCTACACTGACAGCTCTGAGAAGGAAGTGAGTCTCTTTTATTTACCATCGTGTCCCAAATCTCCATTACGCTGACCGCCTTGCACAGAGTAGGTGCTCTGTAAACATTTATTGGCTGGTCGACTGGTTCCATTTTATGCTAACCCCAATATAGCCTATGCATGCATATATTTTAAAAAATAAAATAAGATTTTAGAGTGCACATTTAACCTAACTCAGGTAGACATACTTTGAGTTTGAGAAGAAATGTAAAAGGGCATTAAACATTATAATTGCATGTGTGTAAATGAAGTTAGTAACTGATGTTACTAATAAGGTTGCGGGTGTTACTAATAAGATTCCCAGAAACATAATCATAATACCGTATGCAGTAGGTGTTTTAGTGGCTCCATTTTATAGATGAGAAAACCAAGGCCCAAAGATGGTAATGAATTCACCTAAGTCATTTAGTTAACAGTAGCCAGAATTTGAATTAAGTGGACTGGTGTATGCGCGTTCTATCTGTGGTTAGATTGAGTGGTTCCGAGAGAGGGCTCTGGACCAGATATTTTCTCCTACTGCTACCTCTGCCATTGTTTTCTGGGTGACCTGAGACTAGCTTTAAGCCGCTGTTTTCTCATCCATAATGAAGAGCCATCTGGAGGTGCTGTGCACGGTTCTGGCATGGTGACATCACAAGCACAAGGCTGACCATCACTGCCAGGAAGAGTGGTTTGACAGAGAGTGAGCCCGCACGTGGTCCAGACTGCTGGCGAGGCACAGGTGGGTGAATTGCCCGGGGCCAGAATTGCTGCCAGAAGCCAAGGACTGTGAGATTCTACTCCTAGTCTGGGGGGAAGAATTGGATAGAACACCTACCTCACCCCACTTAGGAAATTTCATCCTATAAACCTGGCGGTGACTTTGTGCTTCTAGTAACCAAGCGGGTGATAAGTGGGATAACGGCACGAGCAGGCCCTTTGGAGTCCCAGAGAAATTAGCTTTTTGAGGGAAATACAAAGGGATAGCATTCATTTCTAAGAAACTTCTAGAAACTGCTCGGTTTTTACAAATAGTATGGGCTTCCTTAAACAGGTCTGTGATCTAAAATATTTTAGAGAGAAGTTTAATAGCCAGGATCAGAAGAGCAACCACAAAAAATGTTTCCATTAACAGCTATGAAGTTGTAAGACCCCATTCCCATACCATCCTGGTTAACCAGAGATTTTTGATGGACCAGGTATACGACATCCTGACTATACCTTATGAGACCAGCAGATGAGACCAAAGGCTCCACCTGGAACTTGTAAGTGCAGAATCTCAGGCCTTACCTAAGATCTGCTGAATCAGGACCTGCAGTGTTAATAAGACCCCAGGTGATTTGTGCGTATATTAAAGTCTGAGAAGTGCTGGCCTACAGGTCCTCTGGTCCATGTGATATTTTTCAAGCAAGGAAATGGAAGCCCAGGAGAGGAAGTCTTTTACTCCAGGTGACAGGAAGGTGAGGGGCTGTGACAGGGAAGCCCCACAGCCCCCATGCCCAGTGGAGGCTCGTCCCTACTCCTTCCTCTGCCCCAGCACCCCCTGCCCCCCCGCCCCCCCCCCCCAGTTATGAGATTCTCTTCTCCAACCCCTTGACCCAGAGATGGGTGGAAGATGGGCCAGCTGTGTGGCCCCTTAGAGCAGCAGACAGCCAGGGACACAAAGCACGCCTGCAAGAGAAAGGAGCTGGAGGATGCACGCCTCCCAGAATGCTCTCAGGGAGTGCACGGTGTGTGGAGAAGGATGTGGGGACCACGGCTGGTACCTTTCCCTATGCCCGAGGCTTGCCTCCCAAACCCACACGTGGATTTTCCCTGTGGGGACCTGAGATCTCTTTGACCACAGAATGTGCTAGGTTTGAAATGTCAGGGAACTGATGCCTCAGAAGACAGCCCTTCATGAATGAATCGGTGGGTAAATACCTTGGCTTCCTCACCTGTGGGGCACAAGGACCACTTTGGGGTGACCCCATGCAGTCTTCTAGAGGACCTGGGAAAAGGAGCCCCCATTGCCCTACAGCAACACCCTTCTCAGGAGCACACCCTAAGCTGGCTTCCTCCCTTTCCTTATCTTACTTCCCAGCACCCCTTCTGGGGATTCCTGGGATCACCTCCCAGATCAGCTCCTTGCCCTTGAATCCTCTCAGAGTCTGCTTCTGAAGCAATCCAACGGGACTGAGATGAGAAGCCCAAAGATGATCACCACACTGCACTGTAGGGAGGGTGGTTTCCTCCAGAACTTTGGTTCTGTGAATGAGTGATGCAGGTTTGGGGCAGAGCTGAACTGCCGTGGAGAACGGGGACCAGGGCTGACTTGAGTTACCCCAAGACACATTTCTCTTTACATTCCTGGAACGGCCTAGCTTCACATCTATGTACATTAGATACTCAGTGAATATTGCTTTGATAGGCACCAAATTATTCTCCTTCCAGGCCACCCACCAAGCTCTGTCCAGCTTTGTGTGATACTCAGTAAGGTTTGTCTTGGTTTCATAACTGCTTCAAAGACTTGGTTGGTAAAACATAACCAGTGAAATTGAGAAAAGAGTTTCCAAAGCTTGGTGTGTACTGTTTGCATATTCATAAAGTTCCTATGCACTCAGTCCCATGGGCGTCAAAATAAAGGCTCTGTATTCACTGTGCTACTCCTTCATTATGTATTCAGAGGTCGCCCACAGAATAGCTGTAGCTACAAGGGAGTCCAGATTAAGGACTCTCTGACTTTTCCCCAGGATTTCCCCTGCTCTGTTATGACTAGAGGTCTGCTGTTGACTCATTTGCGTAGGTTAGAAGGTAGTTGTGCAAACAACATTTTTTCAGATTTTCTTCAAGCATGAGAAAGGTCAATGAGATAAGATGATTAAAATGCTTTTTTGATTAAGAAAAATAAAATGTCTGCTGTTAAGGCAACACCTTTCAGAAGCCCCTCTAAAACCAGGCTGGACCCTCTAAAACTTGCGCAGCAGTCAGCAAACTCTGCAACGGGCCCAACAGTAAGTGTTTTAGGATTTGCAGGCCTCGGGTCTCTGTCCTAACTACTCAGCTCTGTGGTGTGAAAGCAGCCAGTCACAATGTGCAAACGTATGGGCATGCATGTGTTCTAATAAAACTTTATTTAGACGCCCAAATTTGAATTTTATTTACTTCCAAATGTTATAAAAAATAGTCTCCTTTTGACTTTTTAAATAGAATGTGACAATGATTCTTACCTCATAGGCCATCTGGCCTGCTGGCACTCTTTTGCCAAGCCCTAACCTGGTGTTCTGTCACCCGCTCTCCACTCGGTGGAGGGGAGGAGGGAAGGAAAATATAATAGAACCGGAGGGAGGTGTTGGGAAGGAAAGCAAATTTCCCCTCTGCCCACATCATCCCTGTGCCCCATCTTCCATGTCCTGTAGAACAAAACCACCCCAAGTAGATAAGGCCTACAGATGATCATGCAGAAATGTCATGGGTCTAGGAAGTATTTAAGTACCTAGAAAGTTTTTTGACATCTTGTACTGATGTGTCTTGCTTCTTAAATAACACCCCTGCCCCAAAGTGAATCTAATGGGGGAAGTTGCATGTTAACAAGATAAAAGTGAAGCTTTATGTAAAGGGAGCCGGTGTTGGGGGTGAGGGAGAACCCCATGCACTCACATCCCAACCCCACAGCCAGCCGGCTTTCTTAGGGGGCTCCAAGGAGCACAATCGGATGACCACTGTCCTAAGAAGAGGAGGCAAGTCCTAACACCACTGCTGTTCCTTTTCCAAAGGCAGTCTTACGTTCCTGGGATACACGCAGAAAGCTGGCCAGCATGCTGGAAGCCAAGTGTGCCGTGGATCCCAGCCGGGCACATGCCAGGGCCTCCTCTACAGGGCAGACTCACACCCCGGGCAGAGTGTGACACACAGGAAGAGATTATTGTCAGGCAACATGTGGGTCACAGCTTAGCAGAGCATCGAATGACAGTCAAAACACAGAGCCTGGTGAGAACAGGAGAGACTGGAGTTAAGGCAGGGAAAATGCTCTTCCATTCCACAGAAACCATGCACACTGATCTAGATCTGTTTGGTTATAGGCTCATCTTCCACATCACAGAAAATGTCTCTGTGATCACACATTCCCGTGTGGGTTTTGTTTGTTTGTTTTTGTTTTTTAATTTGGCCGCACCGCACGGCTTGTGGGATCTTAGTTCCCCGATCAGGGATCGAACACAGGCCCTCGGCAGTGAAAGCGTGGAGTCCTAACCACTGGACCGCCAGGGAATTCCTCCCTTGTGTTTTTAAAATTAGAGATTCACTGTGGTTAGAAGGGAAACAGGTGTGCTCACACTCAGAAAACCGGGCTTTACCCTCCGGGTGTGTCGAGTCTGGCTGTAGCCTTGGGCCCGTCACCTCCTCCCTGACCCTCGGGCCTCTTAGGTGCACAGCATTAGCTGCCCTGTGATGTCATAGAGGGTTAAATAAGATGACGTCAATAGGTGCCCAGCCCAGGACTTAGCGACCTTTCGATAAATATTTAAATTGAATCTGTATTTGGACACCAAGTGAAAATTGAAGAACAGAAAAGCAGTCCTTTTGGGGGGCTGTTGTTTAGTGTACTTTCAGAGGGTGCAGCAAAAGGATGTTTACCAAAGGTATTAAATCCTAAAGTTTAACAACCCGCCCCCCGAAAGTTTTGTAACAAATAATCTATGAAACAAACAGATACAAAGCACAAGTGCAAAGATGTTTGCAAAAATATATGGCAGGGCTTCCCTGGTGACGCAGTGGTTGAGAGTCCGCCTGCCGATGCAGGGGACACGGGTTCGCGCCCTGCTCCGGGAAGATCCCACATGGCGCGGAACGGCTGGGCCCGTGAGCCATGGCCGCTGAGCCTGCGCGTCCGGAGCCTGTGCTCCGCAACAGGAGAGGCCACAGCAGTGAGAGGCCCGCATACCGCAAAAAAAAAAAAAAAAAAAAAAATATATATATATATATGGCAATTGTGATTAGAAAAAAATAGTTGGTAAACATCACAGAAACCCTCCTTTCAGACACCTCAACAGATCCTTTCTAACTCAGTTACTTGGTTTTCATATGATCTGCGAGAAGATTATATAATTTCAAAAGTGTCTGTAAACTACTCATTTGCATCTGATTTCTCAGTGTCTAATTTGTTCATCAGCCAAAACTATATGTATAAAACCAGCTTTTTAATCAGCTCACAGAATGTGTAGAAGAAAATTAATCTTCCATTATATGAGAGAAGAATTCTTACATTCAGAATTATTATGCATTTTGCACTTGGTACAAGGAGGAATGATTTACAGAACTGTGTTAGCTTGTGTCTCTATAAACATCCACTTTAAAAACTGCTGCAAATCCAAGGTTGGTGTGCTGCATTTTCACACCCCCAGGAGCTGATGTGAATTCGGAACAGAGTTTTCATGGCACACGCAGAAGAGGGCTTGAGCGGGTTGCTAGGAGAATAAGGCATCTTTGCCTTTTGTCCTCATTTGGAAAAGAGAAAAAGAAACAGTGGCTGGCTTCATGGGAAAATTCTAGGGAAACTGTTCTTGTGTGGCTGTATTCCTATCAGGCAAGGGGAAGGGCATTTCCACTAAAGCAGTGGAATTTCTGCACCAGAGCCAGCACCTCCCTCTGCTCTGGCTGCCTGGGTCTTAGCCATGCTGATACCCACCCTGTGTGGGCTCAGGAATTGGTAACTTTCACAGGGCCAGTTCCACTCCTGAGTTCATTTTTAACTAGTGCAGGAAGTAACTTCACCCACAGGGGCCTCAGTTTTTTCGCTGGTACACGAAAGGGACTCTGAGGTCTCTTCCGTAGTGTTGATTCTGTGACAATCTGAGACCAGATTTCTAACTACTTTTCTCCAGCACAAATCTTAGGAGCGGGAACCCTGGTCTGGAAGAAGACTGATCCTGGTAGAGCTGTTTCCCTCTGACAGCCATCAAGAGGACTTGCTCTGTCCAACAATCCCACGTCTGGGTATATACCCCGAAGAATGGAAAGCAGGGTCTGCAAGAGATATTTGCACACCCATGTTCATAACAACACTATCCACAATAACCAAAAGATGGAAGCAACCCAAATGTCAGTCAGTGGATGAATGGATAAAGAAAATGTGATATACATTCATATATATATATACACACACATACACATATATACACACATACATGCATATCATTCTGCCTTAAAAAGGAAATTCTGACACATGTTGCAACATGGATAAACTTTGAAAACATTATGCTAAGGGCAATAAGCCAGTCTCAAAAAGATAAAAAACTGCACCATCCCACCTATAGGAGACACGCCTACAATAGTCAGATTCACAGAGACAAAGGGTAGAATGGTAGTTGTCAGAGGCTGGGGGGAAGGGGGGAGGGGAAGCTGTTGTTAAATGGGTATATTGTTTCAGTTTAGCAATTCGAAAAGGGTTCTGGAGAGTGAATACATAACAATGTGAATATGCTTAGCACTACTGAATTGTGTACTTAAAATTGGTACTAAGGTACATTTTATGTTCTATGTATTTTACCACAATGAAAAAAAAAAAGACTTGCCTTAGGAGACCCCAAGCCTCCGCCTGGGCTGGGGACCTTGTCTTGCCTACTTTGTCCTGGCCTTAAACAGAGGGGTCTGTGAACTTGGATGAGGAAGCATTTACATCTTTAATTTCACTAAGCTTTAATTAAAATGTGGTATTTCCTTCCACTATAGATGTAAATAATAGATCACAGAAGTATCAGCAGTGTCTGAGACTTTGTCACTGAGAGAACTCAGATTCTTTCCTATCACAGGTGTTACAAATTCCTTAAAATATTGTTTAGGTTTATCAGCAGTTCAAAGTTCTATTAGTAGACTGGCTGCTACATCTTGTTAATTGATATGTTAATAAAGAAGCAGATATATTCCTATACCATAAACTGTTAAATATCTTGATAATTCTAATTCAGTATAACTGGTTTCCTTCAAAGTCCTATGTATTTCATTGAATGACTTTTAGAATATTGAATTAAAATTTAGATAAAAATGAGAAGAGCTCACAGTGCTTTAATTTTCCACAGGGAGGCTGGGTTCTTTGTTTATGTTTTTTGGGGAGGCTGGTCACTAAGCATGTGTTGATGTGGATATATCTGAGGGACAGCCCATGATACATTTCACTGAAATATGCAAAGCCCGTGTCTGTTTCCACTGTACTGTCAGCATCAGTGGAAGGCAGAATCAAGGCCCCCAAAGATGTCTGTGTCCTAAAGCTGGAATCTGTGAAAACGCTACCTTACATGGCAAAAGGGATTTTGCAGATGTGATTAAAATAAAGATCTTGAGATGGGGAGATTGTCCTGGATCATCAGTGGACTCAAAGTAATCACAAGGTCCTTTAAAGAGGGAGGCAGGAGGGTGGGAGAGAAATGTGAAGATGCTATGATGCTGGCTTTGAAGATGGAAGAGGTGGCCACGCACCGAGGATTGTAGGCAGCCTCCAGATGCTAGAAAAGCCACGCAAACAGATTCTCCCCTGGAGCCTCCGAAAGGAGTGCAGGCCTATGGACACCTTGATTTTAGCCTCATGAGACCCATTTCAGGCTTCTGTCTTCCAGAACTGAGATAATAAATAGGTGTTGTTTTCAGCCAGTAAGTTTGTGGTAATTTGTTGCAGGAGCCATGGGAATCAGATACAACATGGAAACTGTGGAAGAGTTATGCTTAGCAAAGACACCCAGAGAGAAGGCGGGGGTGGAGGGGTGAGAGGTTTGCTTATATGTTTGTCCTTTGAGAAGTAGTACTTCCTTGCTGTCTTCACAAAACAACAAAAGTTTCACAGAATAACTGCTACCTTTAGACAGCACTCACCCCCACTACCAATGATGCACTGATATTCTATTCTATTTGTTTTATTCTGTTCTATTCTATTCTATTTGCTGATAAGATTGGTTTCGCAACCTCTTAAAGAATCATGACCCATAGAGTGCATGTCTGAATAACAATTTCTCCTTAATTTAGGAAAATATGGTGATAGTGTGTGTGTGCGTGTGTGTGTGTGTGTGTGTGTGTCCCCAGACCTTTACCCAAAGGAGCAAAGTCAGTCTCATAAAGTGTCGTGGTTTGGGGTGAATTCCTTCCTGGTGATTCAGGACAACTGGGACTGTGAAGAGAGGAGCAACTGGCCTCCAGAGAAAGCGGGGTTCGAGGAGAAAGGTCAGGAGTGAGAGCTCCACATGGCAGAACAAAGACACTTTCCAGAAAAGTAACATTCAGGGTTCAGCTGCAATTTGCTCCCATCTACCCTAAACTCTGACTTACCCCATCCCACTTTCTGCTGCTCCAAGCTTTGTAAGAGTCCTCAAGAACCGTACTCCCATTTTAGTGACAGTTGGAGAAATAAAACTTGGATTTCATACAGGAAACATTCTGCATTTTCAGTGGGATTTTGAAAATCTTGATAAAATCATATAGCAGCCATTATTAATTTTAAGGATAGCCCATAAACATGGAAATCTTTTTTTTAAATCAATTTATTTATTTATTTTTGGCTACGTTGGGTCTTCGTTACTGCGTGCAGGCTTTCTCTAGTTGTGGCGAGCGAGGGCTACTCTTCCTTGCGGTGCGCGGGTTTCTCATTGTGGTGGCTTTTCTTGTTGTGGAGCACGGGCTCTAGGCGTGTGGGCTTCAGTAGTTGCAGCACGTGGGCTCAGTAGTTGTGGCTCGAGGGCTCTAGAGTGCAGGCTCAGTAGTTGTGGTGCACAGGCTTAGCTGCTCCATGGCATGTGGGATCTTCCCGGACCAGGGCTCAAACCCGTGTCCCCTGCATTGGCAGGCGGATTCTTAACCACTGCGCCACCAGGGAAGTCCCATGAAAATCTTTTTTAAATGACCTTGAGCTAAATAGTGCTACTGCTCATTTTGTTTACTCTGCATATTAGGAAGATATTCTTTTAACCCTGCAAATGAGCACTGACTGACCTAAAAATGTAAGTGCAAAAGAAATGAAGCCTTTAAAGACTGTGTTCATCTGTGTTTCTGCTTCCCATCCCTTTGCCTCAGGAGCTGTGGGGGCCTATGGGGGGATTCTGAGCCTGTTAGTAGTAGGTGACTTATCAGGTTACACAAATCTCATGAGTTTCAAAGGCTACCTTGTACTGAGGGGTATGAGTGTGGCTGGGTCCAAGGCTGATTCTGGGAACCCAACATTTCTTTCAAAAACCCTTCTAGTTACGCATAGGTAGGTTCAAATGCAACTACTATGACACTTGACACCCCCAAATAGTAAACAACAAGTGCATACTGAACACTGGCAGCATCTGTTAATGCGTTATAGGCAGAATAATGCCCCCCCCCCCACCCGAAAGATGTCTAGGTCCTAATGCCTGGAACCTGTGGATATGTTACCTTATGTGGCAAAGGGGAATTAAGGTTGCAGATGGAATTAAAGTTAGTAATCATATGATCTTGAAATGGGGAAATGAGCCTGGATTATCAGGTGGGATCAATATAATCACAAAGGTTCTGACAAGCGGGAGGAGGCAAAGGAGGGGGTCAGAGTGATGTGACGTGAGAACAACTCGACTCACCTTTGCTGGCCGTGAAATTGATGGAGGAGCGGGCCACAGGCCAGGGAGTGTGGGCAGCCTCAAGACGCTGGAAAAGACAAGGAGACAGATGCTATGCAGAGCTTACAGAAAGGACCGTGATGTTGGTGCCTCGATTTTAGCCTGATGAGACCCGTGTCAGAATTCTGACCTATAGAACTACAGGATAACACATTTGTGTTGGTGGCAGAAAACCAATGACTCTGTTTCAGAAAGTGAGCCATGGGCACCAGAGAAGGGCTGCCTGGAGAGGACAAGCAGAGCTGATGTGGGAACTGGATGCTCTCTCAAGGGGGCCCTTATTCAGGGCAAATGTCAACAAATGATGAACCAAGAAACAAAAATGTCATATATTCTCACATGTCATATATTCTCACATACATATCATGATTCTCTCATACATTTTCACAGGTTCAAGGATCCCCTCTCCATTAGCGTCTATTCCTGTAGAACAAGTCACTCTCAAATTTAGAGGCTGAAAACGATAATCGTTTATTATCTCTCAGAGTTTCGATGAGTCCAGAATTCAGACAAGGCACGGAGAGAACAGGTTGTCTCACGCTACCTTACATGGGCCTCAGCTGGAAGACTTGAAGCTTGGGAGCTGGAATCATCTGAAGGATCTTGTATTCACACCATCTTGTAGCCTCTCCCTGTGGCTTGGGCTTCCTCACAACATGGTGGCCAAGGGCCAGTGAAAAGAGTGGAGGAGGGGTGAGAAAGATAAGACCAGTAGGAGGTATACTGCTTTATATGAACCATCCTCAGAAGTCTTGCATCCCTGCTTCTGCTGCACTCGATGGCTGGGAAAGTTGCATGTACAGAAAAGGCGGAAGCTGCCCCTCTGTTTCTTCCCTTAGAGAAGTGGAGTAAATCAGATCTGGATTATTTGCTTACTACGGCCTTGTGAACTTGGGAAAGTTGAATATAGCTCTGATAGCAATAATAATCCAATGTTTTAGGTGTTATAATCTATCTTTTACAGAAAAGTAAACTGAGGCTTATAGAACTGTTCCATTGCTGGGATAATACCTGCAGGTGACAAAGCATTTGCCACATACCTTATTCAGATGCTCACAACTGCCCTGTGAGATGTCACTGCTTTCTTCCCTGGGCCAAACAACCGAATGAAGGACACAATCTCAGCTAAAGGGCTCGATTACCTGGCCAAGGATGGCCTGCCCCACTGGACTGATAACCAGCTCTGCACTACCTTCCAACAGTAGGATTATACAGCCACACCTTTGCCACATAACTCTGCAGGGTCCTCTCATGGTGGGTGGGGTGTTCTTCCCTCCCCTGCTTCTGGGCACAGTCCTGTGACCTGCTTTGGCCATGGGGATGTCAGCAAATGTGAAGAGTGCAGAGGTTTGAAATGAGCTTGCCCAATGGGGCTTGTTCTCCTGAACTTTCCCAATCACTGAGAGACGCACATGGCTCCTGAAGTCCTGCAGTGCCAGGAGGAGAATGAGAGCTACATGGAGTAGAGAGGCGGGGCCCCATAGAGCCCAGTCTGGATCAGCCTAGAGCTCAAACTGCAAAAATGCCAACACAATTTGTGTGTGTTCTCGTCCTCACCCCAGAGTCATTGCCTCAGAGAGCAACATGCAAGATAAGGAAATTTTATCTTGGTCCTTTTCTGAATTATGCCTCTTTCTGGTCTCTGCTCTCGTCTCCTGCCCTACGTGGCCCCTCCCCACCTCCATCTGGAGCCCAAAGCCGTTGTGAGACGCTAGTTCCCCACAACGACCCTCTGTTCTCTGCAGATGACCCCATGAGATGAAGCAACCTCTGTCGTATTACAGTCTACACACATGTCAAATAAAAATCTCAGAGCTCCCCAGTCAAGCGTGCAAAGTAACCTAATGAAATCAATTCAAGCTCAGGTAAATTACCTAAGAATCCAGAGACACAGAATGTTTTATAAATTTTCTAAATCACTTCTTAGAGATAATTTAGGTGGAATAGCTATGTAGCTATGTGTAAGGGCACCTGTGCACGTTTGGGGGATGGGGAGAATTTTGATGTTTAAAGTTATGACAATAAAGTTTTTCCTCTGGAGGACACAACTCACACTGCTTCATTTCAGGAGAACGTAGAGGTATATGGCTAGGCACTAGCAGAAGTGCCCTAGATTTACATGTTTACTTAGACATGACCAGAATCATTCATCCAACTGTAACTCAGTCACTGAATGTTTGAGTGTGTAAACCCTGTGTTCATATGCGTGTGTGTGTTGGGCGGGGGGGGGGGGGGTTCACGGCCACCTTCACTTATAACTATTCTCACTCTCTGTTCACAATCTCTGTGTTGGATTCAGAAATTGAACCCCAAAAGCAATGCCTCTTCTACAGATAGTCCCCTGGAATGGAGGCTCTCTAAGGGCAGGCATCATCTTTTCTGTCTTTCTATTTCTAGAATGTAGCACCCTGTCTAGGACAGAGTAGGTGATCAAAGAAGATCTGTTGGATGAATAAATGAGAGAATGAATAAATGAATGAATGGGATGGTTATCAGGCTTTTCCTTGATACTTCTGGTGACAGGAGAAATTCACTACTTTGAGAGTCAGCTTGCTTTCATAGTAAAGTTTTCACTCACAAATTAAAGTCCTTGGAAGGACTATCGTATCAAAATAGGCCCGAATTCTTGGCTGTATTCACAAAAGATGAATCTCCAGTAACCTCCTTGTAAATGCCACTGGGTCTCATGTCACTAGAAAAACTAACTTTCATTTCAGTTCAGCTAATATTTATTGAACACCTACTATGTGCCTGGTATGATGGGAGGGGAGCCCTTACCTTAGGAGAGATATTTACTATTTTTCATCAGTTATCTTGTTGAATATTCATTGCCCCTACAGTGACCAAGGACTGTGCAGAAGAGAGATGGTCCTTGTCTTCATGGAAATTACAATTTAATGGGAGAAGCCATTAATTTGATAAGCATTTATTGGGCACCTACTACGTGTCAGGCACTTATAGGTGCTGGAGCTAGAACAAGGAATAAAGCAGACGGAAATCCTGGCTCTCATAGAGTTTGTATTCTGGTTGGGACACAGAACACACCCAAGATAACTAAGTAAAGCATGTACTGTATCAGATGGGGATGAGTGCTAAGAAAACATTTAAGCAAGTGTATTAAGTTCCTATTGTTGTTGTAACAAATTAGCACAAACCTAGTGGTGTAAACAACACAAATTTATTAGCTTATAGCTCTGGAGGTCACAAGTCAGAAATGAGTTGATAGGACTGGATTCCTTCTGTAACCTTTAAGAGAGAATCCATTTTCTTGCCTTTTCCAGCTTCTAAAGGCCACCTATTCTCTTTGGCTCATCGTCCCATCCTTCTATCTTCAAAGCCAGCAGTGTAGCATCTTCCAACTTCTCTCTCCCCCTCTCATCCCTGCATCTATCCTCATAGCTCCTTCTCGGACTCTGACCCTGATGCCTCCCCTCTTATAAGACCCCTTGTGATTACATTGGACCCACCCAGAGAGTCGAGGATAATCGTCTCAACATCATTGACTTCATTGCATCTGCAAAGCCCCTTTGCCATGTAAGATAACATAGTTATAGGTTTCAGGGATTAGGATGTGGGCATGTTTGGGGGCAAAGAAGGAAGACGGGAAGTGTTGGTGAAGAGGGATGCCATTTTAGACAGGATGTCAGAAGAGGGCTCACGGAGAAGGTGGCTTTGGAGTAATGTGTGAAGGAAATGATGGAGCTGCTGAAATTGCTGGGGGAAGAGCATTCCTGATGGAGGAAACACCATGTGCAAATACATGAGTCGGGTGTGTGCCGGGTATATTTAAGGAACAGCAAGGAGGCCAGGCAGCGTGGCTAAAGAGGGGAGAACGGGGAAGAAGGACAGATGCTGTGGTGGGAGGTGTACCAAGGAGCTGGGGGAGATAACCCTCCCTAGGTCTCTTGCACTTCTGCATGTCTGAGTGAAGAGGCATGGACTGCCTTTGTTCTTTTTAAAAACTTTTTTTGGCTGCGTTGGGTCTTCGTTGCTGTGCGCGGGCTTTCTCTAGTTGCGGCGAGCAGGGGCTACTCTTTGTTGCAGTGCATGGGCTTCTCACTGCGATGCCTTCTCTTGTTGTGGAGCATGGGCTCCAGGCATGCGGGCTTCAGTAGTTGCAGTATGCGGGCTCAGTAGTTGCGGCACGCAGGCCCTAGAGTGCACGGGCTTCAGTAGTTGTGGCACACGGGTTCAGTAGTTGTGGCTTTGACTGCCTTTCTTCTGAACTATCTTTTCAAGAACTTTTGTAGAGCAAACAGCCTTGGGAGATGAAGATAGGGTTTCCTGTCACAGTTATAGGGCAGAATGTTTACTGCCCATATAAAAGATTGGGGTTCTCTAAGCTCAGGGTTTCCCTCCTATAGGTCAATCCACTATATGTGCATCTGGACCTCTTGGCCCTCCGGGAACTGGGGCTCCGTTAACTACCAGCTCATGAAAATGCTGATCCTCTAGCTACTGCGATTGCTATGAATAATAAAGCCCTTTGTTTCTGACCCAGGGGCCTCGTGTCTTTGGCAGGCTACCTTGTTAGCTTACAAGTAGGGGGAACCATCACACCCCGCACAGCTCTTGATAGGCTCTAGTGTGTGTATGGCTTTGGAGACCACAGTAAAGAGCTGAATTTTACTCTGAATGGGACAGCAGTCACGGGAGGGTTTTGAGCAGAGGCTTAACATGACCTAACTTGGGTTTTATAAGGGTCACCAGGGCTGCCTTCTTGAGAACAGTCTGTAAGGACACCAGATAAGAAGCAAGGAGATCAATTGCTAGATCAATTTCCTAGCAACAATCCAGAGGCAAGATGATCACGACTTTAATAGGTTGGTGGCAGCGGCGTTGGTGAGAAGCTGTGAGATTCCGGATCTTGTGGAGGTAGAGCTGACACTATTTGGGATATGGGGGAGAGAGGCATCAAGGATGGTTGTTGGCCTGAGCAAAAGGAGGCCTGAAGTTGCCCATAACTGGAACAGAGAAGATTTCAGGAGGAGCAGAAAAGAGGGCATAACAAGAGTTCAGTCTGAGACGTGTTAGATTTCAGTTGTCAGCGGGCATGCAAGGGATGCTGAGGAAGCGGTTGGATATGAATTTGTGATTTAGGGTTGAGGTCTGGGCTAGAGATATGAATTTGAGGTTCATTAACCTGTATATGATATTCACACCCAAAAGACAGAGGTTCCCCGCTTATAGAAAAGAGACCCGGAGATGAGCCCCGGGGGCTCTCCATATTTAAAGGTTACAGGAGTAAGAGGGGATCACAAACCGGACTGAGAATCCGGGAAGGTCGTGGGAAAGCCTGGTGATCATGTTATCCCAGCAGCCAGGAGAAGGGTTCAAGGAGGGGAGCAACCAATGAGTGCTGAGACGTTAAGTAAGATGAGGGCACATTGTCGGCATCTCAGTTACTACAGTTAGGTAGGATGAGAGCAAAGCCAGAGGCATATCACAGAGGGAGCCTGGAACTCTGCCTCAGGCATCAGGGACCTGCTGGGGTTGGGGATAGGGAGGAAGGCATGAGCAAGGGCTCAGAGTGCTGAAGGTGGTCAGCACATTTGTCTGGGGGAACTGTGAACCCAAAGTGTAACCCAAGGAGGCTGGATACCAGGGTGAGTAAGCCACACGCAGGCTGCACATGAACCAGGTGAAGACTCAGCTGCTTTGATCAGGGATGCCAGGGCAGCAGACTCGCTTTTCCAAAAGGTCACTTGGATGGGCGTGGTTAGGGACCAGGCCAGTGCGCACAAACTTGGCGCCGGTGCTCAGCACATCTGCAACTATCCGGTTTGCCTCGAACCTGCGGGATTAGCCTCCTGCGCGCGCTGGGCCCACTGCTGCAGTGCAGTCAGGCTCCGCGGGGTCCCGGGCGCTGAGCTTACGCGGGGATTGGGGTGGGTGAACAGGCTGGGGACCCACATCTCAGTTTGCTTGGTTTTTTGTTTTTGTTTTTAATTTTAAAGGAAAAGGATGCCTAGGGAGCCTCCGTGGTATTTCACAGCATCTCGTGTCCTCGTCTAAACTTCACTCCTGGAGTGTGAATATCCACGCCGCCACGGCTAAGGAGGCTCTTCGCCTTCGGGAAGAAATTTAGTTTATTTAGAGGAAGAACTCGTGTCACTTTCGCAAAAGGAGACAGCAAGTGAAAACTGGGGCTGGGGGGAGGGGAAGCAACAAAGTGCGGTCGGGGGACACGGTGAGTCGCAGAAGCTCCTCTAACCAGCCTCCCAGAAACAAACAAAAACGCGGGCGGGGTCGTGCACGGCCTCCCGGGTCCCGAGACGGCGGGACAGCCGCGGGGCAGCGCAGAGACTCGTGGAGAGGCTGGGGCAGGGGGCCGGCCGCGTCGCGGGTCTGCTAGCCTGTCAGCCCGGCCCCTCGCTCCCGGGGCCCCGGCCGCACGGGGGCCCCGGGCGTCGTGCGCGCCTCCTCCCCGCGGTCCCGCCGGGGCGCCGACGCGGCGCGGCGCGGACTACAAGTCCCAGGAAGCCTAGGGGCAGGCGCGGGGCGGAGCCTGGCGCAATTCCCCGGGATCCGGCGCGCTGGGAAGCGCCGGGGAGGAAGCAGCGGCGGCGGGCGGCGGGCCGCGAGCGGCGAGCGGCAAGCGCGCGGGCGGGCGGGGCGCAGGCGGAGGCGGGGCCGACGTGGGCCGGAGCCCTGCGTGCCAGGGAGGGGGCCGGCCGGGCAGGCGGCGAGTGGCGCTCGGCGCGGGCTCCGGGGCTTGCGAGGCGCCTGCGGCTCGGTCCCGGCTCGGCGGGCTGCGCACGGCGGGCTCAGCGCAGGGGCCCCGGCGCGCCGGGCGGCGCAGCACGCAGCGCGCGGACCCACGCCGCGGCCGGGCGCCCCGAGCGGCCCGGCCGCTGCCCGGGGGCCGGCCCTCGGCCCCGGCGCTCAGAGCGCGGCGGCTGCCTGGGCTTTAATGGCTGCTCGGCGGGGCAGCGCCTAGGGGTGGAAGGCGGCTGCGGCGCAGGAAGGCGCCCGAGCGAGCCTCCTCCGGGGCCGGCCGCGCCCGCCGCGGCGCTCCATGGGGGCCCGCTGACCCGGGGCGCCGGGGCCCGCTCTCTCGCCAGCCCGCCCGCCGGCCGCGCGTCCCGGCCATGAACTGAGTCGGCGGGCCGGCCCCGCGCCTGCTCCGCCCGCTCCTTTCTTCTCGCGCCTCCTCCGCCCGCCGCCGGCGGGCCCGGCTCCCCGGGGGCTGCGGCTCCCCGGGCTCGGCGGCCCGCGGGCCCCGGGGCGCGGGGCGGCGGCGGCGGCGGGGGGCGCGCGGCTCCGGGCGCGGTGCCTGCACCATGAACTACCAGCAGCAGCTGGCCAACTCGGCTGCCATCCGGGCCGAGATCCAGCGCTTCGAGTCGGTCCACCCCAACATCTACTCCATCTACGAGCTGCTGGAGCGCGTGGAGGAGCCGGTGCTGCAGAACCAGATCCGGGAGCACGTCATCGCCATCGAAGGTGAGGGCCGGGCCTCCGCGGGGCTTCTGGAAGGCGCGGGGGAGCGGGCGCGCGCGTGTGTGTGCGTGCGTGTGTACACACGCGCCGGGCCGTGGCACGCGGCTGCCCCGCCGAGTGGGCACTGCGGTGCGTCTCACCCCGCAAGGCCGGGCGAGAGCGGAGGGGGAGGCCGAGGGCTGGGCGAGCGCGCCGCCAGCTCTGCCAGCGAAGATGGATCGCCGGCGATAATGTGCTAATGGGCAGTAGCGTCTCCGGTGAGAAAGTGGCTCCGTGTGGCCGCGTCCTGGGCTACCCGAGTGACCCAGCCCAAGCCCTGGGGCAGCCGGAGGAGTTGGCGCCACCGGACCGCGATAGGTTACCAGGCTGGGGCCGAGCGTCTTGCTGGACGTTGAAGAGGTCTTTTGAGAAGTGTTGCTTCTGGGGGCGAGGCTCTGGCTGGCGTGCTTAGGCGGGCAGGGCCAACCCCTTTGGTGTCTTTGGGGTGCCATTTCGGGGGCACAGTGGAGAGAGCTGACCTTAGCCGGAGCGGAGAGCCAGCCCCCGCTGCAGGCTGCATCGTGTCCCGATGCTGGTCTACCTGCCCCTGTGCAGAAGCTGGCTTCTTCTATGGCGTGTTTTCTACCAGAAGTCCTGGGTCACATCAGAAGAACCCTCCCTGGGGGGTCTCACTTTCACACACCTGGCACTGGGAGGCCACCCACCATTCCTGCGAGTCAGGCGAGGCAGTGATCCTCCGGAGCCGTTCAGGCGAGTTCTGCCTCTCCTGGGCCTGTGTTTTCTCGGGTTTGCCATGGCTCTTATGTCTCTGCTATTCGGCTTCCGGTTTGTTCCCTTGCTTCCCTTCTCACTGCCATTGGTCAGTGATGGTAAAAGAACTGAAGGGTGGGTTGTCCATAATATAGAACTGTCCTAACCAAAAGCCACTCTGGCCACAGTTGAGGAACACTGAGAAGGTTCTAAGGCCTGGCAGGAGTGTGTCGGGAGCCCAGCCGCAGGCATCGCCCAGCTCCCCTCCGTCTGCAGGTGAGGGGGCACTGGCCTCAGGAGAGCGTTGCTGTGGCGCCGTGCTGCCTGAACTGCTCACCCCAGAGTGTCTTGGTTTGACGCTTGACCAGTTAGGTGGAGAAGGTGGATGTGGTGGGGCTGATCCTCTTGGCATTTGGCAGCCCTATGGACTTGAACAGCATCCCAGCCAGGCTGCTGATTGGCCGCCTGTATCCATAGGGGACTTGCTAATTCCGGGGAGGATCTGAACAGTGCTCCAGCCTTATGTGGGCTTGGCTCTCAGAGCACCTGACCGCCCTGTTGGCAGTTTAAGATGCTTCCAGGTTCCTCGAGAGGCAGAGGCTGCAGTGTGGCTCTGACAAGACTTGCGGGAGGCCGCGGGGCCGGCACACGGCTGCTGATGCTGGGTGAGCTTGCAGAAACGTTCCTCCAGAGCCGGGGCTCTCGCTCCGCGGCCACCCAAGTGAAGGGCTCCTGTGCCTGTTTCCGCTGTCTCTCCGCAGCTCTCTGGCAGCATCCACAGGAGTCTGATGAAACACTTTGAAAGCTGGTGACTAGCACTGAAAGCACCTGGCTGAGAGCGCCTAGTCTCTGTGCAGAGACCTCTAGCTGAGTGTGATTCATGCTGCCTCGTTTTCATTTCCCGTCGTGAAGCCCAGTTCTGGGGTCTCGGGCACCCCTCGCAAAGCATTTTGGTGTTCTAGCAAGAGGATGTGGTTTCATTTTTCTTTTCTTTTCCTTCTTTTCTAAAAAAACCAAAACATTGTGTGGTTCCTAGATGGTGGTTTCTGGTAGCTTGCTGTCTACCTGTACTATGTCAGACTTTAGGCCCCTTCTTGGCTGGAAACCTTGTTACCATTAATAAGACGCAGAATCAGGGATGAATCCTGCTTGGGACTTTGGCAATGCTATTATTTTTTTGTTAGAAAAAGGAATGTTTATATTGTGTCAGGGCTGTGGTTAATTTAATGAGGCTTAAGAACCATTCAAATATGATTCTGTTCTTTGCATTATTATTAACAACTATACCATTTTTTACTTGTATAGAACTTTAGCAAGCATGCTCTTGCATTCATAAGCTCGATGTGGGGCTGTACCAACCCTGTGAGAGAATGTGGGCCGGCTTTATTCGGGGAAGGATAATGACCTCCTGAACGTTTGACTGAGGTCAAAGTCGGGTCTGAACCAAAGGATCCTTTGAACCTAGGTCTGCAGCCCCCCAAAGCACCTTCCAGTGCCCCTCCTAATGAAATATAAGTTCACTTGTTATAATGAAATGTTCTCACTACCAATTTTAAGATACGGTTGTGATTTATATCTACATCATTGATATTTTGGAAATTGAGAAGATTGCTCAGCTGTGGCAGGATGACATTTTTCCTGTGAGGAGAGAAGCATGCAAGGAACAGTTTTGTGCAACTGTGTAGGATATGGGTTCTTCACTCACACCGAGCAGGAGAGCATTGCCATGGGGTACGGAGACTGCAGACGCATTTAACTCCGTGCTGTAACTGAGTGTGCGCCCAGAGGATCACAGTACCTCTAAGAAACGCACGCAGATCTGCCCCTGCCTGTGAACCTTGCAGGTGAGGATGGTACAGTAGCAAAACGTAAACCTCTCTGAATTTTAAAATATAAGACCGTTTCCAATCAGGAAAGTATATGCACGTCATAACAAATGGTTTAAACATCGCTCGTCTCAACAAACAGAAAATTGCCTGCATTTTAGAGGAGATGCAGCTAGGCATTTTTCCTGCCTCTGTGTGGACCTAAGCAAAGTTGGAGTCATACTTACAAAGCTACCTGATTAGCATAAAGTGAGCACTTTTCAACGTTAGGAAGCAATTTCAGAGATACGATGTATCACATCGGTGTGAGGTTCCAGCATTTGTGCCATAATTTACGTACAATTTCCCCGTTTTCCCGAGTCTTTCCGGAATCGTTGGCTGTTGCAGTGAGGAGTGAGCTTGTCAAAGGGGAGGATGTTTCAGCTAATGCTTATTTCAAAGTGATTCTAAGAGGGTTTGGACTGGAAAATCTCTTAATGATGGGCCGAACTGTATATATTTTAGTCGAAAGAGCTCACCAAGATCCCCAAATCTGAATGGGTCTGTGACCCTGTTTGAAGGCATGGGGAATGTGATTTAGTTCTCAGTCCTGTTTTAAAACATCACCTTGCCAAAAAAAAAAAGAAAGAAAAAAAAAAGAGAAGTGTTTTTTCAAGTCTTTACTTCGGACTTTGAGAGGTTTATTTTTTTCCTCCAATCTCTGAAGTTTAAGGAAGCATTGCCTGTTGTTTTCAGATTGACCTGGTCAGATTTCTGGGCTGTCCCCCGGGGGTGTGGCCAGCACCCTGGATGTTCTCCGTGCCTGGAAATGAACGGGAACCAGCCTGCCTCCTGGGTGAGCAAGCATCTCGCCTAGGGTCCCCCCTCCAGTTCTCCTTTAAAAAGCCCACCTGGGGTTGATGGAGTTGAGGTGAATGAGTCAGCTGTCTTTCTTGTTAAATGAAGCTTGTTCTTCTAGTACGGGTAAAGCCTCTGTTAGCCATTGCACCTTGTAATTCAGCTTGCCTGTCGCAGAACCGTGATGCAAATGATACGCTGGGCCGTGGTCGAGCCCCTAACCAGCATTCATGCCTCCACACTCACCAAGCAGCTGCTCGGGGAGGGGGGAACCGAGTTCCCCACGGGCCCCGCCGGTGGTTTGCGTGGCTTCCTGGGAGGGCTTGGAGAGGTCACAGTGGCCCAGTCCTCGGCAAGAGAACTCTGCCTGCCACCCCTGGTCAGGGCACTGACACAGGGGCATTGAAGGGCCGAGCCCCAGCATTTGGGGAACCTGGGAAGATGGGGCAGGGAGCGCCTTTCATCCCACGGTGCAGCAGCTCTGTTGAGCACCTGTGGGCAGCAGAGTGCCCAGTGCTTGACCTCCATCATCTCAGTCCATCTTGTGATGATCCAGTGACACAGATGCCACCTTGGAGGCCCAGAAAGGGTAGGGAACTTGCTGGAAAGAGATGGGCTGGGCTGGTCAACCTCATCGCTGGCTGTCTAGCCCTTTCTGAGCTAGGAACGAAGCTCCTGGTTATTCGTAGTTCCCACAGGCTGAACGTACAAACCATCCCAAGCACGTGTCCCCTTTACCCAAGACAGGAAGGGGTTGCGGACGCTGCCACTAACTGCAAGTCTTACGTTCTCTGCGTGGTGGCTCACCTCGGCAAAACTTCTGTAAGAGTTTGTTTGCCTAGAAGAATTGATTTCATCTGGTTGGGGCAGGTGTGTGTGTTTAAGGAACAAATCCCTTCTTCCTGCCGTGAATGAGCATAACCCTTCCTGGACACGCTTGACTATGTCGTAATCTTGCAGGCTTAATACAAGTTGTAAATATGAGGCCTTTTCGTTATTGATATGAGTGTCACAGTCTCCTCCTTCAAGATAATTCTCGGGTGGCGGTCCGTCACTTCCAGGTTAAATTTCATACCTTAACGGTCTCCGACCTTTCCGGATTCTGGGCGTCCCTTCAGCCTGGCTGAAGTCCGCATCTTCCCTGTCTGTCCCAGGCCCCAGCTCCCAGCAAGGACTGGGGACCTTCTGAGGAAAATCAGGTCGTGCTTGTGTTCCATCTCCGCGGTGATGCAGAGCGTCGTGTCTGGCCCTTGGAGGATGCCCGGGAATTGTTTGTTGAGCGGGTGACTTGTCGGCGGGTGGGGGGGGGCTTGCGTTTTCTCTGGCGTTTGGGTCCTCTTGCTTCTTGCTGGTGATCTGAACAATGTTGAGCCTCTAGCAGAAGTGACGGTGTTTTGCTAGTTGTCACCAGAGCACAGGTGTCAGGGCCGGGGTGTTTTGGGGTCTGGTGGATTAGCCCGGGTGGCAACTAAATGCCGTGTGTGTTTGGGTGGAAATGAAGTTTTCTCTAGTGCACGTAGGGGAAGAAAAAGACGTGCTTGCTTAATCCTGGCAACTTTTTCAACCTGGCTCTCGACAAAAGGGTGGTGTTTCTTCCTCCTGGGTGGAAGTGAATTTCAGACCCAGAATCGATACCATTGATAGGGACGGGTGAGTGACAGGCTGGGTGGCTGACGTTATATAGTATCCTCAGTAGAGAGCCTTGGTCCTCGAAGTTGAGCGCGCAGTCGAATCACATGGAGGGCTTGGGAAGACAGGTTGCTGGCCCTGTCCCCAGAGTTTCTCGTTCTGTAGGTTTGGAGCAGGCCTGAGAATGTGCTTTCGACAAGTTTCCAGAGGATGCTGGTGTTGTCAGTCCAGGGACGGCACTTTGAGAAGCATGGCCGGGGAGGGGGCGGAGCTCCGGTGGCGGACCGGGCATCTTCCCTGGGCCAGGGCTCTGCGCAGTGCTTTCAGTCAGTGGAGGGGCGTCCTCTTGTCCTTCCCTGTGGGTGACAGGCGGGGGCCAAGAGCCCAGGGCGTTGCTTCTGGTGACACAGCTTAAACACAGTGGAGGAGGCCCTGAAGCCCAGGTTCGAATGGGTTCAAGTCCAGGTTCACTCTGCTTCCACGGTGCTGATGCTGAGTGCCCTGCGAGGAGCGTGGCTGGTGGGTGGTGGGCATTGCCAAGGGCATCCCTTAGGGAGGGAGACTGTAAATCCCGGTCCTGGGTTCTGTGGGCTTCCCTTCCTGTGTCTCTGAGGTCGGTTGTTGATCCGTAGGTAGTCTCCTGTGTGTTTAAGTGGGGTTCTTCCGTATTCACTTGTTACGATAATTTGGCAGGTGATACGTTTTGTTTTTGTTGTGCAGCTAAAAGAGCATTTCTAAACAGGAGAGCTGTAAGTTATAAGCAGCTTAAGAAGGCTGTGTGGGGAGCCTGGTGGAAGTGACTCAGAAGGGAGAAGCAGCCCTGGCAGCTGCAGGAACCTTCACAGCGGAACCTGGAGCCCCGTTACTACCACCTCTATTGTTGTTGTTGGTGGTTTTTTTTGGTCTCAAACTGACTTTTTATTTTGTTCAGACTAAAATCTCTCACCTTGCGTCCTTTCTTCCTGTGTGCCCTGCAGGTGTTTACAGTTGGTGCGTCTATAGCTCTGGCTTGTTTGAACTACCGATTTGTTCCTGTCTCTTGTTTCTCCACATCCAGCAAACCCGCGTCCCCCACCCCTCCCCCCCGCCCAACACTCCAGATTCTTTGAGGCCTTGGCCCAAGTGATTGAGTTTGGCAAAGCGGATCAGGCTTAGTTATTTTTAAAATCCAGGGTTGGGGGTTCTGATCTGTGCTTAGCCACATAATTCCTACCCTTTGTTAAGTACCTTTCTCTGAGAAGGAAAATGAACTCTGCAGATGTTCATCTCTAATCTCTGCAGCATCTGTGATTTTCCTCAGGTTCTGAGCACCAGGCCCGGTGTGTGCTGCCCTGAGCCCCGTCCTTCCGCGAGCCGCGGGGCTCTGAGGCTGAGTCCCGTTGGCTCCCATCTTGTGGCGTGGAAGCCTGCACAGCGGGTCGCGGTGATGACCCATCCCGGGGCAGGGCTGGCGTCGCGGTGGGCCCCATCCCTTCACCTCCCTGTGCTCTCTGCTCACGACTGACCCGGCGGGAGGGGCTGCCTTGGTTGCATGTGGCGGCCAGGGAGGGAAGGAGAGAAGGTACCTGCCCCAGCAGAAGAGATTTGTTACTGGACCCTTTGAGCAGCCAGCCAGAGAGCTTGTCTGTGTGCGAGGTTGGGACATTTCCACAAGGAGCAGACTAAATATAGGCTGGAGGATTGGGCCCATGGCCCGAGCGGGGGCTGTCATCGCTCTGATACTGTTTCTCCCACTGCTAATCAGAACTCGCCACCGGCCCTGAACAGGTGGCCACCCTGAGCTCTCTGCGAACAGACTGGTGTTTTTGTTTAACCAGGGCTCCTTTGCAGATTTCACACTTCTCCCGCTGTTTGGTGCGGACTGTCTTTTTTTGGGCTGCAGTGTTGGGAGTATTTGTGCAGTGTTTCTACACAAGCGACTGTGTGATCTTCAAAAACTGCCTATGCCGTCTGGTTGTCATTAGCATCCTGGTTAGAAGCTGCTTTTTTTTTTTTTTTTAAAGGGTGGGAAACACTTTTCATGGTTCTGGGAGAAGAATTCCAAATAATTACCGGCCATGTTCACAAACGATTTATGTTTGGTCTTAGAAATGTCAACATCCAGCAGGCTCTTGCAGAGAAAACCATGTCCCTTTCCAGCTTAGCACACAAAGCTGCTGTTACCGGATCCTCAGATGATAGTCTTAAAGGGGGAACAGTATCTTCAGGCTGTGAATTTAGTTTTCATTCGGTGAGTTTTAGGTGATATGGACATAGTCTACCAGCAGTACTGAGCGTACGACAGAAAAAGAATTTTTCGTGAGGACCTACAACAAAACAAGACCCACCTTAGTTTCCTGAAAGAGTTTTTATTCCTTCACATTCTCTGTGTCAGGGCAGATGGTGGCCGTCAGCAAGATTTGGTCTCACAGATGTGGTAGCTACTGGCTCCCTTTTGTAATGAAATAGAAGTGGATTCGGAGAGAGCGGGTTGCCCTGAGAGCCTTCTGTTTGTGTTTCCAGTTGACCTTGTCTGAGAGGGGAGAACCGGCGTATTTTCCAGGGAGGGGACTTCCGTGGGCCTGCCTGCCTACCCTCTGCTGTGGTTTCCAAAGATCTGGGTGCTGCTGGGAGCAGTGACGCAGTCTTCTCCTGTCCCGGCACCGCTCCTGTCAGGTCAGGCTGGTGAACCTGATTTCAGACAGACAAACAGTTGTTTCAGTTTTCGCTTCGACGATCAAGCCTGGATCTCTGATTTTTCCGTGTGTTACTATTAGGAGTTTGGGATTGGAGGGATTGAGACCACTTCAAACGCCCTAGTTTTTTTGAGCTCTTTTTTTTTTTTTTTTGGCATAAAACATAGATCCAGAAGGATGCCCAGGTCGTCAGGGAGGGCGTTTTCACAAACTGACCACGTGGGTACATCCAGCCTCCAGATCAAAAAACCTGAGTTGGCCGTAGCGCAGGGCGAGACTCACCTGTATTGCATGTGGTTGGAGGTGGTTGCCTCCGCTTACTTACCTGTTCTCCCGACGATGGGCATCTGGGTGGTTTCGTGTTCGGGGCTGCTGGGAATAGGGCTGCCGTGCCTTTGGTGCCCACGTGTCCCCGTTCCTGTTGGGGGCTGCACGCCGGGGAGCCGAGCGCTGCGTCCTGTTAGCCCTTCTCGCAGGTCAGCGCAGCTGCTCCGGAACCCGCTCCATTGGTGGCCTCTGTCTGGAGACCTTTCCTTGCTGTTCAAGGTTCATTGCAGACACTCAGGATGGTGGCTGCCTGCTGCCTCCGTCCTTTGCTTCTCCTTCTTTCCAGCTGTTTGTCCAGAAACAAATAGTCGAGTGCTTTATACGTTTCCGGCACTGTCTTAGACATTAGGTTTTTAGCTTTGGATATTCTATAGGCTCTTCATTCCCTGTTAGTGGAATAAGTATAGCTTTGTAAGTGGAGCTGTGAGAATGAAATCCTTCACCAGGAAGTGTTTTCCTCGAAACTGCGGATGGCGCGATTCCCCTGGGACTGGAACGGGGTCCCCTCGGCTCTCCCTGGCTCCTGCCCGACATCAGTGGTCAGTGGGGGTCCTACTGGCTGAACCCACACCAGCCCCGAGTCTATCTCTCACCTCGGCGCTGGGTTTCAGGTGACCTGTGCGTCTCTGTTGGCATCGGAAGGGAAACTCCTTCTGTACTCCCCGTCCAAACTGATCCTTGGTCTTAATGGTTACATATTAGCGCTCTTCAGTCTCTGTTGTTTGTAGCAATTATGTGGAGACACAAAAGGGAAAAAGATCAGCGAAGTGTTGCCAACTGTCTGTTACTCTCAAGGGGTTATTTTCTTTGTTCCTCTGCTGTGTCCTGGGAGCCGCCCATCCCCCTCCACAAAGGCCACACTCACGAGGCCAAACCCGGGAAGCTGGAAAGGACCCGAGGGCCTGAGAGAGAGAGAGAGGGGTGTGTGCCTGTGTGAACGTCTCCAGTGGCTGTACAAACGCAAATATTTATTTCGAGGGATGGGGGTTGGGAGGGCCGGGTTTACCCTCACTTTGTTTAGTATGGGAAGTGGCCAGTATGAGAATCAGTAGACCAGATTTTATCGAGCACTGACAGTGGGCAAAGCACTCTATTTGCATCTGGTGGTACAGGCAGATGTGTGGGCTTGGAGCCCCTCTCCCAGCACAGTTGGACCTAGCCCAGGAGGCCACACTGGTCCAGACTGGGATAAGCAGGTGGTGTGATGCAGGCGAGGGGAGTGGGATTAACTGGACTTGGAAGCTGGGTGGGAGTCAGGCAGTGGAGGCTTTCCGGGCGGGCGGGTAATAGGAGTGGAACATCCAGTATCCATTCTCTGCAGCCTGTGGGGACCTGGGGAGGAGAGGCCAGAGGATGGAGAAGAGCCCGGTGAGCCCCAGAGAGCATGCTGGGAGTGCTTTTATTTATTGGGCCGTGGAAATTACAGATTATGGATTTCCATTTGGAAAAGGTTGTGCCATGATGCTCAGCTGTTACCAGGCAGGATAGAAATGGTGGTGGCGGCCGGTGGTGGTGGGGAGTGGCAGGGAGGGTTCATAAGTGGGCTGTCGGGCTTCCCTGGTGGCGCAGTGGTTAAGAATCCACCTGCCAGTGCAGGGGACACGGGTTCGAGCCCTGGTCAGGGAAGATCCCACGTGCCACAGAGCAACTAAGCCCATGCACCACAACTACTGAGCCTGCACTCTAGAGCCTGTGTGCCACAACTACTGAAGCCCACGTGCCTAGAGCCCACGAGCCACAACTACTGAGCCTGCGCTCTAGTGTCCATGAGCCACAACCACTGAGCTCGCGTGCCACAACTACTGAGCCTGTGCTCTAGAGCCCGCGAGCCACAACTCCTGAGCCCACGAGCCACAGCTACTGAGCTTGTGCTCTAGAGCCTGTGTGCCACAACTGCTGAGCTCGCGTGCCACAACTACTGAGCCCGTGCTCTAGAGTCCGCGAGCCACAACTACAGAGCCAGTGCTCTAGAGCCCGTGAGCCACAACTCCTGAGCCCGCATGCCACAACTACTGAGCCAGTGCTCTAGAGCCCGTGAGCCACAACTCCTGAGCCCGTGTGCCACAACTACTGAGCCTGTGCTCTAGAGCCCGTGAGCCACAACTGTGGAGCCCACGAGCCACAACTCCTGAGCCTGCATGCCACAACTACTGAGCCTGTACTCTAGAGCCCGTGAGCCACAACTACGGAGCCCGTGTACCGCAACTACTGAAGCCCGCATGCCTAGAGCCAGTGCTCTGCAACAAGAGAAGCTACCGCAATGAGAAGCCCGCGCCCCATGACGATGAAGAGTATCCCCCGCTCGCTGCAACTAGAGAAAGCCCGCGTGCAGCAACGAAGACCAACACAGTCATAAATAAATAAATTAATTTAAAAAAATTTTAAAAACCCGCAAAACTGGGCTGTTGCAAGGGGAGCTGGGGGCCTGGGCAAGGGAGCAGGGGAACAGAGATGGGCACCCAAGGATGCAGGTGCAGGCCTGAGGTTGCCTGTGAGTCTCGGGTGGAGGGGGCAGGAGGAAGGAGCGAAGTTTGACCCACGGAACGCAGGAGCGGGGCCGTGTGGGGGGATTCCACCTCTAGATGCCCTGGAAGCCCTCAGGTTTGGGCCGGAGGGGTGCTCACAGCCACAGCAGGGTGGTTACCCGGTTACCTGGGATTTGTGGTGGGAGGACCCTCCCCTGCAGGGTGGGCTCAGATGTATAGATTCACGAGTCACCCCCGTCTGTCATCCAGGCTGAGGGGCAGGCATCTGGGATGTACGGCAGCCACTTCCTCCCCTGCAGAAGCTTCACTGGGTGTCTGAGGGGTACGGCAGCCTCTTAGGAGTGCAGCTAGCGTGCATTGCTCTCCAGGAGCTGAATCAGTCCCCGCAGGGCGACGTGTATGACTGAGCCTGGGCTCTGGTGGCCCTGCGGTCCTGCTCATCCAGCCAGGTCGTCTCCTGGCCACCTGTGCCTGCCTGCCTCAGAGCATGTGTCCCATGGTGCTGGACTGGTGCCTGAATCTCTTCTGTGTCTGTGTCTCCCTCTCTGTCTCTGTCGCTATACCGTATCTGTCTATTAGGTGTGTGTTTATTTTTTCACTTTACGGCTTTAATCCGTAGACTTGTAGAGCCACGTGCTGGGCGCGCAGAGGCGAACAGGCTGCTTGCTGTATAGGTCAGTGCAGGCACAGGCTTCGGGCCGGGGTGCAGTGGGCTAGGAGAGCTGGAGGGGGTGCCCTGGGGAGCCCAGGAGCTCCTGCAGGAAGCGCTCGCTGTTTGAGCCCCAGAAGATGGGGAGCTAATGCCATTTGGGGCGGGGGGTCACTGACTGGGCATCTTGGCATCTTGCTTCCAAAGGAGGCCTTTGTAAACTCTCATCTCTGCCCAAAGAAATCTCACTGTCTTCACACAAAAAAGTGTGTTTCTATTTTTTTTTTTTTCACTTGAATAAGTTTAGTTTTACCCAGGTTTCTCAACTTGGACTTGCTCTTCTGGTCATCTTATGCTGGGGCATAAAAAAATTATATATCTATCTCTTCCTGCCTGCTCTCTAAATCTAGAGTTCCCCCCCCGCAAAAAAAATAAAAACCTCCGAAGCCCCAAACTCTTTCCCTCAACTCCTTGCTTGGCAGGAGAGTTGTGGGGTGGGGGGAGTGGTGGGCGCTCAGATCATGGGCAGTTGGCTCTTGTGTTTCTGTCTGTGCGTCTTGGGGACCCTGCCCGGATGGCGAGCTGGGTGTGGCCTAGTGGCAGTGCTGCTTTTTCTGAAGTGGCTCAGAATTCCAGGCTCAGACGCGAGAGCCTGTTTCTTCTAGAATCCCAGCGTCAACTTCTGAGGGGATGCGGGTTGAAGGGGTGCACTTTTGGGGTTTTCAGTTTCCAGGTCACCTGCTTGGACATAAAAGAATCTCAGCGCGGTGCGGTCTCCCTCATCCGGGAAGATGGGACCCTGCTCCACTCTTTGGTATAGACACCTGGGCGCTTTGTGTAGCGCGGGGCGTGGCAAGAGAGCCCCCTCACCTGAGTCCACGGAGCCCTCACCCCCTGGGTGGACTGCAGGCACCCCCTCTGGGTCTCCGTGTCCCACAGCCTAGGGTCTGGGATTTGTGTGAGCAAGACATTTTGCAATGAAAAGAGATGAACATTGTTTACAAGTTGAGGAGGATCTCTTTTCCTCAACTCACTGTGATGAAAAATTTCAAACATGGAAGAGTTGAAAGAACGTTCAGAGTGAACTCCTACACACCCATTGCTTTGCTTCTCCGCTAGTTAATGTTTTGTGTATCTCTCCATCCAGAGGATGATAGTTCAGCAGGCTTTTTTTTTTTTTTTCCCGCGGTACGCGGGCCTCTCACTGTTCTGGCCTCTCCCGTTGCGGAGCACAGGCTCCGGATGCGCAGGCTCAGCGGCCATGGCTCACGGGCCCAGCCGCTCCGCGGCATGTGGGATCTTCGCGGACCGGGGCATGAACCCGTGTCCCCGGCATCGGCAGGTGGACTCTTAACCACGCGCCACCAGGGAAGCCCAGCAGCAGGCATTTTTAATAGAATGCAGGGTTTTCCTAGGCTGGCTCCACGTTGGCATGGAATCCGAAGGATTTCTGGTACCACCTGGGTGTCATGGTGTCAGATTCCAGGTGCAGTGCAGGCACAGCAGGGACAAGGTGCTTGTTAAGTGTGGATTGAACGTGAAGTGTCTCCTTCTGCAGGGGAAGTTGGTTTAACGTGTGCTTCGGAAGGACAGTTTTTGTTGTTAATCTTTTTTTTTTTTAATTTATTTTTAAATTCAACTATGCTTCAATAAAATTTAGAAAAATTAAAAATTTATTTTTGTATTTTATTTTATTGACGCATAGTTGATTTACAATGTTGCGTTAGTTTCAGGTGGACAGCAAAGTGATTCAGTTATATATATATGTATTATATATAACTGAATATATATATTTATCAGATTCTTTTCCCTCATAGGTTATTACAAAATATTGAGTAGAGTTCTCTGTGCTACACAGTAGGTCCTTGTTGATTATCTGTTTTATATATAGTAGTGTGTGTTGTTAATTTCGATACAGTTCAACCTTGAACCCAAAGGGACACTTTGAATTGAGCTCTGACTTGAATTCTGTGGCTGAGCGTGTGTGTGGGGGAGGGCAGCCCCACTTTGGGCCTTGGGGGTTTTGGTTGTTGGGGTGGCACGCCATCCTCTTTGTCCAGGACTTTGGTTTTAGGAATAGTCTGTGTGTTGATACGGAGCACAGGCATTTCCTTGTTGGATCATGTTCCACCATGATCACTTCCTGGAAGCAGAATGATGTGGAGGATCTGATGACTCTTTGTGACTTGTAGGGGGACAGGCAACCCTAGCTGGGGGAGCCAAGACAGGCTCCTGCCTCAGTGACGTGCTATGGAACTCTTGGGAAACACACGTGTCCCTTTCGGCCTCAGTTTCAGAGTCTAGAATCCATGGTGTTGAACTTTGATTGAGCTCAAGCTTCCTCCAGTCCCCAGAGTGACTGCCACTGTCCCATCCATTGCTCCTCAGTCCCTGAACCGACCTGGTCTGGTAGAGGGAGGAGGGGATGGGGAGGGTGGGGAGGAGAAGACTTGGGCAGAGGAAGCCAGATTGTCCCAGGGCATTGTGTTCACTTGTTCCACCCACAGTCTTCTTTGCCTCAACAGACCCAAGAGTGAAATTTCACTCAGTAGAGTAATAGCCAAAAGGGGAAGAAAACATATTGTATGTGTGTATGTAATCCATGTAGTACGTGGATGATCTAGCCCTTGTGTGCCTTGTGTAACAGGTGCACACACGTTGACGGCCTTGTTATGACATCTGAGAGTGTGCAGGGGTCTGCAGAAGGAACCCTGTCCATGATAATAATCTCCAACATCTCCACTATACCCTGGTTCCCCAGACTTAGCCAGAGATAGGAAAAGCAGATGTGGAACTCTCTGTAATCCTGGCGGTGCTGGGTCATTGTCACCGCGGTGAGCACATGGTAAATGCTGCAGGTGTGGTTATCGAGCCTGTGTGTGTGTATGGCCTGTATGCTAGGTGTCTAGTTCAGCTCTCATTCACCTCTCCAGTTTATGAGTTTAGGGAGCATCCTGGGCTGAACTGGAAGCCAAATTATAGCGTGATTCCTGTCTCAGCAGCGTTAATTACAGAACCTGATGAGGCCCAAATTCCTGTTCCCCAGACTGGGCCCGTGTGGGGCATGTCTTCTGAGCTGTCCTTGAGCCAGCGATGACTTCACAAAGGGCTGTTAGTCCGTAGTCTCCTCCTCCGTCGACCCCCTGCAGCTCCCTCCACATCCTGCCCAGAGCTGGCCTTTGACCACGCAGCCTTTCAGGGGCACTGAATCAGCGGATTCCTTCCCCTGTATAGTCTCTCGGTGTCTTCTCCATGGCTCTGAGCTGTTGTCTGCACGTCACAGGGTGCGTCTCCGGGCTGCACCAAGGTTATGCTGGCAGGTCAGACTTTCTTCTCCCTGGACTCGAGCCTTCAAGCCATCTTAGCTCACAGCCCTGCCTTTGCTTCCAAACCAAATTTCCATTTGGTGAGCCTGTGGGTCTAAAATATCCAGCCAGAGCCCTGGGTTTTAACTTCCACTTCGTCATGATTATCTCTTCAAAGTCCAGGCTGGCTTTTAGCTGAGGGGCACTTATGGCAAAATACATTTCAGTTGTCACCTCTTGTCACTCGACTAGGGATTGAGCTTCTGGGCGGCTCTGAGTGTCCATCCCTTCCTCCCATGCTCTCCTCTGACTTGCTTTCAATGACCACCTCTCCCCACAAAGTGGGGGAAGCTTAAGTTTCGAACATGTCACCTGCTGATGGGACAGGGATTCTCTTGTTCTAACAGTTTAGTTAAAAAAGAATGCTCCCGGAAAAGGGACCCTCCTCCACTGTTGGTGGGAATGTAAATTGGTGCAGCCACTATGGAGAACAGTATGGAGGTTCCTCAGAAAACTAAAAATAGAGTTGCCATGTGATCCAGCAGTCCCACTCCTGGGCACATAGCTGGACAGAACTATAATTTGAAAAGATACCCGATGTTCACAGCAGCACTGTTTACAGTAGCCAAGACGTGGGAACAAACCCAAATGTACATCAACAGGTGAATGGTTAAAGAAGATGTGGTACATATACACAATGGAATACTACTCAGCCATTAAAAAGGAACGAAATAATGCCATTTGCAGCAACATGGATGGACTTAGAGATAATCATACTAAGTGAAGTAAGTCAAACAGAGAAAGACAAATACCATAATGCTATCACTGACACGCATGAACTTATCTACAGACTCACGGACATAGGGAACAGACTTGTAGTTGCCTGGCGGGGGCAGGGGAGGGATGGATTGGGAGTTTGGGGTTAGCAGATGCAAACTGTCATATATAGGATGGATAAACAACAAGGTCCTAGTGTATAGCACAAAGAATTATACTCAATATCCTATGATAAACCATAATGGAAAAGAATATGAAAAGAACGTGTATATGTATAACTGGATCACTTTGCTGTGCAGTAGAAATTAACACAACATTGTAAATCAACTATACTTTAATAAAATAAATTAAAAAATAAAACAAGGAATGCCCCAGCCTCCGTACGTTTTCATGGTGGAAGGATTTCAGATGTCTTGCTTGTCTGTTTCAACAACAGGCAACCGAAGTTCTCCTTAAGGCTTGACTCTCTCTTTTCTTTTTTTTTTTTTTAATGGCCGCGAGGCATGTGGGATCTTAATTCCCCAGCCAGGGATTGAACCCGTGTCCCCTGAAGTGGAAGCTCGGAGTCCTAACCACTGGACCGCCAGAGAAGTCCCCCTTGACTCTCTTAAGTATCAAAAAACCACTTGTTCTTGGGGCCTTACCTTAAACCCCAGGGACCTAGGGAAGTCACCTCGGTCACCCCTGTAGCCGGGCTCCCTGTTGGTGTCCACCCCGCCCGCCATCTCTCTCATGGAAACGTAATGCGATTTATAATGACATCTGTGAGTGTGGATGTTTGCGTGGATGTGTTAAGGGTGTCTTTTCCCAAGAGGGTGGGAGCACAGAGTCTTGTTCTGTTTTATCCCTAGAGCTGTCCCGTCAGCCTTGACAATGCTCCTTAGCAGGTGAGGGATGGAGAGATGCATGGACCGTCTTGGTTGGGGTTCAAGTCTTGTAGCCATAGGGGACAGGACCCTCCATCCTGCTGCAACCGTGTGTTGATTCTTAAACAAGCCCTGTCTGAGAATTCTGTAGGAAGATACCGTGCAAAGCTAATTGCAGTGAACTTTCCCGGTAACTTGTGTGTGGAATAGCCATTTTCCATGGCTACTGTTACCTTGGCTGTTGTTACATAACTCCGGTTAGATGCAGCTACTGGCGTTTGTTAAGCCTGGGTTCCAGTGTTGAAAAAAAACATGACCTGAAGAGTGATGACTTTGAGATTGTCTTTGTGGGGCTTTCTGGACACAAAACCAAAATTTTTAATCAGAAACTTGAGTTGATTTGACCAAGAGTTTCTCTCGGTTTCAAAATGTGATGTCACCGAGACCATTCTTGGTAAGGAGCTGTGAGAAGCCGCGTCCACGTGAGCGGGACCACCGAGACTTGAAGCCACTAGTGAAGGCCCAGCACTTACTCCTCCACCCAGATCCACGCTGCCTTGTCCTCTACCGACACTGCAAAGAGGGGAGACATGGGGCCTGGTGGTGGACAAGGAGCCGAGTGGACAGGGCGCAGTGGACAGAGACCCCAGCCATCTGCCCAGTCTGTTTTCTTGCTCTTTTCTCTGTGCGTTACGATCTCTACTATTTAGGCTCCAGTCTTTTTTTATGAGCTTGAAGGGGGCTGGAGCTGCAGCAGCATCTTGCTGGTTCTTCTCCCTGAAGCCCCCCAGCAGCCAGGCCACACTTGCTCTGGGCCGACCCTGTGGAGCCGAGCCCTTCTTCAGAACTTCCTGCTCTTTCATCGGGAGATTATTTTGCCATCATGTGTGGACCTTTCTCTGCGCCGAGCTTCTGTACCTGGAAAGCCCCGAGCGAGGCAGCTGTTCAGGACCTGTCACGTGGGAGCTGCTGGCTGGTGACGGCTGGTCCCGTGGGCCAGGCTCGCTCCCACGCCAGCTGGCTAAGGAGTCCCAGCCCCTGCCTCCGCCTCCCCCCGTGGTTCCCTTTCAGACTGCAGTTATGAATTAGTTTTGGGGAACAGAGGACATGAGTAGCTACTTAAAAATGCCCTGCACCGCGAGGACAGTGGGGAGAGGCCAGCACGAGGCAGTGGGTGAGTGGCCTGGTGCCCTGGCGGAGGAGTCTGGCTCGGCCTGTGGACCTGGGGTGCAGCTCTGCCCCAGCGGCTGCCGGGCGCGGGTTTGCCTTGTAAATGACACCGTCGCTTGGAGGCATCCCTGACAGCTGCCCCTGCTCCAGATTCCAGAA
Organism: Pseudorca crassidens; assembly: GCF_039906515.1. NCBI lineage: Eukaryota > Metazoa > Chordata > Mammalia > Artiodactyla > Delphinidae > Pseudorca > Pseudorca crassidens. The sequence goes on along the minus strand of NC_090301.1, from coordinate 5,253,750 downwards.
ATTTCTTTTAAACATTTCATGAACACACTCGTGGTTTCTTCCCTTTTCCTCCCTTAATAAAATCCGTAATAGCACCGACTGTTTATTGTGTGGGGGACCCCGCCCTGTGTTAAGCGCTTAGCGTGCTTTGTGCCATTTTACCTGGTCACCCCAGCACAGAGGTGGGAGAACCCTCCTTTCGCGGGCCGGGAGCTTGAGGCCTAGCGTTGAGAGCTTTGCCCAAATCCGCCCACACCTGGAGGTGGCTGAGTTGGATTCGAACTCAGGACTCACACACTAACCCCCCCCCCCCCCGCTCCCCCTCCCACCTACCTCTCTGTGTGTTTTTTTAAAATTTTTATTTATTTTACATCTTTATTGGAGTATAATTGCTTTACAATGGTGTGTTAGTTTCTGCTTTATAACAAAGTGAATCAGCTATACGTATACATATGTTCCCATATCTCTTCCCTCTTGCGTCTCCCTCCCTCCCTCCCTATCTCACCCCTCTAGGTGGACACAAAGCACCGAGCTGATCTCCCTGTGCTGTGTGGCTGCTTCCCACTAGCTGTCTATTCTACATTTGGTAGTGTATATATGTCCATGTCACTCCCTTACTTCGTCCCAGCTTACCCTTCCCCCTCTCAGTATCCTCAAGTCCATTCTCTAGTAGGTCTGTGTCTTTATTTCCGTCTTACCCCTAGGTTCTTCATGACATTTTTTTTTTTTTTTTGTGGTACGCGGGCCTCTCACTGTTGTGGCCTCTCCTGTTGCGGAGCACAGGCTCCAGACGCGCAGACTCAGCGGCCATGGCTCTCGGGCCCAGCCGCTCCGTGGCACATGGGATCTTCCCGGACCGGGGCATGAACCTGTGTCCCCTGCATTGGCAAGTGGACTCTCAACCACTGTGCCACCAGGGAAGCCCCTTCATGACATTTTTAATGATGCAGAAAGGAGACCTCTCAGATCCGCCCAAGGTCTGCAGAGGGCATGAGGAGTTCTCTGTGCTCTGTGCTCCTCCTGTAGGTGTCTTTTACTCACTGTGGTCACCAGGAAAATCACAGCTGCTAGCTTGCTTTTCCTCCGTTGCTGTGATTGGTGGCGTCGGGATGCTGGCTGGCGGTTTTGACTGCACGGCAAGGACACCCGGCGCAAGCTGGTGGCCTGTGGTGACAGTTTCCCAGTCTGGGAGGAGGGAGAGATTCCAGACAGCGTGGCTTTGAAAATTCACCTGAGTTCGGAACATCTGTGACACCTTTATTCTGGGCTGGCTGAAACTATAGCTATTAAATTTAAGGCACCCGAATTATATGACATCTTTTTAAAAAAAATTTGATTGATTGATTGATTGATTGATTGCTGTGTTGGGTCTTCGTTTCTGAGTGAGGGCTTTCTCCAGTTGCGGCGAGCGGGGGTCACTCTTCATCGCGGTGCGCGGGCCTCTCACTGTTGCGGCCTCTCTTGTTACGGAGCACAGGCTCCGGACGCGCAGGCTCAGCGGCCACGGCTCACGGGCCCAGCCGCTCCGCGGCATGTGGGATCTTCCCGGACTGGGGCACGAACCCGTGTCCCCTGCATCGGCAGGCGGACTCTCAACCACTGCGCCACCAGGGAAGCCCCTATGTGACATCTTAATAATAAAGATGCTGGCAAGCAGGTCATTTTAAACACGTATAAATAGACGTTGCTTTTCCTCTGAGCTATAATTAGCACATTATGGAGAAATTGCTACCCTGAAAGTCACTGTGATTGACCTGAGGTCATGCAGAGCCGGGTGGCAGGGCCGGAGGTGGCCAAGTCCTGTGCTCGGCTCTGATGCTGGCTTCATGGGGCAGCAGAGCCAGACTCTGCGTGGGGCTCCGCGCAGGATTTGCTTTCCACCGCAGGTGTGGTCGGGCGGCTCAGACGGTGCCGTCCCTCTTTCAGAGAGTGGCTCTGGGGACGGAGAGAGGTGAGACTCACCCAGGCTTGTCCCGTAGTTGACTTTGTCAGGCTGGCCGTTCTCTGATGCCCGTCTAGTGCTCAGTCCACAACATTCCTTCCAAGGGCATTTGGTGACGGTCTGCATTCTTGTTCTGTACCAGACCAGACTCGCCTTTCAGGCGGGGCTTAGTCCCCATCTGTGCAGGGGGCAGACCGCTGTATCTGCCCCAGGCCGGGGAGGGGCAATGGGCCCCTGGGTGGTGGGGAAGGAGTAGGAAGTGTAGGTGGTGGCTGTGTGCCCATCCCCTGGCATTGTAGCAGTGTCGGGGGAGGGGGTGCAGCGCTGCTGGCCGAGAGTTCCCACCTGAGCAGTCCCCACCTGCTTAGGCAGGACTTACCTGTAAGGTCGTGTGACCCCCCCCCCCCCCACCACGGGACGGAACAGTTATTCTCGGTGAATTTTACAGCTGCCTTGCCCTTTCTGCACTTACTTTATTTTATTCTAACCACTTTATAGACTTCCAATTTCTACAAGAGAAACTGCACACATTGAAAGTTTACACTTTGATGAGTTTTGACGGGCCACCCCGAAACCACAGTCACGCTCTCGGACGTGTTCATCTCCTCAGGCGTTGCCCCCTGTGACCCATCCCCTCACCCCCATCCGCTCGCACTGATCTCCTGTTCCTGTGGATTAGTTTGCATTTACTAGAATTTAACAGAAGCGGAATCACACAGTAATGGACGCTTTCTTCGTCTGGCTTCATTCGCTCAGTGTCAGGATTTTGAGATTCATACAAGTCGTTGTGTGTATCAGTCGCTTGCTCTTTTTTACTGCTGAGTCGTATTCCATTGTGTGTGCTCCCCACAGCTTATCCTGTTGTTGGATATTGATTGACTCACTTCCAGGGTTTGGCTTTTACGAGTAATCTGCTGTGAACACTCAGTACTGTTCTTCCCAGCGGCACGCGCTTTTGTTTCTCTTGAGTAACTATCCAGCAGGGAGTGGCTGGGAGATGCGGTGGGTGTAGCGTCAACTTCTAAACTGCCAGACGGTTTTCCAGGTTGGTTGTTGGACTTTACCCTCCCGCCAGGAGTCTGAGCGTCTCTGCTCTGCCTGTCAGCTCAGCAGGCTGTCAGGGCAGCACGTGTCCTTGAGAGAGAGGAGTTGCCATCCTTGTCTCATGGGTGGCAGGTGTTTTGCACTGCGTGACCCCCCGACGTCACTTTCGCTCCTTGTCAATCCAAGTGTTTGGCTAAGATCTGCGGCTCTTAACAAAGAGAAGGAGCACAGTTTGCCCCCAGAGGACATTTGGCAGCGTCTAGAGAAATTTTGGGTTGTCCCAGCTTTGGGGAGGCAGGTGTTAGTGGCATCTGGTGAGTGGGGACCAGGGACGTTGCACAGGGTGGCCCAGAATCTCAACAGTGCTGGGCTGAAGACCGCCAGCCGGACTTCCGTGGACCCTGCCGGCCTCTGATCTGCAGTGCAGAGCTCTGCGCTGACCAAGGGTCAGCCTGGCACTCGTTGCTTTTTCAGGTGGGAACCAGTGGCATTATCTGTGGGGTAATGGACCCACGTGTTGTCAGGGATCAAGCACTTCTCAGTGAGGGAGGCTGGCCTTGTCGCCTGGGTCTGACCGAGCCTCTCAAGGTGGGCAGGGGCTGTGTGAGACTCAGCCAGCACCTTCTCCTCTAAGGCTTCTAGGAAGCTGGCTCCTGGGTGAGGATGTGACTTTCCTCCAGTTGCTTGAGCCGGCAAATTCCACCCAGCGCTGTCCGACTAACCGCGTGAGCTCAGGGCTGTCTTAACGAACTTCGTTGATTATTAACCTTCGCTTGGCTCAGGGAAGTTACTCACTTGCTCTCTGGCCAAGAGGAAACCTCCTGGAAGCTTTCATACTTAAATCTTTTTGACAGCTCCACATTCTGGAGCATTCCCTTGGCAGTTCTTTTACTTATAGGGCGGGGAGAAAACTCCTGTGTACTTGCCTCAAATGACAGATTTTGCTCCTGCAAAGCTTTTCACAGACGTGTTCACAGTGGGGCTCAGTGTGTGTCGGGCAGATGACAGCCCCTGTCCACGTCAGCCGTCACTTCTTGCCGCATCAGCAAAGTACTGCAGAGCTGACTTTTATCTGCTTGGGAGTTCGCTTATTTATTCTTTTTTTTTTTTTGCTTTTGGGGGATAATAGCAAGAATGGGAAACACTGGTTTTTTTTGACACAGGAATAAAAAAATAACCCCTGTACTTCCTTCCCCATTCCTGCCTCACTTTCTCTGTTAGGAAGGATGTGCCGTGTGCCCACTGCTGGCTGGAGACCTCTGAACTAGAAGTAGACCCTGACCTCTGAACTGAAAGCAGACCTTGACCTCTGAACTAGAAGTAGACCCTGACCTCTGAACTGAAAGCAGACCTTGACCTCTGAACTGGAAGTAGACCCTGACCTCTGTACTGAAAGCAGACCTTGACCTCTGAACTGGAAGTAGACCCTGACCTCTGAACTGAAAGCTGACCTTGACCTCTGAACTGGAAGTAGACCCTGACCTCTCTGGGGTCCTGCCACTGCTCAGCAGCCCCGGTGTCCCCTCGAGGGCCAGCTAACTTCTGCACCAGTCAGAGAACCTGCCCTTTGTCTCCCTTGCCAGGACATTAACATTCATGAATGTATTATTTGTGAAATATTAAGTGCTTGGGATGTTATAAAAAGTGCACTGTGTGTTCATAAGAGTGAGGGGTTCCTGGCTGGTCTGATCCCCTCTGCAGAGTTGGGGTTCTTGTCCACAGTGGTGCTTGGAGTCAGGCCCTCCCGGTCCACTCAGGGTCATTCCTCAAGGTCATTCCTCAGGTCAGGCCCTGTCAGGTTAGGTCACTTCCCTTCAAGTCTGTTTTGCAGTTTTCTTGGGCCTGTTTATGCTTTTCTAGTTCAAACGTAGCTTCCCTAGCTTCTCTTTGATACCAAACTGTCTTAAAGGGTTGAGATCATGAAATTTGATGACATAGCATGTGTTGTTTTCTTCCGCCTGTGTCCCCCTCACTCCATTCAAGAGCTGCTGTGTTGCCACCGTGGGTTTGTAAGGCATGGCTTCCCTTCCCGTATACCTGTCCAGGCTGGCGGGCCCACCCGCGGGCCTGGCTGTAGAGCTGGTGGCCTTTAGAGCAGAGATTCTCAGAGTCACCCGGACAGCGTGTGAGCACCGGATGCGCCCCAGAGGCTCTGAGCCAGGAGGTCCCGGGCGGGGCCTGGATGCCGCCTCCCTGACAGGTTCCCAGGGGCTGCCCCTGCTGCTGCTGGGTGGGGCACTGGACTTTGGGGACCACTGCTCCAGGTCTCCCAATCCTGGTGTCACGACGTGAGGAGCGGTGAGTGACCTGAATCTGGAATGTGGACAGGCCCTGTGGGCACGTGCCTCGTTGGTGGGTGGAGGACCCGGCGTCCTAGCCAGTGGGCTCAGGAAGCATCGGTGGTGTGGTTTGCTATCACGGGATGCCCGTGAGCTTGCCCCCTTTCACAGGCCTTTCTTAGTTAAAAAGCCAGAAGGCCCAGCAACATGCAATCCCCCACATCAAACCTGCTGGAGAATTGCTGAGCTCTTCATATAAATGAAGATTTGATAGCTTTTCAAGTTTTCACAGGGTGATAACCCGTAGGATGCCGCTGACATGTTTTATCATCAGCTTCACAGGTTGTGTGCTGTCCCCGCATCTTTGATTGTGTAGTAAACACGTATTTATGTTTATGTGATCAGGCACTGGCGGTCCTCACCAGCCTCCCTCGGTGTGCGCAGGCACGTCTCTGCTTCTGCGCTCAGATGTCCGAGGACGCTGATGTGGTAATTCGTGTTTGACAGCTTAGCTAACCCATAAATAGATTCCAAAACAAATCTGGCCAGGCCTTGCCCTGCTTAAAAGCCTTTAATGGCTCACCAGGGCTTTCAGAGTGAAGTCGAAATTCCTGGCCTCACCCCCTTAGCCTTTTTAGAACAAGTCATGGGGTAAATAAAGAAATGCAAATGGAATTGCTTCTCTTAGCATCCAGGGCCCTTGGTGACCGGCCTGCGTGGTCTTGCCCCTCCCTGCAGGCACCTCCTCTGCAGACGGCTCCCTGGGGGCCACCTGTCATCTCGGGCTCCACCAAGGCCTCTGGTGGTCCAGCTCCTGCCCCCAGGCAGGCGTGCCCCTCTTTTCTTAACCCAGCCGACGTCCTCACTACTCAGCTCAAGTGTCACTGCTCCCTGGAGGCCGTACAGACGTCTCCTGGCTGAGACTCCAGGCGGGCAGCCTGTGCCCCCAGCTCTGATTGTGTCCCCACCCCCAGCCCCCCAGTCTCTCCCCAGCACAGGCTCCAGGTGCTCAGGGACTGTGGTCGTGGGACCAGATCCCAGGATCCCACGCAGGACCCACCGTGTGGTGAGAGCTCCATGGAGCTTGACCGCGTGAGAGGGGAGGACCAAGCTCCTGAAGGCGTCTTCCCTGGAATGAGGCCGTATGTATGTAGCAACAGGGAACACACCTGATGAACACGGACCCAAGGACTGAAATACCCAGAGAAGAGGCCCGAGGCTATAGTAACCAGTCCGTGAGGCCGGGTACCCAGGACTTGGAGGTTACTGTGGCTACCATTTTGGGAATGGCCTTCAGAACTTAGGGCAATAAAAAAAGTTCCTAAATTCAGGCAATCTTTGCCCTCAGCAAGTGGCCTTTGCCTTTTAGGATGGCCAGAATTTGCTTACCTTTTAAGCTGGGGAGCGTGATAAATCGGTCTGTTTGGGTCCATGGTTGAAAACATCGGAATCCCATTCTAGCAAATTCCAGCGGATGAATTTACCAGCAGGATGTGGGGGGCAGTCCTGAGCATGGGAGGCCGGTCTGAGAGCCAGGCCTGGTGGTGGGCTGAACCAGGGCTGCTGAGGGGTCCAAGACCCCTGTGTCTTTGGGGTACTGCACTTCTTTCTTGGGCCACCACTTGGGCTTCCTGTTGCCAGAGGGAATCAGCCACCTCTTGGCCACCTTGATTGACGGTGCCAGGAGGGTGGTAGAGAAGAAGAGGGGCAGGTCCTCAAAGGCTAGTTGGAGGAGCTGCCTCCGAAAGCTGGGGGCACGGATGCCCAGCTGGCAGGAGCAGTGCCAGTGCATCACGGTGGGGAAGACACGCGGGCTGTCCCGTCAGCAGTGAGATGCTCATCGAGTCTGGAGCGTGATTTCCTGCATCTGCCCAAGTCCACTGCGTCCTTGTAATTCTTCACGAACAAGTCTGGTTATGGTTGGGTATTTTGCAGTGTTTCAAAGAGAATGGGATGGGTTCATTGGTGACTTCTTTAAGATGCGCAAACACCATGTGTCAACTGGTAAGCAGCTTCAGACATTCTGAATTCCTCCTTGCAGATGTAAAGGCTGGAAATTAAACATCCAGGGAGCTGGGAAAATGCCAGAGGACAGCGCTGCCTTTTAAGTGTTCACTGAAGTGAGATAGTTTTCAGAGCGCGGGTAGCTGAGTGATGCGGCTCGAGGGCCTGCTAGGTGCAGGGAGAAGTCGCTGGGCTGCCTGTGGGCTTCGGATGGTGACAGATGGCTGGGCTGCCTCAGCGCTTGGGCTCCAGCTCCCCCCCTCCCACTTGCCCCGGGACTTTGCCACTCCTCCCTCAGACCAGGTGGTTCCCGGAGGCACACACTCGCCTGGCCTGGGCTTCCTTCCTCTCCCGGCCTTCGTCCCTCAGGGCACAGGCACCCCAGCTGCACGCATGCCTGGCAGCAATAAACACCCCAGAACGCTCTGCTCGCTAGAGGAATGGCTTTCCTGACTGTTCTACTCTGCTCCCCGAGCCTGGGAATAAAGCAGAAATGCTGTGCCCTTGCCTTCTCTCATACCCGGGCACATTTTATTTGAACCTCCCTCCTGGCATTTTCTGCTTTTACTCCGTCATAGTAGCTATTGATTGTGGGGCATATAGTGTGTAGTGCCTAAGGAGAGTGTCTGAATGATGTCTGGTCTTGCTCTTCCTGGCTGTGTGCTTTTGGGGAAGCCGTTTGGATTCTGACCCTCAGTTTCCTCCTACTTTACTTGGAGGAAGTGAGTGTCAGCACCTGGTACCCTTAGCTGCTCTTCCCGCTGACTCTCCCCTCCCCACCCTCTGCTCAGCCCGAGGTCTGTCGAGTGGATGTACGTTCATTCGCCCCTCTCGGGAGACTTCAGATCTTCTCCCTGTCCTGGGGGTCAGCGGGGGGATGCTCAGCTTGGGAGGGCACACTGTGTGGAGGGTGGTCCCCCCCAAGCTGGGTCTCCGCAGTGGGATTCACCCTCTCTAACATGGTTGGCCCGAAAGCCAGCCGTGCAAATGCTGCTGATGGACAGTTGCCGGCAGAAGCATCCTTGGTCCTGCAGGGTAAGATCTGACTGGCTGGGGACACGGTGGCGTATTGGAAGGGCTTGGTGTCTGTGTCCGTCTGCAGGGTAACAGACTGTCCCAGACCGGGGAGCTTAAGAAACAGACATTTATTGTCTCACGGTTGTGAGGCTGGAGTGCGAGATCGAGGTGTGGCCGGGGTTGGTTGTCTCCTGCGGCCTCTCTCCTTGGCTTGTGATGGACACCTTTTCCCTGTGTCCTCATGTGGCCTTTTCTGTGTGCACATCTCTGGGGTCTCTTTTCTTATAAGGACACCAGTCCTATTGGATTAGGGCCCCACCCTTAGGACCTCATTTGACCTTATTTACCTCCTTAAAGGCCCTGTTTACAGCCGCATTGGAGGTTAGGGCTTCAACATAGGAACTTGGGGGTGGGGGGACGTGATTCAGTCTGTAACAGTGTCCTTCCTTTCCCCGGCCTCCCCGATATCACCCGTATGTGGTACCTGAGCATTTCTTCATCACCCACTCAGATGAGGGCTCCGACTGCACAGCCGTCTCCGCTACTGCAGGTATGGGGGGCAGCCCGCCCTTGACTTCCAAAGTGAATGGAACAAGGAAACAGTGACTTTCTGAACCTGAGATGAGCTATTTATTTTTTGTCTTTATTATAACGTATAATATCTTTACTTCTTCATTAATATTTTTATTTACATTATGTTTAATTATATTTAGCATATCTGTATTTTGTATGTTTATTATAATTTTATCTTAATTGAGGTTGCAGAGACTAATTTGTACTGGGAAAAAAATAATAGCCATGAGGTTACTGTTTTATAAAAAATGTAGAAGAGTATGTTTAGATTCAAGCAGTTTTTAAAAATATAAAACAGATGATAAAAAAATAAAAATTTGTTTAAAGAAAGAAGCGTAATGAAAAGCAGAAGTGATTGTTCGCAGTGAGACTTAAGTGCAGGGATGCCTCCCGGGGTCCCCCCCACCCCCTTAGGGTTATTGCCCCAGGGGCAGGTGAGAGGATCCAAGCTCAGCCAGGCCTGGGCCCCCGGGGCACGGAGCAGGAATGAGCCCAGCAGCCCATCCCGCGAGCTTGGCCCAGAAATGTGGTCCAGAAGAGAGCGAAGGGCCGACTCTCTCCCCTTTGCCTGAAGACCACGGCTCTGCCACATCCCTGCTGCCACGTTCAGTCTTTCTGTAGCTCTGGCACTCGGTCCGAGCAAGAACAACGGTGCATCGAGTCATACCAATCATCTCCAAACCCAGCTTTGGACAGTCTCGCGACTTCGATTAGTCTTTCATCTATTGTCTGTGAATGCTTTTATAAAAGGGTTTTGGTAAAGAATTTAAAGGTGACAGAAATAAAATCAGCTGTCAGCCCAAACCCCATACCCCCCAAATGGTGTCTTTCAAGATGTTTTGTGTGACGCCCCCCACCCCCGCCCCCCCCGCTGGCTTGCTGGAATTGACTTTGATCCCCGGTGTCCTGACACGGGAGCCAGGCTGGCAGTTGCAGGTCACTCAGTGCTTGTCAGCTGTGCGCAGTAGCCTTTGGGAGTGGTGCGGAGCAGAGCTTCAGCTGGTGTCCCCTGCTGTAGTCCAGAGAGACGAGGGCAAAAAGAATGGTTATTCACTTTTAAATCCTCAAGGTAGTATGATTTTTTGCGTCTTAAACCAGAGGGACGGCATAGCCATCAGTAACGGGATCCTTAGGTCACCTCATTTCCAGGCTGGTGACTCTGACATCGCTCCTTTAGTGCATCTTGCCCCTCTGCCCTTGATCCTCCTTGAATTCATAGCGACAGAAGGCCCCCGCCAGGAGAATTGTCAGAGCAAACCACCTTGGCACGCTTGAAACCGGTACTGTTAGCGATAGCAGTTTGCAGGTTATGCGACATGAATTATGTTAATCAGCTTATATTTATTAATTGGTTTAATCCTCAAGTGACTCTAAGACGTAGATGTAATTCTCGACTTAGAGATGTAGGAGCTCGAGACTCGGAGTAGAATGATCATTCATTTCCCTCCCTAAGGAGAAGGTCTAGTGTATGCATAGAAAATAGAGAATTGTGTGTACGTGTGTGTGTTTTCATGTGTATATACGTTGGGTGTGCATAGTGGGTGAAGGAGGAAGAAAAGCCTAGGCTTGAACTTTTTGAGTTAAGTATTGCTTTCTCAAACTTACAGAGCAATTCAAACACGTAAAATGTATGTAGAATAGCATAATCACCTCCCAGATCACCCATCAGCCAGCTTCAATAAGTACCAACCCGTGGCCAATCTTACTTCCTTGAGACACCCTGCCACCCACCAATATTATTTTGAAGCAAGTCCAAAACATCCTGTCATTGCATCCATAAATATTTCAGTGTCCATCTCCAAAAGAGGAGAACTCTTAAAAACAAACAAAAAGTGCACGTGACCACACCACCATTATCACACTTAAAAAATGAACCATTTCTTAATATCATCACGTACACAGTTGGTGTCCGAATTTCCAGTTGTCTCAGGAGTATCGTGATTTTTTTTTTTTTTTTTTCAGTTTGCTTGAACGGGGATCCGAATAAGGTCCAGGCTGTGCGGGTGGTTGATGCTTCCCCTGAGTCCCTTCCAACGTGTGGGTTCCACAGCCGTCTTCCTTCTCTTCTTGTGGAATAGATTTGTTAACAGAGCTGGTGCGCCCTGCGGCACTTGTTGGTCTGGAGTTTTTGGGACCGCATCCCCTTAGAATTATGTAACATGCCGCCTCTGTGTTTCCCTGTAAATTAGTGGTTGTGGAGGCTTGTGTTGACTCCAGTTCTGGTTTTGTTTGGCCAGATGACTTCCTGGGTGGAGGCCGGGCTTCATCATGGGATGGACCTTTGAGTTGTCTTTCTTTGATGTGAGCAGTACCTAATCGTCATCTTCCGGATCTGTTCATGCTAAGAGGTTGCAAACTGGAGGTCTTGTGATTTTGTCATTCATTCTTTCCAGGTTGTTGCAAAGCGCTTGGGAAGGAAGTGTTTCTTTCCCGGTGCAGATCTAGTCTCTGCCTGCCTCTGGGGCATATGGCGATTGCTGGTACATTTCAGGGGGATCTAGTCTCTGCCTGCCTCTGGGGCGTGCAGATTGCTGGTACATTTCGGGGGGATCTAGTCTCTGCCTGCCTCTGGGGCGTGGAGATTGCTGGCACATTTTGGGGGGGATCTAGTCTCTGCCTGCCTCTGGGGCGTGGTGATTGCTGGTACATTTCAGCAAACCCCCGCGCCGGGTTTGTCAGTACCTAGGACGAGACCCAGGCTGGTGTGGATGGCGCCTCGCTGGGCGCTGGCTCCTGGGAGCGGGGTCCCGGTTTTCCACTCAAGGGTGGGAGCCATCTGCCGAGCACCTGCCCCAGCCCTGGTCACCTTCACCAAGATGAGCTGTGAGAAGTGTTTTATGGCGTCCAGGGATGAAACAGCAAGTGTGTACCCAGGGGCAGAGCTGGCCGGACTGGATGCCCATGGGGGAGGCACCGTGTGGGTGGACGGGGAGGGGGTGGCCGGTGGCCAGACAGCCTTGGTTTGAGTGCCGCTTGGACCTCCCTGTGACCTCGGCGGCTGGCGGCATTGAGCTCCACGCCCCCGGCGTCCAGCGGGGACGATGCCGCCCATTTCCTCTGAGTTCTGGGCTGAGTGTCCAGAGGGGTGATTCACGCCAGCGCTGAGCACAGCGCCTGGGACGGTGTAGATGCTGCTTAATCTGTGTTCCTAGTACCGAGCGTAAAATGGTTGTGACAGTGGGTGGGGCGGGGGGGGGGGCACCACTGTCACGTGACAGCTGGCTGAACTTGGCTCCGCGTGGCTAGGGCGGCCGACCCTGATCCCAACGACACCCACGGATGTTGGTTCCGATTAGAAGTCCTGCTCAGAGGGAGTCAGCGTGTCACGCCAGGGTGAGGCGGGGGATGGCTCAGGCCCAAGATGTAACCTTAACGGTACAGGGTGGCTTAGCAACTCCCGGTATACTTTGTATGCAGGCTCCAGGGGTGGTGCAAAGGGGTGGAGGCAGGTCTGGAGGCTTTGAGCTGAGGATCTGGAGAGGAGAGGATGCAGGTGGACGGCTGCCCGCAATCTCTTGTCAGAGGATGGGGCCTCCGTGGTCCTGCCCGCGAGTCAGCGTGACCCGCATCCTCCCGCCATATGCCCGAGGCCTTCCCCCAAAGGACGAGCTGGCTGTACAGCCCTCACCCCTCCCTTCCAGGAAATGTTCTTATCACACAAAGCGGGGAAACAGAAGCTTGTACTGGAGAGCCTCCCCAGCAAGGCCCTGCTCACTGACTGGGGGGTTTGGTCGGGGGGGGGGGATGTACATCCAAGAGAAGCAGATGGTGGGCAACATACCACCCTTATCGACCTCACTGGGCACATCTGGGCCCCAAGATGACCGAGGGAGGAACTCTAGGGATCCTGCATCTCTTTGGATCGATTCTTGGATATTGCTGGCTAAGTATGTATTAAATTCTAGATAAACTAATTCTGTGTACAAATTCTAGGTAAAATGTCTTCATGGAAAAATAGGAGTTTCCATTAAAAAAAAAAAGAAAGCTTGAAAATGTATCAGGTATTCCTCCTGAGTCTGCACAGTGTGAATGCCATTTTAAAATTTCAGGGTTAAATTTCTTAAGGTGATGAGATAAGGCAGGTATGAAATTTAGCAGAGAACATTGAGATTGATCCCTTTAATGGACTTTACCCCCTTTTTTTGGGGTGGTCACTGTTGAATGTTAAATTTCTGTTTTACGTCGGGGTCTCCTTTGAAACTGGAGGTATTGATGTGGTCTTCGGCAAATGTCTCCATTGCAAGAGAGAAGACTAGTTTATAAAGTGGGCAAGCTGCGTGGGAGTTCTGTCCGATGGCTGTTTTAAAAAGTCAAGGCCACTTAGCCATGTGGACCCAGAGGCATAGCTGGGTTGTCCCGGTCGATGCAAACCTGGGGACCAGCTCTGTGGACGCTCTGTGACGGGCGTCCACAGAGCAGCCGTGGGAAGACCTTCGGTGTAGCACAGATGTCCTGGCCTGTCTCCTCCCAGGGGAAGGCTCGGGCATGGCTGTTGCCTTGTGATTCATCTCTGTTTACTTGGAGACCATGAGTTAGATTTTTATTTTTTGCAGCAAGAAAATCACTTGAAAATGTGGAATATCACCCTTGTAATCCTGTGATAGAAAACTATTTACATTTTTAAAAAAAGAGCCTCTTGTGAATAAGTTACGGTAACAAGGAATGAATTATTTGGAGACGAAAAGAAAAACCTTCACAAAGCATACATTTAGAAGCAGTAGGAGCTTGACAAGATCGTTGTGCGTAAATTAAAATCAAAAGGAGATGCAGATGAGGATGTGAACTGCAGGGCCTGTGTGAGAAAGTTCACCACCAGCCTGAGGTTGGAAATTGGACGCACTTGTTGCTTCTTGAGGTGGAGAATAGTGATGATGTGTAATAAACCTAAAAATTAATGGAACACTTTTCCTTGCAAATTATAAGTGAATGTGGGTGAATTCTTGTAGCATTTATCCCAAAACTGTACAGGCAGACTTCCACTGATGGAATGAAACCGTGGAAGTGATAGAGTGGATTGTTTTGGGAAGCATTTCTCTCCGTACTTTTGGGGTGGTGGCGGTAGTCTTGTTTTTCTTCTGAAATGGAAATACTGTCAGGCTTCCAGTCTTCCATGAAACTGTATCAAGCGAAAGTAAAGTAGCAATTCTTCTGTATCAACTTAGTGTTTTGTTCACGGCAACAGTGATCAGTAGGAACCCGTATGAAATGGGAGATTGCAAAATCCCCAGGAAACCAGAAATGGGGGGTGGTGTGTGATTTTAGGAGGAGAATCCAGGTTGTCAAGCCGCTGGCCAGACGTGATTCTCAGTGTGGAGGTGTGGCCTGGGATGTATTTAAACTGACCCAAGTCAAGAAATTATTAGTAAGTGGGGAGAATGCCTGAAAAACAGGCATCCAGTTTTTTTATATAGAATTTATAAAAATTTATTTATTTATTTATTTATTTATGGCTGCGTTGGGTCTTCATTGCTGTACACAGGCTTTCTCTAGATGTGGCGAGCGGGGGCTGCTCTTCATTCCAGTGCGCGGGCTTCTCATTGCGGTGGCTTCTCTTACTGCAGTGGCTTCTCTTGTTGCAGAGCACGGCTCTAGGTGCGTGGGCTTCAGTAGTTGTGGCTCGCGGGCCCTAGAGTGCAGGCTCAGTAGTAGTGGAGCACAGGCTTAGTTGCTCCGTGACAGGTGGAATCTTCCCAGACCAGGGATCAAATCCATGGCCCCTGCATTGGCAGGAGGATTCTTAACCACTACGCCACCAGGGAAAGTCCCATCCAGTTATTTTATTTTATTTTTTTTGCGGTACACAGGCCTCTCACCTTTGCGGCCTCTCCTGTGGAGCACAGGCTCCGGATGCGCAGGCTCAGCAGCCATGGCTCACAGGCCCAGCCACTCCGCGGCACGTGGGATCTTCCCGGACCTGGGCATGAACCCGCGTCCCCTGCATCGCAGGCGGACTCTCAACCACTGCGCCACCAGGGAAGCCCCATCCAGTTATTTTTAAACAGACTATTAAACAGACTGCTTAAACATTTGTAATTTGTGTTCATTGTAGGATTATTCAAAGTAGAGATGGGGGAAAAAAGCCCATAACCGAGCATTTCAAGATGTCGTGTTGAGGTTTTTTCGCGTGAGTTTCACATGGTCTTTGCTTGCTTCCTCTCACATCTTACAACAGAGGCTCTTATGGTGCTCAGGTCCTCAACCCCTGTTTTTAATATCCGGTGATATAACTGGAGCGTCGCTACCAAATTGCATGTGTGTTATCCTTTCAAGTGAATGGATGTTTCAGAATTAGCCACACTCTGTTGGGCATTTAAGGTGCTTGAGTTTTTGCTGTTCTGAACAGTGCAGTAAAGGATGTTTTCATAGTTACAGCACTGAACATTATTTCTTTGTGATGTCATCCTAGATGGGTAATTGTTCTATCAAAGTTTTTTTTTTTCCCAATAAAAGTAATGTATTATTGCACTGATTCCAGAAAGTTTGTACCCATTTATCCTCCCATGAGGAGAATGGACCCTCCCTTCCCCACTCCACACTTGGGCATCGCACTCCAGAGGGAAGGGGTGGAATGGGGTGGCCTTTACTAGCCCGGCTGCTGGACCAAGTCTGTCCTTTCTCCCAGCAGGCCCCTGGGACAGACTGCCACCTGCACACACGGGTCATCCCCACCTTCCGCCGCTATTTGTGATTTCTTAGGCTTCGTAAGGGTATTGATTATGGACTTTTCATTTCAGGTCTGGAACTAGAGAGTGGGATGGAGAAGTTCCCAGAACTCTGGGGAAAGTAAACGCACAGTGTGTGGGAGTTGCCTGGGGAGAGACGGCTGAGACTGTCATTGTCATGTAGTCGGTGAAAGACTGGCTTCTCAACAGAGTGTCTTTGCCCAGCTTACTTCTTGCAGGAACTTCGGAAGAACACGTGTTTCCATCCTTTGTGAGCTTCGATGTGTGCAGGCAGCCTTGTGTGTGATGAATAGTTTTGATCACAGTTTGGCTGTCGGTTACTTGATTGTTCGACTGTATTTTTCTCGTTCCTTCCCTGTCTGCAGTGCCGATGGTTTCCAGGTCCCCCCTCTTGGGACTCTAACTCTGTGTGGGGAGTGGCTCCAGGCCCTCGCTCTGCTGCCTGGTCAGATTTCTGCTGCACTGTGAGAAGGCCCCTTTGCTGCCTCGTCATAGTTAGAGCCCTGGTCCTTTTATGTTATGGGGAGCAATTGTCGTAAGTCCTCTCCAGGGAACTCGGACTTCTGTACCGTGTGCTGGAGCTTGCCCTGGGCTGGTGGTTGTAATACCTACAGTTTCGTGGGCATCAGCTGCATGTGAAGAATTTTCTGTGTATTGGCTCCCTGTTATAATAATCTACGGAATCCCTGTTATCGTGGCAGGTAGGGATTAAGAGACTCAGAGAATACGGATGTCGTGTAAGGTCCTACAGGTGGTGAGTGGAGAAGTCAGGCTTGGTATCCAGATGTGCCTGACCCCAGAGCCCATGGTGTCCATTGCACATGGTATCCAGGGGACACGGGACAGACATGCACAGCCAGCATCAGACTGGGCAGCTCCAGGGAGCTGGGACAAAATGCTTGAGAGCTCGGGCCAAAAGAGTTCAGCTCGCCATGTCTGAGAGCTGGAAGGGAACAATGAACCTCCGCATTCAGGTTATTCTCATTATTGTACTAACCTGTCCCCACCTGGCCCATCCCCTGTGTGAGGTGCACACGTTGGCGTGTGAACCTTCTTCGGGACCGTCATGCATTTCATCCCCTCGGCCTGGCCTGTGTGAGTCAGGACTGTCGGCAGTATCGGGAGTAGAGGTTGAGCAGTGGGGGAGAGAAGGGAAGCTGGGCAGGCAGATCTCTGGCCCCTGGCTGCCCAGCGGAGCAGTTGGAGGAGGGCTCGGAGCTGCGATGGGGCAGTGATTGGGCTGGGCGGAGGCTGTGTGTGCCTCATTGGGTAGTGGGATGGGTTTCAAGAATCCCTGTTCTCTAGGACTCGGAAGGTTAGGGTAAGGCGTGTTGCATCCTTACTGTAAGGTGTGTGGTGTTGGAGGCAAGTAGGGCTGGGGAGGCGAGGATCAGCCCCGCAAGGCGGGCAGCCTGCCGTCTCATGCGTCGTGTCTTTGTCAAGACGTTCACCATTTATCTCTGAAGTGGACAGAGCTGGAAGCCTTGAAGATTGTGTCAAAGAAAGGATGTGAGTTATAAAGTGCCTGTGATACCCCACTGTCGTGCTACCAGGGGGGTCCAGAAGATGCAGTTACATCTAGAAGATGCAGTTGCATCCAGAAGATGCAATTAGGGGTCAAATTGTTGCCGGGTTACTAAGCTGTCCGGAGTGAGTGCGGCCAGTTCTGTGTCGGTATCTCAGACTTCATTACTGAGGTCTTCCACACACTACTGGTTTGCTGTAAGACAAGTGTAATATCCCCGTAGATTGTGCTTTACTCCATGTAGCAGGTAGTTCCAGGGGCTTTCACAGGGTCCCTTGTGCCCTTGGTCCGGTATCAGTTTCCTGTCGCTGCTGTAACAAGTCACCCCAAACTTAGTGGCTTAAATCGACATAGATTTATTCTCTTACCGTTCCAGAGGTCAGAGGTCCTAAAATTAAGGTGTTGGCAGGGCCGTGCTCCTTCTGGAGGCTCTAGGGAAGAATTCATCCCCTGGCCTTCTCCAGCTCCTGCGGGCTCCGCGCACTCTTTGGCTGGTGGTCCATTCCTCCATCCTCGAAGCCAGCCGTGTAAAATCTTCAGATCTCTCTCTGATCGCTCCGTCCATCCTCACGTCATGTTCTCTCTTTCTTCTGCTTCCCTCTTCCGAATTCTCAGGACCCTCATGATGACATTGGGCTCATCTGGATAATCCAAAATGTTCCGTTATTTTAAGAACCTTCACGTAGTCACACCTGCCCAGTCCCTTTTGCCATGTAAGGTGACGTAGTCTCAGGACTTGGGGGTTAGGACGGGGGCATCTTTGGGCGGGGGCACGTTTCTGCCCACCGCAGTCCCCGGGTCCGTTTCTCATCAGGGCCAACGTTCCTGCAGGCAATTCTTCTCCTGCCGTGCGGACAGGCCACACCTGTCATCACTGGGCTCTGCTGTTCACACGGGGTGGCGGGGGGCGGGAGGGCACTGCGGAACGTCAGGCTTTCTGGCTCTCTCTGCCGACTTCCACTTCAGTTTAGGAAGTACAGTTAGCAAACGAGTACCGATTCTGGGCAACCATCGCGACCTGTGAACGCACGTGTACCACGAACCTAGACTCCGCACGAAGAGGCTGATTTTGGAATCCCAGCTGACCCTCCTTGTCCAGACTGAAGCCTGTGGCTGTCCTGCACCGACTGGGGTTCCCCCTTTTTGCTGGGGAGGCAGAGCTCCTCTTGCAGGTGGCCTCGCCCCCCGCTCGTCGACGTGAAGAGGCCGCCTTGCTCGCCTCGCCACAGTGTCCTCGTGGCTGGACCTGCTCCTGTCCCCTCCTCCGCTCCTGCGGGAACACCAGTTATCCTTGTAGCCTCGCCCAGGGTTGTGTGTCCTCATCTCCTGGACGGTCTTCTCTTCTCAAGTCCCATAGCTTGTGACCGACCCTCTTCACGTCACCTGCCACTTTCTGCCTTGAGATGCATAATGAATTGTGCATGGGTCCTTGTGGTGGGACAAGGTTACTGGGAGGCCCTGGTTCTCTGCCCACCTTTACCTCTAGGTAAGCAGGAGCCCCGACCCTGAGAAGTGGTACCTTCATTAGATTGTTCACCCGGCGGATGCTTGTCCAGGTTTTAGACTTTTCAGCAGGAAAAAGAGAAAACAGAAAAGGTAGAGTTGATCACAAAGAGGAGAATTTGCAGGGAATGAATCAACCGTTTTTCTGATTATTAACAGGTTATATGCTCAATATAGAGAATGTGGAAACTATAAAGAAGAAGAAAAGTTGCCTGTGATCCTTCCGTCTGGAGGCAACTACTGACTCCGGGGAGGTTTTCTCCTTTTCCCACCTTGGTGTTTTATGAGGGTTGGTAAGTGTCACGTAAGCAATGGTGTGTCCAGTGTTTTCCTACTGAGTCTTTGTTACAATGACATTTTTCCTGTGTCCTCGCCTTGTCATCAGCGATCTTTTTCATGGCTGCATGATATTTAAGTATGTGGATGTATTGGAATCGACTCATCCCAAAGTAGATTTAAAAAAAAAAACAACACCTTTTTGAGTGCATCAAATAAAAAATGACAAAAATTAATATTTTAAAACAGATGAAGAGAAAACCCAGAGACCCTGCGCAGTTTACCCCCATCCCCTGCCTGTCTGTGGCTGGCAGGGTGTGTGCCGGCCTGCTCCCTCCTGGTCCTGGTGAGTGGACGGGGGCCGTGATCCTCCACATGAGCTGTGGACACTGGGGTCTCCCTTCGTTCAGAGCCGCTTCTGTAAGTTGGCAGACACGGGTGTTGCTTTCTTTGGTGCAGTTGTGTCATCAGTGCTTCAGATCTGTCATGGCGGTGATGGAAGGAAAAAAAAAAAGAAGGGAGCCATCTATGGCTACTGATGGTGGAAAGGAAAACAAAATCAGACAGAAACTATTTGTGAGGCGCCAGTGTAATGAGAGTGAAGGGAGATAGAACACACCGTGAGCAGTGAATGAGCATCCGAAGCAGGGAGTTACAGCCCTACTTTGGACGTCTTTGCTTTGAAAGAATTATTTTTCAATCTAGTAATAGTCCATTAAATATCAGAAACGATCAGGTTCATTCAAAACCACAGTCAGTTGCATTCTGATGAGAGAGGTTTTGACTTTCTTCCTTGTAGAGCTAATGAAGATGCAAATGTTTGTGGCAGGCAGGAAATTATGTAAGAAATCGTAACGGCCAAGTTTTCTGGACCAGACAAGTGGAGAACGGTCCTAGGGAGGCGTGTGCGTCCGTTGCTCGTTGTTGTCACCATCGCGTGGAAGCATGTCAGATAATTAGAAACTAGGCGGCATTTTGTGCTAAGCATCACAGCAGAGATTTTGCTTGGAATGTTGACCGGGATTACGCTCTGGCTGAGACTGAACACGTGGCAGGCATCCTACTCCAGTTCTTAAAATCATCAGGCAGAGGTTTTATTATATTTTTTGGGTCTTTGTTCTTCTGTCTTTTGCTTTAATGCAAAGGAATGCTCGGAGAATGGCACTGGGAGGCTGGCACCAAGTCAGCTTTGGGATTTTTCTCTAGTGTAGGGACCGATCTGCCCCGCTGCCCTCTCCCATTGGCTTTTTTTTTTTTTTTAATGGCTCTTGATTGTACTGTTTTTGTCTCCATAACCCATGTCAGCTTCAGGGCCATTTATTTACCTTTTTTGATGAACGTTCGAAACGTAATCAAACTAGAAGCTTCTTGATATACACACATTCACGTGTGAATTATGTTATTCCGTTTAATCCTAACACATGTCCTCTGCAGAGTGTCTCCTTAAACCTCAGGGATGCCCTGTGCCTCGGTTTCCTCACCTCGCAACACCAGGGGTAGCGGTGGTACCTCCTTAGAGCAGCGTCTGGAAATTCAAGTATGGTAATTCGTGGAAGTGTTCACAGCAGCCCCCTGCACACATCAATGCCCAGGAATGGCGGCAGGCTGTTGTCTCTGTCTCTTTCTCTCTCAAATTGTCAAGGCATCTTATTTTAACCTCATTCTGCCCTGTCTGGGGTTCCTTAGATGAGTTCTCAGTTGTAGTATTGACCTTTTCTACAAAAAAAGCGCAGCGAAGCCCAGGAAAGTGACAGCAGGAAGCCAACGCCAGCCTGCAGCTGTAGCCCAGGGGTGCTTTCCCCTTGCAAATGCCTTTGGCCCATTTCCTGGTTCCGCTGTGCTGGAATTCGGGCTTGAACGTCAAGAGACCAGCTGTTGACATGAACGGCTTTCTGCAGCCAAGGGTATTCCAGGACAGCCGGGCTGGCGCTGGCAGGAGTGTGGGGAGGGTCCGGTGTCCCCAGCGCTGCCCGGATGGTCCGTGCGCACACGCATGTGCCAGCCTCTGAAAGGAAGGGCTGTGTGTGCCGAGCAAGTTCATTGAAGAGGGTGTGGAGGTCGCCACTGTCGACCCTCATTATGTCCTCACCGCAAATGAAATGAGAACTTGACCGCCCCTCCCCTGCGGGATGAATGGATCTCAGAATAGCATCTTGGATGGAAACAGCGCCTTGAACTCTTGAAACGCCGCCTCTTCTCTTTATCCTCCCCTCTCTGTGTTCTCCGCGGCGGGCGGGTAGGAAGTCGCGGTGACTTCACTTCGTGGTGAAAGTGTCCTCAAAGACCCCGGGCCGGGCTGTGCGTCCTCGCTGGCTCGGAGCTGCGGCCCTTTCACGTGCCCGGCTCTTCCGGGCTGGCACTCTCATTCCAGAAGAAAAGGTTCTTGGCAGCCTTGAACAAGCTTGCATGTTCACGCCTAAGTGTGTAAGTGAGCCAGTGTGCCCCTGATGAGCTCAGAGGGTTGGATCCGGAGGCAGGTTTGCTGGGAGGACATGCCGGTGCCTGGCTCTGCACATCCCTGCCGGCCAGAGGTCGGCTTTCTGGAACCTCCTCCACGGGGGGAGCACGCGTTTGGAGCCCAGGACCCCGGCTGCGCTACCTTGAGCTCTCCAGGGTTTGGCCGCAGAGGTCTTTCTGGCTTGTCCTGTAGGACTCAGACCTTTGCTTCTTCCCTGTTACTCACTTGTCTTCCAGTGACCCCACCTTTTAAGTTTAACTCTTGTAATGCTAAAAGCGCCTTGCGTTTCTCCTGGCTTTGACTTTTTTTTTCCATCAAGAATAATCTCTATTTCCCTTAGTGGAAAGCTTAATAACACATCAAGGACAGATCAACTGTTCAGTTTCCCTTGAAAACTATCTCCCTTTCCTCCCTATGGGGAGGGGGTGTCTGCCTTCCTTGTGGCCCTTTCTCGTTTGCTTACAGCACAGACACACGGAGCCCGGTGTATGTGCACGCACATGTGTGCACGTGAGAGTGTGTACAGGTGTGGGCGCACGTCCCTCAGACAGGACACTGTGTCCAGTCCTGCCTGTCCCCACCCTGGGTACCTTGGTGCTTACTGCGTACGGGGCCCAGCACCCCGTGTGTGGGAACCAGGTCCCCCGGAGAGGAGGGCTCCCGCTGGAGTCTCACACCGCATTGTTTAAACTGTGTCCAGTTGCAGGCGTTGGGGGATCAACAGTGAACAAACAGGTGCGAACTCACCTTCCTGGAGCTAATATTTTTGGGGTGGGTGGAGCGTACAAACAAAGCCAGTAAAGTACTACTTAAACGTGCAGCCAGTAAGAAGGACAAGGAAAAGCACACAGCAGGGAAGGGGTGTGAGTGTGTGCGTGTGGGATGGGGGGTGTTGAAAGTGTAGTGGCCTCGTGGAAGGCCTGGCCGAGAGGGGCAGCTGCCCGCAGCCCTGGATCAGGGTGCACGTGTGGATGGAGAGGTCTGGGTGGGACGGACTGAGCTTCTGGGCGGAGCCCTGAGCTGGGAGGGGCCCCTGAGGCTTTAGGAACAGAGGGAGGCAGGGGAGAGGGCTGACGCGAGCTCAGAGAAGCAACGCGGACCAGACGAAGCGGGCCCTGTGTGGGCCGAGTGGTAGCAGGGAGAGGATGGACTCTGGCGGCCGTTGGGCCCCAGGGAGAGGGTAGCACTGCAGTGACAGCACAGCCTGCGTTCGAGTGTCTGCTCCCCCACTGCCGGCCGCGGGTGAAGTAGGAGAAACCCGAGGAGCCTGCAGCTCCCCATGCGAACACTGTCACTTTGAGTGTAATTATCACTTCTAGTATTAACAGTGCTGGCCCGTAGGAGCTTTCAAGTCCATATTATTGAATTCTGAATCCAGTCCAATAATTCTCTCAGTAACTGAGATACCATTGACTGCGGGTCGTGGATGTTTTAAGGCCAAAGTCACCGAGTGAGCCGGGGACTTGCTGCTGGAAATCACTTGCTTTTTTTTTTTTGTTTTTCTCTTGCCCTCCTTTTTTTCCTGCGTGGCATTAAGTCAGCCACATTAAAAATTTTGTGCATCTGTCATCGGAAAAACCAGCATGCTTTCCCCTGCAGAGCAGGCTTGAAGACTTTTTCTAATATATTACACCAGCCGCACGAAGTGGCTTCAGGTTAGCTCTTAATTCATATTTTCTGCAGCTGCTAATACGCCTGATAGTCAGAATTGTTGCCCATTGGAGATAAAAACTAAATCTCAGCTTCTGCCCTGCCTCCCAGGAGAAACTCAGAGAAGAACTGTAACGCCTAATCCATATTTTGATGTTGAAAAGAAAATAGGGTTATAGGCTTATTTCGAGCCTTTGGGTGTTTACGGTTGTGCAGGCTGGGTGTCCTGACTTACAGCGTAAAATCTGAATGTCCGGCGCAGGGACCAGATTGGTTTCTGGCCGATGCATGTTGTGCCTGTGATGGGGCGTCATCCTATCTTTATGTGCTGAGCGTTATTCAGTCCCAGAATGCATTGGATTGTACGCAGACTGTCTGTCCGGGGATGTGCTGACCGACTTCTCTCCCAGGCTTTGGAGGAAAAGCCCCAGCTGGCGTGTGTGTGTGCGTGTACGTATGTACACTTGCTCACCGCTGCACAGAGGATGGGGCATTGCTCCTGAGCCCAGGGGTCCCGTTCTCTGGAAAGTTCTCTCTGCACAGGTTTCTGTGCCCCTTGCTGGGTCCCTGTGGAGTGCCTGGAGCAGATTATCACCTGGTGGTCCCTCCTTCAGCGGGAGCTACCCTCTGCCTCCTTGGTCCAGACCGAAGCATCTCAGGCCATCAGCCCTCCGCGTAGGGCCTCCTTTCCCACCTTCTCATCAGCGTTCCCTCCTTTGGATGAGTTTGCCTTGTGGAGGACACTTTTGAAGTGTGTTTTCCAAGGTAGGATTTAGTATTCCAGAGCAGAACAAGGAATACCAGTGGGGGGGAGTCAGATTACCTAAGGAAAAAATAAGAGGAAAGATGTTTTTTCAACGTACTTTATTATAGCATTTTAACGCCATTTAAAGTCACTGGAAACTGATGTTTGAACCTGCGATTATTTTATTATAGCATTTTAAACCTTTTTTTTTTTTCCTGGTGGGAGGCAGAAAAAAATTTGGTTGGGTCTCATCAACCACTTTCTGAAGTGTGAGTTTTATTTTTTTAAATTTTTTCAAAGAGCCTTACCCTTTTTTTTCTTAATTTAATTAAAAAAAAATTTTGCCTGCATTGGGTCTCCGTTGCTGCGTGTGGGCTTTCTCTAGTTGTGGCGAGCAGGGGCTACTCTTCATTACGGTGCGCGGACTTCTCATGGCAGTGGCTTCTCTTGTTGCAGAGCACGGGCCCTAGGCGCACAGGCTCAGTAGTTGTGGCACACGGGCTTAGTTGCTCCGCGGCATGTGGGATCTTCCCGGACCAGGGCTCGAACCCCTGTCCCCTGCATTGGCAGGCGGATTCTTAACCACTGCGCCACCAGGGAAGTCCCGAAGTGTGAGTTTTAAATTGTTTATTTATTGTTCACAGAGAAGCAGCAGCTACTTTCTTACGTGCAAACTTTCAGATATTATGAAAAAGCACAGTGAACCGGCACGTATGCTTGCCTTTTCCTGATCGAAAGTCCTGGTCTCCCTTGGTGTGGAAGACCCCGTGCAGCATTGCAACAGTTGGTGTGCAAACTTCCAACCGCATTTAATAACTTAGGCTTTGCACAGCTTCTCCTTGGAGAAAGTGTTAGGGGTGTTTCTTCTGGGGCTGAAATTTTATGGTGTGTTGTGTTGTTTTTGCTTAAAGAGGCTAGCACGGAGAATGCAGAGCACAGACAGTGCTTTGGAATCTTAAAATGTGCCAGGTAGCTGATCTCTTAGGGACTTTTTCTAAATTAACCCCACACTCTTGAGATATGAGGATGGATCTTGTCCCTGCCTGGGGCTACCTGGGGAGGGGTTTCTGGCTCAATAAAATTGAAGGACGCTGGTCTCCTGCCTCCAACTCTCGGTCCTTTTCAGGATGCCATGCTTGGTCCTTCACAATGAGTGGCCTTTTTTTAAAAAAATTATTTATTTTATTTATTTATTTTTGGCTGTGTTGGGTCTTCGTTGCTGTGCGCGGGCTTTCACTAGTTGTGGTGAGCACGGGCTACTCTTTGCTGCGGTGCACGGGCATTGCGGTGGCTTCTCTTGTTGCGGAGCATGGGCTCTAGGCGCATGGGCTTCAGTAGTTGCGGCACGCAGGCTCAGCAGTTGTGGCACACGGGCTTAGTTGCTCCGCGGCATGTGGGATCTTCCTGGACCGGGGATCGAACCCGTGTCCCCTGCATCGGCAGGTGGATTCTTAACCACTGCACCACCAGGGAAGCCCGAGTGGTTATTTTTTGTGTAGAACCTACTTTTGTAATTTTCCTGTCCACCCTCCGTCCCGTTTTCCCCATCAGGTGGGAGGGAGGAGACGGAGGTGTGAGGTGGCCCTGGAGGTACCACACTGTGGGGCAGAGGTCACTGAGGTCTGTCTCATGTCGAGTCCTCCTCCCCCTGGTCATCTGTCTCTGAGAAGAGAAGCTTCGATGAAAGATGTTGCAGCGCATGATTGCAGCGGCGTCCGCGTGGGGAGCGTGTTAGTGCTGGGTGCCCATGGTGGGTGTATGGGAGCACATATGAACGAAGACTGCGGGGCAGCCAGGGAAATGTAGATTTCTGACCCACTAGGGTTTTGGGCGTAAGAAGTCTGGGCCTTTCAGTCTGGGTCAAGGAAGCACCTCGTGCCTGCACTGGAGATCCACTTTGGTCCTCCTGGTCCTGAGTCAGGCCCAGGGAACTGTGGACACCAGTCCTGCCCAGAGAGCCATCCGCATCCTGCTTCCTCCCCAGGGGTCCCTGGAGAGAGGAGCAGGCAGGGGACGAATGGACGCAGGTGAGGACACTTCCCGTTGGCCTCCTTTTCAACCCTTTTCTCTATCCTTGTTGAGGAGAGAATGTCGTTTTCATTGAATAAGATCAAAAAGGAAAAAGAGCCTGGTTATCAGAAAAGCACAAGAAACGATGCTTTTAAGGACTGGGGAAACCCTCTACTTACTCTCCTGGGTGTGCTTTCTTTGGAGGGGAAGAGACTGGAGGAAATCTCAGCAGAACCTCACAGTGTCTGAGAATGAGAGTGAACAGATCTTTGAAGAGGAGACCATGATGAAGGGAAAAAAGCACAGGAGGATATGGCGTTACCTACAAAGGTCGCGTGTTTATCCAGTTCGTGCCTCACGGCGTAAAAGACAGGAGGAGGCACTCAGGGCTGGTGCACAGTGTTATGGGGAAAAAGGGCTTCCGGCACTTGGGGCACAGAATACACAAGTTGCGGATTTGGAGGGACGTCTGTAGCTAATTTCTACCCAGCATGGTTCTCTATGTGGTCGCTCAGTTGCTTGAGCAAGGTCTAGATAGACCTAGACTTGAGGAGAATTTATTTCTTAATAAAGTAGTACTCGCGGGACTTCCCTGGTGGCGCAGTGGTTAAGAATCCGCCTGCCAATGCAGGGGACACGGGTTCGAGCCCTGGTCTGGGAAGATCCCACATGCCGTGGAGCAACTAAGCCCGTGCGCCACAACTACTGAGCCTGCACTCTAGAGCCCGTGAGCCACAACTGCTGAGGCCTGTGCATCAAAACTACTGAAGCCTGTGTGCCTAGAAGTCCGTGCTCCGCAACAAGAGAAGCCACCGCAGTGAGAAGCCCACGCACCGCAACGAAGAGTAGCCCCTTGCTTGCCGCAACTAGAGAAAGCCCACACACAGCAACGAAGACCCAAGGCAGCCAAAAATAAACAGATAAATAAATAAATAAATAAAAATAAAGTAATACTCGCAGTGGGGGGAAAAAGGAGTATAAATATCAAAAGTAATTGTGGCTAATTTCTTTGCGCTATTCAGGAAGTTTTCTCGTCTTAGGTAAGCATGGATCTCTTGCTCTGTAACAGTGAAGCACATTTATTTCATCTGACAAATGACTGTTGGACACAGTCTTGCAGCAGGTCACGTGGATTTGCCTCACGCAAACGACAGTGAACACAAGCAGTGGGTACAGATTAGGGAACAATAAGATGAATGCCTGCATTCTCCATCCAGCTGAAGAACCATTTTACGAAAACCTTCGCAGACCCCCGTGTTCCCCTCCCCCCCCAGGTAACCACTATCCTAAATGTTCTTTTTGTTGTTCCATTTCTTTCATTTATGGTTTTGTCATTTAATATGTCTCTCCCTAAAATATGTATCGCTTGGTTTTGCCTGTTTTTGGTCAACCTTATGTAAATGTAATCCACCTGTATGTGATTCTCTGACTGGCTTTTCTTGGCTACACATGATTTTGGTTACCAAGGCGCACTAACTCACATAGCTCTGGTGCTTTCATTTTCACTGCTGTATAGAATTCCTGTGAAGAATTGCAAGGCATGGCCACCATTGTGGTTCTGTCTTATTCTTTCTAATGGCTGCATCATTTTGTCCCTGCTGACGCTGAATGTCATGTGACATTTTTTTAAATGGATAAGGGCCCAGATGCTGAATGATCCCTGTTCCAGGAGTGAAGTTGATACTCTTTGTGGAAGCAGGGGTGTTGCTCTTCAGGCTGGAACTGTTTGTGTATCTTTCACTTTGATTTATTGCAACAAATCTTTAGAGCAAGGACCCAGGGAGCAAAGTGCAGTTCAAAGAGTGGGTTCCCGTAGGCTGGTTGCCAAAAGCCGGAGGTCAGGTGTTAGAAGCCCAAGAGCAGGGACCCATCCTGAGCACAAGCGCCAGGGCCAGGGTTGGGGTCTCGACCTTGGCCTCAGGGAGCCTCTCCTTGTCTGCACACGTGGGAGTGGAAGTGACTCCTGAGATGAAAAGGAAGCAATCAGTGGAGTTTGTTTCCTCCTGTGGTTTCAGGCAGCGCTTTCTCTATCAGATCAAAAGAGCCCATCAACTCCCAGCCTCCATCACCGAAAAATAAAATCTCATTTTCTTTCTGATAATACCTGTTCACTGTTTTAAAAAAAAATGAAACAAAACACTACTAGGAAAAAAATCCATAAATTCTCATCACCCATCTGATACTAATCCATGAATTTGATGTGTCCCCTCGTATTTTAAAAAGTGCTCATGAAACTATATATATTTTGCATGGAAATGATCTTAAAAAGAAAGTTGAATTTCTCTGAGACTTTTTAAAAAGTTTGCCACATTTGCTTTACTTATGTATACGTGAATTTTTGTTTGTTTTGTTTTGTTTTCCTGCACCTGCATTGCAGGCATCCTGACGCTTCAGCACCAGATACCGCCGCTTGTACCTCCTCAGTATCCACTGACCGTAGGACATTAACCCAGTGCCCGTGTCCCGTGCTGGCCTTACTCACAACCCTCGCTTGCCCACTCATCTCCCGGGGCTTCTAAGAAAATTGTCAGCATTTTACTTTCACCTGCGCGAACTGAGCTGCCAGGGGGACCAAATTGCAGCTGGGATTTTGTCGCTCATTTTCAGGACTTGGGCGTGCTCTGATCAGGCGCTCCCGTTACACCCACGTGCTGGCTTTTCTTCAGGACCCGTTGGGCACGTCAAGGCACTGTCCTTCCCTGGGCAATGTGGCTCCCACCCAGTGTGATGGGCTGGATCAGTCCCCTTCCCCAGGCAGCTCTCGGGGACAGGCTGGGCCCCGAGGAGGAGGGCTGGCTGTGGCTCCACCTAAAGGAGCTCAGTGTCACCGGGAGGCTCTGATGGAGGATGGGACCGAGCAGGGGCAAGTGCTGAAGCATCAGGAAGAAGTACCTCTGGTTAGGATGTAGCCAGTCTTCAGGACACAAGGTATCGGCTTCATTGCTATTAAGTTTCCAGTCCTGCGGAGCATGCTCAGTGGGAGATGGTTAAATTCGAGCCTGGGATTTTGGTAGATGTTCCATCATTGCGTATGGTGAGAATTACTAGCTTTGCCTCTTCACTGGGAGACTGTCAGAGCATCCAGGTGAGAGGTTGGAGGAAGGATGCTGCTGGACTGAGCTCCAGGGCAGGGGCTGTCTGGCCTGCAACTGTGTCCTGCAGGCTGGGGGGCTGGGATGAAACTATACTCTGCAGCAGGAAGCCTTCTCCAGGGCTGGCCTGACCATGGGCTGCCCTGTTGCTTTCCCTTTGAAGTTTAACCTCTCCCGCAAAGATCTCTTCAGCCTTCAAGTCTGCAGTGCCCCCCAGCTTTGCCTTGCCTGGAGCATTGGTGCTTGGAAAGGTCATTTTCCCTGGTCTAGAAACAAAGTATGTCTGTTAACTGTGACCACCTCCAGAGGGTGCAGACCCTGTCATGACAGGGAAGAACCCGGACATGGTCACCCTGAAGGAAGGCAGGGCCAGCCTCTGACCAGGCGTTGGGGTCGGAGTGCCAGCACCTTCTTCTACGGCAGGTACCCTGACTCCCTCAGGGGTGTGGCTTTCTCCTTGGTGGGGTTAGATGATAAATTTTTTTTTTTTTTTTTTTGCGGACCTCTCACTGTTGCGGCCTCTCCCCTTGCGGAGCACAGGCTCCAGACGCGCAGGCTCAGCGGCCGTGGCTCACGGGCCCAGCCGCTCCGCGGCATGTGGGATCCTCCCGGACCGGGGCACGAACCCGTGTCCCCTGCATCGGCAGGCGGACTCTCAACCACTGCACCACCAGGGAAGCCCTAGATGGTAAATTTGACATGCTGTTTCCGAATGGATTGAGCAAAAGGTAGTGATTCCGTTTCTGCACCTTTTTCTAGCAGCTTCTTGAGCACTCTTCAGCAGGGTAGATGCTCCTGGGAAGAGCAGGAGCTCTCTTCGTGGAAGCATCATGGCTCTGCCCTTGAGAGCGGAGAGTGATCCTATGACAAGAGCCTCCTGGGCTCCTCCAGTCCCTCGTGCAGCTACAGAAGAATCGCGGCCGTGACCACAGCCGAGAGCCCCGCGGGGAGCTCGGCCTTACATGTGTGCAGGAGCCTCGGCCACTCGGAGCCCTGGCTGGCCCAGCAGGTGTTCTCTGGGGTGTCCAGTGGTAGCACGTGCCCTGAATGCATGACCTCGGGGGAGATCACAGGTCGCATCTGAGACGACGTCTGCCGGGGGCTTGGCAGCCTTTTCCACAGCGGAGCCTGCGTGTGCTGCCCTCCCCCTGGCACTGCTGTGACCTGAATTCGGCTGGCTCAGGCCATGTCCTGGTCCTCGGGTGCTGGCTGTTCCGTCACCTCTCTCTCCCTCCCTTCAAGGAAGCATGTTTGAATACAGAGTGACCCAGGGGGGAGACAGTTTCATAAGGCTAACCTTGAAGGTGCACAGATGCTTCACAAAACGTGTGAGTGGCCATCTTGATGAGTGATGACTGATCACTCAGATGTGAGTTTCACTGGTTTCAGGAGCTTGATGGGAGTGAGTGGCAAGAGATCTCCCATCCAGTGGTCCAAGCAGTGGTCCGTCAGGCGTCGGGGCAGGAGAGAGCAAAGCCAACAGAGACACAGAGGATGCTGCGGTTTGCCTTTGTGAAAGCTGTGCAAGAACAGTGGGAGATTTGTGCCCCCTGGAACCGCTCACGAGGGCCCCGAGTCTGCAGGGATTGGCTTTCCCCCTCTAGAAGGGTGTGTGTTTAGTTTCTGTTACGTAAGTTTTAGAAAGAAGAATGCTCTCTGGGGCGTGACCAGCCTTTCTGAGGTAGAAATAGGATCCTTCTCACAGTCAGTGGGGCTGGAAACAGGCTTCGTTCACCCCAAGTCAGGCTCTCAAAGCATATGGGGGCCGAGCACCTGAGCCTCTTCCGCTGTTAGTTACAGCGAAGTAACCCAGATGTGCGAGGGGCTGTTGCCTGACACCCTCAGGGTGGGACAGTGTGTGCCTGGCCGGTTGGAAGTGCAGAAGCCTGCTGGACACCCGTCCCCATAGCTGTCAAACTCGAATTTCTGGTTGATTAACCAGGAAAAGCCTTCCTGCTGGAATGTCGACTCTAGGGAACCTTTTGTGTCAGGTTTCAGAGTTCCTTTGTTTCCTCCTGGTTAAGACTGGTCCAGGGTCACGTTACCTTCTTCTCAGTGGTCCTGTAGTCTGTGGGTGGGGGTTTTTGATAGTTTTAAAATTTCGGCTTGAGTTAAACCAGTATTCTAGTGAGATGAGCAGTCATTCCAACGCACGGATGTGTGTTCCACAGCCTCTTTTCTGTCTCCTCTCCCTGACCCTGGTTTTCGCCATTTTGTTGTTGTTTAGATCATCCTCTGCTCGGGAAAAGGAGACGCTGTCTTCTCAGCGACCGTGGACACTCCCAAAGCTGATCCGAATGACCCACCTAGGTTCAAAGGGCTTGTTAATAATAGGGCTGTTGGTGAAAATCGTCTTGATTCGGACTTCCTTGTCCTGTTGAAGGTGGTGTGGTATAAGTGAAAGGAAGGGATGATTACTCAGAGGCTGTGCGTTTCAAGGAAACCATGCATCCGTCCCAGCTGCAGTTCCGGAGGGCCAGTGAAGGAAACCTTAGTTCGAGGTTTACTTGGAGGAAATCTGAGGCTGAGCTGAAACCTACCTGGTGTCTTGCAACTGCCGCTGGGAAAGCCGGGGAAATAGTAGATGGCATTTTCTGCTTCTAACACATGGTCAGATTTAGGCGACCTCAGTAACTGCCTCCTGAAGCCATTTACTTCCTGCAGACGTCGGGCTCCTTGGCTGTGGGGAGGCCTTGTCACTGTGGTTAGCTGGAGTTGTCTCTGCAGATTCTGCTTGTGGGACCCAGCACATTAGCAGCTCCAGTGCCCCTCTAGGGAGCTGCCCCGGCGGCTCCAGCACTTCTGTCTTCAGCAGTGACACCCTTTTATTCTGGCCCCGTTGGATGTTGCTTTGTGATGGGTAGACTGGACCCTGTGTGCCTCTACTGGTCCTCACGGCGCCAGGGACCAGGACCACCTTTTACGCACCCTGTTATCTGCCGAAGCACCAAGTGTTGGTTGGTGCTTACTGAGTACTTGCTGGATACAGAGCATGAGAGAGGTCGAGGCTCCAGTACAGGTGGGGCGGGCAGGACCCAGAAGGGGACACCCCGACCCTGGGGGACAGGGTGGGGGCCACGCCCGCTGGCAGAGCGGGATCCGTGCTTGTTTCTTCAGCAGCCCAAGCTGCTTGTAATCCCTTTATACAGTGCATTCTCAGTGGTGGTGAAAATTGGTTCTTGAGAGGAGAAAAAACAAATCCTAGAGATGACGGTGGTTTTGGTGGGCCACAGGATGTAAACAAGTGTATAGTATACCTCTGCTATTAAAGTTTCATGGGGGAGAGCGATCAGGGAAAAAAAAAATCTGAAAAGGTGTTTTAGGACAGGTAATACTGAAAACTGAATTAAGAAGCTCTCTGTACCACATGAGATTCTCACCTGCAGGCCCTTGTGCACGGGGTCCTCTCTGCTGGACTGTCTACCTCCCCACCCCCAAGGCCTTGGCTGGGACCTCCTCATTCTGCAAGATTTGGCCCAGGCTTTGCCTTACATGGGGAGCAGTTTTCCACACTGGACTGTAATGGTCTGTCTGTGATGGAGGGGGTCAGAGGGCAGAATTTCAGGGACATGGGAACAGCCGTCACCAC
This sequence comes from Pseudorca crassidens, assembly GCF_039906515.1. NCBI lineage: Eukaryota > Metazoa > Chordata > Mammalia > Artiodactyla > Delphinidae > Pseudorca > Pseudorca crassidens. The sequence continues at coordinate 5,221,381 of NC_090301.1, read as the reverse complement.
AGCAGGCCAGACCAATCCGGGCTGTCCCCCTAGAGCTCAGGTGGTTTTTTGCCTCGTATGTGAAGGTCACTTATCTGAGCCGAGAGTGGAGCTGCAGGGAATCCCACGGCTGAGTGCCCAGCAGGCCCTCCACCCCCAGTGGGGTCATCCTGCTTCTTCAGGGTCTTGATTTTCAGGGGCAGAGGGGACAAGAAAAGTGGAGGTTGCAGTCTAGAAGGAGCCTGGTTGTAAATTAGCCAGGTTTGAACTCCTGGTGGTTCCTGGCAGCCTAGCAAGAGAAGGAATTCTGGTTCCAGAACCATGCCTGGGATCAGCACATCTGTCCTGGATCTCTGTTGAGAAACAGGGCTGGGGTCCTTCCAAGATGACTCTCGTTCCCAGCCAGGAATCAGGTTATTTCCCAGCTGATGGTGATGATACCAAAGATGGGGTGGGAGCTTAGGGGTGGGTATTGGGGGTGATGGGGGGGTCTTTGGGGATGCCAGCGATGGCTTGTCTGATTTCACCACCAGTCCTTCAGTCCAGCACACGTGGGTGCCCTTGTGTGGACCCGGACAAGGAACTGCTGGTCCGAGACCTCATGTGCTCCTCCGTGCCTGGAATGCTGCTTTGCCTCTCTGGTCTTCAGTTTCTTCTGTGACAGAGTGAAAAGATTTTATTTATATGCTGCTGTGAATCTTGAATCAGATTAAAGAAGGTTAACGAGAAGCAAGCAGTTTGCAGAAGCAGGGCGAGGAAGCAGGCCGTCTGTGGTACTCGACGCATGGTCCATGTGGACCTGCTCTGTTGCCCAGAGAGCTGTGCAGAGGTGAACCGCGTCAGCAAAAAAAGACACCTTTGACCGTGTAACAGAAGACACAGGTTTGAGGATGGTGGTGTAAGATGCACCTCAGAGAGATGCTCCGCTTCTCATCAGAGAGCAGCGGTGATGGCAGTGGTGCACTTGGAGATTGGGCTCCAAGGACGTGGCTTAGCCACGTGGTACCCCCGCTGCCAAAGTTACACGCTCCTCTTGTGATTCAGAAGGCTTTGAGAAATCTTTTAGCAAACCTTTGCTCTCATATCTTATGTATCTTTTGCTTCCCAACGCCTGAACAAAGCTCCAGGCAGTAGTAACATGTTGCCGTATTGATTCTTCTAGTGGCTTTCCAAACTCCCACGGCGTGACGGAGCGACCTCGAGCTCCCTTGCCCCTCCCACGGCGTGACGGAGCGACCTCGAGCTCCCTTGCCCCTCCCACGGCGTGACGGAGCGACCTCGAGCTCCCTTGCCCCTCCCACGGCGTGACGGAGCGACCTCGAGCTCCCTTGCCCCTCCCGGTCGTGGGTATATGAACACTGCTTTACTGCTCAGAACATCTATGACATAATAAGAGACCCAAGTCACATTCTTGCAACATTTTCCATCTGCCACCCTAGTAAAACTACACGGAGATGAACGAGGCCACAGGGTGTTAGAGGCCACACTTCCAGCCTGGCACGGGCCAAGCCCGTGGGTGCCATGAAGTCCATTAGCACAGAGATTAGCGAGCCCTAGGAGAGCACGTCTGATGGGAGGGGGAGTGGGCCTTCAGTGTTCCTGTTTGCTGGCGTCCCTGTGGCCTGCCTTCATGTGATTCAGGCCTCTCCCCTGTTCCCCACCAGCCTCCCAGATTCAGGCTGGGGCTTGTGTGGAGTGATGTCATGATGAACATGCATCTCGCGTGTTCCATGTGGAAAGGAGTATGTTTCCTCCAGGAAACACTCAAGTCCCCATGATGTCCACCTCCCAGATAACCGCATCCTAGCTTGTGTGAGTCCTTTAGACTGTGGGGTGGCCTTATTTCACCTTGTCCCTGTGAGAGGCTGGACTTGCGGGCGTGGCGGTGAACTTGGGAGTGGAGGCAGCAGGCAGGTGCTCAGTGTCCGTGCGTCGGAAAGAAAAGGGCCCAGTGGAATTCCGGCGGGCGGTGGTTTTGTGAAAATGCGTGTGCAGTAGTAACAGGTGCAGTGAATATTTGTGATCCAGGCCTTGGGAGGTTAGCTTCTGGCTGCCACAAATATTGAATATTTCTCATGAACATTGAAATACAGAATATTTATGTCTGTTTTAGAGCAAGAAGACAATCGGAGCGATTGCTATAAGGTTCCTGTTAGTTCCAGAGCGAAGTCCAGCGCCTCAGGCATTAATTCAGTACTCAGCCAGTGGACTGCGGTTTGCCTTTGAGGGAAGGTGACACGCTAACCTAGTGTGCCTGGGGTCCTGGGATGCGCAGGCTTCCCCACATCCGCGAGGATGTTCCAGTGGTGGGATCCGTGTGCTGAGATGCGCTGAAAGATGGCGTGTCGTGGGCTCATTTTCTCCTTTTTGTTTCCTCCTCTCTCACCTCCCCACAACTTACTTCCAGAAACACTGGGGTCCATAAAGGCCCACAGCCCCTTCCCTGGAATTGGGAAATCCAGGAGCTCCTAGGTCTGCGCTGCTCATGTGGCAGCAAAGCCTGAGCTGTCCAGCGGGGACGCTGCTTTTGTTCTTTATGTATATGTCCGCGCACATGAAGGTGCTTGCACTTCACTATGGAATTATCCACATGTTTGATGAAAGGTGGGTGGGGTCAGAAAACTGTAGCCCGCGGGCCAAATCCGGGCCACCGCCCCCTGTTTTTGTTCATAAAGTTTTATTGGAACAGCCACAGTCTTCTGTTTGTGCTTGCCTCTGGCTGCTTTTGCATCTGACCTTTTACAGACGTGCCTCCCCCCCGCCCTGGCGAGAAATGGCCTGCTGGGGTGGTGGTCCAGGGTCCAGGCGCTGGGGCTTGTGCAGGAACGGTGACCTGCTCGCTCTGGAGAAGCAGCCCCTAGTCCTGGGAGCTCACGCAGGTGACTGAATAGCTTCAGGCTGCCTTTTCCTCTGGTATCGTGTCCCTCACAGTTTTGGAGGAACGTGTGCTACATCAGTGGGGTTCTCCAGACCCTTCGAATGTGAGGAATGCGGACTAGAAGAGGCTCCCATGGGTAATCGAGCTGGGAGGACCAGGGAGAGTCAGTGAGTGCAGCCCCCGGGATGTCCCAGGGGTTGACATCGCATTGCCTCCCTCTGGAAGGACGGAGTCCTGGTTTGCCGACTGCGCCAGCCTGCCGCTCTCGGAGGACTCCTGTGTTTGGAGAGCTGCGTGGGCGTTTGGAGGAGATGCAGGACCCTCACCAGCAGTGAGCACCGCTCTGCAAACAGCTGCTGGTTTTAGCTCGGCCCACCTGTCCTAGCTTTCCTCTTTCAAGTTGTACTTGCCCGTTAATCTTCCGCGGGTGTCATGGTCCCCTCTCATTCCCTTGGATTAGTGTTTTTTTTTTTTTTTAAGCCCTTTTCCACAATCTAATTTTTTAAAACGAGGGTAATACTGTTTGCATTTTAGCACCTGGTGAGTAACATGAAGAGTCTTGATATTTCTGAGCACCCATGTATTTTATGAGTGCCCGTGGCGGTTTCGGTCTATAGAGGAGAACCATTTAAGCCACTATGAATTGTTAATTCGAGACGCAAGGCAGGAAGTATGGGCGGCACATCGCTGAGGGATTGGAAGACAGCGTCGGCCACGAGCACGTCAGAAGTGCAGGCGTGTGCCCGAGTCGTACTTGCATTTGGATCTCCACGTGACGGGGACACATTACAGTTTGGGAGGCTCTGGTCAGCCCCGCTAATCGGTCATCCTTCTGTTTTATGGATGTGGAAGGAGACAGGAGGGTGGGCCGTGCAGCCCTGCTGTGCCCTCTGGTTCTTGGTGCCGTCACCCCGCGGGTGTGGTGTCACCTGTACCGGCAGGCACCGCCGCAGGGAGGCCATTGTGGGCGCAGGAGCCGGTAGCTCCTTCTGCACGGCCTGGGGCCTCCTCCCAGGGATTCCTGGCTGCTGGGAGCCGCCACCAGCAAGAGGGACGGTCACCCTCCCAGGGTCCCTCCTGGGCTTGTCCTGGAGCCACTCCGGCAGCCTCCGTGCAGAGTGACCTGCCAGACACCTGATGTTACAGGTCTGTGATGGGTTCGGTTGCCAGAAGGTCACCCTGATCTGGTGGTGACGGCACCCCTGCCTCTCGTTACCCAGCTCTCAGGCTCACCCGCTGCAGGCAGGGCTCGCCTGGGATGTTCCCGTGGCCACTCGGTGGCGCCCAGCTGTCACGGAGGAAAGAGGAAGAGCTGCTGGAGAGAGTGGGGGACAGGTGCGTCCCAGGGGGAGGGCAAGGAGAGGCCCTGGGTCCTCTGGTGGCCGCAGGTCGGGTGTCTGGGCCTCCGCGAGGGTTGGCGCTAGGCTCTGTGGACTCGGCTCGCTCTTTGGTGGTCACCGCTGTTTAAAATGGTGCACGTCCTTGTATTTGTCCTTATGAGGCTGGGTGGGTTTTAGGGAGGGCTGGTGGGGTTGGTGCTTTAGAGGTGTGGCATGTCCCTGTTCAGGGTAGAGTGCTGGGCGGGGGTGGGCAGGGCCCGCCTTGGGACCGCAGGCTCTGAACCCACAGGTGGCCTGAGGCTTTACTGCCCCGCAGCTGGCCTCTCCTCTGGGATCCTTTCCCCGCCTTCGCCTGAGGAGCTCTTTATAATATTGAAACCCTTTGCTGCTTGGGGAGGGGGTGGGGGGGGCTTCTCCCGGCCATTTCTCCCACAGAGATAAGGTCTGCGGGCAGGGGGGCTCCTCAGTTCATGGTCCAGCCCTTCCTTCTTCGCCCCAAATGCCGATCCTTGACAGCAGTGACGCCACCAGCAGCTGTCAGGAATGCCAGTTCTCGGAGCCCCCGACCTGCTGACCCAGGAAGTGCTACGGGCTCCCTCTGGCCACTGTGGGCAGATGTTTGCCTTGGTGGTGTTGACGGTCGGCAGGGACTCGGGTCGGAGCCTCTTACGTCCTCAACGCAAGGAGCGGGCCCTGCAGGTGCCGTGCCCAGGGTGGCGGTAGCCTCCGTCCTTCCTGCGGCTGAAGAGTGAGCTCGTGGTCTGCTGATAAAACAGCATTTCTCAAGAGAGAACTGACCTCAGAGGAGAGGTGGGAGGCTCAGCGGGACGGGATGCGGCAGCTGATGCTCGGTCTGTGGGGAAGGGAGGGAGCAAGGAAGCATCACGTGAGACCCACCTCCGCACAGGTGAGACCACCTGGGGAAGGTCGGCCCTGTCTTTGTGTCTCACTCTCAGGCTATGGTCGATTCCCTTTTGCCTGCTTGTCTGTCTTCTGGGAATGGGATTTCCAGGCCTCTGGATCTTCCGAGTTGAAGATTCTCAGGCCCCTTTAGGAGACCGGTTGAATCGTTTTCTTTCCCAGGCGTGTACTCGGCCGGCGTGTGCTGAGGGTTTGTGAGTGGGGCACCTTTAAAGAAAGAGGGACTAGCCGGAAGTTTCTCTGGGATGTGCAGAGGGGCTCACTTCTGTCCTTCCCTGGACTGGCAGGTCTGGCAGGTGAAGCGGGGCATGCTCGGTGTGGAAGAGCAGAGAGCGGTGTGCCGCCACACTTCCCGCGATGCCCACCGCTGCCGCCCTTCGGCTCAGAGTGAAGGGGGAGGAGCCTGACGGAGGAGGCGGCTGGGGGCGGGGCTTCTGTCACGTCTCTCCAAACTCTCTAAAGAAGATAGAGGAAGTTCGCAGTCCCTTGAAGACCTCTGGTGTGGAGTTAAGGTACAGATGGTTTCAGTCTGGTCCCCGCGAGCCCCTTGAGCAGGACTTGGGAGAAGCGTTAATCGGATGAGTTTGAGCATCGTCTCGATGCTGTTCGGTCTCCCCTCTGCCACGTTCATCTGGAGGGGTCTCCTCAGACGCACTTTCACTTCTGCACATTGCTGGCATCGAGAAACACAGTTACTACAGGGAGGAGAGGGAAGTTGGCGCCAAGAAATTCTATCAAGGGACATTTTATAAGTGACAATAGTGAAGGAAACCAGGTTTGGATCGCTTGCCTGATGTGCCTACAGTGCACGTGGGATTTCAGCGCAGGTTTAACACCTGCCTTGGTGGAGGCCAGGAAGACCAGCTGAGGTGCTTGGTCAAGTAGAAGCGTTGGCTGTTTGGAGAAAGTCCAGAACCCCGGGGACTGGACTTTCCGGAAAGGGTGGAATTCTTCCACCTCTCCTTCACTCCCTGAAAATGTCAGAGGAGCAGCTCCCACTTGCCGGGCACTGGGGACGCGGCGGTGGGCGTAGCTCCTCCACCTGCGGGGGGTGGTGGGCAGGTGCACGCACCTGTCAGAGGTCTGCAGACAGGTGCGGCCGAAGTATGCAGGGCTGCTGTGGATGCAGAGAGGGTCAAACTCAGAGAACGGAGGGTTCATAGAGGTGTGGAAGAACCAGGTGAGAGCAGTGTCTGCCATCCAGAGAGCTGGGTTTCAGGAACCCAGCTGCAGACTCTAGTGTCTGCGGGTGAGTGTGATAGGCTGTGTCCTCTTACCTGAGCAGTGGGGGCCTTGGCTATGGGCCCAGCTAGTGCAGAGAGGCCGTGCCTACCTTGGTCCTAACCTCTGATGCACGCATGTGCGCGCACACACACACACACACACACACGCACACAGCGTGTATCTGGGTGTGAGTCTGATGACCTCCTAGTTGTGCCTTCATTCTATTTTCTCCGCAGGTAGCATTAATGCCTGTCTTGTGTTGTTGTTAGGATTAGTTAAGAAAACAGATTCCAGGACACCGGCACATGGTGAGTACTTAATGAGGGGTCGCTGCTACTCCAGTCATTGTCACCCTCATCATCATCTGTATGAAGAGGGCTTTCCGCACATCTCCCTGCCCTGTTGGTTGGCATTTGGTGGCAGTGAGTCTGTGTGTGAATTGGTGCCTGGTCCCCGAAGACGCCAGTTAACAGTTACCATCTGGAGCCACAGCAGGGCGGCTGGGCAGCCACCTCGCGGGGCCTTGGGTTTGGACTGAGCCAAGAAAGGGCAGGGCCTCTGGCAGGTGTGGGTGGGAGCCACTCAGGGCGCCCGTAAGCACGTGTGACATTCCTGAGTGGCACTGTCTGTCCTCTGCAGTGGAAATAGTAGTTCCCCTTGAAAGTGGCTTAACTGAGCTTTGATTGGCGTGTGGAAGCACCTCAGCTTAGGGATCCGGGAGCCGCTGTGTCCTCCACTCCCCACCCCAGCTGGTGGGGCCCTGAGCTGCGGTCACAGCTCCAGGGCTTGGTACTGGGTGGACAAAGTTTTCTCCCCAAGTCACCTCTGCGCAGAAGTGCAGGGAAGCTTATTTGTAACGAAGGTGGAGTCGGGGTCTCTGCAGGAGACTTGTGGAAGGGCTCCGGGGAGTCTTCAGAAATAGAAAGGTTTATTGAAGGTAGGCTTTGGGGACGAGGGGCAGGGAGTCTGTAAGGCAGCGCGTTAATTGGCAGGTAATTGGGAGCTCTGATCTTGAGTGTCTTGTTTTAATTAGCCTGGCTCTGCCCGGTGGAGGCTGTGCTGTAGCAGAGCGCGTGGCCTGCTTAGCTGCGCCTCATGATTTATTTGGGTTTCTTATGTGGGAAGTTTGCCTGGGTTCCAGCCCTAGCTGGGAGCTGGCCACCATCTCTAGGGGACCCGGGGAGCACTTGGAGCTTTCCTGGTAAGAAAAGAAGACCGGGACCCAGCTGCCCTGCCGTAGCCTTTTAACCAGAGGCCCTGCCTGACCCTGGGCCTCCTGCGCCTGGACTGCTTGGGGCATCACCAGGGCAGCCTCCAGCTTTGGTCAGGGAGGGAAGAGACTTCCATTTACACGCCTGTAAGTTGGAGGGCCTTGTGAGAGCCTTGATGCCATTTGGAAATGTTTTTTGAGTCTGTCAAACAGTCTTTCTCTCCAGCCAATAGAATCGTAGGGAGGTGTGGGGCGGTGGTTTCCTGGGGTGGGTGTGAGCGGTTGGGTTCTCAGCATCCCGGAAACCGGGCAGCCCTGGCGAGGTCGGGTGGGGTGGAGGGCCCCAGGCTCCTAGAGGCTCCCAGGTGCCTCTAGGCAGAGCTACCACGGCTCTGTGGGTCTTCTCTCCAGAGGGATCGTTTTCTTAGGAATCTGGGTTAGTGAGGAAAGCATTGCTTCTTAAAGATGCCTGCTCTGCAGTGCCACCCTTCAGCCGTCCCCATCCCTCTGTGATGCGGAGAGCCTGCGGTCCTGCTCCGTGGGCCGTCCTGCGAGCGTGGCGGGTCTGCTCAGCTGAGAACCAAGGAGGGGGCTCCCTGTTCACTTGTGCCCGTCCCGTTGTTCTCCATTTCCAGTCTCTGAGTGAAGCCCGTCCCCAGCGCAGTGTCTGACGCCCGGCCACGGGCACAGGGAGATGCTCATCTGTAGCCGTCCTGCACCTGTCAGGAGGGTGCACGCGTGTTAGGGCAGCATCCAGGGCTGGCGGGGGCCGGGACCTCGCTGCTGCAAGCAGAGGAAGCTTGTGCAGGGAGCAACCCCTCACGCCCACCAAGCTGTACACAGCAGGAGGAGGCAGCCGTGTTCGTGTTCACCGTCGGTTCAGCCCTCGTGTCCTGTCGTCAGGTTGCTTTCGCTAAGGTAGGAGGATGTTGCCCCAGGGCACACGTGTGAACTTGGGCTGTAAGCGGCCTCGCTGTGTGATTCACACCCGAGTGGAGGCCGTGCTTGCCTGTGGTGCTCAGCAGAAGAGGTCTGGGGGTCGCTGCCCGTACCCGAGTTACTGAGGTTAAAAGCTTCGTGGTGGGTGGCGTGCTGTTGGTCTGAGGCCGGCCAGTGGCCGCTGCGGGTTTGGCCAGGAGGTTGCTTGGGGTTTTGGGGCACCTCCTCTGGGCCGTGTCCGGCCAGGCTGGGCTACTCAGACTGGAAAGCAGGCCTCCCAGGCCTGCCTGCCGCTGTCTTTGAGTTGCTCTGCGGGCTGTGAGCGGGAGCTGCTCCTCGGAGGGGAGAGCGGGGTTCGGCTGCAGCCTCGCTCAGGGAGGAGGGACGGGGCATTGAGCCGGGAGGGGTGTGTACACGGTGGGCGCCAGCCTGGCCGTGCCTGTCGCCTGGCCAGCAGCGGAGGTGGCCCCCGGTTTCTGGGAGCTGCCTCCTGGGGAGCTTGGTGTCGTGGCTTCTGCTGCCCACTGGCCTCATTCAGGAACAGACCTGTGACCCCCCAAGTCCCTTTGTCCTTGGCCTGCACCTGCCTTCTAGGACTCGGCCACTGCTCCAGTGGCCACAGACAAGATAGGAGGACCCTGCCCCATGGCCCAAGCCAGGCTTGTCCCAGCTGCCCACGCCAAGGCCTTCCAGGATGGAACGATGCCCGGGGGCAGCCCCTGGCCCTCCACGTCCCGTAGGTGAACCACGTGGGAATCTGGGGTGCACAGCCCCAAGAAGGGCGTCAGTGGAGATGCCACGAATGCCTGACCCTTCACCCTTACGGTGCTCGGAGTGGCCCGGGTGTCAGGGCCCGTGAGTGACCCGCAGCTGGGCAGGGAGGGCGTCTGGAGCCTCCTGCAGACTGCAGTGGGGACTCTGTTCTCTGTGTGTGTCCCCTGCCTCCGCGTATGCACGTGGGAATAAAGTGATATGTGTACATCCATCCAAACCAACGTGTGTTCATGTACCCAGCTGCCTTAGAAAGTGCCGTAAGTTGCATTTAACTTTTTCTCTACCAAGGTGTGAGGTCAGGAGTGTAGAAGTGCTTTTGGTTGTGTATTGAACGGTGGCCTCGTCGTGAGCGGGAGACCAGTGTCTGTGTGCACTTACCCCATGGCACTGTGTGTGTGGACGTTCGTTTTGGACACAGGCGGTCTTTTGCTTTTTGCGGGGGAACGTAGAAGTCAGGTTTGAGCTAGGCTGTATTATTTTGGAGCCGGGCTTGATTGTTTTCCGAGGACCCAAGTATTTAGCAGGTACCGTTGTGGCCCCAGGGCTTTCTGGAGATTGGAGGTGGAAGCCCAAAGGGCCGTCCCAGGCTTCCCAACCTGCAGGGACCCGGGGTCTGTGGTGCGGTCTGGGAAGGATGCTGGAGACTGTGGGTCTGTTGCCTTGCCAACCAGGTCTGCGTCCTGCAGGCTTTCACAGTGGGTCCCGGAGAGACACCGGGGATGGGAGGGAAGGGTGGGCAACTGAGCCAGCCACCACGGGTTTGCCCAAACCCTCCCAGGCCCTCACTCCTTCCCTGTGATTCACACACATCTCTGCTCTTCAGAGCTGTTCCTTGAAGTGTGTTGATGTTATTTTAGGGCTGGAAAGCCTTGCTCGGTCCCTCCCCTCGGGAGGATCAGTGCTATGGGTGCTGGCAAACAACGCAGCAAGACAGCGGCGCTGGGCAGAGGCTTGGCGTTATTTTGATTTGGTGAAAGGAATGGAGTCTGAACTCATTCCAAAGAGCTGGCTTTTCGTTGTGGTGCGCGGGCTTCTCATTGCAGTGGCTTCTCTTGTGTGGAGCACGGCCTCTAGGCGCGTGGGTTTCAGTTGTGGCTCGCGGGCTCTAGAGCGCAGGCTCAGTAGTTGTGGCACACGGGCTTAGTTGCTCTGTGGCACGTGGGATCTTCCTGGCTCAGGGCTCGAACCCGTGTCCCCTGCATTGGCAGGCGGATTCTTAACCACTGCGCCACCAGGGAAGCCCCAAAGATGCTGGCTTTTGAGAGTTAATAAGACATGGAAAACGAGAGTTGATGATGATGGTGGCAGTGATGTGGATGAACTTTCGTTGGCTTTTTCTCTGTGCCAAGAGCTCCTGAATGCATGACCCGAAGGAACCCACTTAATCCTTCCACCATCCTGTAACTAGGACTTGCTTTGCTGTTCAGACAGGAAGGGGAAGCACAGAGGTTTCCTGAACTTGTCCTGGGCCACAGTGCAGTTGGTGGGACCAGAGCCCACCCAGACCACCTGAGCCCGGAGCGGCTCCTGCCTGTGTGTCTGGTCCCATGTGTGAAAGTGACCACTTAGCTCTGTTGCAGAGGCGTTTTTGATTTGCACTTAACTATTGCACTGAGTGACATTTGAGGTCCACGTCGGTGCTTCCTCCAGCCCTGCCTCATGTGAGTGACGTTTTGGTTCTGGACAGGTTCACTCACCTGTTTGTAAAGTGGTAGGTTTGGACTGAGAGCAGGGGCTGTAGGGGGTGTAGAGGAGGATGTGCCCGGGCCTGAGTCCCAGCTTCGCCTCTTTTTCTGGCCGGGGCCCTGGTATTCAGCCCACCTGAGCCTCAGGCCCCGTCTGTAAGTGGGAGGAGTACCATTCACCAGGGCTGCCTTGTGGAGGGATGAGGTCCCCCTGCATGAGAAAGGGTATCGCTCTGTGCTCGGGGTGGGGTGGGGGACAAGGTAAGCAGGCACGTTCATGGAGATTGTTCAGATCCTCATGGGCCTGTGCGTGTGTGAGCCTGTGTGTGCCTGTGAGCCTATGTTTCTCTGTGTGTCTCTATGTGTGTCTCTGTGTGTGTGCAAGTGCACGTCTGTGTGCGCACGTGCCTGTGTCTGTGGTGTGTGTGTGTGCGCGCCTGTGTCTAAGTATGTGTGTCTCTGTGTTGTGTGTCTGTCTCTTTGTGCACATGCATGCTTGTCTGTGTCTGTGTGTTTCTGTCTCTGTGTGTGTCTTTGTGTTTGTGTGAGCCTGTGTGTGTGTCTTTGTGTGCAAGTGCACACCTGTGTGTGTGTGAGCCTGTGTGTGCTTGCATGCCTCTGTGTATGTGTCTGTTGTGTGTGTCTGTGTCTGTTGTGTGTGTGCATGCATGTCTGTGTGTCTCTGTCTCCCTCTGTGCGTGTGTCTCTGTGTGTGAGTGTGTGTGTGCACTGATGCCATAGGACTGCCCACATTCTCCTCCTCTGGGTGAGGAGCCCCGAGCGTTTGGCTCTTTTGGACGCAGGTTGTCTTGTCTCCCCCATTTCATGATTTCTTTCTTTCTTTCTTTTTTTTTGTGGTACACGGGCCTCTCACCGTTGTGGCCTCTCCCGTTGTGGAGCACAGACTCCGGACGCACAGGCTCAGCGAACATGGCTCACGGGCCCAGCCGCTCTGCGGCATGTGGGATCTTCCCGGACCGGGGCACGAACCCGTGTCCCCTGCATCGGCAGGCAGACTCTCAACCACTGTGCCACCAGGGAAGCCCTCATGATTTGTTTCTTATTTAACTCTCTGTTGTCCTCGTCACGTATTTCCCTCAAATGACGTTAGCCACCTGTTTCCCCTGTATTTTGAGCCACTTCCCTCCCCTGAAAACCCTTTCTGGCACCTCCTCCTCGCGTCTGCCGTTGTCCACGTCTGACTGGCCTTTGCCCCTTGGGGGCCTCTCTGTGTGTCTGCATCTCGGTGGCCCTGTCTCCTGGTACCTCTGATTCTAAGAATAGCATGTGACCAGGAAAACCAGCAGTGTTGAAATCTGACCTCTCAAGTCCTAGAAAATACTCAGAGCCCTTCCAGAATGTTCTCCCATCTCCATCCACGTCCTTTCTCTCTACTTGATTCCAGCTACCCTCCAGTCCTAGCCGTCAGAAGCAGAAGGGCCCCAGAGAGTCCAGTCCACTTTCCCTCACCCTGAGTTCCAGGAAGCCTTGTCTGCGTTTCCCAGAGGAGCAATGTTGTGATGGGATCAGGGCCCCATTCCTCACAAAGGACGCAGCCTCGGAAGGTTTGATTAGAAAGATGCAGCAACTGTCAAGTGCTGTAGTTTATAATAGTATGATTACACTCTCAGCCAGAAAGATAACTTTCCAGATTGATTTCACGAGGAGCCCCAAGGTACAGCGTACACAGGATTGAGCTCTGTGAACGCATTACCATAGCCTCAGACAGGTCTGTTTGTAATTAGGGGGAAAGAGTTCATCACACATTTCATAGAAGCCTTTAAAAAAAAATAAAGTCGCTGGGCCTGCGCGTCCGGAACCTGTGCTCCGCAGCGGGAGGGGCCGCAGCAGTGAGAGGCCCGCGTACCGCAAAAAAAAAAAAAAAAAAAAAAAAAAAAAAAAATAAAGTATTCGCCAGCTTAGAATTTCTGAGGATACGATGATGGGGGTGATATGAGTGTCCTGAGACTGTTTGGAAATCGTCCAGGGAGCTGAGTGCTCATGGTCGTGGGTCTTGGTGGCCATCTCTCTGGCAGGTGGTGAGGCGTTGCAGAGAGCACGCCTCGTGCGGGGCAGGCGAGGGTGACGGTGGTGTTAGTGGAAGTGTCTGTCACTGTAAGGCGTGTTCTCGAAGATTAGTCAGTTTTTCATGATGGCTCTGCGGCATGTGGGATCTTCCTGGATGAGGGCTTGAACTCGTGTCCCCTGCATTGGCAGGCGGGTTCTTAACCACTGCACCACCAGGGAAGTCCTTTAATGTTTGTGACAGTTGCTTGCAGTAGCAACAGGAAATGAATAAACTTACCTTTTCAGAGGTTGTCAACTTCAGGTGTTACATTCTCTACTGCGGTGGTCCCCAGCCTTTCTGGTACCAGGGACTGGTTTCGTGGAAGGCACTTTTTCCATGGACTGGGGAAGGGGGGATGGTTTCGGGATGATTCAAGCGCATTGCATTTATTGTGCGCTTTATTTCTGTTATTATTACATTGTAATATATAATGAAATAATTATACAACTCATAATGCTGACAGGAGGCGGAGCTCAGGAGGTAATGCGAGCGATGGGGAGCGGCTGCAAATACAGACGAAGCTTCGCTCACTCACCTGCCGCTCACCTGCTGCTGTGTGAGCCAGCTCCTAACAGACCACGGCCTGGTATCGGTCCATGGCCTGGGGGTTGGGGACCCCTGCCCTACTGGACAAAGTGATGTTCCAGGAAGCTCAGGTCACTGCTGGATGCGTGCACCCCCCCCAACGCCCTGTCAGAGTTCCTCCTGTTTTGTTGGAAAAGTCATAAAAAATATTGATCAGACTCAGCACAAAGGACTTGAGTGCTTCCTCCAAGTGTGATGTCTGGACTGTGTGGAGAAGCCGCTGGAGGGGAGAGGCGACCAAGGTGGGCTGTCCCGGGACTGGACACTGCAGGACGACCTGTGTTGTCAGGTCATCGTCTTACCCTGGCTCTGCTTTCCGGTCAGTTTTCTTTGCATGGACACAGTATTTCAGCTTCCTTTCTAGCCAGAAAGGCCTCGAAAGCTGGCTGGGGACCTAGCCACCATTTCCAGTATTACTTCTTTGTGTCTTGAATTCAAAACTATCAACAAACAAGTGACTTTGAGAAACCCTGGCGGTTGGGAGGCTGCCGGGGTATGGGGGGGAAGAATGGGAGGGCTTACAGATGCCTTTTGCTGATTTGGGGTGGGGGGATAGCTAGAGGGTTTCCCTGACATGTTAGGGTTGTTCTCAACTCCCCACAATTGATCCAGGTGTGCAGCCGGGTACCCCCTTATCAGGTGTTTCCTCTGGCTGCTGACCTGGGGGTGCGAGCGGAGGGCCTGGTCCCTCCTGGGCCAACCTCGACCCTTGTCCCGCTCCCCCGGGCAGTGTTCCTGAGGCTCTTGCCATCTGCCTGTCTGGTGAGGATATAAGAGGATTAAATTGCTAATTCATTATTTGGGGAAAATATCTGTGAACTCAAATAAAGGCCCATTAAATACCTTTTTCAGGTTAGAACTGTAATTGACTTAGTGATGAGGCAGAAACCAAGGCCTTTGATTTAAAAACTGTTGACAGGTTTGAACCTAAGCTGCTTCTGTTTGCAGAGGAAGGGGCTGCCTGCCAGTCCAGGCTGAAATGCAACTTCTTTTATGTCCTCTGAGCTTGACTTTTATCCTATTTCACAAAACACAAGGCTTTAAACTTTTTTTTTTTTTTAATTTATTTGTGGCTGCATTGGGTCTTCGTTGCTGCACGTGGACTTTCTCTAGTTGTGGCGAGCGGGGACTGCTCTTCGTTGCGGTGTGTGGGCTTCTCGTTGCGGTGCGCGGGCTTCTCATTGAGGTGTCGTCTCTTGTTGCGGAGCACAGGCTGTAGGCGCGTGGGCTTGAGTAGTTGTGCTGCGCGGGCTCAGTAGTTGTGGCGCACGGGCTTAGTTACTCTGCGACATGTGGGACCTTCCTGGACCAGAAATCGAAGCCGTGTCGCCTGCATTGGCAGGCGGATTCTTAACCACTGCTCCACCAAGGCTTTAAATTTTCACACATACGGCTCTTCCGTGGACGAGCTTGAGGTTTTTGTCCAAACAAACTAGCTAATTCTGTGACATTATTGAGATGAGCAGACATACAAAACTCCCAACAAATGGTGACAAAATCTGGGAGCTTAGAGATTGGTTTGTGTTAGTTTTAAAGTTTTTGCACATCAGAGACGATCTCAAACAATCTTAAAGGAAATCAGCGTTTGAGGCCGTTCACCATGATTGAAAGCAATCCCTTTATTCATCTGTTACATTAGGCGTAATGGAAACAGTTCCTGTATTTTCTCACACTGTAATAATCCGGCAGTGTAGTCAAATCATAACATATTATGTCTGTAATCAAGTGATTAGGGTGTGGGTACATATTTGCCACTGTGGGGTTGAGGAATGAGGAAGAAATGCAGGTCTTTTAGGACAGTGCCGAGCCCTGACCACGGGGACGGCCGGGGACGTGGCCTCTCCTGTGCGTTTTGGAGTGTGTGTTCTTGAATGGCATTGGCCGCATGACCCCTCCACCCCCTGAGCCCCCAAGTCCCCAATTCCCTCCTCAATCCCTGACCGTGGACTTCTCTCCCTGTTCCTGGAGCTTTCCAGTGGCCTTCTAATTGCCAGACCCAGGGGTTCTCTTTTGGTCTTTTTCTGGAAACCCTCCTGCCCTGTAGCTTCTGTTGTAAAACTAACAGTCAGCTCCGGCTCCAGTCCTGGCTCTGCCCCTTTGAAATGGGTGACCTTGGGCAAGTCAGCTGCCCTGCTTTATCTGTAAAGTGGGGGGCTGCGGTGCACGTCTTTACGTCCTGGGGTGCCGTGCAGGTTACAGAAGGCGTCTGTGCCCCGTGCCTGGTGTGGGACTGGATATGCTGTAGGGTTTCCTCCCAGCCCTCAGCTATGCCCCCAGCCCTCAGCTGTGCCCCCAGACCACACCTCTGAGCTCTAGGCCCGTTCCGTGTCCCCAGCTCCTAGGGATGGCGAGTCTTTCTGTCCGTTCTGCCCCTTCTCTTCTGGTTCTGGGGGTGCCTTGCCCCACCCATCCTCTGGACTCTGCCTTGGGACCCTCATCCTTGGGGCTGTGGCTTCAGTCACCCTGCTTTCACTCTTACCCAGACAATGGCAGTGGCCCCGAGAAGCTTCCTGAGCCCCCCGTCGCTCCCAGTTTCCTCCGCGTGGGTACAAACTGAGAGGCTTTGATTCCTTCTCTGGAGAAAATGAATGCATTAATTGGATCCAGGATCTTTGACAAACACTGTTCTATTTTTACAATCGGACAGGAAGTTGTAGTTTTAGAACTCTCTCTTTATAGATTACACCCCTGGGGGACTTGGATTGTTATAATAAATTATCATCCTTTTCTTGGTAGGGTGATCTTCTTTGATTTCTGGGTAAATTCTAGGAACTTGCCGTATTTTCTTGATCCTAATTAACTTTGCTGGGGCTTGGGAAGGGGCCCCTGCAAGAGAGAGAGAAGGAAACTAGCATTTCTTGAGTGTCTCAGAGGTGGTAAGCTCTGTGCCAGCTCCTCAAGAGTGTTATTTGATTTAATTCTTGTCGAAATCCCTATGGAGTGGGTGGTATCATCCGTTTGTTACAGATAAGGAAACTGAGGCTGGGCAGGTGGGGAAGTTGCTACAGGTCACGTGACCGTAATGAGAAGGTGGTCCGTATGGGTCTCTGGTTCCCATACCCAGGCTCTGTGTGGCCCCAGGACTCTCTCCACAGACAGAAGGTGGTGCTCCTGCTGCTTCTGCCGGTCTGTGCGTCTCCGCCGGGGGAAGTGGTCTCCGGAGAAGTCAGAAGGGCCTCCTCTTGGCACTTACCTTTCATCCTGCACATTTTCTCATTTTATTTTATTTATTTATTTTTGGCTGTGTTGGGTCTTCGTTGCTGCGCGCGGGCTTTCTCTAGTTGCGGCGAGCGGGGGCTACTCCTTGTTGAGGTGCAGGGGCTTCTCATTGTGGTGGCTTCTCTTGTTGCGGAGCACGGGCTCTAGGCGCACAGGCTTCAGTAGTTGTGGCGCGCAGGCTCAGTAGTTGTGGCTCACGGGCTTAGCTGCTCCGCGGCATGTGGGATCTTCCCAGACCAGGGCTCGAACCCGTGTCCCCTGCACTGACAGGCGGATTCTCAACCACTGCGCCACCAGGGAAGTCCCCACATAACCTTTTAAAACCTTTTTATGATCATGACCCTGGCCTCTATCCATCGAATCTTAAGGTGGTCAAGCTACTAAGGACCAAGACGTGACATCATAGGATGCTTTCCTTGGACTGGGGAACCAGGTGTAAATTGCAGGCTCGAGCCTTGCTTTCGAGCAGTCAGACTCTGAGGGGGCGGGGGAGTGGGGGCGCTGCAACTGTGGCTGATCATGACTTTCCACAGACATCGGTCTTGTCTGCCGTGCAGTGGGCCAAGGAGGCATCCCAGTGTCCTCACATGGGGGAAGGATTTTAATCCAGTTTCTCAGGCCAAATACCCGAGACCAGCTTTCTGCACGTTCTGCGGAAGTATCGGTGCCTGTGAGGATGCCTTCAGGTGCTTCTCCTAAACATTGGGTTTTGGCATCACTCATCCATTTAACACATCGAGGGCCTGCTGGCTGTGAGCCAGACCTGGGGCCAGGTGTCAGTCTGGATCCCCATCACCCGGGTCCTGGCCCTAGCTCCCTCCCCGTGGAGCTCTGGGCCCCTTGCCGGCGTCGTAAACCAAGGCGGAGGAGCCCCGCTTAGCTTGGCGGTATCTGTTTTAAGGGCATTAAGGGGGTGCTTTTAAAAGGTTCATCTTTTTAGTGCCCTCTTTCACAGTGTAGCAGCTACCTGACTGACCATGTGACATGTGGGAGGGGATTCTTGGGAGGAACCCACCAGGCGTTCACGTATCCCAGTGCTGTTAGGAAGATGCACTTTGCTTTGTTATTTGTGACGAAAAGGTTCCTAAAAGGCCATTGTGAAGTGTATCTACGCAAAGCTTCTCATGTCACTGATCTCCAGAAGGTTTCAAAGGATGTCTTGCCACTGTAGTCTTTTTACAGTACTTTATCACGAGGAACCTCAAACACATAGAAGAACGGAAGGGGTTTTACAGTGCGCAGCTGTGCCCCCGCGACTTGGATTCTGCAGTTAGCGCGTGGCTGTGCTGGCTTGAGCACGTTTGTCCATCCCTCCACTGCTTCGTTTTTCGGATGCGTTTCAGAGTCAATTGCAGACTTCAGTACATCTCCCGCTAAGCGCTGCCACGTGCATATCATCTGTTATTAACTCAAGTTTGAGATTGGTTTCCAGTTGTTTTTCCTTTTGAGATAAACATTTGTAAACAAGGAAATGCACATTTGCGAGGGTGCCATTCGATGACTTTGGGCAACCTCTTCACTGTATGAAGTGGAGGGCAGGTTCTAAGTGTGAGAGAAGGTGCTTCGCCTCCGTGTCTCATATCTATGTGGTCCAACTGGACCCAGCCGGCACGCGGGAGAATCTGTTGGAGGGAGACACGAGTGGACGCAGATGAGGCAGGAAGCGTTTTGGGTCCAGTGTGTGTGGACCTAGAAGCCCCTGCCTGACAGGCCCTGTGTTAGCTTCCTGTGGCTTCCAGAATGAAGGACCACAACCTGGGTGACTTAAAGCCACAGAAATCTGTTCTCATAATTCTGAGGGCCAGAGTCTAAAATCAGGTGTCAGAGGACCGTGCTCCCTCCAGGGACCCTGGGGGAGGGTCCTTCCTGCCTCCTCCAGCTTCTGGGTCTGCTGGCAGTCCTTAGCGTCCCCTGGCTTGTAACTGTATCACTCTGGTCTCTGCCTCTGTCATCACATGACCTACCTCCCTGTGTGTGTCTTCCGGGTGGATGTGAGTTGGAGGGACGTTCTTCAGCCCAGTACAGGCCCGAGCCTGGCTTCAGGGGCCATGTGGGCCTCTTGCCCTGGTCCATGCCCCTAAGGAGGGGCCCACTCCCACCCCAGGCCAGCGGGCAGCTGTAGGCAGAACTTGGTGTGTGGGCTGGTGTCTTGGCCTCTTTTCTTTCTTTCTTTTTTTTTTAAAGTCTTTATTGAATTTGTTACAATATTGCTTCTGTTTTTTTTTTTTTTATATTTTGGTTTTCTGGCGGGGAGGCATGTGGGAAACAGGGAACCAACACCAGGGAACGAACTCACACCCCCTGCATTGGAAGAGCAGTCTTAACCACTGGACCGCCAGGGAAGTCCCCGGAATGTCTTCTTTCTTTCTTTTTTTTTTTTTTTTTTTTCTTTTGCGGTACGCGGGCCTCTCACTGTTGTGGCCTCTCCCGTTGCGGAGCACAGGCTCCGCACGCGCAGGCTCAGCGGCCATGGCTCACGGGCCCAGCCGCTCCGCGGCACATGGGATCTTCCCGGACCGGGGCATGAACCCGCGTCCCCTGCGTCGGCAGGCGGACTCTCAACCACTGCGCCACCAGGGAAGCCCCCCTCTTTTCTTTCTTGTCACAGTTGAGCTGGAAGGATGTTTGGAAGTGGAGATCCTGGGAAAAGGCGGGGACACACTCTGTTTTCTGGGAGAGAACCTGTCTGTCCCAAGAGAAGCCCGAGCCATGGCCTCTCTCCCCAGTGATCCCTTCTCAAGCCCAACGACCCTCTCCCCGGCTGGGAGGCCAGCACTGGGCACTGCTGGGGCTGACCATCTGCCTGTTGGCATTTTCGTCTTTATCTCCAAGCCTGCCCTCCTCCTGCCCTCCCTCCAGCCGCCTGACCCTGTGAGGGGTCTCATCCTCTCACCACATCTGCACCTTTGCTGGGACTGTGCTCTCCTCCTGTGTCCCTTCTGCGCCTGGGCCTCTCCGCTGGCGGGGACCGTGCTCGCTCTACCTGAGCCGTGTGTCTGCACGTCAGGGGTCTGCCGGGCAACGGCTGGGAGCTCTCAATGCCGTGTTTGCAGGGGTACCTCCGCAACCTGCTTCCCAGCCGGTACCATTTGGTGGGGCTGCTACCTGTCTAAATGCTCACCTAGAGATCAGGGGTGGGGATAGGAAGCTGTGGGTCACAGCTGAGAAATTTCCAGAAGGTAGCTGTGGAGCCAGCCTCTTGCTGGGTGGATGCCCTCAGGGAGGTTGTCCCAGAGCGTGTTGGGTGGGTGACATTGCCAGTGCCCTTCCACCTCTGGTGCCCTCCGTGGGGATTGCCTGTTGACTGCGATGGCTCTGGCGCCATCAGGACCCCTGTGTGGCATCCTGAAAGGGGTTACCCGCAGGCAGAAGCTGTCAGACTGAGGCCAGTGTGGGATTCGTCCCTGACTGGGTCTTGAGCAGCCCTGCCAGCTAGTCTGAGGGCAGCAGGGTGCTTACAGATGGAAGCACAGTTCCTTGTTTATGAATCCAGAGCCGCTGTTGGCTTGCTGTGCGCACTGCCCCGGGCTCTGCTAAGCGTTTACGCTTGTTCTCTTGTTGAGTAGACGCACAGCCCATTGGAACAGAGTCCGCCTTGTTTTTTCTGAGGCGGAAGCTGAGGTTTATCGGAAGGGCAAGACCCGTCCTAAAGCGCCCAGCCCTGAGATGTCGTGGCACCAGGAGGTCTGTGTGGGGTGGATGCTGGCCCGCTTCCTTTGACTCCTGGCCCCTTCCTCTGACATCAGAGCCAGCCGGGCATCTTCCAGTCTCTTTCTTTGTCCCTCTGCTCCGTCGTCCCATTGCCCCGTCTGACTCTCCTCTCTTGCTTCCCTCGTATAAGGACCCTGTGACGGCACTGAGCCCAGTGCCTAATCCGGGCTACGCTCAAGATACTTCATCACAGCTGCAAAGTCCCCTTTGCCCTGTGAGGTGACGTATCCACAGATTCAGGGCACTAGGAAGTCGTCTTTGTGGGCCTGCTAACTGAGTCCACCGCACACCGTCAGAAGGGATCTTAGCGCAGTGACATGACCACTTGTGGATGCCTGTCTGGGGCCAAGCAGCCCTTTACGTGTATTTTCATTCAACCCTCATAGCGACCGTCCAGAGTGGGCTTTGTTATTCAGTTTGACAGGTGGGGGAACAGGCTTAAATGTTGAGGGACCCCATGCAGTAAAGGGCAAAATGGAAAGAGACCCTGATGCTTCTGAGCCCAGGGTTCTGCCCGCACCCAGGTGAGAACAGTCTGTGAGCAAACCCGGTGCTCAGATTCAGGTAATTCAGGAAATGGGGGGCACCACAGGGCTTGGGCCCACGTAGCGGGAAGGTCTGTGGTCTCACCTTGGTTCGGCCCTTCTTGGCCTCACTGGACCTGGGAAGTGGGGTCTTATCTTGGAGCCTGTTGGTTCAGAGACTGACCCATGTGTAGTATTTATTCCTCACACCACCTGGGCCTGAAATTCCCATTGCTAATCAGTACCCAGAAGTGGACGCTGTCATTTCTCAGATTGGTGCTCTCTTTACGTCCTTAATAAAAAACAAGGTATAAATTTAGAATGTTTATGGAATTAAACATTATAACCAGCACTGAAAGTCTAAGGCAAGCAATGGGGTGAGTGGCCCACGATTAAAAATATTAGAGAACCTGTCTCTTTTTTTCTTACTTTTTTTTTTTTTTTGCGGTACGAGGGCCTCTCACTGTTGCGGCCTCTCCCGTTGCGGAGCACAGGCTCCGGACGCGCAGGCTCAGCGGCCACGGCTCACGGGCCCAGCCACTCCGCGGCATGGGGGATCTTCCCGGACCGGGGCATGAACCCGCGTCCCCTGCATCGGCAGGCGGACTCTCAACCACTGTACCACTAGGTAAGCCCTGAACTTCACTGCATTTTGCTGGACAACTGCAATGAAAAGGCATTAACAACTTCCTAGCATCGCTGAGAGCTCCTCCGCGTTCCGCCTTGTCCTCTCTGGGTCAGCTGGTCCTTCAGCTGCCTGCTCCTGAGTGTGTGCGGTGTGACCCAGCTTCTTACACGTGCACAATTCCAGGACGTTCACTGGAACTGCACTGAGCGCCTGCCCCCGAAGGCTGCTGCCCTGGAGCTCCTACGGGGACCGTGACTCGAGGCCTCCCCTGCAGGTGTCCGGCCACCGTCGCAGTACCTGCTGTAAGGAAGTGTGATCAGACCCCAGGGCCTGAGTCCCTGGTTCCTGCAGGCCGGGCTGGTTCTCTGGGCAGTTGGGGTCCCGCCCCTGGGCGGGTGCTCCAGCTGGGGCTCCCCCGCCCTCTGGACTCCCCACATCCTCCCGCCTTGCTCTGCTCACAGCGTGAGGCCCTGCATAGCCTCGGGATGGGGTGGTCACCAGACAGACCAAGTAAATAGAGGTGGAGCTTTCATTCCCCCCCCCCCCCCCCGCCCCCCGACCTCCGGGAAGGGAAGAGAAGCTGGAGATTAATCTCTGGAAAAACTCCTGAACAGTGAACACCTCCAGGTACTGGGAGGGTGGCGCCCTTGGAGAGGGCACGGAAGCCCCTGCACCCTTCCCCATGACTTGTGGACACATGTCTTCTGTCTGGCTGTTTATAATAAACTGGTAAGTAAACTGTTCCGAAGTTCTGTGAGCCGTTTTAGCAGATGATCAAACCTAAGGACGGGAGGTGGGAATCCCCAGTTTATACAGCTGGTCGTTCAGAAGGATGGGAGACATCTGATTGGTTCTCATCGGCACCTGAGGCGGGGGCAACCTTGTGGGACCAGCCCCTTAACCTGTGGGGTGTGACACTAATTCTGGGTGGCGTCAGAACTCACTTGAATCTCGGACGCCAAGTTGCTGTCCGAGGAATTGGAGAATCGGTGTTGGTGTGGAAAAACCCTGCACGTTTGGGGTCAGAGCTGTTGTGTGGATGGCAGACGTCTCAGTTAGTGATACCAAAGGTCCCGGAGCAGAACGAGCCACAGACTCAGAATCAGCACATCAGGTTTGTGCCTCCGTCTGACCCCTGGGTCTGGTGAAACCCTCCTGTTAGAGTCACAGGACCCTGGGGAGACTCACCCCCGTGCTTGGCAGCAGAGAGGCTGACACGCAGCAGCTGGATGACTGGTCCAGGCCACACAGCCCGCCCCTGCTCCCAGCCAGCTCCAGTGTCCCTGCTGGCTCCCATGCCATCTTAGTGGTGGCAGCAAACTCATTTCCTGGCATCCTGCATGTAGCGTAGGAAAGAAACAGGGCACGTGAGTGAGGCCAACAGGGTCAGATGGTGTTCACGTGGCAGTTTGAATTTTAGAAGGTTTTACATACATTTTACATATGTGTGTTTTTATTATTTAATAGCATCAATAAATTAAGGGATGCCTTCCTGTAAATTCCTTGACACCTTGACCAGTCCAGGAGAACACAGTATATGTAGATCTGTCCTCCTTTCTAGATTTGGGGATGCCATTTAACCCTGCATCTTGGGTGACTGTCCACTTTGTTCCTGTTGGTACCGGACGGGTGTTCTCTAAAGCGTCTCAGAAAGCTGAGGCCACATCATTTTCCTTCTTGATTTCCAGTCTTGTAAAACAATGTTCCCTGAAAAGAATATTTTTCTTTTTTTCATTCACAGATTTTTTTAAAAAATAAATTTATTTATTTTTGGCTGCGTTGGGTCTTCATTGCTGTGCACGGCATTTCTCTAGTTGCGGCGAGCAGGGGCTACTCTTTGTTGTGGTGTGCGGGCTCCTCATTGCGGTGGCTTCTTTGTTGCGGAGCACGGGCTCTAGGCATGCGGGCTCAGTAGTTGTGGCACACAGGCTCAGTAGTTGTGGTGCACGGGCTCTAGAGCACAGGCTCAGTAGTTGTGGAGCAAGGGCCCAGTTGCTCCGCGGCATGTGGGATCTTCCTGGACCAGGGCTCGAACCCGTGTCCCCTGCAATGGCAGGCAGATTCTTAACCGCTGCGCCACCAGGGAAGTCCCCACAGATTTTTTTTGTACATTGTTGTGATCACACTGAATATATAGGGTTTTTTTTCTTTTTTTTTAATTGAAGTGCAGTTGCTTTACGATGTTGTGTTAGTTTCTGGCGTTTAGCAGAGTGATTCAGTTATATATTCTTGTTTAGATTCTTCTCCCGTATAGGTTATTACAAAATATTGAGTGTAATTCCCTGTGCTGTACGGTAGGGCCTTGTTGGTTGTCTGTTTTATATATAGTCGTGTGTATCTGTTAACCCCAAGCTCATTGTCCAGCAGAGGTAGAAGTTGAACCAAGCACCCAGGGAAACAGGTGCAGATGGGCCAGGCTGCGGCATGTGACCAGGGGCTGGCCGTGCTCAGCAATCTGCAGGCAGAGGGACCTGCGGGGCTGAAGGTGCAGAGTGGTGGAGGCGGTCCACTTGGCCCTCAGTGAGGATGTAGCTTGAGGAGGCAGACAGATGGATGTGAATGTCCATGGCCAGTTTCCTGACACTCACCTGCCACTTTCAGCTGACAGATCCTGGCTAGAAGAACCAAACATGATTTTGAGCCAGGTAGAGGAAATTTGAGGATTTAGCAGAAAAGAAGTTTCTCGTCTTCTGTAGCCGTGAAGGTCAACTTATGACAAAGTTTTGGTGTACCCTGCTATGGACTGTGTCCTCCCCAAATCCACATGTTGAAGCCCCAGACCCCAGTGTGATGGCATTAGGAGGTGGGGTCTTGGGAGGTGATTAGGTTTAGATGTGCTCATGAGGGTGGGGGCCCCATGATGGGATTAGTGCCCTTATAAGAAGAGATACCAGAGAGACCTCTCTCTCCATCTTTTGAGGACACAGCATGAAAGTATCCTTCCACAAGCTAGGAAGCAGCTCTCATCAGAAACCAAACTGCCTGGTGCCTTGATCTAGGGCTTCCCAGCCTCAAGAACTGTGAAAATAGGGGACTTCCCTGGCTGTCCAGTGGTTAAGACTTTGCCTTCCAAGGCAGGGGGTGTGGGATCAATCCCTGGTCACGGAGCTAAGATCCCACATGCCTTGTGGCTAAAAGACCAAAACGTAAAACAGAAGCAGTATTGTAACAAATTCAGCAAAGACTTTAAAAATGGTCCACATCAAAAAAAAAAAAAAAAAAAAAAGAACTGTGAAAATAAGCATCTCTTGTTTAAGCCACCCAGTCTGTGGCGTGTTGTTACAGCAGCCAGAGCTGACCAAGACCCATCTTATCTGGAAATACTGGGTTCTTCCTGCAGCAGCTCCGTCCCAAGAGTCTGACCTGGAATTGGGGGGTGCAGCATGATCTTGCCTCTGGGGCACTTGTGGAGGAACAGTGACCTGAGACCTTCAAGTGACAAGCTTGCCACCCAAGGGTTGAGCTGGAAAGCTGCTTTGGGAATAGCAGTTGGCATCAGGTGGCTGAGCTCTTGGCAAGAACGAAACATCTGGGGACCTGCAGGCAGAGCACCAGGCTGGGGACCCAGAGGCCAGGGTCACGGTGCTGCCGACGCTCGGTATATTGCGTGACATCGGGCTTCAGGTTCCTCGTGGACAAAGGGCAGAAGTAGGGTTTGGGCTTTGTTCATTCACCTCTGTGCCGTGAGTCTGTCCAGTCCATCAAGCACCATACTCACTTCATTCTCCAGGCTTTTTTTAATTAAGCTGCTGTTTGGGAGCTGGGAGGTGGTACCCTGAGTGCTCAGTGAGCATTTGGTCTCTGCGTGACCTGGAAGCATTGCCTAATATTAATGAGCTGACCCAGCATCTGCTTTGAAGAACTTTGTGGTGTGTATCTTTGCCATGTTCACCGGTGGTCATGTTGTGTGGTGACGGCTGGCGTGAGTACTGCAGACGGGCAGGTGGAGGACAGGGGAGATGGATGCTGGGTGCTGGGAGCCCCTCCTGGGGAGGATGCTGCCCAGCTGCAGGGAGCATCCCTGGCTGTAGCCCCTGCAGAAAGAGATGCCCACGTAAGGGCGCATCCCTCTGGGCCCTCTTCCAGTGGTCTGCCTGGCATGATGGTCTGGCCGTTTGAGCCCATCCTGATGGTACCGACAGGCTGCACATGCTGCGGGGCTCCCCGCGGGCCCTTGTTCTCCCCTCCTTCCACAGACCTGCATCTCCCACCCGTACCCTGCGTGCCAAACTCCACCTCTGCATCTTCCCCAAGGGAAGAATTTATATTGTCATGAAATCTGGGTCTTTCTTGAGGCCCCTTAGCAGCTCTGTCCAGTAGAAACAGAATGTGAGCCACATGCATCCTTAAACATTCTCAAGTAGCCACATAAAAAAAGTCAAAAGGAGCAGGTGGAATTCACTTTACTGAGACGTTAATACCTCGTGTCTAATCCAGCACATGCAAAGTCCCATCCTCCCATCTGCAACATACCGGGTTTATTGGGGGGCGGGTATCATCCTTCTTGGTGTAAGCCTTTGGATTGAGGTGCGTTCTTCACCCATGGCGCATCTGAGTCGGACCAGCCTCATGTCAAGTGCTCGGTAGCTGCGTGTGTCTGGTGACCTCCCCTGGACAGTTTTGACTTAATCCGGCATCTTGACCCTCTGCCCAGAGCCTTGGCTGGGATGGACGCTGCCTCTCGCCGAGTGCCTGCTTGGAACTGAGTCCTTCATGTGTTTGGAAGTCATCGGGTGCTCTCGTGTCACTTGCTGGGGTCAGTGGTGGCCCAGAGTCCCTGCGGCCCAGAGCACTGCTGTGTGGCCCGGGTCCTGGTTATTTATGTGACCATTCTCTCCAAGCATCCTGAGCGTCCCCCGAGCAGGGAGTGTGTGTCGTCACCCTACGATGGCTCGGCTAATTGAGCCATAAACAAAAAGTCCCTTCAGCACGGGCTCATCTGCCTCCTCGGGGGGGAGGGCAGGCTGGCCCCTCCTCGGGGGGGAGGGCAGGCTGGCCCCTCCTGAAATGTCGCCTCTGTCAGCGCTGCACAAAAGCCTCACGTCTGTGGGCTCCGACCTGGTAGATTGCCTTCTGTGCTGATTGAAAAATCCCAAGCCGGGCCTGGTGTGAACAGGGCTGTTGCCTAGGCGGGGCGGTGTTCACAGGGACCGTCCCAGGGGCCGGCTGTGGTGGTGACTCCATGCCCCTGCTGAGAGGCAGGTCACCTGCGTCTGGACTGGGCTCCGAGGGCCCGAGTGTGATGGGGATGGAGTCTGGAGCTGGGCCTGGGGCCCAGGGACCTGCTTGCCTTACTACTCCCGGATATCTTTGAGAGAAGCCAGTGACGTGATGGAGACCTTTAAAATGATAGTGAATGTTCCTAATGCCACTGAATTCCGTGGTTAAACATGTGTAGAATGGTGAATTTTATGTTATGTGTATATTTTCACCAGAATTTTAAAAAAATCAGTGCACTATTTAAATATTTGTGTTAAAGCTTGATAGTTTTTCAGTTTTTAGGGTCAAAATTATGCATCTGTAGTGTATTCCTGTCTACCTGTCTATCATATAAATCACGCATATTAGGCCTCTGTGTCTATCTAGATATACAAACCTGTATCTTAAAATTGTTTCCTTTTCTTTGATAGTCTAAGTCTTAGAAGAATTGAGGGTTTCATTATCACTGGCTAAAGTTGAAAGGTACCCAGTTTAGTAATCTTGGAGAGAAAATCAGGAAACAAAATGATCGTTTCCTCAACTCTTGTTACAGAGGGTGCCCATTTTCACGGCTTATTGGCCAAATTACAACTTTTAGGTAAGGGTGCACTGGGGCAGAGTCTGTCCAGCTAGGAGATCAGAAGCGAAAGGTTTCCTCTGCTATGACCAGCCGGCTTCTGGGAGCCGGGCCCCTTTTCTCCTTGTGGGAGGCATCTTGGGAGCCCCTGGCAGTCTCACCGTGAGGTCAGACAGGGAGCATTTGGGGGCCATCAGGCTGCTGTCCTGAAGGAGCCCTGGTCAGTACTTGAAGGTTTCCAGGCGATGCCTTTGCTTCCTGGTCAGATGACCTTCATCTCCCCGTGCTCTGTGGTCTCAGACCTTATCCTTTTACAGGCATCTTCCTCGGGCACAAGAGTCTTCTTGGGACTCAACAGCCTTGGGTCAGGCTCCCAGCGGGTGAACCGGCCCGGCCCTTTTGTTGTTGCCCTTTTTGTGGTCCTTGCTTTTAGTGATTGAGGGATGTAACACACCCGTAATGAAAAATTAACCATTTTAACGTAAACACTTCAGTGGCATTCAGTGCATTCTCAGTGTTGTGCGACCACCACCTCAGTCTGGTTCCGAAACAGTTGCATTGCCCCAGGAGGGAACCCTGTACCCTTAGCAGTCACTCCCCATCCGCCCCCCTGCCCCCCACCAGGTCCTTGGCAACCACTGGTCGGCTTCTGTCTCTGTGGATTTACCTATTCTGTGGACGTTTCAAATAAACGGAATTGGACACTGCGGACTTTCACGTCTGCCTTCTTGCGCTCAGATGTTCTTGAGGTCCATCCCTGAGGTACCGTGTCAGTAGGGTTTTTTTTAAAGCTGGGTAATGGTATTGCTTTGTTGGACTCTAACCACAGATTGTCCACTCATCAGTTGTCGGGCATTTGGGCTGTCTCCACCTTTGGCTGTTGTGAAGGGCACTGCTGCTAGTACATGTGTGTATATGTATTTAATCGAGTTTCATTTCTTTGGGAGATGTACTTAGAAACTGCCTTGTTGGGTCATATGGTAATTCTGTGTTTAACTTTTTGAGGAACCACTAAACTTTCCCCCATTGTTTTTCTTATTACTGTTGAGAATGTGGAAATGCTGGCCGCTTGCCTGTTTCCTCCTTTTTTTTTTTTTTAAACAGAGATAGAGATTTATGTTAGGGAATTGACTTCCATAATTATGGAGGTATAAGCCCAAAATATGAAGGGGACAGTTGACATTCCATCTGAAGTGCAAAGACCATCTGTTGGCAGAATTCCTTCTTATCTGGAGGATGTCCGTCTTTTTTTCTTAAGGGCTTCAACTGATTGAATGAGACCCATCCCCACTATAGTGGGCAACCTGTTCTACTCAGTGTCTACCGATTTAAATGTTTCTCATCCAGAAAGCACCTTCATAGAAATATCCAGGATAATATCTGATCAGATAGCTGAGCGCTGTGGCTCAGAGAAGGCGACACATAAAATTAACCATCCTAGGGTGCTTCCTTGTTTTCTTTCATCTCCCTCTAGTGGCAGTGATTTCTCTGTCGGTTCTGGGCAGAGAGGGGGGTTGGCAGGTGTACTTTCCCCTCGAGGGGAGTCCCCTCGAGGCAGCACCAAATGATCCCAAGGGTCCCTTCACTCCTGGAATAAATGACACTTGCTGTAAAGAAGAGGTTCTTGTGTGCCTGAGTTTAGGGCATCCTCAAGTACAGGAGTCGTTCCAGAGAGCTGTTACCTAGGATCAGTTAGCTAATTGATGCTAGCCATCATTTTGTGTTTACTTTGTTCTCGCTCCTTTGGCCCCTTGTATTTTAACTGCGGCACTTCGATAAATACCCAACGAGTGACAGCTCAGCTACAGCGTGGAAGAAAAAAACAATCAAGTGAGAACCTCTGAATCAGGCTCTGTGTGAGAGGTGCTTTCTCTGCTTCTGAGCAGTGGGTATAAGATGCTCTAGATTTTATCCAGTAACGATGCAGCCCCACCGTGATGATGGTGAATAACAAGTACTAACCGCTGCCCTTGCGTTATGACTTCCCAGCACTTTTGCAGAGCTTGTTACATTATCTGGTCCTTATTATAACCGCGTGAGGTATGGAGTGAGGTTTTCTTGTCAAGAAACTGATGCTTGTAATGAAATTCTCACCTTCCATCCTAATGGTTCTTTATTTTTTTTAATTTTTTTTTTTTAGTTTTGTGAGCAGCGTTATTGTTATTTCTTTTTTAAAAAATTTTTATTGGAGGATAGTTGATTTACGGTGTTGTGACATTTTCTTCAAGGTATTCTATACATACTTATTGTCTATTTTGTGCCTATATTTCAGGCATCATTTCATTAAATCAATGTATATATTTGGAGGCATCATTTCATTAAATCAATGTATATATTTGGAGGTTTCATTGGTTTTCACCCATTGGCATCCACCGTCGTCTTAATTTCTGCCGTGGGGTCAGCTCCTTGTTTTGTGCAGACCCCCAAACAAAGCCAGTCTGGTCATTTCTGTTTAGTTGGAGCGCATCTCGAGACGGCAGGGGGAGCGGTTAAGCGCTGCGGCCGCATGCAGCCCGATTTGTGCAAACCAGAACCAGCCGGAGGAATCCTTTAAACTTAAGGTTCCGGATTGCGGCTGGTACCAAGGGGCGTGTTGAGACAGGTTCTGACTGTGGATTAGATGTGGGCAGGGGCAAGGAAGAGGTGCCGGAGTTTGGCTGGTCAGCTAGTCAGGTACGGGTGGGGGAAGCGTGGCTGAAAAGAAACGCCTCCTGGATAAACAGTAGGTGTAAGAACTTTAGTCGACTCAGTATGACTCAGCACTACGGTGTGGGCACGCACACACACACACACACACACACACACACACACGCACACACACACGAGAGTTGGGGTGGCTGAGCCCTCAGGCTGCCTGCAGGGGTACATAATCTGGGAGAGACAGGAGCCACTGCACTCACCACTGGCGGACCACCCAGGCTTACCTCTTGCAAACTCACTTCGGAAGGGTGTTTTGGGTGCAGTAGGATACGCTGGGTGCCGGACTCTGGGTGCTGGACAGTGGGTCAGGGGATGGTGCACACGTGGTGGCTTTCTTGGGCACGTTTCACTAGAGTGTAATTGAGCTTGAGAATTTCCACCAGGAGAGCTCTCGCGTGTAAGTGGCAACCCAATCAAGATGCAAAAAATTACCAGGGTGGCGGTTTCCAGTCCCACGCAGACAGACAGTTTCACTAACTCTGTTGTTAGTTCATTCTTTTGCAGGTTAATGAGGAACTGCTCACTAAATCCTTATTTGAACCGATGAGTCAGTGCCTTCAATTGAATAATTTTTGAACCGTTTATAGGGAGGAGGTCTTACCCAAATATAAACATGGCTGCAATAATAGAATCACTTGTATCTCACTTGTTAATTACACAAATACCTCTTATCTCCTCATTACATGGAGAGCTTTCTACTAGGGGCCAGCAGGTGGAAAAGGAGAAAAGAGTTTCTGATCAAAGGAGGACTGAGTCTTGTCTTTCAAAGCAGATGGAGCTACAGACAGCTGGAGAATGAAAGAAAATTGGAGAAGACAGCTTCCTTTGAGTCCTGCATCTTCCCTGTAATAATCGTGGGTGTGACTTGACTTCTGAGCTCACTGGGAGCCTGACGCAGTTGGAAGGATTGGAAAGATACTGTTTCCTTTGTTGCCCAAGAATCTGTTTTACTGGAGGGATGCTTGAGGCAGGGGTGGTGGTGAGTGGAGCTGCCACCCTGGAGGTGGGGAGCCAGGGGTAAACAGCAAGCCCTGCCGCTCTCCCACAGCTTCCCAGGAACTGAAGCTCAGTCATTTGCTGGTTATTAGGAACTTTCACTTTACTTGGAGGAGTTTGTTCAACCACTGCTAAGTGAAAATCATCACAGGGAAGGGTAGTTCTCAGAATTCATTACGGATAAAGTACCTTAGAATGAAGGGAAAACTATGCTTCCTTCTCCTTCTTCCATGACTCTACAATCAACCTCCCACCCACTCGCCCTATTCTATATTTAAAGTCAGTTCCACCCCTCACCCTGGCGCTTGTCCTTGGTGCTGAGATGGGCAAACCTCTTTAGAACCCCTGACTCACTACTGCTGACACACCTGATCAGGTGTGGCCTCCGACACTTAACCCCTCCACATGGTAATAAAATCCTGATTTAAAGTAATACTTGGCTTTTAGTAGAGCTATTAACAGTCTCCCAGAGCCGGTTGTTAAGAAGTTATACTCTATTCATGCACATTCCTGAGTGTCTTTTTGGGAAGATTTTTGGATTTCCTTAAGTTCACAGAGAGACACAAGTGATTACTTTCTCTGTTCCTTTTAAATCCTTCTTTACTTGGAGATTATTAGTGTAAATTGCAGATTGAGAATGCCGTAAATGTCATGACTAAAATTTATCCCTAGGCTCTGTGACTACAGGTGGGCTCCCTTTATAGAATATACTGGAGATTGTTGTTACTGATGGGACTCTTTTAAAGACTCTTCCAGCAGAGGAGGGTCTCAAGTGGCTTGTCTTCCGAGCTTACTTCGGAATTTTAACTGGCCCCTAAGGTTATCAGCAGTTTGGATTTCTGCTGTTCTTCATGCTTGCACTTACTTATTTGTTTCCATATTGAAATACACCTGTGTTTCCTTTACTTGGAATATATCTGCATTAGTCAGTCAAGACCGCTGTAACAAAAGGGCCATACACTGGGGTGGGGGTGGGGCTTAAGCAGCACACAACCATTTATCATAGTCCTGGAGGCTGAAAGTCCAAGATCAAGGCACCAGCAGATTTGGTGTCGATTTGGTGTCGGTGAGGGTCTGCTTCCTTGTTCATAGATGGCTGTGTGCTCACTGTGTCCTCATGTGGCAGAAGGGGCCAGGGAGCCTCTGGGGTCCCTTTTATAAGGGCACTAATCCCTTTCATGAGGGCTCCACCCTCATGACCTAATGGCCTCCCAAAGGTCCTGCCTCCAAATACTATCACCTTGGGGGTTAGGTTTCAACATATGAATTTTGGGGGGACACAAACCTTCAGTCTGTAGTCATAGCTCTGCCACAGTTTCCAAGCACTCCTCTCTCCAGGAGTTCTGGAAATGCCCTTCCCTGGTCCTGCTTGGGTCCAGCCCTCAAGAAAGGTTGCTAGGTACCCTTATGCTTTGAGAGATATCTTTGTTTCGGTGTCTGATTTTTGAATTTTCCCTCCACCTGAACTTTTCACACGTGACTCCTGGTTCTTCAGCGGGGAAGTGGGCCTTACCATCTACAGGTGTCATTTTCTCTTTGGGATGACTGTCTTTATATTTTAAATTATTCTGGAGTGAAGATGATTGGAGGACGTGATGGTCATCTTAGGGTTTGTGTCGTCACGTGTTGCCAGGAGGGAGAAGGAGGGCACAGGTGGGGATGGTCCAGGTAAAGGGACACGGAATTCCAGAGAGTCCAGAGAGAGGAAGAGGAGAGATCCCTTAGGAGAAGGTTTGGGAAGGATTAGGAAGTATCTTTCATTTTCTGTCACTGTTACCATCTATCCCAATTCTTACTCAATGGGAACTTTTTTAAGGTTTGGATTTTTAAAAGTAGTTCTAATTTTTCTTATTATAAAAACATGAATAGAAAGCAACCATAATTTCTCCCCACAAAGATGAATATTATTAAGCCTTCGGTGCACATCCTTCCTGCTCTGTCAGATGCCACGTCTCCCAGGGGTATGGGTGTTTGCACGTACTAATGATGGGCAAGGAGGCCAAGCTGCCTGGCGTCCAGGTTGGGTGTGAAGATGGGCACGAGGTTGGTGGTGGATAAGCACGGGTGATGAGCTGGGAGAGGAGTGTCAGAAAAGCTGAGCCCAGCCAAGAATACAAAAGGATCTTAGAAGAAGGACCTTATCTGTTCTTTTGTGAATACGATGCAAAGAAAGGGACAGGCCCTCTGCAAGGGGCCGCCAGTGGATGGTAGCGTGGCAGAGCGCTCCCCTCCCCGCACGGCCTCCTGGCTCACTGGGAGGCGATGCTGGGACAGGGATCCAGCAGAGGTGGGCTTCCCCGAAGGTCACACCCAGCAAAGCCCCCGATTGCACCCTCAGCCACAGCCAGTCCATCGAATCCAAGGGTAAAGAAACCTGCCCATCAAATCTGATGGGATCAGACACATTTAAAGGGCCAGTGTATGTCCCTATACACAGCGATAGGAATGAATTGATTCGATGTGATGGAATTGAGCAGGAAATAACGTGACATCTTGGTGTTGGGTCTGGAACCCGGCAGCCCTTGGTGGGAGATGTCCTAAAGGCCGATGGGTTTGGGTTCAGAGAGTCAGTCGCTCTTTTTCTTAGTGGGATGTGGTCCCCAAAGAGCTAGTGTGCCCCATTAGCTGTGTGTGTATGTTTCCCTCAAGTCTGAGATGGGAGTAAATTGAGGCAGCTCTGATTCTGAGAGGTCCAGGCCCAGCTGGATGGGGAGCTACGTCCAGTGGGGTTGGTGAGGCAGCCAGGATCCGTGCCTGTCATCCCCGCCCCAGATGGAGGAGGTGTTTGTCCCCGACAGCTCAGACCGCTGGGATGTGGGCTTTGCTCTGGACACCACGCTCTTGAGGACCAGCAGACAAACCAGGGCGCATAGAAGGAGCTCGGTGATGATGGAGTTGGGGGACCTTTCCTTTGGACGAGACCCCGTCTTGCAGTGTTCTGGGGGGCTGGGCTCCAGAAGAGGCTGGTTCCAGGCTGGCAGTTTTGGAACTAGGACCACGGGGGGATTTGTGGCTGGTGGCACAGACTGGCAGAGGGTGCTCCAGGGAACGTCTCAGGCCCTCCTCCCTGCAGGTGTGATCAGTAATTCCAGGCAGGCCTCCTTGTTCACAGGTGGGACACGCCTGGGAGGGACTTGACACCAGTAATCGTAGCAGAGTTGAGACAGAGGGAAGCCAGAGCTTCCACTGTGGGCCACACGTGCGTGGAACATGGAATCTGGCCGAGGTTGTTCAGGGTGGTAATGGCGGGAAAGCCATGCCCTCTCAGGGTTGAAGCTACTCTTTTCCTGGAGACGAGAGGAGGCATTGGGAGATAGAAGGTGGGGTGGGTGTAACTTCTCCTTGCAAGGCTCCCACGAATGTCGGGATCCCAGGAATACACGTTTTGGCTCCACGTAAAGAGGGGGTGTCTGAGCGCTGCGGTCGGTGATGATCAGATGGTGGGTGTTGGGACTGTGGCCAGGAGGGTGGCCTCGAGGGCCGGCTGAGCTTCTAGAACAAGCCTGAGGTGACGCCATCCTGCTTAAGGCCCTCCTTACCTGGCCACGTGTGAGATGGTGGGAAATGATGCCGTAAAGGTTGTGGGTCCGTAGTTCTGTACTGATTATTGAGGTCAGCCACCCTGATTGCAGGGTACATCGGGATTACCTGTGGCTTTGAGATTTTCAAAAAGTGTGTATTCATGTAATGTAAGAGAGCACCACAACTATGAAAGGAAAAGGATGAACCAATATCTGCATTAATTTATAATGTATCATAACTATGTTAATTAAAATTTTAATTGTAGGTTCACATGTAATAATTTTTTTTTTTTTAGTGATATAAAGGAAGTGGAGAGTGAGATATTTAAACGGAAACCTGGTGTATTTTTAGTCTCACGTGGGCTTTCAGTGTTTGAGCTGACTTGAGGCAGGGTAAGGACTTACGTAGTCTTGAAGACACTGCCCCCTTCTGGTGATGAAACGCATTCTAATACTGTCTGTTCTTTGTAGCAGAATTGCATTTTGATTTGTTTTCTATTTAAATATTATTTTTATTATTAAACCTGAAAAAGAAAACTGGAATCAGCAGTGGTCTCTCTCGCCTGTCCTTCTCCTTCATAAACACAGGAATAGCTTTCTGGTCTCTCTGCCGTTCCAACTTTTAAAATGATTATATGGTGCTGTCCAGTTTACTTTGTCCTTCTGTCCTTCCTTCATGCGGAGCACGACTGTGTGCTGGGCACCACGGTCGGCATTCCATGAGCAGTCTTGTTATTTTAAAGGACTGGGCATAGGATGCGTAGTTTTCCAGACTTTTTTTTTTTTTTAATGATATCAACACAGTTACAAAGACATTGAAATAAATTTTAAGGAAATTTAACCTCAGCCTATCCAGAGGAGGTGGCTGGAGTCGGGACCCCCCAGTTGGCATTGATGAGGAGGAAGAGGGCCGTCTGTTTGTCTGAGAGCCTGGGGTGTGGGGATGGGCCAGATGGGCCAGGTGTGGAGCCCAGAGGAGCCTATTTCACGCCTAAAGAACTCGCTCACATTTCCCCAGAAAAGGGGTCTTAGAGAGTATGGGGGCAGCCTTGCATAAGTGCCCCGGTCAAGGAGTGAAAAGTGAAGCCCAGCCTCTAGGGGAAGTGGCTGGAAAGCCAAGGATCTGTTGGGGAGCCAGCCAGCACGGTTAGGACGCCTTAAAAAACAGCTGCTGGAGCCCATCACTGCTTCTTAGAGCTGACCCTTAGAAAAGCAGGCTTCCCGGGAAAGCGTGGCCTCTGGACGGCCAGAAACGGTGATAGCAACCCCGGGCACCCCAAATCCAACCTAAACACTGAGGTGTAGTCTCATAATGTCCGTGTCACTGAAGTCTAGAATTCACCTTACTTAATTACATACTGGTCCACTCTTGCCGTAATTCGCCTGCTCACATGGTTTCAATTTTGTTAACTAAGCAGAGCACCTGACATCATGCTGGTCTTTATAAGTCACGTGGAGCAAGGCTCTATAGAGTTGTTAGTGTCCATTATTGAAACATTCAAGCCTGGACCTTTTCAGGACTCATTTTCAGCAGCCGCCGGTAGATGGAGGGAGTGAGACGTGTAAACAGAGGGGCGTGACCATCCTGCCACTTCCTGTTGGTGTAAATCCACGGCTAAGCCGAGCTCACTAATAAATCCCCTGCAGAGACAGCCGAGGTATTTATAGTGGATGGTTTACAGGAAATGAACAAGAACTAGCTGCTGACAGCAGCCTGAAGTGGCGAAGTCTCTTTTAGAACGTCTCTGTCTTTGGAGAGTAAGAAAAATGTATGCATTAACTTACCTTACTAAGAGCCGTTTAAGAATAAATCAACATAAACCAGGGTGGGTTATTATACATTATAGAGAACCACAAGGTCAAAATGTTCTCTCTTCAGAAGGAAGCAAGGGCATGCTGCTTTGCATACGTCATGCACTGCGTGTCAGGCGTTTCTCACGCCTAGCAGGTTATGTTCTTGGATGTGCTTGTGTAAATGCAGTGGTTGCCCTGATAGCTTGCAGGGCTCTCGACAGGAGAGGGATGCCGTGATTCCATGGAAGCTACCCAGAAACACAGCCTTTCCTCTCATTTCCACAGCACCTCTGCTGGTCTCGGGGAGGCAAGTGAGG
The DNA here is from genome assembly GCF_039906515.1 of Pseudorca crassidens. Classification (NCBI taxonomy): domain Eukaryota; kingdom Metazoa; phylum Chordata; class Mammalia; order Artiodactyla; family Delphinidae; genus Pseudorca; species Pseudorca crassidens. The sequence goes on along the minus strand of NC_090301.1, from coordinate 5,184,592 downwards.
CTGGGAAAACACTCGGGTTCCTGGCTGTCAGGGGTGCTGTGTCTTGTGGGGCTGTGTTTGATGGGACTGTGTAAGTGGATATTGACTGTTAAATCAGTTTTGAGAATCGGCAGAATTTTAGATCTCCAGGACGCCTTGGAGATCAGCCCTAACCCTCCTCATCCACCCCAGCCCTGGAGACCAGAAAACTAATGTTATCTAAGGTCAGTGCTCGGGACAGAATTGTGCTCCCCCCGTGTGGAGGCCCTAATCTCCACTGTGCTGGGCTGTGAGATGATGGGATTTGTTTCCTTATTAAGAGGAGACACCAGGGGCGCACCTCGACCACCCAGCCGGCACCCGTGGGTTTGCTGCTGTTCCCTCTTCCTTTCCTCTTGTGGGGTGGTTACTGTGTCTCCTGGGACCAGAGCCCCGAGCCCTGAGCAGTGTCTCAGCTCTGAGTCATGCACAACAGCAAAGGAAATATTCCCGTGCTTCACGGCCCACAGCTGGCTCGTGCTGTCTCTTTGTGGTTACTTATCAATGTACGCAGAACTAATAGTTTTTACCTTCTTGTGTTCGTCACTCCTGGATAATCCAGCCGTAAGTTCAAAATTCCTACATCAAATGCAGTGACATGAGAAGGAACCACTTAATGAATCAGATGGGGTGCTTTTCTGTATGAACATACTTAATACTTTATTTTTTTATTGAGGTATAGTTGACTTAGTTTCAGGTGTACAACATAGTGAATCAACAGATAGATTATACTCCATTTAAAGTTATTATACAACAATGGCTGTATTCTCCTGTGCTGTACAATATATCCTCGTAGCTTATTTTATCACCTAGTGGTCTGTACCTCTTAATCGCCCACTCCTATCCTGCCGCTCCCCCTCCCTCCCCCCACAGGTAAAGCCACCAGTTGGTTCTCTATCTGTGAGTCTGTTACAGACGGGGCACTTCTGCTGTAAGTCAGCCGCCCCCCTGGTGTGACTTTTGCAGTCGCTGGGGTGGCACAGGTTTGGTGCATTTGCTGTATGGCCCTCCTTAGGCTGGTGGACAGACATCCTGGTTCCCCAGCTACCTCTCTTGGACTCACGGCAAAGTCTTTAACTTTTTAAGATAATTTTTAAATACTTGAATCAAAACACATAACCCCTGCAAGTTGCCGGGACCAAGCCTGCTGATGACCTTTTGGGAAACCCTGTCCAGGTGCTGTCCACTGTTGATAAAATCAGCCTCCACTCTGTGCATCGCCTGTTAAGGTCACGCAAGGCATCGCGAGGGCGTTGCGTTTTACAGTTATAGGAACTGTGGAGTTGGCACAGAGGCCTTGCGTGTGAACACGTAGTACCCGACACAGGTGAAACCCTGACTAATGACGTCAGAAGCCCAGGCAGGATGGTGGGGGCCTTGGGAGGGGGTCACCATGGCAGTTGTGACATCGGAGCCCTCTGCCTCACGTCAGGGAGCAGAGAGCTGTGGAATTGTCGGATGCTTAAGGCAGGCAGGCCTGGTGGTCCAGGGAGAGACTCGTCGGAGGACCCTCAAGTCCCCAGGGAGGCGGGGGGCGGGTTGCTTATTTCTCATTTATGGGCAGAGCGGTGAGCTGGGGCCCCATTTCCTTCTTAAGTTGCTGTGGGCGCTGGAGTAATACCTTTATTTAAAAAGCCTGTGAAAAGCGAAGTCTTCAGTCACTGATGTAAGTGCTCAGGGCTGTGGAGGAGGAGCTCAGCTGCTTTAAGTGTTCGGTTGGTGCAGAGAGCGGCGGGTCTCCTTTGGTCGATCCTTCCCTGCCTGGTGGTGCACAGAGATGAGCCCTTTGTTTTCCTCACAGCAGGTGAGATGCGTTTCCCCGGAGGCCTTTGGGTGCTCTACCGAGTCAGTTTGACAGGCTTCCCGTTCTTCCTCCTGGAGGACTTACTTGAAGCCAGAATGGGGACTTTTGGCTGCTCCCAGAGGGCCCTCCAAGTTACTGCAGCTGGTCCCTGCCTTGTGTGCCGAGAGAGCCTGTGCAGGTGTGTGTTTTTAGCCACCAGGGGAGTGCGAGCTGGAGTGAGTCACACTGTGTGTGTCGGGCTGTGTGTTTTCTTTCTTCCTGCCCCAGTTTTGCCCAGGAGGAATCAGATGACAGAGAAGGTGGGGCTGGGGGCGAGGACGCCGGGGAGGCAGTCTCTGCCTTTTTCCTGGTGCCCGGTACTGGGGGAGGGCAGGGAAGCGGGCAGTGCAGAGTGAACTGTAGAGGACCTTGGGGGGGGTGTGCTGTAATTAATCAGCCAGGCGTGAAGGGTGGTAATTGGTGACGCCTTCTCCACGTGTGGGAAATGACAGGGTCATGTGAGGCTTTATTCCGTGGCTACAAAAATAAATTTAAAAAGAAATTCCCCACCAAGTCAGGATTTGCACAAAGTGGTCGCTCAGCTTTGGAAAACTGCACATGACTTCAGGGCTTCCGCCACTGCTCACGTGCCCACGGAGCCTTCTGGAAATGGTTCTGAGAGCCCCTTCACCAGTCCTAAAACAGAAACCTGCAAAAACCCAAGCAATCTGATTAAAAAATGGGCGAAGGACCTGAACAGACTTTTTCCAAAGAAGACATACCAATGGCCAAGAGGTATATGAAAAGATGCTCAACGTCACTGATCATCAGGGAAACCACAATGAGATGGTATCTCCACCTGCTCGAATGGCTTTTTACCAAAATGAGGTTGGAGAGGATGTGGAGAAAAGGGCAGTCTCGTGCTGCACTGTTGGTGGGGGTGAGAATTGGTACAGCAACTATGGAAAACAATATAGAGACTCCTCAAAAAATTAAAAATAGAAACATCATGTGATCTGACAATCCCATTTCTGGGCATATATCCAAAGGAAATGAAAACAGTGTCTAGAAGAGATAGCTACAGCCCGACATTCATTGCAGCATTATTCACAAGAGCCGGGACGTGGAAACAACGTTAAGTGTCCATGGATGGATGAATGGATAAAGAAGATGTGGTATATACACAATAGAATTTATTATTCAGCCATAAAAAGAAGGAAATCCTGCCTTTTGTGAAAACATGGATGAACTTTGAGGGCATTGTGCTAATTGAAATAAATCAAAGACAAATACTGTATGATCTCACTTATATGTGGAATCAAAAAAAGGCAAACTCGTGGAAACAGAACGGATTGGTGGTTGCCAGGGGCGGGATGGGGAGATGTCGGTGAAAGGGTACAGACTGCTAGTGATTAGCTGAGTAAGTTCTGGGGTCTAATGTGTGGCATGGTGACTTAACAGTACTGTATTACGTGCTTGAAAGTTGTTGAGAGTAGATCTTAAATGTTCCCACCGCACAAAAAAGGTAATTATGTGATGGGGGGTGTTAGCACCTCCTGTGGTAATGGTTTTACAATATATATGTGTATCAAATCACCCTATTGTAAACAGTAAACTTACGTATGTTATCTGTCAATTATATCTCAGTAAAGCTGGGCGGAAAAGGAGAGAAACTAGAGGGCCACTTGCAAGCATCACTCGCATGGGATCCTTTTTGGACGTCACTTGTTCCACTTGGCCACCCACTGGCTAGGCAGGCTTGGCCCAGACCGGTGAGGGGCTTTACCCCCAGATGAGAATGGTCTGCTCTGCTCTCTAGGATATTCCGGGGGGGGGGGTGGGGGGGGTGGGGCAGGCAGTGCCGGGATCCAGGACACGGAAGCAGCAGAGGTCAAGGAATTCAGTCTGTGTAACTGATTCAGGCCAGTTCCTGTTTCTAGCGGAGGTTTGAAAATTCTTCCAGACTTTAAGGACAAATGGGGACAAATTGCAGGCACGGTAAACCCCAGGTTGCCAAGTTCAGAGGCACATAAATAGCCTCCAGGAGCCCCCGCACCCGCCTTTGTAGTCATTTAGGTATTTATTCAGCAAAAAGGTTCAAGTCCTTTGTCTCCTATCAGAAAGCCACAAGAATAGAAACGCTCTGTAACTCATTTGGCAGCAAAGCCAGACTTGGGGACCTAACATGAGGCGACTCACAGCCTCTCTTTACCCCCGGTTGTGAATACTGACGTCTCCCTGCGCTGGACCATGGGCTGCTCCTAATAGGGAAGGTGCGTTGGCTTCCTCTCCCCCGGGTCTGAAGCTCCCCCTCCCTGGCCCCTTGTCCTGTGTCCCGTCTGCAGCCTGGCCCATCTCAGCTGGCGGTCACTTCATTTTCCCAGTGAGCTGTTCAGGCCCCAAACCCAGGATAATCCACAATGCCTCTCTTTTTCTCACCATCCCCCATTTCCAGTCAAGCTGGGACCCCCTGTTGCACCCTGGACACGGGAGGAGTCCTGCCACCCCCTCACTCCAGGGTTGTCACACTGTCCATGCGCTGGTCCCCTCGCTTTCACCCCTCCTGCAGGGGCCTGTTCGCAAGAGCTTCTAGGTGATTGTTAAAACCCAAGTCGGTCATGTCACTGCAGAGCTTTGCACTTGCAGTGGCCCTTTACCAAGTCCCAGGAGCCAATCCGTCCTGCGCCTGCTCTTAAGCTAAGAATGGTTTTGATGGTTATAAAGTGCTTGGGGGGAAAATCAAAAGGTAAATACTTTGCGACCTGTGAAAGGCCTAGGAAATTGACATTTCTGCGTCTACGTCGCAGCCACGCCAGTGTGCTTACACACCTTCCACGGCTGCCTTCAGATGTCGGCAAAGTTGAGTCCTCGAGACACAGACCTTTGTGACACCCTCGATAGTCTCCTGGCCCGAAAAACCTAAACGGTTTACTCTCCGGTGCCTGGCAGGAGAGGTTTGCCAGCCCTGTTCTGGCCTCTGCTCCTCCCCGACCTCCCGGCTACCTCGGCTCCAGCCAGGCCACCCTCTTCCTCCCATGGGCTGACCTCGCGGCTGTGGCCGTGCCTCTGCCGGGAGGGCCCTTCCTCGTGGGGTTTTCACTTCCTTCAAGCCCTTGCTCAGACCTCAGCCCCCCAGGGGTTCAGCGCTGGGCTTCCCTCCTGCCCGCAGCCCCTCCTCTTCTGTTTTCCTGCCCCGTCACTGTCCGGTGCTCTCATTATGCTTGTTTCTCGTGGTTCCCGCTGCCACTGGACTCGAGTTCCCGACGACTGGGGTCTTCGTCTCTTTGGGCCCAAACACTAAGATCAGAAAGGAGTCCTCGTAGTGTTCGGTCCGTATTGGTTGAAAGACTTGATGTAGAATAAATATTCGCAATTTAGGTGCTCCGGGGGAGGTATGTAGGTTTCTGTTAGATACCCCTTCTCTTGTGTATAAAAAACATGTTGGGCTTCCCTGGCGGCGCAGTGGTTGAGAGTCCGCCTGCCGATGCGGGGGACGCGGGTTCGTGCCCCGGTCCAGGAGGATCCCATGTGCCGCGGAGCGGCTGGGCCTGTGAGTCATGGCCGCTGAGCCTGCGCGTCCGGAGCCTGTGCTCCGCAACGGGAGAGGCCGCGACAGTAAGAGGCCCGCGTACCGCAAAAAAACAAAACAAGGGCTTCCCTGGTGGCGCAGTGGTTGAGGGTCCGCCTGCTGATGCGGGGGACACGGGTTCATGCCCCGGTCCAGGAGGATCCCATGTGCCACGGAGCGGCTGGGCCCGTGAGCCATGGCCGCTGAGCCTGCGCGTCCGGAGCCTGTGCTCCGCAACGGGAGAGGCTGCAACAGTGAGAGGCCCGCGTACCGCAAACAAAACAAAACAAAACAAAACAAAATGTGTTAGGTTCTGTGAGTATGAAACTTCCAGCGATTTCTTTTTTTTTTAAGAAGAAGTAAAAAATATCTGTCTTACCACGTGTGTGAAGTATTTTCCCCTATCTGCAAAGCCCTCCTTGTAAATGTTTTGGAGGTGAAATATTTCGTGGGGAAATATTTCACTAGAAATCTCAATAGTTAATGAATTAGTTTACTTTTATCCCACTGCATCAGAAAGGGGCACATCGAGCGGGTTTCCCACTGTGGGTCAGAGGTGGCTTTGTGTAGCCCCACGCATGCCTGCACACACGCTCTGGTCCTCCTGTGTCCTGGCACTCAGGAGGTGAAGGCCCTGTGTCAGTGCTCGTTCCCCATGTTGAACTTTCTGTGGCTTTGGAAAGCTTACTATGAATAGATCCCTTACCTCAGAATTCAGGTGAAGAAAACTGTTGCATAACAGGGGGATCTTGTTAAGAGCTCTCTGGCCATGCAATTCGTTTTTTTCATTTCGTTTTTCTTTTAAGATAAATACGATCATTGCCCTCAGAATTGAGGCGACCTCCAGCTATAACTTGGCATCAGGAATAGAATTAAAAACATGTTTTTAGTTCACATTTATCATTCCTTCTCAACGGGCACATATAAAAGGAATATTGCTTGTCACTTTACACTTTATGCCATCTTTTTTTTTGGTTTCAGCTTGCACATGCATATTTCTTTTCTGGCCAATAATATTTAATAAGAGTCATAGTAAAGGTGCGTAAGTGAGGCTAACATTGAGTGCTTTCTGTGTTCTGTGCTGTGCGTTTCATGTCCATCATCTTCATTAATATCATTACTATTTTCCTCATTTTACAGACGGGCAAAGTCCCAGGGCTGTACAGCTAATACCTGATGGTATTTGCCGCTTGTGATCTAATTCTAGCATCTGGTTGGAACCTTTTTATGCTTATCACTTAGCACTACATCTTTGGCATCATAATTGTTTTTATCACTGTTAGTTATTTTCTCTTTGCTGTGTTGCCAAGTGCAGTGTGGATGTGTAACAGGTGAAATACTAGAAATGAAGACACCCTAAGGGAAAACATAAGAAAGGCAGCATTTAAGAAATGTAAGCACATTTACAAAAATTTAAAGTTCTTAGACTTATCCTGCATCAGAAATTGGGAGCCTCCGAAGATACTGCTTTCTAAAAATCGCCGGCTGTGCGCAGTCAGCACATTTTTGTTGTGTAACATTTCTTCTCAACCAGCAATTAGTCAATGACTCTAGAGTTGCAGCCACAGACCTGAGGAGTGCACAGGAAGCCACACCCACCATCCACGGCCTTGTGTCACCATGGTAACGGCGGCCTCCCCGACCTCCTGAAGCTTCAGTCTGGTGGTTTAAACACTGCAGGCACGAAGAGGTACTTGCCTGCTGGAACTCCGATTTTTTTTCTTCCCACTTTTAAGGATTTTCTAGACTTCCTCTCATAAGCATGCATTTTATAATGAAAACAGTAAAGCATCTATGCTTGTATGTCTGCAGAGAAGTCGTCTTTGGACACTAGTTAATACTGATCATTGATTACCAAGATCGGCTGTTTTCCAGGCCTCTCGTAGGTGTGAAGCGCCAGTCGCTTACTTGGCGTCTGTCACGCTTGGCGTTACTGTCCAGATGCGTGTGCAGCTGCCCCACGAATGGCCTTTATCAACCTCTTGGTGAATCTGCTGCAGGGGGCAGGGGAGAGAGAGCTGTGTTCTCTGTCACAGTATGAGCTAGATTGCTGAGAACTGATGTGTTTATTTATTTATTAAAAAGAAATTTTTTTTTTGACCGCACCCCACTCAGTATGCGGGACCTTAGTTCCCCAAACAGGGATCGAACCCCTGCCCCCTGCAGTAGGAGTGTGGAGTCTTAACTGTTGGACCACCGAGGAAGTCCCCCAATGTGTCAGTTTTTAATGAAAGCAAAACTGGTTTGCACAAGATGAACCTTAATTCACCCTTGGGCCATCCATCCTCTAGTGGATTTGGGGAGGGGTGGTAAGACAGCATGACTGATGGGGAGATAGCTCTCCGCAATTCAGAGACCAAGTCCTGCTTCGATGAAACCGTCAGCAGGGCTTGTGTTCTGAATGTCCAGTATCACACCCAGAATGAGCCTTTTCCTGGAAAAGATAATTGGGCATCACGGCGAATCTCGCATGTGGCTGAAGGAGTCACAAACCAATCCTAGGAGAATAAAGGCAGAAGCACTGACTGATGCCGTGGAGTTTCAAAGCGAGCAGCAGCCCTTCTTATAAATTACCATCGTTGATAAACCCATTTCACACACATTGTCCCATTTGCCCAGCGAGGCAGGGAGATGGCAAGGTTAGGGTATTTAGTTCTTGTTTATATCCTCTGGATGGGAAAACAGGGTCAGGTGGATAAGGGACTTTTCCCAGGTTCCCAAGTAACAGAGTTGGGACCAAAGTGAGTTCCTGTGTCCCTAAGGCCAGAGCCATCTCTCCCCGACCCCAGACTGTCCCCAAACCATTCAGGGGAGGGTCCTAGGTGGGAAACGGGAGGTTTTATAGAAGGACCAAAGCATGGTTTATACTAATGAAATCTAGCTAATTATTTGGAAATTTAGCTACTGTTAAATGGAATTCTGTTGGTCTCCCTTCAGTGCTCTCTGCAGGAATAAGAGGACACATGGAGCCCAGGGCAGGAGGAGGGCATTCTGGGCCTTGGGGGGACTGGCTGGCAGCCCGCAAGCCTGGCTTTTCCCTGTCGGGTGGATCGAGTGTGACGAGTGTGTGATCGAGTGTGCCCCTCTCTTAGCCTTTGCTTTGCCGTCACCTGAAGGGGCTGGACCCTGAACCTTGTGAGGCCCCCTCCCCACCGCGGGGGACCGACTGGCATCTTCCCTGGAGGTCTGTGGAGCTCCAGCTCCGGTCATCATCCTGGCGACCGGGTGGCAGAGAGGAGGCTACTGGCCGCTGGAGGCTTGGATTCCCAGCCCTGACACTCTGGTGGGAACATTCTTCGAGGTTTTGTGAGTGTTTTAGAATTTTTAAAGGAGAGATAATATCTAGATGTTGGGTTCCACCAAAACAAATATTGTTCTTTTGAAAATATGTTAGACAAAAAAATGCAGCCAGATCTGCTGAGCCCGACTTAGAAACGCATCTGCGAACGCCCGCTGTGTCCCAGCTGCAGGGCAGCCGATGACCTGTGGGCCCTGTACTTCGCGGGATGCCCCGTTTAGAGGGTGGGCGGGGGGAGTGGAGGGTTAGTCTCCTGAGTGAAGACTGTGGAGCTCTTAGTTTTGCTCGCTGGGATTTTTGGCTTCACAGCTGACTTCCCTGGAACGGCCCCTCGTTGAGTCTCGGGGTTACTCCTCTGCCTGGTCGCCGTCGTGGTCCCTTCTTATTCTCACAGAGAAGGAGCTCTGGCCCGCAGCACTGCAGACTGCTGGAATCAGAGCTGGCTGGCTGTCTTCTGTAAAATTCCAAGGCGTGTGTTTTTTTCCCCCTTGTAATCTGGCTCTGGAAAGAGCCCTGCTGGTCAGAGTTCCCAGCTGAGAGGCGTTGGCAAGGATCCTGTGGGGTGTGGTCCTTGGAAGGTGGAGCCGTCTCAGGCCGGGGCACTGGGGATGCTCAGAGTGGGGGGCGGCCAGGCCCTGGGCCCCCTGGAGGCAGCAGGTGGTAATAATAATAGTAATAAAGATGGAATAATAGAACTAAAAGAGCAAACTTAAGAGACCACAGAAAAGGGAAGCAGTGGTTAAGTTCTGCATAGAAGTAATTTTGCACAGAGCTTTGTCATTTTGAAGGATGCTTATTACCAAGGGCTTTGTGGTTTCCTTTCCTCCTGTTTTTGGTCTTATTTTTGGTGGTTTTCTGTCTTGCTGTGTGGGGAGAGTTTGCGGCCAGGTGCTATGATGCAGCTGTCTGAGCACTTTTTCTTGAGCCCTGATTTTAATAAGACAAGCTGTGGGAACAGAGGAGAGAAAAAGAAAAGGTGGAGTTGGAGTGACCAGTGGTGCTTGGGAGAAAGCAGTGGAGTTGGGTCCGCAGTGGGAGAAGGGAACCTAGAGGTGCTGGGGGCGGGGGAATGAAGACAGCGAGGGAGGGAGCTCTGGGGAGGGAGCCCGAAGCCCGAGGGGGCTGGCTGGGATAACATTATCTGAGATTTAGAGAAATAAGAATAAATAGAGGCTAGGGACTGGCAAGGGCAGTGGAGGGAAAGCGCGTGGTAGGGGTGTCGGTAGGGTGGGGCTGGGCTGTGCGGTGGTACCGCGCAGCCTCAGCTGAGCTTCGGGCAGCCCAGGGCTGCTTCCCGCTCTCACCCCGGATCTGCGTGCGCGCCGAGGCCAGCCAGAGGGGCTTTGTGCATCTGGTCCCTCGGGGTCCCAGGCTGATGGAGCGGTTCACGTTTGGAACATTCCTGGTTCTGTGCCGGGGAAGAGAGCTCTGGCAGAGGGTCTCGTGTTTGCAGTTAGATGCTCAGAAGTTGCACAGGTCACTTTTGCTCCCAGCTCACTGGCCAGGATTGGTAGGTGGTCCCATGACCGCAAGGGGGCCAGGAAGTGCATTGGGAGGGATGCAAGTGTTTGCTGCAGCAGGATTGGAGGTGCGGCTCCAGGCTTCTCGCCTCAAAGGTGGGTAAGTGGAGACCCGCCGGCTAGTTGCTCGAGGTCCAGTCATTGGGCCGGAACAGGAGGTGATTGGCTGACCACCTTAGGATAACTGAGCATCTCCTTCCTGCGGGCCAGTGTGAGCACCGTTAACAGGAGGGTGAGTGCTTTTGAACCGTGAATCTAGGGCTTTCTAGGCATGTAGACGCTCCGTCAGCTCTTCAGTTTGTCGCAGTGCTGACCTCAGCAAGAGGAAGGGTTTCAGCTTGACGCCAGCTGGCAGTGTCACACCCCACTGTTACCTGACACTGCTTGAGAGTCGGAGGCATGCCTTCCTCCGACATGATGTTCTTCCAGGTTATGAAAACCAATCATGGACATGCTTCGCCTGCGTGCTGAGAGCGCCTTCCTTTTTGTTTGCCAGGAGCTGCACACCTGGGTGATAACACCGTGTAGGTAACTGGGATGCTCAGCCCTCAATATGGACTCAGGTGTAATCAGAGAATCCCTATCTTGTGTGTTTTTTTTTTTTTTAACATCTTTATTGGGGTATAATTGCTTTACAATGGTGTGTTAGTTTCTGCTTTATAACAAAGTGAATCAGTTATACATATACATATGTTCCCATATCTCTTCCCTCTTTCTTGTGTGTTTTTGAACAGGAGTCCGAGTCTGTTGGGTTGGGTCTCCTCGTTGATAAGCAGGGGATTGAGCTAGTTGTAAAGAACAGCTGTGTATGTCCATTACAGGTAGAGTAAAAAGTACAGTCTTGAGTTTCTGCTACAATTTAGGTTTGCCGTATAGGTCTTCATTTCTTTAGAGTATTCGTCAATTGTAAATATGGCCTGAATTTCATACCTTTGTAGGAGTTTCCACATAAATATGTTTACATTTCAGACAAAGAAGTGCTTCCATCTTCTGTCCCAGTTTCAGACCACGTGGTCACTGGGAACGTCGTTCCGGGACTGAAACCACATCTCAGGCCACTGGTCAGGGACCCAGGCACAGCGTGACTCCCTTCTGGAGAGTCCTCTGTCAATGGTGATGTTGATAATTATGTAAAATTATTCTGGTCTGCAGCCTGCGGTCTCACTGGAACAATCAGACATGCTTTATTTTCTAATTGCAGTCATAATTCCAGCGCTGTTTCAGGATTTTGTTTTCCCAATTGCTTATTGTTTGAGACGTTTGCTTTTCTCAGTGAAGCCCGTTGTCCGCTGCTTGAAGCCTGTGGGGCGGATTTGTTGCTGGCAGGGAGGGCTCTCCAGCTTTAATGCCGGCGTTTATCTCCTCTCATCTGGTGAGGCTTCAGAGAGCTTGTTCATCGATTGCACCCTTCACTCGCCTCGAGCCGGTGCCTCTGGACAGAGCCTGTTTAAAGCGGGGCCCAGATGCACCTTCGCCGCATGTAACTCACGGGCATAATCAAAGGGCCAGGGCTGCAGTAAATAATTCAAGGCAGCCGGGGCGCCTGCCCTCGGTAATGAGATCTCAGGGGCAATGCCATGAGTGCCCAGACCCCTCAGATGATTTATGGATTGGTCTTTGCCTTTGCACTTATTCACACTGACAAATGCACCCTTAATAGCCTGTCGTACTCAGGTACCGAGGGGAAGGAGCAAGGCCTTGTGGGGGTTTCGCTCTGACCCTTGAGAACCTACGAATCCACGAAGTTAGTGTAAGAAGGGTCGTGTTCAGGTGGGACAGAGTTCGGGCGTCTCGGCAGCGCGTCCAGGGTCGTTGGGGGGTGTGGTGGCCGTTCTCTGTGCGATAGCCAGAGAGCCAGGCTGGGTGATTCTCCCCCAGGTATGCCTGTGGCCGCCCGTCCTGCCGGCCAGCGCTGTGCTCCTGTGGGCGTGGATGCCAGCCTCTCGAGATTCTAGCTTCTGCCTCCATGCGAGACTCTCAGCTTGGGTTGTCTTGGTGCCCTTTCGTCTCTCAGGTGTCCTCCTCTCTCCTCGTGGCTGGGGGCGTTCTTACTGATGGGCAGGTACATGGACACTCTGTTGCCCAAGGGGAGCAAATAAATATAAGTTGTACTGAAATAGTTTTACATTTAATACTCTTCACGTGAGGTTTTGAGGCAGATGCCTTAGGGATATAAGTACCTTAATCTGGCAACTTATTGTACAATAAAACGGGTTCTGTCTTGTCATCTAAACGGGTTTACATGTAATGCATATGTCAGAAGCCCTGTCCCCCAAACCTTTCAGCTTCTGTTAGTGACAAGTATTACGTCTATTTGAATAGAAACCATGGATTCAGGAACTAACAGAACACTCTATTCCCTTGAAAACGATCAAGGCTAGGGAAAGAATTTTTAGCTCAACACTATTCTTGCCCATGGGTGTTCCCTTTGGCAGGGGAAAAAAGCTGCTAGAAATTGTAAGGAAAAGGAAAAAAGAGGAAACTATATCACAGGTAAATAGAACCACTTTATTGCTTTTTACTCCAGGTGATCTGATAAATTAAAGGAAGCCTTTAAACTAAACTGGTAATTATTTTTAAATATTCCTTTGTGAGTGTGCCTAATTGGTGCAGCCCTCCCCGTAGAACCTGCCACTCCACCTACAGTTCCTAGCAGAGGCTGTAATTAACAGCAAATTAGCATATTGCAACACAGCGTGGGCCGCGGGGCGTCCTCACCCATCTGCTGTGTAGGGAACGGGGGTGACACCTGGCCAGCAGTGGCCTGGAAGACTTCTCTGTCATTTCAGAATGTAGGGATGTGTCAGAATCTTTGACACATACACGGACGCACATGTACGTTCTGCTAAATGATCATGAAAGCCCCTAAATTTTCTGCATTTGTGTCTGTTCATTTTATTCATTCGTCAAATATTTATCGAGCATCTGTGAGTGTGCTTGGCCTCCTGTTGGTGCTGGCGAGCCAAGGCAAGCAAGGTCTTTGGCCTCCGGCACTTGGAGTCTCGAAGGGAAGGCAAGGTTGGCCAGGGTCACCCCCATAACCATACAGTTCAGTGAGGTCAGCAGCGGGGTCAGAGGAGGGCCTCTGAGGAGGGCGGTGACCCAGCTTAACGAGCTGCCACTCCTCTTCAGTCTCGGTGGGGACGGGAGTGCACTTCTTTCAGGAGGGGGGACAGCATGTGCAAAGGCCCTGTGCGGGAGAGACGTATTTGAGGAATACGTGGAAGAAGCCTCTTGCAGCTCAGCGGTGAGGGAGTGCAGGATGCGTGGGGCAGGGTTAGGGGGCTGTTCTTTATAAAGGCTGTGAAGTCGTCAGAGGTTTCTGGTGTAAAATCTTTGGCAGTTCCACTTACATTGGGAGCATTGAGGGTCCCTAGCAATGTCCTCCCCAGACCCCACCCTCCACCCCCCTGCAACCTGGTGTGGGGTGTGGGATGTGCCAGGCACAGGGCCAGACACCCATGGCCACATGGTTTGGGAAGAGGCTGGAACAGCTCCCGCGGTACGTATGTAGCGTGAGGACTTCGTGTGAAATAGAACCAGGCGTTGGGTGCTGTCTTTTCCCATTTTCTTTGCCTCTTGGGAATACTGTTAATTGTTTAGCTCAGACGTGCTCTCTGCTTGGAGCACGTGCCATATGTGATGTTCTTACAAGGCTTTCAGTTCTTCCAAACACCCGCAGCCAACGAACCTCTGCCTGTGGTCGTGTGCCCACAGAAGGTTCTATGCCAGCCGAGTGCTTTCTCTGTTGGATCGTTTTTCTGCTCATAAAGTGAAAGTGAGGGTAGCTCTTAGGTGAAGAGTGCGGAGAGGGTGACGCCCTCTGCCTCCTCACGTGGTCAGAGGTGGGCGTTGTCACCTCCAGGGTCCGGGACGTGGAGAGCCGTGTCCCTGGCTTTGCTTCGTCACCCAGAGTCAAGTGACTGGGAGTCAGAGAACCAGACTTCGTAGGACATCTGAGCACAGCATCCATCTTTCCACTGTGCCTCATACTCTCCTAACTGGCCCCACTGAGGAGTTTGCCAGTATTGTTAAAATTGGAATGATCTAAAATGACCTAAAATTGGAACGATCCCATTCTTTACTCACAGCCCGAGATACTTTTTCAAAGCATTATCTCTCTTGTTTCTAGGCAGAGAATTTATTACATTTTTCCTGAATTTATCTGTAAGCGTGGGTCAGATGTATGTTTGGCATTACTCTCCTCTCCATTGTAGCCTACTTTTTATGCCAAGAGCAAGTATTTTAAGGCAGTGGGGTCAGCTCTCTTCTGGTCTCCTGACTTCACAGTATAACTATGCATTCTGTCCCTCTTGGGGAGCTGGGTTATTATGAAACTAGGTCAAATTACTGTTTTTCTCTTTTTGCCTATAGCCATTCCAAAGACAGAATCCTTTCCTCCAAAACAAATCTTGAAAGTCATTTATTCTTAGGATGGCCATCAAAGGCAGAAAATTAAAAAAAAGAGATTTGCCTTGACAACATCTGAACAACAAGTGAACAACTTCTGAACATCACCAACACTTTAAGCAAATATGAAGGCAAATAAAAAACTGGGAAAATATTCACAATGTATGGCAAAGGATTATCTTCCATATGTAAAGAATATTATAAAACAAAAAGAACAGGAAATTCCCCAACAAAAGAAGCAGACACAGGTTCATAAAAAGAAATGAAGGAGCAAATAATATGTAAATACATTTAGCTCTGTTAATTAAAGAAAAATTAAAATGATGAGTTGACTTTCTCACCTAGTTAAGTAGAGTATTGAAAACAAAGACCCCATATTGGCAAAGGTGTATGGAAATCGGTTCCTGCCTTGGTCCGTTCCAGCTGCTGTAACAAACGACCCCACACTGGGTGGCTTATAAACGAGAAATTTATAGCTCATACTTCTGGAGGGTGGAAGTCTGAGATCAGGGTGCCAGCACGGTCAGGTGAAGGCCTTCTGCTGCGTCCCTGAATTCTCACTATATCCTCAGGTGGCTGGAGGGGACAGGGTACCTAATCCCATTCATGAGGCCTCCACCCTCATGAGCCATCACCTCCCAAAGGCCCCACCTCCTGATGCCATCACCTTGGTGGTGGGTAGACTTCAACCTATGCATTTTGAGGGGGACTTCAGACCATAGTATTTCCATTGGACATGAGAGGAAGGAATGGAAATTGGGATAGCCCTTTGGGAAAAAAAAATTGACGAAATGTAATAAAAGCCTTAAAAAGGTATGTCGCCTTTGACCTAGCAATTCCACTCTGCCTAACAACCCTTAACCCTTCTGCCAGTTTGGCCCAATAAATGAAGCACTCATGTGAGTGTATGGAAAACCTCACAGGTTGATGGCTTCTGGCCGCACTGGGGGTCTCACCCTGCCCAGCTGTGGTTAACTTGACATCACTGGGTGCCTTGCATGGAGTGGACCTTTCATAAATGTTTCTGCCCTGAAAAAATTTACAAAAATGAATAGTAAAAAAAAAAATTTCTGAACATAATAATTAAAAAAACCACTTTTCAGCTTAATAAAAGCTTGGGAAAGATGCCTTTTTTGTTGCATCTTTGAAGTGAGGGGGATATTGTGTAATTTTTAAATGCCATTATTAACTTCCCCAGAGATGCTTGTAAAACGAACGAATGTGAATCTTTAATTTTTTTTTTTTTTTTAACTTCAGATGAGTTAAAAAGTCAAAGTCATACCAGTTCCCCAGGGATTGGGCAGGGCTCACATTTTATGAATTTGCAGTAAAGAAGGGAAACATTTGCTTTCATTTTTGGCATGCTGCAGTGGCCTTACCAGGGGACTGTAACTTTATAATTTTAAGGATTAATTGTAATATAGGAGAAAAACATTCTTGAAACACAGACCAAATATATGTAAAGAGATGAAGAGATACCAAAATAATAATTTTTCAAAACTAGGTTAAAATGTCCAGAGAATTAGACTTCGCTCTCTCCAAAACACAGAAAGTTACTCTTTACGTGCAAACAGTTTTGAAAGGCTGGGGTTTAAGAGGAAGGTAGGATAGTGGTTAAAATAATTAAACCCCGAATCAGGAGTGTGGCTTCTGCTGCTACTGCTTTTGTTGTTGTGCAGAACGTTTGCTTTTAAGTTATAATCTCTAATCTGGGACCTGGGTAAAGGATTGGGAGGAAACATATTTTACCTTCGAGCTGCTTTTTGTTTTAAACTCTCTGAAGTCAGATTTCTTTTACTAAGTAAGTGAATACAGCGACTAATTTTAGGCTATGCATAAACTCACTTTTAAATTTAAACACTAAGACAGTGATTTGGGAACCGGAGTCTTTGTGGTGATGTGGGTTGGGAGCAGGGAGAGTTAAATGAGTTAAGTAACCAACATTTCATGAAGAATTACCCGAGTGCATGTGACTCCTCTAATTTTGAGAAAATCAACATTGGGAAAATTCACGTCTCTAAGCACACGTACACCTTTTGTAGGGTTGCAAAATTCAGTTTTTGATGCACGCAATATTTACTCCCTTTTTACCATTACTGTGGTTGTGATTTGTAACCCGTTATGTCCATTAGTAACTGTGACTTTTCTTTCTTTGATTTTTTAAAATCACCTTTATTGGAGTATAATTGCTTTACAATGGCGTATTAGTTTCCGCTGTATAACAAAGTAAATCAGCTATACATATACATATATCCCCATATCCCCTCCCTCTTGCATCTCCCTCCCACCTTCCCTATCCCACCCCTCTAGGTGGTCACAAAGCACCTAGCTGATCTCCCTGTGCTATGCGGCTGCTTCCCACTAGCTATCTGTTTCACGTTTGGTAGTGTATATATGTCCATGCCACTCTCTCGCTTCGTCCCAGCTTACCCATCTCCTTCCCTGTGTCCTCAAGTCCATTCTCTATGTCTGCGTCTTTATTTCTGTCCTTCCCCTAGGTTTTTCAGAACCACATATATATATATATATATATATATATTTTAGATTCCATATATATGTGTTAGCATACAGTATTTGTTTTTCTCTTTCTGACTTACTTCACTCTGTATGACAGACTCTAGGCCCACCCACCTCACTACAAATAACTCAATTTCATTTCTTTTTATGGCTGAGTAATATTCCATTGTATATATGTGCCACATCTTCTTTACCCATTCATCTGTCGATGGACACTTAGGTTGCTTCCACGTCCTGGCTATTGTAAATAGAGCTGCAGTGAACATTGTGGTACATGACTCCTTTTGAATTATGGTTTTCTCAGGGTATATGCCCAGTAGTTGGATTGCTGGGTCGTATGTAGTTCTATTTTTAGGTGTTTTTTTTTTTTTTTTTTTTGCAGTACGCGGGCCTCTCACCCTTGTGGCCTCTCCCGTTGCAGAGCACAGGCTCCGGATGCGCAGGCTCAGTGGCCATGGCTCACGGGCCCAGCCGCTCCGTGGCATGTGGGATCTTTCCGGACCGGGGCACGAACCCGTGTCCCCTGCATCAGCAGGCGGACTCTCAACCACTGCGCCACCAGGGAAGCCCTATTTTTAGTTTTTTAAGGAACCTCCATACTGTTCTCCATAGTGGCTGTATCAATTGATATTCCCACCAACAGTGCAAAAGCGTTCCCTTTTCTCCACACCCTCTCCAGCATTTATTGTTTGTAGATTTTTTGATGATGGCCACTCTGAAGAGTGTGAGGTGATACCTCATTGTAGTTTTGATTTGCATTTCTCTAATGATTAGTGATGTTGAGCATCCTTTCATGTGTTTGTTGGCAATCTGTGTATCTTTTTTTGGAGAAATGTCTATTTAGGTCTTCTGCCCATTTTTGGATTGGGTTGTTTGTTTTTTTTGATATTGAGCTGCTTGTATATTCTAGAGATTAATCCTTTGTCAGTTGCTTCATTTGCAAAAATTTTCTCCCATTCTGAGGGTTATCTTTTCCTTTGTTTATGGTTTCCTTTGTGGTGCAAAAGCTTTTAAGTTTCATTAGATCCTATTTGTTTATTTTTGTTTTTATTTCCATTTCTCTAGGAGGTGGGTCAAAAAGGATCTTGCTGTGATTTATGTCATGGAGTGTTTTGCCTATATTTTCCTCTAAGAATTTTATAGTGTCTGGCCTTACATTTAGGTCTTTAATCCATTGTGAGTTTATTTTTGTGTATGGTGTTAGGAAGTGTTCTAATTTCATTCTTTATTTAAAGTTTTTTTTTTAGTTTTATTTATTTTTTTGTAGTACACGGGCCTCTCACTGTTGTGGCCCCTCCCGCTGCAGAGCACAGACTCCGGACGCACAGGCTCAGCGGCCATAGGTCACGGGTCTAGCCGCTCCGCTGCATGTGGGATCCTCCCGGACCAGGTCACGAACCCGTGTCCCCTGCATCGGCAGGCGGACTCCCAACCACTGCGCCACCAGGGAAGCCCTAATTTCATTCTTTTACATGTAGCTGTCCTGTTTTCCCAGCACCACTTATTGAAGAGGCTGTGTTTTCTCCATTGTATAGTCTTGTCTTCTTTATCAAAGGTAAGGTGACCATATGTGCATGGGTTTATCTCTGGGCTTTCTATCCTGTTCCATTGATCTGTATTTCTGCTTTTGTGCCAGTACCATACTGTCTTGATTACTGTAGCTTTGTAGTATAGTCTCAAGTCCGGGAGCCTGATTCCTCCAGCTCTGTTTTTCTTTTTTTTTAACATCTTTATTGGGGTATAATTGCTTTACAATGGTGTGTTAGTCTCCGCTTCATAACAAAGTGAATCAGTCACACATAAACATATGTTCCCATATGTCTTCCCTCTTGCGTCTCCCTCCCTCCCACCCTCCCTATCCCACCCCTCCAGGCTGTCACAAAGCACCGAGCCAATATCCCTGTGCCATGCGGCTGCTTCCCACTAGCTATCTACCTTACTACGTTTGTTAGTGTGTATATGCCCATGACTCTCTCTCGCCCTGTCACAGCTCACCGTTCCCCCTCCCCATAACCTCAAGTCCGTTCTCTAGGAGGTCTGCGTCTTTATTCCTGCTTTACCCCTAGGTTCTTCATGACATTTTTTTTCTGTTTTTCTTTCTCAAGATTGCTTTGGCTATTCCGGGTCTTTTGTGTTTCCATACAAATTGTGAAATTTTTTGTTCTAGTTCTGTGAAAAATGCCAGTGGTAGTTTGATAGGGATTGTGTTGAATCTGTAGATTGCTTTGGGTAGTAGAGTCATTTTCACAATATTGATTCTTCCAATCCAAGAACATGGTTTATCTCTCCAACTGTTCGTGTCATCTTTAATTTCTTTCATCAGTGTCTTATAGTTTTCTGCATACAGGTCTTTTGTCTCCTTAGGTAGGTTTATTCCTAGGTATTTTATTCGTTTTGTTGCAGTGGAAAATGGGAGTGTTTCCTTAATTTCTCTTTCAGATTTTTCATCATTAGTGTATAGGAATGCAAGAGATTTCTGTGCATTAATTTTGTATCCTGCTACTTTACCAGATTCATTGATTAGCTCTGGTAGTTTTCTGGTGACATCTTTAGGAGTCTCTATGTATAGTATCATGTCATCTGCAAACAGGGACAGCCTTACTTCTTCTTTTCCGATTTGGATTCCTTTTATTTCTTTTTCTTCTCTGATTCTGTGGCTAAAACTTCCGAAACTATGTTGAATAATAGTAGTAAGAGTGGACAACTTTGTCTTGTTCCTAATCTTAGTGGAAATGGTTTCAGTTTTTCACCACTGAGAACAATGTTGGCTGTGGGTTTGTCATATATGGCCTTTATTATGTTGAGGTAAGTCCTCTCTATGTCTACTTTCTGGAGAGTTTTTATCATAAATGGGTGTTGAATTTTGTCAGAAGCTTTTTCTGCATCTATTGAGATGATCGTATGGTTTTTATCCTTCAGTTTGTTAATGTGGTGTATCACATTGATTTGCGTGTATTGAAGAATCCTTGCATTCCTGGGATAAACTCCACTTGATCGTGGTGTATGATCCTTTTAATGTGCTGTTGGATTCTGTTTGCTAGTGTTTTGTTGAGGATTTTTGCATCTATGTTCACCAGTGATATTGGCCTGTAGTTTTCTTTTTTTGTGACATCTTTGTCTGGTTTTGGTATCAGGGTGATGGTGGCCTCGTAGAATGAGTTTGGGAGTGTTCCTCCTTCTGCTATATTTTGGAAGAGTTTGAGAAGGAAAGGTGTTAGCTCTTCTCTAAATGTTTCATAGAATTCACCTGTGAAGCCATCTGGTCCTGGGCTTTTGTTTGTTGGAAGATTTTAAATTACAGTTTCAATTTCAGTGCTTGTGATTGGTCTGTTTATATTTTCTATTTCTTCCTGGTTCAATCTCAGAAGGTTGTGCTTTTCTAAGAATTTGTCGATTTTTTCCAGGTTGTCCATTTTATTAGCATATAGTTGCTTGCAGTAATCTCTCATGATCCACTGTATTTCTGCAGTGTCAGTTGTTACTTCTCCTTTTTCATTTCTAATTCTATTGATTTGAGTCTTCTCCCTTTTTTTCTTGTTGAGTCTGGCTAATGGTTTATCAATTTTGTTTATCTTCTCAAAGAACCAGCTTTTAGTTTTATTGACCTTTGTTATCGTTTCCTTCATTTCTTTTTCATTTATTTCTGATCTGATATTATGATTTCTTTCCTTCTGCTAACTTTGGAGTTTTTTGGTACTACTTTCTCTGTTTGCTTTAGGTGTAAGGTTAGGTTGTTTACTTGAGATGTTTCTTGAGGCAGGATTATATCGCTATAAACTTCCCTCTTAGAACTGCTTTTGCTGCATCCCATAGGTTTTGGGTTGTCGTGTTTTCATTGTCATTCGTTTTCACTGTCATTCGTTTCTAGGTTTTTTTTTTGATTTCGTCTTTGAAATCATCAGTGATCTTTTGGTTATTTAGTCGTGTATTGTTCAGCCTACATGTGTTTGTATTTTTTACAGATTTTTCCCTATAATTGACATGTAGCCTCATAGCATTGTGGTTGGAAAAGATACTTGATACGATTTCAATTTTCTTAAATTTACCGAGGCTTGATTTGTGACCCAAGATATGATCTATCTTGGAGAATGTTCCATGAGCACTTGAGAAGAACGTGTATTCTGTTGTTTTTGGATGAAATGTCCTATAAATATCAATTAAGTCCATCTTGTTTAATGTGTCATTTAAAGCTTGTGTTTCCTTATTTATTTTCATTTTGGGTGATCTGTCCATTGGTGAAAGAGGGGTGTTAAACTGCCCTACTATTATTGTGTTACTGTCGATTTCCCCTTTTATGGCTGTTAGCATTTGCCTTATGTACTGAGGTGCTCCTGTGTTGGGTGCATAAATATTTACAATTGTTCTATCTTCTTCTTGGATTGATCCCGTGATCATTATGTAGAGTCCTTCTTTGTCTCTTGTAGTAGTCTGTATTTTAAAGTCTATTTTGTCTGATATGGGAATTGCTACTCCAGCTTTCTTTTGATTTCCATTAGCATGGAATATCTTTTTCTATCCCCTCACTTTCAGTCTGTATGTGTCCCTAGGTCTGAAGTGGGTCTCTTGTAGACGGCATATATACCGTCTACAAGAGACCCACTTGTAGGGCCTTGTTTTTGTATCCATTCAGCCGTCATGTCTTTTGGTTCGAGCATTTAATCCATTTACATTTAAGGTAATTATCGATATGTATGTTTCTATTACCATTTTCTTAATTGTTTTGGGTTTGTTATTGTAGGTCTTTTCATTCTCTTGTGTTTCCTGCCAAGAGAAGTTCCTTTAGCATTTGTTGTAAAGCTGGTTTGGCGGTGCTGAATTCTCTTAGCTTTTGCTTGTCTGTAAAGGTTTTAATTTCTCCATCGTATCTAAATGAGATCCTTGCTGGGTAGAGTAATCTTGGTTGTTGGTTTTTCCGTTTCGTCACTTTAAATATGTCCTGCCAGTCCCTTCTGGCTTGCAGAGTTTCTGTTGAAAGATCAGCTATTATTATTATGGGGATTCCCTTGTATGTTATTTGTTGCTTTCAGTGTTTTTTCTTTGTATTTAATTTTTGATAGTTTGATTTATATGAGTCTTGGCATGTTTCTCTTTGGATTTATCCTGTATTGGACACTGTGCGCTTCCTGGACTTGATTGACTATTTCCATTCCCATATTAGTGTAGTTTTCAACTACAATCTGCCCAAATATTTTCTCAGTCCCTTTCTTTTTCTCTTCTGGGGCCCCTATAATTTGAATGTTGGTCCATTTAATGTGTCCCAGAGGTCTCTTGAGACTGTCCTCTATTCTTTTTTCTTTATTCTGCTCTGTGGTAGTTATTTCCACTATTTTATCTTCCAGGTCACTTATCAGTTCTTCTGCCTCAATTATTCTGCTATTGATTCCTTCTAGACAATTTTTTTTTAAACTTTATTTATTTATTTTTGGCTGCGTTGGGTCTTCGTTGCTGCACACGGGCTTTCTCTGGTTGCGGCGAGCGGGGGCTACTCTTTGTTGTGGTGCACGGGCTTCTCACTGCGGTGGCTTCTCTTGCTGTGGAGCATGGGCTCTAGTTGCACGGGCTTCAGTAGTTGTGGCACATGGGCTCAGTAGTTGTGGCTCGCGGTCCTAGAGTGCAGGCTTATTAGTTGTGGTGCACGGGCCTAGTTGCTCCGCAGCATGTGGGATCTTCCCAGACCAGGGCTTGAACCCATGTCCCCTGCATTGGCGGGTGGATTCTTAAGCATTGTGCCACCAGGGAAGCCCCTAGAGAATGTTTAATATCATTTCTTGTGTTGCTCATCATTGTTGGTTTGCTCTTTAGTTCTTCTAGGTCCTTGTTAAACGTTTCTTGTATTTTCTCCATTCTATTTCCAAGATTTTGGATCATCTTTACTATCATTACTCTGAATTCTTTTTCAGGTAGACTGCCTATTTCCTCTTCATTTGTTTGGTCTGGTGGGTTTTTCCCTTGCACCTTCATCTGCTGCGTATTTCTCTGTCTTCTCATTTTCCTTAAGTTACTATGTTTGGGGTCTCCTTTTCATCGGCTGCAGTTTCGTAATTCCCGTTGTTTTTGGTGTCTGCTCCCAGTGGCTAGGGCTGGTTCAGTGGGTTGTGTAGCCTTCCTGGTGGATGGGACTGGTGCCTGTGTTCTGGTGGATGAGGCTGGATCTTGTCTTTCTGGTGGGCAGGACCACATCCGGTGGTGTGTTTTGGGATGTCTATGACCTTATTATGATTTTAGGCAGCCTCTCTGCTAATGGGTGGTGGTGTGTTCCTGCCTTGCTAGTTGTTTGGCATGGGGTGTCCCGCACTGCAGCTTGTTGGTCATCGAGTGGAGCTGGGTCTTAGTGTTGAGATGGAGATCTCTGGGAGAGCTTTCTCCATTTGATATTATGTGGGGATGGGAGGTCTCTGGTGGGCCAGTGTCCTGAACTCAGGTTTCCCATGTCAGAGACTCAACGCCTGACACCTGGCCAGAGCACCAAGACCCTGTCAGCCTCACAGCTCAGAAGAAAAGGGAGGGAAGAAAAAGAATGAAGAAAGAAAAGTAAGTAAGTAAAGAAATAAAGTTATTAAAATAAAAAAATTATTAAAAATGTAATAAAAAAAGAGAGAGAGAAAGAAGAAAGCAACTGAACCAAAGAACAAATCCACCAATGATAACAGATGCTAAATACTATACTAAAAAAAGCAAAGAGTGGACAGACAGAACCCTAGGACAAATGGCAAAAGCAAAGCTATACAGACAAAATCACACGAAGAAGCATACACATACACACTCACAAAAGAGAAAAAGGAAAAAAAATATGTATATATAGATTAAAAAAAGGAAGAGAGCAACCAAATCAATAAACAAATCTACCAATGATAATAAACTCTAAATACTAAACTAAGATAAACATAAAACCAGAAACAAGTTAATGCAGAAAGCAAGCCCCAAGTCTACAGTTGCTCCCAAAGTCCACTGCCTCAATTTTGGACTGATTCATCGTCTCTTCAGGTGTTCCACAGATGCAGGGCACATCACTGTTGATTGTGGAGATTTAATCCGCTGCCCCTGAGGCTGCTGGGAGGGTTTTCCCTTTCTCTTCTTTGTTTGCACAGCTCCTGGGGCTCAGCTTTGGATTTGGCCCCCGCCTCTGCCTGTAGGTCGCCTGAGGGCGTCTGTTCCGGCCCAGACAGGACAGGGTTAAAGGAGCAGCTGCTTCGGGGGCTCTGGCTCACTCAGGCCAGGGGGAGGGAGGGGCATGGAGTGCGGGGCGGGCCTGCGGCGGCAGAGGCCGGTGTGATGTTGCACCAGCCTGGGACATGACGTGCATTCTCCCGGGGAAGTTGTCCCTGGTTCCCGGGACCCTGGCAGTGGCGGGCTGCACAGGCTCCCCGGAAGGGGGTGTGGATGGTGACCTGTGCTGGCACACAGGCTTCTTGGTGGCGGCAGAAGCGGCCTTAGCGTCTCATGCCCGTCTCTGGGGTCCGCGCTGTTAGCCACGGCTCGCGCCCGTCTCTGGAGCTCATTTAGGCGGTGCTCTGAATCCCCTCTCCTCGCGCACCCCGAAACAATGGTCTCTTGCCTCTTCGCAGCTCCAGACTTTTCCCCGGACTCCCTCCCGGCCAGCCGTGGTGCACTAGCCCCTTGCAGGCTGTGTTCACGTCACCAACCCCAGTCCTCCCTGCGCTCCGACCGAAGCCCGAGCCTCGGCTCCCAGCCTCGCCCGCCCCAGCGGGGGAGCAGACAAGCCTCTCGGGCTGGCGAGTGCCGGTCGGCACCGATCCTCTGTGCGGGAATCTCTCCGCTTTGTCCTCAGCACCCCTGTTGCTGTGCTCTCCTCCGCGGCTCCGAAGCTTCCCCGCTCCACCACCCGCAATCTCCGCCCGCAGAGGGGCTTCCTAGTGTGTGGAAACCTTTCCTCCTTCACAGCTCCTCCCCCGAGGTGCAGGTCCCGTCCCTATTCTTTTGTCTCTGTTTTTCCTTTTTTTTTTTGCCCTACCCAGGTTCCTGGGGAGTATCTTGCCTTTTGCAAAGTCTGAGGTCTTCTGCCAGCGTTCAGTAGGTGTTCTGTAGGAGTTGTTCCACGTGTAGATGTATTTCTGATATATCTGTGGGGAGGAAGGTGATCTCCACTTCTCACTCCTCCGACATCTTGAAGGCACCTCCATCACTGTGACTTTTGACTGTGTTCTGGTTGGGACCCAGAGCTCCAAGTTCATGAGATGCTAATAATTTCTCCCTCATCATTACTGAACCACAGGGGATGAAAAATTCCAGTAGGTTTTTGTGGGTGATTTTCAGGAGCATTTGGCTTTTGTGGGCTCCACACTTGCCCTGCCCAGCCAGTGCAGTCTGTAATTGGGCGCCTGGTTTCTCTTCTTGCAGTTTCAGCCCTGATCTGTCTGGTTTAATTGGCTTCCTGCAGTTTGTTTCTTTTCTAGCTTCTCCTTTTCTACAGACCCATTTTACATTAATACAGAAGTTTTCAGACACAATTCAAGCACAAATTAACAAGCTTCAAAGTAGGGATTTACAGACTAACAAGGCCTTATCTTTTTTTCATTAGTAAGATCCATCATTAAGCTTGTATTTAGACAGTGTACAATCAAAGCTTAAAATTAGAAGGTTTTTAATTTTAATAGTGTTAATCACTATTATTAATAAGCTTTTGATAGTAATATTTATCAATAGTAATATTTTATCAAGCTTCAGTTAACTAGCGTATGTAATCTCATCTAATCCTCGCCTGAAAAACAAAAACAAAAAACAACAGAAAATGTGGGAGAATAAATCTGGGAGACAGAATAATGGCCCCCAAAGGTGTTTACCTCCTAATCCCTGAATCCTGTGGATATGTGACCCTCCATGGTAAAAGGGCTTTTGCAGGAGTGATTAAATGAAGGTCCAGTCAATGGGAGATTATGTTGGATTATCCAGGTGGACCCAATGTAATTACAAAGGTTTTTGCAAGAGGGGGCAGGAGGGTCAGAGTCACAGAAGAAGAGGTGAAGACAGATACAGGAGTTGGACCCATGGAGACGTGATCCAAAAAATAAGGGCCGTCTCTAGAAGTGGGAAAGGGCAAAGGGCCTCCAGAAAGAGCCCAGCTCTGCCTTGATTTTGATTTTGGCTGTGAGATACGGAATAGGTATTGTTTTAAGCCACTAAGTTGTGGTGAATTCATTACAGCGGCAATAAGAAACAAGACACTGAGTGTAGGGACTTACTACTGGGACTTTGCTCGCTGCGCCCTTGGCTCACATGTCCCCTGCTTGCAGCACTCCGACACGCGGGTGATTCCTGCTGCGTCGTGCGGAGGGCCCCCGTCGGCCTTGCTGTGCACTTTGTCCAGGATGTGCAGCCTGCGTCTGTGTGGGACTCGGTTTTCCTGAGCCTCCGCATCCGCTGGGCTGGTTGCCTTTGGCTGCACGTCTGGAGGAGAACCGCGTTGTTCTCGCTGTAGTGGCTTATCCTCCGGTGGGCCTCTGCAGCACCTGCCCTGGGCTCCCTGGAGACCTTACTGGGCACACCTGAAGCCCTCCCGTGACCCGTGCTGAGATTCCTCGCCTTCTGGGCGTCAGCTGCTGGCACCCTTGTCCCTCCTGGGCAGCCGTGTCACTCGGTGGGTCACTGCTGCGGCCTTCTAGTTAGTGCTGGAATGTTCTTTCTTATAGCAGCCTGAGGGAGCCCTCAAACCCAAGTCAGATGTGACCCTCTCTGGCCAAAACCTCCCCCTGGCTTTCAAGGCATCTCGCACCCTCGGACCCACCTGCACCCTGGCGGGAGCGGGGAGGGGTCGACTGTAGCACTTCTCAGTTTGCATCCAAGTATATTCTCGGGTTGAGCTCATTTTCCTGTTGATTGCCTGATGTTCTCCAGGATGCCGCAGCTATGAAATTTTTACATAAATGGGCCTCTCCTTTCCTTTGGAACTTTAAATGCAGCTGCAGAAACAGTGCATCCGAATCGATTGACTGTTTTGGGGATTTATCTGTGTTCTGTAGGCTGACCTCCGCTTGTTGATGCAGAATGCTGTGCATAACACAGAAATCTATGGGCGGCAGCCTACACAGCCACATTTGCGTTGCTGCATGCCAACTCGGGTAAACATTAGCAAAACATGTTTTGGGAACAGAAAATTAGTTCATTTGGAAATAGCGGGTTATCAGACTTCACTTGTTCTGCACATGGTGGCTTTGAGAGTTGCTGCTTCAAGGTTTCAGGGTGACCTGAGCCGTTCTGGGTCAGGACCTTGTCTCAGCATCTTTCCTGTTCCCTTCCCTGTGCTGGCGCGTCCCCAGCCTTGTGCTCCAGGCCAGCTGCAGGTTCTGTGGTCCTTCCAGCAAGGCTGGGCGTGAGTGGAAGGTTAGGGTGCTGGAGGCCCGTGCCAAACACGCACTTCTGGAAGCCTCCCAGTGACACATTTGGGGTGTATTTCTTGACTTTTGGCCCTTCACCCCTCCCCTCACTTTAGCCATTTTTCTCTGAATGAATGACACGCTTCTGCTCTCTGCCACCCCAGGTTGTTACTTTCTACCTCAGATTTTTCTTGGGTATTGTAGTGTTTTCAGTTTTTATGAAGCACTTAGTATTTGTAATATGAAAAAAGGTCAGATTTAATAACGTGTAGTACCCAAGAGGAATATTTCCGTTTTAAAGATAATTCCGGTATAAGCTTGCCTCATGGATGAGTTAGATCACACCAGTGTGTCCAGAAGCGGGGCCTCAAGGGGAATCTGTCATTGCTAATTACAGAAGAACACGGAACCGTGGCCAGCTGCTCTGGAGCTGGTGACCAGATACCAGCTCTGCAGCCGCCGTCCCAAGTGACTCTTTGCTGAAAAGAAACTTCATAACGGTTGAGAGAACCTTGTATCCTAATCATTGAAAGTATTAAATGGTTCAAATTCTGAAATCCACAGGGAAGACCGTGGTGGATGTGATTATGCACCTCCTTGAATTAAAAATTTAACGTTTGCTTTTTCTATGTGGGGTGTGGTTGTGTGTTTGTGAAACAAAACATAGTTGGGAGGCCCACCAGCACCAGTACCACCTCCTCGACTGTGTTGACATGGTTTGTGTCTTTGCATCCACATCTCTTTATTTAATTTTTAAAATATTTTTCGGCCACGCCACTCGGCTTGTGGGATCTTAGTTCCACGACCAGAGATTGGACCCGGGCCCTTGGCAGTGAAGGCACGGAGTCCTAACCGCTGGACCGCCAGGGGATTCCCATTTACATCTCTTTAGACTGTAACTTGAGCATGTGTCCTTAGTAAGTGGTGTGCTGTGTGTGCAAGAACCCACAGGGTAACACACGCTGAAGATATCCTTCTGCCTTGTGAATGAAAAAAAAGTGTGTTAACACATGTCGTTCTGGTTCTTTCATTTTACCTGCTGTAGAATATTCCATTTAGAACTTACTGTTTCATAGTTAAATATTTGCATATTTTTTTAAACTATTAAACATTTTTAAATACTAAAAATTTTTTTCTGTGTGTGAACTGCAAAGTGAGTTGCATGCACGCGCGCGTGCGCGTGTGTGTGTGTGGAAGGCTGAGGGGGATTCAGATCCTGCCAGGGGAATTCAGCCACAGCCTCTCAGATTGTGGTGGGGGTGAGTGTTTCATGGGAGGGCTCTCCAGACTGGCTCCAGGTGCTGGGATGGGACTTGGGGTGCGGCTCTCTTTTGCTCCATAACCTTGACATCTGCATCTGTAGCAGTAAACTCTTCCCAGACCTGAACTGCTTCAGGATGCCGTACAGAGAGTCACATCTCGGGCTCTGAGATGATGCCTCTGTAGCGGCAGTGAGCGTGGGGTGAGCTGTGCCACGGCTCCTTGGACAAGGTATGATGCACGGCAAGCCTCGGGCACTGGAGAGCCCAGCTGAGGCAGCGGGAGGGGGATCACAGGAGTCTGTATGGCTGGGGTCAGGGCCGGCTCTATATTCTGGAGAAAGGTGTGTTACCAGTGGGGAGAATGGTGGGTCTGATTGTCTGAAAGGGGGCGATTTTTCTCAGCGGTTTGAATGTTATTTTTGCGCTCTGGCCAAAGGGTGATGAAGATGGGGTCGGAACTAGAAAATATGTCCTGGAATGTTCTTGACTGGGGGAGGAAAGGTGAACTTAGGAAAGGAAGGCCATGTTTGCTGGAAAAGAAGGGGGGGATGACCCGAGTGGGCACCGTGTCCTTGACCCACAGGGGAAGACGGCCAAGGTCCCACTCACTTGCTGGGCGAGCGTCCTCCAGGGCAAGTCTGGTGGGAGGAGAGGGGAGTGTAAGACCCTCGGTGAGTCAGGGGCTCGGACTGCTCTGGGGAAGGTCATTCAGAGCAGACGGAGGAAAGCACCCACTGGGCATTGCCGAGGTGTCACTTCTGAGCCTTTCACTGTAGTAGAGTTGCTTTTGGAGCAGAGGACATGAAGCCAGACCATGGCTGTGACCTTGTGCCTGGTGTCCCAGTGGAGGAGCCAGGGGACTGGGCAGGGACACCGGGCAGGAAGCCCCCGGGGATGGGGTGGGGCTGGAAAGGAGGAGCTCTTTGCTGGGTTTCTGGGGATGGGCTTGGCAGAAGGGAAGCCTGGAGAGGTGTGGTCTGGGCAGAGGGATGGGTGAGCCAGGTACATGTGCTCAGAGGCCTGGAAGAGCCGGGAAGGTGGAGATCAGGTGTGCAGGGAAGGTGGGCAGGCCCTGGAGGGCTTTTTCAGTGAGATGTGGCCTCATCAGGCTCCGGGAGCGGGATGAAGGCAGGCCGGTTAGGATGCTGTGGCCATAGCCAGATGCTCGAGACCAGGAGAAGGAGAACAGGACAGACACATGGGAGGAGCAACTCCAGGGTGGGGACCAAACGTCCAGCGTAGGGACCACCACTGGTAACCTGATGTGAATAGACTTCATTGAAGGCAGGAAATGACTGTTACTCGGGATTTTTATGAAGCCTTGTTAGTCAAAAGTACTTCTGAAGCAGATATTAACCATTTCATCACTGTATAGGGAATATTGCCTTGCATTGGTTTCTATTAGAATACTAATACATGAATACAAAACTTCAGAGCAGAGCAATGTAGGAAGATTTTATGCCAAACAGAACACATATTGAAAGGCAAGTTATTGTTTTGAAAACCTGTTATACGTCATTGTTAATATTTTGGTGGAATTTCTGCTAAACATTTTTCTGTACGTCCTTTTTCATGAGATGTTTGAGATGGGATTCTGGAGTCTTACAGCCTAAGCATCTCCCATGTCGTGTCATAGCACAGCACATCCGTGTTCTGTGTACACTGTACCTGTCAAAGAATTAGGTGCAGGTTTGGGGGGAGCAGTGGGCTGCATTAGGCTTCAGTTTTCAATGTTAAGTGATTCTGCTTCTTCACTGCACCGATGCTGTTTGGCAACCCAGCAGCTCCGGTGGAGGCATCTGTGCTTCATCAGAACATGGCTGCGGTCCCTGCTGTCGCCATGGCAACACTCAGCCCTGCCTCCTCCACGCTTGGTCCTCCTGCTAATTATTTGAACCCAGGCCGGTGTGCTGCCCCAGCTTGCTGCCGGGCTTGCATAATGTATGAACCTGAGTGACAGCCCGCGCGCAGCCCGATCAAAACAAAGAGCCCGCCTCTGAGAGCCAGCAGATTGTGGAGACATGTTGTGAACACATTCCCCGGTAACTGCGCATCCTGTCATCAAACTCGTCTCTGGGCCGTCACGAAATATTTTGACAGGGCCCACCGTCTAGCTCCTTCTTATGCAAATGTGTTGGCAACGCCTGGATCCCAGGGCAACTCCCCAGGGGGAATCCGCAGAGGGGGCGCTGTCGATGTCATCAGGGTTCGTCGCTGAAAAGGCCCTGTTTTTGTTCTAATGTGTAAATAGCCAACTTGATTCTTTTTTTTAAATAAATAAATGTTTATTTATTTATTTTTGGCTGCGTCGGGTCTTCATTGCTGCGCGCGGGCTTTCTCTAGTTGTGGCGAGTGGGGGCTACTCTTCGTCGAGGTGCGCGGGCTTCTCACTGCGGTGGCTTCTCTTGTTGCGGAGAACGGGCTCTAGGCACGTGGGTTTAGTAGTTGTGGCACGTGGGCTTTAGAGCGCAGGCTCAGTAGTTGTGGTGCACGGGCTTCGATGCTCCACGGCACGTGGGATCTTCCCGGCCCAGGGCTCGAACCCGTGTCTTCTGCATTGGCAGGCGGATTCTTAACCACTGCGCCACCAGGGAAGTCCTAGCCAGCTTGATTCTGATGCTGTCAGATCCTGGAAGGCAATGAGAGGGTGTCCCCGGACACTTGGAAAGGGTGCTCTAGGAGGACTGAACTGAAAAAGCCGTGCATGGAGCCTGTGGTTGGCGCAGGGGAGGATGACGGATTGGCCACCTGTGACTGGCCAGGCTCGGGCAGTCGCCAGGGAGGTGCTGGGTAAGGAGGGTGGGGCAGGCTGCCCTGGCTGGCCGGGCACCGTTGATCGAGAGGGGCCTTGTGCCCAAGGACCAAACCATGTTGTACCTGCTGCGACTGGCCTGCCTTCCTGCCAGAGTTCCCTGGGCTCACGGACCACCCCTCCTAAAGGACTTTTCTTGCCCATTCTGCTTCTTCCCAGGGTGCACCCTAAGCCTTCCAGAGCCAGCTTCCATGGGCTGGACTTCCGTGTAAGAGGTTAGAGCCCCCGTGTGCCTTGAAAAAGGGGGGTAGTGATATCTATGCAACATGGTTGCCAGTGAAAATTCAATGAGGATGCATGGAAAAACGCTTAGAAAGAGCTGTGGCAGGTGGGAAATGCTAATTCCGTGCAGCTGGTCGTCGGTACGGGTCCTCATCTGGCTGCCCGGAATGAAGCCCCGTGCAGCCCCTCTCGCTGCTGGGGATGGCTGCCCCCTGAGATGCAGGTGGGGGCGTTATGTGGCAGCTTCTGGTTGCCCTCCTTACAAGGGTGGGTCCTTGTTTCCCCTTGCTCTCTGATCATCTCAAGGAGGAGGGATGACGGCCACGTTGGAATTGGAAGGGGTCCAGGTTTATGGGGCCCCCCAGCCTCACCTGGGACAGCCCACCTGGACACCTCATTAATATGCGAGGGGACTGCCCTTCTGTCTGATTTAAGCCGCTGTTATTGGGGTTTTCGGTCATATGTGGCCACGTGATCCTAATTAACGCACAAGGTGAGAATGTGTTGTCTGCGAGACCCGAGAGGTTACCTGCTCCAGCAATTCAGTGTCTCAAGGTGAATTAACAAGCGGTCTTTCCGACTTCAGCGCTCCCCTCCTGAGTAGAGGTCCCAGGAGACTGCCTGGCTGTGGCCGAGCCCCCACAGGCCGCTGCATGGCTGGGCGAATTGCCCTGTGCTCTCCTCCAGGGGCCCTTTGCTTCGCCATCTCCATGACGATTGCAGCCACGGCACAGGCTTTGGTGAGCTGAGATCCGAGATACACCTGGGGCTGTCCGGTGACCATCTGTTGATGGCTGAGTTCTACTGAGCCGCAATCAGCAGGCCTGCGCAGGTCCCGGCTGCGGACCGGAACCTCGGGATGCTTCTGTTTCTCCGGTTCCACCTGGCTTGTCCGGGGATCCAGGCTCTGTCTCTCCTGCCGTTTAGGTGGTCACGTGTCTGCTGCAAAACAGCGCCCACCGCTTTAATCACGAGGCACGATCGCCAGCTGTTGCCTGTTCATCTGCTCAGCCTTCCTGTTGGGGTGCCCGATGGCATGTCACTGGAGGTTTATAACGTGTGCTGTCGCTTTGATTTTCCTGTTTGGACAGGCATCACTGTTTTAGAGTAAGGTGCAGGAGTGTAGTTGCCGGAAAACACAGACAGCTGCGTTGGCAGACCTGCCTGGCCCTGACTCATGTGTAGGAGGGTGTTTCCTTAAAGGTCAGAAGCCCAGTGGGCAGTCTTACCCCTCCCTCTGGGTGGGTTTGGTGGGCTTCTGAGTGCTGCTTTGCTTGAGCCCCTCCCTCAAAAGCTGCAGCTGGGTGCCCCGCTTTTCTCCAGGCCTTGGATGGGGGACCCGTGCACAGGGGCTGAACACTACTGGGGCTGAGAAAAGCAGCTGTGGCTTTAAGACAAACGCTGGGGCTTTTCACTTGATTTTCCCACAGTTGTGTGTCTCTCTTGAATTTCTCCTTGGGGTCCTGGGAGGAACTTACGGTATGAGTTCGCACTGGTACATCGCTAGATGGAAGCTGTGCTTTTGAGAGCTCTGTGTGTAAACACGGTAGCGCTGATGTATGTTTACATTTCATCTGCACACCCTTAGGAGTCTTCCATGCAAGCAGCAACGGTGTCATTGTAATAATTACAGCCCCTGTGTGTGGCACTGTGTAAAACGGTGGAGAGCCCTGGCTTTGGAAGGTCCCCTCGGACGTCCCTCAGACAGGACTCATCCCACCAGAAGACGCTTGTTTACAGCTTCTCACGGTAACTGGAGCCGAGAAACTGTCCATCAGAAAGTTATTTCTTGGGTCAAAACCGAGTCGCTCAAGCCGTGAATTAAACCCGTCTCTAATCAGTTCCACCACTGGTGCTGTGGGCCAGCTGTGTGTCCAAGACACGGAGGACGGTTAAGGAAAGGCTGAGCCTTCCAGGGGCTTCGCGGAACCTTCTCTGCTGCGTTTGCAGTTGTCAGCATCCCAGTGCCAGCGAGGCTTCATCCTGTGTTTTTGTGGCTGTTTCTTCATCAGATTTCTCCCCGTTCTCACTTTAATTGTGCTGTTGAACCTGAGAACACTGGTTTTTATTTTGGTCAAAATAAAATCTTTTCAGAGTGTTGAGAAGAGCATTGAATTTTCAGAGGGAGGCTCTCTTTTGGCTCTTGGTTGGGGGCACCGTACCTTTCGTGGGATGAATGAGTGGATGGAGAAGTGGTCCCCTGTCCGCCCCATCCCCTCCCCTGAATCCCTCTGAAGTGTCGACACGGAGGCCGGCTGTATGTTGTCAGGTCTGCGTGGATTTTCTGGGACCTCAAGTCCAGGACCAGCTTCCCCTCAGAGAGTGTGAACGTTTCTTCCCCGATGAGGAATCTTGCACAGCCTTCTGCCCCGGGACCTGTGGTGTAAGCAGCAGGTGTCCTGAGTTTGAATGCTAACCCTATAGCCTGGCTGCATGGTGGTGGGTAAGGCCTCCAACCTTTCTGAGCCTCCGCTGCCCCCTCTGGAAATGGGAATGAGAAACCCACCCAAGGTCATATGGGGAAGGAGGTGAGCTCCGTATACCTATGCTGTGCTCACTGCCAGGCTCCGTGAGATGCAGGTGTTTCTTCCGTTTCCCCTTTTCTCTGGCGGATAGGTTTTGCCCTTCATCTTCCGGGCATATGAATATGCCCTTCATATACAGCTTACTCTGAAAGCTTGGTAGAGTCTCTAGGTGTGGAAAATGGATGAATTCTCTCACCCATCATTCAGAAATTTCCAGTTCCTGAGATTATTTTAAATGGTTTGGCAACAGTGGGTTCAGTCTCTGAGACACAAGAACACAGAAGCAGGGATGCGCTTTGCTTTCATTTTAGGAAGAATCAGTTAGACGAGTGACTTTTCTAGAGTCAGTGTCAGAGTTATCCGTGAGGCCTTTTCCAGAGCTTTCCCACTGCCCCCGCCAAAGCCACGCCCCAGGGAGCAGCATCCCAGGAGGTGTGGGGCGAACAGCATTGTCCTGTGTAGGACTGCTGTTCTCCTTTCAGTGCTTTGAAATCCCATCTTATCCAGAAAAGGGTTCTGGAGGATGCGGGTGACCCTGAATTTTCATCCAGCTCAGTTGTCCTTTTCTTCAAGCAAGTTCTTTGGGTCTTTTTACCTCGGGGCGCCTTTCCAGGGCTGTGGCCACGTGCAGAGAGACAGCAGGGCATCCTGTGCACTGTGCTTTTTGGGGGTGACTGTTCTAAAGAATAAACACACCCCTGCTGAGTTTCTATGGTTGCTGGACTCAGAGAAGGAACGTGAGGGTAAAGCTCTCCAATTTGGGGAATAGTCATGACTTTGCGAAGGGATGCAGGTGTCCAGCCCTCTGGGTCAGTGCTGGCGGTGGAAGAGGCCTTGTCCAGAACCAAGCCTTCCCCTTCCAGAGTCTGGAGTGCCCACCCCTAGATGGCCCATTCTCTGGGACCCTCCACACCAGCTTTCCCAGGACCCCACTGGCTTGGAGGTGAGTCAGCCTGACTGAATCCTTGTATCGCCACTTGTTAGGGGTTGAATTGTGTCCCCTCCAGAATCCATGTGTTGAAGTCCCAACCCCCCCATCGCCTCAGAATATGGTCTTATTTGGAAATGAGATCATTGCAGATGTAATTGGTAACGATGAGGTCATAGCGGGATAGGGTGGGTCCTAATCCAATATGCCTAGTGTCCTTCAAAAATTGGGGAATTGGGAGATAAGTGTGTATCATACCCTGGCAAGAGGAAGGCAGAGATCCACAAGCCAAGGAGTACCAGCGATGGCCAGCAGCCCCCAGACACAGGGGAGAGGCCTGGGTCAGCTTCTCCCTCACGGCCTCAGAAGAAACCTTCCCTGCGGATACTTTGTTGGACTTCTAGCCCCCAGGACTGTGCGACCATACATTGCTGTTGCCTGAGGCACCCAGCCTAATAGCTTCAACACAGCAGCCCTAGGAAATGAAAATACCACCAGCTCACTGTGTGATTCAGCACGTGGTGTGGGGCATTTGCTCTTGATCTTGGTGTCTTTATCTGTACAGTGAAGGTAAGACCTGCCTTGTAGGCTCGTAAGTTTCCCAGCATCTCACGGGATCTCAGACTGTAATTATCTTTGGGAGGAACGTGGCGACAGACGCTCCAGGCCAGAGACCAGTGTGTTTCAGCCCTTGCCAGACGGAAGAGGAAGTGCCCCGGATGGGCAGCCAGGATGCTGGTTGGTGTGTCACAGACCAGCTCCATGGCCTGGGTACCGACCCCCCGCCTCACTGGGCTACAGTGTCCTTGGCGGTAAAATAGGAAGTTAGACCTGATGATGATGTTTGGTCCCAAGATGTTATGACCGTGAAAGTTGAGCATGGCACTGTCACGGCTGCAGCTCTGGGAGTGGGAGCCCCTGGAGGCGCCATGTCTTAGTCTTACCCCTTGGGCTGCACGTGAGGGGTCCCATAACATTTGACTCAAAGAGTGAAGAAAGCTGGAGTGTGCTCCACGACAAAGTTGTGAACTTTGTGTCAAATTAAAGATAAGTTGTGTCAAGTTGTGTCAAATTAAAGATAAACATCAAAATGACGTGGGGAAATGTTATTACATTAAACCCTGTTACAAAATAGTAGGTTGAATGCTATCTCAGTTTTGTAAAACAAAAAAATATATATTTTTTTGATTAAAAAAAATCTATATAATATGCCCAGATAAATGACCAGAAAGAAAAACACCATGGTGTTAATGGCAGCTGTCTGTGAGTGGGGAGATTCCAAGTCATTGGCTTTGCTTTCCAGGATTGGGGGAGAATAAGGCTGTGATCATGTGTGTCCTGGAGAGAGAGATTGCCCTGGCTTCCCTGTCGCGCATGGGCCGGGAAAGCGGGGACTGGAAGAGGGGAGTCCAGTGGGGAAGCTGGTAGAATAAGGAGAGGGGTGGTGTGGACCTACGACAGGGACTCTCACCTTCGGCCGTACTGACGCCTTGAGCGGGGCCTGTCCTGTGCATTGTGGGATGGTCAGCAGCGTCCCTGGGCTCTCCACCCATTAGAGGCCAGTGGCCCCCCCTTTCCAGCTGTGACAACCAGAACCATCTCCAGACAGTCCTAAGCAGATGCTCCTTGTAGAGCAAACTGCCCCGCTGAGAACCGCTGGCCCAGAGATGGCGGTAGGGACGGAGGGAGGGGGGAGGTTCGGGAGAGATCCCAGAGGAGCCTGTACAGGACTGGATGCTTGACTGGATTTGGCAGAGGCAAGGCTGAGGGTGGGCGTGGGGCTTGGGGGCTTGGGTGGATCACGGTGGGTCTCAGTTTGGGGGAGGGACCGGGATGAGGTCCGTGGTGGCCGCGCCGTTGGTGCGTGTGAAGCTTCTGTGGGACAGTTGAGTGGGCCTGTAGGAAAGGCTGTAGGGCCAACGGCCCTCAGACTCTGATCTGAGCAGGAGACATCCATCTGAAGGTCATCCAGAGATGGAGAGCAGGCCACGGGGGCGGATGAACTCATCCAGGGTGACTGTGTGG
The DNA here is from genome assembly GCF_039906515.1 of Pseudorca crassidens. NCBI lineage: Eukaryota > Metazoa > Chordata > Mammalia > Artiodactyla > Delphinidae > Pseudorca > Pseudorca crassidens. The sequence continues at coordinate 5,147,373 of NC_090301.1, read as the reverse complement.
CCTGGGAGAGAAGCCTGGGGAATCCCAGCGTTTCCAGGGTGGGCAGAAGAGGATGCTGAGAGGCGAGTTTATTTCTCCAGCCGGAGCCGTTGCTCAGCAGCTGCTGGGGGGTGAAGGGGAAGCTCAGGGCAGATGCAGAAACCTCAGGGATGACCCCGGGGGGGCGGGGCTTCCCCAGCATCCTCCCGCGGCCTTTACTGCGGGGCCGTCTGCTGTGTTTCTGGGCGCACAGGAGGTGCGTTTGTTTGCTGAAGGCTGACGGGGAGCTGTGGCTTGCTGCACCTTCGTCTGTCGAACCAGAAGCAGCGTGTTGCACCCCGTGTGTCTGTGCCGTCCATTTCTGCTTCTCAGAGCTGTGAAGAACACTTTAAGGGCCAGTGACACTGTTCTGGAACTTCCTTTTAGGATTATTTTTGAGGTTTTAAGGGACCCAGGAGTTGATAGTGTCGTCAGGAATAGACAGTTTCCCTTTGGGGAAATTGGCATCTTTCTAGTTGTGATTTTCCCGTCACAGGGTTCAGAGATGCAGAGTTGCTCAAAAAGACTTCCAGTTTTCCTTGATGTGAGGATCTCCACTGGGTTTTTGGTGTCCCCTTGGGAGGTGGTTGTCAGCGCCCAGGGCAGCCTAATGCACAGGCACTTAGCCTCTTCCCTCCTGCGGGGCACTCACAGCATCATTCATTGCAGAGATCATCCCCCGACCCGGAGGTGACTGGGTGTGGAGAGCCTTGTCAGTCAGGGACTGGATTCCCAGGTGGACAGAGACATAGTGCTCTGAGAGCCTAAGATGCTGTAACATTTCCTGCCTCTGTTTAAGATTCAAGCTGGCCCATCTCCCAAGATTCTGGCTGGTTTACCGTGCAGTTAAAAATGATCCCTAGTGGGCTTCCCTGGGGGCGCAGTGGTTGAGGGTCCTTCTGCCGATGCAGGGGACACGGGTTCGTGCCCCGGTCCGGGAAGATCCCACATGCCGCGGAACGGCTGGGCCCGTGAGCCATGGCCGCTGAGCCTGCGCGTCCGGAGCCTGTGCTCCGCAACGGGAGAGGCCACAACAGTGAGAGGCCCACGTGCCGCAAAAAAAACCCCAAAGATCCCTAGTGGCCATTTTGGCCCCAGGCCAGGAGGGAAGGTGCTGTCCCTTCCCCCAAGAGATCAAGGGTCAAGAGAGGCCAGCCTGACACAGGGCAGAAGCATTATCTTCCAGAAAAGGAATGAACTGTGCATCACCTCCCAAATCACATGCTCCCATCTCAGGACTCAGAAGCAAAGAAATCCTAAAACCCCAAAGAACCATTTCCCCCACTGGTAGACAGACAGGCTCAGCTTAATGAGAGACCAGTGCAGAGCTGCATTTCCTTGGTTGTTTCCTGACACTTCTGGTCCATAAACAGCTAAGGTCTGTAATTAAACTGTCTGATTGGGAATGCATGCAGCAGAAGCCATGAGTGGGACAGGCCAGCATCTTTAACTCATTTGTATGTTCTCTTACCTGCCACCATTTTTACTCCCCTGTCATCTTTTAAGAATGTCTTGGGGGCAAATTCTAAAGAACAGTGGCGGCCAAACCCTTTGAACGGCACCTTGGGAAGCCTGCCTGACAGGGCAGGGAGGCACGTTTGTTCTTTCCCCTTGAAGGAGAGCTGTCAGATGTTTGGTGGACTGGAAAAGATGGGAGAGAAGAGTCCTGATCTGTTGAGCTGGATTGAGGTGGGTTAGGAATAGGCTGTACTTCTGAGTGTTTTCTTGCCCCAGAACGATGTGTCCACCTCGACCTTTTTGTAATGACCAGCCTGACGCCTGAGCTGACGATGGATGCCCCCAGAAAAAATCAGGTTATGACTGGAGGGTGTTTCCCATCAATCACGCAAACTGTGTCCTTGCTCACCAGCCAGTTACACACGTGCAGGCCTACACCATCCCAGAAACAATGTGTAATGGGAGTTTTGAACTTTAAAAAAAACCTCTTTAATCTTACAGATACAGTTCAGGCAAATACAACTCTACAGAAATATGTGAATGTCCCCAGAATGTGGAATTCTTTTTTTTTTAAATAGGTCTTGGTTGTGTTTTAGGGAAACTTGTAATTAGAAAAGAAATGCCTTTTGTGTTGCGTGCACGTCAAAGGCCTGCCCGTGCATTCCAGGGCTGCGATTCAAGCAGCACTTTGGTAAACGTCAAGGAGCTGGAGCCGCAGAGCCGGTCGCACCCTGTTCCTCTGGGCGCCGTGGGTTCCTTTCTTGCCCACGTGGCTGCCGGCTGGTCCTGCTCAAAACCTGCTACTCCGTCTCCGTCCGGAGTGTTGCTTCTGTCCCCCGACTTTCAGTGACATTGTCCTCTAAATGGAAAGGACACGCGAGCGATGTTACTGCTGTGTGGTGTTACTGCGCGGTGGGAGATGATCATTAAAGAACGATTGCCCCAGTCTGGTTTCACCAACCCGACAGATGCCCTGCGTTCGTTTTCCCACGTCCTCCTCCAGCCTTGGTCTTCTGTGTGCAGAGATGACCTTAGGGTGACGCTGCGGAGAAGTGGTCACCGGCTCTTCTACAGCACTGCTCGGCCTTGACCCTTACCCTTTCGACAGTGGCACAGGGCTCTCTCAAACATGCCTTCCTCTGTCTGTCTGTGTATCTGTTTGTGTTGATCCCTTTTCGGTGACCATTAGGTTGTTCTCTATTGATCAGCCATTTCTTCCGTCATCTCCTTGCACCCTGAGTCTCTGCTCAGCCTGAAGGCCCCGCGTAGCTTCCTGGGGCTCAGGTGACACATGGCCCTGTGGTTTTCCGATAATTCCCAGGGGTCGTCCCAAAGTGTCCCCATCCTCAGTTTGTGTGCCCCTCCCCCGCTCAGCTCAGCCTTCCTCCTACCAGGGGTTCCTCTCCTAAGTCCCACTGGCTCGTTGCATGTACGATGGGACTGATGCTCAAGTGTGCATTTCTTTCGTCACTGAGGTCTGGGGCGTTTAACGGGGAGCATTTCCAAAGAAACGTGAGGCTGGAGTCTTCGCACACTCCCCCACCCCCCAACCTTCCTGGGCCCTCCGGGCTATGGCCGCAGGCAGTGATGGCCTGGGTCAGAGGTGGCAAGGGGCCTTCTGCAGTTCTCTGCAGGGACGGTCCCCGCAGGCCCTCTCCCCGCTCCCTCCCTGTGTCCTAACAGCTGTCAGCAGAGACGTCCACAGGGCCCAGCTGTCCAAAGACAGACCCACCCGCGAAGGCAGTATGCTGGGAGGTGAAGGGCCTCTGGCCACAGGCTCCTTTGGGCTCAGGAAGTCACCTGGCAGCAGAAGGCTCTGTTCACGAGGAAGTGCAGACTCATTCTCGCTTTTAGATGGAGAAAAAGTGACTTGGGATCAGTTTTCGCAGCAGATTGCCTCAGGAGGATTGGGAAAGACACAGAGTTGGACTGTACCGTAGCAACAACCATCTTCTCCTGCTGCCGCCCTGCTGGGGAAGGGGAGGCCGGTGAATACGTGCTTTCTTGGAAGGGCTTTCCCCTTTCATGACCTTTAACGTTTCTTTTAATTGTGTTTGTCGGGGGGGAGTGATCGTAGTGAACGGGGGAATGGAAGGAACTGGAAACCCTCTCTGTGTGACACAGATGGATGTCTCCTTGTTCAGCGTTGCCCAGTAAGACCCACAGCATCTCCGCTGGGGAGCCCTTAGCAATTTACCTTATCCATCTGCAGGACCCTGGAGATCGGATTATCTTGCGTATTGGTCTGAGCACAATTCTCCTTCCTTTTCTTTGGATAGGAAGCCAGCAATTGACAAGTTCACTGTTGAAACATAACTCAGAAATAGACTTTGTCAAGAACGGCTTGTCCCCCGCCCCCCCAGTCATGCTGTCTCTATGGGGTCCCCAGTATCTGAGCCAGCACGTGCATTTGGGTCTTCCACATCCTGGGATCTTTCTCGGAGAGAAACAGATGATCTAATCAAAGGAAGCAGGTGACAGAGCCCCTTGTCTGGTGCCCCCGTGGTGGAGGAGGCCTGGGACCAGCGGGACGGGGGCTCCCCGAGCCACAAAGCGGGGTGCCAGATTTCAGGGCAGCCTTCCCATTCTGGAGACGGGCGGCTTTCTGACCATGCAGAGTCAGCCCTGCAGACGTCTTGGGATTCTCCGCGTTGCTTCCGCTGCAGGTGGTCGAGAAGCCCTGGATGACCTCCTTGGAAGCGGGATGGGAGGCTGGGAAAAGGAAGTCTGGAAGAGCAGTCAGATTTCTTCCCCATTAGATAATCTGGAGGGGGAACTGGAGGGGAGCAGAGCCCGTTGCTGTCACATGGCGTGTTCACCGTGTGTGTGTGTGTGTGTGTGTGTGTGTGTGTGTGTCCCCGTCCCTGGGGACTTCCTGGGAGCGTTCTTGTTGATGTTTCTCTCTTGTACTCGCTGGTGCTCACACAGGCGTTTCCAGGGAGTTGACCACAGGGGAGGCCCCCCTTTTTTTATTTTGGCTGTGTTGGGTCTTCATTGCTGCGCGCGGGCTTTCTCTAGTTGCGGCGAGCGGGGGCTACTCATCGTTGTGGTGCGCGGGCTCCTCACTGTGGTGGCTTCTCTTGTTGCGGAGCACGGGCTCTAGGCACGTGGGCTTCAGTAGTTGTGGCACGCGGGCTCAGTAGTTGTGGCTCGCAGGCTCTAGGCACACAGGCTGCAGTAGTTGTGGCACGCGGGCTCAGTAGTTGTGGCTCGCGGGCTCTAGAGTGCAGGCTCAGTATTTGTAGCGCATGGGCTTAGTTGCTCCGCGGCATGTGGGATCTTTCCGGACCAGGGATCTAACCTGTGTCCCCTGCATTGGCAGGCGGATTCTTAACCACTGCGCCACCAGGGAAGTCTGAGGCCCCGTTTATCTGAGAGTAGCTCGTCCTCATTCTCTGCCCTGGGATAAACAGTTCACTTGCAGACTCTTAATCCCCTGGGCGGGAGATCAACAATAGCCTCTCCATGTGGAGGGAATCATTCAAACGTCCACATCGAATAAGCACGAGGCAAAGCGGAGTCAGGCACTCAGACCAGGAGACAATCTCTGAGAAGCTGGCTAAACAGGCTCTGGGATTTGAGACGTGACCGAAATACAGCACAGTGGACTGTGGCCGTGAGGCCCGCTGGCTGGAGTCCTGTCCCCTGGTAGGCCGTGAGCTCTGGTTGGAGAGAGCCCAGCGCTTGATGTCCTGACTTATACACAGAAATAGTTCTGGTAGTGCAGCAGCTTTGCTCTCTTTTAAGAATGGCTTTCGTAGAACACATTTAAGTGTAAAGGGGGCAACACCATCCAGATAGGGGGCTCCTGATCTTACAGCTGTGTGCTGCCCTAGGACAAGAAGGTAGCATTAAAGCAGAAAAATAATTAACCGTACATAAAAGAAAAGGTGGGCTGGAGTTGCTCACGAAGATAGATGTAGCCAGCGTGAAGGAGGTCAGGGGAGCAAGGTCATCCTCGTTCTGGAAAGTCGACTGGGGGGTCTGTGTACTGACAGTGAGGAGTGCCCAGTGACACAGAGGGTGGCTTTCTGTTTGCTTTTTAAGATGCTAGTTAAATGTTTGGTCACAACTGCATGCAGATGAGTTTATCATCTTGACAACTGATCACGGGTCTACGCTTATCGTATTTCAGTGATTTGCTGAGCAGGAGGGAGAAAAATGTTTACCTGAGGGCACCTGAGTAACCTGAATATTTCAGATCAGAGGTCTGTGAACTTTATCGAGGTTTTCAGTTGAGGAATCACTTGTAGTGGCCTACGAGAGGAATTCTGATGTTAACATGGTAGAATTTGGGCGAGGGAAAGATTGGGAGTTTGGGATTAGCAGATGCAAACTATTATATATAGAATAGATAAAAACAAGGACCTACTGTATAGCACAGGGAACTATATTCAATATCCTGTGATAAACCATAATGGAAAAGAATATTAACAAGGAATGTGTATATATGTATAACTGAATCACTTTACTGTACAGCAGAAATTAACACAACACTGTAAATAAACTCTACTTCAATAAAGTTTTTAAAAAATGGTAGAATTTGAGGTCTGGAATGAACTTCCGTGAACGTTTTAGTCTCATCATCACTTTATGGTCCAGGCTCATGGCTGACCAGTTCATGGGGGCCCAGGTGGGACCTGGTGGTTCCCCCTCCTTGTCTGCATCATGGACCACACAGCCACCGCTTCCCCATCAGTCTGGATTAGAGCACATGGTTGCCATTCAGAAAAATTAAATCCTTTAGTTAATACAGCCTCCCCACCCCCAAACACAACCATACACGAAGGTCGAGAGTACTGGGGTGACTGAGATTAGCACAAGTGCCTTCTTCTCTTGACCCTCACCCTCCTCTGTTCTTAGAAAGCCCAGCACGATTGTGGGCCAGTGTTGAGAAGCTTTGGCCGTGGGTGTGTCCATCCGGTGGGCACGGTGCCACTCCTATCTCTTCTTTCTGTCTTCCCCCAACTGCTTGGTTGCCCCCAGCCTCCTGCCCCTCTGCTTCCTGTGCCCCCCAGGGCAGTGAGCTTTGGTTTCTTTTTTGACCTTCAGCCCTTAGGTTAAGGGTGGGTCATGAAATTGTGACGACGCAGTGGCCCTGCATCTGGGCCTCTGATGGGCCACGGACGGGCCAGCTCCATCCCACTTCATATGGAGAACTGTGTAATGAGAACCCTTGAGGAGTCTGCAGGCGACAATGTCAAACTTGTCTCAGTTAAAGTGCCTGAAGTCGGAGGTTCCACGAGGCCAGCAGCAAGGGTACTTCGCCTGAGTGGTTATCTCCCTGGAGAGAGGGTTTCCATGTCCGTGGTGAATCCAGCCACAGCCTGAAAAACGGTTCCTCCTCTTCAGGGTGATGCCATCTTGTAGTTGCTGTTGCCATAAAGTTAAAGCCATACGAAGACAGGAGCAGAGGCCACCGCAGAACCGCAGCTGTGGGGCTCGGTTCCCAGGATGTGAGAAGCAGGGCACCCCTCCCGCACCCCACGCTAGAGCCATAGTGGGGAAGGATGGGTTGGTCCCGGCAGCTCCCTGCAGAACACCCTCCGCCCCTCCTACTGTTTCTCCATCTCTTAAATCAGGACCAAGCGTTTTGGAATCAGGCTGAACTGGGTTCAGATTTCTGCGCCTTCCCTTCCTGCACACTGCTTGCTGTGTGACTGAGTGATTCCCCTCCAAGTCTCTAGCCCTTTATTTAGAAAAAGGAGAGAGGTAATGGTGTCCACCTCCAGAAGTTGATGGGGGCAGTGATCAGATCTAAAATGCGCATGCCCATGTGTCCGTGGTGCTTTGAGCACCTGCACATTAACTTTCATCAGGATTATCGTTGGTCCAACTGTGGTCACCCTGCTGATGCCATCAGTACAGTGGCGCCTCTGATTGCATCTTGGAGGACTCAGAATGGTGTGACTTCGTGAGGGTCCCAAAGGAGGGTGGTTAGACATTTCCAGAAAGCTTATTTAAAAACCGTTGACATGTACCGGAATTTAGTTGTGTTGCTGTTTAGGGATGGGCAGGGGGCTCCCTGGAGGAGGCGGGCCCCAGGAGGGAGGTGGGTGTGGTCACTGGGCAGAGAGCTCCAGGACCCAGAGGACTTTGTGGGGCGGAGGGGAAGGGCAGTTTCCTCTAAAATAGGGAGTGAGGCTACAGGAGACGTTTATTTTCCTATTACAGAATAAGTCCTAGAGACATTTTGGGTGCAGTTCTGCCTCTACTTCCAGGAGATTTTTAATTTTTCCATTATTCCATCATTGACTTTGTCATGCTTTAAAAGCCTTTCACACTTGTTATATGTCTTTTAAAAATGTGTGACTTTAATGATCCTTCAATGCCGTACCATTCTTTCAGAATTCAGGGGAAATAAGAAAGGGTGGGGAAATAGAACATCTGGTGTTTTACTAAATCAGTCGTTTTAAGACATTTGCTAAAGTGTTTATCTAAAATGGGCTGTTACATCAGAAATGTCAGAAAGGACATCAGCCCTCTGTGTCCTGGAGCAGTGCTTTGCACATTTGAATAGAGATGCTTAAGAAGCAATCTTCTTGAGACAGATTCCCGGGCCCCACCCCCAGAGATTCTGATTTAGAAGGTCTCGGGTGAGGCCTGAGAGTCTGCATTTCTAACACTCATGCCACATTCTCTGTCGATGCTGCTGGTCCGGGGACCACACGCCAAGCAGGGAGCATTGGATTTTAAAGGGCGCGATGGCGTATGCAGTGTATCAGGTGTCACTATCTTAAGGGTCTGGGCTGTGCCTGGGTGTCATGAGGTTGATGGAGATGAAATCAGTTAGAAGCACTTCAGCTCTTCACTTAGATCGGGAGCTGGCTTCTCTTATCATTTACGCTGGAGTGCCTTTTACATCAAAGTAGTGGCTTTTTAATTTCTAGCTCGAGTTAACATGTGGAGTTGCCGAGGCAACAGAATTCAGTAAATCAAACTCCATGACCATGTTGGTGGACAGTCAGAAAAATGTGTTTGTTTTTTGTTTTGTTTTGTTTTGTTTTTGCGGTACGCGGGCCTCTCACTGCTGTGGCCTCTCCCGTTGTGGAGCACAGGCTCCGGACGCGCAGGCTCAGCGGCCATGGCTCACGGGCCCAGCCGCTCCGCGGCATGTGGGATCTTCCCGGACCGGGGCATGAACCCGTGTCCCCTGCATCGGCAGACGGACTCTCAACCACTGCACCACCAGGGAAGCCCAGAAAAATGTGTTTTTGATTGGAGAGTGAGCTTTGGATGGAAAAGATGAAAGTAAGCATTGATCAGACCTAGGAGGAGTGAAGGGAGTGTGAGGGAGCCCCTTGCTGCTCTGGGGGCTGGGTGGGTTTATTCTTTCACTCCCCTCCCCCACTCCCTCCATCCGTTATTGTTAGTTGTTCTCCATGGCAGTTCTAGGCACTGGGGACACAGCAGAGAAGAAAGGACATAAAACTGGACACTTGTGCTGCGGCTTGCGTAACTTCTGAGGTCCGGGGGATTCTTGTAAATGAGATTACCCTCCCCCTCCCACCCTGCTGTTCTGAAGAACACCTGGCAAATAGGGCACAGAAAATTCAACGTGAAAAAAGTACCCATTTTCAGAGTAGAAAACAAAAATGTGGTTTCTGCAAATTACAGACCTGTGAGTTTAGCTTTCAACTGCGGCTAAAAGTCTAGAAAGACTTATCAAGGAACGTTTTGTGGGAAGAGCTAGCATGCTCCTCAGAAGAACCCCAGCCTCTGTGACTGTTGGCAGCCTTAATTAAGAGCAGCCAATATAGAGACAAGATGGACTGCCGCTCTGTGGGCAGTGCCAACCGGGAGGGAGATCTGGTACCATCGAGAAAACTATGCTCTGATGTCTGCATAGCAGTATTCTTGAAAATCTTTTTTGATGTCCTCTGATCTCCATTTTGACACGTTACGGAAAACATACTTGCGCTGAATGTTACAGACAAGTGGCTGTTCCTGATGTTTAAAGAGCTCATACTAATGAACATGAAGATCCCGTAGGTAAATGAACGAGATCCAGTTACGCTGAGATGCCGTCGTTTGAGCAAACAAGCGAAGATTAAAACCAGCGGTGACAGTGGCACAGAGGTATCCATTCCTGTGGCTGTGTTGTGGGGATGGGCTGGACGGCGGCCCACTGTCAGGTGGGTAGGGAGAGGGCAACACTGAGGCCCCCAAATAATGACGGGGCGGTCGAAATAATTTACCCTTTCTAGAAAGCAGTTTGGAAATGTGAATGGATAAATGGTTTGCACACTTTGACCCAGGAATTACGCTTCTAGGAATCTAAGCTAAAGAAATTAAAGAGATTTTCACAACAATTGATGGAGTAATATGTATTTCTACCCTGTCGTGTTCCAAAAAGGATATAAGGTAGCCTACAGTGATGGGAGGGGCAAGGCACGTGCCGTCGATGAAAATGTCTTCTCTTGATGCAAATTAGCCTTACATCACACAAAGTGTCTTCTAGTAGGAAATGCTTAGGGTTTGGGGCACCTTTCTGGTTTTTGAGCTCAGCTTTGTAATGGTTATTTAACCGAGGGAGAAATACAGGATGACGCCAACCGTGGATCATACCAGGAGGGTCGGCCTGCGTTCATTTGAAGACACACATGGACTGGGCAGGAGACCAGCTGACAGCCTTTCCGAAGGCATAGGGAGGGATGCCGCAAGTGTGTCCCTCTGGAGCAGGCGACCTGACCCCGGGTGGCTGGGCCTGGCTTCCAGGTTTATCGGGGGACCCCACCGAGGCCACCTGGTCGCGCTCCAGCCTCTGTCCACCACCCACTGAGGTTCTGCCCACCCACCTGCTGGGTTCCTACGTCTTGAGACTCTTCTCCTACCCTCTCCGCGTTGGTTCACTCACCCTTGAGGAACTGCCCTAAGCAAATTCCCTGGTCACATGTCTGTGGGGTGACGACATTGATTACACCTTAAGGGGACAGCTGGAGGAGGGCTGTGCATGTGAACACAGGAGATTTCAAAACTTTATTGCACAGACATTGCTGAAACCTTGGGGAAGAGGGCTCAGCGCTGGAGATAAACAAAAGTGTGAAAGATAGCAATACCTGTGCTTCCAGTGATCAGCAAGGGTGGGAAGGCAGCACAGCACCTGGAAGGAAAAGGGCCTGGCTTTGTAGTCAGCTGACCTCTCCAGGAATCCCTTAACTGTCATCCCTCCTTAGCTGTCTGGCCTGGGGCAAGTCCTTGACCTCCCAAAGCCTGTTTCCTCCTCTTGAAGGGAGGAAATGGTACCCAGCCATTGTGCGGGGGGCCCCCTCTTGCTTTGCTACATACAGAATAGGGGCGTAGGTTCACTGCTCTCTTCTGCCTGATTTGTCCCAACTTTGTTTATTATCGGATGGATTAAGTAGTAAAGGGGAAACATTCAGGATTTAAAGGTGGTCGGCTTGAGGAGAGAGATGTGAAGATGGGTTTTAAAGTCATTGTCTCGCTGAGAGCATAAACAAAATTATTGAAAGCCAGCCTCAGCCCAAGTTTAAACATTAAAAATAGCCTTTCTTATGAAAAGCAATACATGTCAAGTTTAGAAAATACAGATAAAGAACCAGAAGAAACATCTTACCGGTACTGAGAGGAGATTATAATCAGTGTCCTCCAGCTGCTTATTTCAGTCTGGCCTGCGAGGAGGTGCTAAAAGGCAGCGGAGGGATTTTCTTCATAACTGTGTATTTCATGTAACGCGGGCGCTTTTTTTCCTGGCCTCTTTGTAGCCGGGGGAATGGTTGTCAGCAACCTCCATTCATTCTTCTTTGCCCAATAATGTGTTCATTGCGGTGGTATTTCCTGGACAGCTGGGACTGCTTAACTATGTAACAACAATAGCAAGATGAAGGAAACAGACTTTCCAATTGAATATTTTGATATATGACAGATTGAAAAAGGGCACAATATTCTGCATCACGGATACTGCTGATTGAATGATGACCAGAGAAAATCTAATGGGCACGGCATCACTGTCCGAAGGTAGAGACCAGAGTAAAGCGTGGTTCACCCAGTCCAAGGTCATCCACAGACGTCCGCATATGGGTTTAGTGGAGATGAAGTGATCCCAGGACAGTGACACATTTCAAGTGACAGGAACTATATATTGGTGGTCAGTGGTCCCCTTTGGCCAGTCCTAAAGTTGACGTGCTCCAGTCCTAACCCGCAGGACTTTTTAGACTGTCTCTTCTCGTCCCACGTGACAGCGCTTGACGATAATTTCATCTGAAAAGGCTCCATCATGGGTCTCTGCTTTATTTTCATGAAGGCAGATCGTCTCAAGAAAATGAGAATAAGAATATCCAACGTATTCTATCAGATTCTCTGAGTTGCTTCTCATGGCTCTATCTGGACCAAATTTAAACATTATAAGGAGTAAGCAGTGCAGTTTTCGGTCTTTATGTTGTGTCTTTGTCACTATGATTTGCATTCATATAGGAGACCCAGCAAACTTCGAAAGAAAATGACTTTCTGATTGAATCATATATTTTCAAACAAAGCTCTTTCATGAATAAGGAATATTAATTACTGTACCCAGAGGGATCCGCAGGTTGTTTTTGTTTGTTTGTTTGTTTCCTGAGTTGCGTGATAACAGAAACCTTTGTGCATTCCACCCAAGGTCAGCATAGATTTAAAGGCAGACATACATATGCTTGGAAAATTAATTCATGCTGGAATTGAGGACATGGAATTAATTAGGCGTCCAGAAGCCTCCCAGGCTCACCTCACTTTCCTCTTGATCGTCATCCCTTTATTTCACCAGTGTTACACTCCCTGCCCTCGACCTCCAGAGTGAAAGCCGATGGAGAGAGCAGACCCTGCTGAGTGCTTTTATCTGACCAACTAATAACAAGGTGTTTCTCAAGCCAGGCTGTGTGTGAGCCGCACCCTGAGTGGAGCAGTTACCTTGGAGAGAAGCAGGTGGCTCCCCTGTTGCTCTGTGGGTCGCCTTGGAGCAGAATCCCTTACTTCGTGGGAAGTAATCTAACTTAACCATATATATATTTTTTTTCCAGAAAGTATGATTTATTCATGTTTAAATTTGTTCAGTGGAGATTTCCAGCCTCCTTTTTATCCCCCCAGTGAGACTCTGTCCTGCGTGCTGTGGGCGAACCTCTGTTGGATCAGAGGGGGCAGTGCAGAGGAAGGCAAGGCGGTTGGGGCTTTGAACCTTCCAGTAAGTAACTAGCAGGGCTGCACAGGCTCAGTCAGACAAGGGAAGAAAGCGTCTTGTCTGGGAAGGCCGTCCACTGCATGTCCCCTTCCCCGTGAGGACACAGGAGTCGTCCTTTACCGCCAGACCACAGCCCATTCCCACTGGCCTGGGGGGTAGGTCATGCCTGCTGCTGGCTGATGGGGACACCAGGCGGGAGAGAATATTGCTTTCATTTATCCTGGCGCCTTACTACCACTGCGGAGGCTCGGGTTTGAACGTGACACACCTCTTTGGCCGGACAGTCCTCACGTACTTGTTCTTAGGGCTACTTTAAAAAAAGAAAGAAGAAAGATTTTAAGCCTAAAATCTTGCTTTATGCCTAGCGAACAACGCAGTCTGAACATAAGAGCTACAAAGGAAACGGAGAAGCATTGCATTCCGCTGTGTGCCAGGGGTCTTTAGTTGAAACTGCTGACCATACACATGGGTTTTGGTTTAATATTTGAGCAAGACACGCCTGGTTTTCAAGGAATCCAGTAACGTCCATGACAAGGTAGAAATGAGAGTCAAGACGGATCCCAGCCCACACATGTGCTGTGAATTTTCCAGGTTTCCCCAAGAGGATGGCAGTGAGCCTGGCGGGGGTGAGACTCGGCTTCCCCCAGAAAAAGCTGAGTTTCTCTCTGTCCTGAGTTTCACCAACTAGTGACTGTTACTCCCGTTGGGGCCTGGGGAGCTCGGGAGCTGAGCTGAGCATGGCAGCACCTTGTTGATGTCGGGCTTGCTTGGAGTTTTTACTGCGAAAAATGCCTTTTGTAAATCCAAATGGGACTATTAGATATTGAATGCACCCCTTCCTTTAAGAAGTTCTGTTGTTATTGGTTAAACCATGATGCCATCTGGAAGATGCCATGAGCTGTGAAGCCCTAACCCCCAGTACCTCAAACTATGACTGTATTTGGAGACAGGGCCTTTAAAGAGGTTATTAAGTTAAAATAAGGGCACTAAGATGGACCCTAATCTAATAAGACTGGCGTCCTATATTACAAGAGGAGATTAGGACACAGGCACAGAGGGAAGCCGATGTGGAGACACAGGGAGGAAACACCACCTACAAGCCATGGAGGGGGAACTCACCCCTGCCGACACCTGACTTCAGACTTTTCACCTCCAGAGCTGCGAGAAAACACGATTTCTGTGGTTTAAACCCCTGGGTCTGATCCTTTGTGACAGCAGCCCAAGCAGACAAGTGCAGTGATGTTTCAACGCCATTATGAACGTCAAACTGTTGGTCTTGGTCAGCAAGGTCATTAAAACCTTGGTAGCCAATTAATCATTTATGGACATTTTCCTTTACCCTTTTTAATCCTTTTGGAAATCATTTCTGCTTCTCTGTGCACACCGTTTTCTGTTAGCAAAATAAATCTCTTCTGTTACTAGAAATGACGAGATTTTGCTTTAGAAATAACGCTGCTAATATAACGCTTGGAGGAGCTGAGTTGACGAAACCGCGAAAGGTCTGGATCCCCTGGGGGATGGGCAGTTTTCCTGATGCCCATGCCATGGTCCTGATCTAATTGTATGCGGAGTATGTCTGATGCTAAGAATTTATGGCTTCGTAAGTGAGTACTTCCTCTTTAGGGAAGGGAGGACTGCAATTGACAGACTTGCTTGCTGCCTTCCAGGGTTGAGGTCAGGGGCTGGGACCAGGGGTGACAGGGCCCTGGGGGCACACAGGGTGGGGGGCAGGGGGCAGGTTTCAAGGGGGCCGGAGGGGGCTCTCCTGAAGGGGGCGGGCTCAGCAGGTGGACTGGGCAGTGGGTTGGTGATTTGGGGCCGTTAGGTTTTCCTGGGAGGGTTGCCCTGGAATCTGGCTGGAGGCGGAAGCCCTCTCAAAGCCTGTACGGGGAAGGGGAGGGAGCCTAGGGCTTTGCTCAGCCCTGAGGGAGGAATTTGGGGATAATCTTGACCCCTGGACTGGTACCTTGTCCCTAGAGGTTCAAGTGAAATGGGAGCCTGTTTTACCCCAGGCTGCCTTGAACTCTCAGTTTCCCATCGCATGGAGCCGGGTGAGGGGTGCGTGTGTGTGTGTGTGTGTGTGTGTGTGTGTGTGTGTCACTTCCTCTGCCTACCTGCTTCTGAAGTCTGTTACCTCTTTACCCAGCACCACCTGCAACAGCAAAATGAAGTTCCCTCTCTTCCACAAAGCACTCTCACCCTGTCTCCCCACCCTGACTTCCAGTCCAGCCTTCCTCTGTGGGCTCGGCCTCACCCCTTGGGTGCAGTCGGTGCTTTGGGGAGGGTGTCGGGGCAGGGCACACCGGGAATGAGATCCAGGGCACCTTTTCAACCCCTCTGTGAGTTACTTTCCAAGTCTGTAAAATTAGGGATAATAGCAGTGCCCACCTCATCGGGGCATTGGGGGAATAAAATGGATGAACTGTGTCAAAGCGTCTGTGAAGGGCCTCTGGCTGAGCCTGGCCGTGGCCTGCCCTTGGCCATGGCCACTTCGGCAAGAGGAGCCCAGGGCTGCTCTGGTTGAGCCTGTGGGGCCCCCTGAGGGGAGGCCTGGGCTGCAGGCGGGTGGGGAGCGGGCCCCTTGGGGGTCTGGGTGGAAGTGCTAGAAGGGCTGGCTTGGGGGTGGGCCTGCCTGCCCTGCTGGTGGCCTGGTGTCTTCGAAGCCTCAAAGGTTAAGCCTCTGGGAGGACGGAGCCGCACACAGTAGGCTTTGGAACTGGGAATCTTCGATCGATGTAAAATACCTTTTTACATCTTGTCTGGAAGGGAGTGGGTAAACTGAAAGCGCCTTGCAGGTGTGGCTTACAAAGAATGGCCACACTGCGGCCCTTCATTCTTGGCCACGAGTGAGACCCGCCCCTGGCCTGGCCACAGGAAGTGGGCCAGGCCCCTGCACGACAGCCTGGGGGAGGTGGTGTGAGCAGGCTGCAGGCCCCGGTTCATCCCTTCGCTTGATGACAGCCTGTGAACGCTGGCAAGTTCCAGGGGAGTGGTGTGTGCTGGTGGTTTTTGTGGATGGCCGTCTCAAGTATTGAATTTCCTTGGGTGTGAACTTGTAATTCCATAGAGCAGTCTTCCTGGGAAAAAGGTCTTTTGCATGAACATTCTGTTGCCTAGGTCACCGTTTTTTGCACCCAGAGATGTCCAGTGACAGCTGTCGCTTCTCTGGAGATTCTCGGACGGCTTGGGTGCAGCAATGTGGTATTTGCAGAGTGGCCATCCCTGTGGGTCCTCCACAGCTCCTGGCGGCTTCCCTGAATGTGCCATCTGAAAAGTGAGGAAAACCATTATTATATTTTTCTTTTTTCGGTACGTGGGCCTCTCACTGCCGCGGCCTCTCCCGTTGCGGAGCACAGGCTCCGGACGCGCAGGCTCAGCGGCCATGGCTCACGGGCCCAGCTGCTCTGCGGCATGGGGGATCTTCCCGGACCGGGGCATGAACCTGTGTCCCCTGCATCGGCAGGCGGACTCTCAACCACTGCACCACCAGGGAAGTCCGAAAACCATTATTTTGAGAACTTCTGAAGTGCCCGGTGCCCAGAGCCTTTGGATCCTTGCATTAACTCCGGGGGAGGTCCCATTAGTGGCCTCCCTTTAAAGAGTTCTAAGTTATTTCAGGCGTTGTATTTCTTCGAGGGTGTTCTAAGCACCTGGCTCAGTAGCCTGCATTTCCTTCTATCTCAGGAAACGCCCAGTGCTGGGCGGGGAGCCCCTGTATGCGGAATCCCCGCTGACCACCCCCATCCCGCGATGGCTGGGGACCCCTGGGCGAATCCCCTCCCGCCTCCTTTTGCATAGTAGGTGTGGCCCAGGCCCGAGGGGTGGGCGGGGAAGGAGGCGCCCTACCAGGGGATCCCTCCAAGGAAGGCCTTCTCCAGGCTCCAGACTGTCTGCCCTCTGGCCAGCACTCCCCTCCCTAAAATGCAGCTTCTGCTGGCGGGGGGAACTCCCCGCAGGCAGTCAGGCTCTGGGAACTCACCCCCCCCCCATCACGTTTGCCTGTTTTCCACCAAGGGAGGGGCACCTTTGCTCGGGGGGCAGCCACCCAAGATCAGCTGCAGCTGAGGCGTTCTGTGGCCAGGGGAAGAAATGAATCACCCTGTTCACCGTGTCTTTCCCTAACCGCTGGAGACTTTGTAGATAAACTCTGAGGGGGTTGGGTGGCCCTGCGGTGTAGCTGTATAAACTGGGGCATCCCAGAGTGGGGCGGGGCCAGCAACTCAGCTGACGTCTGCCGTTATCTGTAACACGACCGACCAAGGCACTGCTGCTCCCCTCCGGGACTCAGCTTGGATCAGCCACCTGGGTTGATCAAGTGAACCATCGGGCAGCGTTTCTTAAGCAGAACGCTGGTAAGGGCTGGGGTTTAGCGGTGAAGTTGGTGGCCCCATGTCAAGAACCCTGATCTTCTGGGGGAGGTGGTTACGTAAATGGCGAATGTCAGGTCAGAGCAGGGTGATCGATACCCAGAAGGGGTGTGCACAGGTGTGTGTGGCGGGGAAGCCACACACAGACACCTGAGCCCGGGCCCCAGTGATGAGGGGAGGTAGCTGACCCTGCAGCCCCAGCAGGAGGCAGTGGTGAGACTGAGTGGGGGGGTGAGTCTGGACTAGGAAGCAGTTTGATGGGTTACAGGGAAGACTCTGGGGATGCAGACGGCACACGCTTGCTCTAGGCACTGGGGCCGGTGCTTCACAGACATCATCACATTTGGCCGTCACATCTGCCCTGTGGTTTCATCACATTTGGTCGTCACATCTGCCCTGTGATTATATCACCTTACTGCATAAGTGAGACTGGGTGCAGAGACTCTAGGTCACTTTCCCGAAGTCACACGGGGTTTGCATCATTTTGGCCTTGGAGTCTGGCACCCCGGTGGCTGTATACTGCAGGGGCGAGTGGGGGCTGTCTGGGGCCTGGGGCACCAGTGCAGGAGTGGGCATTTTCCTCTGCAGGTGACACGAGTCTCTGGGGGTCTGAGCGGAACTGTGCCCTAAAAGTCTGATCACAGCAGAAAGGATGGTTGCCCGAGAGCGGGCTAAGCCGGGGCGTGGGGCAGCCAGGCCCGCCTGCTCTGGGAATCCGGGGGAGGATGAAGAGGATGGGGAAATGGAGGGAGGAAGGAGAGTTGGGAGGACGTTGGCAGAGGCCAAGGGCACGCAGATGGAGGAGAGGCTCTTGTTCCTGTTTCTTATTAAATGGGAGATAATTGAGCATTTTCATGGGCTGGCCTGGCCGAAGGAGAGGACACGATTGTGATGGATGGTACAGGGTCCGTTTGCCAACTCTGAGCGGGAGACGTGGGTGTGGTTGTGAGGGTCAAGAGTGAGGCCGCTCTGAACGCTGGCCCGAAGTCTTCGTAAGAGGGCCTGGTGCCCTGGCGTTCTCAGGGAAGGCGGTCGGCCCGGAAAGTTGGAATGGGGAGGGTGGGTGGGAGCCCAGGGCTGCAGGATGCTGGCATCTAGCCCTTCCTGCTGTGCGAGCATCTGCAGTGGGCCCGGTGCCTCCACGCTTGAGCTTGCACGAGAGCCTCCTGGAGATGCAGAGGGTCGGGTGGGCGCCACGTGCTGCCGGGCCGTGGACACCTTGTGAGCAGCGTCGGTCCAGTGGGGTGGAGTTTGGATGGACGCACCTTTGTGGGGAGCGCAGGAGCAGGGTTCTCCGAGGCACCAGGGGCTGGGAGGGTCGTGGCTGGTGTAGACAATGAGAGGTCTCGGCCTTTGCCGGATACAGAAGGATCTGAAGGATCGGGAAGGAGAGGCTCCATTAAAATAACCGCTTTGGCGCAGTTCTGGAAGGAGAGGCTGGCCGGCATGGAGGGCTGTGGGCAGAGGAACAGCTGTTGGAGGCGAGGATGGTAGGACAGCGCTAGCTCTGGGTGTGGCCGTGGGAGGAGCCTCTGGAGGCCAGTGAAGGACAAGGCCACTGGGGCTGAGGAGGCAGGTGTGTGTGCCCTGGTTCTCCCGGCCGCCCCCCTTGGGGTGGAGTGGCTGTGACAGAGTGACAGGAGAAGAGGGACCCAGGGATGGCACCTGAACCCCAGCTCCGCCATCACCTGTTGCGGAGCCAACTAGTCATGTCTTAGGTGGTTATATGACTTTGTAGTTCAGAGGCTTTTCAGGCTGCCCTAGATCCGCCCACAGTGGTGCCCAGAGCTGGCAGGTTAGGCGTCACGCACCTCCTTTTCCAAATTTGGAAAGTCTTGTGCTGGTTCATTGCCAGGCAGATCACAGAAGTGTTAGCAGCGCTCCTGGGGGAACAGCGATGACGCTGGAGGGGAGAGTCAGTAAAGATTGTGAGTCCTGTGGGTTGTTTGGCCGTGGCCGCTTTATTTATCATTCCCCCCTCGGTCCATCCTTTTTCATGCCTGGGGTTGGTGGTGATTTTTGAAAGGAGGCAAGCGTAGGGCACCACCGTAACTAGGTGAAGAAGCTCAGAGCTGCCCTAGTTGTCTGGGCTAGAGACCCAGCCTTGCCTTCCCCCTGCGCCCCCCTGTCCTCCCACCTTCCTGCTCCAGGAACCCCTCACCCCTCGCCCCTGCTCCTCGTGCACTGGCTGATGACGACCAGTGTGTGGCAAGCAGATGAGGAGAAGACGTAGATGTTCTCTTCCATCTTACTGCGTCAGAACTCATCCCGGCGACCCACTTGTCTCCTGTCCCCAGAGCTCTAATGCAAACTGGAACTACCAAGGGGCCGGCTGCTGCCATCAGCCGCCGTGGAGCATTTATCCTCCGAGCCTGGGGACCACGGAGCTGGTTACACATTGGCTAACGAAGGCAGGAGGCTGGTCACCTGTCTCCCGCTGCGGATTTGGGGCAGAGGGGGGATTTGGGCTTCGAACAGGCATCTTCACATGCTGTTTTCAGCCCTTAGAGAAAAATATATCAAACCTTCAAGTCCCTGGGGCACAGATGAAAGATTTCCAGATATCTCTGCAGTCAGATCCCACACAGGATGCAGTAGTGATAACTCGTGTTCAAACAGGCTCTTCCTGACGGTGAGCTCTGTTAACAGTGCAGATAATAATTCCCACGGCATTATTTGTGTACTCGATTGTTAGTTCCACAGAAGTTCTGGATTTTACGAATCTTGGGGGTCGTGGATCTAAAGACCAGCCTGGAAAACGTCCGGCTGTCGTCACACACACTTAGGTGGCTGCTCTTCGACAGCTCCTGGTATTTTGTTTTTACTCCACAGGCTGTTAGGAGGGTCCGTATCAGACTCTTCCCTGTGTTTTTTGTTTGTTTGTTTTTTTTACAGTCCAGATCTTTTATTTTCTTTACACCCATCATGCCATGAATTCATAGGGAATGGGCTCCAACAGTTCAGGCTCCTTTCCGTTGGTTCTCATGAAGTGTGCTTCTCTGGGTGGAGCAGGCTGGAGCTTCAGCTGAACCCAAGTCCCTTTCTCTTTGGCTTCCTTCTTTTTCTCATCATTTTCCTTCACCCGTTTCAGGAAGCTGTCTCGGCTCTCAGGGTGCTTAATATGCTCGATATGCACATGAATTCTCTTGGCAAGAATCTTGCCCTTGTTTGTTTACAGTGATGCCAACAGCGTGCTGGGTAACATTGCAGACTCTTCCAGTTTTGCCGCGGTAACATTTGTGGGGCATTCCTTTTTGAACAGTGCCCATTCCCGTGATATCTGCATTATCACCTTTCTTGTAGATTCGCATGTATGTGGCCAAAGGAACAACTCCATGTTTTCTAAAAGGCCTAGAGAACATGTAGCCGGTGCCCCTCCTCTTTCCCTTTGTGTTGGTCATTTTGGCGAATTCCTGGAAGATGGCAGTTCCGGCCGAAAGGCTCTTCCCTGGGTTTTGATTGTCGACGATTGGGCAGATTTTATTGTTAGGGGAATCCCTTCTGGGGGATCCTGCAGAGGAAAATGTTACCAGATCAGCCCAGCCCCTCGGCCCCTCATGCACTCGAAGGCTAGGAGGATTAGGTAATCTGTAAGAGTTCCTTGGGTTTTCTCCACACAAATTCCAGAGCCTCTTTGCAGCTGTTCAGGGGACAGGTGCAAAGTTGTGTGTTGCCCTTGATTAAATCCTTCTGACTCATCAGCTGAACTGCCACAGAGAGCTGGAGGCCGGAAAAGGGGAGCATCCTTGCGGGGAGCCCCGGCTGCAGCGCGGCGTCTGGCATCGCAAGGGTGACCGTAGGTGGGAGCTGCTCTGGTTGTCACTCCATGGGGTGTTGGCATTTGTTTCCATAAAGTGACAGGGAGGAGGCTTGGCTTCCATTCTATCAGCATCTTAAGTCACTTTTGCCTGACACTTAGCAAGGGAGCCCAGGAAGATGTTTCTGACATATTCCTGTATTTGGGAGTGAGAATCTATTCGTAACTGACAGGGGGCATCCTTTTGAAATCAGGACTGCGCCTCACTGGGCTGCTGAAGTGGCTGTGAGCTTTCCTAGGGGCTCCTGTTCCAGCTGTGTGGACGGCCCTCTCCTCTGCTCTTCCCCTTTGGCCTCGGGCAGGTGGCTTCCCGTGGAGTCCTCTGCTGTATCTGTGAAATGGATCAAATTAAAATCTCTTCCAGCTCTAGCTTTCTGTAATTTAAACAGCGGTTCCCATTTGCAAAGGATGGAGTGATATCACCCTGAGCTAAGGCAGGAGCGGACCGTGTGACAAAGTACCTCCAGCCCTTGGTCTGTGGCCCGTCAGGCCTGCGCACAAGTCCCTGCAGGGGCTCGTGGCGGGAACTGAGATCCCACGTGCCCTCAGGTGCTCTGTCCACACCTGGGCAGTGCTGGAAGGCAGTCCTGGGTCCAAGCCTCCAAGCATCTTGCTTCGGACATTTTCTGATTAAAAATAATACAACATTGCTTTGGATTTTAAATAATTAAGGTAGGGCAGAACTTCAGTTTTTTCCTTTCCAGCGTTTTAATCACATCCATGATACTTATTCATTTTAACTAATTGTAACTGATGACGTGTCTGTCACAGAGTGAGGACCAGTCGTGGCCTCCTCTGTAACTCGTGCTGTTCTTCGGATCTGGGGAAGGACTACAGGAAATCATTGCTTCTCTTTTTTTTAGAGAGAGTGTCTGGAGCTTTCCATTACTACAACCAGAGGCAGGCAGGACTGGCTGAATTATTAAAATGGTAAAATGAAAAGCTGAGAAGACGGGAACCCCTAGTCCCCTTTTCACGTGGGTGTGTCTCGCCAGTGCCTTTGGACCCGCCCGAGGCATTTTGCCTTCAGGAGACATTTGCCAGTATCTGCCCGACCGACCGGGGCGGGGGTGGGGGTGGGGTGGGGGTGGGGGGGAGGGGTGCTACTAGCATCTAGGGGGCAGAGGCCAGCGATGCTGCTAACTGAACACCCTACGATGCCCAGAAGGCGCCCCACCAAGAATGGCCCAGCCCAGAAAGCCCAGAGCACTGCGGTGGACACACCCTGCTCTGGATGAAGGCCAGATACCGCTTCCCTTCCGGAAACCTTTTTTTTTGAGTGTCTCAGGTAGAAATAATAATCTTCTGCCTTCCTCTTCCCCACCTTCTTCTTATCACATGTTACACTTTCTTCTGGTTGGTGGTTATTTGTGACACTTGTCAACCCCCGCTGTCAGAGGTCCACCGACTGTCAGGGTGTTTGTTCCTGATTCACCTTCGACATGAAATCATCTGCAAGTCAAGTGTGAACGCCCACGCTGCTGCCCCGCACAGGTGTGGTGCCGACTGCCGGCATCTGGTAGCGATCACCTGTCACCTGGAATCCGCAGGAGGGCCCACCCAGAGAAACCTTTGCTGGCAGGATCCTGAGCTGGACCTGAGCTACTGCTGAGGGTGGGTGCGTGGGTCTCCGGCCCCTCCTCTGCCCTGGCCCACCTGTAGGGGCACCCAGCTGTCTGGCTTCCATGGGGACAAAACTGCCTGATTCTCAGATCTGAGGATGCCTTCGGACGGGCAGTGGATTGAGAAAACCCTTTCTTCTAAGGTCACACCAAGTTCAGTTGTGATCAGTAGCTGCTGACTCGGTTTCCTCACTCTCACGCCTGGAGTGTGGCTGTCTTGCCTGTTGAGGCCGCACCTTGGGGCTTCCTGTTAAAACTGAAGCGTGTGGAGCACAGGCACTGCCTTGTGATGTCTGTGCTTCCGTACACATCCCACGGTCCTGTCGTTCGGCTGGCAGTGACCGCATTGCTGTCGGTCCTTGAGGAACAATGCCGCTAAGACATAGGTGCTCAGAGGCGCCCTGTGGTCTTTCTTCTGCTGAATGCCCTCGCCCCAGGGACTGAGCACGTGCCTTGTCCTTCTGTGACTCAAGGGCCTCTCACTTGAGTTCCACTTGAACCTGCAGTTTATAAAATGAGGGAAAATGGGGCCCCTAATGAGTTCAGCCCAGGCAGGGTGATTGCAGAAGCTGAGCATCACAGTAGATCTTAGATCAGAAACCCTTCCTCCTGCAAGGGTCTGACTCGAGTCTTCTGCCAAAAGGTAAAACATGAAATTGTTAGGAAAACATACATGTCTTTCTTTGCTTCTTGTTTGTATCTGTCGGTCAACCTGATGCCAGAAAAGAGGCTGTCCCGTGTCCCGTGACAGGGGGATCCTTCGATGGCTCCTGGGGCGGGCGTGCAGAGGCCGGGGCACGGTCAGCGGGTTGCAGGTTTCTGTTGCCCACAGATGTGGTTCTGCCAGGATCCTGTAAATGTGATGACTGGCTGGCACGTTCTGCTGCTTGGAAAGTCAGCTTGTGGAACAGATGGCTCTGCTGACTACCAGGGGTTTCCTTTAAACAAGGCTGATCAGCTCTAGGAAAGCTTTGCAAAGTAGGATTTTCACGCAGGATGTTTAATTTACGGGCAGCTAGAAATGGCCCGGGACAGGGAAGTCGTGGGAGGGTGGCCAAAGGATCTCATAAACTTGGGGCTGGGGGAGGGAAGCCAGCTGCTGAGGTGATGAGTGGGGGCGTAGGTAGGGCCGGCCCCCTCTCCTGGACCCCCCATGTGGTCCTTCCCTTTCTGACATTGGCATCTCTGCAGTGCCAAGGCTTTGCCTGCTTGCCTGCCGGCTGCGCGGTTTTGATGTGGCAGTGAGATCCACTACAGTCTTCCGTTCTTTTTTTTTTTTTTTAAAGCCAAAATGGTGATACAGATATACTCCATGGCATGGAAAAATTCAAGAGGTAATGGTCTAGCAGGGCTGCTTTCCAAAGCAACAGGAAGATAAAGCAGTCCTACCCACCTGAACACATAAAGTATGATTATTTTTTATTTTTCAAAGGCAGGTCTGGCTGTGAGAAAGGATTTCTATTTTGGAGGGGCAGGTTCTGGCCGAGCCTCTCTCTGTCTTCTTTGCATCGGAAGAGCCCATGTATCCAGGGCAGTAGGGAGAGGCCATTCTCCCAGGTTTTTCAGTGCAGACGATCAGGCCTCACACGGAATCGTTACGATGGGTATGGAAAATGGGTGCTACTTGTGAGGCAGAAAGCACTGGAAGATAGTGAACACCACCGGCTGTAGCAGAAAGAGGTCTCCTTGTTCAGTGTCATCGAAGATTCCAAGTTATCTAAGGTGGACAGAATGGAATCTTCTACTCTGCAGCCTGCATCTTCGGGCGGCAAAGTGCAAAACCCGGGCTGGATTCCAGACAGCCGCGGAGTGACTGGAAGGACCCTCACAGTTCAGTATTTGAGTTCTGAAGAAATGCTGTTTTGGGCTTCCCTGGTGGCACAGTGGTTGAGAGTCCGCCTGCCGATGCAGGGACACGGGTTCTTGCCCCGGTCCGGGAAGATCCCACATGCCTCGGAGCGGCTGGGCCCGTGAGCCATGGCCGCTGAACCTGTGCTGTGCTCCGCAACGGGAGAGGCCACAACAGTAAGAGGCCCGCGTACTGCAAAAAAAAAAAAAAAAAAAAGAAATGCTGTTTCCCCTCCTTGGGCTCTGTGAATGCCCACGATAACAAGATGTATTTTATATCTTATGGGGCAGCTGATTTCATATTAAAATTCGTCTCAATGTTTGGAAGTTGCCATGGTCTCAAATACTAGTGAGAATGGATGCCAGGCTAAGTTAGGGCCTTGGATTCTGGTCCTAACAGAGATCCTGGTCTCTCTGCATTGCTGAATTTCAGTTTCTCTGCTTATAGACCCTGGTGGACCTTTAAGTCTCGACAGCTGTAAAATTGGAGGCTTTTACTGTCTCTTTGGGTGCTCGTCCATCAGACCATGCTGGGCCCTGCCCTGTACCACCCTTTCATCCTCCTGTCTGTCTTTGTGTGTTACGTCACTTGGCCTTGAGAACTGCAGCGTCTTTCCCAGGTTTGTGACTTCTCGGAGGACAGAGAGACTCTGCCTTCTCACTGCGGAGTGCCACAGTAGATGCTCAATATATATGTTTGATGAATAAATGAACAAAAGGAAAAAGGAATAAGTGAAAACTTGCTGAGATGTTGAGACATCATTTGTGTTCAATTAGTGTCAAATGCAGTAATAGTCACACACTTGTTTCTCTCTCTGATGTCCACAAAGCAGAACGCTGACACAAGAAATGACGTTGAAGCATGGAAATGGGCGCAGGCAGTGTGACCCCAGGTTTAGCTCTCAGCCATGAGCTGTGTAGCCTTGGGGAAAGCACACACCCTCTCTGAGCCTTTACACTCCCCTAACCTGTGGGTTCTAGAAACCTCATTCTGATAGATGATGATTCCTGCCTGGCTCTAGCTCTAGAAGTTGGTGATCTGTGTGTCTTATCAAAGGGGGCTTTTTATTGAAACTCAAAAGGTAAGACTGATCTGTCCTGGGGTCCCCATCTTTGCAGTGAGGACATGTGAGAGACACAGTCCTGAATCCTTTAGTGCCAAGAGCAGGTGGATGGAGCTTGTGAGCCTGTGACAGTGGCAATTTTGTGTCCAGGTAGAGCCGAGGGTGGTCAAGTGTGTTTTAAAGTACTTAAAAAAAAATAATCCTTATTTTTTAGTTTTTGGTTCATAGCAATATTGAAAAGAAGGTACAGAGAATTCCCACATCCTCCCCCCCGCCCCACCCCCCAGTACATGCAGAGCATCCTGGACCATCAGCATACCCCGCCAGAGTGGTACATTTGTTACAACTGATGAACCTACACTGACACGTCATCCTCAGCTGAAGTCCATCGTTTGCATTAGGGTTCACTTTTAGTGCTGTACGTTCTGTAGGTTTGGACAAATGTGTAATGACACGTATCCATCATTATGATATCATACAGGGTATTTTCACTGCCCTAAAAATCCTGTATGCCACAAAGTTTCTTTTTAAAAATAAACTCAACCACCTTTTGGTTTATTTCATCAAATCCAAATATTTCATTTCACTCTGAGGTCAAATCCAGATCTCCTAGGTTATAACCTCCTTTGTAAGAGACCTCACGATTCATCTTCATATCCTTTTCAGTGCCACAAACACAATAGTTGCCCCATAATTACTTGTTAAGAGATTAAAGAAGGGAAATCAGCACTTGGGAACAGCTGTCTAATCCCAGCGTCACACCTGGCCTGGCCTCGAGCACTTTTCTTAGAAACAGCCTCTCAGTCTTTGGCATTTCCAGGCCTAGAGAAGGCTGTAAAAGCATCCGGTTTGATGAGTGGACGTTGTCTTTACCACATTTTCCTTCTGAAGCTTTTAAACAGAGAGATCTATGTTCAGGACATCATGAAGAACTAATGTGTTGATCAAGTACGTGTGAATATAGTGCTGCATCAGATAATATGAAGAACCAGTATCTGCAGTGCCAAGATGTAGCTGGTGGGAAAATGATGGGAGAAAAATCAACACTAAATATTAGTGGTAAAGGGACTTCCCTGGTGGCCCAGCGGCCAAGACTCTGCGCTCCCAATGCAGGGGGCCCAGCTTCAATCCCTGGTTGGGGAACTAGATCCCACATGCCGCATCTAAAAGATCCTGCATGCTGCAACTAAGACCCAGTGCAGCCTAAATAAATAAATAAATATTTAAAAACAAAAACAACCTGTTGATTAAAAAAAATTACTAATGGTAAATATTTAGCACTTAACACAGAATGCCTGCACACAGTCTCAGCTAATTCAGTCCTCACAAGAACGCTCAGCGTTTAGGTACTGGGTTTTTGTTTTTGTATTTCTTTTCCATCCCCACTTGACAGGTGTAAAAACTGAGCCCTCTAGGAAGGAAATGGACAAGCAGGGCTGGGACAGGCAGCCTTCTTTCTTCTGCTCTTAGCCACTGTATTCTCTGGCCTGTTATCCAAGACAGCAAATGCCTGCCTGTCAGGAGTTTTTCCCCACCCGTCGGAAAAATACTCCAAAATATTATTCTAGGAGTGAAACTGCGCGGTCCTTCACTTGGAGGGCCCTGGTGTGAACCGCACCCCCATCGCCGGATGGTGCCTTCCTGGGCCCTTCTTTGTTCTCTCCTTCCTGGGGGTGCACTTGCTCCTTTGTAGTTAGGGCAACAAGTACCTAAGATACCTTGCTTTTGAAAACAAACCTTTTGAGTCGCTCCTTCAAAGCTCCTTGATGAGGAGAGGTTCTTCCTATAAACCTTCCGCAGGTGAGAGATGCTCCATGTTCTGTTTGCTTTTGCAAGCCAAGCCCCGGAGTGTCGGTTCAGGCGGGCGCAAGCCCCCTCCCCCGCTCCTGCCCCCCGCCACCCCGCCAATCCCCCGGAGGCTCCGGTCCGCGCGGCGGCGGCTATCCATCCCGGCGCTTAGGCCTGGCCGCCGAGCCGCGCGCCCGCCGCTGCCGCCGCCGCGCTCCCGGGACTCGGCAGCCGGGCTGGGCGCGCGGCCCGCGGTCCCTGCCCGTCTGCCCCTGCCCGCCCCGCCCCGCTCCGGCGCGCATTTCCATTTTAAACCGCCGCCCGCCAGACCCTCGCCCGCGGCCGGCGCAGCTGCCCGCGCGTCCCGAACCCACGGAGTGGCGGAGGCTGCGGAGCCGCCGAACTGTGCAGAAAAGGCCCGAGGATGAGAGCGGGCCCCGCGCCGTAGACAATGAAGCCGCGGGCGCCGTCGCCCGCCACGGGTCTTGCGCGCCGCGACCGCACCTGCCGGCGAGACAGTCCCCACGCCTGACCGTCCGCCCGCCCGGCCCCGCCGGCCCATGGCTCGGCGCCCCGGGCCCGGACCCCCGCACTCGGGCCGCGCGGCGCACGGGCCGGCGGGCGCCAGGGGCGCCGTTCCCGCAGCCTGAGCGCGGCCCTCGCGGCGAGCCGGGGGCGTGGACCCTGTCCGGGCGCGCCCGCCCTCCCCGCCGCCGCCCGCGGCGACCGCCCCGACCGTGCGGCCCGGCCCGCGGCGCGCTGGATGCGGCGGAGCCCCGGCGGGCGGCGCAGCGGCCGCGGTCCCGGGAGACATGTACCTGCTGGACGACAGCGGCGAACCCGCGTCTCCGCCCGCGGACGCGATGCCGCGCGGGACGCCCCCCAAGAAGACCGTCTACCGCATCTCCGTGACCATGGTCAGGAAGGAGCATCTAGGCGCGCCGGGCCCCGGCGGCCCCGACCCGCGCCCGGTCCGGAGGCCCCGGCCCGCGCGCTCCCCGGACGCGCCCGGGCGTCTAGTGGAGGAGGCGGAGGAGGTCGCGTGCGCTGAGGACCCCGAGGGCCGCCGGCCTCGCGCCTGGGACTTCCGCACCTTCCGCACCCGCAGCACTGGGCAGCTGGAGCTCGGGCGGCTCCGGCCGTGCGCACGCGGCCGGGAGCCCGCGGCCCTGGCCGGCAGCCCCCCGGCAGTGGAGGAGGGGACCGGCTCGCCCGCTCCCGGCAGTCCCGACGTGGAGGGGGCTCGAGCCGCGCCCTTGCGGCGCAGCCTCAGCTTCAGGCACTGGAGCGGGCCCGAGGCGCCGCGGGGCCGGGCCCTGGGACGCGGGAGGCGCCACAGCAGCTCCGGGAGCCTGGCCTGGGCTCCGGGCGGCGAGGCCGTGGCCGACCCCGGGGCCGCCCTGGAGCCCGCGGCCTCCGGGCAGCCCGCCTCGGAGAAGCGCAACACCCTGGACGTGGGCGAGGTGCTCAGCAAGAACGACGCGCTCTCGGACCTGGAGCGCTGGGAGCGCAGCAAGAGCAAGAACCGCACGCTGGACAACAGCGACCTGCAGCGGCTGGAGCGCGCGCGGGCGGCGGCCGCGGGCTCCGGCGCGGCGTTGGAGCACAGGCTGCTGCGCTTCTTCAGTGGTATCTTTGCGCGCAGGGACGGCGCGACCGGCGGCGGTCCCTCCCCGCGGAGCGGCGCCTCGCGGCCGCGCGGCTACTTCAGCAGCCTGCGGCGGGCCCCGGCCGACGCGCACTCGTCCAGCGCCGAGAGCATCGACGGGTCCCCGCGCAGAGGTGGGCAGCGCGGCCGGGCAGGGGAGGGCAGTGGTGGGAACCGGCCGGGGGCCCCGCAGCGGCCTGCCTGGCAGAACACGCCGGGACTTGGGAACGGCTAAAGGACCTGCCCTCAGCAGCCGGCGAGTGGCCGTGCTGGAAGAGAACTCCGGTACTGCGGTTTTTCCCCAGTCATACCGCAGCTCTGGAAGTTCTTGACTGCCTCTGCTCCCAACTGCGTGTGTTGGTGCCTTTCAGGGTCTGTCACTTTAGCCACTGTGAGCCCGTCTAGGGAGACATCACCTTGCCAAGCGGTGCCTTTCTCCCGCAGATGCTGGCGCAGCCAGTTCTCCATAAGCGGGCCCGTGAGCTCGTGCTGCACCGTGCTCTTGCCGGCTGGGATACCTGTGGGCTGCAGCAGGGAGCTGGGGCTTGGTCCCGGAAGCCGCCACGCAGGTGGTGCTGCGTGGCCAGGAGAGGAGGTGTTCATCTTGGTTAATTTCTATCTCACTGTAGGCACTACCATCTGTGAGTGGTGTGATGTGTCCTCGCTGCTTTGGCAGCTCTCACCCTTTGGTAGAGAGGGTTCACTCCAGTGGTCAGAGACGGGTCTCTGCCCACAGCCTTCCTGCCAAGTGGCATCATATGGTGAGAGCTCGTCTGGGCCAGGACTCTTGTTTCCTAGGAATGTATTAGAGCACACGGGCAGGGAAAACCACAGCCCCACGCTGATCCTGAAATCTCCGTTCTCTACTCTGCTCAGTTCTCTGGACCTCCAACAGGGAAGGTTCTGGAGGCAGATGTGGTAACCCTCTCTTGCAAGTATCAGCTGACCTTCTGGTAGTTGTTTGGGGGTCAGAATCCTGCAGAAACAGCACAACTCTCTACGTGCTGCCTGGGCATCGCCCTAAAGAGGCTGGGGGCAGGGTGTTAGGCTAGGTTGTTGCGTCCTTCTCATGGGGAGGGGTGTGAGGGGGATGCCTAAGAATATTGTCCCCTGGGCATTTCATCACAGAAAAATCACTAGTAACGATCCTTCTGCTAATTACCAGAACCCTGCTTCTGATAGAGATGGAGATAGTTGAAGCACTGCAATGTGGGCTTTTCATCAGAGCTTTTCAGCGGCTAACCCACCAGCCCCCGGAGAGAGTGTTCCTCCTTAGCGGACTTCACAGGTTAGCTGACTGCCGAGGGCGTATATTAAAACCAGCCAATACAAAGAAACCACTGCCCTCACTGAAGTTACTTTTAAGGTAAACTGAAGACAGATGATGTCATGTTCTAATACACTCCCTTTGAGCCTCAGGATATGATAGAAAATATCTGAAACCAAGCAGTCAGATGTGCAAATAGTGTTAAAGTCTGAAGTTTTTCATCAGGGAGGCTCTATAGCATCAAGTTACCTGTCGTCGGGCTTGCACTAGTTTAACTTGCTGCACACGTCTTTTGTTTTAACCTGCCTTGGAATACTGTAGAAAGCACCGTGTTTGACTCCAACCATGATCTCAACCCCTTCCCGCGTGCCCTTAAAATATTAAAAAATGATGTGAGTTGTTTTGTTGAGACACTTGGTTTGTACGGAGCTACCACTGCCATCACCTGTGTTCGGTGGAAGTTCAGACGCGCAGGCAGCTGGTTCTGCCTCTAATGGCAGGCTTGCATCTTTGTTCTCAGGGGCTTTGTAGAAAATAGTCATTAGCTGCCTGGGTTCCAGGAGGGGGAGGGGGACCTCAGCAGGAGGGGGAGGGGGACCTCAGCAGGAGGGGGAGGGAGCCGGCCCAGACAGCACTTAGAATGTGTTTCATTGTGGTGGCTGTTGATACAAGTTAAAAGCTTTGGGGTTTGGGTGTTTCCTTTCCTGTCAAACGGATTGATAGTAGATTTGGAGTAGTAAAGGTGTGAAGTGTATGGGACTTTTTCCCTCTAGGGCTGTACAAGATAATAACAAGAGTAATAATTAAAATAATGCTTGGTTGCTTTGTCCCTGTGGCCGTTCCTTTTCAGGGTGGAATTACTTTCATCTGAGAATAACAGCATTGTGGGTTGTGTAGAAAAACCAAATGTTTGTGAACTAGGTTACAGAACACACAGTTGGAACTCTAGGGCCTTACTTCGAAGTTCTAGGTACTCACAAAACTACCTCCTTCACCTGCCTTTGGCTAAAATACCTGAAATGTCAGCGTTCTCAGGATTTTTGTAAGGTCTGTATCTATTACAAGTAAAAGGTGCACCCCACAGCTTTTGGGTCTTCTCATTTTTATCATACTTTTCTACTTTTTATATATTTGCTTCCTGTGACACAGATTATGCAAATTTTAGGTGCTATTTAAATGAAGTTTTGAATTTAGGGTAGAATTCTCTCGGGTAACATTCAGACGCAGTGGCACCCGGGCTCAATCTCCCTGTGAATGTCCACAGAGCGAAGGTCCCCAGAGCCTTAAACCATGGGGCCAGGTGGATCTGCAGGACTTAGAAAATTTGGATTTTAGGAAGGTAAAGTGGTGTGTGTGACAGAACACTGGCCGTGAGGTCGGGCAGCACCCTGTAATCAGACACTAGCAAAATGCAGCAAAGCCGGAGATATTCACACTCGGTATGGTAAACGTGCTTTGCCACCACGAGGCTGCTAAACATTTGCGAACAGAGCTTCCATTTTCAGACCTGTTTGGATTTCAGAGTTACGGGTAAGCCGTTGCAGACCTGTAATGTGAGATAGATAGATATATATATATATATTAGGAGGAGCGGTCGCTAGTTTTAAATCTCAGCCACTTTGTATCAAAATTTGACATCCTTCAAGTATAAAGGACCTTAGAGAAGATTTGTCATCAGGCAAATTTTCCTTTTGTTACACTCTTTCAGCTGTTAAAAGTTTGAATTGACTATAGGAAAATAACTTTAAAAGACTACCGAATTAATTATCATTATTTACTTGGCCTCTCAGAGTTAATTTGCTTAGGCAAGGTACCTTTGCAAGACGGTTAGAGTCTTATTTTAAGAACGCACACAGGCTCACACATCCCATAGCTGTGGTTTTCTTATAATCTGAATTCAACGCATTAGGATGAAAGAATTAAAAGCTCCTGGATGACTCTCTCGTACCTTTTAATCCCTATTGGTCTGTTGAGGCTCTTCCTCTTTCTCCCCCCACCGTGACATGTAACAGTCGCCTCCCAGGTTCCAGGGTGGCTCCTCCCTGTCAGCTTTGGAACTATCAATATCAGGGAGCCCTAGAACATTTCAGAGAGTCCTTATGTCAGATCAAGGGCAGTTCCCTGTTATCTGATATGCGTGTATTAGGGCAGAGTCTGTTGACACAACTATCATGTAATACCGCGAAAGATCGCGTCATAAATGATTTATTCCACTGTAGGGTGTCGCTCTCTGGCGAGGGCCCTCTGCATCCCAGCCAGCCTGCTGACGGATGAAACCAGCTGCCGGCATCCTTGGAACCAGCTGCCGGCAGTGCCAGTCTAGGGCCGCACGTGTGTTCAGGGTGTTCTATTGCTGTCTGGGAGGATTGATTACAGCAATAAATTCATTGATAGCCCAGACTGAGGTTAGCTCTTTAAATGACTAATTTACAGCTGATTTTTGACAGCACATTTTGATGAGTGGCTTTGTTCTTTAATTTTTGATTCCGTTGATTTGTATCACTCAATTTGTGTAGGGTGATAGACTGTTTTATAGTAAAAAAAAAAACTTTCAGTAAGAGGAGAAGCAACAGTGAAATGAAATGACTGAAATAACTTGATGCATTTTTATTTTTGAACTTGATTTGTTGCTAAGACAGGGTTTTAAAGAAAGGATGTAACTGAAAGTTTTTCATTTGAGACAGTTTGAACCAATTACATACTCAGTGTTTTGAAATTCACTTGTGTATGTTGGGTTTTTTTGTTTGTTTTGTCTTGTTTTTGTTTTTGAATAAATGACTCTAGGTAGCAATTTAGGAAAATCCGCATCGTTTTAGTCGTAAGGTTGAATTGTTTTCCTGGAGTTGGAGCAGCCCATTGGGGTACAGACAGAGCTGCGCTGCTCAGCCAGAGACCCTCGAAGCAGGCACTGGAGGCTTAGGCTGTGTCTTGCCACATTTATTTTCTTGAGCTGGAGCCCACATTACAGCATAGTCACCTATTAGCATCTTTCGTGATCTGGGCTTGGCTGGGCTTGGAATATCCTGCCCCCAAAGGGATGTTCAAAAGTGCATCTGCTAAAGAAATCCTCCAGTTTTAACATGGATCCACTGCAACCATCTGGTCGGTTATACAGTCAAGTACTTCTGTTTGGAAGAATAAGACCCAACTGTAAAGCACTGGTACCACTTTTTGTATTTTCAGTCTTTTTTTTGTTCTGTTGCATTAACAAACATTGGAGTTTCTGTGGGGTAATCTGCAGTGGAGCAGAGAGCTAGGGCTTACTAGGGCACAGTTCCTGACTTCCAAGGTCGGTAGCCTGTTGGGGGAGATGGAGAGTTTCCTGTGAGTCACACTTTCATGGGATACTTAGGGGAAGGTATGACTGTTCCTCCATCGGAGCACTAATCCTAATGTGTAACAGTAACCTTGTTTGCATGTCTGCCAATTCTAATAGTCAATGAGTCCCTCCTGGGCGTCCTATTCCTCTTTCTTTTGTAGAATTAAGAGCACTGTGCTTGGCACGTAGACTTGTAATAGGTGTTTGTGGGAGGAACTGAGATGACTGGGGGGGGCACAAAAAGGGGAGCAAATGTCCTTGAAGAGGGGAAGGAGTGAATGAAGGCCTCACAGAGAGGTAAAATGATTTGGGTCTTGCAGGATCAGTAGGAGTTTACCAGGTAGAAAAGAGGAGATTCTCCACCAGCAAGTTGGTTGGGATTTCTATAGTTAACTCCTAAAAAAATTATTCGTGTTCACCAGATCTATATGACTGATGCCACTGTCAGCCATTAAAAAGGATGTTATGGTTTTCAGGAGGTTTGTTTTTTTTTAACTTTTTTTGGCATGAGGTTTTTGTTTATCATGGGAAATTGCCTTTAGGCTATTGTTATTTTCTGTAATTTGAAAAATTATATTTATTTAAAATGCTGACAGTGAGTAAAAGAAAACGTTTTTATTAGGGCAACGATTGAGATAAAGTATGTACAGCTGCAAGCTGCAGTTATATCCCAGGTGATGAACAGAATTGGTATTAAGGTCAACAGATTAGCAAAAGGAAGGGCGATTATTGTCTTTGCATCATTTTGAGAGAAAGTACCATCTGCCCACCATCCTTTTCGGTCTAGGTTTTGTTCAGCTCAGATTAGAGTCCAGTGTGGTGTGGTGATGATGTTTACTTGTTTGTAGGTTACAGCCTCAGGCATTCTGTTTCTCATACATTTCCACTGAGGTAGGCATTCACATTTGTTAGTTTTCTTTTCTCCTGTTCATTTACTTAAGACAAACCTGTAGATGCTCCCGTAATTTAAAAAATCTTAGCACACATCTATTCATTTGGCTGGTTTTAATTCAAAGATGCATCTTGACCCTTTGTTTTCTCATAATCTCGTTAATTTCATTTTCACGTTGGTTTTCAATTCTAACATCACTCATGGATCTGAAGATTCAGAAAGCTTACAAAGAAATCAGCTTCATAGGTTGGAGGATGGGAATCTCTGTTCCCTCTCATTACCAGGGTGTACCAGCCAGAGGCTTGGGAAAGGATCATTTGGCTTCTCCTTATCTAACAAATGAAGATAATTTGAAGAGGTACACTTCATTTGGTGGGAGTGAAAGGGAAAAAGAGGGTTACTTTCTTTTCCTTTTTTTTTTTTTTGTGGTACGCGGGCCTCTCACTGCTGTGGCCTCTCCCGTTGTGGAGCACAGGCTCCGGACGCGCAGGCTCAGCGGCCGTGGCTCACGGGCCCAGCCGCTCCGCGGCATGTGGGATCTTCCCGGACCGGGGCACGAACCCGTGTCCCCTGCATCGGCAGGCGGACTCTCAACCACTGCGCCACCAGGGAAGCCCGGGTTACTTTCTTATATTGTCCTTTGTTGAGAATAGTTACGAAGCACTGGGTCTGTGTCAGGTGTGTTCGTCAGGTGCAAGGTTTCGCCTGACTTAGCGTGTGCCCTTCCTTTGGTCGACACTTAGGAGCACTCCCTTTATTTCGAGGGCTGCCTTTGGGTACCAGTGGAATACAAATGCATGTGTGCGTGGATACTCATCTGTTTGAGATGCTTGTCAAAGGGCAGCTGTGTTCCCTCTGGCCCCTGTGCCTGTCATCGCAAGGACTTCTTTCAGCTGTGCTGCTGACCGTCAGACACTTGAGAATTGACCTGGTGAACAATGCCCCCAGGCTCTCTGACGCAGCTCCTGCCCTCCCTCCTTCTCACACAGACCAGAATTACTCACATGCCACTTCTTCAGCTGATGGGGGTGGGGTCGCGACAGCGCATGTTGATCCATCTTGTACCTTCCTGCTCCGATTAGCAAGGGCTCTAAAACAATGGAAAAACCAGTTGGCCTGGGAACTGTGTGTAACAAGACTTGGGACTTAGGGATGCACACCTGTAACTTGCTTTCCTACAACTTAAGTCCCGCTCCCTTAGACCCTGGCCCGGTCACTGGGGGAGGGGTGGACCCAGCAAGGCAGGCTGTCTCCGTGGTGCCCACCGCTCATCCACAGCTCCCAGATACCTGAATATCTTATTTTTCTGGTTATTTTACTTGCCAGACTAGAATGCCAACCTTCTGAGAATCTGGCCTCTCTTGCATTTAACAGAAGACGCCGCGTCTACTTGCCTGATCTGGCTCCTGGAAGACTCTGGAAGCCAAGTTCCTTTGAAGACACTTGGGGAATTTTAATTTGCAAAGGGAAGCTGGGAGCGTGGAGACTTGTGTCCCGGTTTTTGAGGAGCAGCCGTAAGAAGGGCGCAGTAGTCAGCACGGAGAGTGCGATGCCTTAGGGCCAGGCTGGCTCAGAGCTAGGTAGGCAGACATTTCCCACAAGCCAGCTCTCACCTGAGGGGCCGCTTCGCTGTGTGAAGTGTTCCCGGTCACAGGAGGCTTCCAAGCACAGGCTAGTCAGGGAATGTTGGAAGGGGTCCCGTGTTCGTTGTCTGGGGCTTAGAATTGGTGGTCTTCAAGTCCCATATTAGTTTTTAAGGTCAAGAGTCCTTTCAGGATCTAGGATTTTGATGATTTTTGTACCTGGTCTCTCAGGAAGCAGCTTTCTCCCAAACGTACAGGAAGAGAGGTAGATTTGTCTGTAGTTTCCTTGTACTGATCTCCTGCCTGCTCCCCGGTTCCCCCCCGGTCCCCCAGACCTGGCTGTACCTGTGCCTGCTGCTTTATTCTGCTGGCTAACCTGAGACTTAGGGGAAATGATCCGTCCCATCCCGCCTGCCCCATGGCCACTCCGCAGCTGCCACAGCACAGCTTGTGCTTCCTGGGCTCACGTCGGGCCATCAAGCCCCTCGTGGTACTGAAGCCTTTTGTCCTTCTGCCTTCAAGGTGGTGGGTGATGTCCCGGCGTGATCGTAATCTGATTCTCTCAAAGCCTGTACTTCTTTCTTTTTTGCTTTCTCTTAGTGTTCTTGCCTTGAAAACTGATTTCAGGTATGTGAGTAAGTCGATGATGGTGGCAGGAAGGAATGTTCTGTTTATCGTGGGAGACTTTTTTCAAGTTGCCACGTGGAGAAGGCGCGGCGTCCAGAGTCAGTGGAATAGGTTTGGTCTTGGCCGCAAACTTGGGCTCAAGGTGCCCAGAGAAGTCATTTCACTGCCCTGAGCCCCATCTGCCTCATTATTTAAGTAGGTGTTTAGAATCCCAGGGGCTGATTCTCAGGAAGGCCAGAATGAATAGCTTTGCTTTAGAATGATTGCCTGTAGTATGTTTTGCAAAAGACCCAAAGACAGAACATATGAACTACGTGGATATGCTTGGATTTACGGTTGCTCTCGCATGTAAGCTGGCCCAGGTGGGGCAAGTGCATTTCCAAAGCCACAAGTATGAATCAACCTTGTGTTTTGTTTTCACTACTTCACCCTGTATTTTCTAATTATTTCCCGGTTAACTCCTTCTTTTTAAATTGTTGACCATCGTACCTTCAGTTTATAAGTGGGAGAGCACAGTGGTCTTTTTTTTTTCCCCCCCTTGGGCTTAATCTTTTTTCCCCTCTTGATTCCTGTAACCAGAAGAGTTAACTCCATTAGTAGCATGTGGATTCATTTCATTCCTGATCCGAGCCAAATATGTGTTTATTTCCACGAGCTATTCCGAGCACTGCGTCCTCAACCTGCCTTTCGTGATCCCTGCTTGTGCTTTCCTCCGGGCGAGTGTGTTGCCTGCAAACCAGAGTTGTCTGCATCCCTAGAAGAAGCCGTCTTCCTATTTTACTGAACAGTGATTGATACTCCTCTTGGCAGTGACTTACAGCCTTCCGAGTGACAAGCACTGATGCCGCATGTTGCTTGTTCAGGGGGGTGGAGTGTAACCAAGACCGTTTGGAGCATTCCATATTATCTTCAGATACTCACGTTTTCTAACACCATGATAGAGATGGTGTCTTTGGACCGTGTTGCTGTCAAGCTGATATTCCCACTCTTTTGTACATCGAGTACTACTGCTTTGGATGAGAGCACTGTGGCTCGACAGTGTAAGATCGTGTCATAAAACCTGTTCATCATTCGTGCCAGCAGGTAACCCTGGTGAGAGGCACTTGGGGTTCACATGGGAGAGGTCAGAATGCAGGGAGCTGGGCCCGTGATGGGGCTTCCTCTTGGGACGCACCCCCCGACCCCCACCCCGCCCCGAGACTGAAGAGTGCTAATTCAGTGTACGCTCATGGAAGATTGAGAAAATCTGCCTTGTTGTTGGAAAGAGGCTCAGATGTGAAGAAACGGGGCAGCTTTGGGCAGGCTGTGAGGCTCTGATCTAGCAGTGGGAGGCGTGTTGGGCCTGAACCCAGTGAAGGTGGGATGGAGTGAGGGTCTGCATGTGTACAGGTGTCTCGAGGGTCAAAGGCATGGTAGCCCTTTCTGGAAGCTGTGACCTGGGATGCACCCTCCGGGATGTCCATGTGGCCCTTGATGTGTGATGCCCCCAGGCCTGTCCTCTGGCTCTCTGCGTGCCGGTGAAAGGGGACCCAGGTAGCCTCCTGAGGTGGGAAGCCTGGCCTTTCCTGGGGCCTTGTCTCTGCCCGGGAGCAGGTGACATCCATTTGGCCTGCTTCCGACGCGTGCAGCGCATCTTCAGGTAGCATCCCAGCCCGAGTCTCCGTGGCTGGAGCTTCACCCTGTCTGGAGTGTTTGCTCTGACAGTTCTTCTGCAGATTGTCCTGTTCAGGCCGCATCAGGAAAAGCTCGTGGCCTGGTGGGAAGAGCGACTGTGGGACCCCGGAAGCTCTGCTCGGAATTACCCTCCTAGCACCTGCTGGACCACCCCAGGCGGGCTTTCCCACCTGTGCGCCTGGGGCTGGCTCCGGGCCGCGGGCACCAGATGAGATGACCCGTGTCCGGGGGCTGCTGTCCCATCCCGTTTTACCTGGTCAAGATGCTCACCTCTTTGAGAGTTTTCGCCCCTTTTTCACCCACCGCGACTCTCCTGTGTTCCTCCCCGGGAGTAGAACACGTGCACGGCAGCGGAAGGGAGTTATTTCAAGCCTGGTGCTTTTGTCCTCAGCTCAGTTCCGCCCCACTTGAGTTAACTGCCTTGTGCATCCACTTTTCCCAAGACAGCCAGACACATGCAGAGCCACTTGGGAGGGAGCTTGTCTCTGTACAGAACTTTTAGCTTTGCCCCCGCCCATCCTTAAACTGAGATCTCAGGTTTATGAGTAAATGTTGAATTCTGTATAGCACCTAGAAACGTAATACAGTTATCGTAATTTTTACATTTGCCGTTAACATCGACCAGCGCCTAGAGAATACCACGCCCTACAGCTCTGGTGGGTTATTGACTTTTAGGAGTAGATCATTAACAGAGGAATCGGTTCAGAATTAGAGTATCGGGGAAATGTATTGTTTTCCATCGACGTATACATCACGTCGCGTCTGGCAGAGGATCTGAGAGCCTGCGTATTTTATACCGTGATGCTACTCAGCTATTTTTTGTTTGCTTGTGTTTTCGTACCGGGATAGTAATAGGTGTGTTGTGAAGCCCTTTCAAGCTGGTCACGGGGCACGTGCGGCTTGTTGGCTGAGAGCGAGGCCTCTGGAGCCAGACGCCTGGTTTTGCCGTTTTGTGGCTGTGTGTCCTTGAGCGTCTTCTCTAAGCTCTCTGTGCCGCGGTTTCCTCGTCTGGAAAATAGGGATTGATAACAGCACTGGACCTGGGCTGGTGGTGAGGGGCGAGGGTGAGTGTGTGCCACCCTGCGGGCTCAGGGCAGCAGGGGCACCACGTGTGGCCTGCTTGGGGGTGCCCCACCCCGCCAATGACAGGAACTGTTCCGGAAGGAGGTGCTGCCACCCTGGCCAGCGGGGAGAGCTGGGTGCTGTGTATGTGAGAAATCTTACTCTCCTTTAAAATGAAAAATACTTTCTTCTGTTTAAGGTGGCATGGGTAAAAAATAATGACCCCTTGGGAAGAGGATACGATTTGGGGTTCCATTGATTTATTTTTGTTCCGTTTTGTTTTGTTTGAAATGTACTTGCCCCTTTCATCTCTCCGAAATACATATTTTTAAAATGTTGCTTAAAATTTCATATTTACTTTGTTTAATATTCATACATTATACGTTTTATAAATTACAAAATAATAAATTTAGTATTTAACATTTAAATTAGTTAAAAATTTTGAAATTAACAAGTAATTTATTAGGTAGGCCAAGAAGCTGGGATTGAGAGATGCCCGTGCTGAGGCCTGCTCTCCACTTACACCCCTTTGCGGAGGATGCCTGCATACGTACAACACCTACAGGAGGTTTGGACACAGCCCCTGACCGACAGATTCAAATGCCACTTCCAAGTTCCGACTCAGGAAAGCTTTCCAAATAACCTCCTTCCCCAGTTCCCCGTCCCGTCCGTCCTGATGAATCCCACGACGTTATTATTTATGGGGTTGGTCTGAGACCTGCGGGTTAAAGGTCAGGTAGATGGGGGCTGTAACAGCCTCTGTCCAGGGAAGCAGGGAAAGGATGAACCCCAGCTCTGAACGTGCGCACTGTTCTCAGCAGAAGAATCCAGGTATTTTCTGTCAAACAAGTGTGCATTTCGGAGGCAGTTAGTTTTCCACACGGCAGGAGATTTTCGTGGCATTTTCCCTTTTCTTTAAAGTCTTTAGAGAGAGATCCATCCCTGGGAAGGAGATTAAGGCCTCAGGTTCCATCAGGACAGGTCGCCCTTTCAGTCCGGGCTTCCTGGGTGGCAGGTGTTAACCAGCACCTTTTATGCCCAGGAATTTCGTCCCCGTGGCCCCTGAAGCCTGACTTTTATTTGTAGCAGGCGTGCCTTTGGGGTGATAATATGATTTGTGCGTCTAACGCCAAGCAAATCCTAGAAAGGCCCTTCACCTTAGATACCAGCTGACACTCCACTTCAGGTGAGTTTCCAAAGTTGGATGCACTTGGTGCATGTCAGTTACAATTTGATAAAACTTGCAGATAAAATCCCTGTATACGTGGCAACCAGCCTTTGAAACTCAAATTGTTTGTTTAGATGACCTGTCAGCTCTTCAGTTCTTCTGTTTCCAAAATAAACAGGAATGGTCCCTTCCTTCACAGGGCATGGCCAGAGATTCATCTGGGATATTAACAGATTTGAGGGAGGGCAGGAGTTCAGCATTCAGCATCTCTTGAGGGGAAGCTCACGTGCCCAGGAGTTTAGGCTCTCTGTGGTAGAAGGTTGTCCCCTGGATCTCTCCTCTGACCTCTGTCCTGGGACAGTCAGGTGTGGGCTGTGTCCCGTCCTCCGGGTCTGTGGTCGGTCGCGGTGTCTGTAGGAGGTTTCAGGTGTCGGGTCAGAGTGCCTGTTGCGGTGTGAGGTCCTGGATGTGCGGCGGGCGGGGCGGGGGGGGGGGGAGCGCTTTGCCCGTCCCAGAGGCGTCCCTTCATTCTCCAGCTCTAGGGGTCAGCGAGGCCCCAACAGCTCAGTTGCCGTTCGCATCGCCGGCCCCTCTGCTTCAAACACACGTCTGGACTCTTCTGCCACTCCCGGGGCCCTCGGCGTGCCCTGCAGATGCAGGCTGCTCTCAGGAGGATCAGCTCGCAGCACCTCACGCCCCGGGCCCTGCGAGGGTCTGTTGTGTCGTTTCTGGTTTCGGGTGAATTGGACTTTCTCCTTACGTTGAGGTTTTTGTCCTGCCTGTGTGTGACGGCCCGTGCCCGTTTTATGGCCAGGACAGGGGTCGCTGCGGCTGAAATAGAAACCGTGATTTATTTCACGGGTCGGGGCCGTCCAGTGGTGCCTGGCCTCTGGCAGTGGAGGGACCGAGTTTTGGGGTCTCGGGAGCAGCGAGGGGGACAGCGGGTCCATCCTAGATCCCCTCCCTGCCCCGCAGTCTGGAGCTCCTGCCACCAGACTGTGCTCTTTGAGGAACAGACCAATTATGCTTATTTTTAGACTGTTTTGTTGTCGTGTCACGATAAGGCAATTGAGAGTGACAGCCACACCTACGTAATGTTTTCCAGGCTGGGCCCTGTTGGGAGCGCTCGGCTTGTTCCAGAAACCGCACATCAGTAGGGCTGATGGCTTATCTGTGGAGAGACCTCTGCGGAGCTGCCTGCGGAGATGGACGGGGAGGTTGAGGAGGAAGGAGCCCGTACCACCCGTCAGTCGGGGGCTCCCAGGCTCCAGCTGTTAGTTGGTCCACTTATGACCTGCGCTCAACTCTAACATCCCTGCCGCCCGGAGATGGCCCGGGGGCTGTGGGAGCTGGAATGGGAGTGGTGGGAGAAGTGAGGCTGCCTGTCCTCGCTGTCACTGCGCGCCCTGTGGGTGGCAGGGCCGGAGCTTGTTCCATTCGTAGGCTCTTAGAGACGCTGACACAGTACCAGGCGACTTCGTTAACGGGCGGGGTTCAGCGACTGCAGTGGGTCTCCGTGCAGCCCCAGAGCTTACGTTTGGGGACCGCGCAGAGAGGGGCAGGCAGAGCACGTGTGCAGGTCTGTCAGCCACGGGGCAGGGATGGCGTGGGGCTGCGGTCTTGGCCGCTGCAGGTTCCCATGGTCTCAGGGCTGTTGTTCTCCTGGCCTCCCCGCTTTCATTGTCATTTATTTCCAAGGTGTGATTCCTGAGGGGCCTCCATCTGGGAGGCCTGGAATGGGGATCTTCCCTACCTTGCCTCCTGCATCTCAACCCAAGCCATGAAAGGTCGGGAATGTTTCCCTGGATTCCCCTGCGGTTTCTGCCTCTCAGAGCTGGGATGGTGGTAGATTCGCGTGCAAGTGTGTGTACGTGTGTGTTCACACACCTGTGCAGCCTTGGCTGGCCGGGCCGAGGCTGATTGTGTCCAAGCAGGTGGGCAGTGAGCTCGTGACTTGCACCCCAGGCTGGGAGTGCACTCAGGCTGGAGAGTTTGCTTTCCAGGCTGTGTTAAGCCCTTGAGGATGTTTAGTGGTGCTGACAGTGTGTTTTTTGTGTTTTTTTTTTTTTGTTTTTTTTGCGGTACGTGGGCCTCTCACTGTTGTGGCCTCTCCCGTTGCAGAGCACAGGCTCCGGACGCGCAGGCTCAGTGGCCATGGCTCACGGGCCCAGCCGCTCCGCGGCATGTGGGATCCTCCCGGACCGGGCCACGAACCTGCGTCCCCTGCATCGGCAGGCGGACTCTCAACCACTGCGCCACCAGGGAAGCACCTGACAGTGTATTAAACAATATTTCCTCTATTTACTGTTTTCCCTGGACCGATTGTATCTGATGGTAGAGGTATCTAACAGCTGCATACATATGTCTGAGGAAGTGAGACTGTAGTCAACGCACAGGTGACTGCGAGCCCCGGGTCTCACTCCTCGCTGGTTTTCACGCAGTAGTGTCCCTGTTTTCCAGTCGCCGATGGGTCCGAAGGTGCGCCTCTTATCTCTTCCTTGGACAAGGAGGGGGACTTACTTCCTGCCCCTTGCTTGGGGCCAGTGCAGTGGCTTCCCGTTTACTGCTCAGAGGACTTCAGTACGCATTTCTGAAACAAAGGACCCTGGAAAGTTAGAGCTGAGGGACTGTGACCCCGGCTCCACCCCACCCTTCTAAAGGTGAAGGCCCTGGCTGTCGAAAGGACAGGCCCAGGTGGGCTCCTGAGGCTTCAGACGCCCCAGCCTCCCTCCCCCTCTGCCCCGAGGCCTGGCGCTCTAGGTGGCATCTAGCTGCAGAGAGGCAGAGCTCCAACTGGAGCATTTGACGTTTGCATTTGAAACTTTTCGGCACAGGTTTTAGTTTAGAAGGAAAGTAATAACCAGGAAGGGACGCGGTTTGTTCTTACTCTCTTTCTTTTTTTTTTTTTTTTTTTTTTTTTTGCGGTACGCGGGCCTCTCACTGCTGTGGCCTCTCCTGTTGCGGAGCACAGGCTCCGGACGCGCAGGCTCAGCGGCCATGGCTCACGGGCCCAGCCGCTCCGCGGCATGTGAGATCCTCCCGTACCGGGGCACGAACCCGTGTCCCCTGCATCGGCAGGCGGCCTCCCAATCACTGTGCCACCAGGGAAGCCCTTACTTTCGTATTTTTTATTTTGTTGGCCACACCACACAGCTTGTGGGATCTTAGTTCCCTGACCAGGGATTGAACCCACGCCCCCTGCAGTGGAAGCGCGGAGTCCTAACCACTGGACCGCCAGGGAGGTAAGTCCCCAGGCACAGTTTATTCCTAGTCCCTCAGCCTTTGCAGGCAGATTGTGAGACTGACACGGCCCTGCTGCCCCAGGGGCCGTGCTTGGTGGCAACCAGATGCTGGGCTCCTCTGGCAGAGACACGGCCTCCCCATGAGGTGGACCCAAGTCAGCTTGGGTGGGTGTGTTGGTCTTGGATTTTGCTTGCTCTTGCTGTATCTTTGGATGAAGTCATTGTGTTTTTTCTTTGCTCACGATTTTTCCCCCCTCCCGTCCGGTTTGAGGATTGGTTTTGAGAAGTCCAAATCAATGGTTTTATTTTCAGAGTTCTAAATCCAGCCGTGTAAACACTTGGAGTCTGGGCCTAGGGTTTAGCGTGGATTTGTGGCTATTTCAAAAATGCCAGGAGCCTTCTTGGAAGCCGCCCACTGCTGGGTTTTCTCTGATTAAGCGGTGAGCTGGGGATCTCAGAGCTGTCCGGTGAGAGTACCAGAGCACTGGGGTGGGAGCTGTTTACTGGAAGTTTCTACCCCTCCCTCCAGATTCTGTTCCCTAGGTCAGGCAGGGCCCAGGGAAGTCTGCCCCCTTGTGAGGGACCGGGGCTCTGGGTGCTAGGTGCTGGGTGTTTTCTTTTTTGTGGGCAAGGCCAGTGTCTCTGCGGGTGGCCACTGCTCATCAAGGGAGGGGAGAGGTTGGCCCTTTTGAAAGCCTGTGCTTGCCAGTGACGTACTCCCAGAAGTGGGAAACTGTACACGTTTCCACTGCAATAAGCAAAAGTACATTTGACACATCTTCGGAGTCTGCTTACGGCCTCGAGGTTAATGATTTGAGATGCGCCAGCATCCAGGTGGGGCTCCAGCGAGTCTGCGACTGGCTTTGATTCACCTCCTTCCGTGCCTTCCCTCACCACGGAGCAGCGCTGGGTCGAAGATGATCAGATACCCACTGTTACGGTGCATGTGACCACGGTAAGGTCTCGTGTTGGCGAGTACTGCC
Source organism: Pseudorca crassidens (assembly GCF_039906515.1). Classification (NCBI taxonomy): domain Eukaryota; kingdom Metazoa; phylum Chordata; class Mammalia; order Artiodactyla; family Delphinidae; genus Pseudorca; species Pseudorca crassidens. Next base: position 5,102,756 of record NC_090301.1, on the reverse strand, counting down.
AAGCGGATGCCAGGAGAACCCTCGGTGAAATGTACCTCTTGCTGTGGGTTCACATCTGCAGGGGCCCCAGGGGCAGAGAGCCTGGGGGGGCTTCATGCTCTGGGGACCTGCCTCTGCCTTCCTCCTCAGTGTGGCCTCCATCATGCGGGCCCCTCCACCACTGGGATGCAATGCTGGCCAAGCTTGGGAATAGCGGCTGATGACGTCCAAGGCGCTGGAAGTCAAGGCAGGGATGCAAAAGTAAATTTCCTAGGAGCAAACTACACGGTGCATCGTGAAGCCTTCCGAAGAAATGAGTACATCACGATAGCTAGTTGGTTAGCTACTTGCAAGATACATCGCTTTGCAAAAATTATACAGCTGTCTTGAAAGGATGTAACTCAAGCAGTAAGTTCAGACCCCAGGCACGCACAGTGAGTGGACCTTGAATATCTGTAGATGTTTTACGTAGCCAGAGCCACACACAGACCCCCTGCCCCAACCCCGCCTGGGCCTCTGGCCCCTCTCCCATATCAGCACGCGGCACCCACCTTCCCTCTGCCCCTCCAGCCAGGCACCTGGCCTTCCCCTCCTGCATCTGGTCCCTCAGCGGTCCTGGGAGCGCTACCTCTCCCTCCCCCCCCCCACCTCCCCCGCCTGGGCCCGCAGAGAGCAGGAGGGAGGGGCCTCGCCGCCAGCCCTTCCTAGCGGGTCTCTCACCAGCCAGAAAGCATGACTCCTGTATCATCTTCTCACCCTTAGAGGCCAGGCGACTTCACTCCCATGAGGAGAAGACCCGCACTCTGTCCTCCACCCCAGGATCGAGCCACACTCCGTCCTGCTCCCGCCCCCGCACTTTCCTCAGTTGCCCCCGCGCCCCCCCCCCCCCGCCGCCTGCTCTTCCCCTGGCTGTACCCCGTCCTCCAGGCCCCAGGCTTAAATGCCAGCGCCTCCGAGCCCCCTTCCTGACTGCCCCGGACCTCCTCCCCCCGTCCCTTTCCTGGGTCCCTGTACATCCTGCTGGCATCACGGGCTGGCCTTCCGGACCTGTCTGTGGGCTCATTGGTCTTCTGCCCTAGACAGAGGCTTTCTGAGGGCGGGGTCAGGTTGGAGTTGGTCGAGGGCACGCCCTGGTCCTTGGTGCTGCCCGGCTCCCGAGATGGGTGCACGGTACGCCCCGGAGTTGGTGGCTGGGTCGGGACTGGCGGGGCGCCACAAGCAGAGAGGCCCCTGTGACCCAGCATGGTCGGCGGAGCGTCAGAAAATGCTCCCCAGGTCTGGCTCCGTGATCTGGGGGCCTTCCTGGTGGGCACCCCCTCACGCTCTGCGGCCGTTGCTGTTGCGTAAGGCCCTTGCTGGAGGCCAGCTCCTCAGGGAAGCAGCCTCCAGGAGGCAGGCAGCATCAGTATCCCCTGAGGCCTGCGTGCTCTTGGCGCCCACCGTGGGGGAGGTCAGGCTGCCCGGCTGCAGAGCAGTCCCCCCACAGGGTTCAGGCACCCTGAGGAGGTGGGCAGGGCAGGGACTTTGGAGCTGGGACAGTTCCCAGAGTTGTCCAGGTCAGGTAAGCGGGCCAGGCCTTTATGCCTGGTACCCGTCCGTGGTGAGCCGTCCAGGGGCTGGGTGCTTGGGTTACGATGCTCTCTTCGGCCACTGTATCAGAATCAGGAGGCAGTCAGCCACCAACACTCCCCACGGCCAGACCTCGGGGCTGCCGCCCTCCATGGTCACGTGAAGGTTTTGTCAGAAACGCTTGTTAAAAGGGCATCAGAGGACTTCCCTGGTGGTGCAGTGGTTAAGAATCCTCCTGCCAATGCAGGGGAAACGGGTTCGAGCCCTGGTCCGGGAAGATCCCACATGCCGCGGAGCAACTAAGCCCACGCGCTACAACTAGTGAGCCTGTGCTCTAGAGTCTGTGAGCCACAACTAGTGAGCCTGTGCTCTAGAGCCCTCAAGCCACAACTACTGAGCCCGTGCACCACAACTGCTGAGCCTGCACCCTAGAGCCGGCGAGCCACAACTACTGAGCCCGCGTGCCACAACTACTGAAGCCCGCGCGCCTAGAGCCTGTGCTCCGCAAGAGAAGCCACCGCAATGAGAAGCCCGCGCACCGCAACGAAGAGCAGCCCCCGCCCGCCGCAACTAGAGAAAGCCCGCGTGCAGCAACAAAGACCCAACGCAGCCAAAAATTAAAAAAAAAAAAAAAGACATCAGAAGCAGTTGTACTTGCTTCTTATAGGAGGATGTAGAAATTAAACAGAAGACTTAACTGAGAACTGATCTTACTTAGCTTTTCTTCACACGCAGCAAATTCTGTCTCTGCCAGAAATGATCTAGGTTCCTATGAAGTAGTAGCAGATCCTGTGAGTTGCTCCCCAGCAGTTGGGAAGTAATGGCTTTTCTATTTGGGAAACAAGACAGTTTGGATGCTACTAATTTTGCAGAACGTATCATGAATGTTTCATAGAAAGTAACAGAAATCACGCCTGATTCTAGAAGGCGACCATCTGCTTAGCTTTAAGTGTAGTGACGTAAAGAATAAGGAATAAAGGTATCTGGAGGCTCCTTTCTGTGCATCTTCTGGCTTCACAGGGGCATTTGTTCCTTTCACCTTGCTCAGCATCTTCTCCAGCCCTCTGGCGAGGTGTCCTGCTGTCACTGCACACCTGCCTTGTTTGTGTCCACATGGGACTCCTTCCCTCCCGAGAGGCTGTGTGTAATTAGAAAGCAAACACAGCTCAGATGTAGAGGATGAACGGCCAGGATGCGTGGGGACTCAGGTTCCTTCCTCCCTGTTTAACCTGTGTGGCATTGACACAGGCCTCCCTGTGCAGGATGAGTTTCCGCTGTGGCTTTGCACGGTGTGATGGGCGGGGATGACGGGCAGCACCCCCCAGAGTTGGGGAATGAATATACATACATACACGTAGAATTTCATGTCCATTCTTTTGTTTGTTTGTTTGTTTGTTTGTTTGCGGTACGCGGGCCTCTCACTGCTGTGGCCTCTCCCGTTGCGGAGCACAGGCTCTGGATGTGCAGGCTCAGCGGCCGTGGCTCACGGGCCCAGCTGCACCGCGGCATGTGGGATCTTCCCAGACCGGGACACGAACCCGTGTCCCCTGCATCGGCAGGCAGACTCTCAACCACTGCGCCACCAGGGAAGCCCATGTCCATTCTTTTACTACTGAATGGACCTCGTAACTTCAGAACCACCTAAGGATCTCTGGCAGTCACAGTCTGAGGACTGAGAAGTCTGGAAATAAGGGGGACCGTCTCCTTGTGTTTCTCCCTAGTTCGATGCTTAGATAGTGAGGCTGACATTGAAAGCCTTCCTCCTGTGCTACCTTGATGACCACGTGGGTGGCTCACCTCATGCTCCTCTGGTTGTTAGAAGCGTAAAGAGGAGCCAGTCCTTTATGAAGAAAGTATCTCTACTGCCTTTTCTCATTACAAAGGTAATACCTGCCCATGGTGAAGAATTAAAACAGGACCAAAGTCAGTAAAAGCGAAAAGATCCCCCTGCCTCTTCCTCCTAGAGATAATAACCCAACTAACCTCACAGCAGCGGCTGTCATTCCAGACAGCCTTCCTTGCGGTGGTTTATGTGCTGTCGAGCTCACTCATTAATTACCTGGTGCCCAGCTGTGGGCTGAGGTGACACGTCCTGTGACCCCGTCTCTGTGCTCAGCATATCGCACGTCATCTGCCCTGGGGCTTTTCCACGCAAAGGCAGATTTTGTATTTTGTGCAGTCTGCACCCGAGCCTACATACCGTTACAGCCGTGCCTGTTCCGTGTGAATTGGAGCTGATCAGGGCACAGGGTGAGGTGCAGCGGGGCGCCTTGCTGGGGAGAGAGATAAGAGTGGGTGGCGAGTCCCGCAGGTGCATGTGTGTGACGGGACCGCTGGGCACCCAGCCCGGGGAGCAGAGGAGAGGAGCAGGGTGGTGGCCGTCTTCCCCAGGAGCTTCTCAAGCAGGGGACCGAGGTAGGTCTTGCACAGATGCTGGGCAGCATCGTCAGGCCGGATGCAGATGACGGGTTTGACCGTCGCCAGCCCCTCTGTTGTGGACTTCAGGTTTTGATCCCTTTCTGTGTATAAACACTGGAAATTCTTCTGTGCTGAGAACAGGGGAGGGCCGAGATGGTGCGTGCGTGTGGGGCGAGGTTGCCAGGATCAGCAGTACAGCGACGGGCACTGCCCTGACCAGTGCAGAGTTGGCACAGTTGCTCTGTTTTCCAATTTTTCATCCACTGCTCGTGACCAGTACTGACCCTGAATGTCAGTGACAGAGGGGCCCAGAAGCCGTGCAGCTCCTGAAGTGCACGGTGGACACACAGGTGTGACGATGGAGGTGGGCCTTCATCTCTGCACTCGGCAGTCCGCATCCTTGTCTCTCAGACAGGAGGCCCTGGACCGGGCCCACAGGGAGGAGACATCGATCTGTGTTTTTCAGCTGACTCAACGGACCTTCTACCAAGATCGTGATTAGATTTGCTGGACATTACAACCTAACGGGCAGTATTTATTTTAATCTTGTAATGCAGCCGCAGAATTGGTAGCGGCACCGTGAAGTCACCGCCCATTTCCTGTGCAAGGGCTGCAGACCTATTTGTGGGAAAAATCATTCATGCTAACTCAAGACGAGCCCTGCTTCCACCTTGTAAAGAGAAATATCCCAGCTCTTTTTGTTTTGATTTGCTTTTATCGACGTTAAGTCAAGGGTTGTATTAGCCAAAGGCCATTATGAGGCTGTGTCGAGAAACCAGGGTCTCTGAAACCTCCCTTTTGGTCAGCGCAGGCCCATTAAATGGAGAGAGGCTGGGCCTGCCCTTAGCACCAGCCCGCCGTGGGTCTGCGTGGAAGGAGGTCCTGGAAGAGAAGATTCTAGGCCGTGAGGGCCAAAGGGACCAGATGCAGCCCTCGTGTCTCACAGGGGAAGGGATGGGGGCCCGAAGAGGCCGACTGACTTGCTTCCTGGAAGCAGGAGTTCCCACCTCCAGCTGGAGAAGTGCTGGTTACTGTCTCCTGTCTCGTGCGGTTGGTCCTTGTGAAGCAGCTCAGAAGTGGCTGAGCACATCCATGCCACACACCCCTGTGACGCCTGCCGTCCCGCATGGAATGCTGATTCTCCGACGGCGATGGGCAGGCCGTGGTAACCGACGCAGAGCGGGCTCTGTGCCTTTTGCCCCTGGGGCGGGGCTTGTGTGGTCCTGGGCCTTGCTGGCCACGTGGCCTCCGCTTGTCCACCAACCTTACAGGTTTTTTAGACAAAATTCAGGGGCAGCAGGGAAAGAGTTAATTCTGCCTGCTCATTCTGTAGTCATCTTCCGGATTCATTGTCATCTGTTACCAAGCCATCCCTTATTATAAACATTGATTGCACCAAGAAGTAAAAAATATTACTGACTGTTTGCAATTCTCTATGAAATTAAAACTGTCGGGCTCAGTTATATCCAGCACAGGACTGACAGAAGTGCAGCCTATGAATTGTAAATATCTAAGCCATCTCTGTTTTTTTCCAGGATTTATTTTAACCAGGAAAATTTTCTTCTTTCAGCTTTGTCTTAACTTTCACAAATAAAGTGGTTGTTGCCCACCAGCAACATCTAAGCTGCATAGTAGTGATTACCTTTTGGGGCGTCCCTGGCGGCCTAGTGGGTGACTGCGTGCTCCCAATGCAGGGGCCCCGGGTTCGATCCCTGGTCAGGGAGCTAGATGCCGCATGCCGCAACTAAGACGCAGTGCGGCCAAAATAAATAATAAGTATTTTTTTTAAAATTACCTTTTAATTCATGTGTTGACTCAAACTTCAATAAGAAAAACAGCTGTAACCTATCTCAGAAAAACGGCTGTGAATTTAACCTGCCGATTTTATTTTGTCTGGCAATTTCTGGCTCACACCTTTTCATAAAACGTCCTCATTTAAACATTTTCATTTTCAAAGACTCGGCAGTTTCATTGTAGGTGTTAAAATGTTTTAAAGACTCCTTAAAGTCTGTTTACAATTTAAAATCTTCTCAAAATGTAGGATTCTGACTTTGGTCTGAGATGACAACATTTTGCCACTGCTTAGATGCGCCAGGAGGCTGTGTGTCCTTGGCCATGAGGTGGCATTTTAGTGGTGGAGCTCCGTATGTTCTGAGGGTCCTTGTCTCAGGACCCTGGTGTGGCAGCCAGTGTTATTGTCTCACAATTATTAATCACACCAGCCATCACTTAGAACTTCTTGTTAATCTTCCCACTTACAGAAGCTCTTACCCAGGGCTCAGCTGTAAGTCCTCATAAAGTCCAGGTTGAATATTTCCTATGTGGTATATATATTCTTTTTCATATTCTTTTCCATACGGTTTGTCACGGAATATTGAATAGAGTTTCCTGTGCTCTACAGTAGGACCTTGTTGTTTACCCATCCTACACACATGTATAATAGTTTGTGTCTGCTAATCCCAAACTCCCATTCCTTGCGCCTGCAACCATCCCCCCCGCCCATCAACCACAGTCTGTTCTCTATGTCTGTGAGTCTGTTTCTGTTTCATAGATATGTTCATTTGTGTCATATTTTAGATTCCACTTATAAATGATATCATATGGTATTTGTCTTTCTCTTTCTGACTTACTGGTACTTCGCTTAGTATGATAATCTCTAGACCCATCCACGTTGCTGCAAATGGCATTATTTCATTCTTTTTGATGGCTGAGTAGTATTGCATTGTGTGTGTGTGTGTGTGTGTGTGTGTGTGTGTGTAACATACATACATACACACCACATCTTCTTTATCCATTCATCTGTTGATGGACATTTAGATTGTTTTCCTGTCTTGGCTGTTGTAAATATTAGTGCTGCAATGATCATAGGGGTGTGTGTATCTTTTTGAATTATAGTTTTGTCTGGGTATATGCCCAGGAATGGGACCGCTGGGTCATATGGTAATGCTGTTTTTAGTTTTCTGAGGAACCTCCGTACTGTTCTCCACAGTGGCTGCACCAATTCACATTCCCCCGAGAGTGGTTCTTTTAGGAACTCTGGTGTTGATAGAAGGCCCCTAACTTCAGCTTGGAGACCGGCCTGTTGTCTGTTTGCGTGGAAATGCTTACATGATGTCTGTTGGGTTAACCAGAGCGAGGACCATAGGGTTATCCTGTTTGGGGATCCAAAGCCTGCTCTAGAAAGACATCTGCAGCAAAACCCACCGTCGCCCTGGGTTTATGACCATGGAACAGAAATCCGATGGAGTCAGGTTGCACAGCTTTTTGGATTGCTGTGTTGTTTGTGAATAAAATACTCTGGAGCGGCGTCAGCTAATGAAATGCTCGTCCTTCTGAAGGAAATACGAAACACAGAGCTGTCAGGGCTGCACAGAAGGGTCCTCTATAGGCGGCCCTGCTCCCCCTCTGGGCTGCAGAGAGGCATCAGTTTTCATACTTGAAGGAGGAAAGGAACGTTTTTTTCTTCCTCTCCATTCTCAAATCCTCACACCCTCTCCTCTCCTTATCCTCAGACACGAGTCTTTCAAGCCGTTTTTCACACACCCAGCGTAGCAGTGGTGTTCTCAGAGAGCTCTGCAGCAAGGTGCTCTAGGCAGCATGCAGGAACGCCATCGGGGGAAAGGCAGGGAAGGGAGTCAGCCATGCTCTGAGAAGTTAGAAGCTCGCACGTCCCCTGGACCTCATCTGGGCAGGCATCGTTTGCCTTGGGCGCTCCTTAGGCAGAAGAGAAAGGATCCCCTTAGAGGCTGGTCTCGTGGAGAAGGATTCCGAGTCACGTCAGGACTCAGGGGAAGGAAGATGCTTGGGATCGCAAGCCCTTGGTCGTGTCTGCGGTGGTGGGATTGGGGGCGTCTTGGTGGCCTGGCGTGCGTCACCCTGCCCTGGGAGCACCTTAGGAGGAGGGGTTGGATGCTGTCAGGGAACGTGTGGGTGGGAGACTGGTTTCTGGGTCTTTGAGGTCACTGGAAAGCAACTTGAACTTCCAGGGAAGCCTGGAATGAATGTTGTATCCCAAGGGTTTATGGTTTATTCCATTTCTTAGAGAGACTCAGGGATTTTCAAATAAGAAATTAAATCACCCTACGGAAAACTGTGCCAGTGAGCTTCTGGTAAACCCTCCAGTTGAGAGTCATCAGTGTATTAATGTATTAACCAGTTTGCAGTGTGGCTCTTCCCTGCTGCATTGAAATGGATTTCTTATTTTATTAGGGACATGCGTTTCCTGTCTCAGCACGGAAACGAGGCCCAACGGGAGCCCTGGTCTCCTCCAGTGCTTCTGTTCTCGGGGGCTGTGCTTCCTTTTTCCCATTGTTGTTTCCCTTTATATTTTGGGATTCTGAATGCTTTAAACTAAAAATAAATGCTATTTCACTTTTCTGTTGCTAAAAAGAATATTAAAAAAAAACTTCTTGTGAAATTTAAGGTTTCAAACAAACATCTCAATCGCGGAGATAATATGTAGTTTTTTAAAACGTCACCTGCGATTTCAGTGTCCCTTGTTTTAACCCTTAAATATAATTTCGGGAGGTTTGTTTGGAACCTGTATTTGTGGCCACTGGATCCAAACGGGATTGCGGGGGAAGGAGAGACCGTAACGGTCTAATCGTGGCCACGTGCTGTGCTTCTGCGTGAGAATTTGGAGGAAGAAATGAGCCCGTAGCTCTGCTGGGGAGTGAGCCCAGGAGCCAGAGGGGGGCTGGGTTAGTGTGCTTGAAGACGAGCGCCCTTGTCTAGCGAGGGGTGCTGGGAGCCGATGGCGAAAGACCCCGAGGAAGGACACAGCTGTGGAGACGGGGGCCTCAGCAGGAGCGACACTGGCCCTTCCCTGGTCTTTAGCCAGGTTCTCCTGCCAAGATGGGGGCCCAGGACGTGGGGCTCTATGGTCTCAGTTCACGTCCATTGAGAGATCTCTTGGTTTACCGTAGCCCCCTTGTTTTGTTCCTTTGATTCTTTTGTTTTTTGCTGAGAGACAGTGAATTCAGGATTCTTTTAGAGCCCTGCAGAGTTTTTGCTATATATGAGTCACCATGCCACATGGATACATTTCTTTCCTCTTGCATTCTCACGTGCTATAGCGTGAACCACATGAAATTGCTACTCAGCCACTTCTGACCGACAAAATGACAATTCCAGGAGGTTCAATGTAATATAAATTGGCCTGGGATCGAAACTAACCGGCAGTACCTTTTAGCGGGTCTTACTCACTTCAGAGTTAATGGCTTGCTTTGAATGCCGGTAGCTAATAACTTGTGGCTCGATGGCTTGATGAGGCCTTTTCGGGCCCCGTGCTATTTCAGGCTCACCTGTGGTCCCAACACAGGCGGTGCACTCAGGTGGCCTGTGTCCACCCCAGAGGCTGCGGGACCCAGGCAATGGGGTACCAGCAGCTTTGCTCCTTGATCACACCCACAAAGGCCGTAGGAGGGCTTCCACTCTGGGGATTGGGCCCTTTGCTAGCAGAGGGGGTTACATCATCCCTTCGAGTGGAGGGGAAGGACTTCCACTCTATCGGTGAGGAAACACAGTGTCAGAGAGACTCGGAAAGTCACCCAAGAAGGTGGAGGCCACCGTCAGCCCGTGGCTTCTGGCTCCCCGTGCCGAGTTCCCTGTGCTCCTCTGGGGTCCCGGACATTAGGACAGCTGGGGCCAGGTGGGAGAAGCAGGGCTCCCGCAGTCCATGGTGTGAATCCCTGACATTGGAATTTTACATTGGTCGCATCTGCTTAGCAAAGTTTGGAAACGGAGGGAGTGAAGAAATCCAGAGAGAGCTGGTTAGCGATGCGGACTCTGAAGTTCGGATAGGATGGGTCCCAGCTGACCTTCACCTGTTGCCAGCTTTGCCAGGTGTCCCAGGTGAGTCTGGGGCAGGGTGGGGCGAGGAGCACACCTGGGGGAACACAGCAGGTGAAGAGGGAGGGATTTGCTGGCCTGACCGTTCACAAGGGACCGCCCCTCTCCAGCAGCACCGGGCAGCCCGGAGCAGTGAGAGCCTGCCCCATGCTGCTGAGGCATCAGGTGAGCCTGGGTCACAGCAGTGCTCGGGGGATGGTCGTCAGTATCACAGGCTCAGTCGTAAACGTCGCTGAGACTCTCTGCTGTTTTCTCTCTGCGCTTCACTCATCCGGGCCTGTGCAGGGTTGATCCTCCTTGCCTAGACCGTGGTGAAGTCATGCGCACTGAGGGCAGTTTTCCTTCTGAGGTGTTTGTTTGTTTGTAATCACTGAAACCATTTGTCTCCAGACCAGCTTCATTGTGATGGAAGAATGGCATCGTTTGCCTGTATTGCAAAAGAGATTTGATTTGATTTTGTAAAGAAGACTTATGCTTTTTATTCATTCTGATTTCTATGCTCCTGAAAGGTCTTTCACTCTCTTGTTCAGGGCAGGAATACAAGGAGAAAATAAAACACATCCCTTTTTATTAGGATTTTAGTCCCCCTACCAGATAAGCTGCTAAGATTGTCCTTCATAATCAATCATTTTCATCGAGGTGTACTCTTACGCCAGTAGATTGCTGTGTTTATTCTCAAGTTCCTCTTTTTTTTTTTTGTTTTTTTTTTTTTTGCGGTACGCGGGCCTCTCACTGGTTGTGGCCTCTCCCGTTGCGGAGCACAGGCTTTGGACGCGCAGGCTCAGCGGCCATGGTTCACGGGCTCAGCCGCTCCGTGGCATGTGGGATCCTCCCGGACTGGGGCACGAACCTGTGTCCCCTGCATCGGCAGGCGGACTCTCAACCACTGCGCCACCAGGGAAGCCCCATGTTGCTCATTTTTGACATGAAGTGCACAAGAAGGAAGTCCAACCACAGCTTTGATGCTTTTCTGAATGTCAGAGTGTAACTGCTTGGTCCAGGCTCAGCGGAAATGGAGTAATGAAGGGGTAATCTCCCTGGTAGATCTTAACGCAGGGTTCCTGGTTATTGCTGGAACCCAGAGGTTAGTCTGTAGCCATCTTCATGCCCTGCAATTAAATAAACTCCGAGGTATTGGAGGAAAATGCTGAAGGACAAGAAGTACTCTTTTTTTGGGGGGGGGCTACTTTGCAAAATCCTATCAGTTTTAAGACTTGAATTTTTGGCTTTTGATACATCAAATCAAGAGAGTGGAAGAGTTGGTGCTGTAATAATACAAAACAATACAGTAGCACCAAGGGGAAAACGGGGGGCTTTCTACGTGTAAAATTCACTATGATTTTGTCTATTCGCTGGACCATTTCCTCACCTGTGTTCCTAGCATTTAGGAATTAGGTGATTTGTCCGTGATCCCCCATGGGCAGCAAGTTGCTAATTAAGCAGCTGGGAATCAGGTCCCTGCCCTCCACCCCCCACCCCATTTGTTCTGTCTTTGGTCTGAGGGGGTTGTTAAAAAAGGGAGCGATTATGGCTTTCAGGGGCTTTCGAGTCAGAGCGCCTATTGTGTGTGTAGTAAAATGAGGGCCTTACATTTCCTGGTTAAATGTGCGGTTCTGCATGTGAATAATTTTGAAAACAGACCAGAGCTGAGTCCCTCAGTGTTCTTAGCAGGCGGAGACTGAAGGGAGTTTGTACTCAGGATGAATTTTGAGAAAGTCCAGGCGAGGGAAAGGAGACAGTTCTCCTGGGAGTGAAAATAAAAATAAACAGCCGAGTAGCTTTGTCGTTGGATTTGTGTTTTGTTTGTTTCTGCAGCTCCTGCCCCGACGGTCTTAGGCCTGTTCTCCCATCTGTCGGTGTCAGGAGCTGTTTGCATTCTTTGGGGTCCAGGGTCTTGTTCCGTCACCGAGAGCAGCCAGGGCGTGGCTGAAGGTGGTCCTGGAAAGGGAGGTTCCGGAAAGAAGGCCTCGCTGCATCCTTGCTCTTCTCCAGGGGCTCAGAGAAGCAGCTCTGCTGCTGGGGAGAGGGGCTGTTCTCTGAAATGAGCCCGCGTCCTTGGTGACTGTGTCTCCTTCAGAAGAACCGGGAAGGGCCTCTGCGATCCTTTGGGTTCACTTGCGATGCTCTCCGGAGCCCCGTCAAGGGTTGATCTGTGCGTGTCCTCTGGAAGAGGGTTCAGAGACAGCAGGGTGCACGCCAGTGTGTTGGGGTGTAGGGGGTGCAGTGAGGGGCCCCTAGGCTGGCCAGGATCGGGGGCCGCTGCAGGGTCCAGGCTCCTTCCTCTGCCATGTGGCTTTTATTTCCAGCTCCAGGTTGACTGCGCCCCTCCGTGGAAGGCCGTCTGCTTGCCCTCACCCTGCAGGTCAGCAGGCCCAGCTGGGCCAACCCTGCTCCTCAGTAGGACGAAACCAGATGGATGCGGGTGCAGGGGTGCCCGTGGGCATGGGAAACAAGCAGCGGCCAGTGGGGACGAGGAAGGAGGTCTACTTGGAGGAGGCGGAACTGGCCCAGAGAAGGGTTTCTCCTGGTGTTGGTATAATCCCTGCTTTCCTCCTGCATCACGCTTTCAGATTTCCTAAGAAAGCCCGAGTCACACCCTCCGCTTGGAGTAAGAGGGGGTCTCCGGGATGCTAAGGAGAGCTGACCACACCCTGGTGGTCCAGGTGCACGGTGTGTGGTTCCATTTGTCAAGACGGCCTCTGGGTGGAGGCTGGTTGGAATCTGCAGGAGCCCGGCCCTCTGCCCAGGCTGCCCGCTGCTCTCAGGGCTCCCCCGGGCCGGGCGGCAGCAGGAGCTGGCTCTCCAGCAGCGCTGTGTGTGTAAACACGTTTATCACTCAGTGACTCGCGTGGTCAGCAGTGTTAGGACCAAGACAGGAATAAATACAGTGTGGTGTTGTAAATACATTCTGTCTCGGCCGTCTTCCGCGACCTGCACTTTACTCGTCACTGCAGGGTGGGGTCCAGGCTCTGCACTTTATTTCATTGTGTGTCTGTGTGTATGTGCGTGTATATTATATATATGCGTGTATTTGTATATATACATATATGTTTGTTTACATTTTTTGAGACCTTATTTTTTCAGAATAGTTTAGGTTTATAACAAAATTGAGAGGGAGGTACAGAGATTCCCCTTATGCCCGCCCCCCACGTGCACAGCCTGCTCCGTCATCACTCACCAGAATCGTAAAGACAAAGAAACTGCTGAGGACGCCGTAAAGGGATGACCCAGGTGGTTTGCATTTCATTTTTCTTGGGGCTCAGCACGAATTGTCCAAACCCCAAGCACCTTTGCCTTTGAACGTGTAGGTCTGGCAGCTTCCTCTTTGCTCAGCATCGTAAGAGTGTGCATTGTGGGCTTCCCTGGTGGCGCAGTGGTTAAGAATCCGCCTGCCAATGCAGGGGTCACGGGTTCGAGCCCTGGTCTGGGAAGATCCCACATGCTGCGGAGCAACTAAGCCCGTGTGCCACAACTACTGAGCCTGTGCTCTAGAGACGGCAAGCCACAACTACTGAGCCCACGTGCCGCAACTACTGAAGCCTGTGCGCCTAGAGCCTGTGCTCCACAACAAGAGAAGCCACCACAGCGAGAAGCCTGCGTGCCACAACTAGAGAAAGACTGTGCACAGCAACAAAGACCCAACGCAGCCAAAAATAAAAATAAATAAAATAAACAAATGTATTTAAAAACGTGTGCATTGTGTGGATGCAGTGCATTTTCATGTCTGAGCTTCGCTGGACTTTACCTTAATATAGGGCTAAGCTAGGAAGGAATTCTACTGGCATCCACATTTAACTGTTTAGAATTCCCTTTCTTAAGTCCTAAAATAATATGCCATGCGTGTGACCTGTGGGCACACCAGTGAGACAGCAGGGGGTTGGTGTCTTTTCCTTTAATTTCACGTTTTGGTCGTCAACTCAGAATAACTAGGCCGAGAATTTCTGCTTAAAATTCCTAACAGTTCCCCCCGAGTGCTGAGCAGTTTTGGTTTCCTGCTCGGTCCTGATAACTTCCCCTTGTGTCCTTAGGCCCTGTCCCTGAGTCTGCTTTGGAGGCGGGGGGAAGGTCACTTTCTTTCTCCAACTGCCTTCAGATTTCTGTTGAAGAAGCTAATAGTTTGGGTTCTTCACTCCTGATAAAAGTTCCCTGTTACTTCAGGTTCCCTAATCTTTGTGTTCTTTGAGAATTTCTTTTCACTATTATGATTTCAATTGAAAAGATAAAATGTAACCTGAAGTGGAGCCATGTTAACGATCAGGAATGACTAACCGGCTTCTTTTCCTAAACCCTATTGGGTCATTACAGAGGACGCGCAGCATGCTGGCCCCCAGTGACGACAGCTAAAGGGGCTTCAGTGTCCCCGACAGGCTAAAAGCAGTCAGTCAGCGCTTACTGGGTGTGTTTTATTCTAAATTCAAGTCCAGTAGCATTTCAAAAGCGCATGGGGATGTGTTTTCTTAAGATTATTCTACTCCAAGTGGGGGAGTTGAGTGGAGCGCGGAATGGCCTCTTCTGAAATGAGACACATCTTCCGTGACTTTTGGTTCTAGCTGCTCTGAGAACACACGTGCACGTGCACACGCTTTCCCATACACGAGTTGCCATACACGCACACACGCACAGGCTGCTGGGTGTGTGCCCCCGACGCATGTGTGTTTATCCTTTAAGGATTGCTGCACCGTGGGACTTAAATAGAGCAGCCGGCTGGTCTGGTCGCCATGGTCCCCACCCTGCTCACCCCGTGATGAACTCTTCCAGAGGGGCTGCACTGTCATCCCTGTAACTCCCACTTAGGGAGTCCAGCCCACAGAAAGGTCCCAATCCATAGAGGACTAGCGTGAAGGAGTATCTGGTGTGTATGTCTTCTGCTGCATCTTTGTTATGTTTCATTTAGCCTCTTGGGAGGCAGCATTCAGTCCTGCCCGGGCAATGATGGAGGCGATGAACATTTTTAAAGTAAATCTTTAAAAACTGAAGATGTGTTTTTCTGGTTAAGTCAAGCATTAATTTTATTAATCTGGTCAGGTAGATCAGGCATTAATTTTATTAAGCTAGTTGCCACAAACAAATATATTCCATTTGAGGGAAGATATGTTTGCAAGTAAAAAGGCACCACACACATTGTTGCAGTGTTTATATAATACGCGTCTTTCTTTAATGGAGCCCTGCTTAATTTATAATGAATATGTAATACTTGTGGTAAACATAATCTTTGGTGGTATGTGCTTAAATATCGGCCGTGCGTTAGTGAATGGAGCTCATTTTAATTCCCACTTTGCTCTCTTTGTTTTCCTATTAAGGTTATTAAAAACTATATTATTGTATTTTTTTTTCATGCCAGATGGTAGAAAATGTGGAAGGTACCAAAAGGTGGCAATGAAAAGAAAATCTCTTCATTACCTTGTCCCCAGGCCACCTGGTTCCCTAACCCTAGATCAGCAACTGTGAAGTGTTTTTTAATCCTTCCAGAAGTGTTCTCAGCATGGACAAGCTTGTGTGGGTATTTTACACACATGCGCACACGCACACACACACACACACACCCCTATAGCTTTGGGATGGCTGCACTTTGGTACGTTGGGGTTTTAAACATTTTGTTGGCGACTTAGCCTTCATTACGTGGATGCATCCAAATGTGCGTAGCCAGCCTTGGGTTGTTACAAGCACAGCAACAGCGCGCGCGCTCTCTTTTAATAACTTTATTTATTATTTATTTATTTATTTATTGGCTGCGTTGGGTCTTCGTTGCTGTGCGCGGGCTTTCTCTAGTTGCGGCAAGTGGGGGCTACTCTTCGTTGCGGTGCGGTGGCTTCTCTTGTTGCGTAGCACGGGTTCTAGGTGCGTGGGCTTCAGTAGTTGTAGCTCGCGGCTCTAGAGCACAGGCTCAGTAATTGTGACGCACGGGCTCAGTAGCTGTGGCTTGCAGGCTGTAGAGCACAGGCTCAGTAGTTGTGGCTCACAGGCTCTAGAGTGCAGGCTCGGTAGTTGTGATGCACAGGCTTAGTTGCTCCGCAGCATGTGGGATCTTCCCGGACCAGGGGTTGAACCCGTGTCCCCTGCATTGGCAGGCGGATTCTCAACCACTGCGCCACCGGGGAAGTCCTCCCCCTTGACTTTCTGACACATCCCAAGGTGTTCTCACTGGATCTTCAGTGTCTAATATGTCTCTGAGGATCAAAACTCCAGCTTGAAAGTCTTCTAAACCATAGTGTCGTATTGTAAACACTTGGATTTTCCAACCACCACCTACCATAACTTTATTGGGGGGATTTCAGGCAAGTGAGTATTTTAGTGAAAACCCAAAAGGCCCAAAGTTCATTGGCTACAGGGTCATTTCCAGGAAAGCCAGGAGCTTCCTTCGTCCTCACACTTGCCCACATTCGCGATAGGAAGGGTCTTAACACCCCTGGGCAGGGTGGGCCCTACAGGGCTGGGGCAGGACTTCGGAGTTGTTGGAGCGTGTGTTACGTTTTAAGAGGCAGGACACGGATTGGAATCGGAACAGCCGTGTGAACCAGGCACATCTCAGCTTCTCTGGGTGGAAGTGATGCTAGGGGTGGGCTGGACCGTCTTCGGTGTCCTTCCCGTTTGAAAACTGGCACCTTGGGGGTATCTTGACCTTGCACTTCGGTAAGTCTCAGCATCTCACTTCCTTTTACCCTCCTGTTTTACAGATGCCTTTGTGAACAGCCAGGAATGGACGTTAAGTCGATCCGTCCCGGAGCTCAAAGTGGTGAGTGTTTGCTCTGGCCTTGGGCGTGGTCATTCCTCACCTGCAGGAGGGGGGCTTGGAGGGGGGCTCAGGAAGGGGTGAGGTGTGACCTGTGAGTGCCCCAGGCCCGCATCCTGGTGGGCGTCAGGGTTCTCATTCCCTGGGGCCCAGAGGTGGGCCGTGTTCTGCTGTGTCCTGGGGAGGGGCCAGGTGAGGCTGAGGTTAGGGCTGGAGTCCCGAGGGCGCCCGTGACGGTCATGACAGATGGCAGGTGGCCTTGTGTGCAGGGCTGGGTCCACCCACCACTGTCTCTTGTATCTGAGTGTGTGAGAGAGAGATTCTGTCTCACACACACACACGCGTGCGCACACACGCACACAGCTCATTAGTCCTTTGCAGGATGTCATGGACAGTCTCTGTAGCGAGGCATCAAGATGTAATTCTAATTCATCACTGAGAAAATGTGACTGTTTACTGTGTCACAAAGGAGTAGCATCAAATTTAAAGTTCTGTTTTTATTATGAACTTTAAGTACTCTTTCAGTGACACTATTTAAACTGACTTAAATAAAAAATGACTGGATCTGTTAACAGCCACACCTCTGAGCCTCTCCCCACTTCACCTGCCCCCCGCACTTGGGGATGGAAGAAAGGGCAGCTAGAACTGTTAAATAATCACATTGTTATGAGATACGCGGCGTCTGGAGGCCGTGTGTGTGTGCGTGTGTGTGTGTGTGTCTTAAACTTCTCACGTGACAGACTGACCGTGGTGACAGCAGGTCAGCTCATCCTGTCCAGGCCCTGGGCCTGCTCTGCTCAGCCCACCTGGGCCCTCAGCCTCGGCATGTTGTCCCCCCACGTGCCCTTTCTCTGAGGCCCCAGGGTTTGTTAGCAGTTCCAGCCTGTCTGCCCGGTGACCCCAGAGGCCCTCAGATGCCCTTCCCGGGGCCCCAGCCACCTGCGGTGCTTCACGGGTGGACCCGGGGGGGCGGGGGACAGGCCCCTTCTGGCCTCTCCCTCCGAGACAAGGAGATGGAGCAAGGCCAAGTGTGTCTGTGACTTCCAGTGTCACCGGGAAGAGCAGGTTTTGAAACTTAAGGCCTGAAGGGAGGGCTCGTGGGCAGGCCCCCTGACGTCCCCCCGGCCCGAGGGCGTCTGATGTGTGTCCCCGCTGCCACTGCCAGGCGTCCAGGCCAGGCCCCCTGCCCTCCCCTCTCGTCCCCGCTCCTTCCTCCCAGCAGGTCTGACCTTTCTCGATGGCTCCTTCCTTGGGGGGAGGCAGAGGGGCCCACGGTTCCGGGGCCGTTCCAGAAGCGCGGGTTCCGCAAGCCCAGCCCTGGGGCAGTGCCGCTCTGTCCCCTGTGCTCTGTGACGCTGTCCCCGGAACAGAGCGAATCCCGCGGGACACTGTCGGGAAGCGACGTCAGCAACCGCGGCTGCGCGGCCAGGAGTGCTGCTGGGAGGTTCCCAGGGAGCTTTCCCAGTTTCAGAGGCGGCCTCTTGAGCCAGCCAAAGGTTGGGGGCCTGCCGTCAGAGTAAAGCAAGGGGAACAGCGTTCTGGTGACGACACTTACTCTGTGCGGGACGTGGGGTGCCTCCTGGGTGGAGCCGTCACCTTGAGTCCTGAGCCGGTCGTGCTGTTGTCCCCACTCCCCAGGCATCGGGGGCGGAGCCTCACACGTTAAGGGTGTGCCCAAGGAAGCCCTGGTTAGTGAGACGAGGAGCCGGTATCTGAACCTGGAGTTTGTGCTTCCGCGTCAGCTCTGCCGGCAGAACTTTCTGCAACGTGGAAATGTTCTCTGTCTTCAGGGTGGCACCCATGGGCCCCGTGCGGCTGTAGAGCATCTGAAGTGTGGCCAGTGTAAGGGAGGAGCTGAAGTTTAAAGTTGAAGGATGTCAAGGCCCATGGTTTAGACCCAGTTTGGGGAGTTAAAGGTGGTGAGGGTTCTACCAGAGCCCGCATAGCAGCCCATGACTGAGGACGCCTCCTACCAAAACCTGTTCTCTGCTGGTATTTCAGAAGCATGAGTTTTCTGGAATCAGTGCTTGGAGGTGTAGGGGCGCTTGTGTTAACCGGTGGTGCGGACTTATGATCCTAAAACAGGACTCTCACAAAGGTGGCTTGAATTCACAGGAGCGGTGGACTCCATCTCACGTAGAAGTAAATGGGGAGGATTCTGCAGTTCTGGGGGAGGCGCCCTGCCCCCGACCCGTGCGGGGACGGCCCAGACCCCAGCAGGACGGCCAGCTCCGCTCTGGGCCGGGCATCCTCCTGCCTGGGGGGTGCAGCGGGCAGCTCGGCCTCCTCAGCAGATCCCTTCTGTGCTAAGGCGTTCCCAGCGTCTACAGAAATGCTCCTTTGTCCGGGGCAGCCTCTGTGTATGCACAGGGCTGCGATTGTGTCCTGCCTGGGTACAGTACCCGGGACAGGTGGTCCCTTAGGTCAGCACCCTCGGAACCCCTGACTCTTTCAGAAACGCAACAATTCAGTGACATGATAGCAAGCCTCAGATGGACTCTTCATGTAATGTTGGGCCATAAACCATCTGGAATCTGTCAGAGAAAAAATGTCAATGTTTGCTTTCTTTTTCTTTTCTTTTTTTTTTGGCCCACCACATGGCTTGTGGGATCTTAGTTCCCTGACCAGGGATTGAACCCGGGCCCTCGGCAGTGAAAGCGAGGAGTCCTAACCACTGGACCTCCAGGGAATTCCCCAATGTTTGCATTCTTTTCAAGAGTGGTAGTGCCATGCTATATGCTTCCTGAGGTTGTGTGATGGGGGCCAGTTGCTTTGGGTCCACACTCGGGTCCCTGCAGACGTGTGCCAGGCAGCACGTGCTGACCACTTACCTCTGGGCGGAAAGGAAGCCACTCCGTAGACCCCTGGCCTGTAGAGGTGGGCGTCTGTCAGCAACCCGTCACATCCTATTTGCGCATTTTCATTGAATTCTCAACTGGGATTTTTACCAAAAGCCTCGATTTTATTTTCAGCAAACCACGTGTATAAGCTGGTACGTGGTGAAGTGTGGGACGGTAGAGAACTCAGTTTAGAAAGACACCTCGTGTGATGTGACTGTTCACAGCCCTGCCCAGAGGATGCCGGGCCCGTGTGATGACGTGTCGCCAGCAGAATACACAGTTCTGTGATTTTCAGGACACCTTTTCCCGTGTTACCTTGCTTCTCCCCGAGCCTGTAGGTCCAGACTGGCCTGATTCCGTTCTCTCTGGTTCGTATCCAGTAGCAGTTCATGGATCCCAGTGCAGCTTTACAGCTTAAAGAGCATTTTCATCCCTCACTTTATTTCCTCCTCACAGCTGGCTGGCTGTTTCTGCCAGTGTTTCAAATTAAAATAATGCCCACGGTGCGCAGACATAAGGAGGTATATGAGATGGCCATTCAGTCCAAATAAAACACCTCCCCCCCCGCCCCCGGGATTGAGTGATTTGATCCCTAGAAGGGGTGAGTAAATTCTTAGCAAATCATTGACATGTAAGAAGGAGGGAATATTGCCACACACAGAAAGCACAGACTGAACAGTGATTTTGAACATTTTCCTCCTCGGGAAAGAAAAAGCCTAATCTTAATTAAAAATTCAATTCTGCGGCATACCGTTTCGGATTTTCTCAGCGTGAAGCTGACTAAGCAGCAGGTACCCTTGAGCAAGAGAATAATTAACAGGTAGAAATTCTCAGATTATAGAGGCCCAAAGCAAAGGGAAGACATCAGTCAAATCAGGAAGGGATCCGTCCACGTAGTCTGGGGCTTGGAGCTGTGGTAATAAAGCATCTCGTTTCTACGCACTGGCGTTAGTGTCATTCAGTCATTCATTCATTCACCCAGTGTTGCTAGGAGTCCGCCGTGGGCAATGCTGGGGGGTAGAGAACCAGACACAAACGAGACCCAGTCCCTTGTCAGCACTGGAGAGAGTCAGACCCACATACCGATGTTGGGGAAACAAAGAGGTAAGTGGCAAGGTAGCGTTAGGAGGAGGGCACTAAGGGAGCTTTGGGGAGAGGCACCGGTTGAGGCTGTGGCATTAGGAAGGCTTCTCAGAGGAGGTGACATCTGAACCGATTGCTGACCCACGAGTAGGAGTATTATTTTGGGCAGCGATTGATGTGGAACGATCTAAGCGTCTGGAGTCTGCAAGGCCTGTTAGGATGGTGTTTGGTCACTGGCATATCGAGGACGAGGCAGGGAGTGGGAAGCTGAGGACGAAAGGACCATGACGGTGGGAGGGACAGGATGGTTCAGGGTTTTAGATCAGGTTTTAACTTACTTTCCACAATCTCGTGGCAAATTTGTTCGCTTTTATGTTTGTTCTTCTCATTAGTGGCACCGTCACCCATTTATCCAGCCAACCAGGCACACCCCCCACCCCCCGTTCCATCCATCCATCCAACCATCCCATGTTTACCGGCACTTTACTGGGGCCGGAGACAGTGCTGAGCGTAGGCGTTCAGAGAGGTGTCCTTGCCAGCATCAGAGACACAGTTCTTGGTCTTCGGGGACCCGAGCGTACTGGGGGGTGGCGTCAAGAGCGTCAGCAGTCAGTGTGAAGTGTTCTGGGTGTGCAGAGAAGCAGGGAAGCCACCCCAAACTCTCTCCGGGTGAAGGAAGGGGCACCCAGGTGAGTGATATGTTCGTGTGGTCCCTGCCGGACCTGGGTGCCTGCAGCAGAATTGATCGTGAGCATTTCGAGGGAGACGCTTTGTGGTCTGTTCATGAAATACTTGGACTCTGGCCTGCAGGCAGTGGGAGGCTTCCCGAGAGTTGTGAAATGAGGGAGTCGCATCTTTGCAGTGTCAATTTTAAAGAATCTCTGGTATTCTCTGGGCGAAGAGGGGGAGCTCCCAGGCAGGGAGATAAGCTAAAGGCTCTCCCAGGATCCAGTGGACGGACGCACAGCCTGCCCCGTGGTGGGGGTGGGGGTGTGTGTGTGGAGACCCTCAAAAGCACATCTGGGCGGGGTGGGAATTGGAGACGGCGTCCAGGTGTCTGGCTTGGGAGTCTGAGTGGTGATGTGATCACAGGATGGTGAGCAGATTGGGGAGAGAACGGTAAGGTCTGGACATGCTGAGGTTTCAGTACCAGTGTAGGTGTGTTTGGGTTTACCTGAGAGGGGGTGGGGCTGGAGAATGAGAGTGGGTATCCATGGCTTACTGGGAGTAGGTGGGATGTAGCCTGGCTCCCTTGGTTGGAGGTGGGTGCTTAGAATCCAGGATCTAGGGAATCTAGGAGGTCTAGGGAAGGAGCCAGCGTGGGCTGGGGGTAATTTGAAGAGGAAGCCCAGAGCGGGAAGTTTGAAGAAAGAGAATCTCCTCTGCAGCTTCTGGTGTTGCAGCAAGGGGAGGGCCAGGCGATTTAGAAACAGAAGTCCTCGGTGACCTCGAGCAGTGTCCTTGTAGCCATAGGGTCAAAACAGCAGGCTGGGGGTGGGTAGGGTCAGAGAGTGGGCGAGAGGGAGGCAGGCTCTTCGTAGGCGGGGGACCTGTGTCCAGGGCAGGTCTCTCGTCCTGCTTTTCCTCAAGAGAGAATTGGTTGGATCATGCTTAAATGCAGAGGGGAAAGTTCTAGCCGGGGAGGGAAAGATTAAAATTCAGGAGAGTCTTTGCACAGAAGATAGAGGGGGAGTGAGGTCCTGAGCAGAGGGAGGGCCTCCCCAGGGACAGCCACCTGAGTCCAGGTGTGTCCGCTGTGTTAACACGGGAGCGTTCTCTGAAGAAGGCAGGGTGAAGCCAGCCTTGCGTGCCGGTGCCTGTGAGTTCCCGCTTGCTGGTACAGTGGCCCTCACGTCATGCTGACCTGGTTTCCATCCAGCACAAACACCTTTGCCGCCTTGACCGTGGGTCCCTGCTCTGTCCTGCCGTGTGGACCCCGTGTCCAGAGATGCAGGCCGGCTCTCCTCTGCTCCCCGCCTTGGTCCAGTTTTCTCCCCTCCGGTCCCTCCCTGGCACTGTGCTTTTTTGGTGTGGCTCTTTATCAGCTAGTCTCACCCGGCTGCAAATCCTACCCCAGAGTTGTGACGGAATGCACGTCCTCCCAATCCCCTTGTGGCTCTGTACTGCCACTGCGCCCCGTTGAACCTCGTACCTTGTTGAGTGTTTCGAGGGTCCACAATACGTGTTGGTGGGCTGACGCACTGTACACCTTCCTGATGTAACCAGCACTCACGGGATTCAGTGTGTGTTCTAACCATGTTGATTCTTCAGGCTGTAGAGGCTGATAAAACGTGAGAGGTTAATTGAAGGTGTTGGAATCCCTTCTTCTCCAGCAGAAGCATTTAGCCCATTTTCGGCCACCCCGCTGATGCTTGGTCGTGGTGTTCAGGATTGCGTCCATTTTAACCTCTCTATTGCAGGTTGCTGAATCGCACGATAGACTGACTACTCCTCAGTGACTGCCCATTTCTGTGTTTCAGGGCATTGTGGGTAATTTAGCCAGTGGCAAGTCGGCCCTGGTGCATCGCTATCTGACCGGCACGTACGTCCAGGAGGAGTCTCCCGAAGGTATGCTGCGTGTCACACAGTCTCCACCTCTAGAGAGTTTAGTTTTCTGAATTTTTTGTTAGCATATTCTAAATCATTACTGTGACGTATCCCATGTCGAGAAAAGTAATCACAACATAACCAAGCAGTAAAGATCCGTAGGCACGTTGCTTCTTCTGTAGTATTTTTCGCTGACCATCTCGGCATTTGGAGCAGATAGAGTCAAACCATGAACGCTGTTGAATGTATTTCGTACCGAATAGTTCTGTCCCTTCAGATGTGAATCCAGTGTCGCTCCTTTAACTGTTACTGCTTGGACGTTTCTCTGATCTAGATCTTGAGTTTATACCTAATTTGTGTGTACTGTTCCTTAGTCATAGATCCGAGCCTTTCAGATGACCCACCACCATGTGTTTGAGTATGTTTCCCCCCTTATATTGTATTGTAAACATTTAATAATCACTTTGCATGAGAAGAAGCTATTTCTTTTGCCATGAGGCCTTTACTTCTTTAGTTAACATATCCATATTTTGTTTTTTTGCTTTAAATAAAATGATGGTAGTAATGCTAGGAAACCGCTTAGCTCCCGTGTCCCCAAATCCAGGTAGAGTGTCCACACACAGTTTTCTAAATTATATTTTCTCTCCATGTAACCTTTGAAAATCCAACTCTGAGACACTGAATTTCTGGTTCCTTCTTTTTCTTACTGGCTGTTCCATTCTTTGCAGATATGGACGCAGGTAACTATACATTTTCTTCATGGCAGCGCTTGTCTTGTTTGAAGAGCGAGGAGAGACACAACTCTGTGCTGTAGTCTTCCCTTCCCTCCTTGTTCTGTGTATATCATCCTATTTTGTTTCATTTGATCCTTTCCTTTTTTTTTAAGTTCAACATTTCACCCTGTTTTGTCCCTTAGACGTCTTTTTAGCAGTAGTCCTGAGTAGCTTCACATGTTTCCTGTAACACCTGTTCTAGTATTTAACTCCTGTCTTGGATACTGTGTAACCGTTCAGAAAAGTGTGGCAGATGGAATTCTGTGGCAGTCGTTGCGTGGGGCTCTGCCATGACTTTGCAGCATTTTGCGATCCCGCCATAAAAGTCTCGTGGTGGTCACATGAGGGAAAGGCCTACGTTTTTCATTATCCGTATTGAAATGATGGTTTAAGGGAGATTAGAAGTGAAGGCTCAAATGTGGGAATCAATGAGGAAAAGCATAGCTAGACACTGAGAAATGGATACAGATGCTAGAAAATTACGTGCTGCAGAGAGATGAGAAAGTCGGCCATCTTCTTCCCTGGAATCCGTACCTGCGTCGTACCTGCGTATTTGTGCCTTTGTGTCTGGCTGTGGGTGTGAGCCGTAGTCATTTTGACTACACCCGAGAGTTTTGTAGAGCCTTTTTCTTGGGGGTTCTCCTTATTCCTCGGGTCTAGCAATTGTGTAGATTGATGGCACCAGCTGCTGCTGGACTAATTAGCTGGACTGCAAGTGAGAGGATCACCTCCTCAAGTAAAGCTGCCTGTGTGCCCCTGGAATGCTCAGGATTTCAGTTGAGGGGACCCCTTGGTCGGGGGTCCCTGGAGGTTTCGTGGCCTGGGCCCTGGTTTTGCTGCCACGAGCTGGATTCTCCTGTGCTCCGTTCGGCGTCTGGCGTGGTTGGTGCGGGTCCCCGGTTCTCCCGCCTGTGGCCGCCTTCCCCTTCCCCGCGTGGTGCTGTTTCGTCCTTACTGTGGCTTTTGCCATGTCCCTTTGGGCGTTCAGTTTGTGCGATCGCATTTGGCCCTGACTGTGATTTCTTTGTGGCGGGCCCTTATATTTTGATGAACACAAAAGCCTTTCTCTTGAACGTTCGCACATCAAAAGTAAAAACTGTACCCAGTGGGGAGACCAAAATGTGCTCTGTAACAGCCCTACTTCTTCGACTTTCCAGGTAACACATTTTACTCCGGGAATTTCATGGTGTCATACGATTTTCAGAGTACATTATTTTACAGGGTGGATGCATTCTCGAGTTCGGTAACGGGATGTCCCTTCTTTCATCTGCAAAGTGGAAACATCTCACCCCTCAGTGGGGTCTGTGCCCAAGGGCTCCTGGGTCAGGGGAAAGATTGTCCGAGATCTTTGCTCGCGCCCTTCAGGAGCTGGCCCTGCCACCTGGCCACCTGTCCTCTCACCGTTTGAGAGGTCAGGGGATTGTTCCTTGACGTTGCCAGGAGCGTAGAGAGGTCCCCCCAGGGGACGTGCGTCAGGTCCTCCGGGACCCGGAAGAATTGTGAGGAGGCGCCGCCTGGTGCCTGGAAGCCTTTAGTCCCCACGACTCCCTGTTTCCCAGAGGCCAGCCGCCCTGGAACCAGGCAGGTGGGCATGTCTTTGCTTCCCATGTTCTGTCCATGTACTGGGGCGAGTCCCACGTGGCAGCAGGAGGGAACCGTAATTTGTTGTTTCCAAAAGGAAATGAATGAGAAAAGCCTTGCTTTCTCATCGTCTTGGCACACAGAAGTCCCTGCCCCCGGTCTCAGAGCCTGTGGCTGCAAAGTGATTTCAGTCCTTGCCGGATGCATTAACATCCACCGATTACCCTTGCTTGCTTCAGTGAGAAGCTTTCCACGGAGAATGTTCTGGAGCTGCAGTGTTCTGTGTCATCACCCAGGTTTATGGGGAACATCAGAGCAAAGGGAATCCTCTCTGGGGTGTGCGGGAGGTTGATGAAGCCGATTACAGCTCAGCACCACCTGCAGCTTCGTTCGTAGCAAAGGGTCAGGTTAGGACGCAGCTGAAGGTGTGTGTCACGGTCGCCAGGCCGAGAGGTTTGGCCTCTGGCTGAGCTGTGAGACCTCTCCGTTTTCTTGCTGTTATTATTACCTGCAGCTTCATCCCCCTTTCCTCTTAAAATGGCTGGAGTGATCCACTGCCTGCCCCGTACAGCGCAGCGGCTTTACATGGGAGGCGTGTTCCTGGGGGCTCTGCCTGTGCACACAGCCCACTGGCGCTTCCTGCCCTTCTCCCGTCTGCACAGGCTCTTCTTTTGCTTTAATTAATGTGTAAATGTCCTTTAGTGTTACTCTGACCTGTGGTGGGCATCTTTAGATTGCTGGGAGGGTGAAGGTGGTCAGGGCCTTCTGTTTTCGGACCCCCAGCCTTCGCCAGAGTGCAGGTTCCATCACCTCTCAGAGGATGCCACCTGTTGTGCTTTGTGTTATGCATTTGGGTTGGTACTTTATCCCTGTGGCAAAGGCAGCTGACTCATACAATTTAGATTATTTTAAAGATACAACTGAAATGAGGGAATGGATTTAAATATTATGTGTGGGTTTGTTTGTTGTTTGTTTGTTTTTGTTTCTGTTTTTTACGGTACGCGGGCCTCTTACCGCCGTGGCCTCTCCCGTCACGGAGCACAGGCCCCGGACGTGCAGGCTCAGCGGCCATGGCTCACGGGCCCAGCCGCTCTGCGGCATGTGGGATCCTCCCGGACCGGGGCACGAACCCGCGTCCCCTGCATCGGCAGGCGGACTCCCAACCACTGCGCCACCAGGGAAGCCCTTATGTGTGTTTTTTAATTAGTGGATTAACAATGCAAAAGTGGGTAACCCAGTAGGGAGCCTGTAAGTCCACAAAAATAATCCAAAGAGTAAAATTTTTGTGCAGGCAAATACCCTTTTAATCGTGCATGTGCGTGAGATACATGTGTGTATCCGAGTCCTAGGGCTGCATGACATATTACCACAAACTGTGTGACTTGAAACAGTGGAGATGTATTCTCACGGCTCCGGAGGCCAGGAGTCTGAGATTGAGTTGCTGACAGGTTGGCTCCTTCTGGAGGGAATGTGGGAGAATCCACGTTCCGGGTGACTGGCAGCCCTTGGCGTTCCTGGGCTTGTGGACGCATCATTCCAGTCTCTGCCGTGTCGTCACGGGGCCTTCTCCCTGGGTCTGTGTCCAGGTTTCCCTCATCTCATGAAGACACTCGTCTCTGGATTTAGGCCCACAGGTACTGGGGGTTCAGACTGGAACACATTTTTAGGGGACAGAATTTAACCCGTAATAGTATGTGCATATTACACATCTGGTGTTGAAACAGAAGCTGCACTCGGACCTGTTGAAGTTGCCCCGTTACTTCTTGGTGACAAGAAGGGCGATTAGCTGCCCCAGACCTCACTGGCCATGCTCATGGCTGGTCTCCTAGAACGTCACAAACATTAGGTTAGTGTACATGTGACCTTCACACCTCTGATGGAATTTCACAGCTGTCACTCACTTCTGATGGAAAGAATCGGGTGGAAATTATTCCTCTGCCATTCAGTGCCCTATTAGTGGCTGCTAATTAGGACAGTGAATGAGGATCTGGGCGTGTAATTCGAGTTCCATCTCATGTGCTTGTGCGCTTGATGTCTGCTGTGCACCCTGCCTTCCCCCGCCACAGACTCCACGGGCCTGCCGCAGTTTTTTGCTCTCTTCCTTCAAAATAAGAAAGAAAAGGAAAGAAAACCGAGGCTGCCCAGTATTATGTAGGAATTTGATGGAAACGTGGGCCACCTGAGATACTTTCTCTTGCAGACCGGGACACGGTGGTGTCCCCGAGAGCTCTGAGCTTCAGAGCTGAGCCCTTGCTGAGACCTTGTCCCGCTACATCTCCCTCTGTGTGCCCCTCCCTTTGTGCTTCCCACGGTGGGCCACGCAGGGGACCTGGGGCCCAGAAAGGCTGCTGCCCAGCAGCGGCTCTTATGGCGGTGGAGGAGGGGAAGGGGCCTCTAGCTCTAAGATGCACTACAGTGCCCAGCAGACTGAGTAGTGTTAAGGTTGGTGGAAACAACTTTAAGGACGTCCAGAGACCGACCTTCCTGTGACGATAAAGTTAGCTCTTGGCTAATTTTTCAAGGACTTAGGGCCACCAGATGGGTGGGAAGTACCAGGATGATGTCACGCTGTCTGAGAGCTCCCCTTCGTTGGAATCTGGAGTAAGCCCTCATCCAGGTGTGACACAGGTGGGTTCGCCACCTGCTGCGGAGCGGGGCCTCGGCCTGGTGTGACTTGGGGGCGGCTGACCCTGTCGTTCCCAGGTCCTCAGGAGCTGAATCCATCAGAGGTTCATTCCTTCAGTGAATGACTCCAGCTTCCTGTAGGCTCTTCACCAATTCACATTTTTGGGTAAAAAAGCTCCGAGGCCATGGCAGCCCCGAATCTAGGCCGGCAGCCAGCAGGTTCCGGCCACGAGCCCGGTAATGGGGGACGTGCCAGCACGAGGGCTGCGACGGCACCGCCTCTTACCCGCATGTCAGGCCCGCACTTGCCTGTGGTTGAAACCCGGGTTCCCAGCCTGTTGTAGCCACTTACTGTCGTTGTGGCCTTGGGGGAGTTACCCATCCTCCTGAACTTCAGCTTACTCCTCCCTGCTCCCCGGTCCTTGTAGGGACTGAATATGAGTGTAAGCGTGCAGGAGACTGCGTTAGCCCTGGCATGGAGAGAGGGCTCAGGGACGCGTACCTCGTAAATAAGGGTCCTACCCCTTCGCTCCTCCATCTTCTGCTTCAGGTGGGCAGCCCTGCCTCCTGGGCTGTTCTGACAGGTGTGGCTTCAGGACTTCGTGTCCACCAGGTGCGAGGTCATGGTCCCCGCTGCTCGTGCCCCAGGCGTCCTGGTCCTCGACCAGCTCAGGCCTGGCTCGAATATGCCTGAGGCACTGTCTCTCCTCACCAGTGCGGTTATTCTAACAGCTTTAAGCACAGCTCAGGTCATGACCGTAGAGAGCTGTACGAGATGCCTGGGACCTAATCGGGCCATTTGGAAACTAGAAAGAAGGATGGAATTTAAACTGGCCCACCATCCCCACAGGGCTTCTAGAATGGGGCTGAGTTCTCTGAGGTCTTTCTTGCACCCGGGCGGTGGGGACTCTGTCTGGGCTGCTTGCAGGGTCACGAGCTTCTCTGGTTGGATGTGGCCTCAGAGCACGGTGGCCACTGTGATGGATGAGACAGCCCCATCTTAGCCTTCTCTCCGGTGTTTCCAATCCGAGGGTGCCCCCCCGAGGGTGACTGGCCCTGGGGTTACCACTGTGCCCTGCCCGTGCCTAGCCGGGACGTCATACACCGGCTGCAGTTCTAATGGTCACTTCCTCCGGGGTCAGCGGCTGCTGGCCATCAGGTCACTGTGAGCTGGACGTCCCTCTGTTAATCTTGCCACTTCCCTTGAGGACTCTGCCTGGAATTGTTTCCCAACAGATGTGTCTATCGTCAGGGCAGCAAAAGCCTTCTCAGGAGCATGGGTATCTGAAGTCATTTTTTAAAAATGAATGTTTACTTAGTTTCTTAGAAACAAGCCATGTGGTAAATACCAGCCTTATTTTCTGGGACATGTGAAATGCATTTAAACGGTCAGCTCCAGAAACCCTTTCCAAATCAAATAAACTTAAAAAACATTTTTGTGAGCTACCACTGCTCAGCAGATGTTAGGTTTATTTCTGAACACGTTCTTGGTGCTGTTTAGTGTTCCAATGAACAAAATATGTAAACACTAATAAAAGTCGAGTAGTTTGAAATCTAGCCAGTTAAATGTTTCAGCGTAACTTTACCATCTTACTTGCGACCAGGTGATTATAAGTACATGATAAGTTTTCAATGAGGATTATCTGAAGCCTTAAAACTAAGAGCCCACCGGTAGGTTGGCTTAATAGATAAAGCAGAAACCAGTTCAGCCATCTTCTTTAATTATTTCAGATGCTGACTCAGTCTCTAACTCTAGGAATATCATTGATTCTTGTCATTGTTCTGATCTGTGTAACCGTCTGCTAACTCTGTCCCCTCACACGTAAGCCATACTGAGGATCAGGTGATAGTGCCTTTAAAATAGGCAAAGGATGCTAAAATAATCACTAGAACTTCAAAGAAATCATTAGAGAGAAGGGTGTTCTGCTTCATTTTAAACAAGAAAAAGACAGCTGTAAAATTAGAATAAGGAGATTATGTTTTTGGCATTGACAAAATTGGCAGGACAAAATGTATTTTTGAATTGGCTGTTTGGGACTCAGAACACATTGTCCCGTATTGTTATAATTAATTCACCGGGAAACTGAGGGCCTACTGAGAGCTGGGCATGGCACCTGTGGCCAGTGTGTGTGTTCCAGAGGGGAGAAGAAGCTTCTGGATGAATAACTGTAATTCACGGTGGTGATTTACACCTGGTCAGCTGAGCAGCCTTGCATGCTGGCTTCAGCCGGGAAGTGTCCCTGGGCTCCCAGGGTAACCCACACATCCTCCTTCATGTCATTTGATTGACAGAGACCCCAGAATAGTAGTGTGCATGCTGGGAACACAACCGTGTCTTTCCTAAGACACCTCAGGACAAAACCATTTCTTTAATAGGAAAAAGGAGACTGGGGTCTAGAAAGTTCCACCTTTGAAATTAGAAATTATTTTTTCTAGAGAAATTGTAAGTCCCAAGATGGTTTTTTAGACCTTTAAGTGCACGACTTAATTGCAAATTAGAAAACAGTCCTTGGATCTGTCAAAGCTGAATTGCCACCAGGTGTTTTCTCCTTGGTCCGTTGCTACGTCTGCCCATGACCTTGGGCCCTGACTTTGTCGTCTTGCTGGCAGCGGCTCTGGATCCAGGGACCCACGTGGCCGCCGACCAGTCCATTATTCACCCAGGCAGCTGCCTGCTCTGGTCTGGTTCATGTTCATTGTCGTAGTGTAGAATCCCTTGGTTGCAAGGGACAGATGACCAGCTTCACTGAGCTTCAGTAGAAGGGGGGAATTCATTCACTCATGTACCCGGAGCAGCTCCGGGGATGGGTGTAGAGCTTGAGAAAGCCCCTGATCACCTGATGCACGTGAGCTAGTGAGGAACCTGCCTCTCCCATTGCTTGGGTCTCCCCACTTGGCAGCAGGCAGTTTTGGTGGCCTCGTGACTGCGTGGTCTGCAAAACTCACGTCTCATGGGAGGAAGAGTTGCATGTTTTTCTCAGTAGCTCCGAGGGAAGACTTAGCGACACCTCTGGATGGCATTGCTTGAGGCGCAGACTCTTAAGTTTTAACCGGTGGGAAGCTTTGTAATGCAGATCTCTTCCCTGATGAACAGACCTGATCCACTCAGTTTACCCAGTGGGAACAGGGCGCCCCGGAGACCAGAAGGGCCAGGTCCTGTTTGCTCTCACCTCTGTGCTTCCTTTCGCAAATCTCTGCCTTTCACAGGCTCACTTCTCTCCCACCCTCCCACCCCATTTTATTGGTCCCAGGGAAGGGCAAGATCTGAGACTCATAACCAGTCCTTGACCGAGGCAGTCTGACCACAGGTTGAGAGGTTCTCTGTGCAAGTTTGTACAGAAAGGAAGAAATGCCGGCTGAGGCCAGCCTCGGGGCGGGCAGAGGAGAAAGAAAGGGGGGCAGGCAGCACCGGCAGATGCGGGGCAGTGGGTCAGGGGGCCAGGCTTACGTTCCAGACGGGGACGGGGATGGATGTGCCAGCGTGGAGCCCACCTTCCGGCCACGGCTGGTGCGAGACGGGATTGCCGCGTGAAGAAGACGCACCGCCTGTAGGATGACGCTGGGAGGTCACGCCTGCTGGATGTTCGAAATCTAAGGGCAGACTTCCACTGGGGCCATGGTCAACTCCCAGGGCCAGGACGTGGAGATAAGGCAGCAGAAGGGAAAATACCAGTAGCAAAATAGGCCAAGTGCCAAAAAAAAGAATTACACGAGGAGGGTGTGTAGTGTGATGAAGGTGCCCGCAGACTCTCCCCTCCACGTCATCTCCTCATGCAGGACTCAGGGACCCCCAAGGTGCCCCTTGAGAGCTGGGGCATCGTGGGCACAAGACCTGAGGGGCTGGGACAGGCCCCCGTGTGCGTACGTGCGCACCTGCTGCACGCCACGTACGGCTGCCCATTATCTACAAAAGGTGACAGTTCGACATGACTGAAATGGTTTGACCAAATCAATTCTTTGATGATTGACCCAGGCCAGAAGTGGAAACCACATGCGACTCACAGCGTAGTCTTCTACCCGTCGTAGTGGCTTCCTGGATGTCCTGTGTTGGGAGGGATTGTGAGGCAGGATCTTGGCTCGGGAAGAGTTATGAATGTAGCAGATGGTCCCCCCTGACTTGCGTCTGGAAGCTGCTCGGTTCCGTCCATGTGGCCCAAGGGGCACCATGTGTGGCCAGCACGCCATCCTTTTCTGAGCCCCATTTCTTACCGTTTTGCTTCTTTTACAAAATGGCAACACCACAAACAAAAGAAGAGAGCAGCATTGTTCTTTGAGGGCCACTTGGGGGGGACAAGCATGTTGAAAGTGTGGAGGGGGTGGGGCTTGGTGACAGAAACCAGGTGGCAGTGTGTCCTCGACTCCTTCCATGCAGCGGAGGGGAGCGGGTGAGGCTGAACCAAGGGGGAGGTTGTGTGCAGGGACTGTCAGTTACGCGGGTGTGACCGCGTGATCTCCAGGTGGACCGGGCTGCCAGCATGTGCATCTCCCATTGCCCTCGTGCGTAGAAGGATTCTGAAGGGAGTTGGGGGCCGGACCCCTGGGCTCCCAGCAGTCATTACACAGGCGCTGGCTTTGGCGAGGGACACAGCAGGGCAGTTGGGAGGAGTCTTCAGACAACCTCTGGACCTTGGAGCTAACACAGAACGGTGGGAATGAGCCGCGGGGACCATTTACCACTGGACCCACTGCTGCCCCATCAGGAGGGGCGGCAGCTTATTAGTCCCACGAAGTACTGGCTGTAGGATGTGCCCTGGCCCGCCTTCCGGTTTGGGCAGGAGCCTGGCAGTACAGGTGCAAGCTAAGTGTGTTCCAAGATGCAGATGCAGGGGCTTCCTGGGCTGGGCAGGTTCCGAATCTGCCTGAGAGGGAGACACACACACACACACACACACACTCACACTCACACTCACACACACACACACTCACACCCCACCCCAGGGCAGTCTGTCTCCTGCCAGCCCTGGGTGGTGGGCTTTGCTCCAGGTCTTGGTGGTGTCCAGCTCACAGGGTGCTGGCCTTCTCAGAGACCAGATCACCCTCTAGGATGGGCACAGTGACCCGGAGACAGAGCCCCCTGGAATCCTGCTGTTAAAGTCCTGACAGTGTTTCCATGGGAATGAGACAGTTACAGAGAGTGAGCCTCCACCTCTCCCCCCGCCCCCGGAAATGGAAGAGGACAGTCCAGACAATAAGTGATGTGTCCCCAACTTCCCTGGGGGCGCAGTGGTTGAGAATCTGCCTGCCAATGCAGGGGACACGGGTTCGAGCCCTGGTCTGGGAAGATCCCACATACCACGGAGCAACTAAGCCCGTGTGCCACAACTACCGAGCCTGCGCTCAGAGCCCGCAAGCCACAACTACTGAAGCCCACGTGCCTAGAGCCCGTGCTCCACACCAAGAGAAGCCACCGCAATGAGAAGCCTGCGCACCGCGACGAAGAGTAGCCCCCCGCTTGCCACAACTAGAGAAAGCCCACGCGCAGCAACAAATACCCAACGCAGCCAAAAATAAAATAAATTAAAAAAAAAAAGTGACATGTCCCCAGAAGAAATATCAAAGGGGAGACGGCTCTCCCATAGCCGTCACCCCCTCCCTGTACTGTTGCTGCTCCTGAGCTGAGAAGGATTGTTGCATTTTTAAAGATCTGTAAAAATAAATAAACAAGAACAACCCCTCCCCGCCCCCGACCCCGAAGCAAGGCTACTGCCCGCGAGGCCACTGTCTGGTGGCCCTTCGCCGTGATGGCTTGTGACCCTGCTCTGCAGTGTCAACACATCAGGTATTAAAATGCAGAGGATTTCTGGGTTTCTCCATAGGGTCTAATCTCACAACCACCATCCTGTTTTAGTTTCTTGAAACAAGCACCTGATTTATATTCAGAGAAATGTGTGTGGACAGACAGTTCTGAAGCCAGTACTTTTACGTGTCCAATTCAACAATTGCATTTTCAAAAACAAAGTTGACACGACAGTTTTTTTTTTAATGACAAGTTATTTTCACGTGGGAAACACTAGTTGAGAGCAGTAAAATCTGAGGGACTAAGAGACCATCTGCCCGTGTGCTGGTAGCTGAGCAACCCACCAAGGTGCTGTTGGGCGCTGGCCAGCTCACCTCCTCACCCCCTTTTCTGAGGCTGCTGCCCCTGGGCTCGTCCCAGGCCATGGCTGGCGGGATTTGGCCTCATTTAAAGGCACCAGGTGAGCAGCTGGGCTCTTTTCTCCTGAATCTGCAGTACTTTTTGTAATTCATCCCTTTTTATGCTTAAAATAAATGTGCAGAGTACTAAAAATAAAACAAACAAATAACCTTAAGTACATTTCCCCCCAGGGAAACAAGTATGTGCACGACTAATATTCCCCTCACCACCGAACTATTTCAGAGACTGTAGTAGATGCTGGAATGTTCACGTACAGCCACCACAGTGGGTATCGGAACATTTCCAACAAACAGCTTACTTCTTTGGTCACACAGGCATATTGGCACTTCCCAGATATTGCAGTTTTGTTATTTTTTAAACAAATGGCAGGTTTGTGGCAGCCCCGTATCGAGTGAGTCTGTCGGTGCCATTTTTCCCAACAGCCCTTGCTCACTTCACGTCTCTGTGTTACATTTGGATAATTCTTGAAATATTTCAGACTCTCTACCAGCAGAAAGGTTATGACTTGATAAAGGCTCAGATGATGGTCAGCATTTTTTAGCCGTATTTTGAAATTAAGGTATGTATGTTGTTTTTTAGACATAATGCTGCTTAATAGACTACTACAGTATAGTATAAACGTAACTTACATGCACTGGGGACCCCCAGCGTTCCCGTGACTCGTTTTACTGCAATACCCGCTTTATTGCGGTGGTCTGGAACTGAAGCCACAGTAGCTCTGAGATGTGCCCGTGTATTAGATTTTATAGGGAGGGGCCCATCATTACGTGGCTGTTTCCTCCTTCAGGGGGCTGGCTGAAAACATGCCCCCCGATCCCGTCCGCTCGGTGGGTTCCCAGCGGGTTCCAGGGGGCACAGGCTGTGTCTGTTCCTGGTGCCCGGTCCCCTCCCATACCCCACCCAGCTGGCTCTCCTGGTCAGTTCCCGTGTCCTCCCGCTGCCCTTGAGAGTCAGAGATTCTGTCCTGTTCACTCTGTTCACCAGCACTGTGCTGATTATTGGCCCACAACGGGCTTTGCTAAATGCTTGCTGAGTGGTGCTTCTGAAGACCAAGGTTCTATTGCCCCAGTGTAGGGAGCTAACAGAGACGGGGAGTGGCGAACACAGGGGGAGAACCCTTGCCAAATACTACTAAGAGCCAAACTGCGTCACAGGCGGAGTGTCAATCAGGTCCATTCCCCTGTGTTCCTCTATTGCTTGCTTGCATGCAAGTCCCCGTCTGAGATTAGAGACACGCCGTACACGTGGATAAATATTGAGATGGTTACTCGGACTCACAAAATCTTCTCCCTGGGGCAGTGTGAGTAGCACCGTCCAGACCTTGGTATCTTGTGAGCTCTTCAGACTTGGGAAAAATGATTACTACCCTGGATCTCCCAGAGTACCTGGAAATGTGACAGAGTGTTAAGGGGAATCCTGGTTTTCATATGGGAATTTGAGCGAATTGAGGGA
Source organism: Pseudorca crassidens (assembly GCF_039906515.1). Taxonomy (NCBI): domain Eukaryota; kingdom Metazoa; phylum Chordata; class Mammalia; order Artiodactyla; family Delphinidae; genus Pseudorca; species Pseudorca crassidens. Next base: position 5,067,152 of record NC_090301.1, on the reverse strand, counting down.
ATTTCTTTCATTCTCTGCTTACTGTGGTCTTGGTTCTTCCTTGTCGTTGAATTTCACTTTGAGACTCTCCCTCAATGTGCAAGTCCCCAGACAGAGTCGCCGGTGTAACACAGCAGAGCTTGGTTGGTGTTCAGGGGACACAGGTAGTGTTCCGGGAGCCTGACGGCTGCCGCAGATCAGCTCCCGCTTACCTTCGCTGTGGCTGCAGAGGCAGGTGGTGGTGCCCGTTGAGTTTTCACACAAGGGAGCTGAGGCACCGGCCGCTACTGAAGCCGCACAGGGTCGCCCAGCTCAGAGGCAGACCCTTGGCGGGCGGCTTCGAGCCCGTTCCTCTGCACTGCGCTCCCCCTGCCTGGATACACACACTCTGCTGTCCTGAAATGGCCACAGCCCACCTGACGGCTCAGCACCCACGTTCAGGGGCCTCAGCGGGACCTCAGGTCACCAGGTCTCCTGCGTGCTGGGCCGTGCCGGCCCCTGCAGGCTGCCTGTCCCTTGGAACAGCTGCTGAGTTATTGGGGAAAGTACTGAGTTCAGTGGAGGATAGTATGTGAACTTTGGGGGTGGGTCCTAACTTCCAAAGACAGCTTTGCAGGGAAGTCTGAGTGTGTGGAGCCAGGGCAGCCTGAATGGGCCTGGGGCTCTGAGCCCAAGGGAACAGACTGCGGGCCCAGGCGCCAGCATCACACCTGGAGCGTGAGCTGAGGACAGCAAAGTCCAGGCTTCCCTTTCCGGAGAGTGTCCCGTGTCCACCACAGGGCCCGTGGACATCTTCACAAGAAGAAGGATGCTTTGCCTCCAGGACCTGCCGGCCTCTTCTGGGGCTGCCGGTATCGCAGGGCATGTTTTATTCTTTGCAGTACCTGAGGTTCTGCCGCTGTGATTACAGAGAACATTTTGTTGGGTTAATCCTATCTTACAGCCATTTTAGTGTTTTTTTGCAGGGGAAAAGCTAATGAAACTTACGAAAGTGGAATTGGGCCTGTCCCTGGACATTGATGATTGGAGACTGGTCCAGGCCAGCCAGCCTGCACCTTCCCAGGGTTTCTGTGTTTGTTTTAGTCGTGAGAAGATAGCACTTGGAAGAGAGAACTCTTAATGGGTTTCATGTGTTAAGCTGCTAATTTACCTTTTTCTCAAAGTTCTTGGAAGTAAAGAAATTGAATTTAACTCTTGGGCAACAAACCACTTCCCCAAACATTAATTTTCCGGCTTCTTTTTTGAGCAGCAATACCGCTTTTACAAAATGTTTTAAGTAGATCTCTGATACATCATGGTGTTCTGTTAATAAAACTTGTACAAGTTCTAGTTTATAAGTTTCTGACTCATTGCTTATCAGAGACAGCAATAAAGCTGTTTTATGAACACAGAATAGGGCTTAAGGGGCTCCTGTTTCAGTTTTATATCTGCCTTTTCATCCAATTAATTTTTGATTTTATTTACTTGATGTCAAGAAAACCTGAGCTACACAGGTGACACTTAAATATATATATATATATGTATAAATGTATATGTACATATTCACCTTATTCGCCATTTCAAGGTACTCTTCCATTAAATACATCCAGAAGTTTTGAAGTAGTAGGAATACATCCAGAAGTGTTGAAGTAGTAGGAATAGTAGCACTCTTGAAATTCCAGGTTGAATCAATGAAGGCAGTGACTCTCATTCCATAGAAGTATTCAGGTAGGAGCCCCGCCCCCCAGACCACGGTCAGCACTGAGTGCACTGTGACATCGCCAAGAGCCAGCTGGTTAACTATCTCCTTGTTGTTGCTTAAATTACTTGCATCACACAAAAAACTGTCACCGCACGTGTGCCCGGCTTGTCCCTCACGGAAGGTGGGACATGTCCCAAGCAGTTTGCTTGCTTGTGCAATCTTCATGATTTTCAGGCGCAAACAAATGCAGGATGAGATTTTTAAAAGGCCAGGGCGAGGCCGCAACTTTCCCCGTATCCCAGCAGGTGGGTTCTGCCTCTGCCCAGGTTCCCTGATGCAGCAAGAGCCGCCATCTTGGTCTCTGGGTTAGTGTGTAACATACCTGCCATGTGACAGCCGTTTCAACACCAGTTGTACATATGTAAAAAATGCTTATTCCATTGGCCATTTTCCAGCCCCCTGAAGTGGCCCTGGAGTGTGCTCCTGGGGCTGCACCTTGGGCCCGGCTGTGGGATGAGAGCCCCGTCTTGGCTGGCGTGACAGCTTTTCACCAGGGCCTTGGTTTTGCTCCATCCTTAAAGTGACGTTGAGAGTCTGTCTTTTTCTCTTGGAAGATCATGGGCTGTTTTGATCTGCAGGTTCCTATCTTCTTGCATTTCAAGAAAATGCCTCTGTATTTTATCTCTGAATAGTCTTTGAGCTCTTTCGTTGGGGAGTTGTTGTCAGAGGTGCCGTTTATCCTTTTGTTAGTTTCATTTGTCTTCCTGTCAGTTAACTTCTGTCTTTTTCATCTTGACGGAGTTTATTTCAAGCCATTCCTCCATGTCAGAATTTCAGCTTTGAGCGGTGTTTCTTCTCTCCCTTACTTTTTCACGTTGTATTCGTCCGTTCCAAAATGTTGGTTTGGTCCTCAGTTCTAGAGGTTCCCATTTCTTCCCTCATTGTTTCGGTGTCTTCTCCCTGGAGTTCTTGTCTTGTTCAGTGTCTGTTCATACGTGGCATTAGGGAGGTAAGTATCAGAAGGGATTTCCTTCTGCTTTTTGAGTTTTGTTTGGGTTTTGCGGGCTCCCTTGCAGCCCGCCCCCCCTTTTATTTGGGCTGCGCTGCACGGCTTTCAGGATTTCATTTCTCCGACCGGGGATTGAACCCTGGGCCGTGGCAGTGAAAGCCCGGAGTCCTAACCAGTAGGCCACCAGGGAACTCCCGCAATCCCTCCCTGTCTTTTTCCCCTTGCCCTATCGTTGCATGATAGTCTCACCATCTCTTTAGCTTTTTCCTCCCCTTTGCTGAGATTGGCGCTGTCTCGACTGTAGTCAAGGGCAGGGATACACGCACTGCCCAGGCCGTTCACATAGGCTGGCCACTCGTCCTGGGTCAGGTACGGGACGTGGGGAGCCCCCTGCCATCTAGTTTCCTGGGGCAGGACACAGGCTAGAGGAGACATCCCTGGCCCAGAGGGTTGGCGCAGTCTGCCCAAGTTCCCATTTCCCAGACCTCCGTCACACCCCCGGCCCCTGCAGGGAAGCACGGAAGGCTGAGGCTGGATGTTACTTTCCCTGAGAATCGCCGTGTATCATGAGTCCCTTTGTCCTCTGAGGGCATCTCCTCCAGACAAAGGTGAGCTGCCCTGACACACAGGGCGCTTGCAGTCCGTAGGAATTTGCTGGATGCCCTGCGCCAGGTCCCCTGCCTCCGCGCGGGCTGGGCGGGGGTTGTGTTATATGTCACTCCCTGCGGGGGCCCCTCCTTGCAGTCTGGGTATCGCAGGCACTTGGCCTGCAGAGAGCCCTGGCGGCTGCTCGTTTGGGAACCTCCTAACTGTCGGGGGACAGGGCACAAAGGCCATGCTGCCCCTTCCTGAGCACCCTCTCCCTGGGGGATCTGGAGCCCCTCTCCACCCAGTGCTGGAGTCCTCCTGTTCATTCTTAAGGTCAGTGTTTTCGAGGTTGGTTCTGTAAAGCTTGGCTTCTTTTCTTGGTGGATGGTGAACTTTTTATCTGGCTTTTACTTTCCCCCCCCTCATTTTATTAGATATGGAAGAAAGGAAATTTGGTTATAGCAAAGTTCAAACCTTTCGTCTTACCCTGGAACTTTGACTTCTGTCTCCGTCTTCCTTCTTTATTTTACTCAGGTCTGGGTGAAAAGAAGTTGTTAAAGACCGTGGCCTGTGTGTTAAACCCCATTTCACCTGAAGTCATAAGCGTGAGCATTTCACCCGTGAACTTACCAATCACACGCATTAATTAGATCCTTAGTGTTAGTACATTTTTATAGTAGTCCCTGCCCTCCCTTTTTTTTTTTTTTTTTTTGCGGTACGCGGGCCTCTCACTGTTGTGGACTCTCCCATTGAGGAGCACAGGCTCCGGACGCGCAGGCTCAGCGGCCATGGCTCACGGGCCTAGCCGCTCCGCGGCACGTGGGATCTTCCCGGACCGGGGCACGAACCCGCGTCCCCTGCATCGGCAGGCAGACTCTCAACCACTGCGCCACCAGGGAAGCCCTGCCCTCCCCTCCCCTTTTTTAAACAGTGTAAGTTTTTTAAAACTTGGCAGGGGAAATGAAGTCTGATTTGGTTAAATTTTGTAAACGGACGTGTAACCAGTAAAATTTTTCTTCCCCAGTGTAAAAATAATAATGGGATCCAAAATCCCTTTTAAATGTCATGATATGAAACTTCTCCAAAACCTCAGTAATAGGTACCCGACTTCAGTATTTTGATCAAAGTTAAAAGAGCAAAATCAATTTTAAAGCCTTTCTGGCACATTCATGATCAGACTTTTCATATTCTCCCGGGGAGAAATGAAAATATTCATAGTTGTCTCCAGTGTAGTCCTCTCATCCCGCCAGTCCTAAATAATTAGGGAAAAACAACATTTACAGATATTTGTTCTGGGGCTAAGTAAGAAGAAAATTTTAGGCAAATGTTACAAATGACAAGAATCTCTAAACTATTCCTCCGGGAAAATCAGGTGCTCCTGAGCTGGGGCCTCGTGAGGGTGACAAGATGTGAGGCCAGCTTGCAGCTATGGGGAGGGTCTTAGCAGCTTGACTTTGTCTGATCAGATGCTGGAATAATGCCCCCCCCCTTTCTTATGGAAAAGGGAAATAGCGTGCTCCACAAATGCACTTTTAAACTCAAGTATGATATTCATCCTTTGCTTATGCGTGGAAGAGTGAAGATGGAAATCAGCAGGAAAAAAAATGAAACATGTTACTGAGTCCAAGCTCGTACGGCTCACCACACAACAGGCCAATAATGGAGAGATGAGTTGCTGGGGCAAGGAAGAGCGACTTTATTCAGAAAGCCCGCAAACCGAGAAGATGCTGGACTCGTGTCCCAAAGAACCATCCTGCCTGAGTTAGAATTCAGGCTCCTTTTATACGAGAAGGGGAGGGAGTAAAGTCAAACACTTACTGGTTCCCATCAGCTTCCTGAGGGGATGTGTTCATTTCTTCCTTCCTGCGGTCATTCACAGGTGGGCCTGGTCAGGATGTTTCCTGTGAACTAAACAAAAGTATTTTAGCTTAATGCTCACCACCTGGGAGGCAGGGTTCCCAGAGATGGGCCATTATGTATCATTTAAGCTTATAGGCAACATCCCTTTAATGATTAACTTGTAATAGAATACAAAAGGTTCTTCCCTGTGACACAAAGTGATAGGCAGGTCTATTTCTTTTTAGTTTCCTAAGCACAGGGATGATTACCATTTGGGGCTGAAGGCAGTTCCCTTCTGGAGCTGTGAGTGGAGCGAGGAAAAGACATCCTCAGCCCCACTGCCCTACATTCTCGGTGTTGCCCTGTGGGTGCTAGGAAATTACACGAAAGATTCCAAGCTCGTCTGTGGACACTGTGTGCCGTGAACTGTCTGAGCAGAAATCCACAGGGAAGAGGGCAGAGGTGAGAATCAGTCAGCACTTCCGGGTTTGGGTCTCATGCCTGCTGGCTGTGGGGGTTTGGTCAGTGTCTGAACTTCTTTTCCAGCCAAGTTAGATGTGGAGGTTGATGGTGATATTTGCATCACAAGATGCTGTGAGGAACAACGGACATGATGTGGGAAGAGAAGTGCTTTGTAAAGTATTACAAGGCTTGCTGTTGCCTGGAGAGCTGTTAATGATATGATAATATCTTTTAGTCCAATTAGCCAAAAAGACAGAAATGTCAAACATCTGTTGCAGTGTTTACTCCCAACAAGATTTGTTTTTTTTTTGAGAATAGGAAAATTTGATTTTCTTTTTTCCCCCTTAAAGCAGAAATGCCAACCCAGGTGAGATGGTTATATGTCCTTCAGTGTAGACAGCCCTTATATTTAATAGGGCTCCATTGTAGGTCCATCCTACCTAGCTTGAGTTTAAAGAGTAGAGGGAACCCAGTTGTTTTTACCTACGCCAGCATCCCAGATTCAAAACTGGTTCCCCCAGCATGAGATCAGGACTCAGGGTAGTAACCTTGAAACCTTGATACTGATTGGTTACCAGTGGATTATAAGGGGCCCCCTTGAGTCTTTTTTTCAAGATATTAAAGAAACAAAACAACTGACCTTTTCTTCCTGGTGTGCTATTCACAACACATCCAGCATCCCTGTTCTTGGTAGGTATATTCAGGTCCATCTTTTACTCATTTTTGGAAGAAATTAAGACCTTGACTTGCTTAAGAAGGCAAGCTGAAGGGCAAACAAAGTTTCCCAGGGCAGTTTTCTGGAAACTCTGAAAACTAGACTTTGAGTGAACCAGAAATTTAATAAATTGCATGTGAGGTTGAATTCAGACAAGAAGAATGTCCCCTCTGTGTGCTCTAACGAGATGCAAACACTTCTGTCCAGCGAGACTCAGTTACGAACATCAAAGCCCAGAGATGAACTTGGTTCTGCTCACTTATCTCTACCTGTTTGCTGCATACTTAACGTGGTGCTCTCTACCTCTGCTGACCTCACGGCATCTCTGGAAGGAACAGACTGAAGTGCGGGAGGGATCTCCGTTTTCCCTTCTCATGGAGATGTCAGCACAGGTACAGAGCCCTTGTACCCCTGTGTACTCGGTGGGCAGGCAGCTGTGTGGGGGACACTGCACACGTATGCACGGGTGGGCCGAGCCAAGGGCATGTTGATCGTTCCCAATACAGGGGTCAGACTTGGGTACACTTTCTAAAAGTAAAACTACCCCCCAGGTACCTTAATGTTATGTAATAGTATTTGGCAGTCAGAGACGGTTGACGATTATTCGTGTAACAAGTTTATAGCATGGGCCGCAGGCCAGGCTGTGCATTAAATGCTGGGAATACAGAGCTCGGTGCAGCAGACCTGCTAGCCCTCCGTATCAACAGATTCGTTCAGCCACGGATCTGAAACACTCAAAAAAAAAAAAAAATTACAGGAAGTTTCAAAAAGCAAAACTTGAATTTGTCTCATGCTGGCAGCCATTTACGTAACATTTATGCTGAATTTAGAGCTATTTACGCGGTATTTATACCGTACGAGATATTATAGGTAATCTGGAGATGATTTAAAGTATATGGGAGGATGTGTGTAGGTTATATGAAAATACTGCACCATTTTGTATAAGGGATTTTGGAACTAGTCTCCTGTGGAGTCTGAGGGATGACTGTAATTGGAAATAGGATTGTAAAATAGGCATTTAAAAATCTGCATTAGAAATGAAGTTGGATGTAAGTTTGGTAGTGTGCTCTAACATTTCGGTAGGGAAAGATCTAATGGCTGGGATGGATGGCGGGTTTGAATTTCAGATAATGAGAGAGGTGGCCCCTGGGGAGTGTAGACCAGCTTGGTAGCACCCCCACCTTCATCCCAAGGTTTTTTCCCTTTGTGTCTCTAAAGTGAACTGTAGAAAACGGATTTTGAAGTCGAATTTTATTTACCTGCTGGGCTGTGTTTCTCCAGTACCCAGTTGTCTGTGTTCCCGTTGAGCCTGCTGACAATCTATCAGCAGTAGGAGTTTATTTTTTATATATAATTTTATTAATCGTAGTCTTACTTTTTCACAATCTGGGTGCTTAAACACCTGGCTGAATTTTATCTAATCAAACCTTTGGGTTCATGGCAAATGCATTTGAGTGTTTCATTTTTGTTTCCTGATGTATAACACCAGAGAAAACACAGAAGTCCATTGCAAGTGTCTAATATTTGCAATTGTAAAATATTGAAGAGACATACTAATTACATATCTTAGGGGGGAAGTGAAAAGTGATTTTAGAATTGGAAGGGGCCTTAAGGATGGAGGAGAGAATCACCCCTCCTTTTAGAGCTGATGAAAATTAGGTCCAGAGGCCTCTGCTTGAGGTTACAAAGCAGAGGAGCGGAAAGAACTCTGTGCAAACCTTTCTTAACTTCAGTATTGTTGTTCAGCTATCTGGACACATAACTTGGGGTCGTGACTCTACAAAAATATGTGAAAGAAAGTGAATGAACGAATAGATGTGAAATTCATCCAACAAGCCCTTACCCTGTAAGACACACGAGGGCATAGAGACCCAGGGGAGGAGCAGGGCCATCAGCGGGCGTCATTCCGGGAGAGCTGCATGGTGACGCCCACCGGGTGCCTGCTCCCCAGGGAGATGGGGGGAGGCGGCTGGCAGCGGAGGGGTGCTGGTACTGCGGGAGCTCCCCCCTCCTGCTCTGGAGACCACGTGGACTAGTGAGGAATTGGCCGTGTGAGACCAGCGTGCCCAGGGCAGCTGTGAAGCCTCGTGGAGGTCGAACCTGAGTTCATCAGACCAGGGCTGGCCTCCATGCGCTCAGATGCTGGGAGTCAGCGCTCGTTTGGGGGAGCTGCGGGGCACAGGGACCGTGAATCACTGTGGATCCTCCTACAGCCAGATGCGCAGGTGCAGAGCGGGCCTCAGCCCGTCTGGTCCAGCGCGCATGCACTCTGTACCCCGCCCCCGGCCCACAGATGTGTTTCCCTCCGTCCGTTCTCCACGGAGTCTGCCCTCCTTTTTCGGTGTCGGCGGTGAGGGGGATCAAAATGAGGGTTTCTCCATTTTAAAGTTGGAAAGTTTTCTTCGGTTTTCGAAGTTTTGCTCTTTAAGCACGTGCATCTTGCCTGTGACGGAGTGCCCGGGGCGGAGGGTTGGGGGGAATGCGGGGCGGGAGCGGCCGTGTGCGCATGCGTGCTCGCTTGCGGAGGCGACCTCCCCGCGGGCCGCCCCAGCCTCACGTGGCAGAGGCCCACCTGCGGACACTTCTTAGGGGTGCGGTGAGGTGAGGTGGGGTGGTTTGGGACGGGGAGTCTAGTTTCTGCTTCTCGGGCGCTGGGATGGCCCAAACCCTGGACTCTCGGAGGGAAGGTCCGCGTCGTCGAGGGGCCACTGTGGCGGAGAGCCAGGTGTGACTCTGGGGGGCAGGGGGCCGACACCCAGCCTCTGGGGCCGGTGGGGAAGCTCCACCAGCGAGGTTCGCGGGCTTCCAGTTATTCGGGGTTAGCTGGTGATTCTGGAAGGCCTCTGTGCCGAGGAGCTGAAGTGAGCGCCGGTGCTGGCGTGTTCCCCTCGAGACCACGAGTTCCGAAGCCCAGTGAGGGGTGACTGCCGCAGGCTCGGAGCCCAGAGCGTGGGAAGTCGTTTGTCTCTGGAGGTGGCAGAGGGCGTGGCAGAGGGACCCGGAAGTGGACGTATTTCCCGCTGCCCAGGGGAGGCCTAGCAGTCCGAACCGGGGCGCTGAGGGGAGGTGCTTGAGGCACCTGGGCGTGGGCGGGGTCAGCCCCTGCCGCCTTCACGTGGCCACCCCCGTCCCCCCAGTGTTCCGGCGGGGCCCCTGGTGGTCTCTCGCTAACCCAGCGTGGTCTCTAACGCTCTCCGTCCGCCAGCTGCGCTGCTGTGTCTCCACCTGTGCGGAGCTGCCATCCAGTAGTTTGTGTCTAACCCGTGTGTGGTAGTTGAGCACCCTTCCCTTCCCTGTGAACTGTGAACACGGAAACACCATCCCCATGCTGTTCTATGTTTTCCTTCCAAGAACTGGGTTTCTCTTGAGGAGAATACAGATTCTCAGCCCTTGAATTTGCCAACGTGCTGGAGACCAGGCCCCTGATCAGCAGATACAATTCGTTTCGGTTTTGTGAACCCAACGAGAGAACAATTTCCGGGCTCTCTGTTTCTGGACTCGGTATCAGCGTGTTCCCAGGGAGAGAGAATTCCTGAATTTACACACAAAGCCTGCATTAAAATCCCACGCTTCTGAGCCACGAGTGATCCTGGCATTGCATGGAGGCTGTGTATTCTAACTAGAAAGGAACACGGGTTCTTAAGGATGGATATTTGAATCTGAGTTCAGTAGTTCTTTTAAAGTCCAGGGGTCCCTGGAGGCAGAGCCGCAGCCCACTCCTACTAAACACTCAGGGCTGCCCCCAGGGCCACAGCCTAGGGTGTATTTTTCCACAAGCGAAGCCCACGTCTGTTTGCCCTCCCCTCGCTCTGTCTTTCCCGCGTAACGAGATTTTTTTTGTGTGTGTGGCAGGTGGCAGATTCAAGAAAGAGATTGTTGTCGACGGACAGAGCTACCTGCTGCTGATCAGGGATGAAGGGGGCCCTCCAGAGGCACAGGTGAGTACTGCGCGCACACTGGTGACCCGCTTTCACCTGGGCCTCCTTGGGAAGGGTCTGACTCCACAGGTGCTTCTGAGAAGTCGGTCAGGTGCATACAAGAAAAGGTGAGAGGCCCCAGGAACATGCTTTCTGTACTGAGGTTTTTCTCATCCCTGAGAGACTAATTCCGTTGTTCCTTCAGACAGAAACCTGGAGGGAAGTTTGGGCTGTGTGGCTGATTTTCACTTTGCGTTTTTGTTTTTGTTTTGTTTTTGTGGTACGCGGGCCTCTCACCGTTGTGGCCTCTCCCGTTGCGGAGCACAGGCTCCGGACGCGCAGGCTCAGCGGCCATGGCTCACGGGCCCAGCCGCTCCGCGGCACGTGGGATCTTCCCGGACCGGGGCACGAACCCGTGTCCCCTGCATCGGCAGGCGGACTCCCAACCACTGCGCCACCAGGGAAGCCCCACTTTGCGTTTTTTAAGAAGGAAGGAAGAGCAGAATCTGCACTGATTTGTCAACTCAGCTGAATTGACATCTGGAAGTGTCTATAGCCCTTTTTTTCTCCTTTTATCCTGTGTTTGATCTCTAGAGCAGTACAGTCATTTAGAAAGTTGGATGGGATTTGGAAATCTGAGCACTGCTGCCAGGCTGCCCACCAGGCTTCTCAGCCCGGATTATTTGCCGCTGCAAACCAGGATGCAGCACAGTGTGATTTCTTTGAAAGTTCCTTGAAAAAGGGTGTTGTGGAGGAAAAAAAAAACAGCATGAGTGTGGAAAACCTTTTTCTTTGGTTTACTTACTCTCCAGTTTATTACTGTACTTACATAATTTACTAGCTGAACACTTTGAAGGGACCGAGGGCTAGTAATAGTCAAGACCCATTAATGTGAACTTAATATTAAAAGTTTTCTCTGGCGTTCTTTCTTGAACTTATTACCCTTTGGTGAAAGTGCGACACAGGATTATTGGTGATTTAAGTGAACGATGTTGAATATGGAGGTTGTTAAAGTTCTAGAACTCCATACACGGAGGTGTATGCAGCGCTACAGAAAAATGGCGTGGATTTACCATGTTTTAGTGAGTCTAAAATGCCACTGGTTATAAGCTATACCAGTATTTGAAAGAAAAATGCTGTCAAACTGTGAAACAAAGCAGTCCATAAGGTATGTTCTGATAGCAAAGACGTTAGTTAAAGTGTGGAAAAGATTTGTTTTCGCTTTGCTGAAACAGCATAGTCGATGAGAGTAAGGAAACACTGAAGACATGTTAAACATGAAAAAAAGTAGGTTACGGAGCTGTGAGAGCTCGGGTTCAGCGCATGTCTGTTACTTTATACTTAAGCAGGACAGGGTGTGATGTCTGACACCGTCCTAGAAGGTTCATGATGGTGCTGAAGGCTCAATCACTTTTTCTGAGTGGTCCTTCGCCCGTGGGACGTCTGTCCTGCTATCACAAGGGTTCCCTCCGAGGCAGGTGGTAATAGGAGAATGACGTAGGTAAAGTGTGGGTGTCACCTGGGGTGATTTTCCGCTTTTCTAGCTCGTAAATGTTTTGGAGTGACCAGGGGCAATCTCACATGTAAAGAGCACACCTTAGCTCTGACATAAAGAATCTAAGAAGAAAGTTGAGAGACGTACAGAAGCGCATGTTGGAGCTGGTGTAGTGGCTTCAGACGCACTGCTGTCCCGGGATGCTGCCAGGGATGGGATGCTGGGGGGCCCAGGGCTGCAGAGACACGGCGCTTCCCCTGACGCCAGTCGTGGAGCAGTGAGCAGGCTGCCCTGGGCCAGAGTTTAACCGCAGTGAGACCAGTCTCGCAAGGAGCCCCAGGCCCACACTGGAGAGGGAACTCCAGCCCGAGGAATTCGGGGCTCGGAGCACTGCCCCACCCTGAAGTTTTCATCAGCCATGATTGCTGTTGGGGTTGCCTTTTTAATGAAAGTATTTTTTGGGGGTGGTTCTCTTATTACGAAGCTCAGGCCCAGTGTTCCCCACATCCCCAGACGGTGACATTAAAAATCCCAGGGGTTTTTCTCTCCAGTGGTATGTACCCTCTGAGAAGCATCTTTCCTCTAGGAAGCACGTATTCCTATGGAATACATCTTTTCCGTAGCCTCAGATGCTTAGGACATGTGATGTCATTCGACACAGAATTATTTTCCTTCCTTTTAGTCCCTGATTAATTAAAGAATTGGCTTTTAAGAATAAAACAAAAAAACTTAAGGCCTGTGAGCAATAATGGAGCCCTTGTTGTAAGTTTCTTCTCGTGCCTGGAAAGCACACATATTGTGAATCGGTGACACTGGTTGAGCCCCCTGCCCCGCCACCTTCCCTGAGTGGTGCGGCTCACTTAATCCTCGAGGTGACCCTGGGAGACGATGCTCTGAGCGTTCCCGTCACCAAGGACGCTGACGCCCTGAGATCTCATGGCATCAGGGCACAGGCCGAGGTGGCCGGCCCACACCCCCGCCCCGCCGGGGGTAGAACTAGGGCCCCCAGGAGGTCTCTGCCTTGGCCCCTGGCCGTGCGTTTCCCTGAGGACCAGTCCCTTATTCTAGCACATACTTCCCACAGAAGCATCATTAGGCTAGAAGCTTACCCTGGTTAAAGTGCAGATTTCTGCTTTGAGGGGATGTCAAACAGAGCCTTTCAACACTAGGCCGAGTGCACTCGGACATCCAAGGAAAAGAACTGTTTTCAAGTCACCACTCCTAGGCACGTGGGAGCATAGCGTTTGTTCCCACTATTGCAGATCATGTCACATAGTCTGCGAGGGCAACGACGGCTTCATGAGTGAGGTTGCAGGATTTTGAGGATACTGGTGTCCTATTAGGTGGTGTGAAAACTCTGCCAGTTAACTGGGTTTTTGGGGGGTTTTTGCAGTTGGTGGAGAAGCCGCTGGGGTGGATGGGGGACATCTGTGGAGTGCCCACTGCTTACTAGGCCCTGGGGCTCTCAGGATGCACCCTTGAGAGGATGTGGCCTGGTTTGCATTTCCTCTGCACGGAGGGTCAGGTGGTTGTCAGTTTTGGGAGGTGCGGGCTGGTCCCAGGGACCACAGGCATTCATAAGGTGCTCGTGGGCGTGGGGAAGCTGACTTCTCCCCGATTCTTGGGAAGAGAAAGGAAAACACATCTCAAGGTAGAGAAGGGGAGAAGGAGATGCCGTGTCAGCCTGAGTCCTGGGCCCTCAGGAGGCGTCAGCCAGTCCCAAGGCTACTGGCCCCAAGCTCTCTTTCTCATTTGATTTCACATTTATCGTTTGAACTTCAGGTGTATTTACGTTTTGTTGCGTAAAATCTCCATTTGTAACTGAATACGCTTTTCATTTATGTGTGGAAGTCAGAGCTGAACCCACTAAAAATCTCACCAAACATTAGAGCTGATGCCTTGACCAGCAGAACTTACGTGGGAGCTGCAGGTTCTTTTAGAGAAAGCATGTGGGGCATTTTTTTTTTTTTTTTTTTTTTTTTTGATTTTCACTTGGGTCTTTCGTCAAAGAGAAGGGTCTCTGGCGCTAAGTCTCTTCCTCAGCGCCACCTCTGTGACCCTGGGAGCCCTGGGAAGCTGCTGAGCTTCCAGGACCCTCTCCTCTCTTGGCTCCAGCTTTACAAGACGGTTCTGGGTGTTCCACGAGATAACGTGTGCTTGAGGGTGTGGTTATTTGCCAGAGAGAGGATCTGCTGTGAGTTCAGCTGGATGCAAGAAAAATGAGAATAAAATGACAGGAGTCAGGCCGTTGTGGGGTTTTCATTGTTTTCCCCTAAGTTTTGTGCATTGCTTTTGTTAATTTCTCCGGCAGTGAGTCATGATTTCCTTGAAGGGTGCTGGAATTAATCAGGGACCGCTGCTCTTTACAACTCGAAGGCCTCACATGTTGAGGGAGTAGTTGGCCCTGGAGGTGGAGGATTTCTGAGCCGTGGGCACCCAGAGGAAGAGCCCCATCTCAGGGGTCCAGCACGGCTTCCTGGGCGGCCTTCTTGGGGAGTTTGGGGTGAAACAGGAAGCTGCAAGGCCACCCTCCGTGCCTATCTCCAGGTCGGCTCTGCTGTGCACGGGGTTTGCCTTCCATTGGCCGAGTCGGGCCAGAGGGTAGACACTCCCTTGGGGAAGGATGTCTGGTTTTACTCTGGAGACAGCGTGGCCTGGGTGGGAAGGGGCTGAGGGCCGTCACAGGCGTGTTGTGCGAGGATGAGAAGGGCGTTCGTGACGCCCCAGCGATGCGCTATAAGACGTCGGACGTGGCCCGGCTGGAGGCGTGTCTGCCGGCCTTTCGTCCTGTGTTCATGAAGGTGACCCCCTGCTGCTCCTTTGCCTTTCTCTCGTGAGCTCCTCACTCAATATCTCCTGCTCACCTGCCTTTCTTTTCTCCCCAGTTTGCCATGTGGGTGGACGCTGTTATATTTGTCTTCAGCTTGGAGGATGAGATAAGTTTCCAGACGGTCTACCACTACTACAGCCGGATGGCCAACTACCGGAACACGAGTGAGATTCCGCTGGTCCTGGTGGGAACCCAGGGTGAGTGGTGCCCGAGGGCAGGTTGTGCTTCTATGGCTCCAGCAGTTGAGCAGTAAGTGATTCCTGGCCTGTGTTTTCAGAGTGGAGGGGTTTGGAAACGGTTTAAAGAAGCAGTAATTTCCTACTGAAGGCTCCCTTTTTACAGTGAGCATCCGTGAAACTGACACTGTCACACTTCTGATTTGATTCCGTGGAGAAGTCACTTGGCAGCTTCAAAACAAAACCCCCCCCTACACTCCCAAGTGCTCTGATTTCTGTATTAGGATATCTTAACTCTGTTACAAAATAATATATAAGCGCCCTAAAAGGTTATTTATGTTAACCTTTGTACCTTTAATACTGATTTCTGATATAATGCAGAGTTTTGTTTTAGTCTGCTCTATTTCTTAATGTCTTATGAGCTGTATCTCATTTTTAGCAGATCTCTTAGAAAGCATAGAATCTTACCATGTGGGTACGTTTTGTGTTTTTTTCTAGGACACTAAAACTTGGTCTTTTAGTAAAGTGACATCACTTACTATGCCCTTGATCATAGATTCATTGATGTGCTGGTACCTGCCACTGGGGACTTAACTAAGGGGTCATACGGAATGTTTTTAAAAGTCAGATGAAGGTTAACTTTAAAAATGCTTTGTCAGAAAAATGGGGAACTTAAAAAATATAATCATGTCAAGAAACACTGGATTTTCCTTTCATCTTTTGGTGCAGGTTCTGTTTCTGTTAATTCCTTTAGAATGAGCACATCTGGTCTGCCCTTGCATGCCCTGATGTAAGACTTTTCCAAATAAGAAACCAGCTGCGTCAAACAAGCAAGAACAATTAGCTGCGTGCGTGGCACCAGATCTAATATAACTGAGAGCTCTGGCGGGGTAATCCGCTGCCTTGGCAGGATAAGCCTGAATCGTGGAGTGGGTGTGTGTGTTGGGAGAAAAGAGTGTGGAATAAACTAAAGTCATCTGCTCAGGGTGCTAGATGTAAAACGTGAGGGTTGGGTTTTCATGGAGAGAACTTCATTGCCAATCCCCACCCCACCCCCTTTTTTTTGGCTGCATCGGGTCTTTGTTGCTGTGCACGGGCTTTCTCTAGTTGCAGTGAGCTGGGGCTACTCTTCGTTGTGGTGCGGTGGCTTCTCTTGTTGTGGAGCACAGGCTCTGGGCACACGGGCTCAGTAGTTGTGTCTCATGGGCTCTAGAGCGCAGGCTCAGTAGTTACAATGCATAGGCTTAGTTGCTCCACGGCATGTGGGATCTTCCCGGCCCAGGGCTCGAACCCGTGTCCCCTGCATTGGCAGGCGGATTCTTAACCACTGCACCACCAGGGAAGTCCCCCCTCTTTTTTTTTTTTTTTTTTTTTTTTTTTTTAATAGCATATATGTCGTGGCCAGCGGTCACACACCTGAAACCTTTAGAGCAGAGGTGGATTTAGACCAACATGGGACGTGAGAGGTTTTTTATGCCCAGTGCGCCCTCTAGTGGTCACTGGGAGACAAGGCACGCCAGTAAAAAGCCCTTGGTTCTTGTTCGGATGTGCAGAATTGGCATATTTGAGTTGGCCTCCTGAAAATTCTTAATACGTAATATTTTATAGTGGGCAGCTTGTCTAAAGAAGACCTTGCTTCAAGCTGCCTTGAAATCGACATCGAGGCAGTTAATTTCCAGTAAGCGCCTCTTCCTGCAGGCCCACCGAGGGCATTTCTGAGCCAAAGCAGGGTCTGTATGGGCAGCTCCTTGCCAGCCGCCTGGGTTCAGGGGATCTGTGTTCAGGATGCAGAATGCCTTTCTGCGGTGAACTCACCGGGATAAAGGGCAGGTAGGTTTTCAATCCAGGCCAGAAAGGTAATTTTGATCAGTTTGTTGTCTTTCCTACACAGCAGTGTTTTGGGTAGTAGGGGTGGCGAGTCCGGGGTCCCTGCACGGGGCCGTGCAAACCCCGCATCACTCGCTCCAGGCCGCTGTTGACCTTGACGCTACCAGGCCTTGAAGGGAGGAAGTCTCGTAAGGCAGTGGGGGCATCCGTGGGCACACCAGTGTCCAGTGCGTGGTTGCTTTTGTTCCTGATGTTTCCACATGTGGCCAGTTTTCCTGAGGTCCTGCTGGGATTGCAGATGCATATCTCTCCCTGCTGCGGACCTTGGAGATAAGTACAGCCTCTGTGTCTCCCGCCCCAGCTGAAGGAAGGCACGTCTTC
This sequence comes from Pseudorca crassidens, assembly GCF_039906515.1. Classification (NCBI taxonomy): domain Eukaryota; kingdom Metazoa; phylum Chordata; class Mammalia; order Artiodactyla; family Delphinidae; genus Pseudorca; species Pseudorca crassidens. The sequence continues at coordinate 5,050,253 of NC_090301.1, read as the reverse complement.
ACCTCCCACCAGGATGGTGGATGGTCTGTGTCTCAGGGAGGCCTGGGGATGGCTCCACAGAGGCTCTGGGGAAGCCCTGATGTGGAGGAACCGGCCCCCTTTTATTCCCTCTAGTTTTATAAGCGTCTGTCGATTGAGGGCCATGTACCTGCAAGGTACACCTGGGAGCTTGCACCCAGCGAGCACCTGGGAGCACTGCTGGAGGGCTTGTTCCCTGTCCCCTCATATTCATTTGTGAGACCTGTTTGGACTTCAGCAAAGCCATGTCCCAAAGGAGCAGGACGGGAATGTTATCAATTAGGGACAGTCCTCACCTGAGGGCCCCTCGTGGTCATCAGCCAGACCTCTGATTCCCAGAGCACCCTGGAAGCCCCCGTGGCAGGAAGGTGGAGTGAGTGTGGGCTTCTGGAAGGTTCCACCCATAGGTACCATTAGCTCGTTTCGCTTTCTGTGAAGCCACGCTTGTCCTGATGCTGTACAGGCTGCGTGGGGTGCCAGAGACAACGGCTGAGGGGATTTCAGGTTTCCCTCCCAGCTGGTCGGGGCTGGTGGCCTCGAGATGGGAGATTATGGGATGGAGAAGATAGAGAAGAATTAAGACAATTCCTGAAGGGTACGTGGGGTGTGGGGCCTTACCCAGAGGTGGGGGGACGTGTTCTCTCCCGGGTACCATCGGGGAGCTGGAGGATGCTCCTAAGAGGACGAGGTGATGGTGTGATGTCTCTTAAACATCTGTTTTAAAGACTTGAAGATCACCTTGATTGGAGGGCGAAGGCCGAGCTGTAAAAAGATGCAGAGTCACAAGAGGAATGAAAAACAAGACCAGACGAGCATTCACGTGTGGGGCCTGCTTCTGACACGCGACAGTGCATCTTGGAAGGAAGCTGAGATGGGACAGAAACGAGTGGGCACCCACCGGGGAAGGAGGGCCTGGGGGATTACGGCGTCAGGATAAATCTGACGCGGGATTCATGCTCTGTGGCGTGTATTTTCTAGTTTATACCAAAGCACTGGAAAATTCTGGGTCTCTAACTTTTTTTCTACTGTTTTCCTAAAAGATGTTTACACCTTAAAAAAAAAACAGACTTCTTTTCCTTAAGTGTTATGAGATGCAAGTCACATTTCTTATTCTGTAAGGTAAGAAGGCAGGGCGAGACAGTGTTTGAAGAGATCCCTCTAACAGGCCCTGCCCGGGAATGTTCTGGGACATCTGTTTGAGGTGGCTACGGTCATTGTCAGGGGAAGGGTCCTGAATCATAGTTTCTCTAGGAGTAATTCAGAACTATCGGTTAAACCTATTCTGTGGGACTAGGAAAAAAAAGAAAAAATAGGGAGTAAGGAGAAGAGAAAGAGGGGGAAAAATCAATAAATTATTCCCTCAAGATGTCCCTTTTGTTTACTACTTCCAGGAATTTGAGTGCCTCAGGCACTTCCTGTGCAAAGCAGACGTTTAAAAGGTTGTCACTGTCTTGTGTGACTTACACTGCTTTTCCCTGGCCTAGTACAGAAAATGCCAGTGGCGGGTTTTTGGTTAAAGAGATGTTGAGCGTTTCCCATAACTCAGGAGCTTTCGTGCCCTCGGGGAAAATGCCACGTCAGGAGCAGCCCTGTGAAGTGTGTGTCCTCGCAGGGTAGCACGCCGGCCGGAACGTCTCAGCCCGTCCTCTGGTCCTGTGTGCGGGGCGTGTGGCTGCCCCCCAGTTACTCAGTAGTAACAGAACGAACGGGGAGAGGGCCTCGTGGATGCCGAGCTGAAAGAAAAGAAGGGCTGCATTTCTTTTTATTAGGAGACTAGTGGCCGGTGCCTGACATGTGTTTCGCGGCTCAGACGCCCCCATCTGTACACAGGTCCTGAAGGAGGTGAGGGGTGTCTCCCAGCTGAGCCATCTTTTTTTTTTTCTTTTTGATGACGACCACTTCTAAAGTCTTTATTGAATTTGTTACAATATTGCTTCTATTTTATGTTCTGGTTTTTTTTTTGGCCGCGAGGCATGTGGGATCTCAGCTCCCCGACTGGGGATCGAACCCGCACCCCGTGCCTTGGAAGGCGAGGTCTTAACCACTGGACTGCCAGGGAAGTCCCCCACCCGAGCCACCTGTTAAGAGCCAACGTGGTTCGCACACTAGTCTGCGACACCCCCTCCAGTGCCCCAGGCCCCCTCCCACTCCTGCCTCGCCCTTGGGTCCCCCTTAAATGCTCGGCGCTCTGCCGCCCCCTGCCCCAGGCACCCTCCCCCACCCGCCACCTGCTGCAGGTGTGGCTTCTCTGACCCCTGCCCTGTGACCCAGCTCCTACCCTACGTCCCATCCTACACCCATCGTCCTTCCTCGTTTGTGTCTTACTTATCTTCTGCCTCCCTCCCCAGCTGACCTAATGTCCCCTCTGTGAGAGCACAGAGTTTTGTTCCCTGGGGGGCATCCCCGTGCCTAGAACCGGGCCAGGCACCCAACAGGGCTCCGTGAGCGCGTGTCCAGCGGGCAGACGGAGGGCGTGCGTTCCCCGGGTGCCGTGTGCCGGGGTCGCCACACGTAGCGACCGTGTGGTTTTCCTTGTTAAAGCATTGTCCTCTGGAGCCACATTGAACTCGCACCCTTTCCTTCTGGTCTTCGGGGACATTCTTTTATTTCATATTCAGAAGCAGGATCCTCTGAAACGCCTGATCGTTGTGGTGTCTGGGATGATTATGTCGGGGATAAACGGTGTTTTGAAAACTCCAGGTCCTGAAAAGAATCCCAGCAGTGCTGAGCGTGGGGCAGGTTTTGAGCTCCTGGGGGCCGTGAGTGGTGGGACGTCCCCAGGCCGCTCGTGGTCACCATGTCGCCGCTTCTTGTCGGTCTGTTGCAGATGCCATCAGCTCCACCAACCCGCGAGTCATCGACGACGCCAGGGCGCGGAAGCTCTCCAGCGACCTCAAGAGGTGCACGTACTACGAGACGTGCGCCACGTACGGGCTGAACGTGGAGAGGGTCTTCCAGGACGGTAAATACTCGTGCTGTGCCTGCAGCATCCATTCACCTCACACCGGTCACTGGTCCACGTGGATGACGTGACCCCGAGCGCTCCCTACAGGGAGGGGGACCCTCAGCCCCGGGTCGCGTTCAGGGGGTGCGCTGAGCGTCCACCCTGAAACAGTCCTGTGTGTACCACTGGTGACCTCTTTCTGCACAGGATGGAGCATTTCTCAAACGGTTATTTACGCACAGGACGTGTCAGACATACACACGCATCATTTCTGCTTCACTGCAGATGCTCACTCTTTATTCAGCCCCATTTAAAAAAAAAGGTTTAAATATTTCATGCTGGCTTTGGAGGAGAGTAAGCAGAAAAGAGAGTCAAGTTTGGCCAGAAGTAAGTACGCCTTAGGGCCGCTGGCTGGGAGTGAGCGCCAGCATTTGGGAACTGTGTCTTTGCCTCCTTCTTGATCCCTCACCTCCAGGACAGCCGCCCCTCAGGTGGGAAATTCTCCTGCCGGAGCAGAGGTCCCCCCTTACACAACTGTGATGGCAGACGTCAGGCCTGGAGGGCGGGGGAGAGAGCAGGTGGGGATGAGAGGGAAGCGGGGGGGTGGGGTCTGTAGCGCGCAAGGTGGTCTCTGGCCTAGTGGGGTCGGGGAGGGTCTGGGGTAGGTTAGCATCAAAGACCCGGGAGAAGGATGCTCCCGGCAGAGGGTTCTGTTTCTGATGGGCCTCATGGGGCTCCTAGGCCCCCTCCTCTTCTGGGTTAATCTGGTTTAGACCTACCTCTGCATCCCCAGCTCTGTGCCGGGGCTCATTGGGGGCTGAGCAGGGCAGCCAGGCTCGGTCTCCTTGGAGGCTGCCCTTGCTCCTGGGGTCGTGGAGGCCTTGCCCTGGGGAGACTGTTAATGCCAGGAAGAGTAGTAATGATGGGGTGCTCCCAGCACTTCCCCAAACCGGGCAGGTTATGCTTTTTTTTTAAATGTCCAAACGAGCTTTCAGAGAAAATTATAGGAATTGCACACTCTCGCCATTTTATTAAATTTCAAAGATTGTGTCCATTTTTTAACTTTGCATTTTCTTCCACTTTCCTTAGCAGCCAGTTCCTTTTCTAAGCTTGCCATCTCTTTCCTCTTATCCGCCTCCCGGATAATTATCAGCCTTTTCTAGTTTCAGTACATTTATCCTACTTAGTCCCTATACGTCACATTCCCCTCCCAGCTCAGGAGTCTGCCGAGAACAGCCCCCAGTCCCCAGGGCTCTGCGTCCCCTTTGTCCTTTATCGCACATTTACGTGGGCCTCCTCAGGCCCTGCCCACCTGTGCTCGGGAGCAGACCCCACTTAAAAGCCGTTCAGGGCCAGTATCTGCAGCTCCTTGAACGTTAGTGACACCGTGAAGGATGACGCAAGGAAGCCTGTGGGGCTCTCCCGAGGGGTGGGCTCCAGTGGGCGAGGTCGCCGTTTGCCCCAATAGTGGAAACCCCTGTGATGGTTAAAGTGGAGTATTAACAGATGAAAGGTCTGCAAACTAGGGCCCAGGGGCCAAACCTGGCCAACAGCCTGTTTCTATAAACAGACTTTTCTGTTTACAGGCTGCGGGAGGGGTGGGCTGGGCTGCTCTTGGGTGTTGCCGCAGAGTTGAGTGGTTCCAGCGGGACCTTTTGGCCAAGAAAGCCTGAGGTACTCTGTGGCCTTTTACAGAAAGTCTGCCCATCCCTGACGTAGAGGATCGGCATTTAGTTGCGTGGATGAGTTTCTTCTCCACAGTGATTGCTTTCCTTGTACGTTGATGGAGGTTTGCAAATGTGAACTTCCCATAAATAAATGAACCCCTCTTACACATAGTAAACTAACTAGTACTCGGGGATGACAAGGTATGGAGCTTCCCTGCCCAGCACCCAGGGGATCCGAGGCAGTGGGCAGGGGCCAGTGTGCAGGGGCCGCTTCCCTGTCATCCTCAAGCTGGCAGCTGGCAAGGGGAGCGTGAGGAAGGACCTTTCCAAAAGTCGTTGGTTAAAATACCAGTGTTTCCTTGCTGTGACGGCGCCTCAGTGATTCCACAGGTGAACCATATTACACTCGAAGTGTGAGTTTTCACAGGCCTGCGAGATTTCCAGAACATTTTGCTATAACTTTAGAAACGATACCTTCCCGTTGAGTATTTGGATTGTACAAAGTCTGCATGATACTGCAACTTCTGTGACTGTTGTGATTTTATTCTTAAAATATTTCTATTTACGTGAAGGTTAAGTTTCTAAAATAAGATTGCGGTTACTCTGCATATTTTATGTGGTAATTAGATGGTAAACCTTTTTATTTGTTAATCGTAAACTCTTGAATTGTTAGTGGTGAAAGTCGTGGCTCACCGAATGGGGAATATACTCAGTACTTGGAAATCATTAGCAATAACCATCCATTTTAATCTTCAAGGGAAGAAAAGAAAAAAAAAAAACCAACTTGGAAGGTTTATGGCTAAAGAACTCAGGGCTCAGAAAGGTCAGGTACCTTGACCACAGGTACTCGCGTGGATTGGACCCCAGTCTTGGGAGCCGGGAGCCTAGAGCCTTAACCATTTTGTCATTAAAACAGAGCTTCTGGGTCCTGCCCACATACCCGGGGCAGGCTGGGGGCAGGGTACACTTTCACTGCACAGGTTCACTGCCCACTCACGGACTCGGTATATCTGGATTTCTTTTTTTGACTTCAGGGCTTTCTCTATGCCCTAGGGCTTACTTTTATTTGTGTACTTTTTATATCTTTGCATGGTAGAAAATTTTATTAAAAAGCATGTGACTTCTGTGTAACCATTAGCTTATCGATCAAAGAAGCATCCAGACCCGGTGTGTTACCCCAGCTCCGACCTCCACCTGCTCTTGCAGGCCGAGCTCCCGATCAGCTGGCTGCCCAGCTCTGCTTTGTACGAGACCAGGGACCTTAGTCTTTGCTTCTCTAAGTGTCCTAACACAGAAGACAGAATGTGAAAATAGTGGAGAAACAGGATGGTTTTGCTGGTGTCGTCACGTATCTCCTGGAAGGTGATTCAGGAGGGAGGTTCTCTGTTCGCTTCTCGGTATCAGGAGGAAGCGAAGTAGGTTCGTGGTTGCGTTCGTTCATTCATTCCCTTCGTTGAGCCCCAGCCTTCCTCATGCCTGGAAGCACAGTCAGGGCCCCCGTCCTGGTGAAGTGAAAGTCCAGCAGGGAAGATAAACTTAGAACAGTCACCCAGAAATGCAGGCGACATCTTGCCTGGGGGCGGAGAAGAGGTAGTGCCGGACTAGGGTGCTTTCCGTCGCCCCTGCTTGACAGCCTGGGGTCACCCTCTGCTTCTTAGTTTGTGTAGCTTGTGGAGAAGAAAGATCTGGCCTGCACAGGGGGTTCCTGTAAGTCAGATTCGCCTTTTGAGAATTAATACACTCATTGCTTTTTACTTAATCTGGGCAGCTAATCTGGCTTGGGGCCTGGTTGCCCATCTGTTTGTCTGGGTTCCCAGAAGGGCCCTCGGGGCGTTCTGGGGCCCTGTGGGCTGCCCGGGGCCCACCCCATGTCTCTCAGTCCCATTCTGTGCTGTTTTGTTTGCCCCTGGCATGTCTGGGAGAGGAACTGCAGGCTGTTGTATTTTTAATATTACAGTGATTTCTGTGTTTGGCATTCAGTTTTTTGAAAGTCCCTGGTCATTTGTCCAGATTAGGGCCTGGATACATGCAGAAACAGGATTGCAGCAAATAAAGTTCATTCTCGGCAGGTATCATTTCTCTGGTGCTGTAATTTTTTTTTCTTCCTTTTTTTTAAAAAAAGAAAAGTGTCACTTTCTATAAAGGAACCAGGTCTGAGTGGCCAGAGCCCTTGCAGTGAGCACGTCTTTCATGGCGTTCTAGTTCCGCCTCTGGGCAGGTAAAGGAAGGTGGTGTTGCTGGTGGGAGTTTTCAGGCGAGACGTTCAGTGATGAGCTAAAATAAACACCGCTTCACGACAAAAGTAAATTCTTCCCTCAGAAGACCAAGCAGAGCTTAAAGGTAGTGAAAAGTCATTGGTGTGGGTGGTGAAAGTGCCCCTTGGAGGGTTACATGCGCCGTCTTGGGGGCAAGAAAGTCTTCACGATAGAGCAGCCATGATTTTAGTTTCCTGGGGTTGGGTTTTGGAAATTGTGGATTTTAGTCACTCTTGGAACACTTTTAAATGTCTCACCTTCTATCGGGTGTCCGTGTTTGTAGCTTGTCTTGCCGAGAGTGGCAGTGGTGTGTCATGGACGTGTGATGAGCATAGTGATTTGTGTCACAGAACAGTTATCTCAGCCTAGGGATGAGGGAGGATCCGTTTGTTTGTTTTGGCGTTTTGTGGAAGAGAGCTGATGGACCTCTAAGGTTTTGGCGGTATATTTTATAATTTTTAAATTATGGCATCTGGCTTGCGTATTTTCAAGATCTCTGATACCTAAACAAGAGTGGCTTCCCTTTATACGGAACGCGACGTAGAACCAGCTGGTGGTACAGAACACCATCCTGGCTTTCCCTTATCTAAGCTGCTTTATGCCCTTCCCCTCCCTCCTTCCCTCCCCCGCCCCCAGAATGAGTTGATGCAAATTTATGTGAATCGTAAACAGTATTGTTTTACATATAGGATGTTGTATTATCCCTCCCAGCATCAGTTGTACGCAGAATTTAATATTCTTGCACATACATTCTAAAGTTGTAGTCATTTGTTAAATCCTGATTCAGAGCATCCTATTGTACACATTAAGGCATACTCCCCACTAAAGGTTTAACTTCTTAAGCTTCTATTCATTGAACAGTAGGAAACCTACCTGCAAGATTCTGCTCTGACAGTAATTGGTGGACCAGCTCAAGATCCGTGTAGACCGAGACGTAGATAAATTGCAGACTGCCGCCCTGCTTCATTCCGCCCAAGGCTGCTGGATTTTGTCACTGGGTTGTTTGTCAGGGGTGGTTCCGTCATCTCACGTGGGAGACCTTCTGCTCTAGGACGGGTCTGCTTTATTTATATTAACAGAAACGATTTAGTTCTAGGTACGTGTGGTTGGCAAAGCTGGGCAGTAGCATTTGAAGGTCGCTGTCTGCCTCTTGCTAGACCTTCTGCTTTACTGAGGGTTCCCTTCAGCTGTCCTGGGGGTGGACGTTTATCTATCGCAGCCCCCCTCCTAGGAAGACTCATGGCAGTCTTTCGACACCATCACCCAGCTCTTTCTTTCTTTCTTTTTTTTTATTTTTATTGGGGTATAGTTGCTTTACAGTGTTACGTTAGTTTCTGCTGTACAACGAAGTGAATCAGCTCTGTGTATACATACATCCCTATATCCCCTCCCTCTTGGACCTCCCTCCCACCCTGCCTCCCCGTCCCACCCATCCGGGTCACCACAGAGCACCTAGCTGAGCTCCCTGCGCTATACAGCAGGTTCCCCTCAGCTCTCTGTTCTATACACGGTGGTGTATATATGTCAATCCCAATCTCCCACTTCATCCCATCCCAGCTCTTCAGATGTGTGCTGCAGTGAACATTCTGGAAAATGCTTTCGCAGAAGCTGTTCTACTTGGGTTTCACGCCTGCTGGGGGTCAGCTCCCTCATGCCGAGGCCCGAGCCCCGAGAGATCGCACACCTGCCCGGGTCCTGTGGTGCCGCATGCAGCCTCAGTGTGCTTTCCAGCCTTTGCTTCCAAAGACTGAAACCCTGATGTACAGAGAATCCCCTTTCACGTGAAACGTCTGCAGCGGCTTGGCCCTAATTACAGGAGTGTCCAGTACAAGGGTAACTGTGTTAATGAGCCCAGTTGGTGGAACCTAATTGCATGTGTTAGGGCATCATTAAGTGTAAGCAATCTTCTGGGCTTTTCTCCCCAGTGTGGCATCATCTGGCACCGTTTTGGTTTTTTTTTTTTTTTTTTTTTTTTTTTTGCGGTACGCGGGCCTCTCACTGTTGTGGCCTCTCCTGTTGCGGAGCACAGGCTCCGGACGCAGGCTCAGCGGCCATGGCTCACGGGCCTAGCCGCTCTGCGGCACGTGGGATCCTCCCGGACCGGGGCACGGCCCCGCGTCCCCTGCATCGGCAGGCGGACTCTCAACCACTGCGCCGCCAGGGAAGCCCCATCTGGCACCGTCTTGTCTTGCTTACATCACAGTCTTCTGTTCCTCCTGCTGAGGGATGTGTCAGGCCTATTCCATTCTTTCCTGGAACCAGCTTACTTTTCACCGGCGGGGTGGCCTATGTTGTTATCTGTGGTGTTGCTGTTGTTTTTCTCCTATTTTTATTATGTTAGAGATCAGATTGGAGCCAATTTATTGTTATTTATATATATATATGTTTTCTTTTCCAAAAGAGTACTTTCAAAGATAAGATTTTTCATGTTCAAAAGCAAGCCATGTGTGTCCATTTGGCATTTAATATATACTGAAAAGGTGAACTAATGAAGTCATTAAGTGTCATTAAGTATCTGTTAATATGTATTTTTTATCATTTATAATGATGACTGATGTTTATGTCGCAGTTTAAGCTAAGGGCTTACGGTGTAAGGTAGTAGATGAATGAGGCCTGACTTGTAGTTGGAAGCCACGTTCTCTGAGGGGTTGGCTTCCTGAAGTCACATCGTTCGGCTGGTGTCAGGCCCGCGTGTCCATATCCTGTTTTCACTGCACCTCTGTGCCCATCACTGTCACTGTGCCCACACCCACCCCGCCCACTCTCACTGCCCTCTTTGCAGTGGAAAGTTGTATGCGCAGGACTTCCTGGGACAGATGGTTGGTTAGTGTGTATTAGGATGGGGCAAAGAAGGTTCAGCTGCTTAAATTACACTTTTTAAAGGTTTTTACTAGTTTAAAACTTCCCAAGAACAGGGATGACGTGAAAAAAGTTACCTACCTAAGTCTTACGTAGCACTCACGTGGTAATGCTAAGGTGGGGGACAAAAGAAAAGGAAAACAGTCATCAGGTTCCTCTCAAGTTAACTGGTTAAGTCTTACAAGGCGGTCTTCACCCTGGTTTTGCAGCTGCCCTGATGTCATCATTAACCACAGGTGTCTTTGGCTGTCACTGCCTGGTAGCTTTTAACATGGTCTCATTCCCTGGAAATTAGAATCTGCAAGTTGTTTCCAAAAGAGCCATACCTGGCCCATCGCGGATCATCTCTCACCAAACTGAAAATATCCCGAGCGCTAAGTAGACTTTTGATTGAGCCTGTGAGTGGAGGGGGCGTGGAGTGATTAGGGATGTGTAGGCTTGGGGAGGTGGTTCTCCTTGTGCCGTAACCCTCGTGTATGTTTGGGTGAGAAAGTGTGTAAATGATTTGTAGTAACTATTTTTATGAAACACGACGTTGCCAGTCCTGGCTTATATATGCATTTCCAAATGCAGTGAATTTCTTAACCAGGGAAGCGTTCTCTGTAACAGGGTTAAATCACACATCGAAGTAATGAATGAATGCCAGAAGTAACATAGCAACACTTGGTGTAGTAAACTGTATTCTCAGAGGTAACAAAAACAAAAGAAAAACAGAAGAACTTTTGAGTTACTTTACTGTTCTTAGAAAAAAATCTTTGAGCTCAAAAGTTCTTAGGGGTGGGGAGCCCGGTGCGTCTGGCACGTGATCTGTAACCAGATCTTCCAAACACCGTGAACAGGTAGGGAGTGTATCAAGGTGAGACCAGTGACTGGGCTGCACTGAGCAATCTGGGGCTAAGAGGTGATGAACCTTGAATAACTCAGGTGTTTTAAAACATGATTATTGTCACCAGTATGAAATCAGCTCGTTCCTCATTTGGAGTCTCTTTGCCTAGAAGTTGCCCTTTTTAAGAATTTATCTCCCATCATGTTCAGTGGACCCAGAGGTCCACTGATAATTCCTTTTAAAGAGGAATTATCTCCTTGGAATATTGACTGATTTGCTTAAAATCACTTACCCAAAATGACAATTTTTAGGTAGGGGGGAATTTCTAAATTATCAGTGTGGTTCATACTCCACAGACTGCAGCTACTGGCCTTAACATAACAATACGGAATCAGGTGTGAAATGATAATTCTTAAACTGGTTTCTGATGTGAGTAGAAGGAACCATTGCAAGGAGAGGCATTTTAATTCTTTTAAAAAATAACATAGAAGTCATCTGAAAATCTTTATCAAGATTGATGATATTATAAACAGCGAGAGACGGTGAGCCATCTTCTATCTCTTGGTGTCGTGGGACGTTGTGTTGATAGAGGCGTGGATCTTTCCTGGCGTTTTCTTACCCTGAGTCTGGACTTGTCATGCTGTGCTTCCCCTGGGAGCATTGAGTGGGTCCCAGTGTTCGTGTAAGTGCACAGAAATGCCTGAGTTAACTCTCACACTACCAACACGAGGCCATTAAACACACTATTAGTAAATGTGCTGTGTTTTGATTTTCACGTTAAGAGCCTATCTTTTGCTCAGAGAATTAATTGTATCAGTGCCATAGAAAATGGTTCTTTTAATACTTTGCCGCACTGTGGCATCAGAGCTGTGTTTTGCCCCAGGATTCCTCTTAATGACTTTAGCCAGCTTGAATTAGCTTGATGTATCATTAATGCATACAAATGGCTTTTATTTTTGTTCCTAATCAGTTCTTAATGCCACGGCATTCTGCTCTTTCTAATGTTTTTAAGATGATTAAACGGTGATGTATTTTTTGACCTATTAACCCTCCACAGAGTCTCTGATCAAAAGAATATGAAGATGTTACTTAATTAGGATAGTGAGAAATTGTTACGATCTGTAGCTGATGTTTCCAAGTTATTTTGGAGTCTTCTATTTATTTTATAACATTTTTTTCCCTTATAGGACATAGCCAGATTTTTTTTTATTGAAGTGTAGCTGATTTACAATGTTGTTTAATTTCTGCAAAGTGATTCAGTTATATATATATTCAGTTATATATGTATTCAGTTATATATATATATATATTCGGTTATATGTATACACACACACACTTTTCTTTATGTTCTTTTCCATTATGGTTTATCATAGGATATTGAATATAGTTCCCTGTGCTATACAGAAGGACCTTGTTGTTTATCGATTCTGTATATAATAGCTCACATCTGCTAATCCCAACCTCCCACTCCATCCCTCCCCCCACTGCCCTCCCCCTTGGCAACCACAAGTCTGTTTTCTGACATAGCCAGATTTTGAGTAACCTATACTCATTGAGGAACTACCCACTACCCACTAGGTTAGCAGCACCAAATTGGTTCCGTTCGTGAAAGACAAAAGTAATCCTCAAAGGAGGTTGACTTTTAGTTAGTTGTGAGATGCTCTGATACGAGAAAGCATAGCTTCTCTCCGTGGACTTGGGTGTTTTTTACATGCCGCTTGCCAGCTGAACCTGGCCGGACACTGGCTCCAAGAGTGAGTGGGGGAGCCAGGCCTGGAGCAGATGGTGGGTCCCCCAAAGACCAGGCTCTGGAGTCTGGGGCTGGTTTGTGCATTTAGTGCAGAGCCATTGGACATTTTGTGAAGAGGGGAATGATGCATTAGCACCTCTGTCAGCGATCATCCCTGATTTGGGGAAAAGTAAACTGTGAAAAGTGGATTGTAAATTTGTCTACAAGAGACACGGATGTAAAAGCTTTGATGAGTAAGTTGGGTTTTGTGAGACTTGCCAAAGAAAAGAGAGAGATGGTTTTTAAAGGTTATGAAATATGGAAATAAATACCACCCGGAAGACCCCCGCCCACTGGCTATTATCATTAAGGCCTGGGAAGGGGGCTGTACATGGACGCCCATGCGTTTGAAAAATGGATTCTCGGGCATTCTGATATTTCACAACCTTCTTCACAGAAATACTTTTTCTACAAAATAGTTTCTAATTTTTGCACTGCCTTCGTTGAGTGGCTGTGACAACTTTTGGGCCCAGTCCTCTATTAGGCACTTTGTGACCCGCTCCCTCCATTTATTTGTTGTTTTAGAATTAATGCTTCAGTGGTTGGCTCTTTGCCTGAAGCTGCATCTCCACCCGTTATCATTTCTTTTCCTTTTTTTTGCGGTACGCGGGCCTCTCACTGCTGTGGCCTCTCCCGTTGCGGAGCACAGGCTCCGGATGCGCAGGCTCAGCGGCCATGGCTCACGGGCCCAGCCGCTCTGCGGCATGTGGGATCTTCCCGGACCGGGGCACGAACCCGTGTCCCCTGCATCGGCAGGCAGACTCTGAACCACTGCGCCACCAGGGAAGCCCCCCATTATCATTTCTTTAGGACACACCTCCAGAATTGAGACTGCTGGTCAGCGACTTGCATAGCTTTAAAGCTTTTGGTCCTTGTGGTTTGATAGCCTTAACCTTCTGGGGAGTCTGTATCGACTCAGGTTTCCTCCGTCAGGTGTCCTTTTTCTGCACTCTGGCCACTGTGGATATTTTCATTTTAAAAGTGCTTATTGTTTATAGACAAAATAATCATAACTTCTAGTTTTTTCCAAATATTACTTTCAGTAGGTCTGTCCCTTAATTTTAAAAAAAGCTTATTTGTTAGGAGGTAGCAGCCAGTTTCTTGGCTGGGTTGATACGTGGGGAGCAGGGAGTCCTTGCTGCTCTCACAGACATGCCCTCTCGGGTGTACCAGGTGGGTTCCCTGAGCACCCAGCTCCCCAGAGGGCAGCCGGGCCCAGAGCCTGGTCCCCAGAGCCTGGTCCCCAGAGCCGTGCAGAGCTGTGACTTCGGCAGCTGGGTGTCAGGGGTGCAGTGTTCCCTCAGACTTTCTCACCAGCGCTGCCTGTGTCACCGTGGGAGACAGACCCCCGGTGTGAAGTGACCTCTGAGGGAAGCAGAGGGAACACCCAGGTCCTTGGATTTGGTCCTGCCCCTCATTTCCTTGCAGGGACGGGGCTGCAGAGCAGGGCAGCCGCGGGGCAGGTCCCTGGGCTGCCATTCTGGGTCCTCCTCCTGGGGTTGGGCTTGGAACTTCATCTCGACCCATGTTTCCCAGATGCTCGAAGCATATCCTCCCTTTGGGGGAACATAAAACTCTTATTTCATTATCAAGTGTCTGAAATGTCAAAATTTGCGAACCCACAGGAGTCACTGCTATGAACACGGAAGAAAGCAGACGTAAGCATGTGCTCTTTTCACACCGTGTCCTGGGCACCTGTGTCAGCCGCCGGGAGCACAGGTGGCGCTGCCTGATTCTCTGTCTCTGCAGGTCTCCCAAGTGCTGCCGTGTTCAGTCACATGCCCTTCAGTGGGTGCACATGGGACCTGCAAGCCTGTACTTAAATATGTGATTAACAAACAGCAGTCAGCCCTAAAAGAAAAGAGAACCTGAGGCATGTTCGTCGGGAGTGGTCTGGCCAGCCAGCCTGTCACCCGGCCCCAGGTGCCACCCCCTTAGAGGGCTGTGCGGCTCTTTCGCTTGTGCGTGTCTCTGTCTGCAGGGGGCGCTGCGACCCGACCCTGGCCAGCTGTGCTCCACGTGCAGCCACAGTTGAAGGAGGAATGTTTTGTCTGTGGACTTTGGCATTTCGGGAAACTCCCTCATAATTAACTTGGTGTGTAAACCAAACGAAAAAATACTGAGCGCCAGTGCAGTCGCCTAGATGTTAGGGAGTACTCCCATCCATGCACCAGAATTTCAATATTAAATGAAATACCCAGGCGTCTCCTGCATTTAAATTCATTTCTTGCCTGACCTGCGGGCTTGTAGAATTTCACGTCCGGAAGGACCTGAGACGCTGTCCCGCTCAACCGCTCGCTTTACCAAGGAGCAGGCGGGGCCCCTGGGGCCGGTTCCGCCAGGGAGGAAGCTTAGTAGCAAAGCAGAAGCTAGAAATTTGATCTGCGTCTCTTGCCTGCACAGTTCTACCTTTGTCCTGAAAATGTTATACTCAAAAGCCGCTGGTTACATTTTAAACCTGGTAGTGAACGAAAATGCCCTTTAAGCGATCATTATTTCTAATACAGTGTGTAGGCCATTTCACCAGTGAGGGATGTTGGCTTAGATGCAGTGCTGTAATTATAAATTATAATATTTCAGATAAACTGTCTAATGGAAACACATTCACACAGACTGTTTTCTTTATGTGATAGAATATGTGCGTAACAGAAGGAGACCTGTGACAGGGTCTCTGAGATTCAATGAAAATGTAGCAAAAGGGAAGTGCTCAATTTTGTAATTTAGTAAGATGCCACTAGGGGGCATCGGAAGAGCTCGTAAGGATGATTCTCACGTATTTTTAACTTTTGCTGTCACTGTGCGGAATACAGACGTAATAAAACTAACACTCTGGTTTAAGAGGCCATTTAGACCTGTAGTAAGATACACTCCATAAAGTGTGTGAAGTTACTGGATCAGCAGTGCACGAACGCAGAGGTAACGTTTCATTCACTCATTGGAATGGGGAGGAGAATAAAATAAAAAGAGATGAAATGATGTAGTCTGTGGTTAAAGGGACCCAGATCCCCTTTTACTAATTTTGCCTCTCGTGTAACTTTAGAGAAGAATCAATGAAAGTTTGGCAAACGGTAGGCTTATTTTTTAATACAGTATAATAAATGGATTTATTTAGTCCGCCATTCTCTTTGAACAGAAGCCACCAAGAGTTCCGTCAGCCTGAGTGACAGCCCAGGCTCCCCACTTTAGGGTCTGCACCCTTGATGGGAAGGCAGGCGGTGGAGCACAGGCCGCGCTCTCACCAGCCTCCGGGCCAGGCAGGTGTCTGGGGTGGAGCCCTGGCCATCAGCTTCCCTGCCCAGCTGTTGCCTCTCCCTGTTTTGGGGAGACTGTGGGCTCTTCATGCTGCCTGGTACTTAGTGATGAGACAAACAACAGTCAGACTGACATCCCCAGGCAGGAGGGACAGAGTGGATCAGTTTGGGGAAACACGGATGTCCTTTTCTGCACGGGAGAGCACCATTACTGAGAGTGGTCAGGTGCCGAGTGGTTGGTTTCTAGGCGCCTGAAGTGTTGAGGACCCTTCCGGAGAGCTGGCACTTGTGGCCTCTTCTGTGGACCAGCAGTGGGCTGGGGGCGCGCAGGAGAGGAAGGAGTCTCTGATAGAGACTGCACTTACCTTGGGCGCATCTTTTAGTTTCTCGAGACGGTGGTGTTTTGTTTTCTTTTTTGTTTTGTTCTGTTCGTTCTTTTCCCCCTAAGGTGGATAGCTTCTCCCTGTTACTTTCCATTTATTTGTATTTTGCTCTCACCCTTTATTTTCTCCTACTGCATAGTTTCCATTAGACACTGTAGCATCTCAGCTCAGAAAAATTTCAATTTCTTTATTTGGAAAAGGGGACTAATTACACGTTTGGTACTTCCAGTGAGAAGTATATCAAGTCACAGCCTCTTCTATATAGATTTTTTTTTATAGGTTATTTACAAATGGAGTGTTGTTTAGAATTTATAAGAAAATATAATTTGGAGAGTTCTACAGTTTTCAGTCCTTGGAATAGTGGGAACAGGACAGAGTATTTTGAGCAAGAAGTTAGGTAGAAGTGGGGTAAATTCATCCACATGAGGCGTAAGAGCCCCTCTGGGAGGGCAGCTTTCACGGACTTCCTTTTAGAGCCAGAGACTGTTGTACCAGCCCCTGCAAATGAGAGCATTAGAGGGAGGACATTAGAGGGAGGGCATTAGAGGGAGGGCGTGTTGAGGTGGGGCAGTGGCCCCAGGTGCAGGTATTTCCACTGAATTCAGTACACACTGTGCATTAAACCTCTCACAGGGCACCAGGTGGGTCCACAGGCCCTGCAGAAAGTGAGCCTGGCTCAGGAGCGAGCTGGGGATGCACACACGCTGGCTCGAGGGTCGGCGGGCGGTGGACAGTGTCCTGGGAAGCCTCGTATTCTGAGCGGGGGCTGCAGGGGGCCAGGCTCCAGCTCAGCCAGAGGAGCCGGCTGAATCTTTCCTTGTTGGCGTTGCCTGATGAAGTTCTTCTGGAAGAAGGAAGGCCGCTGCTAGAGGAGTTTGAAGAACAGTGATCTCATAAATACATCCCTGATGACGGAAATCCTCAACGAATACCCTGATGAATCGAGTAATTCAAGATAAATGTGGGTGAAAATGCCCATAAATCAGATCCGAAACTGTGAGCAGAGCAGGGGCTCCTTTCCTGGACACCTTGCTTTCCCGGGCGTCTCCCTCCTCGGGGCCCTTTGGGAGTGCCCGTCCTTTGTCTCCTGCCCTTTCTCCCTAAATGGTCCTTAGAGAAATGCAGTTAGTTGGGCAGGTCACACTACTGTGTGCTACAGGGACAGTTAGGAGGCCGTTGAAGAAATGAGATGATAGCCAGAGGAAATCATTCAGCGTGATATGTCATTAAATTACTTGCTATAAATATGATGGCTAAAATAAGGAGGGAGAGTGGAAAAGAGCCAATCCCATGAGTAAGCCTCAGGTGCGGCTGACCCCGCCCACCTGGCCAGGTAACAGTGGGGAAGCGGAGCTCATTGTTCTTCGTTTTGCTGCTGGTCAGGGTGCGCGAAGCCCAGGCTCCCTGAGTGAGTCGTGCACTGGGGGTGGGCGTGTGTCCCTTGGCCGCACCCTTTCCCTGGAGTTTCGCTTTTCAGAGTCCGGGTTCACATCCATTTCCTCGAAAATACACATGTATATTTCATGTGTTACCTATTTCTGTGTATTTACACGTTTGTGTTGTTCCGGTTAGGATAACACTTGTTTGTAAAAACACAGAATACTGTTAACGAAGCCAATTAAAATCACCTGTGATCCCACCGCCTCGTGATCAACATTTTATTGTTATGTCCATCTAGTCAGTCTAGCCGTTCAACACTTTTAAAACAAAATGGGCATTTTTTTCTATATCCTTGTTAATAGCCTGCTTTAAAAGACCTGGGAATAGTTCCTGCATTAATTTCCACTGTGTCTTTATGACTTCACAGCAGTCCTCTCTAGGCTGGCACCGGCCAGCCCGGATTCAGCAACCCTGGACAGAAGGCTCGTCTGGAGACTCACCTTCTCTAGATCCTTTCCCTAAATGTCTCGAGTGCCCCGCTCCTGCTCACAGCATCTGAGGTTCTGACCATGAAGTCAGGCACCATCAGCTGTGACGTTCCCAGCCCTGCCTGGGAGAGGTGCTTGCGGGGGGCGGGCGGGAGGTCCGGGTGGGCAGCTGCATCTCACGCTGCCTGTGTGCATGAGACATTAGCCTGTCGGGGCCCCCCTCCTGCATCTCTGATCGCCAGTGAACTGTGGTTACAAATGGGCCTCCAGGTAGGTAGACTGGAAGAAGAGAGTCTGTCTCTTTGGTGTGTAGATTCCTCTTGGGAAATAAAGGAATCGATACCATTAAATACACTGGACAAAAATTATACAGGACCAGATAGGCTCATTTTATGGACCCCTTTCTTTCTGGCAAATGACCCAAACTAAGCCACATTTTATAAAGATCCATTCCTAGATCTCATGTATTCATTTGTCCAAATACAAATCCTTCTAAAAAAAAGTTAAAAGCTTAAATTGAAGGACAAGTGGTCATTTCAGAATTTTATTAAAACTAATTAGAAAAGCTGGTGGATGTGGGGGAAAAGCATGCCTTAGGTGGACTTCCCTCATCAGTGTTAGGAAAATGGCGCTTGAAGTGACGGGTTCCAAAGCTGAGGAATGTCTGAGCCACAGCCTGAGATGGTGTGGTTGGCGGAAGAATGGCCCCCCCCCCGAAGATGTGCACGTGCTAATCCCTGGAACCTGTGGGTGTACCTTAAGAGGCACAAAGGGTTTTACAGGTGTGGTTAAGTGTCTTCAGATGGGGCCCGTGGATGTTCTGGTTGGGCCCTGAAAGCAGTTGCATTTACCTTGTAAGGGGGAGGCACGGATTTGAGTGCATGCGCAGGGGAGGTGACGCGTGAGGATGGAGCGGAGGGGGTCGAAGGCGGAGTGATGCAGCCACGAGCCAAGGCACGCCAGCGGCCACCTGGGGAAGCAAGAAACAGGTTCTCCCTGGAGCCTCTGGAGAGAGCACAGCCCTGCCAGCACCTTGATTTCAGCCAAGCAATACGGATGTGGGACTCTCGGCCTCCAGAGCTGTGAGAGAACCTGTTTCTGCCGATTCCAAGCCGTCTGTTCTGCGGGGATGTGCTAGGGCAGCCCTAGGAAGCTCCTGTAGGCAGAAATGGGCCGGGTGACTCGAGAAGGCAGGAGGAAAGTCCGTGTCTCAGCTGTGCCTGCCGTGGTGATGCAGGAGCCTGGGAAAGGGGGCTGAGGGAGCTGCCCGGGGCTCAGATGCCCACCGGGCACGTGCACACCCGGAAGCAGAGGCACCACCAGAAGCCGGTGCACGCGACATGGCTTTCTGCAGCCAGGAGGACGTGGGGCTCGTGAAGAGTGTGACAAGGACAGGAGTGGCTGTAAGTGGGGTTGAGGGCGAGAAGGCAGGACTCTGATGGGTGGAGCGGGTGACCGCGTGCTCGCCGGTGACCAGAGGCAGCAGAGCGCTCTGGTCTGCTGTCTGGTCTTCCCAGGGGAGTGATCCCAGCCTGCAGGGGCCCGAGCAGGCTCAGGCCGGGGCCAGGTGGTCAGACTGCTGGCGTTTTCCAGCAGTTCTGAAGGCCCCCGAGATCAGGGCTGCTTTACCTTAATTCTTGCTTCCCACTCCTTACCCCAATCCACCCTTCCGTCTCTCACCGGCTCGCCAGTGACCTTCTTGCCTAAATCCAGTGGCCACTTTCAGTGCTCATCCCTCCCTCACCCGTCGACCTTTCCTTCTGTGACACCTGCCACCCCTCCTGGAGCAACAACCCTCCCTCCACCTCTCCCCAGCCTCTTTCGTCCATGGAATGTACTGAGACCCCATCCTCGGCCACTGCATCTTCTCTCTCTTCGGTCCACAGCCCAAACCCATTCCATTGATTCAACTGATATAGTTTATGCACAAGAAGCTGCATTGGTACTTCTGCCAGGCACCTGTGAGAAGTGGTGCCGAGACCCACCATTGGCATTGGCCCCTGTTGACCTCCATCAGCGTTTACTGAGTGCAGTGTGTGTACATGAGCACGCTCACTGCGTGACGCTGGATTCCTGTCCGTCGCCTGGAGGTGCCACAGTAACCCCAGGTCCACGTGACGCTGACCGGCCACGGTGGGTCCTAGCCAGAAGCTACATGTTCAGCCTTAGCAGTGCCTGGCAGTTGGTGCGTCCCAACTAGCCTTTTCAGAACCGGGAAAGGCATGCTTAAAAAACCATGCAGCTGATTTGGGAGTTTGTAGACGACTAGAAAAGTATTTGAATATGAGTGAGTCCAGGGTTCAGAATATTTTCCTTTCTTAGTTTTATTACGTTTTGCATTTTATTGTTCAGCAGCCCTTCTACCTGTTTCAAAATAACAGGGAATTAAAGCGATTCATCCAGCGTTTAGAAAACAAACCACAGAACTCCGGTGGAATTATTGAACTATTCTATTTAGAAGGTGGCTGAAGTAAATGGAACATCTAAAAGCCCAGATGTTGCTTATAACTTTGCTCATGATGAGACAGGCTGAGCCATCACTAATGACATGAGACACCGAGAAACTCCGATTTCTCTCGACGAGAAATTCCTGCTTAATCCCGTAAAGACAGCTGTATTGAATCGCTACCCGCTGATAGGCTTGGGAATTCAACAGGTAGTGAATTATAATCTCAGATGTTCCTGAGTCAATTACCAAGAAACCATCGCCTCTGGGTGGACCGGGGATGGATGCTGGGCTGGACCACAGAACACTGGGCTCCATCTTCATCTTCCCGCCGCCATACGTGACAGTTCAGCCTCTCACTTCCTCAGCTTACCCACCTGTGGAGTGGGGACATTGTTCCCATTATTGCTTCCCTGTAGGGGGCGACCAAGATAACTGAAATGTATCTGTGGCTAGCTGGGGAGGATTTTGAAAAAGAATACCTAAGGAAGAAGTAGCAGAAGGCCTCCCAGGGATGCGAGCTGGTCCCTCTCTGCCCTCAGGGAGGTCTCGGAGCCCTTCTGGGGTTGGCGCTTGTGCCTCACCCGTCCAGGAAAGGTGTTGAGACGGCTCTGTCCAGTTCCACCTGGATGTAGGCCAGAATGCACTGAGTCTCCTGTAACAACCTCTCCCCCTCTGTGTTCTGGACACAGATTAACTCACCATAAATTTTAGTTCTTTTAAATAACACCGACTCGTTCATTAAAGAACGGTTCTTGAGGACCTGTTAAGTGAATTGCTCGGTTAGTCACATTCTCCCCTATTAAAGGGGTGCGGTGGCAGGGGGAGGGGCGTCTCTCTGGGTAACCACAGTGTATCTACTAATTAACTGAGTCCTCCTGGTTGCCTTTCTTGTCCTCACACCTAAAAAAATGAATTCCTTCTTGAAAATATTACCAAAATTCACTGAAGAGTTTTTTTCTTTCTGCTTAAGATGACCACCCCTTTATCCCACCTGCTGGTCATTTCCACCAATCGCTTCTTTTCTAGGATCCTTAGCAAAAATGGCATCAAGAGATAGTACGTAGTCACTAGTTACTACTTGAACAAAAGCTAAATTTCTTAGTCTTGCCCGTTCTGATATATTCTGCAATTAAACATGCAGACCTTTGAGCTTCTTTGTATTAAGTTTTGAAAAGAAAATTCAATTAATAGATACCTTTTGTCAGGATGTTACAGACATCCCCCGCCCCTGAATGTGGCATATGTCTAATTAAGAACCCATGGCTGGAAAATCCACAAAACAGCACTACATCCACCCCTGTTTTTAAGGGTCCTTAGTACTGTTACCTCCTTCTTTGGGTGAGGAGACAGGTGTCTGCGGACGGAGGGCCTGTAACTAAAGTGTAAATGGTACGGCTGAGACGTGGACGCACGTCTCTCCTGTTTTCAGAAACGACAGTGTCTGGAGGAGCTCGTGCTCCCCTCAAAACATCGCCTCAAAACTCTCCCACATCAGCGTGGATTTGGGCATGACGAGTAGGCGATGAGAAAATGCGAATAAAACATCACAACCTTCGTGTGTACAGCCTAAAAAATTGCTGATCGTAAAGCGAGCAGCGATTGAGAAATGTAGCATTTAAAATGGAAATAACGCCAGGGCTGGAAGTGGAGCCCGGTGTAAATGCAGTAATTAAAATAGTTGTCAGGTGACTCCCAATTACCTTTGCTCCAGCAAGCTGCCTTTATCTTTATGGCGGTGCTCGGGTTCCAATCAGAGCTTTCAAATGAACTTATTTTGGTATTTTCGGTGAAGTCTCAGAAAACAGATGGTTCTAAAGTAATTACCGTTTTTCATCTTGGGAAAGAGAAGATGAGAGAGATGCGTGGGCAGCGGGAGGGAAACCCTAATGAGATGCTCTGAATCGTGGGCTGGGCCATTCATTCCCTCCATTCGCTCAGGTGCCCTGGGCTTGTCCCTGGGCCACAAAAACAAGGCCACCTGCACCTTGATAAGGGGACAGTTCAAATGTACGCGTCAGTAGGGAAGATTTAGAACTTCCTTCTGAGATTCGAATTCGATTTTTCCTGGAAAGGATTCCCTTCCTGTCAATTCTGGGAACAGTTGAGGGGAAGTTCAAGTAGTTGTGATAAAAATAAGACGGCGGGTAGAATGCAGTGCTGGACAGAGCATTGGAGGCTGTGTGGTCGGCCAGCAGCCTCGTGGGGCAAAGGAAGAGGGTCAGAGCGCGGTGTGGGAGCCCCAGGCCATGCCCGGTGTCCGCGCACGGACCGTTGATGACAGAGTTGGACCAGCTCCCAAACTGTAATCGGCCACCGTTGGGCACCAGCTAGTGGGGAGGGTCGCCCTCAGTGGGAGAAGATTTGCATTGATGTCGTCTTCCTTTGAGCCCCGATGGCTGAAATAAGTTCCTTGAGCGCATTTTAAACCAGCAGAGATCAGATTTTACCAGGAGAAAAATCAGAGCTGTTCCCCACAGTCATGGACGTAATGGCATTCTTCCCATTGAAACGAGCAGCATCTTCGGGGCGACTCTCCATGGAAGCGTAATGGACCTCTGTTTTCCTCCGTCAGCAGCCTGGGTTCTCCATCAGCCGGGAGGTCAGTGCTTACTGGCTTGTGAGGCTGAGAAGTGTCACAGTCCTTCCCCCGAGACAGGGGTTCGCCCAGCGTGTTCCTACTCACGCTCTAACTTGCTGCCCGTACTTTGCTGTTCTCAGTTTGCTCTGGGCTCTTGGGGCGGCGGGGAGAGCCTTTACTTCGTCTTAAGTTCTAAGTCCATGAAATTAATCAAGCAGTTAGTCTCCTGGAAGTATTTCAGAGACGGAAAAATGTTGGAAACAAGTTTTAGGAATTTGTGACGCGTTTTTCAAGGAACCAGGTAACGTGAAGGCAGCCTGCTGGCTCCTTCAAGCTTGTACGTTTCCCCGCGCCTGGGACCACCCTGTGCCTCTGCTGACTTCTATCCGTGAATGGTTCTACAGTGTTTTCTGTTTCATAGGAAAGCGTAGACACAGGGCATCGTACAGCTGAGGAGACTGTGCTTTGTTTTGTTTTGTTCTGAACACATACTAGATGTGAGACCCTCTTTGGAAATGATTTTACCTTAAGTTCTACGAGGGCAGGAAGTGGATCTGAGTCAACACGGTGGTCACGGTGTCCAGCGTACGGTAACTTCCCGTAATTGTGGTTGAACGACTAAGGGGGGCTGCTTGTGCACGCCAGGCGGGCATGGCCTTGCGTCCAGCCCTCCGGCTTCTCCCCCCCGCCCTCTCGGAGGTCCCGCCGCCACCCACGCCACTGGTCAGCATCCTTTCTGAAGCCAGACAGTGAGCCTGCTCTCAGCCTCTGTGTTGCACTGTCTTCCATGCCCTTGCCTGGAATGGAGCTCAGACATGATTCTTTTCTGCTCAGGAGCCTTTGATGGCCCCCTGGCGACCACCTTGGAGGTTTCCAAACCTGGTTGTGGCTGTGAGCCCCTCTTGGGAGGCGTTTCCCAACCTGAAGGCCAGCGGGCAGGGTGGATGGCGGCCCGGATCCCCGACTGCTTGCCCAGCACCTCCTGCCGCTAACCTGCATTCACTCAGGCAGCAGCTCCTTGTGGGTTATGAAGGGCCCCCCGTGTGCCTCCCCCAGCCGCCCCTCCAGGTGGGAGTTCGGCAGGAGTGAGAAGCAGAGGACCCTCCCTCGGGGCTGACAGACACCTGCCTCCTGTCCCGTCCCTCCCTTTGCACACCTGTGGCCCAGGTACGCTGAGCTGCCACGCCCTTGCCCTGGCCTGGAGTGCCCTCCACTGAGCAGAGTCCTCTGGTCCCTCAGACGTGGGCACCCAGCTCGCAGCCCCTCTCCTCGCCCCCCTCTCTGCCTTCTGCCCCGAGCAGGGAGCAGCGTCAGAGTAGGAGGGGATGCGGCTCTGCTTGCCTCTGTGCCCATTTGCCGAGCCCGGGCCCCAGCCTAGGTCAGCTCTCGGCTCACCTGTGTGAGGGTGTCACATATGCTATGGGTGTCTGCTCGCTGGGGAGGACGGGCTGGATCCTGCAGAGAAACGAGGAAGTCAAGACAGAAGTGATTCACTGGGCTCTTCCGAGCTGGAGGGATGAAATGAGCAGAAGTGGGACAAACGTGAGAAAACTACGGTGCTGAAGAGTTCTATCCCTCTGTCCCGTTGTCTGTTTTTCTCTTTGTCTTAGAGACAAATGGGAGCTCCCTCTGTCCACCTGCAGCCTCCCCGGTGCCCTGGTTGGTTGAGCTCTTTGCCCTCTGTTAGTGCACAGGATGATGCCCCTGCACCTGCACCTGCCCCTGCACCCACCTCCAGGCGCGTCTCATCCCCCGATCCTGGGGACTGGTGTTCTTCAGCAAGTCATCTGAGCGTCCCCAAGCCCCCTGCACACGGGCACAGACTCACACTCTCCTGTGGGTCTCCGATGGCTGTGTGGGAAAATGTCCTTGTTTCAAGAAGGAACGTGTTCTAAGTATTTAGAGCTGAAGGGAAATGATAACCTGCTACTTAATTGGTTCAGCTAATAAACACAGAAATAAGACAAATAGAGTAAAATGTTTGCATTTGTTGCATGTAGGCAGTGGATTTACAAGGTGTTTATTGTATACTTTTCAGTATGCTTCTGCATGAACATGTTCTTAATAAAATGGATTTTTTTTGCTGTGGGCTGGGGGCTCGTTCTGTGATGCTCCTGGCTCTGTCCTGGCCTTGCTTTTCCTCCTCGCCCTGTCCCCTCTGACCTAAGATCTCTGCTTGCTTAAGCAGAGTTCAGCTCTCTGCCAGTGGAGAGCCCTTCTCTGAGAGCTGTCCCCGTCAGCTGTCTACGGGACTGCTCCTCTTGGGTACGGAGGGGCACGCAGGCTCCGCACCTGCCCCTTTGATCCTGGAGTCCCAACACATCTATCCTGTTACTGGGACTGGACAGCTGGGGCCATTCTGATCCCCCTCTCTGCTTTCCTTTCTGCGTGCGCTTCACCACGTTCTGTTGGTGTAACTGGCTGGCTCTCTGGTCACTTACCTTGTGTGGTCACCACCAGCAGTGCCCTGGCCCAAGCCACTGCCCTTCCCACTGGGCCCCTCTCTGCACTTTTCCACTTTATAGGCGTCCCCCCTTTCCCCCTCCAGCCCTTCTGCCAGGGCTTTTTAAATTCAGCTCTTATCAGACAGCACCTCCTAATGCCTTTCCGAGACTCCCCCAGTCTGTGAGTCCTGTGTCCCCCTTGCCCCCTGCACCCTCCTCCTACCTGCCCCATGCTCCTGTCTCTTCCACCAGATGCCCTCCTTGCTTCTTTGTCCTCAGAGTCCCTCTCTCCTCCCAAGTTCAGTCTTCAGATCGGAGCCCTGCAGTCAGGAGGCTGCCTCTCTGCTGTCCCCGTACCTGGGGCAGGGTGCCAGGTCTCTCAGTTAGCAGATGACAGTAGTCTGCTGTGAGTCAGTCATGGTCCAATGATCAGGTCAGGTCCTGACAAAGAATAAGGGCTCCACAGGCTCAGAGGTGATGGTCTGTCTGACGGCCGTTCTCCTCACGTGGACTGTGAACTCCCAAGAGAGCAGAGGCGGCGCCCAGACCAGTCAGTGTCCCAGCTGCTCTTCAACGTCACCCACACCCTGTGGTCTCTCTGCACGAGGCTGGCACGTTTCCTGTGCTTCCTGTTCATCAGATGACCTATTCCTCAAACCCCCCTCCCATGAGGCATATACAGAGACGGAAGCAGGCACAGGATGGCCAGGTCACCTGCCGGGGATCTGGGTCATCAGTTGCAGAGCTGAGATGGGAGCCCAGGCAGTCTAGCTCCGTCACCCACACTCCTCCCTGTTGCACTTACTGTCTTTGTAATTTGATCGATAAATATGTACCAGAAACCTCAATGGAGTCATCAGCTAAAGGAGCAAAGAGTCCTCAGGAACTTGAGAAATCCTCATCAGAGGACTTGAAAAAGGAAATACTAATGGAAGCATTGACGAGTTGTTTTTCTTTTAAATAACAGCTTTACTGAGATACCTTTCAAAACCGTCAACGTTACCTGTTTATTTTTGATTTTGAGGTTTGGGCTTTTTGCTTCAAGTCTTAGATGTTTGTCACCTGAGAGCAGTTTGTGACTCATGGCGTCTACTTGCCGCACCCTATGAAGTATTTCTCATCACAGTTTATTCTCCGGAAGCTCTTTAAGTAGCGTATGTGGGTGCCCTAGAATATGTCAGAACCCAGCCGTTCCTGAGATGCTCAGAAATATTTTCAGCCCCAGAGCCCAAGCCGCTCTGGAAGGTCGGGTCAATGACAGCAGGGGCCGCTAGATGGCAGTACTGCCACGGCCAGAGCCGCCTGTCCGTGGTTTCCTTCAGGGGAGTTAATCAACCTCTGCGCTTTGCAGACTGAAGGTGGTGAGTTAATGCGCCCCATCCATTTTAATTTGAAAGATACAATTAATTAACTTAGGCCTAAAGTGGATGTGATGGGACACTGGAAGCTCACGGCCGAAGCACGGTCAGCTCCTGAAACAGCGCGGCCCAAGGTTCCGAGTCCTCGCACAGCTTTGCGACGCCAGTGGGCGAAATCGCCACCAGGTCCACCGAGTGGACACAGTTTATAAAGTTTGCACCTGGTGGAAAAATACTTAGGTAGCCTGAATTTTTGTTAAGGGACTGGACCGCATAGTTTCACTGGAGAACATCTGATAAAACTATTCACATGAAGCTCAGAATATTGGTATCAACATGTGCACCCCAAAAGTTACCTGAAAAAGAAGGTGGCGGGTCCTCTGGAGCGGCTGCCCCACCCCGGGCCTGCCACCTCTCTCGATATAGTTGTGCCCACTTTTATTTCAAGAAGAGGGTTGATTTTTTTTTTTTTTTTTACAGCTTTAAAAATAAGTTGAAGAATTTAGGTCTGGAAAAATGAATAGCTACAGGTAACCACACAAGATATTATTGGCAGATGCAGCAAAAAATATATTTCCACAGAAAATTGGATTTTGCGCATAAAACTAAGTAATACTAATAAAGACAGGTCATTACCAGTTTTAAGCCAAACAGACTCAAAGAGAGGTGGTGTCCGTGTGAATCTCGGTAGTTTTCAGTTTTTTGGGGGGAAGTGTCAATCAGCTTCGTTGTAGCGGGCGCACGACGGATCTGCTGCAGTCATTCCTGCCCCTTCTGACCGTGGGTAGAGTCGCTGGTGCCGAGTGATTTACAGTCTGGTGGCAAGGTATGTTTATATTTAAGCTGTGCCAAGGTGCAGCTAATGAGAAAGACAAGAAATTTATAGTCCTCGGTGATTGATAGGATTACTGCCTTGGCATTAATTGAAAGCTGAGGGATCACAGCTGTGGATTTCAATGCGGGGTGGGGGGGAAATCACTTCAAGTAAAGGGAAACTTTCTGATTTGCTTCTGAACATTTTAAAGATGATTTTCCCGCGGACAGTCTGGTTGGTGACAGACGCAGTTGCTCCTTACCGGGGCTTGGGTAATTACGTGGAGGTAATTATGGTATTTGTTCTGTAACCTCCCTACGGTAAGTGGTTGTAAGTGTGGGGAAAAGTATTAAATACTGTGGAGTTTTTTAAAGGGCTTTAGAAGTTTATGTGTAGAATAATAAGATTCTCTATGGTTACTCTTGGCTAAATATTCCCTGGACTATTTAAGATGTTGATGAGGGGAACCAAACCAATAATGTCAGAGGCAAGCCTGTGACATTAGATGCTGCCTTAAAATTCCCACCGATTGTGTTTCATCTGGGTATGTCTAAAGTAATCTCATAGACCTTCCCCAGCCTGTCACTTTTTAAATGTACCATTCTTGTGGAAGCTCGGTCTTGTGAAAATGTCTAAATTTTCCCATTAAGTGCTTAAAAAGTAATAAAACTACAATCATTAGACTTCACTCATCAGAGCTGTATCAGTAGAAATATTCTTTGGTGCAATAAATCTGAGGTAGGGTTCGACATTCATATCCCTTGGATTCATTCCCTGGAAATGGACGTTTGAAGGTAAATGGCTTAAGTAGGGCAGTTTAAATTTTTAATACAATCTTATTGTAACTGTTAGCAAATGATTAAAGTGCAAAGGGGCCTTATATGTTTTGCAAGATTTATAATAAACGCCCTATGATGCCTTTTCTGTGCTGAACTGTAGACGTTATGACAGTTAAATGCTTATAAAGGCCAGAAAGTCACAAATGAAGAGTCGAGTCTTTATTGGACGCTAAATCAGGCTTTCCGAGCGCAGACATCTTTTCAGGGGACACTTGTGAATTCCTGTCTTGTTAACAGTCTTCAGGTGCCAGGAAGCTGTCATAGCCAGGTAGGACCCAGTGCACCTCTGAGCCACTGCACAGCCAGCGGAAGCTGTTTGGGAAAGTACACACGGGAGTCTTCCCGTTACCGGTTTGCTTTGGGGGATGTAGATGAGTCTTCTCATCAGATGTCTTTTTCTCTGGTGGAATGCCTCTAGTCTGTAAGGAGTTCCTGAATTCCTTCTGTGGGATCCAGAGGCTTAAAGCCGTGACTCCTGGCAGCTGTGACCCTCTTCTTACCCTGTAGACCCAGTGACACAGTGGGATTCCTCTGACTGTCCACTGTTTGCCCGCAGGTGTTTGTGGACTTGGTTTAAGGCCTCTGACCGGACAGCAGGACTAGCTCTTCACTGAGGGGCCAGCCTCAGCCAGGGAGAGGCAAGGACGGAGATGGGCAGGTGCCCCACCCCACCTGGGGCAGAGGCTGCAGTTCAAGGTGTAGAGCATGGAAGGCATCGTCTTCTCCTTCATGGGCCTGAAGTTCCAGCCATTGTTGGGTGGATTGGTAATACATTTGAAGGAGAGCTTTAGCTCCGATACGTTTTGTCTCCCTCATGTTTGTATATTTGCCCATCAAAAGAGAAATCTGTTTTAAAGACAGATATCTGTATCATCTTTTAGCATTTATATAATTTTTGTTTGGAGGAAGAAAGTAAATCCCTGGATTTTCTTTTTTTCTTTTTTTAATAAATTTATTTATTTATTTATTTTTGGCTGCTTTGGTTGGGTCTTCGTTGCCGCGCACAGGCGTTCTCTAGTTGTGGCGAGTGGGAGCTACTCTTCGTGGCAGTGAGTGGGCTTGTCATTGTCGTGGCTTCTCTTGTTGCGGAGCACGGGCTCCAGGCGCGCAGGCTTCAGGAGTTGTGGCACGTGAGCTCAACAGTTGTGGCTGGCGGGCTCTAGAGCTCAGGCTCAGTAGTTGGGGCGCACGGGCTTAGTTGCTCCGCAGCATGTGGGATCTTCCCGGGCCAGGGCTCGAACCCGTGTCCTTTGCATTGGTAGGCAGATTCTTAACCACTGCGTCACCAGGGAAGCCCCCCTGTGTTTTCTGAACTTTCTTTGACGATGTCCTTAGTTAGTACGTTAAATTTCCTGGGCTGTCATTTGCCTTTTACTCCTGTGTGTCAGCCACAGATGGATTTGGGGTGTCAGCAGTGAAGAGAGAGCATTCCTTTCACATTACTTTCTCTAATTCTTATGATAGATAATGATTTGGGTTATTAACTAGCACACATTTGAGTCCTTTTCATCTATTCACGTTGGGTTTCTTTTTCTCAAAATGAATTCCCAAAAGCTTTATTAGAAAAGCTTATATCGATATATAAACATACATATCGTTAGTAGATAAAATGTCACATGTAGCAGTATCAGTGGAAGAATAACCTTCTTTCTCTGAATAACTTCATAAAACTTGCAATCAGTTCCTTCTTTCTTTGTAGGTGTCACCCTGGACGGGTGCTGAAGTAGCGGGATTGTGTGTTTAATTTTTACAGTTTTCGACATTAAGATAACGTGTTAAGATAACGTGTTGAAGTTGCACTGTGACTTTTGCCCATGTTCTTAAGAGTCGCTGGGCATCCTGCAGCAATGGAATAGGCATCGGGTAAGAGGCCACTGTCTTCAGCTGTAAGTGCTGTGAATGGATGTTTTTATGTCGTTGTTGAGTTTTTAACCTTTTAAACTGTTGGAATACAGATGATAACTTTTTGTGACCTGCTGCTGTGTGTAGGTGGAGGTGTGGGAATCTAGTCTGAGATTCTGTGACTTGTTTTCAAAGTGTCCACTGTGGACTTTTTGTTTTTTAATGCCATTTTTCTCAGTGAGTTTGAACGGTGATGTCACCAAGGATAACATTCCTCAGTTTTTGTTAATGAGGGATATTTTCTTAGGGTGGATTAAAGGAAGCCTCCCATGTGTAGAAAGGGTTTTGAACTTATGGTCTGAAGAGTCATTATGACTTCTTACCTACAGCTGACACATATACCCGAGGTCAGATAAATTTAGAAGTAGGTTCAAAAAATATGGACAGTTTATTCCTTTTTCATTCTTGGCAGGACCAGAGAAGTTCATGGTAATTAGGTGTTATTTTCCTTACGGTAGAAGATCGCCATCATCTCGTAGGGACCTGTTGTGTTTCACTGGGAAGAGATGAACACTTTGTAATGAGGATTCTGGTATTCGGTGTGGCAGTGCTGAAGTTAGTTTGAAAACTTGTTACGGATGTATCCACAAAACATGATGTCGAGTGAACAGAGGCATTCGTAGTAAATGAATGATTTCATTTATATGAAGGCCTACAACAGGCAAAACTAATCTGCACGTAAAAAAGTCAGAAGAGTGGTTTTGAGAGTGAGAGGGGCTGGCGGGAGTGGGTTTGGGGAAGGGGCACCAACCTTCTGAAGCTTCACAGTGATTTGAGTTACGTGACATTTGTCAGTTCATGGAATGGTACAGCTAAGATGTTTGCATTTCGCAGTATGTACCTTCAATCTCAAAAGAAGGAACCTTAACCGGTTAATGCATGACAGTTAATTACGCACATGCTGAGGAGTGTAGCGGTGAAGAGCGCTGATGTCTGCCCCATATTTGAAATGCATCAGAAAATAAGATGGATGGATGGTGGGTATGCAGTAAGCCAAGTAGAGCAACACCTACAATTATAAAATCTAGGTGGTATGGACATGGGTGTGCAAGCTACATTTCTTTCCATTTTTTGTCCACGGTTATAAATTTGCGTTATAAAATATAGGGGAAAAGAAAAGCAATTGTTATTCCATTTAAAATACTGTTGTTGGGCTTCCCTGGTGGCGCAGTGGTTGAGAGTCCACCTGCCGATGCAGGGGACACGGGTTCGTGCCCCGGTCTGGGAAGATCCCACATGCCGCGGAGCGGCTGGGCCCGTGAGCCATGGCCGCTGAGCCTGCGCGTCCGGGGCCTGTGCTCCGCAACGGGAGAGGCCACAACAGTGAGAGGCCCGCGTACCGCAAAAAAATAATAATAATAATAAAATAAAATACTGTTGTCGGTATTTTGCGGTAAGATGGGTCCAGATGCACTGAATTTAATGTGAAGTACTTTCTCACAGGGGGAATGTGCAGTATTACTCTGAGCTCTTTTTTTCTTTTTTTTTTTTTAAATGAGGCTTTCCAGAATTAAAATGCATGCATGATTCTTGCAAGAATTTCAATAATTCGTAGAAACCGGCAGTACCAGGTAGGGATAGTTTGACTTCCTCACAGTTTCTGAATCACAGCAGATTACAGATTCAGAAATCAATCGATATCCTCCGCCGGACTCTAATTAATACTTAAACATGATTAGTCACAAAAGTGAAATCTTGATGGCGATGACCTCAGGTCTTCTAAATGTAAATAAAATTAGATTTAGAGCCTTTTAATCACCTGGGGTGCTGTGAGTAACTCCAGTGGGAATTGATACACTTATTTCTTGTTGAAGAAAAAAAACTTGCAAAAAGTTGTCTCTACACTGTGTACGTAACTCTTCAGTAACCGTGATCGACGGAAAAGAATGATCTACGATGCTCTTTTTAAAATTTCTTAAATTTTAAAAAAAATTTTTATTGGAATCTAGTTGATTTACAACGTTGTATTAGTTTCAGGGGTACAGCAAAGTGAATCAGTTATACATATCTCCACTCTTCTTTAGATTCTTTTCCCATAAAGGCCGTTACAGAGTATTGAGTAGAGTTCACTGTGCTGTACAGTAGGGCCTTATTAGTTATCTGTTTAGGGTGCTATATTAATTCTATAGAATCATATATCATTTCTTTACTTGGGCCCTCAAATTCATATAACTTAAATGCCTAATATCGCTGAAGTATCACAAAAGGCCAGACTCACCCACAGGAATTGTGTGTATTGGAGAGGGTAGGGTTCTGGGTGGTGGTGCTGGGTAAATGATAGTAATTGATGGTTGGTGGGCAGAGCCTCACGGTGACTCAGTGCACACAGCCCTGTTGAAGACCAAGTGGAAATTGTTTTGTCGTCTCATCCTTCTTCCTAATTGCATCACAATACATTGTATAATTCAACCTGTGTGTCACTGTCACTTCTTCCAAGGCATTTCACGCAAGGAGCACGGCGGCTGGCTTGTTATTAACAGAGCCGGGGAGAGAGGAATAATTTTCTCAGGTTCCAACCAAGACATCTTCTCCCCCACTTTAAGAAGAAAATGTCTTTTTTAATGGAGATTGTTGTAAGGATAATTATTCCCGGAAATAGGAAAACAGCTTCAGTTGTGATAGATAAGTCCATTTTTCTTGAAAGTTAAAAGATATCTGTAGGAGAATGTGTTTGTGACAAATGGGGAGATTAAAGAAGTTTCTAAAACTCCCTTTTTTTTCTGTGAGCATGTGTCTCAACATAGGAAGCAAAGTAGACCTTCCACATTTGGTTAAGGCAATATTAACCAAACTTTATTAATTTATTAAAGAGAAAACCAATGATTGTACTTAACTGTATTTGTCTCAAGGTTCCCGATTTAAAAATCCACTTATGGCCTTTCTGTGTCACATATTTTCTTATTTTGGACCCTTTTCGTCTCCTGTTCCTCATTTATCTTCATCTCCTCATCTTAAATTTTCATGCAATTTCTTTAGCTTGAATAATCATTTTTGTGATTTTTCTTCGTTTGTTTTTTTGCGGTACGTGGGCCTCTCACTGCTGTGGCCTCTCCCGATGCGGAGCACAGGCTCCGGACGCGCAGGCTCAGCGGCCATGGCTCACGGGCCCAGCCGCTCCGCGGCATGTGGGATCTTCCCGAACCGGGGCACGAACCCGCGTCCCCTGCATCGGCAGGCGGACTCTCAACCACTTTTTGTGATTTTATCATTTCTTTTGGTATCCTCTCTTTTATCGTGTTTTTAAATCCTTATCGCAGTCATCTGTTTCCTGTGTCACTTCTGCCTTGTCATGGATTGTGTTCTTCCAGTATCACTACATTTATTTGCATTTATCCTGGGTGTTTCTTTCACTTGACTCATATAACTGTGTTAGTCTATTTTGTGACCAGTAATTTGGCCTTTTAAAAAAAATAGGGGATCTAAAAGGTGAGTCCTGTAGCCTTCCTGGTGCAGAAAAAATGGTGAGGAACTTCAGATGAAAGCATCCAGGGTACGCCGCCACCTTCAGTGGGTGTCAGAAACATCTCTGCTCCGGAATCATCAGCTTTCTCCGCGAGACAGCTTGATGAGTTGAGAAGAAGTGACAGGTTCATTTTTCCCCCTCTTTGTTTAAGCCATTTATCTTTTAGATCCTTGTCTGCCATCTAAATTGTATTGCCAATTTATTGGGATCTTCACTTGCCTTGTCTTGAAAGACACTGATTTGCATCCAACTTGAGAATAAGGGAGAGAGAAAGTTAATCATCTCGCGGCCTCTCGAACAGATTTGCACTGGGTTTAATTGTAGCATTTGGAATGTTTTCTAGTCCGAGTCTAGGTGCAGCTCTGTGTTCACCTGGGTCTTGGTGAGAATATCACAGTGCCCCAGTCCGGAAAGCTTCGCTCTTTGAAAGATCTTTAATTTATGCTTTGGGCACATCTTTCTACATTTGCGATTAACCTAAGCTGCGTCCCCTGCTTTTAAACCCTGCTGGCTTGTATTAACTGCTTATTCATTAAGCGGAGTCATAGTAATGAGTGCTCAGTGAGCATTGAGTAGGTGGTACTCACTCTTGTAATCTTATGCAGCACATCAGAGTAAAGCTCTAGGGTCAGGGTGACCAGTGGCGTTCCAGCCCCTGCCCAGGTCTCCGCACCTGTCAGGGGTGTCAGCTCCCGCCTCCTGGAATCTCCCTTCGCTGATGCTCAGAGCCCACGGCCAGCAGCAGCCCCCTCACTGCTCCTGGCTCGTACGTTCTCAGACTCCTTATCTTGTCCTGGCTCAGGACTGCGCCAACGGGCACACATGCACCCCTTGCTGCTGCTTCTGCGGCCGCACGCACACCACGGTTTTCTGTTTCATCAGGGCCTGCCCTCAGCCAGTTCTGATCACTGCCGGTTCCTCAGGCAGGACACTTCGATGTGCTTTGTGCTCCTGGTCACGCTTCCAAATTTTTCCTACTTTTTAAAAATTAAAATAAAAATTGAAATATAGTTGATTTACAATATTGTGTTAGTTTCAGGTATACAGCACAGCAGTTCAGTTATGCATATATATTCTTCTTCAGATTCTCTGTCCTCATGTGTTACTACAAAATATCAAGTAGAGTTCCCTGTGCTATATATATAGGTCCTTGTTGGTTATCTGTTATAATGGAGTGTGTATCTGTTAATCCCAAACTCCTCATTTATCCCTCCCCAACCCCCCTTCCCCCAAATTTTTCTTGCTTTTTATGATTCCTCAGTGTCTATGTAGTATAGTCACAATTCATCAATGTTTCCCTCTTGAAAATTATCCCCACTTTGATGTCACAGATACACAGCTCTCTTCAGGGCACTGTTAAAGCCCCGCAGCTGGTCCTGTGCCTGACACACTTGTTGAGGAAGGAGGCAGGTGCTGAACCTGAAACACTGGTGCGGAGTGAGAGGTTTGCGGCTTCTCCGCTAAGATTGCCAAGTGCTGCTTCTTGAGACCTTAGTGAAGGAAGTCATGGAGGCTGTGTGACCATCTCTTCTGAAGGGCACTCTCGCCGCAAGCGTGTAAGGCCTCCTGGTCCCTGGTTCCTCAGTGGTGTGGCCGGCAGGCCGGTGTGGACCCCACCGTCTCCCGCATCTGACAGGTTTCCCGGCACATACTAGCTGCTCCAAGATGTGATGAAGGAATAGATCGTGAGTGAGGGATGCCAGAGAGCAGAGGGAAGACGCCGCCCCGACCCATGGAAGGGAAAAGCCGACTCCACGTATTAAACTTAAGAGGGCAGACTCGTGGCCGGACCGAGAGTGTCCTAGGACCAGCCTGGGTCGCTGGCATCGATGCTGCACCCTCTGGCTCATGCACGCCTGGGCTCACCTGTGCCCAAGGGGAGGCAGGGGAAGGAAGGGCGGAGCCCAGATGTCTCTTTCCCCCCATTAGCCCTTCTGAGAGTCACCGCTCAGGTCTGTGGTGCTCGTTTCCGTTTTGAGACCCCGGAGGCCCCCCTGGATCCCAGCAGCACAGGCACAAGTGTGCGCTGGGGGCCTCGGACTTGTCCGGAGCGTGAACCCATCCCTGAGTGGGGCCCTGATTCTCCAGGCGTCCACCAGGCATTGGATTTGTCCCAGATGCTGGGTAGTATCATGTTCTTTCCTCTGCACTCGGAGACGAAAACCTGGAGTCTGCACAGTGATGCAGAGGTGATGTGGTCTTAGATGAGGGTGCTGGTGGGGTCAGCAGGCTGGAGAAGGCACAGCAATGTGGGCGGTGCTGAGGGAGGACCCGGCGGCACGAGGGGAGGGAGGGCAGAGGGACTGGAGGATCCCTCAGTGTCTGCAGGTAGCGTCAGGAGTCTGGATCTGACCATCTGCTGGGCGTCCTGGTGGTGCACAGGGCCGCTGGGGCCTGCGATGCCGTCCCTGAGGGGACTCCAGGCAGGGCTGAAGGGAATGCCTGCCTTCCTTCTAGCGGAGAAAGGCTGACTGAAGCCGAGTCCAGCCCTGGAAGTGCCGCAGGCAAGACCAGCTGAAGGACGTTTGACAATACGGTGCTGGGATATGTTGAAACTTAGTTGTTCGGAGAGCAGTGAATGTTCAAAATCCTCTGCGTGTGGACGCAGGAACCCTGTTTCCTTCGGAGGCCTAGAACCCCAGCAGGTGGTGAGCGTCCTGGCGCCTGCTGCCCACCAGCCCAACATCTGGGGCCGCTGGGACCCAGAGCTTCCCGCTGGCAACTCCACTTGGGGACTTGGTTTTAAGAGAAAATTGTGCTGTGAAGAAACGCATGAAAAAGGGATGTGGGTTTCTGGCAGGATGATTTGATGTTCCCCTGCCACAAAGAATAACTTTACATCAGAATTAGGTACACGTATAAAACACGTTGAATAGACCGTGTTTATTTCAGCATGAGTTTTTAAACATTTTATGTTTAAAAACTCTTGCACTTTCTCCGGGAGGAAAAGCGAAATCCAGCTGCCTGGGACATGGGAGAAATTTCCGCTCGTTGTGAAATTGTGAAATTAATGTCAGCAGCCATGACTTTGCTCCATCCTGAAGGTAACTGTTTATTACAGTCGGCATTTAAATCCCCCGATTAATAGGAGCAATTAAACAATAGCTTCATTTCCAGCAAATTAACAACCCTAATAGGTAATTGCGACATAAATGAAGATAAATTTGTTTTAATGCAATGAGATAAAAAGAACACAGGCAAGAACGGAATCTCCGATTAAGAATTCAGATGTCATTACTTCACGGAAAACTTGAAAGCTTCGCTAGAAGAAATTAAAGAGAATTTGGCTTTTTGACCATGGCCTGTCTTGGCCAAGAGGGTTTTTTTAATATAATAGAAATGCCATATGTTGTGCTCAGGGACACAAGGTAAGGGCAGAGCTTCTCGTTAGGTTTTCACTGACGAGGAACCAATAAATGCATGGTGAGTGTTTCCTTTTCATGCACCCCTAAATTCATTTTATGGCCTGTTCAGTTCCAGGGTGTGTTTCCTTCCTTAATAATATTCGTTATAATTAGGAAACTATTCTGATGGTTTATAGTTTGTCCTGATGAAACGTGGAAGTGGTCAAGCCAGGCCTGTTTTTAGAATGATAAACGTGTCCATACGAAGGATGGTTTGGAAGGGGACAAGTCGGCTTCGGAGAGAGCAGTTGGGTGATTTTAAAGGTAGTGGCAAAAAAAGATGAAAGCTTTGCTAGAACGAAGATAATGAGCTTCTCCTTGCGGGTCGCCGTGCCAACAGGAAGATCTAACACACGTTAAAGAACAGGGGCAGCCTGTCTTTCTAAGGAAGATGGGCGTATACTCCGATTTAGGAACTGTAACTTAGAATAGGTTAAATGTCCAGATCTGCTTTGAAAGTTTTTAAACTATGGGGGTTTAGCTAACACTACATCAGTGAGCTCATTATACCCTTAGAATAACTCCTTTTGGTAGCTTTGAATCATCAAATGACGTGTAATCAGCCTAGAATTCTATACCCCTTGAAAATATTAATCATGTGTAAGGGTAGAGTAACAGCGGTCTGAGACACGAGAGTCTCAA